>NC_141693.1:1156451906-1157667494 GCF_964263255.1 Lissotriton vulgaris
CCATGGCAACGAGCTCCTTTGTGTGTACATCTGCTCCTCACAGTGAAGTTAGCTCGTGGCTAAAATGGGGTGACCCACTGTCCCATGCTGTAATGGGCAGAAGAAAATGTGGAATACACAAAGCAGACCAATGAATTAAGACACTGAATGAAAGCTACTATAAGCAGGTATATTATACATAAAATCTTTGAAAAATCAAAAGCTTTTGGCTAATGTCAGGCCTAAAAATCACCTTTCTACATCCCTTTAAGAGGAAAGGAATCAATCAATCAATCAGTGACACTTATATAGCGCGCTACCTACCCGTAGGGTCTCAAGGCGCTGGGGGGGGGGGGGGGGGGGGAGGGGGGTGCCGCTACTGCTCGAACAGCCAGGTCTTCAGCTTCTTCCTGAAGGAGAGGTGGTCTTGGGTCAGGCGCAGGTCGGGAGGGAGGGAGTTCCAGGTCTTGGCAGCCAGGTAGGAGAAGGACCTTCCTCCCGTAGTCGCTCTTCGGATGCGGGGGACGGCGGCGAGGGCGTGGTTGGCTGATCGGAGGTGGCGTTTGGGAGCGTAGAAGTTGATTCGGCTGTTGAGGTAGCTCGGGCCCTGGTCGTCTAGGGCTTTGTGTGCGTGGGTGAGGAGGCAGAAGGTGATTCTTTTGTTGACGGGGAGCCAGTGAAGGTCTCTCAGATGTCCGGTGATGTGGCTGGTTCGTGGGATGTCGAGGATGAGTCTGGCTGAGGCGTTCTGGATCCGCTGGAGTCTCTTCTGGAGCTTGGCGGTGGTGCCGGCGTAGAGGGCGTTGCCGTAGTCCAGTCGGCTGGTGACGAGGGCCTGGGTGACGGTCTTCCTGGTCTCGGTGGGGATCCACCAGAAGATCTTCCGTAGCATGCGTAGGATGTTGAAGCACGCCGAGGAGACGTTGTGGACTTGCCTGGTCATGGAGAGGGAGGAATCCAGGATGAAGCCCAGGTTGCGTGCATGGTCTGTCGGTTTGGGTGCGGTGCCCAGGGCGGGAGGCCACCAGGAGTCGTTCCAGGCGGAGGGTGAAGAGCCCAGGATGAGGACCTCCGTCTTGTCAGAGTTCAGTTTCAGGCGGCTGGTCGTCATCCACTCGGCTACCTCTTTCATCCCTTCGTGCAGGTTGGCTCTGGCGGAGGCGGGGTCGTTGGTCAGGGAGAGGATCAGCTGGGTGTCGTCGGCGTAGGAGATTATGCTGAGGTTGTGTTTGCGTACGATGGCCGCGAGGGGGCTCATGTAGACGTTGAAGAGGGTGGGGCTCAGAGATGACCCTTGAGGGACGCCGCAGATGACTTCAGAGGCCTCTGACTTGTACGGTGGTAGGCGGACTCTCTGTGTTCTTCCGTCGAGGAAGGAGATGATCCATTCCAGCGCCTTGTCCTGGATTCCGACGTTGCTGAGGCGCTGTACTAGGGTGCGGTGGCAGACAGTGTCGAATGCCGCAGAGAGGTCTAGGAGGATGAGGGCCGCTGTTTCTCCATTGTCCATCAGGGCTCGGATGTCATCGGTGGCGGCGATGAGGGCGGTCTCGGTGCTGTGATTGGCTCGGAAGCCGGACTGTGAGGGGTCGAGGGATCCGTTCGTCTCGAGGAAGGCGGCCATCTGCTTGTTGACGGTCTTCTCGATGACTTTGGCTGGAAACGGGAGGAGCGAGATGGGGCGGTAGTTCTTGAGTTCGGTGGGGTCCGCTGTTGGTTTCTTGAGGAGAGCGCTGAGTTCGGCGTGTTTCCAGCTCTCAGGGAAGGTGGCGGTGCCGAAGGAGGTGTTGATGATGTCCCGCAGGTGGGGTGCGATGACAGCGTCGGCCTTGTTGAAGACGTGGTGAGGGCAGGGGTCGGTCGGTGATCCGGAGTGGATGGAGTTCATTGTGCGGATGGTGTCTTCGGTGCTGATCGGGGTCCAGGCGTGGAGGGTGGCGGTGGGCGGTGGTTGTTCGGTCATGGTGTGCGTTGGTTGGTTGTTGAAGCTGTTGTGTATGTCCGCGATCTTGTTGTGGAAGTATGAAGCGAGGGAGTTGCAGAGGTCTTGCGATGGGGTGATGTCGTTGTTTCCTGCGCTGGGGTTGGAGAGCTCTTTCACGATGTTGAAGAGCTCCTTGCAGTTGTGTGCGTTGTTGTCCAACCGGTCCTTGAATGCTGTTTTCTTGGCGGCGCGGATCAGCTGGTGGTGCTTCCGGGTGGCAAGCTTGAGGGAGGTCCTGTTGTCCGGTGTAGGTTCCCTTCTCCAGACTTTCTCGAGGGCTCGGCAGTTCTTCTTGGAGCTCTTGAGTTCGTCGGTGAACCACGGGGCTTTCTTGCTGCCGGGTCTACTGGGCGGGGACCTCAGCGGGGCGAGCTCGTCCGCGCAGTTGCTGATCCACTTCGTGAGGTTGTCGGCGGCCTGGCTGGGGTTCGCTGAGCTGGCAGGAGGGTGCTGGCTCAGGGAGGTGGCGAGCTGGTCTGCTGTGATCTTGTTCCAGCTTCTGCGGGCGGCCTGTTGCTGGTGGTGGTGGGTCGTTGTTCTCTTGAAGGTGAAGTGGACGCAGCTGTGGTCCGTCCATTGAAGCTCTGTTGCGTGTATGAAGTCGATGTCTGGGCTGGAGGAGAAGACTGCGTCCAGTGTGTGTCCGGCGAGGTGGGTGGGGGTGGACACCAGTTGCTTGAGTCCAAGATTGGCGAGGTTGTCGAGCAGGGTGCTGGTGTTGCGGTCGTTGTTGTTCTCCAGATGGAAGTTGAGGTCCCCCAGGAGGATGTAGAATAAAGGGGCCCGAAAACCCACAATGCCACTATGTCTCTTTCACCATCTCATCAAAAAAGCAAACGAGTTAGATGATAAAAGGGAGAAGTCTATTAATTGACAGCTTGCCCCACTTACCTTCTGAATAAAAATAATCTGCCAGCTGAATGAAAATTTAAATACAGACATTGTTGTACCAACTTAAGGCACACCAGAGATGGGTTATCAGTAGTGTTGAAGACAATCTGTCTGCAAAAACAATCCATGTTGAAGCACCCCATGTTACCTCAGGGAAAATAGAACATGTTCCACACGTTCTAGTGTTTGGTACATTAACACTGTGTTGTAGGTCTGTAGAACGACCTTTTCATTTCAAAATTGTACCAAAGTAAATAAGTGTCAGGTGGCAGGCAAGTCAGGTAAAGATACAATTGGTTAGTGAATAGGAGCAGAGACTTGGCAGATGATATGTTCATCAAATCGTCAGGGAAGCCAATGATCTCCCCCGTCCCACGACTCCTCTCAAATTGTCAACACTTTCACAGCACAGATGCACAAATGGTTATGCTCTTGAGTGAGTAATAGAGGCATTTCTTTCAATACATGAGAGAACATCCAGCAGAGACACTGCCCTTCAAAAGCCCAGCCTCTCGCGCCATTCTTGAAAGGGACACATCTGTAGACGCAGCAGGGTCCTTGAATGCCCCTCATCAAATAGGATCATGCACCAAAGAACGGAACCATCTTTTTCGAAGGGCATGGTTTTAAAACATATTAGTCAAACACTGAGATTTAGTGGGGAGGATCCTTTTGAGAGATGCCACGCTTCCTTCTCTTTCAAATACAAGCCTGGCTACAATTGGAGTTTTTTTGTTCATGTAGGATGACCTGAAATATTGTTTAGAAGGACATTGTTGAAATAAAAATCTGTAGTTGATTGGCATCTCAGAGGGCCAGAAACAGGTACAGTTTCAGACTAACTGGCTCAAATCTTGAGCCCTCCATAAGACTGTCTTCTTGATTCTTTTTGGAGCAGCCCCACAGGGAACTAATAACCAGACCCACGCCTCCCCCCGCAAATCATCCGTCTGTCCATCCAATTATAGTCAAGGTTCTGAATTATGCAGACTGTAGATCCTTCCAAGAGATGAAACAAAAATTGCATGCTAAGCGACTGCAATACAGGTTATTTTATCCAGCCAAGGTTCAAGTGCTGAAAGTCACACCTCTTGAAGTCTCTTGGAGGGGCGTGGAGAGGCAGCTTGACACCAGTGTGAGGACCGATATTCTGATCCCTCAAGGATACAATCCTGCACCTGGATCTAGTCCTTCCCATCTGAAGAAGAAACAAATGTGGGGTAGGTGTAGACAACGCAGTGGCTCCAAGAGACATACAGCAGAAATAAACCAAGGGCCATCCTCTTCAGATTCAAGTGATGACGAGGCCCAGCAGATGGTGACAGCCTCTAAATCCTATCCAGACTTGAAACTGGGTCGCTCACCCTATAGAAGTGCTTAAGACTGGGGGGGGGGGGGGGGGGGGGGGGGGCAGTGTAAATCTGCATAACAGGGAGCAGAACCCAACGCAAGTGACAGTGTGACTAGACTACAGCTGGTATGTACAATTCCGCAGCTGGATGGACATTCTAAGCAAATGGAAGTCTCTAAGCTGTTAGTTAAGGGTGACAGATACTCCACATTGGAAGTATGGGGTCAGGTGGATGTTGAGAGTGGGATTTGGTTATTTAAACCTTTTGTGCCTATGCGGCTTACACAGGGAATAGGAGCATGCATCAATACTTGACTATCTGGGAAAGAAAGGGAAACATAACAGGATCAAACTCAACTTGTGGAATGTTAATGATCAGCAAAATAAAATAAAGAGGGGGAGCTATACTGCAATGTGCAGTGCGACAAACTCCCAACATGCTTTTTTAGGAAAAACATTTATTAGGCATAAGGTGTAATTTCTTGTCCAGGTATGGTTTTACCATAGAATAACATTTGGGATTCCTGATGGGGTCCCATGGGTTGGCAATACTATATAGAAATCCTTCCAATTAGCAGTGAGGAAAGTCCAACATGAAGCCCTGGGATGATATGTGCCAGTATACGGCCAATTAGATGGCGTCTTGTGGACATTTGTGAGTGTACATCTCTCAAGATCTCTGGTGAATACATTACAAACCCTAACGGAACTGTCCTTGTCAGCACCCCCAGGCAAAAGGTTCTTTGGGGGTGATTTTAATTCGGTAATGGACGCCAGGGCTGACACTATTAGTTCAAGTTCTTCACTGCAACATGCCCTCCTTCCATACTGGACCACCTCACGGTGACAGAGTGATGTTTAGCAGGTATAACACCCGTCAGCTCGAGAGTATGCATTTTACCCTAGAGCTCACCAGGCACATTTTAAATTCTTTGTGGCTGCCGCAGATGTAACCGGGATCAAAAACACTGCCAAGATGTCGGGCTGACCATTCCCGGATTAAGTGGACTTTTGGGACCCTGTCGCCTGCCCACAGCCAATGGCGCCTAAATGATTGGTGGTTTCTACACCCGCAATTCTTCGACGTAGTAAAATTCTTGCAACTCAACTTCCCCTCCGTTGTCTCTCCCATAACATATAGTAAGTACTGAAGTTAACACTACGGGACAGAGTTTTCTCATACGTAGCAGGGCAGCACAGAGACCGGGATAAAGCTATCAATGACCTGGAAGCAGAATTCAATCTAGACAGTTAGTAGTCCTTAAACCCTGACAGACACCTTGAGGCATTTAGAAAGAGCACACATAGCCATCAAAGAAAAGCTTGAAGAATGTGCTAGAAGTACATGGGCTACCTCACAACATAGGATTGATGATCAGGGGGGGAAAATGGTTAAATTACTGTACTGGTTGACAAATATCGAGGTATAACTTACAATAGTGCTCGAAATCGATTACCCCCGATAAGTGAATTGTCACCAGAGAAGAAAATACCACCAAATGCTTTGTCAAATGTTATTAGTCTCTACATGATCAACCCAGAATACCTAAAGAAAGGAGAGATTTCGATAATTAAGGGCATGCCAATCACCCTTTTACAACGGACAAACTGATGTAGGGTTCCCCAATTTCTGAAGAGGAAATTCTGTTGATGATAGCGGCAACACCCACTAGTAAGATCCCTAGTGCCGATGAGCTTCGACTGGAATATTTTAAAAGATACACCAGTCACCTAGTAACCCTCCTGCGGGCCCTGTTTCAGGAAGTGGTACAGGCTTCTTTCTCAAAATGTGACTAAAGTGGGGCCAACACATTGTGGTACTCACTAAACTGGACTGCGCCTGCCTATAGGTCCATATCTTTATTTAATGTTGTGGCAAATATCATAGCCAACTGATTAAAGATATTCACTCATTAATTAAGCTGGATCAAAACGGTTTCTTACCACATAGAGGAACCAGACACTAATGGGAGATTTCATGTCGTTCTCACTAACCTAGACAAGATCCCAGAACCTACTGCTCAGGTTCTAGCCTACTTTCAAAAACCTTTTGATTTGGTCTCTTGGTCATTCCTCTACCAAGTACTGGAGAAAATGAACTGTGGCCCTAGATTCCAGTCCTATGTGCATTTACTCTAGTCCTCTCCATGGGCAAGAGTCTGCATCAATGGTGTACTATCTCTGTAATTCCTGAAAGAGAGATGGGCCCATCAGGGTCGTCTCCTGTCTCCAGTCCTGTTCAAACTGCTAATGGAGCCGCTGGAAAACTGGGTTAGGAAAGATGCCCAGGCCAGGGGGATAGACCGTTGTGGGCAGTGGCCTGGAAGACTGAATAGCATTATATGTTGACAACCTGCTACTCTATTTGCGAGAAAAAAAACAGCTCTCTGTCCATAGAATCGTGTGTATGCTAAACGTCTACCGCAACACCTCTATCCTCCGAGTCAACTGGCATGAATCTATAGTAGTGCCAATTACTGAGGTAGACAATAAGTGGTGTCTTAACATTCCTTCCGGTAGCTTCTATCGGGGTCACTTTAAATCCCCCAGGATACACATTTCACAGACCTCGGAAGAAAGCTGGCAACTTAACATTGCCCCTTTACTTCAAAAGCTGAAAAGCCAGATCCAGGCCTGGGGCAAGAACCAACTTACCATAAAGGGCAAAGGAGCTCTGTGCAAAATAATCGCACTGCCACAAATTCTACATACTTTACAAAATGATCTCTACAAATTGTCCCTCTTATTCTTTAGGACACAACAACCCATTGCACTGAGACATCCTTCCATTGGGTCGGGGACCCTCCATGTGGTCACCCTATGATGGCAGTTTGGGTTTCCATGACATCAAACTTTTTTACTGAGATCTCAAATGATTGCAACCAATGACCAGTGGCAGGTGTCATAGATTGGGGGTGGTGAGGCGGGGGGAGAAAGGAGAAAAAAAATATTACACATACCTCTTTACAACTGCCGTCTCTCCTCCGCTTCTCTACCAGACGAGCCCCGGAAGCAGGAAGCACACAGGCTCCCCTAAGCCAATCATGACGCTGATGTCAGCAGCGTCGTAATCGGTCTGAACACAGTGCTTTGGCGCTCAGACAGGAAGTGGGAGCCTGTGCACGTTCCCCACCCAGTCTGTGCAATGCAGCCAGGTGGAGAACATGCTAAAAGCGCATGACTGTTTGGCCGGCCCAATACGGCTAGCCAAACCATCATGTGTGCTTAAGAGAGTGACCACCACTCCTCCCTCTGCTCTTGGCTGCCGAGCCCTGCCCTGCACCTAGAACTGAGCTACTACAGAAAAATAAAATGATAACATTGCGTCATCACTTTATTTTTCCTTTTTTGCACTGCTGAAAAGCAGTGGGGCGACGCTCCTCTGCCTTAGCAGAGGAGCCAATGCAATCAATGACAGGATATATGGAGACAGGGATGAGCAAACAATTAGACTACAACTGCAGCTCGTCTTCAGTAGAAAGCGGTTGGCTTCCTGACCCGAATTACAACGAACACCTAGAAGAGCTGGTACTAGGCACTCAAATGGACAGGGTGGGAGAGGAAATTAACCAAGCAAACACCATTCGTGCGGGGAACTGGATGCATAGGGTGGCAACCCTGACAGAGTTCAGGGCTGGAAGAGAGCAGGCATTTCTAAACTGGAGGATATTTGGCCTTCATAATATATGAAATGATATGCGTACCTCTGCTCCGAACGCTACTTGCATCGATCATTTTTTCACTTCCTACAACCATGCCATGCAGTTGGGATTCACAAATGTGGCCTTTGCCCCATTCCGAAATGTAATCCAATAAGACCTGCTCTTACTATGGACAAAATAGAAAAGAAATGTATCGAAAAAGTGTAACGCGGACTGCCTCTAACTCAAGAATCAGCGTGACCTCCTCATACATAAATAAATGAGCATAGTCACAGAGAGGAGAGCTTCAAGTCACAAAATGTTTCAAAATGCCTTGATAAAAACTTGAGGTCTGGCACGGTCACTGTTTGCTTTCACTAAGCTTTTATTACTGGGTTTAGACATGAGTACAAGGCAAACAAGCGTGCAGATACAGAAATAACTGATCCCACAGAGATACTAGTGTTTGATTGTATACAGAAACTCTGGCTAGTGAACAAACAAAGATACAGGCACGGCTCATGCAGAGTAAATATTTCTGACAGTCAGCACACAGAAGAATACCAAGTGAATGACAGGGACGGCTGTGAAGAATGAGGAACAAGAGGCGTGGGGAACCTCGAGGAGAGAAAAGCACAAACATCCAGATGTACTCGTATAGGGAACCATCAGGAAAGTATGGGTAAAAGTGGAGAGCATGGAAGGCCTACCCATCTGCAGCTGGGTTCAAGAAACTTGCAAAAAACCTAGGGCTGGCTCTCTGCCCCTCAAGACAATTGTACACACACCCCGATCTTCGGTGTCGAGAAAAAGAAATTCGATGCATGGAGTCATTTTTTTCAACCATTAAATAACACTGTGCATGTGAGGATTGGTTGCTAGACCATCTGCAAACAATGGGACGCTGAAGTCTAGACACCTCGCCTTGAATTGCTAGTAGGCCATGGAATTTTTACAGATTGTGATGCAAAGACCAGTGAGATACGGATATATATCACCATTTGCAGTGCAGATCAAGGGCAAGGCATTTGGACTACAATGCCATTCGACAATCTACAGTGCTCCTTGAAACGCTTGGAATTAGTCCACTGAAAAGAAAGCAATTGTGCCATCTAGGGGTACAAAACGGGATCCGCTTTATATTACAAATAGCGTAAAACCTGCAATGGCCTGTATACGATGTAATTACTCTTTTAGATAAGTTTAGCTGAGATCTTGGACCTTTCTTTACAATGCGGTACGAAGGAACGAAAGGTTAATCACAGGAAACAGGACCCTTAAACCATTGTCATGTGACAGTAAGTGCATCTAAACATTAATGTGTGTGAAAACCTTGGCCTAATAAATAGCGAGTGCTTTGCAGACCTCAAAAAACGGATTTCAACGAGCTTGTCCTTTCTGTGCGATACGAGCACACGAAACCGAAAAACTAAGGGTGTTGCATAAACTTGTCCCCATTCTCCGTCGGTTTCCAATACAATATCTGCTTTTCTCGCCAGATGATCCTGCTACTGCACCCCTCTACTTACCTGTCAGTCAAAAGGAGCATAGCTGCTAAGGTTTAAGATTGATTAGGTGTGACATTTTCATAATTTCAATGTAATTATGAGTGACACTCAACTTTCTCGCAAGAAAAATCAAACAGTGAAGACAATGGAAATTTCAGAAATTATAATTTTTGAAGGCTATTGGCCGACACAGCTGGTGTCCAAGATGGCGGAGTGAGGACGCGGACGAGCAGCAGCTAACCTGGAGCTCCTCAGCCCCTCTGAAGTGAAATCGGGAAAACGTATTGATGTCGGCGATTTCCCCCGTAACCCCTGAAACCCGCAAGAATAAGGAAAAATAAGGAACATTTAAACTGAGTCATATCGGCGCTTACCGATGCTCTGGCTTCTAGATTTCTCACGGACCGTTAGGCACTCAATCGGGCAAGCGATCCGTAGCCTGCTCACTAGCTCGGAGTTTGGCTGGATTGGTCTTCGGGCCGCAGCCCGTGCACGGTGGATACACAGAATGTCCCCGAAGAATCCGCCTCGCACCACCCGTAACGCCAAAACTACCGCTGCTGCTACCTCTCCCCCCACTACGGGCGCAACGACTACGCAGTTTGTGACAGCTTCGGTGCCCCCTCACTCCTCGACAGGAGCAACGGAAACAGAAGCGGTGCCTTCTGACACTTTGACCCCTTCAGCATCGGAAAACAATCCCTCTGCAACGGCGGCACCTGGAGTCAAGGGTACACATAAGGACACTGAAACTGCAGCAGCCGGTAAGCCACTATTACGCCCCCCAACGTTGACTGTTTCCAGTATTTCATCTAAAAAAGCTGCTAAAAACACTGCTAAACTAAAAGCTAAACCGGGGGGTCTAGCGGCATCTCTGACAGGAGGCAAGGGTGGCGATGAAACTGACTGTTTAACTCTCCCGGCAAGCTCAATAACCGTATCTGTAGCAGGCACAGTAGAAACTACAGGAGCTGTAGCAAAGTCTCAACTCGATAACAAAGTTCCAACTCCGATCCAGATACAGTCTCATACAAATTCAGAATTAAACTCTAACCTGTCATTATCTACAGAAGTATCCACAGAAATAGTAACTATAATTGAAGAGAGTTTGAAGAATGATGGCGACTCAAACTCAGCTGCTAGTGGAGACTCTAATGATTTGGTGATTGTCAGTGTATTGGGGCATACAAAAGAAATGGCAATGGCAAACGAAGAGACAAGCAGCATGGCTCTCAGTGAGGGCGCGACAACTAGTGGTACTGGATTATCAAATAAAGAGGCCTGTCATGCTTCTGAGGAGTTGGAAGAGGATAACGGAGACCTGGGCTCCCATGACGAATATGAAGCAGAGACGGAAGAAGAGATGGCTGATCCCTCTGAAACCTCAATGAGATCTTTGGCGACTAGAAAGTGCAAACTGAAAACCAAGCCCAAGACTAAAAGAGGGGGAAAAACTAATACCACTCAAAATCGGCTGATTACAAACAATATCTCAGCTACTAAGAAAATCCTCATTGATAAAAGTCCTCTTAGGAAATGGATAGAGGCGAAGGGGCTCGTAAAGAGCATGACACTAAGGTTATCCGGGACAAGCCCTACGGATCCGGACCCCATCTCGGACCTCCTGGGCTGCTCCGCTTCCCCGGAGAACAACGTTGCATGTGAACTCCTTAATGCAGCATCAAACGCAACACCCAAACAAGACACGACGCCTCTGTCTTTGTTACAACCCAAATCAGAAACTCCATCAACTTGTGGCTCGCCGGTGTCTACCAACTCAAAGACGTCAGCTATAGATGGAAATGGGGGAAAAGGGGGAAATGACACCAACCATAAGATTGCTAACAACAATACTTTAACTTCGCCTATCGCTCTAATCTCGGCAATTACAGTCTCTCCTATGATTGACAAAAGTATCCCATCTCGAGATCCAGAAGAAGAAGACAAGCAAGAGTCAAACTCCTCCCAATTGGATACTATACTCCAAATACTAACCAATCAACGTACAGAAGCACAAGAACATTTTTTACAACTGCGGGAGGATAATAACAAACTGCAGACCTCCTTATTAGAACTGACCTCTAACTTTAGCGGGGTCTAGCAGGATATTGAAGAACTGCAGCACCGAGTAGTAGGCGTAGAAGAAGTAGCGTCTCGTATGAATATAGTAGTAAATCAACATGACACTCAGATAACGACCCTTCAACTGAAAGTTGAAGATTTGGAAAATCGGCAGAGAAGATCAAACCTGAGACTTTTTGGGGTACCGGAAGGATCAGAAGGCTCAGACCCTAGGACCTTTCTTGTTGGTTTACTACAAAAAGCCTTTCCAGACTTAGCAGACTGGTACTGGGACTCTCAAATTCAGCGAGCACACCGCTTACCCCTAATTTAAAAGAACAAAGAGTAAATTCCCACGTCCCTTTCTTATTTTTTTTGGTAACTTTCTACTGAGACAAGCTGTTTGGCAGAAAGCACGACCCAATGCCCCTATAATTATAGAGAATCTGTCGCGGTTTGTTCGCTCAGATCTTAGTAAAGCCACGATGGACAGACGCTGGGAACTACGCAAACTGATCGACCCAATTAAATCCATGGGGGGGGGGGGGGGTAAGTTTTTCTCCAGGAGCCTGCACGTTTTAAAAGTCATCAAAGGCGGGCTCACACATTTCTTTAATGATACTAGAGAAGCCGAGCAATTTTTATCGTGCTTAAGTAAAAGTTAGACTAACTATCATAATATTTAGCTAGACTCATGACTATGTCAATACAATAGTTATTGAAAATAAGTCTCAGGTGGCGATGGGTTTTCTCTCTTCTTCTGCTCCTTAGGAAAAGCTACTCTTAAGTGACTTTATTTACAAAAGAGGGAGGGGTGGGGGGGGGGGGGGGGAAGGAACATTAAAAAAAAACACTTCAGAGGTGAGGGTGGTGGGGTCTCTCCGGTAATCTGCTGCAGTTGCTGCCTCTTCAACGGCAGCAGAAGCTGGAGGGTGGTCCCTCCCCGTTGTGGGTGGGTGACAGGGGGGTGAGGGGAGGGTGTTTTCTGTTCTCCGCAGGGTGGGGGTGTGGGGGGGTAAAAAAATTGGAAAAAGGTGTTTTCAATCTGAGGGGGAGACATTCTACTGAAGATAAAAATACAAGTAAATATTCATATCTGTGTGGCTCAAGAAAAATTTCCATTTGGTGTTTCATTATGCTGGTTTGTTTTCTTTTTTTTTTAAAATGCATAAAATAAAGTATCGCTTGGAACGTCGCGGGGCTTAACAGTAAAAATAAAAGACGTCTCGTGTCGGAAGAGTTGAGACTGTATAACCCTCATCTCAAATTGCTATCTGAAACGCATGTAGCTGGCAAGGATAAAAAACTACTTTGTCAACTAGGATATGATATTGTCAGCTGCTCTACTTTCGGGGCTTCAATCAGAGGGGTGGCAATCCTTAAGGATAAACGAATCAGGGTAGAGACTTTACAAACTGCTCACGATAAAGACGGTAGATGCCCCATCACTCAAATGGACATTGAAAATCACAAATAGGTTGTCTGTGTGGTGTATGGCTCAAACCAAGATGAACCCAGGGTTTTTGATGACTTAAACATAAAACTTTTAGATTGGGATGGGGAGCTCATTATAATGGGGGACTTTACTTGTATCATAGATTACCAACTAGATACTACTAGGCCCGGGAGCTTTCAGCGGATGCGTAAAACTAGAGCCTCAATTTTAGATTTATGCCGTACACATAACATTAAAGACGCTTGGCGACATCTACACTTACACACTCCAGGCTACACATATTACTCCGCACCTCACAAACTTTGTTCTCGGCTGGACATCGCTCTAGCTAACGTTAAATTACTGAATACTAGTCTAATGGAGGTATGTCCTCGAATCTCTTCAGATCACAACCCCATAATGCTGACTTTTGATACTCCACACATTCACACATGTCCTAGACCATTTTCTTTTCCCAGATACTTAACATCAGACTCTGTTTACATCTCACAGTTAAAAAATCATCTTACTGAATTTATAGAAATCAATCAGAACTCTGCCATATGTAATACGGTCTGGGACACCTGCAAGGCAAGCATTCGAGGATTCATGCAGGGATACGTGCTTAGACAAAACTCTGAGTGTCGCAAACGTAGTGAATCCCTGATATCCAGCATAGCTGCCCAGGAAGCACAGCTGGCCACAGCATAACGCTTAAATTCGCCTACGGTAGTAGAGATAGGCCTTAAACTAAGTCAATCTAAAATTTGAAACTAAAACAAAGTTTATTAAAAAAAATAGCTCTAATATACACAAATTTAAGATCGCACAATACGAGGGTGGGGATAAAATTGGTAAAATCTTGACGTACAAAGTGGCTGAAGACAAAGCTAGCACCATGATCGCAAACATCCGAGGCTCTGACAACAAGCTATATGATCAGCCGCATGACATATTGGAACAATTTGTGGATTTTTATAGGACCCTGTACACTCCTGAATCTATCCCGAACGAAGCTACTATACAGAATTACTTAGATGAGACCTTAACGACTTTACTTAACACCTTGGAAATAGATTCACTGTCCGAAAATATCACAGGGCAAGAACTACGCCAAGCTATTGCCGCTTTACCGACAGGAAAAGCCGCAGGGGAAGATACCATCCCTCTAGAGATATATAAAATCTGTTTAGAGGAACTAGGACCTTTATTATTACAGGTCATACAATCTATTGGGGTGACTGGGAGGGCCCCCAAGTCATGGAATAGAGCTAAAATAATCTTCCTTAAAAAGGGCAAACCAAAGGAAGAGAGGGGGTCATACAGACCCATCTCTCTGATTAACACCGACGCAAAAATATTTGCAAAAATTTTAGCTACTAGGCTATCTCCTATTATGCCTAAAATAGTTAATCCGCAACAACACGGATTTGTCACTGGGAGAGATACTACCACTCATGTCAACATGGCCATAACAGCGTTTGACGTGGCTGAGACCGAGTCCACCCCACTCGGCATGATTTTGCTGGATGCCGAAAAGGCTTTTGACTGAGTGGAGTGGGTTTATCTCTGGCACGTTATGACTAAAATGGGGTTTAGCGGACATTTTTTAATGTGGATTCAGGCACTATATGACAACCCTTCAGCCCATATTAGCTATGGGGGACAGACCTCCACAGATTTTATGATTTCCTGGGGCACTCGTCAAGGTTTCCCCCCATCACCTGTACTATTTGCCCGCTCACTTGAACCAGGTTTACACTCTCTTCAAGCACAACCTAGAATTGTTCCCTTCAAGTCTAATGAACAGGTACTGAAAATTACGGCATATGCCGACGATATTGCTATTTATTCTTCTGACATTACTAAGGAATTACAAGGGATCAACATTGGAACTCGCAAATTCGGCAAAGTATCCGGTTATAAGTTAAATATAAACAAAACACAAATCATAGCTAATCATATACCAGCGGTAAAAGTCCCCGAGATTTGTAAAACTGCCACTTACTTAGGTGTCAAAATTACATCTAATATATGAGAAATAAACAAACTTAACTATAAAGGATTAATCAAATCTACTACCGTATTGCTAAAAAAATGGCACAGATTGCCTTTGAACTTAATTGGCAGAATTAACCTCATCAAAATGAAGGTACTACCTAAATTTTTATAACTTTCGCTCCATTCCATTAGCACTAAATAACTCTTTTTTTAAGCAATTAGACAGAATATTTAGCAGCTATATCTGGGGGTACAAAAAAGATAGAAGATCGCTGAAACTCCTTAAAAACAGCACATATAAGGGAGGTCTAAACTTTCCCGATGTTAAGTTGTACTTCTGGTCTTCATTTATTAGGCGCCTTCGGTCTTTGTTACATACTGAAGACACTTTTTTTTCTTCTTTTTTTATGTTAAAATCTGACTCAAAAATATTTTTACTCCGAGCGAATGACCCCAACTACTACAAGAGGGTGAAATTTAAGGATATGGGTTAATATTCTATCCTACTGTAATACTTGCTTTTACCATCCGAAACTGCAGCTATGGGGCAACCCGGGTCTCCCGGGGATTTTCAACGATGGCATGGCCCTAAGATGGTCTGCTCAGGGAATTAATGTTTTGGGAGACCTATGTGGCGCACAAGGGTTTTTAGATTATCATACACTTCAAACTCTGTATAATTTGTCGGAAACAATGAGATTTAAATATCTACAAATACATGATTTTTTAATAAGGAAGAACCAAATATACAACATTCTAGATTGTGATATCTGGAACTGCTTATATTCTACCAAAAACAAATCATTGATAAGTGAGGCTTACAAACACCTTTGTGCTTTCAAAAACGATGATTGTCAAAAATTAGCTGAAAAATGGAGTAGCAAAATTGGCTTAAATATAACTCCCAAACAAATATCATGCTCTCTATCTAACATTAATAATTCTGTACGATTATCTAGCTTAAGGTTGCAACAGTTTCGAACAACATGTATGCTATATTATACACCGGAAAAGATCTCCAAGTGGTCCCTTAATAACACCCAAGGTGATCGTACCAAATGCCCTAAATGTCTCGCTTACGCTGTAGACTTAGGACACATGCTGTTCTCCTGCCCAACCTTAAAGGATTTTTGGGGGGAAATATAGTTTTGGAAATTAAGAAGATCTTTTTACCCTCTCTCACCGTACCAATAGTATTACTTGATGTACATCCTGTTTCCCTCCCACAATCTGCTTTGATAACGATTCTTATTTCTTGCGCTAAACTTATATTGGCTAGAGTTCGGATCTGTACCAAACCCCCTAACATCAGAGAATGGTGGTCACTAATTAATGAAATTCACTCTATGGAGCTAGGGCTTGCAAAACCTAGAGGAGCTCGCTCACAAAAAAAAATTGAGAAAATTTGGGGCAACTTTCTTTGAAGGCCTTTTTGGTTACCTAACTTTTCTGTTGGATAGATACTTTGTTGTTGCTGTTAACTGTATTTTTACTGTTCTCGCTTTATGTATGAATAACTGAATTGTGTTGCAATGTGGTCCAAGTGGAAACTGAAGCAAATCTCCGTTAGGGAGCAAGTTACATTTATTTTGTAAACAATTGCTTTCTTATTATATGTACACAGTTATGTCTTCCTTATCAATAAAAAAAATTTAAAACAAAAAAAAAAAAGGACATTTCAGAAATTACACCCATTTGAGCAACAAGACTCTTTAAGAAGATCTTAAACAAGCTGCAGAGCACCAGAAATGGAAGGGCACTGTGGCACCAGACTGTACCAAACGGGATGTGAGAGAACCTAGCTCGAATGATCGCAGTCTTGCTTTCAATCTGCAGCTGGCTGGTGTTCCGGACGGCACCTCAATATTCTGCACATGGAAGCCACTTGCACTCAACTCTCGAAGAAAATCTCCTGATTAAATGCACTCCCAGGAGCCCTGATTGAATGCACCCCAAGGAGCCCTGATTGAATGCACCACAAGGAGCCCTGATTGAATGCACACCAAGGAGCCCTGATTGAATGCACACCAAGGAGCCCTGATTGAATGCACACCAAAAAGCCCTGATGGAATGCACCCCAAGGAGCCCTGATGGAATGCACCCTAGCAGCCCTGATGGAATGCACCCCCAGGAGCCCTGATGGAATGCACACACAGGAGCCCTGATTGAATGCACACACAGGAGCCCTGATTGAATGCTCCCCCAGCAGCCCTGATTGAATGCACCCCTGTAGTGTAGTTTCTATATTCCCAATAGGCTCTGCCCATTGGAATAATATATCCTATAGATGTGACGTAGGACTTATGTCTACTAGGTCGCTATGGTTTCAAAAAGGAGGGAGGCGAGAGGACACTATTAACCACTCAAGATGGTGGAAGGTCCAGTAGCAGCTTAGTGTCCGTACTGAGTACTAAAGATTCAAATCAAAAAAGGGGGTTGCTGCACTGTTCCTAGAGAAAGAGGAAGAAGTGGGGAGAGTTTCTCCTGGCGTGACCAAGGGTGATTTAATGATACCCTGGGGCATCCATTATGTTGGATGTAATTTGCCTCACACACCCCGAAGAGTGTCATGCTTCATCATCGGCGGTTGCTCCTCGTCGGGGAGGCGGTGCAATCCCCGACGGGCACACCTCAGAGAGGGGCTCTTTGGCGGAGATCTTTTTTCCAACTGCCTTTTGGTGAAGTGGGGGTATGTGGGCAGGATGGTGTATTCCTGTGATCAGGTGGTTAAAATGTAACAAGGGGTACCGGAATGGACTTTATTCTGGGGGTCCCCTGGCTACAGTTAAAAGGTGGGGCTAGTTTCCTAGGTGTCAACTAATTATGTTGTGTGACCCTAGAAGAGACTAGAAGTGCATGTGGTCAACATGTTTCTCGCTAATGGTATCTTAACTGCGATTCTTCAGGACCAAAGTGAAAACAACAACATGCTAGTATCATATGTGTTGTGTTTGTTACCTTAGTGGATCCTCCTATGCCTATACATAGAGAAAGGATAAGGAAACAGTAATTAAACAAAAATGCAAGTCACAACATTGCCAGGGAAAAAATACATACATATACTTACATGCTGGTGGTACTGAAAGTGATTTTACACATCCACCGCATGCCAAGTGTATTGAGCGTGCAATGTAAAAGGTGAAGAGCACACGCAATAACTGAAACTGTGACTAGGACTGTGATCAGTGAGGGTGATGGCTTAAAAACATAAATGTAAAGATTCCTAGTTAAAAATGCAGCAGTCTTAATATAAATGCCTGCCTGTAGTGTATCAGGTACTGGGCAGGTCTTTTGTGCTAACACCAATCGGCCACTTTATAGGCGTAGCAACACACTCCCACTGTGATCTGAACAAACCATTTATAGAAACACGTGTAAGGTTACCTACTCACCTACTGGTCATATGCTAGAGGCCACATGAGTGATCGGCGGGGCAGAACTACAAAGCTGAGCCCTAAAGGTGTGGCTGAAGTAGGGGTAGACAAAACGCGGTAGAGAAAACGTGTCCCTGCATTAGTATAGGTGGACTACACAAGACCAAATATCTGTATTGGAACTAGTGGTTCACCCTCTATCAAGCGCTAAACGCACTCACCTTTAGTCTTCTGAGTCCGCGTGTTGTGACCTACCCATGCCCGACGAGCTCGAGTAGATGTGTGAGCTCGGCGGCGCGGGTTATTTCAACAACACCGGACGACCTGCGTGACGCGTTTGGTTATCGCCCCCTGCCCAAGGTCACGTGTGGAGAGCCGAGTGTGTGGCGGCCATCTTGTGATGGTGTAAACACAGCGGAGTAACTACTGCCCTGGGTTTACCACCGTTTTAAATCGCTTAACATAGCTTCGGTTGCCTCGGTTGCTCGGACCTATGAACAGTTGAGGACACGGAATGGACCTAGATGGGTATGGCGGTAAGGGTTGTTAAGACGATCCGATAGCTATGACCCTCACGTAGATGCAAACCGGGCTGGTGTCTTATTACGGATGGCGGCCATGATGTAAGGGGTCCCTGGGATTGCTAGAGCATCGAGATGCAGATGACTGTGTGAGGTCATGCTGCCCCAAGGTGGCCATGGTGTCAAGGACTATCCTAACTATACCAAAATATGTCGGTGACAGAATCGGGTCTATATATGTAGTCGGACCAAGGTGTCCATATGGTGGGGGGCCCATGGCAGTGGGTGTCCTAAGGTCAGCAGTGGCACTGGCGGGGGTGGGAGTAACCCAGAAGTGGTCTGTGGTCTGTGGTCTGTGTATCTGTCAGATCTCCAGGCACGGGAATGTGGCTGGTAACTGTATCTCATGGAGGGATTTCAGAATGTAGGAATTTATAATGAATGCCAGGGAATGTCTTCGTTGAGCCCCTGTTTATCAGATGACAACCGATGCACCCATCTCTGTTCCTTGTTGAAGAGGACTTTTGTCGGGCAGTTGGGACTGGATTCCAAAACTACCCACTTCATAGAATTCTCATCATGGTTCACTTCCACATAATGTTTGCACATTTTGGTGTGGGTCTTTCTGCAGCTGAAATTGCTGCGATGTTCTATGATTCGAGTCTTGATGGGGAGGGTAGTCATCCCTATGTACTGTAAGCCACACGGGCATATTAGCAAGTATATACAGTGTGATGTATTGCAATTTGTGTGTTGCCTGAGTTCCCATTTGAAGGTCTCGGAGAGTTGTATGGTTTTGAGCGTCAAGGTGTATCTACAGACCCCACACATGCCACAAGGGTAGTGGCCCATCACGGGGGGTAAATGCCATAAGGTTAATTGGGTTTCTTTCCTCACATGTTTAGGCCTGGTGCTAATCAAGATATCTTTTAGATTTTGTGACCTCTTGAAAGCAAACCTGGGTTCCTCTAGGGTCATGTCACCTGTGTTGAGTATGCCCCAGTGATGTTTAATCGTGTTCCTGATTTTATTGGACAGGGGGCTAAATGTGGTTACACAGGTGATCGGTTGGTTTTCAACAGGGACTCTCTCCTGCCGTTCCAGCAGGGCTTCTCGATTATGGTTTCTGGCCCGTTTCCTTGCCTTGAGAACATCACTCTTGGGGTAGCCCCTGTCAAGAAGGTTCCTTGAGAGAAGTGCAGATTCCTTCTTGTAATCAGCCACAGCGCTACAATTACGCCTAATTCGTAAGAATTGGCCAAAGGGCAGGTTGGTACGTAGGGCCCTGGGGTGGTGACTCTTGTAGTGCAGGAGGCTGTTACGATCTGTAGGTTTACGGTACATGGTGGTCTTTATGGAACCTGCTTCCAATCTGATAGTTAGGTCAAGGAAAGCGATTTCATGGGGTGAGGATGCCATGGTGAAGTGTAGGTGAGGGTTTAGTGTGTTGACCCATACCAAAAAACCTTCGTGTGAGGTCGGTGGACCGCTCCACAGGATCAGGATGTCATCTATGAAGCGTTTCCACATTCTGATGTTATTAAGAAAGGGATTAGACTCATGGTGTATATGAGTATCTTCAAATTTAGCCATATACAGACAGGCCACCGAGGGGGCGAAGGTACTGCCCATAGAGGTCCCCTGGGTCTGATGGTAGAACTTGCCTCTGTATTCAAAATAGTTTTCCGTCAGGGCTAGTGTGGCGCACTCCATGATGAAGGTCTGGGGAGTGTTGGAGCTCCAAGGTTCTTGACGCAGTCTTTCCTCAATTACCTCTAGAGTGGCCCTCTGGGGGATGTTCGTGTAGAGGGCTTCGACGTCTAGGGTAATTAGAAGGTCAATCTCTCCTGTGTCCTGGACTGTATCCAGTATTCTTAGATAAACGGAGTGGTGGTGTGGCACACCTAAGAGTTTAAAGTGTAATCCAGTAGTACTGTGCGATAAGCTTTTTATCAACTTTTTTGGGCGCCTCAAGAATGTTTCTCTCCCGGCCGGTGAGAGAACAAATTGGAGACAATATCAAGGGGGGCGTAGGAACATCCCACGCTCAATCTTGAGGAGCACCAATGGGCCTTGGCCTCTAAATTATCAAACGTTGCTTCTGTTTGAATTTGAATGTGTCTTTATTCCAATTATATCATCATTGTTGTATATTTAAACATCATATAATCAACCGTGGATTTTTCATTGGAGTCAACATTAACGTTTCAATCCTTTGTAAATCCCATAATTAATCCCAATGCATTTCGGGACTTGGGGTCCCTTCATCAGGGGATCTATTGGGGAGATAAACATCGTATTAGGGCGGACCTAAAAATGGGGCTCATCTAACACATAAGTGAATAAAGTAAAAAGAAAGTAAGTGCTCAGCATTAAAGTTGTGGCTTCACATGCAATCCCAAATCGAGGTAGTAAAAACGTGCAAGTGGTTTAAAGTTCGAATAATCAGACATTGCAAAAACCATGACACGAGAGAAACGAAAGTCCGATGAAGTCTAACGTGAATCCCAGTTAAAATACCACGGTGATGGTGAATGCGTAAACAAAAAGTCACAAACGAGGATAGTCGAAGGTGCAAGAGCCAACTCAGAAATAATCGACACAATTGTTAGCGTGAATAAACCCAAGTGCTCTGTCTTGACGGACTCTAAAGTCCAATATGAAATGCCTGTTAGGACTCACCGAAGGGTCGAGCGTGTTGTTAGTATTCTGGCGTTTCCGCATTCTGTGCCAGTGATGGCGTGCAGGGGCGGGTGATAAAGAAAAAAGACGGACTAGCGAGATAAGGACGGGTGAACTGTATGGAGACATAAAGAACGGACTCAAGGGAACAAATAGCTAGTAAGGTGGTGGGAAACGGACAACTGGAATAGGTTAAGATGTCTGAACATAAACACTAACGAGGGACTGAACTAGAAAAACTATCGGGTGAATTTGCAAGTGGACATAATTCAGATCTTAAAGCAATAATTCTAAACTGTGTGGTTTAAACATTATAGAAAAAAAGTAAGATATATATACACATTGAAAGACAAGGGAGTTAAACCGAGAATATGTGAATTTAAAGAAAGTTCAGAGAAGGAGAGTAAAAAGTAGAAGAAAATGGTAGAGTGAAGATGAGCTAGATAAATATAGAACAGAACAGTACTTATAAGAAACAACTATATTCTGTACGGTCATTCAAACCAAAAGGTTGGCAAGAGTCCAAGATTTTCATCCAAATTAACTCTCGTTGTAGAAGTCTCTTGTGATTATCAACTCCCGGTCTCAAGGGGACAACCTCCAGTGCAAGGAATCTCAGCTGACTGATGTTATGAGAAGCAGATATGAAATGTGCCGCCAACGGGGATTTTGCATTCTGGGTTCTAATGGTACTTTTATGTTCCGTTAAACGGATTTTTAATTTTCTCTCAGTCTTTCCCACGTATGGTAAACCACATGGGCATTTTAGTAGATACACCAAGTTCATTGAGTCACATGTGGCGTTAGTTTTAAGGTGTATGACTTTGCCCGTACGTGGATGATTGATGGAATTGCCACTGATTATATTATGACAGTGACCGCAATTGTGGCATGGTTTCGTTCCAGAAAAGGTTTCAACTCTGTGAGGTGGACTGTGTTCTAACATGTTTTTTAAGTTCTTGGCTCTTTGGTAGGCAAACAAGGGGGTGCTGTTGAAGATTCCCTGAAAGTCTGGTTCTAGTTGTACCATTGACCAATTGTGTAGAAGGATTTTTTTGATGTTTGGGCTATTAGAAGAATATTTTGACACAAATACCGGTCTCTCAAGTTTTTTTTGGCGTGTGCACTGAGACAATAATTCTTCTCTAGTTTTTGTCTTTATGCGTTCTTGAGCAGCTGATAAAATCGTGTCAGGGTATTTTCTGTCTCTGTATTTGTGTAAGATGTTGGTTTCAAATTTCAGGTAATCTTGAGTTTCGCCACCCCCTTGTTTGCCTACCAAAGAGCCAAGAACTTAAAAAACATGTTAGAACACAGTCCACCTCACAGAGTTGAAACCTTTTCTGGAACGAAACCATGCCACAATTGCGGTCACTGTCATAATATAATCAGTGGCAATTCCATCAATCATCCACGTACGGGCAAAGTCATACACCTTAAAACTAACGCCACATGTGACTCAATGAACTTGGTGTATCTACTAAAATGCCCATGTGGTTTACCATACGTGGGAAAGACTGAGAGAAAATTAAAAATCCGTTTAACGGAACATAAAAGTACCATTAGAACCCAGAATGCAAAATCCCCGTTGGCGGCACATTTCATATCTGCTTCTCATAACATCAGTCAGCTGAGATTCCTTGCACTGGAGGTTGTCCCCTTGAGACCGGGAGTTGATAATCACAAGAGACTTCTACAACGAGAGTTAATTTGGATGAAAATCTTGGACTCTTGCCAACCTTTTGGTTTGAATGACCGTACAGAATATAGTTGTTTCTTATAAGTACTGTTCTGTTCTATATTTATCTAGCTCATCTTCACTCTACCATTTTCTTCTACTTTTTACTCTCCTTCTCTGAACTTTCTTTAAATTCACATATTCTCGGTTTAACTCCCTTGTCTTTCAATGTGTATATATATCTTACTTTTTTTCTATAATGTTTAAACCACACAGTTTAGAATTATTGCTTTAAGATCTGAATTATGTCCACTTGCAAATTCACCCGATAGTTTTTCTAGTTCAGTCCCTCGTTAGTGTTTATGTTCAGACATCTTAACCTATTCCAGTTGTCCGTTTCCCACCACCTTACTAGCTATTTGTTCCCTTGAGTCCGTTCTTTATGTCTCCATACAGTTCACCCGTCCTTATCTCGCTAGTCCGTCTTTTTTCTTTATCACCCGCCCCTGCACGCCATCACTGGCACAGAACGCGGAAACGCCAGAATACTAACAACACGCTCGACCCTTCGGTGAGTCCTAACAGGCATTTCATATTGGACTTTAGAGTCCGTCAAGACAGAGCACTTGGGTTTATTCACGCTAACAATTGTGTCGATTATTTCTGAGTTGGCTCTTGCACCTTCGACTATCCTCGTTTGTGACTTTTTGTTTACGCATTCACCATCACCGTGGTATTTTAACTGGGATTCACGTTAGACTTCATCGGACTTTCGTTTCTCTCGTGTCATGGTTTTTGCAATGTCTGATTATTCGAACTTTAAACCACTTGCACGTTTTTACTACCTCGATTTGGGATTGCATGTGAAGCCACAACTTTAATGCTGAGCACTTACTTTCTTTTTACTTTATTCACTTATGTGTTAGATGAGCCCCATTTTTAGGTCCGCCCTAATACGATGTTTATCTCCCCAATAGATCCCCTGATGAAGGGACCCCAAGTCCCGAAATGCATTGGGATTAATTATGGGATTTACAAAGGATTGAAACGTTAATGTTGACTCCAATGAAAAATCCACGGTTGATTATATGATGTTTAAATATACAACAATGATGATATAATTGGAATAAAGACACATTCAAATTCAAACAGAAGCAACGTTTGATAATTTAGAGGCCAAGGCCCATTGGTGCTCCTCAAGATTGAGCGTGGGATGTTCCTACGCCCCCCTTGATATTGTCTCCAATTTGTTCTCTCACCGGCCGGGAGAGAAACATTCTTGAGGCGCCCAAAAAAGTTGATAAAAAGCTTATCGCACAGTACTACTGGATTACACTTTAAACTCTTAGGTGTGCCACACCACCACTCCGTTTATATACAATTTCTGGCTACCTTGTGTGAGCACCCTGTCTTGAAAATGTCCTACGAAGAAATATCCAACCTCACTGCAAACCGTGCAGACACATTTGGATTTGATATTAAAGAAACTAAAAGGATATATTCACTCGTAAAGGAGGTGGACCCTACATCTTCCAGTACTTTTTCCAACCCCAGCATGCTGAGACAACTATTGTACATGTCTAAAAGAATCATCAACCAGCGTTTACACGCTGGAACATTAGTGAGATACCATAAAGACCAGCGCATCCCGAGAGGGCTACGTATTGCCCTTAAACCAACTCTCTGCAGGAACAACCCGAAGTTCTCGGAACGATGGTACGCTATTTTAAATCGTTGTTCCCTCGACCTAATTCTTTTGATTGTAGAAGAACTTTCCAAAGTCATTTTAGACCTTGAAAAAGAAATAGGTCAAATTCATAACAATCTAGACAAAAACATGAACAAGGACGAACTGGATAAAGCTTTACAAGACATCAATATCCAACTAGACAAATACACAAAAGAGATCAATGACAGGAAAATAAGAAAATACAAAAGAGACACTATGGACTACAAATTGGGGGAAGTTTATAGTTGGGCTGAGGTCTATGCCCAACGCAGACAACAAAGATCTTCTACAAATCAATCTTCCGATGAAACTTCTTCTGAAGGGTCTTCCTATCAAAGACGAGGTCCACCACAACACAGACCCCCTAGAACAACTCCACAAACTGACATCACTAGTTCAGATACCGTGGTTCACTCAGATGCAAGTACTTCTAAATCTATTCCCACTACTTCTGGTGTGCATTTTTTGGAGAAAGGTCCAGTTACCCACGAAGACTCAGGCGGAGCAGAACCCGCACCAGAGCAAACAACCACGTCGATAGCTCAGGCAACCAGGAGCAAAACCAACTTGTCATAAACATATCTCGAATTCAACTATCACCAAACCAGATGAAGGTTTTACAGAAAGGAACCTCTTTCGTCCCCATATACCATTCGAATCAATTAGAGACTGAAATCAGTTTCTACAAATTCATGCGAAATCTCAGATTACGCCATTTCTTCACTAATGTGAACCCTCCAATGGGCCCCAACATTCAACACGCGTGCAAAGAACTGAAAGCCAAGAGCCAATTCATGGCCCCTGTCAGTCACAAAATACTGGATTCATATGAGACAATAACCCTTAAGGCACTACAAGACCACCACAAAAAAACTCCACCCAAGATAAAGAACTTTGGTACCAAAGATTATAGGGCTCTACGAGAAATCACCAACAATCAGAACATTACCTGCTGCAGAGCGGATAAAGGAGGAGCATTAGTAATTCTGGATCATGATTACTATCATCTCAGTGTCACAGCCCATGTAAATGATGAACAACTCTACATGAAACTAATTTCAGATCCCACACAAGCATTTTCTAAAATTCTGAAAACCATCCTCGAGAAAGCTTCACTCATGGGAACGCTTTCCCAAAAGGATCTAAAATATTTGATGCAACCCAATCCGAAATGTCCCAGCATTCACATGCTGCCCAAAATACATAAATGTCTACAACAACCACCTTTCAGACCCATTGTCTCGACCAAAACATCGATCCATGAACCAATCGGGAAATTTGTGGATATGTACCTGCAACCACTTGTAAAAGATATGTCCACCTATATACGTGATTCCACGGATTTCTTAAACAAGATGAACAAAGTGACTCTGCTTCCTAACATTGAATATACTCTAGTCACAATTGACGTATGTGCACTATATACATCCATACCCCACAAAAGAGGTATAGACGCACTGGAATCTTTCTTACTACCACATTCAATAGATGAAGATCTAAAAATACTCATCTTGGAACTGATGCACTTCATGCTATATCATAGCTACTTTGTTTGGAACAACGATTTCTTTCTCCAAAGAGTTGGAACTGCCATGGGAAATTGCGCAGCGCCGAGCTACGCTAATCTGTTTATGCATCGGCTAGAAATCGACAACATTCTTGAAATTCCTCATTGGCGCAACAAAATCCAAACCTACTGGAGATACATAGATGATATTTTTCTAATTTGGTCTGGGGCTCCAGAAGAGATAGTTGAATTTTTGACCTACCTAAACCAGGTTGACGACCACATACGGTTCACTCACAACATTGATCCTAACAGTTTGCCTTTTCTAGACATTCAGGTCTCTATCAACAAGGGCAGAGTAAAAACTAGTCTATACATCAAAGAAACGGATCGTAACAACGCCCTACTATACACCAGCTGCCATCCATCTTCCTTGAAGAGACATTTACCATACTCCCAATTGCTACGGGCTAAAAGAATCTGCTCTGAAACTCAAGATTACCTGAAATTTGAAACCAACATCTTACACAAATACAGAGACAGAAAATACCCTGACACGATTTTATCAGCTGCTCAAGAACGCATAAAGACAAAAACTAGAGAAGAATTATTGTCTCAGTGCACACGCCAAAAAAAACTTGAGAGACCGGTATTTGTGTCAAAATATTCTTCTAATAGCCCAAACATCAAAAAAATCCTTCTACACAATTGGTCAATGGTACAACTAGAACCAGACTTTCAGGGAATCTTCAACAGCACCCCCTTGTTTGCCTACCAAAGAGCCAAGAACTTAAAAAACATGTTAGAACACAGTCCACCTCACAGAGTTGAAACCTTTTCTGGAACGAAACCATGCCACAATTGCGGTCACTGTCATAATATAATCAGTGGCAATTCCATCAATCATCCACGTACGGGCAAAGTCATACACCTTAAAACTAACGCCACATGTGACTCAATGAACTTGGTGTATCTACTAAAATGCCCATGTGGTTTACCATACGTGGGAAAGACTGAGAGAAAATTAAAAATCCGTTTAACGGAACATAAAAGTACCATTAAAACCCAGAATGCAAAATCCCCGTTGGCGGCACATTTCATATCTGCTTCTCATAACATCAGTCAGCTGAGATTCCTTGCACTGGAGGTTGTCCCCTTGAGACCGGGAGTTGATAATCACAAGAGACTTCTACAACGAGAGTTAATTTGGATGAAAATCTTGGACTCTTGCCAACCTTTTGGTTTGAATGACCGTACAGAATATAGTTGTTTCTTATAAGTACTGTTCTGTTCTATATTTATCTAGCTCATCTTCACTCTACCATTTTCTTCTACTTTTTACTCTCCTTCTCTGAACTTTCTTTAAATTCACATATTCTCGGTTTAACTCCCTTGTCTTTCAATGTGTATATATATCTTACTTTTTTTCTATAATGTTTAAACCACACAGTTTAGAATTATTGCTTTAAGATCTGAATTATGTCCACTTGCAAATTCACCCGATAGTTTTTCTAGTTCAGTCCCTCGTTAGTGTTTATGTTCAGACATCTTAACCTATTCCAGTTGTCCGTTTCCCACCACCTTACTAGCTATTTGTTCCCTTGAGTCCGTTCTTTATGTCTCCATACAGTTCACCCGTCCTTATCTCGCTAGTCCGTCTTTTTTCTTTATCACCCGCCCCTGCACGCCATCACTGGCACAGAACGCGGAAACGCCAGAAAACTAACAACACGCTCGACCCTTCGGTGAGTCCTAACAGGCATTTCATATTGGACTTTAGAGTCCGTCAAGACAGAGCACTTGGGTTTATTCACGCTAACAATTGTGTCGATTATTTCTGAGTTGGCTCTTGCACCTTCGACTATCCTCGTTTGTGACTTTTTGTTTACGCATTCACCATCACCGTGGTATTTTAACTGGGATTCACGTTAGACTTCATCGGACTTTCGTTTCTCTCGTGTCATGGTTTTTGCAATGTCTGATTATTCGAACTTTAAACCACTTGCACGTTTTTACTACCTCGATTTGGGATTGCATGTGAAGCCACAACTTTAATGCTGAGCACTTACTTTCTTTTTACTTTATTCACTTATGTGTTAGATGAGCCCCATTTTTAGGTCCGCCCTAATACGATGTTTATCTCCCCAATAGATCCCCTGATGAAGGGACCCCAAGTCCCGAAATGCATTGGGATTAATTATGGGATTTACAAAGGATTGAAACGTTAATGTTGACTCCAATGAAAAATCCACGGTTGATTATATGATGTTTAAATATACAACAATGATGATATAATTGGAATAAAGACACATTCAAATTCAAACAGAAGCAACGTTTGATAATTTAGAGGCCAAGGCCCATTGGTGCTCCTCAAGATTGAGCGTGGGATGTTCCTACGCCCCCCTTGATATTGTCTCCAGTATTCTTAGAACATCCGTAGTGTCCTGAATGTAGGAGGGGATGCTTTTCACCAGGGGTTGTAGGAAGTGGTCACAAAACTGTGAAAGGGGCTCCAACACAGAGTCTATCCCAGAGACAATTGGTCTCCCTGGTACTGGCCTAGTGGCTTTATGGATTTTAGGCAGGATGTAAAAATATGGTACCCTAGGGTCCTTTTTCATGAGAAATTCTGCCTCCTTTCTGCTGATCCATTGATCACATTCAGCACTGGTTACCAGGCTTGTGATCTTGGTCTGTAGTCGTGTGGTCGGGTCATCAGTGATTGGAGTGTAATATCTCTGGTCACTGAGCTGTCTGGTACATTCCAACTCATAATCCACAGTGTTCATCAGAACTGTGGCTCCCCCTTTGTCTGCCTGTTTGATTGTGATTAAGGGGTCATTTGCCAGTGATTTTAGTACAGCCAACTCATTCTTAGAGATGTTTGAGAGTGGTGTCAGCCGGTCAAGCCTATTGATGTCTCTCAGTACTGCTTGTTCGAACGTCAACACTTCGTTAGGAACCATTCCATTATGAGGTGTAAAGGTTGAGGGATTGTGGAGTCCAGAATCTTCAGTGGGTTCACTGGGTTTCCCTTCAAAGAAGGCTTTTAACCTTATTTTTCTGAAAAAGGCTTTGAGTTCCCTAGTTTTTTGGAACTGGTCGATCCTGGGTGTTGGGACGAAGCCCAAACCTTTTTGCAGGACTTCTTCCTCTCTTTGAGTAAGGTGGCGATCTGATAGATTGACCACCAAGCTCACTGTTGTCCTGACCGGCTCGTGCTCCTCGTGTCCATCCCTTGGGGGCGTGTGTCCTCCCATTGGACCCTTTTCTCTGCTGTGTTCCCTCTTTTTCGCCCTCGCCCTCTGCCCCAACCTCTGCCTAAAAAAGGAGGGTGTGAGGGGTTTTGGGGGGGATAGAATGGAGGGTATTGTGTTGCAAAAGGAGGTTGGAAGTGGGGGAATTGTGGGTATTGCCAGAGCGGGGGACCCATCGGTTGCCCCTGATTTTGGTAATTGGGGAAGTTGTGCTGTCCCTGCCCCCTACCTCTTTTAGCTCTGGGGGGCATCTGTGCAGGGTTGTTGTCCCCACTGCTGTCCGAGCCACTATTTGAGCCCCTCCTTGATGAAGTCGTGCTAGAATCTGAACTATAGCTAGTACCCGGGGGGACATAGTCATCCCTTAAGTAGGGGTAGACTTTCTCTTTTGAGAATTTTTTGATGTCCTTTTGCAATTTGGCTACCTTCTGGTTCATAAGATACTCCTTATGTTCTGCCATTTCTTTGTTGATCTCGGCCAGTTTTATTTTGAAGCCTGGGTTTTGTACCGTAGTCTTCAGGGCAGCCTCTGCTGCTTGTATTTTGACTAGAAGCGCATCTGCTAGTCGTTTAGCTGTGTTAACTATAAGGATGAGGAGGTCGTGGGTACACTTCCATGAGACCTGTGACCATTCCACCTTAAATTGTCCGTCCTCCCAGAATATTCTTGGGAAGTTTTTGACTATCAATCCATTGGGTGCAATTTTAGCTTTGAAATATTGTGCCATCATTGCTCCATGGATTGTTATCCTAATCCATTCCCGTTTGAGGTCTGACAGGGATTGCCACTCGGTGGTGTTGCTGCTCGTTCCTGGTTCGATATCTATGCCAAAGAGAGAAGGTGTCCTCATTATGGCTGCTGCATCCTCCTCACCAAAACTCAGTCCCTGCCCCTCCATAGTGGTGAGGTCTAATAGGACTGGTCCCGGTGTGGTGGGGTCCTTCACAGAAGGTAGGGAATGAAAGAGAGGGGTGAAGTAAGGGTAGTTCACATCAGAAGCACACCCTTGAGAGAAATAAGAGAAGGTCCCACGCCGGATTCGGCTATGGTCCGGGTATGAGCCACCGCAGAAGTGTGGGCTCAAGTTTTTTGGGGGATTTGAACAGACTAACCCACCATATGAGAGCTCCCACGGTTACACCGTGCACGAGTAGGTTTCAAAAAGGAGGGAGGCGAGAGGACACTATTAACCACTCAAGATGGTGGAAGGTCCAGTAGCAGCTTAGTGTCCGTACTGAGTACTAGAGATTCAAATCAAAAAAGGGGGTTGCTGCACTGTTCCTAGAGAAAGAGGAAGAAGTGGGGAGAGTTTCTCCTGGCGTGACCAAGGGTGATTTAATGATACCCTGGGGCATCCATTATGTTGGATGTAATTGCCTCACACACCCCGAAGAGTGTCATGCTTCATCATCGGCGGTTGCTCCTCGTCGGGGAGGCGGTGCAATCCCCGATGGGCACACCTCAGAGAGGGGCTCTTTGGCCGAGATCTTTTTTCCAACTGCCTTTTGGTGAAGTGGGGGTATGTGGGCAGGATGGTGTATTCCTGTGATCAGGTGGTTAAAATGTAACAAGGGGTACCGGAATGGACTTTATTCTGGGGGTCCCCTGGCTACAGTTAAAAGGTGGGGCTAGTTTCCTAGGTGTCAACTAATTATGTTGTGTGACCCTAGAAGAAACTAGAAGTGCATGTGGTCAACATGTTTCTCGCTAATGGTATCTTAACCGCGATTCTTCAGGACCAAAGTGAAAACAACAACATGCTAGTATCATATGTGTTGTGTTTGTTACCTTAGTGGATCCTCCTATGCCTATACATAGAGAAAGGATAAGGAAACAGTAATTAAACAAAAATGCAAGTCACAACATTGCCAGGGAAAAAATATATACATATACTTACATGCTGGTGGTACTGAAAGTGATTTTACACATCCACCGCATGCCAAGTGTATTGAGCGTGCAATGTGAAAGGTGAAGAGCACACGCAATAACTGAAACTGTGACTAGGACTGTGATCAGTGAGGTGATGGCTTAAAAACATAAATGTAAAGATTCCTAGTTAAAAATGCAGCAGTCTTAATATAAATGCCTGCCTGTAGTGTATCAGGTACTGGGCAGGTCTGTTGTGCTAACACCAATCGGCCACTTTATAGGCGTAGCAACACACTCCCACTGTGATCTGAACAAACCATTTATAGAAACACGTGTAAGGTTACCTACTCACCTACTGGTCATATGCTAGAGGCCACATGAGTGATCGGCGGGGCAGAACTACAAAGCTGAGCCCTAAAGGTGTGGCTGAAGTAGGGGTAGAAAAAACGTGGTAGAGAAAACGTGTCCCTGCATTAGTATAGGTGGACTACACAAGACCAAATATCTGTATTGGAACTAGTGGCTTACCCTCTATCAAGCGTTAAACGCACTCACCTTTAGTCTTCTGAGTCCGCGTGTTGTGACCTACCCATGCCCGCCGAGCTCGAGTAGATGTGTGAGCTCGGCGGCGCGGGTTATTTCAACAACACCGGACGACCTGCGTGACGCGTTTGGTTATCGCCCCCTGCCCAAGGTCACGTGTGGAGAGCCGAGTGTGTGGCGGCCATCTTGTGATGGTGTAAACACAGCGGAGTAACTACTGCCCTGGGTTTACCACCGTTTTAAATCGCTTAACATAGCTTCGGTTGCCTCGGTTGCTCGGACCTATGAACAGTTGAGGACACGGAATGGACCTAGATGGGTATGGCGGTAAGGGTTGTTAAGACGATCCGATAGCTATGACCCTCACGTAGATGCAAACCGGGCTGGTGTCTTATTACGGATGGCGGCCATGATGTAAGGGGTCCCTGGGATTGCTAGAGCATCGAGATGCAGATGACTGTGTGAAGTCATGCTGCCCCAAGGTGGCCATGGTGTCAAGGACTATCCTAACTATACCAAAATATGTCGGTGACAGAATCGGGTCTATATATGTAGTTGGACCAAGGTGTCCATATGGTGGGGGGCCCATGGCAGTGGGTGTCCTAAGGTCAGCGGTGGCACTGGCGGGGGTGGGAGTAACCCAGAAGTGGTCTGTGGTCTGTGTATCTGTCAGATCTCTAGGCACGGGAATGTGGCTGGTAACTATCTCATGGAGGGATTTCAGAATGTAGGAATTTATAATGAATGCCAGGGAATGTCTTCGTTGAGCTCCTGTTTATCAGATGACAACCGATGCACCCATCTCTGTTCCTTGTTGAAGAGGACTTTTGTCGGGCAGTTGGGACTGGATTCCAAAACTACCCACTTCATAGAATTCTCATCATGGTTCACTTCCACATAATGTTTGCACATTTTGGTGTGGGTCTTTCTGCAGCGGAAATTGCTGCGATGTTCTATGATTAGGATAACAATCCATGGAGCAATGATGGCACAATATTTCAAAGCTAAAATTGCACCCAATGGATTGATAGTCAAAAACTTCCCAAGAATATTCTGGGAGGACGGACAATTTAAGGTGGAATGGTCACAGGTCTCGTGGAAGTGTACCCACGACCTCCTCATCCTTATAGTTAACACAGCTAAACGACTAGCAGATGCTCTTCTAGTCAAAATACAAGCAGCAGAGGCTGCCCTGAAGACTACGGTACAAAACCCAGGCTTCAAAACAAAACTGGCCGAGATCAACAAAGAAATGGCAGAACATAAGGAGTATCTTATGAACCAGAAGTTAGCCAAATTGCAAAAGGACATCAAAAAATTCTCAAAAGAGAAAGTCTACCCCTACTTAAGGGATGACTATGTCCCCCCGGGTACTAGCTATAGTTCAGATTCTAGCACGACTTCATCAAGGAGGGGCTCAAATAGTGGCTCGGACAGCAGTGGGGACAACAACCCTACACAGATGCCCCCCAGAGCTAAAAGAGGTAGGGGGCGGGGACAGCACAACTTCCCCAATTACCAAAATCAGGGGCAACCTATGGGTCCCCCGCTCTGGCAATACCCACAATTCCCCCACTTCCAACCTCCTTTTGCAACACAATACCCTCCATTCTATCCCCCCCAAAACCCCTCACACCCTCCTTTTTTAGGCAGAGGTTGGGGCAGAGGGCGAGGGCGAAAAAGAGGGAACACAGCAGAGAAAAGGGTCCAATGGGAGGACACACGCCCCCAAGGGATGGACACGAGGAGCACGAGCCGGTCAGGACAACAGTGAGCTTGGTGGTCAATCTATCAGATCGCCACCTTACTCAAAGAGAGGAAGAAGTCCTGCAAAAAGGTTTGGGCTTCGTCCCAACACCCAGGATCGACCAGTTCCAACAAACTAGGGAACTCAAAGCCTTTTTCAGAAAAATAAGGTTAAAAGCCTTCTTTGAAGGGAAACCCAGTGAACCCACTGAAGATTCTGGACTCCACAATCCCTCAACCTTTACACCTCATAATGGAATGGTTCCTAACGAAGTGTTGACGTTCGAACAAGCAGTACTGAGAGACATCAATAGGCTTGACCGGCTGACACCACATTCAAACATCTCTAAGAATGAGTTGGCTGTACTAAAATCACTGGCAAATGACCCCTTAATCACAATCAAACAGGCAGACAAAGGGGGAGCCACAGTTCTGATGAACACTGTGGATTATGAGTTGGAATGTACCAGACAGCTCAGTGACCAGAGATATTACACTCCAATCACTGATGACCCGACCACACGACTACAGACCAAGATCACAAGCCTGGTAACCAGTGCTGAATGTGATCAATGGATCAGCAGAAAGGAGGCAGAATTTCTCATGAAAAAGGACCCTAGGGTACCATATTTTTACATCCTGCCTAAAATCCATAAAGCCACTAGGCCAGTACCAGGGAGACCAATTGTCTCTGGGATAGACTCTGTGTTGGAGCCCCTTTCACAGTTTTGTGACCACTTCCTGCAACCCCTGGTGAAAAGCATCCCCTCCTACATTCAGGACACTACGGATGTTCTAAGAATACTGGATACAGTCCAGGACACAGGAGAGATTGACCTTCTAATTACCCTAGACGTCGAAGCCCTCTACACGAACATCCCCCAGAGGGCCACTCTAGAGGTAATTGAGGAAAGACTGGGTCAAGAACCTTGGCGCTCCAACACTCCCCAGACCTTCATCATGGAGTGCGCCACACTAGCCCCGACGGAAAACTATTTTGAATACAGAGGCAAGTTCTACCATCAGACCCAGGGGACCTCTATGGGCAGTACCTTCGCCCCCTCGGTGGCCTGTCTGTATATGGCTAAATTTGAAGATACTCATATACACCATGAGTCTAATCCCTTTCTTAATAACATCAGAATGTGGAAACGCTTCATAGATGACATCCTGATCCTGTGGAGCGGTCCACCGACCTCACACGAAGGTTTTTTGGTATGGGTCAACACACTAAACCCTCACCTACACTTCACCATGGCATCCTCACCCCATGAAATCGCTTTCCTTGACCTAACTATCAGATTGGAAGCAGGTTCCATAAAGACCACCATGTACCGTAAACCTACAGATCGTAACAGCCTCCTGCACTACAAGAGTCACCACCCCAGGGCCCTACGTACCAACCTGCCCTTTGGCCAATTCTTACGAATTAGGCGTAATTGTAGCGCTGTGGCTGATTACAAGAAAGAATCTGCACTTCTCTCAAGGAACCTTCTTGACAGGGGCTACCCCAAGAGTGATGTTCTCAAGGCAAGGAAACGGGCCAGAAACAATAATCGAGAAGCCCTGCTGGAACGGCAGGAGAGAGTCCCTGTTGAAAACCAACCGATCACCTGTGTAACCACATTTACCCCCCTGTCCAATAAAATCAGGAACACGATTAAACATCACTGGGGCATACTCAACACAGGTGACATGACCCTAGAGGAACCCAGGTTTGCTTTCAAGAGGTCACAAAATCTAAAAGATATCTTGATTAGCACCAGGCCTAAACATGTGAGGAAAGAAACCCAATTAACCTTATGGCATTTACCCCCCGTGATGGGCCACTACCCTTGTGGCATGTGTGGGGTCTGTAGATACACCCCGACTCTCAAAACCATACAACTCTCCGAGACCTTCAAATGGGAACTCAGGCAACACACAAATTGCAATACATCACACTGTATATACTTGCTAATATGCCCGTGTGGCTTACAGTACATAGGGATGACTACCCGCCCCATCAAGACTCGAATCATAGAACATCGCAGCAATTTCCGCTGCAGAAAGACCCACACCAAAATGTGCAAACATTATGTGGAAGTGAACCATGATGAGAATTCTATGAAGTGGGTAGTTTTGGAATCCAGTCCCAACTGCCCGACAAAAGTCCTCTTCAACAAGGAACAGAGATGGGTGCATCGGTTGTCATCTGATAAACAGGGGCTCAACGAAGACATTCCCTGGCATTCATTATAAATTCCTACATTCTGAAATCCCTCCATGAGATACAGTTACCAGCCACATTCCCGTGCCTAGAGATCTGACAGATACACAGACCACAGACCACAGACCACTTCTGGGTTACTCCCACCCCCGCCAGTGCCACCGCTGACCTTAGGACACCCACTGCCATGGGCCCCCCACCATATGGACACCTTGGTCCAACTACATATATAGACCCGATTCTGTCACCGACATATTTTGGTATAGTTAGGATAGTCCTTGACACCATGGCCACCTTGGGGCAGCATGACCTCACACAGTCATCTGCATCTCGATGCTCTAGCAATCCCAGGGACCCCTTACATCATGGCCGCCATCCGTAATAAGACACCAGCCCGGTTTGCATCTACGTGAGGGTCATAGCTATCGGATCGTCTTAACAACCCTTACCGCCATACCCATCTAGGTCCATTCCGTGTCCTCAACTGTTCATAGGTCCGAGCAACCGAGGCAACCGAAGCTATGTTAAGCGATTTAAAACGGTGGTAAACCCAGGGCAGTAGTTACTCCGCTGTGTTTACACCATCACAAGATGGCCGCCACACACTCGGCTCTCCACACGTGACCTTGGGCAGGGGGCGATAACCAAACGCGTCACGCAGGTCGTCCGGTGTTGTTGAAATAACCCGCGCCGCCGAGCTCACACATCTACTCGAGCTCAGCGGGCATGGGTAGGTCACAACACGCGGACTCAGAAGACTAAAGGTGAGTGCGTTTAGCGCTTGATAGAGGGTGAGCCACTAGTTCCAATACAGATATTTGGTCTTGTGTAGTCCACCTATACTAATGCAGGGACACGTTTTCTCTACCGCGTTTTTTCTACCCCTACTTCAGCCACACCTTTAGGGCTCAGCTTTGTAGTTCTGCCCCGCCGATCACTCATGTGGCCTCTAGCATATGACCAGTAGGTGAGTAGGTAACCTTACACGTGTTTCTATAAATGGTTTGTTCAGATCACAGTGGGAGTGTGTTGCTACGCCTATAAAGTGGCCGATTGGTGTTAGCACAAAAGACCTGCCCAGTACCTGATACACTACAGGCAGGCATTTATATTAAGACAGCTGCATTTTTAACTAGGAATCTTTACATTTATGTTTATCAGCCATCACCCTCACTGATCACAGTCCTAGTCACAGTTTCAGTTATTGCGTGTGCTCTTCACCTTTTACATTGCACGCTCAATACACTTGGCATGCGGTGGATGTGTAAAATCACTTTCAGTACCACCAGCATGTAAGTATATGTATGTATTTTTTCCCTGGCAATGTTGTGACTTGCATTTTTGTTTAATTACTGTTTCCTTATCCTTTCTCTATGTATAGGCATAGGAGGATCCACTAAGGTAACAAACACAACACATATGATACTAGCATGTTGTTGTTTTCACTTTGGTCCTGAAGAATTGCGGTTAAGATACCATTAGCGAGAAACATGTTGACCACATGCACTTCTAGTCTCTTCTAGGGTCACACAACATAATTAGTTGACACCTAGGAAACTAGCCCCACCTTTTAACTGTAGCCAGGGGACCCCCAGAATAAAGTCCATTCCGGTACCCCTTGTTACATTTTAACCACCTGATCACAGGAATACACCATCCTGCCCACATACCCCCACTTCACCAAAAGGCAGTTGGAAAAAAGATCTCCGCCAAAGAGCCCCTCTCTGAGGTGTGCCCGTCGGGGATTGCACCGCCTCCCCGACGAGGAGCAACCGCCGATGATGAAGCATGACACTCTTCGGGGTGTGTGAGGCAATTACATCCAACATAATGGATGCCCCAGGGTATCATTAAATCACCCTTGGTCACGCCAGGAGAAACTCTCTCTACTAGGTCGCTATCAAATATATTAAACTTAATTGTGAGTGCCAGCTAGCTCAGAGGTCACTAGAAACTTTCTCGAATTCACAAGAAGAGATTTAGTTTTTGACAACCGCATAAACAGGACAACTTTGTTTCCCCAAGATAAAACTGATCTTCAGAGTCGTGGAAACAATAGATAGATATTTTACTCAGTCATTCGTGCATGCTTAGTTTCACCAGGGGTGCAGAGAAATAGAGAGACGGGCGTTGTCAATTAAAGTATTTATTGAACAGTCTTCTTTCTCAAGCAGAAAAAATGAACTGCTACAATTGTGATACTGGTTGCAAAGTATAATGTGTACAGTAAGAAGACTATTATAAAATAATACGGTAAAAGCATTGTATGGTTCCTAGACCATAAATAAATACATACATAAATAACAAAGGCTAAAAAGTACTCAACTGGTGCTTCTAAAATACGCCTACCCCGATGTACCTAACCTAAGTCTAGTATGAGGGAAGAAGTAAGTGAGGTGTAGCATAAATTTAGTATTCTTTACCAAGAATCTATCCATGATTTCTCTTAGGGTCTAATCAGCTCTGTACCTTGGTTTAGAATGAAGGAGGTCAGTCTCAGGACTCTATTTCCCCAACAACCCGCAAGGGTAGCTTGGAAACCCTGGAGCTGGATTTCTCGGCAAGAGAAAAGACAGCGTCTCTCTCAGTGCGTCTGCTGGAGGGTCGGCTTCCTTCGGCACTTGCTGTAGCAGGATGCGTCGGGCAAGTAGATAGTCGAACTGCTACAAACCACCGTGTGTTTGCTTGGGCAAGTTGGGCATATTTATACCTTGAAGGTGCAGAGTTTGACGTAAAGGTGGACATAATAACAAATCAAAGAGTCTCAGTTCTTTGAAAACTCCATGAGTTCTTGGACAAATGAATATTCAAGCAAGGGCAAGTCCCTCGCTGCTGAAGCCGAGTTTTCCAAGAAATCGTTGTGGATTTTCAGAACTAGTGGAAGTAGCCATGCCGTATTTGGAATGCATAAGCTATGTCTAAATATGGTTATGATTTCTATGCCTATATAAGCATATGGCGATTTATACCTATATAAGGACATGAATCGGGAAAATTACACTAGGGTCCTAAAATGCTAAACAACACCCCCAGCAGCCCTGATTGAATGCACCCGCAGCAGCCCTGATTGAATGCACACGCAGCAGCCCTGATGGAATGCACCCCCAGCAGCCCTGATTGAACACACAAGAGCCCTGATTGAATGTACCCCAGCAGCCCTGATTGAGTGCACCCCCAGCAGCCCTGATTGAGTGCACCCCCAGCAGCCCTGATTGAGTGCACCCCCAGCAGTGTCAGCATCCAGTGCTGTGCTGTCAACATAGTGATGTCAGCGCGAAGGGTCTGATTAACTGCACCCCAAGGTAACAAGGTCAAAGCGCGATGTCTGTCCCTTTAATAAGGCACAGCTGTGACCTTGAACCACAAACAAACCCTCATCTGAGTAAACACCAAGAACATTTGTCTGACGTGAGCTGAACAAAAAAAACAGCAGTTTTATGTGTTGTGAATAAACAATACCTACAATAACACTGTTCTCTGCTCAGTGCTCCGAGCCCCAGGCCCGCGCTGCATCAAATATACCACGGAAACAATTAATATACGTTTAACCTTTTCTCCAAGAGACCACATGTGGCAATAATGCAATTTGAAAATAGCAAAGTAAGTAAAGGAATTCAAATGTCTCTTAAGCATCTGGACGACTCCACGTGGAGCAACATAAATGTGAATAAAATCAAGAGGACAGAAATAAAAGTCAGCATAGAAGGGGAGAACGGTGCCTTTATTTCAGGAGGCAGTCGCTTTGAGCAGGCGACATCCGGCTGGCACAGGTTCCTCCCCCCGCCACCTCTGCGCGCAGTTATGAGCCCCAATGAGGTATGGTGAAGAGCTGATACCTAGGGGTCAGGTGCCTAGTTGATGCACTACATCCAGTTATAACAGGGAATAGAAAGCTAAGCAGTGAGCCTGTTACATGCAAACAGTCACCACAATGATGATCAATGCTCTAAAATGTATTTATTACTATTTAAATTACCTGTTTGATACTAGTAACAGCCTGTCTTTGGCAGAGCGAGCCACGGTGTACGTCCAGGGCCACAGCATCATGAGAGGGTGCAAGTACCTAACTCTCTCATGTGTTCTGCATTCAAGAAGCATCCAGGCACACCAAATACTGCCAGCAGTGTTGAGCAGCCTCACTATAGCCAGAAATCATTTAAGACACTGACAAATTTACTGGCGCCCAAATTACAAGTAGTGTTTCGGGGTTGGCCTCTGGCAAATTAAACCATTGGACACATTGCTGAAATGAGTCTCCTGTGAAGTCATGCTGTCACATGACTGAAACTGGAGCCAGCAAAAGTGGCTGAGCCAGGTCCCAAGCCCTGCAGCGGTCAATGTCTGTGAAAAAAGCGTGGATTTCGTGTTGCGTTGCTCACTTACAGCACTCCGGCGTGATAGCTTTAGGAGGACGCTATAAATGCGTGACTTTGCATTTTAGTGTGGGGATGTGGACCACCATATTAAAATGCGGGAGTCTAACCCCAGATGAGTGGTACTTGGCAGGGCTGAATGAGTGGCTGCGATCTTGGAGCTATGTTGCGGCAGTGGTGTAGCAACGGGACGGATGGGGGGGGGGGGGGGGCTGCGGTCTGCCCTGGATGGCGGGTGTGGTATTCTATATTATGTAATTGGTGGAATTGTAGGATGTCATGTAGAATGTTATGGGGAGAAGGTAAGAGCAACGTTGGCGAGCCAGAGATCGGTTGAGTCTGCCTGGTCTCCCTCTAGTGGATGTTAAGCTGTTCTTCTGTGATAAATCATCTTACAGAAACTTGTGTTTCCTGACTTCTATTCAACACAGTAAATTGGCGACGATTGGGGATAAGTAATTTAAAGATTGGAGACAGCGCTCACTCTTCGCAAGTCTTCAAACCATTTATTGACTATACAAAATATTTCCTTACATCAATTGTGGTGGATTCCTGTTTGAATGTCCATCAGTAACTTACTCTTCAATTTTCACTATATGTGATAAAAGTTTTTTTATTTAACCTAGCGCCTGTGCATATTTCTGCACTGACTGTTAAAAACCTGTGAAGCATTTTAAGTACTATTGCCAATTTCAAACATATTTGCTTGCTTGGAAACTTCCTGCGCTAACGTATAATTATTTCACTCACTTTGGCATCTTTTTTTCGACCGCATCTATCGAGCGGTGAGCAACGATTCTCTGAGGGCATTTTTTAAAATTCTGCACGCACGAGTTTCTTAGGAACTCGGAGCGTGCACAACAGTCTGCTTCCGTGAGGGTTCTCTCTGGACTGCTTGTGGTGCATGCTGGGATTGACAAACTTTGACACCACGTAGCACCGGCAACTCGCATTACGTGACTCCATGTTGTAAATTATTGTCAGTTTCTTCTTTTTCAGTCGGAGTCGTACTTCATTCACGGCAACATTTTCTAACACTATTAGTATTATTTAGTGCTTTAAATTAACTAGCACCTGGTTTCAAGAAATTCTTCAATTATTTAAACATCTTCGACTCCTACATTTTTGTGTGTTCATCAATAGTAAGAGGTACTGTCATCATTTATCTTTCTTAATTGTTCTTATTTACAATATTTTGTTACTGAACTATGTCTAATAAAGCTGCACCATCACACTTCTACAAGTTGCTGGTGAGCCAAACATTGAATGGGATTTATGGTTTCCTATGTTCTTGGCTTATGTGGATGTTCTAGTAAAAAATGGATGCTCAGCAAAAAGAAAACTTGCGTTACTGAGACATTGTTTAGGAGGTGCTGGCATAAAAGAGTTTGACAAGTTACCTCAGATTAAAGAAGCAGGAGACATGGATGTTTTTGAGAGAGCCACCAAACAAATGAAAATTAGTTTTGGGAGAAAGATGAATACAGTAATGGAAAGATTCAAATTTTATTCACGTGCCCAAAAGTCGAGGAATCTATAGAGGATTATGTTTCAGCGATACTTTCTCTGGCTTGTTCATGTGCATTTGAAACTATTTCTTATGAGCAGGTGCTCAGAGATCAAATAATGATGAAAACTAAAAGTAAAAAAATCCAAGAAAGACTTTGGTTGGGTACAGAATCTACTCTTGGCGCCATTAACAATATTGCTAAGGGAATCAAACAATCTGAATTATTTGTATCTGAAATAAGAAACCAAACTTCTAAAGCACAAAATTCTGAACCAGAAGTCTCTTTGGTAAAAAACCAAACAAGCAATTCAAATCCCAAAAGCTCTGTCAAGAAAGATGTGGATAAGAAACCTGTGGATAACACGAATTTTTTCAAAAGAAATACTATTGAATGTTACAGATGTGTTAGTTACAACCATGTTGGCAATTACAAAGGGTGTCCTCCTTGGGATAAAGTATGTTTGAAGTGTAAAAAAGAGGACATTTTAGTAATGTCTGTCGTTCTGTTCAAAAAGTAAATTACATTTTTCAAGAGGAAGAAGTTCTACATATCTTAAATTGCATACTTTCAGAGAATGAAACTGAACACAAAAAATATCCCTCTTGTATCACCAATATTAATGGAAAACCAGTGCAATTGATGGTAGATTCATGTCCATGGTATACCATTATAGGAAAGAAATGATTTAATGATACTTGGGGAATAAGTAAACTGTCTTCTCCTGACATACAACCTGGAGGGTATTCAGGTCATAGAATTGACCTTGAAGGTTTCTTTTGGGCAGATATTGAATTCAAGGGTAGAATGATTAAAGGCAAAGTGTATGTAGCATCTAAAGGTGTATCGACTCTAAACTGCCCTATGACAGGATTAACTTGTGTAATAGGGTAAATTTGTTAACAAAACGGACATTGCTAAAAGTTGAGATTGAGCACATGAGAGATACGATTAATGTCGATAACAATACTTCTATAAATAGCTAATCACGCGGTACAGCCCACTTCATTTAAATAAAGCGTACAGGATAAAGAGCATAACCTTGAAACTGAAAAATGGATTGATCTGAACCGACTAACATTTAGGGTTCAGAATGTAAGGAATGCCTTAAACCAAGGTAGCCATACTATGATCAGTAATTCGTTTCTGCAATGGGGTTTTAAACCAACAATGTAAAATACTCCACTGAATACCACATATCTCTTAAGAGTTAAGTAACCCTCTAGGAGTAGATAAAGGATATAGGCAGTCAAAATGCATATATATATATATATATATATATATATATATATATATATATATATATATATATATATATATATATATATATATATATATATATATATATATATATATATATATATATATATATATATATATATATATATATATAAACACAAAAACATTTAATAAAATGAAACCTGGAATTATTTTATCCTTTAACAGATGTTCTAGAGATCGTGAGGACTAGAATTAGCTGACAAAGCATATTTAGCACACGGCTACAGCGATTTACCAAGCCCATCTCTAGGTGAGTTCTCTGGACAATAGGGCAAGCGTATGCAGATTATTATTATAATTAATCCTATGGAAGAGTTATTAGAGCCTCTTTCATATTTTATATTTATTAGTTTATGTATACCAATTGGTGGCCCCTCCGACACAGTGAGGAATCGACAGACCTGATAAAAAGGTATCTTGTGACCCGAGTATGTTTCAGTATCAAAGTAGGAGAAGAATATGGGCTCTTGCATGACCTAACCCACAATACCTCCCTTTTTTGGACCTTTTAGACAATATCAATTACAACTATACCCTGACTGATCAAATAAGATATTTGTAGTCTTGAACGTGGACCCAAAACAGGACACCTCCTTTTTTAACGATCCCGACCTCAGAATGAATATCTGAGTGAGAAACTTTTATATTGTTTGAGGTAAGAGACTCTTACCTTACAGATTGGGTCATATTTAATGCCAACTACAATGGGTACTACAACTCTTTGGTACTTTATTTATTGAATTTTTCAAATAATTCTACATCCCACAAGATTATTGGCACAACCACCAGTATAGAGTATTAATGCTGGCATGCACGAGAAATGTTATCTATAGGATGCCTACACTGTAGAAATGTCTGATTTGTATAAATGTCAATAGTAGCAATGTGTAGTAGTAGGATTTAGACGCTATAGCCTAAGGTGATAAAGACTATTCCCTATATAGTTTGTGACAGTCAGATACATTGGACAAATGCTTAAAGACACTGTGTGTATGTTCAATTACCATCTAGTAATTTTGTGTTTCTTTATAGAAACTGTCCTGAAGAAGGTTTTTAACCGAAACGCTGCGTCGACTTGTGTTCTCAAGAACATTTTTAACGTATTGTGCAATACATTGTAATTTTTGTAAACATGATGTACTCAACGATTGTATGAAAACCATAAAATTTTAATTTGTCCAGAAGTGTAATAAATATATGCTCAATTTTTAAACTTTTTGTTGTATTGCTTTAACCTGTCACAAATACACATGAAATTGTCTCTGAGTGATTGTTATAACTGCATGCTGTTTTCCAGTCTAGGATTGATACATACCTGAATTGTTGTGATTTAGATAACATCTTTATATGTACTTGGTGTTGCGCCTATAAATTAAATTAAGCGTAGTGGGTACTAAGTCCCGGGTGATCATTTTCACGGGCATCTTTGACTTTAGGGACATTGTAACTTTTTTTCTCATTCCCCTGGTCCCAGACCTCATATTAGGGGGCCTCCTATACTTTCTCTGTGTCCATTCTTGATTGGCCACTTCAAAAAGAATTAGGGATAAAACTTGACACTAATGCTTCTCCTCCTGTATGCGTGGTGAGTACCAATAGTGAGTTACCTAAAAGTATACAAAAAAACACAAAATGTTCAGAATAATCATAACAAGAGGTTTGTCATTAGCATTAAAGAAAAGTACTCTAAAGTTTTGAGGATACCTTAGGAAAATATATTGGTTTCCAACATAAGGTTATCCTCAATGAAGGTGTGACTCCTGTCAGACAAAGTCAGAAATGTGCCTTTGTCCTATAGACCCAAACTTAAAGAAATGCTAAATGATTTGGTGTCAAAACAGATAATTGAACCTATTCAATCATCCCCATGGGTTTCGACCATTGTTTTATCGCTTAAGAGAACTGGCGATCTCCGTTTATGTGTAGATCTCCGCAGTTTAAACAGTGACATTTGGATAGATAAACACCCTCTGCCAAATATTCATGAGATAATTTCCACTTTATCTAATGCTACAGTATTTTCTACAGTTGACCTAGCAAGTGCGTATCAGGTGGAATTGCATGAGGATTCTAAAAAATTCACTGCTTTTGTTACTCCGGAAGGCATGTTTAAATTTTTACGCCATTCGGATTAGCAAGTGCAGCTTCTGTTTTTCAGCGTTTAATGAAGGAATTGTTAGAGTGTTCTCTAACAATTCCTTGATTAAACTTTGGAAGTAATTGTGAAGAGCATGATGAAAATTTAAAATCTGTTTTGCAAAGAATTCAAAAGAAAGGTCTAACTCTTAAATTTTCCAAATGTAAATTCAGACAGAATTAGGTGGAGTACTTAGGTCTTCAAATTTCTTCTAAGGGAATTAATCCTAAAATCAACCATGTAAAAAGCATCACTATGGCACCTATTCCTACTTCTAAAGATCAACTGTTGTCATTTTTAGGTCTTACAGAATTCTATGGAAAATGTGTTCAAAATTATTCTACTATTGTGCATCCATTACGGATTTTGTTTAAAAAAAAAAACAAATTCTTGTGGGGTAAAGAAGTCCTTTGATTTTCTAAAAAGCAAGATTGGTGATGCTACATTTTTTAAACATTTAATGTTGGTAAAGAATGTATAGTTTGTGTGGATGTCAGTAACGTGGGTTTAGGAGCAATGTTAATGCAAAAAGATACAGATTGCGAATATGTAGTATCCTATGCTTCTAGATCACTTTGTGATTCAGAGTTTAATTACTCTACCATTGAGAAGAGTTACTAGCGTGTACTTGGGCAGCTCAGCATTTTCGTCAGTTTCTGTGGGGTACCAAATTTTCATTGAGGACTGACCACAAGCCATTAGTAAACATTTTGTCGGCTGGTGGTGGTAGAATGCTCACTCCTCGTTTAGCAAGATTGGCTGCCAAGTTGCAAGAATTTCGTCGTCAAGAAACATATGTTCCAGGCCGATCCAATGTTCATGCAGATTGTATGTCACGTTCCCCATCAGTAAATCTGTTGACCCTGCAATTGGTGAGGAGTGTGATGTAGCTTATACCTTGTATGATGTCAATTTGATTTTTGGTAAAGTAAATTCTAATGTTATTTCTGAAACCCAATGGTCAGATACGATGGAACAAGATGATGTTTTAAAAGAAGTACATGTATTTTTGAGTAGAGGGTGGCCTGAAGAAAGAAAATTGAGTGGTGAGTTGATCTCATTTTTTAAAATCAAGGATTAACTCATGTCTAATCAAGGTATGGTGATGAGCTGACAAAATTATTCCTCCTAAAAATCTCAGAAAGTGTATCTGTAGTTTAGCCCATGAAGGTCACATGGGCATGTCCACAACCAAAAGAAGGATTAGAGAGTTTTATTGGTGGCCGGGTATTGATGGCAGGGTGGACAGATGGGTCAGGAATTGTTCTCCGTGTACCCTTAGTGATAAATCTGCTAAATCTCTTTCTGTTGGTGTCACGACGGTTGAATTTGCTCAAGGGCCCTGGCGGAAGTTAGGCATTGATTTTATCGGTCCATTCAACTATCAATCCGGTAAAGAATTGTTCGCTTTAGTTTTGATTGACTATTTTACCAAATGGCCGGAGTTAAAAATTGTGGAAAAAGCTTGTTCAGAGAATGTGGTTGAGTTTTTGGAGGAGGTATTTAGTAGAGAGGGTTCACCTGAAGAAATTATTTCTGACAATGGTCCATAATTCGTAAGCAAGGAGTTTGAGTCTTTTCAGACTAACTGTAATATTTTGCATAAAAGAGTTTCTAATTATTTTCCACAAGTCAATGGTCAAGTAGAGTGGTAAAAGAATCTTGTCTGCTATAAAAAGAGTGGATTGAAAAGGAAGAAAGCTTTACAAGCAACATTGCTAACTTATCGCACATCACCTAATTCGGTAACTGGTTTATCTCCATTTGAAATGTTACGTGGTAGAAAATCTGGTTCTAAACTTATGCCATGGTGGTTAAGGGTCAAACATTCTTATGACACAAAAGTAGATTTGAATGAAGTGAAAGACCGGGTAAAAAAGTATGAGGATAAATTATACAAAGTAATCCCAAAACACAATTTAATGTTTCTGAATTGAGAGTTGGTGATTGAGTGCGAGTGAAATTTGGTGGACAAGTTCATAGAAAACAGTTTAAATGGTCTGATCCTGTGAGAATTATTGAAATCTTTAGCAAAGCGGTTAGAGTTGAAGGTGGTAAAATTTGGAATTTCAGACGTATTTCTGTGTGCAAGTCACATGTTGATGAATAGATACCTAGTGGTTCAACATCCAATTCTCAGTTGGGCAATGTCAATGATTCTAGAACATTTTTATCAGATAATTCTTTTGAAAGTATGGATGGATTATCAGGTTTTCATGAAGCTTTTGATCATTTAGATCCTTAAAATAATATTGAGAATGAAATGTCACCTGAAAGAAATGATTGTAACAATGAAAATGTGGATGAAACTGTATCTGATTTTTTATCCAATGCTGAACAAGAAATTGATGTTACTGGGAGAAGTTCACGTGTTAAGAATGCTCCTATTAAGCTTAAAGATTTTGTTTGTTTCTAGTTTTTTTTGCTTGGTTTTTTGGTTATTTTGTTTCACTATTTAATTTTTTTTTTTTTAAAAAGGGGGGAGGTGTGTGGTATTCTATATTAGGTCATTGGTGGAATTGTAGGATGTCATGTAGAATGTTATGGGGAGAAGTTAGGAGCAACGTTGGCGAGCAAGAGATCGGTTGTGTCTGCCTGGTCTCCCTCCAGTGGATGTTAAGCTGTTCTCCTTCTGTAATAAATCATCTTACAGAAACCTGCATTTCCTGACTTCTATTCAACAGCGGGCTCCACCCCAACTTCCCCCCCAGCGGTTGCAGGGCGACAAATGCAGGTATTGCCAGCAACCCGCCTCCTTCCACCACCACATGCAGCCACCACGAGCCGGAAAACTCAGGGGCTGCTATGGGCAGCATAAGGTCTAGCTACGCCACTGGGTGGCGGGTATTCGGCCAGTTATTTGCGAGTTTAAAGCAGCTCTCAACTGCCAGCTGCAGTGCATCCTAGCAGAACTGACTCATCCATCCGGTTCAGCAAAGAGATAGCCATTCAAATGTGTAACAGTAACATCTATTAATTATAGTAACAACCGCAGTACATTCTTAAGTGGTATTATCAAGAAAAATGTATTAGTATTATTTACAACCCCTTACAAGGTGCTTGTCAGTGAGGTGCTTATAATAGGAAAAGAAATTGATGACTATAAACTCTTACATTCCTTTACTAATTTATATATTTTTCTCTTTCCATTTGGGACTGGATATGAATATTAAAATAATTACACGTAAGGGTGACTTTTATAACTGAGCTTTTACTAATTTGCTTGGACTTCACATAGCTCAAAAAACAACTCTGACTCATAGCTCCATTCACATTTTTGTAGTAAGTCTCCCATTCAGTGTTTGTAGGGGGATAAGTGGGACTTGTGTTACTCAAGAAGACTTCCAATTCGCATTTTATAGAACTTTGTACATTGTGTTATCCTCAAGGGGCGAAGCGCTGTGCCATGGATCATTGCTGGAATCTACTCTTCCGTTCTGGAGGACTTCCTCATGAGCTATTAGGTCACTTAGTTCCTATATGTGGAAGCTTATTTTCCATTGGTAGGTGCAGATTGGTGGGCCCCTTACATAGGTTTCAGTGAAAAAAAAAATGTCTCCAGTACTCAGTATAAAGCCCTTCTGATGTTATGAGCCAGCTCACAAAGGGCATTATTTACAGTTTGATCTGGTAGAGTAACTTATGCACTACCTGTGTGCACATTTCACATAATTTTCACAGTGGTCAAGCACGCACAGTTCACTATTAGTTTCCCTCGTTTAACATGAATATATTGTAGAACGTTTGTTTACGCCACCTCATAATGACCCTAGAGGTAGGCGAGCCAAGGATTTAACAGGGCAATCCAAGCCTAGGCTCTAGCTTGGCTCTTAGAGTCAGTGTACGAGCCGAGCCCGAAAATGTTTCCCATGTAAATCATACAAAAACATCACGTAAAAGATATCAACTTCAAAGATCAAAAAAGTGTCTCTCTAATGTGGAAGTTTCAACATTAATGCATCACACTATAGCATTGAACTGAGAAGTACTTATTAAAAGTGATAGTATTCCTGCCTACGTCCCCACACCGGTGACAGTGCCACTAGAAAACCAACAGGTAAGACTTTTTTCATGTGAAGTCTGTAGCCCAAATTTATATAGCCCAACATTATGGTCTATTAAATCAACCACAATAGGTTTTTGTACAATTGGTATTCTGAACTCACCCATCTGAAAGTTTTGAAGAAATAAAATATAAAGGAAGGTCTCTAGTTGCTACTGTTAGAAGTACAATAGTGTCTCCAATTGAAATTGAATATGATAGGAGTGTCCAATTGAAATTGATTATGATAGGAGTGTCCAATTGAAATTGAGCATGTATTGGAAAAACAGTTAAGTGCTGTGAAGCCGAGAAAGCAGAGCCACTGGTGCCTTTAAAGCCTAGCACACTCACTCTTCCCTTCCTTCACACGACTTCCACCCTCCTGCACTCGATCTATCATTCCTCTCAACAGAGAGTGTCACTTTCTCTGAAGAACCCTCATCTGAATGTTAGGAAGTGAAACTCAAGAACAGACCAGAGTGCTGATAAAGCACTTGAGCTCTAATATTCTCTATGATCATAGATTAGAGCGAGTAGCTTAGGCACCCTGCAGCAGCCGTACTAGCTTTAATGTCTATTTTAAAGCTGCTCTTTCGTGCTTCATCTCAGAGCAACCCAGCTACATCAAACAGAGGACTACGGAATTCCCAATACGCGATACAATACTTTCCAGTTAAAATAGCGAAATTCTTATTTACATGTAGATTGTGGAAACTTGAGACCGGTGCTGAAGAAGTGCCAATTGACCTGTTAGGAGCAAGACTAGACACGAAACATGTCGACCATACACATATAGACCACCCCCTTGGAACATCATCTTACCTACAGGGGTACACACTAGCTTTTAATTAGGCTGAGGCTACCTCTTTATTAAAGTTTGATTTAGGAGGACTGCCCCATACCTATTTTATCCATTTTTTCACCTCACTGTGCACTACCCAGCCCACACACCCGCACGCACCTTAAGGCTGCTTCTTCAAAAGATCCCAGACAAAGAGCCCCGGTTTCGGGAGCCAGTCAGGCATTTCAGCGCCGGCGTGATGAGGGGCAACCGCCCTATGATGAAGCATGATACCTCTCGGGGTGTGTGATGGCATCATGAAGAAAGACCTGTCTTCCCCCCACGTCCACACAGGAACTGCACATCTTCTTTTAACTGTAGCCTCGCTCTGGAGCTTATGTGCAGGACCTTATAACCTAGCTCTCTGTCCCCCCTTTTTTTGAATAGCACCAAAGGGACATGTGGATTTTGTTTTACAGGACAAGTAGATTTATAAAGCATCCTGTTCCATGGGCAAGTAGCTATTTTATTAAATTACACACACCCTAGTTGGCACCAATTCCCCCCTCCCCCGAGGGGATGGAGAAAGCAGACCTGCAGGCCTACCAGGGATAGAGAGGGTAGAGAAATAGAAAGACTGTAGAGTCCGTTTTGGGGTGGGAACAAGGCTCAATGCCTTGGTGAGCCACATCCATGCCCTTTTATTTTGATCTTTTTTCCCCGGGTTTCTATTAAGCCTACTTACCCCTTGCCCCCCACCCCAACTCTGCAGACGGGAGTAAATGACCAGGCAAGCTGCTACACCACCAAGAAAATGTGTCTAGCAAAAATGCAGTCCTTAAGCAAGGATCCACCATGGGAAGAGAGCGCTAGAAATGGGACATTGTTCCCTTTCCAGGGCTGCCTCTCTACCACACATTTGTGCACTAAGTAGAGTAATGCTCCCCGGCACTAATCAAAAGTAAAGCAGACCGTCCTTTATCTCAGACTGCTATGTCATTTGACTGTTATTGTTTTGCTGTGACGTCAGTGCACAGAGAGAGGCAGGACAAACCAAAGAAATTAAACTCAGGATGCAAGGGAAGCACTTCCCTCTTGTCCAGACTTTGATTTCACAAAAGAAAATGTTTCTGGTGTTCTCACCAGAAAAAATGTTCTTTAACAGTACGGAGTATGACCCGATGATGTCCTCCGTACTAGAAGATGTTAACAGGGGAGAGTATGTGGCGTTATGACAAGAGTTGTCGACGTTGGAATTGATGAACCATGTTCATATCTCTGCATTGGGTCAACATCCTGTAATTCTGGACAAATGACTTAATCTCCCCTTGCCTAAAGAATTGCCTGCCCTTGTGTAATGTAATTGGTGCTCAAGTAATGTGCTCCAATACTTTTGGATTGAATTTGGGCTATATAGACCTGGAGAATAAAAAAAAGACGTTAGCAGGTCATCCTGCACACTGAAGGAGTTGAATACTTTATCACCCTAACTAAATTTGTGATACACTCAGATGTTTATTGCGACTGAAGACGATGGAGCTCAATGTAATCAACCTAATATAAATGACAGGCTTATTGGGAGGGCAAGATTGGAACCAGTGCCCAATAATTGACAGGCACACTTCACACATTGGCTTACCAATCCTGCTCTTGAACAATGTGCATGTCTGTACAATAAATGGTCTCCTTGAGTGCAAAGGACTACCTTGTGCATTCACAACCAAAGTAAGCATTAACAAAGCCAAAAAGTCATCCCTCAATGTCAGACCTGTTGGGTTTGTCAATGCTTGACTGACAGGATAATATAGTGAGGCACTTAAAAAAATACATTTTGGCTGAGTGGAACAATGCCTTCAGCTGTACTGAAAAGCAGAAAAGGTGACTTTGTGGAATGCATGAATTAATCTCAGTAATGGGTAATTACTCTGGGACACATTCCAGTCCACGGTTGTTTTTAACTAACACGCAACTCAAGAAACACTCTCTCGCTAAACAGGATAAGTTAACCGTGCTATAATAAGAACAGTCGGACATGAAGTGTCATGCCAAGTGCCCTCTTGAAGGGAAAAAATCAACACCAGACAGGTTTTGAACTAGTTGTGCCTCATCAGTGAGGTGCACCTCGAGTCAATTGTCACAGTTAACAAGGGGCCCATACTATTATGTTTAAACAGATATCTGCTTACAGTTCTAGGGCCTTGGGTACAGTACTAGACATACCTGGAACATTCCATTAAGGTGACCTTCAACCGACCTTCTGTGAGCCCCACATCGTTGAGGGAGAGTTCTGTATCTTCGGGTGGAGGTAAAACTTGGAATGGGAAAAATGGTTTGTACCTAGAGGAAAAAACAGACAGCTATTTCATTTTCAGAAACATACTCAAGCAGTGTTAGCATCTGAAGGTGTGATGTATGAATATATCGAAGTACTGAAAACGAATTGACAATTTTGAGTTAAAAAGGTTTTAAAAAGATTAGATACAGCAGTTAGGAAACCACACTCCATTTTGCTTTGTACTTGAAGCCACGAATAATGCATCAGCTGTCTACATAACTCACTGGACCAATCACAAATGTTTACTCAAACAAAAATTCTGAAAAATGTGTTTTGCCAAACAGTTCAGGAGGCAAGCTCTCTCACGCCATCTCCCAAAGACTGACAGTGCCTGTTTGAAGTCCCATATCGTGGGTAAAGAATACATTGTTGTGGTTTGTGCCAATAATTACAGTATTGGATAAGCAGAGTGGCCAGAGCCAATGGATTAGGTTGAAGCACACTGCACGAAGCTGAGAGACGTTACCCAGTGAATAATAGAGAGTTAATGTCCCTGTTCTTCGGCACTACAGAATGTTTTAGTGGGGGAACAACATTTTTACAACAAATTGAACACAAACCTTTAGTAAATGTGTTCCTTCCAGGAAGTAAGACACCACCGACTGCCAGACTTGCACAGTTTGCCAAGAAGCAAGCTTTTCAATTTTCTATAAAATATGTTCTAGCGAAAAACAAGTTACATGCGGACTGCATTTCTTATCTAGCAGACAAGATAATGAAATGATGGCTGCAGAGTTTGCATTTTAAGTGGATTAGACTTTTCAAGACGCTGAGAAAGGGATGAGCTGTTTACTTTCGAAAGAGCCCAGTGAAGAACCCATCAGAAATGATGCAGCACTGCCCATGCAGAGGCAGATTGCGGAGTTCAGCTCTCACTGAGGACACCTGGGGTGCCTGGAGGTCACCAGTATGAATCCGGTAAAACAGCTGCACCCTTTCATTCATTTGAGCATACATTGGAAATTAGATAAGGATACAAACTAATGAATAAATAATCGCTGCTCACTCACAAACTGCACTGCCTCTCCCTCCAACTATCCATCCACGGTGACTCATCTTGTACCCATCTCTCTCCACCCTTCTAACATCTTGCTCACCATTATTAGCCAAAAGAAAAGAGACAAATTCAAATTCCTACACTAAAAGTCCTAATGTAACAAAAGAAGATTCAGAATATCATATATAGAAAAATTAGCATAAACAGATCAATACCCTGTATACCAACATCCATAGGACGACCGTGGATCAACAAACTCAAAGAACTCAGAAGAACATATGTTTCAATAATATGCAGACAAGTTAATCACAATAAAGTTAGTGACATCAAAGGCATGATCAAAGGACAGAAACAAGAAACTCTTGACATTGGAAATAAACAATTTAAATATAACTAAGACATAGTATGATATTTGAAAAATACAGCGAAAGTGCAGGCTTCCAAAATGTGTAGGAATATTGAGTACATCAAAAGAAAAATTACCTTTCTTAAAGCTAGTGAAATGTTTCATGACACTAAACAATATCGAGATATCCACACAATCTCAAAATATCCACAAGTGAACACAAACTGAGGCGATATGAAATAAAATATTGATGTAAACAAAGGGCAACCTCAAATAGGAACCAAAAGGGTTCTACAGGAACCACATTAACAATTCAGATGTATTCACATCAAACGGAACAAAGAAAAGTGAATTTGGGAACACATTCCATGTACACAAAACATATGGTAAGCCTATGCATTAAAATAGATGCTCTACAACAGAAAACGCCCTTTAAGGAGAAAATGGCAGAAAACCTACAATGGATATCAAACAAGAAGAAGCTAAGCATTCAAGCTGTGTTCAATTTCTGAAATAACAATATGGTAAATCAATATGGTAAACACTATTTTTTCTAGACCCATGGATTTTTATAACTTCTACTGACTGAAGGTAGAACCGAGACAAAGTACATGAGCACATTGGGCTATAATCACTCTTCTTTGTCGTAAGACACCACCCTATGGTCAACAGCTAATACATGGGCTTGGAGGTCAAGTGGAGGGAGCGGGCAGACTCTGGGGGATGGCCCCCCATCCCAGAGATCACAGGTTTGTAGACAAGCTGAACATGTGGACATAGAAGTGACAGGAAGTCGGACTTCGTGTACCTGGGTTAACTACAGCCACCGTTGATATATTTAACGCTTAAAGACTTCAGCTTGTAACAGGTCGAAGAAGATCTAGAGATTAAGGGAGTGATGGCCCAGCTCTTCACCCAGGACCTGAAACTTCAAATAGAGGTAGGTGCGGTGGGTCAACTCCACTGGCCTGGGCCCAATAGGACGGGCCTTAGATTGCTCCTATGCTCAGTGCAAGAAATGGGACGAGCAGCAAAGCCGAGATTGACACAAACATCAAATACCTATTTCAGCAGTAAATCCAAAAGAATAGAAGTAAGCAGACCCCCAGACAGAACGCTAAAAAGATCAGTTAATAGGGAACTACAGGACATGCAGATCGAACGACAGAAGAAAAAGGGAGGCACCTATGGGCACAGAAGGAAAAGATAACTCTAAAATAAAATAAATAAAATAAATTAAGCAATATGTCCAGAACCTACTACCTAAGGCCATTTTGTAACATATAGATGAAAACCCAGTCCCTCTGGATTCTGCACACAGAATTGCAACTTTTACGGTCAATGAATTTCTAGTTCCAGACATACTTCCGTAATTGTTTTACTCTGAAGATGAAGAATGAATAATGGTCCAACTCAGGAACAATAGTGAAATCTCCTTCAATAGTGTGAAGCGGCAACTGTTTAAAGATCTAGCTCTCGTAACTCTACAGAAGAGCAAAGAGCTTACACACATAACTACATTTTGTGGTAGGAGGTGGGTGGGTAGCAGGTGGGGGGTGTTGTCACAAACTCATGGCGTGTTCCTGTCCATCTGATGTTTTAATGTAGAAGAAACCAATGTTGCTTGATGAACCATGCTCAATCCTAGGTGTGAAGAATAGGAGATATCCAAAACGGAAGGAGTCAACTGGATTCAAGGGGAGACCTGCCATGGTGGAGGATTTCCAGAAGGAGACTGACTGGTACAGGGTAAGAAGATAGAGAAAGGAAGAAAGGAGAGAAACCATGTTTCAATTGAAGAAATAAATTCTACGAAATAAATGAGATACAGAGGGGAAGCATACAGGCGAAGCATAAAAAGGATACCTACTAATATAAAGATTAGGAGCTGTCCCTTCCGTCAAACATGACATTTGATCACCTAGAAAGTGAAGGCTGGAGAGAACCATGTTCTAGTGTAACTTGTAGGAGATGTGCCTGTGGGATGCTAGGGATTAAAGGTCCAAACCAGGCTAGCACTGTCTGTCCATGTTCAAAACTATTATACATGTAAAATGATATAAAAGCAAAGGATGTGTGATATTTTGGCAAATACTTCAAAAACAGTTTTCTGCATTTTTGCTTAATCCGGTCGCTGTTATGGCTCCAGTAACTTACACAAGGCGCAAAAATGAGGTAAAAAAAAGTTATAAAAATCATATGTTGCATTTTTTGGCAACAGTACAAATATTATGTAATGCAGTGCCCTTGCCTTTCATTTACCAAATCAGAGAATTATTTACACTGTGTCCTATATTGATTCCTTAAAGCCAAATGAACTCTGTATAAAGGCAGACCTGCCAAGTACCACGCATCAGGCATTAGACTAAAGCATTTCAGTGTGGTCCCCATACTGAAATGCAGTGTCACGCATTATAGTGCATAAGCTGTCAAGCGCCAGAGGCTGCTATAATTCACCATACTGGAGCTGCAGTGGCAGCGCGCGGTGTATGCTGCTCCCTGCAGGCTTGGGAGAGGAGGCTCAGCTGCTAGAGCTCAGCCTTCATAGTGTTGCAAAGTAACACCACTCTCTGCATCGGACACTGGTGCAGCATTAGCAATGCCAATCACGGTCGCCAGAATATCAGTGCCGATGGCAACACAGAATTATTTCGAGACATGATTAATAAGAGGAGGGTCCTTCCGCTCCTGCTGCGGTACGAGCATTCGGGCCACGTAAGGAGTTTTTGAAGTTTTGGCTGCAGATGTGGCATGCAGCTGCTGGGCATATGGCAGAGCAGTTCGCCACTTTCACGGCGGGTTGGAAGTATCATATCCCAGTGATTCCCGCAATACCGAAATACCCGACCTGCCACTGTGACTAGCGGCTCCCTACCACTCGTTGTGAACCTAGGCCACCACCGCAGGACACAACCCCAGGCAGCGCAGACGGCCGATGCAGTGTGTGCAGCTTTGAGATGAGCCAAAGTTGCCGAGGGAGTCAGTTAGTTCACAGAGTCAATGCAGCCACGGGGGCCCGCCAATTGCCGTGGCTCCCGCTCGCTGGCGGTCGAAAGAATTAAGTGTGCCTGACTCAGAGTCCTGTGTATAGTAGTTATTAACTTGCTATGGCTGCTAAAATGTGCTTCATTCTGAGCTGCCTGTCGTGCCCCTATAGGTTTCCCTTGTCTTAATTACTTGATTTTGATTGTAAGAAATTTTGATTGTAAGAAAGTGTCCTTCATAGTCATGAATCCCTTGTGTACTCAGGCTACGTCACGCTGGGCGTGTGCTCAGGACGGCCGGAGGCCATCCGAACGCCGCCGATTTCGCAGCGCGGCGCAAATTCCCCACCTGTGTGGAAGAATTAATTAGTGGGCGGAGTTCGGACGGCCCCCAGCCGTCCTGAGCACACACCCAGCGTGACGTAGGACGGCCAGGGACCGTCCTGAGCACGCAAGGGGTTATGCCCCCTAATTAAATCCCCGCACCGCGGCATAATTCACGCCGCAGGGAAGGGGTTAAAATGTCACTCATAATGTCACTGAAATTATGAAAATGTCACACATAGTAACTCGAAACCTTGGCATCTATGTTAAGGTAATTTGTAAAAGGAAATCCCTAAAGAACCAGTGTTTGGAGTACATGAAAAGCGATCCTGAATCCCAGTGTATTAACATATGTTTGTACATGGGAGAAGCAGATACCAAATTACAGCGCTAAGTGGGAATGATTACACCAAAGAAGGAAAGGGTGTGGTAGGCTTCTAGACTTCACTGCTGCCTAAAGGTGATCACTAGAAAATGACTGAGAATGGGGCTGGTATGGAACTGGGATAATCCACACCTGGTAGATGTGATATCTCCAAAAATGGGTAGGGACAAATAACAAATCGGTCTTGGTCCTATGTTTTTTTCACCTCCACTGGTACTTATTCCACAGTGACAATGAAGATTTGCAGTAAGGCCTTTATCTGTCCGAAGGTCAGCAGGATAGAATCCAAGGGACCAAAGGAAAGGACAAGAATTAACAAAATGGTGGACCCGGGTCGTGGGCATCAATGGAAACCATCTCAACATGGCAAGTGTTGGGTTGTGGTGCGCCAGCTGCAGGAGAAAAACAGGAGGGGGTTAGTAACAGAAAAGTCGGACTATTGTGCTAGGCGCCGGGGACTCCCCGGACAGAAGTCAATATACTCCGTACGCGGCTGGCAGCAGGGGCGGGCGCATGCGCACTGTGCGAACGTTACATGTTTAAAAGAGGGCGGAATACCCGGGCTCGGGCACAAGTTCAGAGCAGCGCACGGAGTGAGCTCACAAGCCGCCAGCGCGCAACGGACTGAGCGAGGCTTGCACCGCAGGCGCACGGACCATGGGTTATATTGAGAGACATCGCTTGCCTTTGGAGCACCAAGACAAGAGTGGGATCCCGTCCGAGGATTCATCATGAATAACGTTTAGGTACGTGGAGCTGCTAAACTACATCGACTATGCCCCTTGGCTTGAGGTGGACCCTAGTGTATTGAGTGCTACATTTGTATATCGCATCCCTACCCTTGATCGGGACTCGATGCGCATGTAATGCAGGGACACAGCCTGTAAGGAGGGCATTTTACTTAGCCCACTTCCAGTGTTGCTGTTTTGTGCTTTGTTTAGCACGTGGGTGTGTCGTTTCTTCCCGCATATGTATGTAAGTTATTCTCATGCAAATTTAGAGTTGTGTGTATTTGTCTTCATGCTGCATTTCTGTTGTGGCCCCGGAGTCAGACAAGTTTAGTGGTAGCTCCTGTTGTACCGGTCTGTCAAGAGCCAGGAGATGTGACCTGGGGTGGGGTAAACCCATAACTCCTCAGTGTATAGTTAATAGAGGATTGGGATTTTTTTAACCGCTGCCTTTTCAGGCAACGCAGTGAGAATCTGGAACTCACTTCCGCCTCAGCTCCGGACCACCACATTCTCCCAGGCCTTCAAAACTGACCTCAAAGTTCTCTCCTTCAAAGACACCTCCAAATTTAATTCACACCCTCTCTATTATCTGAAGGAAGACCTTCCATTATAGAAACTTCTATTCTCCATGACTATGGAAGTACCTTCCCAGTGTGGTGTTCTTGTGGTTTGAGTGTCTGCCAAGTATTGCAGCATTATCCTTCTACCTGTGTTTGGTACTCTTTTGTAACATGCACACGTCACTTTTCTCTTGTAACACACTGTTTGCATTTTGTTTGCTTTAGATACTTGCAAGTGCTATCATTGCCTACGTAACGTTTGTTCTTGTGCTTGAGCGTCTGCCATTTAATGCAGTATTATACCTCTACTTTGTACGCTTTTGTAACTTGCACACGTCACTTTTTCCTCCTGTAATGTACCGTTTGCTACCTCTTGTATTTTATTTGCCTCATGTAACTTAACATTTGCTTTTGTAATTTGTTCACTTGTAATTTCCTCCTCATGTATCATTACTGTTCCTATTGTGAAGCCCTCTGACACCTTGGGGTAGAGTACGCGCTGTATAAAGACGCATAAAATAAATAAATAAAAATCCTTTTCAGGCAACGCAGTGAGAATCTAGAACTCCCTTCCTCCCAGGCCTTCAAAACTGACCTCAAAGTTCCCCTCCTTCAAAGACAATTCCAAATGTAACCCCTTCCATGCTGGGCCGTTTCCGCCGCTGTGCGGTAAACAAAAGAACAGGGCGGGCCGTGACGAACCCCAGCCGTCATCAGCACACAAGCACCGCAGAGCGTGACGGCTGGGGTTCGTCACCAGCATGGAAGGGGTTAATTCACGCCCTCTCTATTATCTGAAGGAAGACCTTCCATTATAGAAAATTCTATTCTCCATGACTATGGAAGTGCCTTCCTAGTGTGTTCTTCTTGTTTTGAGTGTCTGCCATTTATTGTAGTATTATCCTTCTACCAGTGTTTGGTACTCTTCTGTAACATGCACACGTCACTTTTCTCTTGTAACACACCGTATGCTACCTCTTGTATTTTGTTTGCTCACAATTGTCACTTTTGCATCATGTAACTTAACGTTTGCGTTTGTAATTTGTTCACTTGTAATCTTCTCCTCATGTATCAGTACTGTTCCTATTGTGAAGCGCTCTGACGCCTTCGGGTAAAGTCTGCGTTATATAAAAACGCATTAAATAAATAAATAAAAATCTAGCCAGCACTAATTATCCACCAGTATATGTGAATTATGAGTGTATGTAATTGTATGTGTGTCCACTTGAATCTGTATTGCCATGGGTGCGTGCATTGGTGCTTACGTGTGCATCTGTTTTTTTATATTTTCTTGCGTGTTTGTTAAGTAACTGTTGGCCTGGCTGCAGCTCTGTTGCACTGTGAGAACAAGAACATGTATGTCACTAGGTAATGCGTACAATAGTTTCTAAGCACCTGGTGACGTGACGTGCGATTTTTTTGTGAAAGTGTTCAATTATTCATACCTCAATTCTTGTTGCTTCTAAAGCTGTTTTAGAAACCTTAGGTTACAAAACCTTTACTGTCAGTGAAAGATTGCCAAACTAGGTCAGAGTAATGGGACTATACAACATGTTGTAAAGTGTGCCTTTTCGGGGTTATTAAAAAAACCAAATTAACACAGCATCGCGTAGGAACTTAAAAGCAAAGCGATACCAAGACTTTGACTGTCACTCAAAAAGAAGTTGCAGTACTTACATCTGCCTGTGGCAGATCCAGCATGGATCCCAGAGCGTTGCGGGGTTAAGCTGCACAACCCCAAAAGAGTAAGAGAAAATGTAGGAAATTCAGGTTCAGTAAAAGGACAGTGGAGCAAAGGGCCACACATTTTTGTAATGCAGATTTTTCCCTTGTCCGATCTTTGGGTCTCTTTTGTTAAGGAAAAAAATGTACTAACATACTTATAACTGCTGCAGAGAAGGCGAAGATTTTGGGGCCATAAAAAAACTTTTCGAATAATACTGACAGTTCCACAAAGTGCATTTCCCGCCGACTTGTAGTCCACAGCGGTATCCTTATTCTATCTAACTTTGGCCTGCACCAGACTCTCGTGGCCACTTAACTCTACCTGAATATATTCTTTAACCGTGGAACGGCAGAGCCTGCTATCACAGCTTTAGACATTATTTTTTAACTCAACTGCAATCGCTGATGTAATCTCCAAGGTGAACCGCGAAGGAATAAAATAGGAAGAGGAACCACACAGTTCTTGCAAAAGATAATTCCTGAGCCCACTTTAAAGTAAGCAAGTACCGACTGCGTATGAGTCGACTCAGTACTCTTCCAGTCCAGTTTTTGGTGTGTTCCACGGGGTCAATATTATGGTCTCTAGCAGGACTTTAAGTGGGCCGAGTCTCTATCGGGCTCTGTTTTGTGTCCTGGCACAGGCGGTCTGTTTTTTTAGGTTTCACCTGTCGAAAGCTGCGCAAGCAGCGTTACGCTCAGGCGAAATCTTTTGTCTAGAGTATGTGTGTGTAGTCCCGCCCCTCTGTTCCATTGGCTAGCTCCATAAATGGAGGCTGGCCATTGGAACAGAGATCTGCCCGTCAATGCCGGAGCAGATTCGTGGGCGTTCGCGAGAATTTTAGGCTTTTGCCCACGTCATGCGGCGGTGGGCGGATGTTATATTTTTTTTTTTTTGGGAGGCCATGTTTTGGTCATTTTCTAAGTGCCTTTATCCGGAGTGGTCTGCGAGATTTAAGTTGCCAGAAAGTTGTTTTTATTTCCGATCAGGTAAGCAGCATTTTGTTTATAATTTTGATTTCCATTTGTACGTGTCCCCCGTTTCATGTCGTCTCCCTGTTTGTTTTACGTTTTTGCGTGTTTTGTTGCTGTTCCACGGTATATTTTTACGTCTTTGTGTGTCTAGAATCCCCTGCCTGTCCCACCTCCCGCTGTCCGTGAGCCCGTCCCGCCTCCTGCTGTCCGTGTGCCCGTTCCCCCTCCCGCTGTCCATGTGCCCTTCCCCCCTCCCGCTGTCCGTGTGCCCTTTCCCTCTCCCGCTGTCCGTGTGCCCGTCCCCCCTCCCGCTGTCCGTGAGACTGTCCCCCCTCCTGTAGGCTGCCACGACCGTGGTACTCTTCTGAGACCTGTACTTGCAGGGGGGCCCTTTTGTGTATACAGGTCATTCATACATCAAAGCAGCAATTTGAAATAAATGAAATGATCGCACGGTAGTTGTGCGCGCTCCAAGCTTATTCGTCTTTTGGTTGTTGGAGTCCCTTGTTTAGTTTATTCTCAGCACTTTTTTTTATTCAAGTGCACAGAATTCAAATTATGAAATAGTGAACACCAGTTTTTTGAAAACCGAGCTCGCATACAGATTCAACTAGTGCAATGATTTTCTTAATTTAAATATCTCGCCATCCCTCGCACTTAAAAAAAAAGATTGGGTGTGCTTGTATCTACAACTTTCGGTGACAGCAACTCAAAATGATTTACTCACATGCCAACTCTCCTTAGTTTTTTTTAGCCATTTTTAAACTGATCAACTGGTGTTTTCCCCTCGCCCCTTTAATAACCCTATTAATTTATTAAATATATTCCTTAGTATCTGGCTGCCGCAAAACTTTCCTTCTCATGCGAGTCAGAATCGACAGACCTGAACACGTGAGGTTCCATGTCGGGCTTTTCGGCCAACAACATGCATTATGGGATTTGTAGTTTTGATTTTAACGTTGCGGGAGCTCAAAATCAAATTGCCTCTAGGTTTCTCTCACTTCCCCCTGCATTTCAGTTGTTAGCAGCTTCATCACTGACACACTGTGTGACTTTGGGCTTTGTTCTGGCCCTCTCGCTTACGGACCCAAGTACAGCTGTTAGAAGCAGGTGGAGTTAACCCCGTCCATGCGCACAAAAGGGGCAGAAGACAGGCTGTGGTTGCAGAGGGGCCATTGGGAAGTCCAATGAGCTGGCAGTAGCTCTCCTGTCCTTAAAGCACGCCAGTGCAGAGTCCGCCTTCTCTCCAAAAAGACGAGAGCCAAAGGGCATGTACATAAGCAAGGTTTTGACGTCCCCTGAAAAGCCATTGGCCAGACAGGGAGCTGAGTGGCTGCTGACAAAGAAAATCACTCTACCCGGAGAGTCGGTTCTGTCCAGTCCACATTGTCTGGTGAACTTTACTGAGTCTCTCCCGTCAGCAATAACCTGGGCAGCCAAATCCCAGACCATATGGAAATATTCTCCCAAAGGCCACAAAGTGATCACCAAATGCAGTTTAAGGCTGGTGGGTTAGAACATACTCTTCCTAAAGAGATCTAGCCTCTTGGATTCCCTACCCAGTAGAGTGGTAGGGAATATGCCAGGGTTGAGATTGATGCATGGACCAAAATGCTATATGAGTTGGGGTACTGGGTAATGAAACAGGGGTCCCCAGGAGCAGGACAATGGTGGTGGGCAACCGGCCTATGCAGAGGAGCCCCTATGCAAGACTTAGACCAGTCCCAGAGTAGATCAGTAAGGGGTTCATTAAAAGTTTGTAAGGGTTCTGATGAGGCGACTCATGCCTAAATTACCTCCATCAAGACGTTAGTCTTGACGACCACTGAGGATAACTAAAGGTCCAAGACCTCAGTAGACCTATGCACCACCATAGAGGAGGTTCCGCCTCCCTAGCCATGGTAGGGAGAACAAAGAAAGCGGGTATCTAAACCATTGGCCTTGGCCAGCTCTTCAGACCAGTTGTCCTCAGTATTGTCTTGGGGATGCTGGTATCCATAAGGATCTTAATACCCCCTCCAATTTGTCTCCCTCTCCAGGCCTCATGATTGAAAAAGCACTGGCTCCGATTCGGTGGTGGGCACTGTCCCGGCCATCGCTAGAAGTGGCTTAGGACGACGGCTCGCCAGCTCTGTGTAAGAGTCGAAATGGTGATGGGGAAGGCACTGCCGTGGGATGTTGGCGGCGCCAAGGGCATCAGCAATAGAGCAGGTTCAGAGGTAGATCTCAGTCTTGTAGGCTGTCCGCTCCCGATCAAAAACCAGATCAATGGGGTCAAACTCGCACCTAGGGTGAACTCGCTGGTGAGGATCCAGTGGTGGCCCAAAGGCTTTTTGCAGCGGGACTTACAGGATGACGAATACCGGGTGCGGCTCCATAAGCGATCCCGGGACCTTCTGCATGACTAGGACCTTGAGCATCATGGGGTTGTTGGTTAGCAAGGAGCTTGAGGAAACACTCCTTCAGCACCTTCGGGTGAATGGCACGGAAGTCCTTGTAGGTCTCAAAATTGTGTTCCCTCTCCAAGCACCACAAACAAACTAAGTGTGGGTATGTGACAGAAATCTGCCTATAAAAGGCACCCTATGTTTGAAACTAGCAGGTTTCTTTGTGGATATCCTGTCACACCAGTAGAAATGAATCTCCCGAAAAATGGTTGCCAAAAAGTCAAGGGAAAAATACTGTCAAAAAGCAACTGAGGGCAGCTCTTCACAGATTAGCACCAGCTGCCAAGGAAGGGAAAGAATTAACATCAGCGTGCCGAGTTGGAGTCTAAATAGGCAACGCACACATCATTTCTGGTGCAGCCAACACCAAACTGGGCTCTCTGAATGCCAGGGCGGACAAACTCAGATGACTATGCTTAACATCTCACAAATGGAGTCTCCGTCCGGAGGTGGTGCAAGGTCTCTTTCAAGAGTGGAGAGAACCATGGTTAGATAGGTTTGCCACCACTGAGAATATGAAATGTCTGCAATTCTGCAAGCTGCAGTTACCAAGGTGGGTATCGCTCGGAGATGCTTTTCTTCTCGCCTGTTTTCCTCCAGTCTCCTGTACACCTTTTCGCCAATACCACTCCTGCCCAGAGATCTCAGAAGATCAGGAACGACTGAGCACAAGGTGTTCTTGTGGCTCCGGATTGGACAAGGAGAGTCTGATATCTCAAGCTGTTAGCATGAGCATGGGTCCCCGATCAGGCTGCCTCTTCAAGAGGATCTTTTGCCACAGCAACAGGAAGAGTCCTGCGCCTGAACCTGCACACCCTTCACCTTCATGCATGGGGATTGAGTGGCGACAGTTGACAGCCTGAGACCTTCCTCCTGAAGTCTGTGATGTTATTTTGGCAGCCAAGCATCCCTCCAATAAGTAGGAATATGCCTACCGCTGGGATAAATGTGTGGCATGGTGTGCACCTAGGAACATCAATCCTCTTTCTTCACCTCTTTCTCAGGTTCTTGTGTTTGCTTTACCCTTGGCCAGTAGGTCTCAATATGGGCATGGTTAAAGGTTATCAGCCGTTTCAGCATTTTTGGGGTTTCAGGACCTACCTTCTTTGTTCAAGTTGCATGTTCTGGCTAGGTTTCTCAAAGGTTTGCAATATGTTTCCTCCCAGGTCATCCATCATGCCCCAGTAGGACTTAAACAGTGTCCCGATTTTTCGAATGCACGCTCCCTTTGCACTCTTCTGTTATTAACCGTAAAGTCTGCTTTTCTAGTAGACGTCATTACATCGGCCTGATGGTCAGAAAATTTCAGGCACTCACCCCCTACACCACCTTCTATCCTGACAAGCTGGTATTCCAGAAACATGCTTCCTTCCTTCCCTGCAAAGGGAGACTCTTTTGTAGGGAGGAATACCACTCTGCCTACCCTCTTTGCTCCATCTCACCCTTTCAAAGAAAAGGAGAGACTCCACCATCTGGACCCAAAAAAGCATTGTTGTTCTACCTTGATTGCACAAAAGAGTTTCAGGTGGACGATCAACTCTTCGGGGGGTAGCTAAAGGACAGGAAAGGGAAGACTGTGCAGAAACCAACCATCTCCATCGAACTACAGAAACGAGCTCAAGCTTTATCAGAGAGCCTGTAACACAGCTAGAGCCAACTATGTAGCCTCTTTTTAACCTCGTAAAAGAGTCAGCAGGCTCCAATACATCAGCCAAACCTCTTCCTCTGAACAGTTTCCAGTGTGAAGAACTGGCGAAATATTTCACAACGAAGATTGAGACAATCTACCAGGATATATTAAAACAGCACCAGGTTCAAGCTAAAAGGGCGCAGGACCCCGGCCCTAACATAGAGGACATCTCCTCTCAACCTCATCTGTCCTATGAGCCACTAACATCGTGGCCCGGGATCGACGTTCAGGGTCTGCGAGACATCCTAGGGAAAGTAAAATTTGGCTCGCCCACCGACCCCTTTCCGATCTCAATACTCAGACTCCTGGACACCCCACTACTCACCGTGATATGCCAAACCTTGAACTTATCCCTCTCCACGGCTAAGGTCCCGGCATCCTGGAAACATGCCATGGTTTCGCCTCTACTCAAGAAACCATCGGCTGATCCAAAAATCCTGGCAAATTTCCGTCCAATATCCCTCCTGCCCGTCTTCTCCAAAATCTTGGAGAAACATGTCCATGAACACCTCGCAAGGTTTGCGGAGGTTAATGATATTCTGCACCCCTCCCAATCGGGTTTCCACCCCGGATTCTCGACGGAGACAACACTGCTCTGAGTGATGGAAAATCTCCGCCTCCTGGTCGATAAAGGGGACTCAGCAGCACTGATTTTACTCGACCTCAGCGCAGCGTTCGACACCATCTCCCACAACATACTGCTTGCCTCACTCTCCAACATGGGCATTAAAGGAAATGCACTGGATTGGATTGCATCTTTCCTGACACTCAGGACATTTCAAATCTCCTCCAGCACCGCGGCATCAAATGTCCATCTCTCCCCCTATGGAGTGCCACAAGGATCGGTGTTAAGCCCCCTGCTTTTTAACCTTTATGTAACCCCGCTCGCCCAGATCGCTGAAGCAGCTGGTCTTAATATGTTCACATACGCCGACGACTCACAAATCGTATTCTCCCTCTCAAATAATGACCACGACTCCCCCTCCCTCATGCAGACAGGCCTCAGGAACATCGCCACCTGGATGAGCCCTAATATGCTTAAACTTAATGGCAGTAAAACAGAGGTCTTAATAGTGGGTCCAAACCAAAACCTCTGGAATCCTAGACACTGGCCATCTGAAATGGGTCCCTTACCAACCCCGTCGCAACAAGTCCGTAATCTTGGCTTTACCATTGACAATGGCCTAACTATGGAGCCCCAAGTCAACAACCTCACAGCCACCTGTTTTACAATTTTGAGATGGCTCAGAAAAATCATTTGGATGCTCCCGGACGACACACAAAAGACTGTGGTTAACGCACTAATCACCTCCCGTTTAGACTACGGTAATGTCCTCTACTTAGGGGCATCACAGGCAGTCATGCGACGCCTCCAACTGGTACAAAATGCTGCAGCTAGACTGCTATGCAAATACCATAGGAGGGAACGTATATCCGGTCACCTTAAGGCGCTCCACTGGTTAAGAATCGAAAATAGGGTTAAGTTCAAAACTCTTAGCCTCATGCATAGAATAAAATGGGGCAAAGCCCCCAGATACCTCCAAACCATCGTGCATAGCTACACGCCGGCTTGATGCCTGAGATCCTCCACTCAAGGCCTTTTCTGTGTCCCCAAAACACGCCTAGAGCGAGGATGGGAGGAAGATCCTTCTCCCTTCTAGGCCCCAAGCTCTGGAACTCCTCCCACAACCCCTCCGTTTGGAAATTCGCTACACTCATTTCCGCAAAGCCATTAAGACCTGGCTTTTCGACCAGTAACTGCTCCAGTCTCTTTCCTGGGATTTTCTTCTGCCCTCATGGTTCAGTATCTTCCAGCGCCGGGAAACCCTTTTTGGGTAGCTGTCGCGCTCAATAAGCCCAATAAATAAATCAATAAATCTCAAGATTGATAGTACAATGCATCAAGATCTGCATTGGCCAAGAAGCAAAGGTGGCTTGTATGCTCGTTTCACCACAGCCAAGGCAGAAACCACTGCATTAGCCTGCGGAGTCACTGTCCTGGACTTCTGTCAGGCAGCAACGTGGGCATCTCTGCACAAATCTGGACAGTCACGTTCATTGTGATGGAACTTCGTCCATTCGGTCCTGCAGTACTTTCTTGTTTAAATTGGCTTTGAAGACACAGCTCGGGGAGGCACTGCATGGGTATCAGGGGGGAATGGGGTGGTCAGCTCGCTTTTAGCTCCTGCTTTGGAAAACAGGATAGTTGTATTATCATTCAGTGTGGGTGACTACTACCACCACAAGTAATATTTACAATACTTGTCAGAGTGAAGCCCAAAGTCAATTAAGTTAAACTATGGCACAAAGCAGACAGGTTAAACTTAGGGCATTATGTAAAGTATTTATGCATTACTAAAACAGTAATGAAGTCAAAATGTAAAACAATAACAATCCAATACCAAAAGAACGAAATTGTGTACAGTTTAATAAATGAAAGGATACCAAAATCCAGGAAGGGGAACTAATTTATAAATGTTAAAAATGTTATGCAGAAATATCGCCAAGAAGCATAAAGTTTTAATGGCCATGCTAGACCGGAACCTAGGTGCAACTTAATGCTAACCGTGATGGGAAGAGTGTTTGATATACCAACCAGGTTTATCCTGGTCAAAGATTTTACCTTTTGACTTTAGTCCTTAAAGTTCTAGTCCACAACAGGAGTACACGTCCAAAGCCCCCAAGGACGTAAGGCGCTAAGCAAAGACCATACAGCAGAGTACAGTTCAGGTACAGTTGCCACTGGTAAAGCTAGCTAGTTGCAGGAAAAGGCCTCTTGTACCTTGTTGTGTTCCTGAAGCTTCAACAGGAGGTAAGCCAATTAACCCATGGAGTGCACATATTTTTTTGGGTACAACTCCTTCAAGGCTCTTCGCAGGTCGCAGACCGCAGTTTCAGTCCTCTACTGATCGCTCCCATGTTCAGGAAATTTCTGAAATGGATGTCTGCATGTGTCACATTTATGCCTGGCATGAGTCGGAATGACTCCTATGCATGTCATAACCAATTGAGTAAAAGTTCCCAGGGCTAACCCGATCTACTCGGGGCATTTTAAAGATGGTGAAAATCTTTGGCCACACAAAACTTGGGCTCAGAAGGCTGGTGTGTGTGTGTTTGTGGGGAATGTACTATGGCAATCTGTTGGAATTAGGTAGCCTGGCCTAGGGCAAGACTAGCATATCAGAGGCACAATGTAAAGGTTGCAGACCACCCAAAAGTAATTCCACGCAATAGCACTCAAAAAGAAAACACTACACCAAAATTGTGTGAAAATACGTACTGCTTTATATAAAAATAATATACTCTCTGTTCTCAAATACAAATAGCTCAGAACATTTCAGGTCACTTTAGTATCAGCAATTATATTACTAAACGGCTAAGCAGTTAATCAATTCCCTTGTCAGTATTCTCACACATTTTACTCTAGGATACACAATTCAATTACACTGCAGTTTGTGTGGAATAAAGCAGAAGTACTTCCCAATTCTAAATCCTAATGACCACCAGCATTTATAGAATAGATAGATCTCTTAACCAAAACTGGTAGATAACTCTGACACTTGTTTTAGCTCAGTTAGGCTTCTACTGTACTCTGTTTACTGTATAACTTTTCTTATCACTGTATTACTTTGTATTTTTGGCCAGATCAGCACTCAAAACAGATTAGAACACATTTTCTTTTACAGGGATAACATTACAGTCCTCACTCTATTCCTGTTCAGGAAGAAATTGTTCAAGCACCACTTCAGACACCTCTCTATAGGACTGTTGTAAATAGAATGAACCCCGACAGGGATTCCTCATAGACGCTGTACTCCCAGAGTCAGAGTCTTAATTTATATCCAATAAAAACCTGTGGAAGACAATCCCCCACGCTTTCTCCTTACTTGTGACTGTGGCTGTTGGATAGTTCTGCCCCAGATGTATAGGGTTAATAGGCGCGAGGGCCCGGGGGAACCAAGGCTGAAGAGGCTCTCTCCCGCCTCAGGCCGACTCCTTTGCGCTGCACTTGCGCTGGAAACGAACAGGGCGGCACCACAAACCCCCAGATCCCTGCCGGGCCTTATACCTCTTCCTCCCTGCCCAGGCCGGCTCCTCAACGCGGCGCTCGAGCAGGAAGGAGCGAGCCGATTCCTCAGCCAGCCACAGAACCCTCTGGCGCCTCTCCTCAGTGCTGGTCTCCGCAGCCGCTTCTCCGGCGGGCATGTGCGGAAGCGCTCTCGCCGAGGTCGCCTCCCACTGATCCCGTTCCAGGGCGAGACGCTGCACTCTCGGGCCTGCTCACCTCTCGGCCCCTCCTTCCGGGGATAGCTGCAACAGACGGGGCGTGCGCAGTGACTCCTCCAGTTCCTTCAGGACGAGGTCGCTACCGGCGACGCGACTCCAACGCGATCGGCGCCCCCGGGGTCCCGCTCACAAAGGGAAGCCTCGCCAGGCTTCTCAGGCTCAGTGGATCCCGGGCGGGTGCTGGCACAGAGCGCGATCGGTGTTAAAAGAGGTCCCGCTCCCAGTTCACCTCACACCTTCCACACAGCAGGCAGAGGGGTTGGCCACACGCCACAGGACCAGTCAATGGTAAGGAATGCTGTCAGTTGTTCAATGTAGATATTCCCTTTCTTCACTAAAATGAAGAGGAGGGGAAGAGGGGCTCCTTCAGGATAAGGCCAGATTGTACTCTCTTGGCACTAACCCCCTATTCCTCCTTACTGGGCAGACTAGGGGCACAGGGGAACTCTCAGCTCAGCTCCCAGGACTACTAGAATTAACCCCTTCACCTATCTGTCCAGGATCAGCAGGATGAGCTAACTTGGCTAGGACAACAGGACAAAGGAGGTGGGAAAACCTTGACAGAGGGCTACTCTTGTAGAGGAAACCACCCTTCAGAATCCTACCCCCACTAGACCTCAGCCTTCACTCTAGCTGCTCCTCACTGACAGACAAAATGGCTGTCCAGCATTCCGCCTTATATAGGCTGCCCTCTCAGTGGTCCAGAATGGACCAGAAGGTTCTGGAATGCCCTATGTTAGGCTATGGCCAAGTTCTGTTTGTGACAGTTGGGGCAGTTGGTGGCCACCATTTTAGGTGGTGCCAACTTTCCTGTCAGAACAGGCCTCTGGGCCTGAGGTAAAAGATTATGAGGGGGAGAAAGAACACCTATCCCCCTGGCCAACACCTACAAAAAGTCAGTGGACACAAAAATTAATAAGGGTATGAGGGGCAAAAAGGGGACAAAATAAATAAAAATTAGGAGGGACTTCGCCAAAAAGCCAGACAGGTCTAACACGCGTCCCCCCCCAGCTGAAAGTGGGGAGAACTACCCAACCCCTTGGGAGTCCTCATCACTAAGGCGGAAATACCTGGAGAGACCGTCTGCATTGGCGTGGTCCACTCCAGGCCGATGTTCCACCCGGAAGTCCATTCCCTGTAGGGAGATGGACCACCTCAACAACTTGGGATTTTCCCCCTTCATTTGCATCAGCCAACGAAGGGGTCGGTGGTCAGTCTGAACCAGGAAGTGCGAGCCAAAGAGGTATGGCCGCAGCTTCTTCAGAGCCCACACCACCGCAAAAGCTTCCCTCTCAATGGCACTCCACTTCTGTTCCCGGGGAAGCAGTCTCCTGGATAAGAAGACTACAGGTTGATCCAGGCCCTCTTCATTCAGTTGCGATAACACTGCCCCAATGCCATGTTCTGATGCATCTGTTTGGACAATGAACTCCTTGGAGAAGTCTGGGGCCTTCAGGACCGGTGCCGCACACATTGCCTGTTTCAACTTCTCGAAAGCTTGCTGACAAGCTCCCGTCCAAACTACCCGTCGAGGTTGTTTCTTGGAGGTGAGCTCTGTGAGGGGCGCTACAATAGTGCCATACCCCTTCACAAAGCGACGGTAGTAGCCTGTGAGGCCCAGGAAAGCTCGGACCTCAGTCTGTGTCTTGGGGGTTCCCAGGCCATGATTGCCTCAATCTTCGCCTGCAGGGGCTGCACAGTCCCCCTACCCACCAAGTGTCCAAGGTACACAACCGACCCCTGCCCGATCTGGCATTTGCTGGCTTTGATGGTCAATCCAGCTTGTCTCAGGGCCTGGAGAACGGCCTGCAAATGCTGCAGATGGTCCTCCCAACTGCTACTGAAGACAGCAATGTCATCCAGGTAAGCAGCAGAGAAACTCTCCATTCCAGAGAGGACCTGGTTCACCAGCCGCTGAAATGTGGCAGGGGCGTTCTTGAGCCCAAAGGGCATCACACAGAACTGGTAGTGTCCCTCAGGCGTGGAGAAGGCTGACCTTTCCCTTGCTCCATCTGTCAAGGAGATCTGCCAGTACCCTGAAGTGAGGTCAAAGGTACTCAGATATTGGGCAGCTCCTAGCCGGTCAATCAATTCATCCGCCCTAGGGATCGGATGAGCATCAGTCCTTGTCACTGAATTTAGTCCTCGGTAATCCACACAGAACCTCAGTTCAGGTGTGGTGCCTGGTGGTGCGGCTTTTGGCACGAGCACCACCGGACTGGACCAAGGGCTGTTGGAAGGTTCAATTACTCCCAGCTCTAGCATCTTGGCAACTTCTCCATGGATGCTAGCCTTCACCTTGTCAGACAGCCGGTAGGTCTTGGACTTCACTGGTAGGCTGTCTCCTGTGTCCACATCATGGGTACACAGGTGGGTCCTTCCCGGGACAAGGGAGAACAACGAAGAGTACTGCTCCAGGATCTGGCGGCAGTCCTCCCGTTGCTCAGGAGTTAGAGTAGGAGAGAGAATCACTCCCTCCACTGACCCATCCTTCTCTTGGGACGAAAAGAGATCTGGGAGAGGTTCGCTTTCCGCTTCCTCTTCCCCGTCAGTCACCATCATCAGCATGACTTCGGGCCTCTCATGGTGGGGCTTGAGTCGGTTGGCATGCAGCACCCGTAGGGGCTGTCGAGGGGTCTTAAGGTCCACCAGGTATGTGGCCTTACCCTTCTTCTCCAACACCTCAAAGGAACCTGTCCAGCGATCCTGGAGGGCGCTAAGCTCTCCAGGCTCCATCACCCACACTTTCTGTCCAGGCTCCAGTTCCACCTGGTGAGCATTGTGGTCATACCACTTCTTCATGACTGCCTGGCTGGCCTCCAAGTTGTCAGAAGCTTGCTTCCACAACTTCGCCATTTGGCTCCTGAAGGCCAGCATGTAGCTCACCACATCCTGGGGGGGTTTCCTGGGAGACTTCTCCCAGCCATCCTTCACCAGGCTGAGAGGACCGCGTACAGGGTGCCCATACAGAAGCTCAAAGGGGCTGAAGCCCACTCCCTTCTGGGGCACTTCCCTGTAGGAAAAAAGTAAACAGGGTAGGAGGACATCCCATTTCCTCCGCAGGCTCTCGGGCAGACTCCTGATCATGCCCTTCAAGGTCTTATTAAACCTCTCAACCAGTCCATTCGACTGGGGGTGATAAGGAGTGGTGAACCGGTAGGTCACTCCACACTCCTTCCACATTGCCCGCATGTAAGCTGACAGGAAGTTGGTCCCCCTGTCGGACACAACTTCCTTGGGAAATCCCACTCGGGTAAAGATTCCCATTAGGGCTCTTGCCACTACAGGTGCAGTGACTGTCCTCAGAGGTATTGCCTCTGGGTACCGTGTGGCATGATCCACCAGTACCAGGATAAACCTGTGACCAGCTGCTGTTGGTGGATCCAAAGGCCCTACAATGTCGATGCCCACCCTCTCAAAGGGTGTGCTAACGACTGGAAGTGGTTCCAGGGGAGCCTTTAGCTTCACCCCTGTTTTCCCACTGGCCTGGCAGGTTACACATGTCCTACAGTATGTGTTGGACGCCACTTTCATCTGAGGCCAGTAAAAGTGGAGGACAAGCCGTGCAAAGGTCTTGTCCTGACCTAAGTGTCCTGCCAGGGGTATGGCATGAGCCAGTTCCAAAAGAAAGGCTCTGTACTGTTGCGGGACTACCAAGGCCCTCGATGAACCAGGCGAGGGTACCTTGGGTTCACTGTAGAGGAGTCCATCCTCCCAGTAAATATGGTAATGTCCCGTAACATCACCTGCTGCTTGGGCTTCAGCCTGTCGCCTCAGTCCCTCAAGGGTGGGGCACTCCCTCTGCCCCTTACAGAATTCCTCTCTGGTAGGACCTCCCTCCACATGCCACTCCGCAGGGATGGGTAAATCCTCCAGAGAGTCTACTTCCCCCTCCACGGACTCCTGGTCCACCACCGCAGGTGGCCGATCTGTCTCATGGGGTGTGGAAGCCGGAGCAGGCTTTCTCTGTCTCCGGGTCTGTCCCTTCTTAGCAGCGGGTTGGGCCATTGTTCCAGGCTCCAACCCAGGCGAACTCCCTCTCCGGGCAGTCGCAGACCGTGTGCTGACACAGGCCCAGTCAGGTGTACCCAGCATCGCAGAATGCGTCCGGTATTCCACCTCTCTCCAAGTGTTATGTTCCATGTCATTCCCCAACAGACAATCGACTGGCACGGCAGGGCTTACGGCAACTCGAAGTGAACCTGCAACCCCCTCCCACTCAAAGGGAACCTCAGCCACTGGATAGTGGCCCATTCTGCCGTCAGCCATCGCGGCGGGGTGGAGTACATTAGGAACAACCTGCTCTGGAGACACCAGCTGACTTCTCACCATAGTCATGCTGGCTCCTGTATCTCTCAGAGCCTCCCCTCTCTGGCCATTGATGGTAACCCATTGCCCATACTTTGTAGTATTTGGGGGCACCTGGATCTTTGGCACCATCTCCCGCTCTCCCAGGGACACTAAGGTGACACCCGCCCACTCACCCCCCTTATTTAAGGGCAACTCCTCCCCGAGCGCTACACTAGCTACTCCCGGTGACTTTCCTCCGGTGGGAGGGGGTGGTCTCTTTGGGCATCTGACATCTCCCTTATAATGTCCAACGCCACCGCATTCAAAACAGTGGAGAACCCTGGGCTGCTGGCTTTGGCCAGGATTAGGGTTCCGGGGCGGGTTTGCCTTAGGGGTGAAACCTGCTCCCTTCCCTTGGAAGTTATTTTGGGGACCTTTAGAGAACTCTTTCTTTTTCTCCCCCCCCTCCTTCTTCTGGGGGGCGCCCTGTCCGGCTTTTTGAGATTCCCCTCCAGTCCCCTTGGAGGACACCCGGGTACTTGCCCAGATGTCCGCCTCCTCTGCAAGCTTCCGGGGATTGGTCAGCTTGCTGTCCACCAGGTGTTGGCGCAGCTCAGGAAAACATTTCTCGAGGAGGTGTTCTCTCAAAAATAGATCGTACAGCCCCTCATAATCTTTTACCTCACTGCCCTTGACCCAACCCTCTAAGGCCTTTCTGGCGTAGTCAAGGAAGTCCACCCAGTTCTGAGTGCTCAACTTGTGGCTCCCCCTGAACTTCTGTCGGTACTTTTCTGGGGTGAGCCCGAACTTCCTTAACAACGCCAGCTTCATGGTGGGGTAGTTTGTCTGTTCCTCTGGATCCAGGGCCAGCAAGGTGTCCCGACCAGCAGGAGGCATGTACTTGTACAAACTACCCCCCCAGTGCTTCTCCTGCACTCCATGAACCCTCAGAGAAACCTCATAAGCGGCCAGCCACTTAGCTACATCGTCCCCCTGACTGAAGCTCGCTATCAGGTCCTTTGGTATATAGGGTTTGGTCTCCCTGGCTGACTCCTTTGGTTCGCTGCCACCATTCCTATCAGGAGAGGACCCCCGTCGCAGACTTTGGAGCTCCAGTTCCTTCAGTCTAAACTCGTGGACCATCCTCCTCTCCTCTTTCTCCTTCTCCAACTTAGCCAACTCCCACCTTAACTGTCTTTTCTCCCTCCTATCGGTGAGCTCGGCTTCAGTTAGGCTTCCCCCAGAGATGCTACTGCCCTTTCTGGAGTAGGACACTGGTCCGGTGAGTAAGTTTTCCCCCTCATGGCGGAATAACTCTTCTACCTCCCCCACCGTGTCCTGGTCGACCTCTTCATCCTCCTCCTTCTTTCCTTGGTGTGCCTCCACCCAAGCCCTAAGACTGGTCTGGAGCTCCCCCTTCCTGGCACCATGTTTGAAAAAGACCCCCATCTGTTGGCAGAACATTTTCAATTGTGACACGGAATAGACTTCCAGGTTTTCCACAGCGAACTCCATTGTGAGTCAGGCAAACCTGGGTACACACCAGAAATTTCAGAGTGGCAAGGGCAACCTAAAGCCAACTCCACCCACCACCAGGAATAAATTTAGAAAAAACAAAAAGACTAATTGGGAGGGCCGCAAGGAGAAAACTCCTGGTGTAGGTTTGGTGTATTACGTCAAATTACTAGTAAGTAGCTGCAACCAAGTCAGGATCCCACCGCTGCCACCAATATGTTGGAATTAGGTAGCCTGGCCTAGGGCAAGACTAGCATATCAGAGGCACAATGTAAAGGTTGCAGACCACCCAAAAGTAATTCCACGCAATAGCACTCAAAAAGAAAACTACACCAAAATTGTGTGAAAATACGTACTGCTTTATATAAAAATAATATACTCTCTGTTCTCAAATACAAATAGCTCAGAACATTTCAGGTCACTTTAGTATCAGCAATTATATTACTAAACGGCTAAGCAGTTAATCAATTCACTTGTCAGTATTCTCACACATTTTACTCTAGGATACACAATTCAATTACACTGCAGTTTGTGTGGAATAAAGCAGAAGTACTTCCCAATTCTAAATCCTAATGACCACCAGCATTTATAGAATAGATAGATCTCTTAACCAAAACTGGTAGATAACTCTGACACTTGTTTTAGCTCAGTTAGGCTTCTACTGTACTCTGTTTACTGTATAACTTTTCTTATCACTGTATTACTTTGTATTTTTGGCCAGATCAGCACTCAAAACAGATTAGAACACATTTTCTTTTACAGGGATAACATTACAGTCCTCACTCTATTCCTGTTCAGGAAGAAATTGTTCAAGCACCACTTCAGACACCTCTCTATAGGACTGTTGTAAATAGAATGAACCCTGACAGGGATTCCTCATAGACGCTGTACTCCCAGAGTCAGAGTCTTAATTTATATCCAATAAAAACCTGTGGAAGACAATCCCCCACGCTTTCTCCTTACTTGTGACTGTGGCTGTTGGATAGTTCTGCCCCAGATGTATAGGGTTAACAGGCGCGAGGGCCCGGGGGAACCAAGGCTGAAGAGGCTCTCTCCCGCCTCAGGCCGACTCCTTTGCGCTGCACTTGCGCTGGAAACGAACAGGGCGGCACCACAAACCCCCAGATCCCTGCCGGGCCTTATACCTCTTCCTCCCTGCCCAGGCCGGCTCCTCAACGCGGCGCTCGAGCAGGAAGGAGCGAGCCGATTCCTCAGCCAGCCACAGAACCCTCCGGCGCCTCTCCTCAGCGCTGGTCTCCGCAGCCGCTTCTCCGGCGGGCATGTGCGGAAGCGCTCTCGCCGAGGTCGCCTCCCACTGATCCCGCTCCAGGGAGAGACGCTGCACTCTCGGGCCTGCTCACCTCTCGGCCCCTCCTTCCGGGGATAGCTGCAACAGACGGGGCGTGCGCAGTGACTCCTCCAGTTCCTTCAGGACGAGGTCGCTACCGGCGACGCGACTCCAACGCGATCGGCGCCCCCGGGGTCCCGCTCACAAAGGGAAGCCTCGCCAGGCTTCTCAGGCTCAGTGGATCCCGGGCGGGTGCTGGCACAGAGCGCGATCGGTGTTAAAAGAGGTCCCGCTCCCAGTTCACCTCACACCTTCCACACAGCAGGCAGAGGGGTTGGCCACACGCCACAGGACCAGTCAATGGTAAGGAATGCTGTCAGTTGTTCAATGTAGATATTCCCTTTCTTCACTAAAACGAAGAGGAGGGGAAGAGGGGCTCCTTCAGGATAAGGCCAGATTGTACTCTCTTGGCACTAACCCCCTATTCCTCCTTACTGGGCAGACTAGGGGCACAGGGGAACTCTCAGCTCAGCTCCCAGGACTACTAGAATTAACCCCTTCACCTATCTGTCCAGGATCAGCAGGATGAGCTAACTTGGCTAGGACAACAGGACAAAGGAGGTGGGAAAACCTTGACAGAGGGCTACTCTTGTAGAGGAAACCACCCTTCAGAATCCTACCCCCACTAGACCTCAGCCTTCACTCTAGCTGCTCCTCACTGACAGACAAAATGGCTGTCCAGCATTCCGCCTTATATAGGCTGCCCTCTCAGTGGTCCAGAATGGACCAGAAGGTTCTGGAATGCCCTATGTTAGGCTATGGCCAAGTTCTGTTTGTGACAGTTGGGGCAGTTGGTGGCCACCATTTTAGGTGGTGCCAACTTTCCTGTCAGAACAGGCCTCTGGGCCTGAGGTAAAAGATTATGAGGGGGAGAAAGAACACCTATCCCCCTGGCCAACACCTACAAAAAGTCAGTGGACACAAAAATTAATAAGGGTATGAGGGGCAAAAAGGGGACAAAATAAATAAAAATTAGGAGGGACTTCGCCAAAAAGCCAGACAGGTCTAACACAATCCTAATATCCTCACACATCTAACCCTAACATTTAGTTTAATGCAGCCACTTTACCCCCAATAAACCAACAGACAGAAGTCTGGTAGAACTTTCTAGCAACCAGACAGTGGATATGCAAGAGATATTTTGGTATCCTGGTTCCCTTCCTTTCACGTGCACCTCCAGTGCTCTATCTAAACCCAGATGCCCTGTAAAGCAGTATTTTACATGCAAGCAGGATATGACACTGCAGTGTCAAAAAGAATGCTTACGGCCCCACCCTACTTTTTCTGTCGGGTTCAGAGGAGTCATCACTGCCCATTCCGGTCAGCCTATTGATTGCACCTGGGAGCTCTTTGAACCTTTTTCACACCTATTGAAATGCCAATCACTGGCTGGCAGAAGCCGGACAGCAAATTCAAATTTAGCCTGCAGGAAATTCAAGCAGTGGAACGGCAGCTTTCAAAAAGCTACTTTTGTTTAATATTTAGTAAAAATCCAACATCACTGTTGTATTGGATTTTTAACAAATATTAAAAATAGTTGTTTAAATTGTTTTCAAACTAGTCCTATGCCCGAGATACAGTATTAGGATTTTTTAATCTGTACTCTGGTTTTCTACAGAGGGCAGCTAAAGCCGTCACAGTGAAAAATAGTTTTTTGGGTGATAGTCACTATTAGGACAAAACATTACATTCTACATGTCCTACTTTTAAATACCATTTTCACAAGTTGAATTTAACTTTTAAAACTGCTACAGTCAAGCTACATAGGGTTGCATTGAAGCCATATTTTACACTGTCACTAGTGGAAGGAACAATAGTTGCTGCAGTCCACTAGTGACATTTAACTTACAGGCTCTGTGTATATTTTGTGCTATAAAATTGGGCCTTACAGGTAAGATAAATAAACCAATATGCCAACTGGACCATGGTTCAAGGTGGAGCACAGGCAGTGTATCACTGGTTACCAGGGCTAAAATATATTGAAGTCAACGCCAGCAGAAATGTAAGGTCCAGCAAAAGGCAAAAAAAGAAGGTGACCATTCAGAGAAGGCGGATTTCCTACAACAGTGAACAACACTTTTGCTCCAGATATAAGAAGTACACTGAAACCACCTGCTATGATAGGTCCTTTCCTTCAAGACGAAATAGCAGGGTCATTTCTCTTCATGGCTACATTGCAGTTGCTGTGTTTATTAAAAGGCTACAGCGAAGGAACTCTTCCCTTATCCAGTCCGTCATTATGAACCTTAGAAAACATGACAATCCAGAATATACTTGCTATGCCTTGTGCTACTTCAAGTAACTCAATGCACAAAAAGTGGCCCTGCTGACATACAGCAAGGCTTGCGTTCTAGTTAACATTTTAGGTGCCCTTAAAAAAAAGCCATGCTGCATGTCACTTCACTTAAAGACGAACAAACGTTAATAGTTGTTGCTTTGAATAACCTCTTTATCTCTGCAATATTCATACAACAAATTGTGCATCTGAGGCACCTACTTAGATGAACAACAAAACGTTCAAGTTTTCAGCTCCCACACACTTCATAAGGTTCTTATTCCAGCTTTGCACAATTCCCAGCTTAACCTTTTCATTCGACTTATGTTGATCTTCCTAACTGGGCCAGCAGGCACCACGATCTGTTAATCTCTGGCTGCCGCTGTGACCTTGCGCATTACGGTCACACTTTACCCCTCATACTCAACTGAAAACTCTGTAAAATATGTTGCACAGTATCCCAGGGAGCTCAGTAATTCCAACAGTCAATGCTCACCACTGCAAAGCGAACTCAATATCTGCCCACTACATGCGGCACTAACAGGCTCAATGTCAGGTCAGGGTACAGACAAACATCGAATTTAAGAACTAGGACACGCAGTAAGTAATTTAGCATAAAGCTCCTGAAAAATATTCGAAAGCGCCCCACCGAAGTCGATCAGTTGTAAGGATATTTTACAAACTCAGATCACAACAGCCATCATTTATGGTATTCTAGAGGTATCAGCTACTACCCTGGCTTGTCACCGCCCTTGCGACCTCTGGTATCAGAGGTTGCAAGGGCATTGGCAGTAAGATATCGAGGACTCAGCCAGCCGCTTTACTTTCTGCAGCCTTCGCCCTCTCTTCGACCCTTCAGCAGCAAATATTAGACTATTAAAGGCCTATTGATGGACAAGCGCTGGGAACGTTTCCCCTGGTCCCACTTCGAACTCATCAGCAGGCTGGTAATGGAGGGGATGGGGTTATTTGAGGGGCACTGGATGGGAGCTTCTCTCCTCACAAAAGAAGAAGTTAAAGAAAATAAGCAACGGCAAAACCGACAGGCCTCACCTTTGAGATCTATTGACTGTGTCAATGGTTTTTAGCCAAGCTATATACAGCATCCCATGCTGCAGGACTAAATAAGACAAAAAGCCTATGATGCGCTTGGCTGCATCATTTTGAAAGCATGCGCCCCAGATTGTATTGGCAAATAAAAATAGGGGGAGCCATGAAGAGAGGTAGGGATGAGAACCAAAAGCGACAGGAGGGCGCTGGTGGGGAGGAAATAACAGGGAGGGTGGGGCAGGGAAAAGAAAGACAACAGGCGAGATAGCAATGTGGAGTGGGTGGGGGAGAAGCACACAGCTTAGCAAGCAACAGAGGGAGGGCATGACAGTAAGCACATCAAGGTGCAGACAGAGGACAGTGAGCAACATAGAGTGCAGAGAAAGAAGTACACGGCGAGACATCTGGAAAACACACAACTCTTTTGGTGTGCCTAACGAAAATGAAACAAGCATTGGAAATGCAATAGGTCTTGCATTTGTTTGAGTTAAAGCTATTGGCATTGTAAACGTGCAAGACTACCTATAATGCATGCAACACTTCGTTAGTAATTATATTTATGTAGCGTTTACTACCCATGATGAGCTGAACCATATTTCCCCCACCTTTGTGGGGGGGTTTTATTGGACACTGCAGTACTCCTCATTTTGAGAGGCAAAGGAACCGCATAAAATACAAGTACAACACCAGCAAACTCAGGAATAAACAAAGCATGTTCTGTTGAAAATAAATGTGATTGCGTTGTGACGGAGGAAAGAGCCACTTCCAGATACAACAAACATGCAAGAGAACCTATTATGCATGCAGCACTTTGTACTTGTATTTATAAAGCGCTTACTTCCTATGATGAGGCATTGAAGCTCGAGCAGCATGCTTTACATATAGCTTTAATTAGAGTGTAACTACAAATAACACAGTAACTGTAAAAGAGTAAATTAATTCACAAGCATTCATGGCTATACCTTAGAAAAGGACCTGTACTTGAGTTACCTTCACCGAGCTCTGAACTAATGGTGGGGAGAGGGGGATGCAGACTCCATGGCGGACCCAGGTGCTTCAAGTTACAGCTCTACAGCTTCAAAGACAATCACCCTCTTGACACCCAACGGAAGTTGCGGTGGGACAGACAGCGCAAGTAACAAGCATTTACAATGCAATGGTCTCGTCTTTGGTAAAGTTAGAGCTATGGCATTGCTCATGACATTTTTGTTTTTACATACATGGCATTGTCATTTACAATGCCAATAGCTTAATCTCTCGCAAATGCGAGACCTATTGCATTTGCACCCACAGACACACACAGAGCCACATGCACCAACACACACACAGAGCCACACGCACCCACACACAGAGCCACACACACAGAGCCACACACAGAGCCACTCACACTCACACAGAGCCACACAAACAGAGCCACACACACACACACACACACAGAGCCACACACAGAACCACACACACACAGAGCCACACACACACACAGAGCCACACACACACACACACCGAGCCACACACAGAGCCACATTTACAATGCAATGGTCTCGTCTTTGTTAAAGTTAGAGCTAATGTCATTGCTCATGACATTATTTTTGTTTTTAAAACATAAATAAATGTCATTGTCATTTACAATGTCAATAGCTTAATCTCTCGCAAATGCGAGACCTATTGCGTTTGCACCCACACACACACAGCCACACGCACTCACAGAGCCACACGCAGAGCCACACACAGAGCCACACACACACAGAGCCACACACACACATAAACAGACAGAGCCACACACACAGCCAGAGCCACATACACACACACAGACAGACAGAGCCACACACACACACACACACAGCCACACACAGAGACACACACACAGAGAGCCACACACACACACACAGACAGAACCATACACAGACAGAACCACACACACACCATCACATGGGGTGTCACCAAAATGCAAAATAGACAATAATCTCATAGCAGAGACATAATATCATACACAGACAGTAATAATTACTGTCTGTCTATGATTGTATGTCTCTCTGCTATGAGATTATTGTCTAATTACATTTTAGCTATAATACGACTTTCGCAACGTCACTCACGTGACATGGAGGATCCCGGACCCTCTGTTTTCATCAGCCCCCGGACCCGCCGATTTCATCAGCCCACTGCCCACACCCACGGTCCCCAGCTGACTGAAAAGAGTTTCACTCAGAAAACTTGCTAAACCAGAATGGGAACGACCTAACACCTCCTCTCAGTGAGCCCAGTGGGCGGACTCTCCTTCATTGGTTCTCTGAAACAATATCACGAGCCAATCGCATGGGGGCGTGGCCCCGAGCTGCCTATGGTAGGCAGAGACGCCAGATAGGCTCTGCCCTCTTGCTCCGTGCCCTCCACTGACAGAGCAGAGGGAGTCTGGTGAACAGGTCTTGAGGTGTGTGAGCCCCTGGTGAGCCATGGTGCCTCTTACCTCTGTGACGGAGTGTGGTCGCTTCTGGCCTGCGCTGCACAGACTGCTCTCCGACAGACACATGGATCACATATTCAAAAATTAGAAGAGCATGGCGACAAAATATAAACATGTATAACAATAACACGTGTAATCGACGCATGCACACACAATATCAATAAAATGCACATGGAACATGCGCCCTTTACCTCGATCTCTCCTCTCCAAATACTCTGCAGCCGCTATCAACCGCTGGATGTTGATCATGTGCACACCATCCATGTTTAAATCGTTTTAAAATGCTTTAAAAATAATCCTTTGAAAGGTCGACGAGTTAAAAAAAAAAAATAAGCGTACTGGTTTCTTTGAGTAAATTTGAAATTAAAAAATGCACCGTTGATCGCCTCCACGGGGGAAATATCGAAGCAGCCGATTAAAAAAATGAAATAAATACAGAGATGAGTCTGGCTGTGGGCACTTTGCAGGGCCATTTTGGAATCGTGCTCGTATTTCAGTGCTGTTGCTCTTATCTTTGCAAGGTATCAGGGCTCGTTAAAATACGCTTTAAAAGAAGGTATATAACGGCAGTAAGATACAAATAATAAATAATAATAATGGTGGATGGGAAGCCTGTCCGCAAACCCTGGGCTGGCTGCTGCCTTGCTGCTGTCAGTCTTCCTCTGCTGCACAGTTTTGTTTACCTCTGGATGATGCTGAGCCTGGAGAGAGAGGAGGAGCATGGCAGCAGCTGACAGCAGAGGGACGACAATGCTTTCTGGGTAATGTAGTTTTGAAGCCAGAGAACCCAAGGGCAGCAGAAAGAGAGGAGACAGTTGGTATCACAGGAAGTGTAGTTTGGTTTCGAAGCGGAAGTTCATGAGGCAATGAGGAGCACGTATGGGATAGGTAGTTCCAAAGTGCACTTTGGATGCTCAGGGAGGAGGAGCAGCATAAACAGGCGTATTGGGTAATGCGGTTTATTTTTAAAAACACGACATGGTGGAACTGAATAGAAAGGAAGTTTGGCGAGAAACCTATGTTGGAAGTGTCAGCCGTGGTAGTTGACAGCGAGGAAGCGCTGCACAATTGGAAAGCAGAATTTGTGGGACTCTAAGGCTTAAAAAATCTGAATGTGGCGCGAGCAACGAATCAAACGGAGTCTTAGGGGTAACACCACCTTGTTTCTCCGAGGTCAAGCAGAAATGGCTTGGAGAAAAGCCCCGTCATTTTCAGACTGGGGGCGTGTTTTTCTCTCTCTCCTCTTCCCATTGGCTGGAATGTAAACAACGGGCGTGTTTTGACTTGTTGTTGTTTACATTCCAGTCAATGGGAAGAGGAGAGAAAGAAACGAAAAAACACACCCCTCGATCCCAAATAGACGGGGCTTAAATGGAAAGACAAACCTCTTCTGCAATGGCTGGCCTCCGTTTAGGAAGCCAGCCAATGGAGAAAAGGGGCGGGTTTAAGTCCCATACTAAGAAACATAAAATCTTGCAAGCGCAGCCTTCGCTAGCCGAGACCTAAAAAGCATTTTCAATGCAATAGGTCTCGCTTTTGGGAGATTTTAAGCTTTTGCCATTGTAAGTGACAAAGCCTTTTATTTATGCATTTCTAAAAACAGCACATATATAAATGGCACTGACATTTCTAATGCTAATAGCTCAAACTCTCGCAAATGCTGGGTGTGGAGCGTCCCTGTTGAGACTCTAACCCGGTTCCCCTGCTTCGCGGTCGACCACTCTAGCCGTAAGACTACATCCTCTCCCCAGCCTTGCCAGGTATAGATTACTTGAATGAACTCCTAGAGGAACAACATTTATTATGCTAGGTAGCTAAACAAAAGTTGTTCATCAGACTATTTTTCTATTGAGTGGCGGACAATTAATTCTGCAGGGACAGTACTAAAACAATTTGTGAGACCAATTAAACTGGGCCGGGAAAGAGTTTGCTAACAACGGAGAGTAAAACACAAACAGTAACTAATGCAGAGGCCCAGCCTGAGTTACACATACAAAACTTATCGTCTTTAACTACATTTACCCCCAGAAACTAAACAGATGTAAACCACAGCTCTGACTAGCACATAAAATGCGGTGTTTTACAAAGTGGATTCTGTTTCTCCACCGCCCTAAAGTCTATGGCAGCCAGTCCGGGGTAATCCGTGGAGAACGAAGCAAAAACGTTGTGTAAAAACAACCATCTTATCACACAATTCCATTGCATTTCTTGCGAATACTGTCCATAGACACCCACTGGATTAGTTTTGACACAAAGCGCATTCTGCACACTGGTTGTGTGTGTTCATTCACATGCCCCTTAAGGGGGCGGGCGAGACCTGCCGGTGCCTGTCGCTACCACCCGGCGAATTTTTTCCTCCGAACAAATTTTATCACTTGATAAAATGCAAGCCTCCAACTATCAGATAAAAATAGGACGTCCTGTCTGCCTAAAGCATGGGGGCTACAAACACACGTACAGCTTATAAACATGAGTGCACACAGAAGTAAACCACTTGCATGCTGGACTGCACAAACTCGTTGTAACCGCTACCCGCACAGAACGTCAAACACAGCTCCCAGGTAATGTATTTATTAATGTAAGGAAAAGTTTGTCTTCGCTGTGCCGGACAACAATTTTCGCTTTTGGTTTCAAGATCACATTTTAAGGTAATAAGAATAACAAACCGGTCAATTACCCACAAATGGCAGTCACACATTTGCTATCACTGTCGGTTCTCACAGATTCTACTAACGACACACAGTATCGAAAATATACTGAACAAGCATTTGCAATGCAATAGGTCCGACTGCATTGCAAATGCTTAAGTTTAAAACTGAGCGCAGCGCCGCTTAAAGGACACGGTTTATGTTGTTGTTTTCTTAAACTTTAACACTGAGTGCAGTGTCCTTGAAGCGGAAGCTGCGCTCAGTGTTAAAGCTAAGAATTATATATAAATAAATTGAGCGCTGTGTCCCTGATGTGGACACCGCGAAAGTATATATAAAGTAAGCGCTGCGCTCATTAAAGAAATAAAAAAAAATTTAAAACACTTTAGAGGGCATAGCGCTGCAGCATCAGCTTCTTGGACGAAAGACAAAAAGTAAGTGCCTACCAACTAATTAAAGGAGACAGTCTAATGCCGCAAGTAAAAGATCCAGTCCGGGTGGGCGGGCCCAAAAGGAGACCGGGTGGTAACAAAAAAGTCTCATTTTCAATCGGAGGCCAGCGTTTAGCATAAATGATGACGCCAGCCAATGGTAATGATGGGCGGGGCTTCAAGTCCCCTTCTGAAAGCTTATCTGTGACAATAAGCCTCGCAGAGCGAGACCTCAAAAGCAGTGGCTGAAATGCAAGCAGTAGAAGCAGAGAAGTCAGCCAATCAAAAGAGATACTAAAGAGACTACGCACCATGGGTTGGATGAACACGTGATTGATAGGTGCGACACGAATAAGAGCAGACAAATAAGAGTGACAGGAAAGTCAATCGATGTGAAGTAATGGACAGGCTCCAAGTCCCTGTATGTTTTTGGCAAGCCCACAATGCCTATGGCAACCATACAAATGCACTGTCTGGTATGAGTCTCCTAAAAACTTGCATGGTGGACCTGTCTGACAAGAATTATACGGCACGAAAGATGGTCTCTGTGAGCAAGGTGTGTTAGGCAGCGCTCACAAATGGCATGCCCGTCCAACCATGGAGTTTACTCTTGCTCCTAAGAAGGTTTTTTCTTGTTCTGGCTGTCTTAATGATTTCTTGCAGTGTTGTGATCACCCGATGGACGTGTGTGTAACATCGTTGTTTTGAAATTGCCTTCACCAGCCAGTATTCTAGGTAGGGATAGACGGGTATCCCTCTCTTTCTTAGTAACGCAGCCACCGCTGCTGGGCACTTTGTGAATACTCTTTGTGCCGACTTTATCAAGAAAAGCAGGACCTTGAATTGGTAGTGAGTCTTCTCATGGAAGAACCAGCGGTATTTCTTGTGAGCTTGGTTCATGGGGATGTGCAGATCGGCGGCCTTTAGATCTATTGTTGAAATGGAATCTCCCCTTTGCACCTGCGGGTTTACCTCCTGCAGTGTTGCCATCTTGAAGTGGTGTGTGCGAATGAATTTGTTAATGAACCTGAGGTCTAAGACGGATCTTAGCGAGAGATCTTGCTTTGGTACCAAGAAGTAATGTGAATAGGTTCCTTTGAAATGTTCACTCCTTGGTGCTTTCTCTATTGCTTGTTTTCGCAGAATTCTTTCATTTCTTGTCTTAACTGTGAGAGTTCTGTTTCTTGGAACCTCTTCTTTTTTGGTGGGTTTGGTGGGGGTTTGGCTTGTTTGTTTGTGTGTTAGTTCTATACAATAGCCGTGGCGTACCACATTTAAAATCCAACTATCTGTGGTGATGTCTTTCCATTGGAGTAGGTGGTGCACTATTCTGCCTCCCAATGGTGTTGTGTGGGGGTCTTTCGTTGTGGGCAAGTCGTTTGGAGTTTGCTCCTCCTCCTCCTCTCCAGGGTTCTCCCCACCTCTTCCTCTGACCCGAAAGGGCTGCCTTGGTTGCTGTTACCAGGTTTGGTATCCGCAGTGCTGGTTTGATTGCTGTCCGCCACCTTGAGTTTGTTGTTGATGGCTTGTTGAGAAGACTCACCTACCTGTGGGTCTTCTGGTGTTAAAACCTCTTCTTTTGAAGGTGCCTCTCTGTTGTAAGGCTCCCATAGTCCAGGCTGTTTCATTGTCCTTTTTTATTTTCTGAAGTGATTCATCAACTTCACTTCAAAGCAGGACGTCTCCTGTGAAGGGCCTGTCGATTGAGGTTTGTACCTCTTGTTTGAAGACAGGTGTGCCTTCTCAATATTGTGCCTGTGCACATTTGTCTTTTGGCTGATTCTAGGGCTGATTTCAGGCAGGTGTTACCTATGTTCTTTCACTCCTGTATGATGGATTTTGCCCTCTTTTGTTCTTTTTCTGAGAGCTTGTTCATCAGTTCCTCAATGTCAATTGTTGGTGGCCTAATGCTTGAGGAGACTATTTGAGTTTGCAATGCGCCATTGCGTTGCTGCTTCTTTCTCCATCTTTCTCCCAACCATGTCCATTTTTTTGCTTTCTCTCTCTGGAGGTGGACCAGTGGAGGAGTGGGATTTGCCCCTTGTTCTTGCCTTGGTGACGATGACTAATCAGCACTGTTTTCCCACAAATGTATTTAGAGTCCTTTAGTGGAAGGCTTATATATTTTCTCGACCCTTGGGGTTACCCCCTTTGCTGAGGGAGGCTCCTTGAAAGCCCCCTTGCCCAGATTCATGATGCTTGGTAGCTTTGGGAGATATGAATCCCTTTAGTGGGTGGTGCCAATGTCTCTAGGAGGAAACAGGAGTCTCCTTTAAGGGGATCCCGAAGGTATCAGCTGCTCTCTTGATGAGGCTGTTGTAAACTGCTATGTCGTCTGGTGGCAAAGCTTTCGAGCGAAAGCTACAGACTTTTGGGCTTTCTGTGTCGAGGTCATTCCATTCTTCCTTGAAAGTCCCCGAGGCTTCCTCTTCTTCTGGAGCGTCGAGTTTCTCTTCAATGTTATCCTGGTGCGGGGTATGTTCTATAGCCCATACTTTGTCCTCTGTTGATCCATCTGCGTAGCTGCTCTGTCGGGGTCTCCAAACGGAAAAAAGGGTGTCTGGAGGTCCTTCTCCGGTGTCTTCGTAGTCGATTGATGGTTTTTTCACTCAAATTCTGTGATTCCTCTGTGATTTCGTCCAAAACTTCAGAGGGTCTCCCTTTGCTTCCAGACCCAGCGGCGGAGAAAACAATCTGAAGATGGCTACCACACACAGGAACTTCCGGGGCGCCGTCTGACGTCACACAAGAGATGAACCTAGCACCAAATGGTCAATGATGCCCCAAGCGAGAAAAACACAAAAACTACGACTATTACACACCCAACCACTAGATGGCAGAATAATGCACAGAATGTGAATCCTGAAAAGGATTTATGCTGCAAAACAACGGTACAATAGGGACTATACCATTCCAAGATGACTACCCAGTTCATCAGCAGTGGTCATGCGAATGAGGAGCCTTGTGTCAGGACTCACTGTGTTGCCGCAGGAATGTCATGGAAATGAAGGACTTCCCCAAATAACTTATTGCACCCAACAAGGGCAAAGTGACAATGGCAATCTGGGGAAGAAGGAAACAAAACAAGGAGAAATAAGGGTCCCACATCGAACCCCCAGGCTGCAACAGGACCAGGCAAGGACAAGGCACAAAACTGTAAGCAAGAGAGAAGAACAGAAACTGGTAAGTATGTAGTAGGGTTCGATTTCTAGCCCAATGTCTCGCTAATGCGCCATTCCATACCTTAGGGTTTCCCTTCTTCTGGTTAATTCAAATAACTAAGGTTGTCAGATGTGTAGGGGTCTGAAGGGAAAAAATAAGTAACTACTAATTAAAGGGAAACTTTGATAGAAAGGAACAAAAAATGGAATAAAAGATCCCATGTTAGAACCCACCTCTGTTAGAGGATTTCTGTGTTGCTTAATGTGATTCACAAACATAAATGTTTCTTAAATCTACATAAAAATGTAACCTTATATTCAGATATAATATTTATTGTCCTTTTTTCTTTCTTTTACAGGAAACTTAACTCCAAGGCAGAAGGAACGGACGCCCGCAGCTTCAGGAGCACAGGATTAGATAAGTACATGCAGGGGCAAGGAAAATTGAAATAAATGTCAGCGCAAAGCGCTGTTATACTCTACGCCAGTAATGCAGCCTTTTTTAGGTCGAGGTACTATCCGGTCCTCAGAACCGGAAGTAGAGAGATCTTATGTTTCTTAGAGGGGCTCTTTATCCCGCCTCTAATTTTGGCTCTCTCCCATTGGCTGGCTTCCTAAACGGAGGCCAGCCATTGGAGGAGAGAGCCATCCCTCCGAATAGGCTCCGTCTTTTTCGGATTTGGGGGCGTCATTTTTGCTGTTCTTTAGCTCGTGACGTAGCCCGTCACTCAGGACAGCAAAACCACGCCCCCAAATCCGAAAAATATCGGAAGCTTATGGCCGCCATTTTTCTGCACAGTAAGATGAGGTAGGTCGCCTGCTCCCGCTGTTCGTAGCTCCCGCCCCTCCCGCTGTTCGTGGCTCCCGCTGTCCCCCTCCCGCTGTTCGTGGCTCCCGCTGTGGTAGGTCGCCTGCTCCCGCTGTTCGTAGCTCCCGCCCCCTCCCGCTGTTTGTGGCTCCCGCTGTCCCCCCCTCCCACCCCCTCCCGCTGTTCTTGGCTCCCGCTGTCCCCCCTCTTGCACCCTCCCACTGTTCGTGGCTCCCGCTGTCCTTCCTCCCGCTGTTCGTGTATCCGATTCTTCACCAGGTGGCAACTTTGCTTTAATCTGGAGCCTTCCAGTCCTCCATCTAAGAGTCGGACACTGCCAGCAAATAGCATATTGAATGACTAAACACGGGTCCCTCTTTTGTAAGTGCTCCAACAAAACATGACGTGCACCAATAGCTCTGAGTACTTTAAACACAGACGAGGTACTTAAGAATCCACAGTAGATATATTCTTCTAGTTCTGATCGTGAACAATTGATCTGTAGTCGCTGAAAAAATAGGGGAACAATAGATTGTGTTGGTAAGCATAAACAGCTCAGATTTATTACAACACCTTCTTAAAACAATAATTTACTATCTGAGTTTACAGTAGTTTGATATAGTTTGCATCCTAAGCAGTAGTCCTCTTCACCGGAAGTTAAAAAAACTCACGTTGCAGTTAAAACAAAAAGGTTATGCCCTGTACAGCGTTCTATACTCCAAATGTCTAACTATCAACAACTTTAATGATATGGTCATCATCGCATAACAAATTTAAAATTACGCGCATCAACTGAGCCAAGATGGGAGGCCGCTCGTTTGCCCTGTTGGCCCCATCCTTATGGAATTCTCTTCCTCAATCCCTGCGCATGGAATCGTGCTTTTTGAAATTCCGTAAGGGAATAAAAACCTGGCTTTTCAACAACTAATGTTCCTCCCTCCTTTCACCGATCAGTTTGCTCTAGCGCCGGGAAACCTCCGGGTAGCTGCGCGCTTAATAAATGTAATAATAAATAAATAAATATGGTGGTGAACAAAATGTCCGCAGTGATGCGCAATATGGCACATAAGGGAATATGCTTATGAAACTCGAAACCATAATCTGTGCTTAGATTCACATACTATAATGAATCATAGAATGCAGATCCATATATGTTTCTAATAGTCACAATTATTTTACTTTAATATACAATGAGCATTTTAATGGACTGACGACTCTAACATTGCTCTCATAAAGGTTTGGATGTTGTTTTTGTGTGGCTCGTTAAGGAGAGCAGCCCTGAGAGGCGCAGCCATGTCCCCCTTGGGGGACCCAGTGGCGCGCGGTGTTCCGAGCAGGATGGTGTGTCATTGTACACTGGTGCAGTCGCTGCACTGCTCACTAATCTCCGAGGGTGACGTGCATTGAGACCGCCTATTACTGTCAGTGTTTGTTCTATTTAGCATCCACAATGAACCCCTACAATGATTTGCATTTTCGATCACAGTTTCAGAATTAGCAAAGAGTTGGTCCCATTGCGATTGCCCTCCGGATCTGGTATGCACTCACACATTTTGCTTACTGCTACAGCTTCTGGTAGCTCATTCGTACTCGTCAGACTCTTAATATACGTTACAGGGATAGGTTTGGGAGTTTCCAGTCTGAATCAGGATTGGTTTATTCATCTCTATGTGCCCTAGTACTCGGTTACCATCGGTGACGCCTTTTCTAGAAATTCAACACAAAATGAGATAGATTTGATTGGTTTCTGGAAAGTCTGGAAAGACTTGTGATTTCTTTCTCTCGTGTCCTGCTTCAATGCTCCCCTCCTCTAAACACACACCGCACCCATGCACTCCTTGTTGCTCCCTCATCTTTCCCCCCAACTTCGTCCATTGCTTCCCCGCCATCTATTCCCCGACTATTCTAACTCACTTTCACTCCCTTTCACTACTTCACTCTCTTTCTATCTCACTACATCACAACCTCACTCTCTGTTTCTATCTCACTACCCCAGAACATCCCTCTTCCTCACTACCTCACTCTTTCACTACCTGACTCTCTCGGTCTCTCACTACCTCACTCTCTATCTACCTCACTCTCTATCTACCTCACTATCTACCTCACTCTCTCTCTCTATCTCCCTACCTCACTCTCTCTATCTCACTACCTCACTCTCTCTCTGCTAATGCAATAGGTCTCGCATATGCAAGCAATTAAGCTATTGCCAATATAAATGACAATGCCATTTATTTAGGGATACAAAAAAAAAAAAAATAATGAGCAATGCCAATAGCTCTACCTAAAATATTGCCGAGACCATTGCATTGTAAATGCTTGTTCTGTTTTCTTTTCTAGAGGACAGCGGGTAGTCGAAGAGGACGGAATTCGGCAGGCGTACTGAACAGTAACACCGAGAGAGGAGGTTCTGGAAGAAGAACAACACCTCGACAAAGCAGGTTCCCGGAAGTGCTCAGGAAGACCCAGAAGGTAAGCCACACAATCCTGGAACTAGAATGTGAAGTGTTGCCGCTCGGGATGGTTGTGCTTCGACCTGTCTGGTCTGCTGCTGCGCATGCGTGTCTCCATGCAGCGGCCATTTTAGTAGTTCATGCGACTCCTAGTCCGGCAACTGCGACACCTTGCACATTAAATGAGCTGCAAACAAGGGGCTTAGTAGGACTGTCTGGGAAGCTGTGGTGCGAAATTTTTAAGAAGAAAATAAATCAAAGGAGACCAAAAAATATAAAATACACAAAACTAAAAGGATTGGTCCACCAGCTTAGGCAATAAAGCATACACATTTTTAGGCACATGTAACCAGTGAACTAGAAAAAATGGCGCAACTCACAGGGCAATCGAGCCTATTGATGAATGAATTATTAAATTACTAGACTTATGAATGGATGACTAGAATGAATGAATGACTAGGCTTATAGAGCACATGGCTACTCTCAGTGTAACAGCGCTGAGGCTAAATACAGGTTATTAACACTAGCATTACAGTATAAAAATAGAGGCTTTTTAGCAGTTTCAAAAAGCAGTCTCTCTCAATCATATTTCGAAGTTGAAAGGGGAGATGGTTCCACATTGTGACAACACGGATTGATCAAGTGGGCTAACTGACTGCTCAAACTCACCAGAGGAAGAAGAGGGCTGACCGAAAGCCCATCTATGCATGTATATACATTTGTCACTGGCATGTACAAGATGAGCAAGAGCAATGAAGGCTCTGCGGACACTGAAACGCACTGAAAATGTGAATGTTACTCTTCATGGACTAGCCACTGGCAACCCAAAGCTATTTGTCTCATTGTTATTTCTTTATTTGATTTGTGGTGCCTAGTGGTTGAATCAGTCGGTATTGACTTGTTATGATGTATACTCGTGACTGTGGCAGTTGTACTATTACGTAAATCAATAAATTGTTTTTAAAACAAAATGCATGTGTATATATATATATATATATATATATATATATATATATATATATATATATATATATATATATATATATATATATATATATTCATTCATATGTATGTATTTTATATTGATTTGTGTATATTGCAAGAGGCTGGCAGACAACTAAACCTTTCAGGTTCCTCTAAAAGGTTCTAGCAAAGATTACCAAAGTACAAATCATCTAGCCCAAGGGTTTGTCAAAGAGGGAGCCAACATCAATGGCCTTCCCTAATAAGCCGAACCATGAGCTCCCTTGTAACACAATACTTGTCGACAGTCTTTAACTTAACATAGTGCAATACCAATACACCTCCAAAGGAATATTAGCTGTCTTTAAAAAATGCTTTTAACAATAAAGAATTCATGTTTACTACATTAGTCTTAACTTTTCATCATAAATAGATTAGACCTATGGTATCTAACAATGTTACCCAGAGAACCAATAAGGCCTCTAGACTTTAGTGTTGGCTTGTCAACAAATCAACTAATGCTTACTGCATTAAGATTACACTTTCCCACAAGGCAACCATCAGACATACAGTCATACAATTACAAAAATACACAAAATTACAGTCTGCAAAATAAAACACAATCCTTTTAAGAAGGCCTTACAAGGATTAGCCCAGTGAAAGCATTCTACCTCTAGAGTTTGTGAAAGTGGGCAACCAATACCAAAACATTTCACTACTATGGTAAACTTTGAGAGTCCATGAAAATAGCCTGTGTGGGCTTAACACACTGTAATAACAGTCCACCCTTAATGGCCAGCTGACTTTTACATATACTTTTTTATAGTAAATAAGACAAGCCAACTCTCTTTACCATAACTTTTTGTTATAAACAGATCAGACCAATGGCTTGGAACATAACTTTCCCCATTGAACCAATCAGACCTTAGGTGTTCATCACTGGTTTGTCACCATAACCAACTTAGGTCTACTGTACTGAGCATTAGTTTTCTCACAAAGCAGCCATCACGACTACAGTCATAAAAAACAAATATATACAAAACTACACTTCTTTTTTTTTTACGAACAGTCATCAAATAATAAAATTCTTACTTACTATGTTAATCTCTCACATTTCATGTAACAAAATACCTCCCTACAGGTTTTAAAAAAGTGTACTTACAAACCGCCATTAAACGGCTACTGGTGTTAACACATGCTTTATACAATATATGCGCCTGCCATTTTTGTCATAAACTTACGATGTCAAGCCACATCTAACAATGTAGATTTCTCAAGAGCCAACACACCCAAGATTAAGCTAAGCATGATACCTTTCAGAAAATCCCCCCCACGACAATTACAATTGCAAGTCAGCTCGGCAAAAATCCATCACCCATCACTCGGTTTCTAATCTACCATGAAATAACACAGGAGATTAAGTTTAACATTTTAGTGATAATTTCATTATCCAAGTCTATGGAGGACAACCATGTCAATCAATTATGTAGAAAGCCTCTAATTTATTCACATTTTCACATTAGAAACACAGTGCTAAAGCTACATACTACTTCCAGTGCAACGTGAACTTCACCTCATAGATAATCTACTGCTCAAAGAGTCTTTTGTTTCTCTTTCACTGTCAAAGTGCTTTAACAAATCATGAACGGAAAATATATTAAAACATATTTTAAAACCCGATAGTGTATTGCAAGAGATATATCTAATAAGTATAAGATAGGTAGACTGAAATCCAATTGGAATTAATATTATAGAAAGTTTCTATATCCCAGCATGGTCAGACTGACCAGTTCCCAAATAAGCTTCACATTCTGAAATAACAAGCAACAGCAAAACCAATAGGTATGGTTTTGGGAAGTTTTATTTTTTTAAGTTTTTAATTGAAAGTATAATTCACAAAGAAAAAAAACAAAGAAAAACTCCCCCCCTCCCCCTCCCTCCCCCCCTCCTACGCCCCCCCCACCCCTACGCCCCCCCCCCCCCCCCCCCCAACTCCCCACTGGCTAAAACGTGGCGCCATTTTCTTTCGCTTGGAATCAAAACATTTACAAAATAACCATCACATATAATTTTAAAAGAACAATAAGTCTGTTTCCTAGCAGACCAATGTACTTAACAGATTTAGAAACCTTTTTAATGTTAATAGACACTGAAGACACTGAAGACAGATGTGCCATGATAACTGGCTAAACGCTCACAGTGCATAAAAGTCAAAAGCTGAAGAGGTCAGACTCGCTGCACCTGCTTGCTGTATGCTGTAGATGGCAGAAGCAAATGTGAATGACATTTCAACAGAATAAGAGGCTAATCTAAAGACCTTTTAAGTATGAATCATTTCTCATTTATTTTGTTATGACATAAAACTAGCAGACCTTTAAGGCTGTCTCTACGCCAGACCTAGAAAACGGTCTATCCCAACAGATACCAAGATCAATAATTTCACCAGCCATCTTTTTCATTATCATTTGACCCTTTGAAATACCATTTGTGAAGGAGTCTCAAAACACTTTTGGTATTTCCACTTTTAGAATTCTACCTAACATTTTGCTCTTCTGTCATGATGAATTAAACCATCTACTACAATACCAGGCTCCCCAACGCTGAAACGTTATGTTATGTTATGTTATATTTAATTTATAGAGCGAACAGCTACTCTGAAGTGTCCCGGCGCTAACTTCAGAAAGGAGAAAAAAGCACACTTATCCGGTTAAAAGAGTAGCGTTTTTAATTTTTTCTTGAACAGCAGAGGATCTTGGATGTCTCGCAAGGCCAGGGGCAACATATTCCAGGACAGACCTGCTCTGCAAACAAAAGAATTTCCAACAAGTCGCTGGCGCTTAAACTTCGGAATCTGCATCAGCAACTGAGCAGAAGGCGCAACTGTCTCCCTGGTATGTAAAAGGCAAATCTCTTCTGCAAATAAATAGGGCCAAGACCATAAAGGGCCCGATGAGCGATTGACAGCATTTTAAATTTCAGGCGAGATTCAACTGGAAGCCAGTGCAGAGAACGCAGATGAATCCACTATGCCTGGATGACAAACCCACAAGAAGTCTGGCCACTGAGTTTTGCACCACTTGCAATTTCTTCACAAGGAAACCCGGGCTGCCGACCAGGAGGGCGTTGGCATAATCCAAATGGGACAGAATCAAAGCACAGACCACAGTTTCTCTGGCCGAGCTAGGCAGAAAGGGAAGAAACTTCCTCCAGCTTTTCAACAAAAACAGGTGCTGGCCAGTTTCTTTACTTGCGTCACAAAGTTCAGATTTTCGTCGAACCAGACGCCAAGATATTTGGCTGCACCATTCCTCTCAGAAGGGCGAGGAAAACAAGAAGGCCAGAGCCTCTCTCTAAATCTGTCTCAAAGAAGCCATACAACAGCACTTTCAGACTTTCCATTGTTGCATTTTCAGCTATGCATTTGCCAGCCAATGAAAGACTGATGACAGACAATGTTGGGCTATCCCAACGAGTCGTCCTCCTTGTTCCAAGTAAACAACAGCTGGGTGTCTTCAGCATAGGCCATCACTTTAGCCCCCAGTGACTCCGCAAGGTAAACCAGCGGAGTCCCGTAAAAAGGAGAGGGCTAAGCGATAACCCCTGCGGTACCCCAGTGGTCACACGCATGGACGCAGAGGCACTTGGGGGGAGCCAAACCTGCTGCAGCCGACCTTCCAAGAAGGAACTAATAGATTGCAAAGCTGTGCCAGAAATGCCTATTTCAGATAGGCGATCGAGGAGCATGGCATGAGGCACAGTGTCGAAAGCCGCCGAGAGATCAAGCATAACCAACGCTACTCTCCCGCCGGCATCCAAACACTCCCGAATCGACTCTGTGACCTCTAACAATGCAGACTCCGTGCTATAAGAAGCACGGAAGCCAGAATGAGCTGGGTGAAGCGAACCTGCCCCCTCAACAAAGTTGGTAAGTTGGAACGTAACCACCTTCTCGCATACTTTAGCCAAACTTGGCAGAAGCGAGATAGGGCGGTAGGTCCACGGCACCAAAGAGTCAAGAGTCAAGGCTTCTTAAGTAGTGGGAGAATCTACGCATGTTTCCATGCCTTTGGAACACACGCTTCACAGTGACTTGTTGACCATAAAGTTCACTTCTATATTAATGGTGTCTGCCACATCAGACAGTAGCCTGGCTGCACAAGGGTTGTTGGGTGAGCCAGACTTAAGGGCCTTAAGGATTCTGAGAGAACTGGCAGAATCAACAGGCCTAAATTCAGAGAAGGTGGAGGCCGGTTCCACCCTAGGCATAGGCAACGCCAACGCAGAGCCGAAATTCCTAGGAGAAAGCGAGAGCGTCTCTTGGATACTAGTTATTTTATCCCTAAAGAATAAAGCGAAGGTGTTGCACCAGGTATCTGAGGCAGGTGCAGCCGCCGCCTGGGAACTAGGGGCCAAAAAACTCTGCACAATTGCAAAGATTTCTTTGGAGTTGTTGTTGGCCAGCTCAATACGAGAGGCTTAGTGCTGGCCTTTGGCCTCTCCTATCGCCACATAATAACGTTTTTATTTAACTCTGAGAGTGTTTTTATCAGTTGGGCAGTAGCCGCAGGCACGCCAAGCTCTCTCTGCTATTTTGCAGGCATGTTTCAGAGTCCTCAGCTCAGAAGTAAACCACGGCTTAGAAGGAGACTCTCTCCTCAGCCTAGGCTGACATGGGGCCGAGCTTGCAATCCAATCAGCAAACTGGGATACATTATCCTCCAGACCCCCAATAGGAAAGGCCGGGAAGAGGCCAGGGCAGTGCTCAGCAGACCTGGGTCCATTTTCCTGGAGGCTGGGGGATGAAGGCAGTTGGCCGGTCATGGAGAATTCTTCAAGATCCATGAGAAGAATATAGGAAAGTGATCCGACCATATATTATTATAGTGTTCTGCAAAGGGGAGGACGAAGAGTTACTGTGATCTTGTCCATTGTAGACCAGAAGAAAAAACATAAGTTGTCACTAACAGACCTGCCAACTTGTGAAACTCTTTCACCGTGTGATGAGGGGGCATGGCTTCGAAGGGGCTGGGGCTTACTGCCAAGCACAGCACGAGGCACTTTCAAATCACTTGCTCAAATACCCCCTCCGACAATCTTCCTCTCCATATGCCCTGCAAAAAACAAAGCTTTTGAGGCTGCCACCGATGTCCTGGGAGGTTTCACACCTAGTCATGGGCAACAGTTGAGCAGAACCTCCAAACAAGTAGCTGGAAACCTGCTCTCTTCAGGTGTTTCCGGCTAGTTGTGCACATTGTGCGATATCGGCTCCTCACAGGGTAACCATGTGATGGGAGCCAATATTGCGTGACACACGGTGGCATTGTGTGAATTGGAAGGTCTGTACTAATTTTAAGACAAAGAATGCATTCCTGCCAACTCACACAGTACCACCATGTGACACACGATATCGCTCCCATCACATGGACTCCCAGAGAGCAGCCGATATTGCCTGGTGGCAATGAAAACGAGCCGAAAACCACTGTAAATAGTAGTATTCCAGCTCGTTTTCTGAGGCTTTGAACTGCCGACGTCCATTAAGGGGTGTGAAAACACCCCAGGACATCGGCACCAGCCTCAAGTTGTTTTTGGGGTGGGGGCCTGTGGGAGTTCAAAAGTGCCTTATAGGTACTTCTTAGCTCAAGGCTCCACACCCTCCTCACACAGCGAGATTGCTTTTTAAGTTGACAAGTATGAGAAGGCAATATAGAGTACACCTTAAATTGGTGATCATGTGCTATAGTAGTGGTTAAGAAAGGAAACTAAGTTGAACAAGCATTGGAAATGCAATAGGTCTTGCATTAGGAAAGTTTGATCTATTGGTATTGTAAATAACACTTTTTTTATTTATGTGTTGGTTTTGAAAGTAGCACAATTAATAGCTTTGTCAGTTACAATGTCAATAGTTTTAACTTTTGCCAATGTGACACCTATAGCATTTGTAATGCAATGTGTGTTGTATTTACGTGACTTAGATGTATTGATATTACAAATAACAATGGCTTTTAATTTTGTAAATAATTAATACTTAAATAAAAGTTATTGTAATTTATAATGGCAATAGCTTAAACGTTTGTAAATAACTTTTGTGAAGATTATGTTCAGTGTATTTTATTGTGACGACAATCCAAGAACATTGCATTTGCACCTACACACACACAGCCACACACATGTAGATGTGGTGGTGGTGGATCTGGGGGATATGGTGGTGGTGGATGTGGTGGTGGTGGTGGATGTGGTGGTGGTGGTGGTGGTGGATGTGGTGGTGGATGTGGTGGTGGTGGTGGATGTGGTGGATGTGGTGGTGGTGGTGGATGTGGTGGATGTGGGGGTGGATGTGGGGGTGGATGTGGGGGTGGATGTGGGGGTGGATGTGGGGGTGGATGTGGTGGTGGGGGTGGTGGTGGTGGGGGTGGTGGTGGGGGTGGTGGTGGGGGTGGTAATGGTGGGGGTGGTGGTGGTGGTGGGGGTGGTGGAGGTGGTCGATGTGGTGTTGATGTGGTGGATGTGGTGGTGGTGGATGTGGTGGTTGTGGATGTGGTGAAAGTGGTGGTGGATGTGGTGGTGGAAGTGATGGTGGTGGGTGTGGTGGATGCGGTGGTGGATGCGGTGGTGGTGGATGCGGTGGTGGATGAGGTGGTGGTGGATGCGGTGATGGTGGATGTGGTGGTGGTTGTGGTGTTGGTGGATGTGGTTGTGGTGGTGGTGGTGGATGTGGTTGTGGTGGTGGTGGTGGATGTGGTGGTGGTTGATGTGGTGGATGTGGTTGTAGTGGATGTGGTGGATGCGGTGGTGGTGGATGTGGTGGTGGCTGTGGCGGTGGATGTCATGGTGGATGTGGAGGTGATGGTGAATGTGTTGGTGGATGTGGTGGTGGTGGATGTGGTGGTGGTGGTGGATGTGGTGGTGGTGGATGTGGTGGTGGTGGATGTGGTGGTGGATGTGGTGTTGATGGTGGATGTGGTGTTGATGGTGGATGTGGTGGTGGATGCGGTGGTGGTGGTGGTAGTGGTGGATGCGGTGGTGGTTGTGGTGGATGGGGTGGTGGTTGTAGTGGATGTGGTGGTGGATGTAGTGGTGGTGGGTGTGGTGGTGGTGGTGGTGGTGGTGGTGGTGGGTGTGGTGGTGGTGGTGGTGGATGAGGTGGTGGATGAGGTGGTGGATGTGGTGGTGGATGTGGTGGTGGACGTGGTGGTGGATGTGGTGGTGGATGTGGTGGTGGATGTGGTGGTGGATGTGGTGGTGGATGTGGTGGTGGATGTGGTGGTGGATGTGGTGATGTGGTGGTGGTGGATGCAGTGGTGGATGTGGTGGTGGTGGATGTGGTGGTGCTGGATGTGGTGGTGGTGGATGTGGTGGTGGTGGATGTGGTGGTGGATGTGGTGGTGGATGCGGTGGTGGTGGTGGATGTGGTGGTGGATGCGGTGGTGAAGTGGTGGTGGATGTGGCGGTGGATGTGGCGGTGGATGTGGCGGTGGATGTGGCGGTGGATGTGGCGGTGGATGTGGCGGTGGATGTGGCGGTGGATGTGGCGGTGGATGTGGCGGTGGATGTGGTGGTGGATGTGGTGGTGAATTTGGTGGTGGATGTGGTGGTGGATGTGGTGGTGATGGTGGATGTGGTGGTGGATGCGGTGGATGTGGTGGTGGTGGATGTGGTGGATGCAGCGGTGGTGGTGGATGCGGTGGTGGTGGTAGTGGTGGATGGGGTGGTGGTTGTAGTGGATGTGGTGGTGGATGTAGTGGTGGTGGGTGTGGTGGTGGTGGTGGTGGTGGGTGTGGTGGTGGTGGTGGGTGTGGTGGTGGTGGTGGATGCGGTGGTGGTGGATGTTATGGTGGATGTGGAGGTGATGGTGGATGTGTTGGTGAAAGCACAAGGAGGCAATAAGGCCTCAAAGGGTGCCTGGCATAACACCCTCTTCTCCTATTTCCAACCCCCAAAAAAATCCGCTGACCACATAAACCCATTACTGACGTGCCAAAGTCTAACCCAGTATACGTATACCCTACGTGGTTTTCAAACAGTTGGTGTGCAGGGGTATAAAAGCTGAAACTAAGAACAGAAGAGGACTGGGATGGATAAGCAAGGTCGGAGGTCAAACATGCCATCTCAAATTCTTTCGGGGTGGGGGCAAGGAACGCACGGCAGGAAGTGTCGGCCTGTGTCAAAGCAGCAGCCAGCTGGGAGATGAGCACGTGCCTTTTGGGGGTGGGCTGTTGCAGAGAGTGCTCATGTGACCTTCCTCAACACAAACAATGTGCATTCAAACCCTCCAGGGGAGGGGTGGGCGTACTTGGACCAGGAGGTTAATTGCGGCTGGCAAGTGGCACACTATTTTAATACAATATGGAGTTTTGTGCAACGTGTGAGTTTGGGCTGCGGGGGACTGTGGGAGTAGGCAGCAAAAATGCTTGTTAGTATGGAGTGCTAAAAGGTAATATGCTAGAAAGTTATTTCAAAAGTATTGTGTGTGTGAAGGAAGATTGTATGGGTGAATGGCAGAGTATGGATAAGGAAGAGTGGGGGGCAAAAGATATAAGAGCAGCAACTTGTTGATAGTAAAGTTATGGAAGGCAAAAGGAATGTGAGCATATTTGTAGAGGCGAACTAAATTGTTTTTGTGTGTTGTCGTGTTATTTAACAGAAATAACTAACAATTGTAGCATTGTAATAACATATAAAAACAAGTAAACAATAATGAGAAGTAGTAGAAATACAAAAGTTGCAGTACAGCTCCAAATTGTTATATTAAAATGGATGCTGTAGTAGGTAGAGACAGGGAGGGAGAGAAGAAGATAGTAGCAGTTGCGTAAGAGTAAGGTAGTATTGTGTGCAAATGGTATGATGTATTATAAAAAAAACAATAAGGGCTTAATGGAGAAAGGGAGGGTTAAGAACACGGAAGATGGCAAGCAAATAGTAGTGGCATGTAGCTAAAGCAGAAGGGACTCAAGAAAAAGGGAGGTAGGGAGGGAGAAAGCAGGAAGTGCAGTATGGTAAAGTGTTAGTTTGTGTTAAAGCAAATAGTAGCAGATGCACTGAAGGCGCCTTGCAGTCTGTATTTTTTTTTTTGCAAGTAAATGGTCCGGTATTTAATTAAAATAAAAGAAGGGACTTGTAGGACACAGGATGAAAGGAGCGCGCAGGACGTTAAGCAAATAGTAGCAGATGCATCGAAGGTGCCTTCCAGTCTGACAACACAGAATAGATGGCGAGGTAGATTAGGTTAAGGAGAGGCCGCGCATGAAGTAATGAAGCGGACGCGCTTTGTGGTGGGGGAGGGGGGTGCATCTGTTCTGTTAAAGTGTTCATGAGTCTGTATGAAGGGGTTTAGATGTTTGTGTGTGAATTTTATAGTTGTCAAATTCTTTGTAGTTGAGAGAGGCAAACAGAAAATACAGAATGACAGAAAAGAGACGGGTGAAAAGGAAAGCAAAAAAGAGACGGAACCAGCTTTGCAAAGGGGCAGATGGAAATGATCTAGACAAAAGAAGAGAGGGGAAAACTGAGCAATGCAGGCAGAGAGAGAGTGAGGGTTCGAGAAAAGAATGAGGCGTTGCGGTTCTCTTTCTCCCTCTGGTCCCTCCTACCTGGGATGATCCCTCGCTTGTGAAAAAGGGAGAAGAAACGGTTTTCACGTGAAAGGGCATGTTTTGGGAACAACTTCAACTACACACGTGCAAATTGTGAGATCGGGAAATGCATTGCGTCATTCCTTCAGAGGAATAAATGGAAAAAAATGCTTCCGTGCGGCAGCGCTGATTGAGGCGAGTATGTAAGAGGAAAACAGCTTAGGGAGCCACTAGAAGCTTTGCCTTCATCCAGAGCGATTCTGGCGGGCTGAGATTGGGAGGGTTTCAGCGCTGCTAACTTTTCGCTGGGATTTCACGTGGTGCGTGCGCACACAAAGAAGGGAGGGGTAGTGAGAGAGAGGAAGGGGGAGAAGAGAGGGGGTAGTGGTACACGAGTGCAAATTGTGAGATTGTTAAAAGCATTGGGTCATTTCTTCAGAGGAATAAGTGACTCCGGGGAAAAGGGAGGGGGCGGAGCGGGTAAAAAAAAAAAAAGACGGAAGGAAGGCAGAGAAGGGGAGGGGGGAGGAGAAATGCGACACGGCAGGCAGGGGAGGGGGCGGAGCGGGGGTGTGGGAGGAGTGCGCCTGAGGGAAAATACATGCAAGCAGGCGGCTGGGGGCATGTGCACGCGCTTTTAAGCTCAATGCGCATGCGCATTGAGCTTAAATTTCACGGGCACTGCAAGGAATCGCCACGATTCCTTGCAAGTTGGTTAAAGACTGTTTAAGCCCCCATAGTCTCGCAAGCTCGATGCGCATGCGCATCGACAGGCGAGACCTAAAAATAATGAGTTTCCATGAGACTGCAAAAACATCGGCAGTTGTCCTTTCCCTAAGGTCAATACAAATTATACATGCCTGGAGTAAGCATTCCCACGCTTGTTATTCCTGGTGACAGAAATAACCACTAATCTGAATCAAATAGGGGAACACCAACAACACTGCACTTTTTAAGATAAAACTAATAAGGAAGTAAAAATAAGCATGTCCGAGTCAATTTCGCTGTGGTACATTTTAAGTATCCTGCGTTCATAAATAAGTCAATACAGATGCTCAAGTAAAAATACACCTGTTGAAGCAGGACCTGTAAAATGATCTTCATTTCCGCCCTACTACAGACAGGTATAAAAGGCTGGCATAACCTGAACCTGGGATATCGTTAGCATCAAAAGCCCTGCTTCAGCAATCACCAAAGAAGTCTGGTGCTGAAAAGGAACAAATTATTAATCAGGGTTAACACATTTCATTTAAAAATGTATGGCTAGTGTGAGAGAATTAATTTCTGGCGTGTGTCACCCCCATAACCAACCCCCCCCCCCCCCCCCCCGCCCCCCAACCGCGTTCATGCTTTTAACAAGTACACATTGCAAAGATGAATTAAACGCCCATTAGAAATACACAAACATGCAAATCATTAGGTCAGAAATCAGGTCTTGCTGTTGAGGGTGTGAGTTAAGTGGTGTCCAAATCCATGCCAAACCATGAATTGAGAGCTGCAAGAGCCGACCTACGTTCAGAATGAAGAGAGGGAGTACGAGACAGATGCGGCTGCGTTGCTCCCAGTTATTTTCTGTCAAGCGGACACAGAGGCAGGGGTCATTCCACGCATCTAGTAATACTTGGCCTATGCTGGGTCTTGATGACCGAATCATGTGGTGTGATGTCACTTGTAAAGATTCTTCTGTTGTGGTGTAGGTAGACTAAAGAAACTGGAAAGTGTGGATTTGATTTGAGCTCTGTAGCCATTTTGTCTTTGACCCATTAGCTGTGTACTGCGAAGTTGGAATAAAAGTGCTTACCTGCTCCTCTGTTTCTGAAGCTTACATTCAATGGTGAAGATTTTTAGCCAACGGATTCGCCTCCAATTAATAAGAGTAAAGGATAAACCTGTCAGTGCCTGTCTGTAGGAGTGGAGGTCAAGATCTGCTGTTTTAGTGCCAAGTTCCTTGCGACTTCAAAACCAACGTTTTTCCTGCAGACCAATGGTACTTCCAAAGCAAAAAAAAGAAATATTGGGTGTGCGTCTCAGAAAGGACTTTGCTGAGACAGTATGTGTTGGTTCTGACAGTATGTGGTGGAACATTATTTCATGTTTCATTGTGCATTGGGGAATTTTTTTGGAACTGTGTACTTGGTGATGTCTATTAAAAATATCACCAAATTGTCATCTTGGACTCGTGTGTTACTGGGACTGACATATGGGGCAATGCTGTGTTATAATGTTTACCTGAAGTCGTCTTGAATTTCTACTTCAGTCCAATGCTGGACTGAGGAAGAAAGCATCACGACATCTTAGTTTTGGATGTGTGCATCTACAGTGAACACCCGTACATGGGTAGAAGCCTTTTAAAATATTGATATATTCTATTACTGTGCAAATATAAACAGTGACACACACAGCTTGGTCAAACAGATGTCAATTGTCTTAGCTTCAAACATATTTTATCAGTCCTGCTGCAAAAATCGCAATTCTAAGTCTTCTCATTATGTATATTTTAATTATTATGGTTCACATAGGTTTTCTCCTTACGTATTGCAGCAAAATTATACGACTTCTAGTCCTTATTTATTTAACTGGGCAGAATACGTCAGTACGTGTGACAGAACTAACTCTCTAACCATCCTTCCTCTGCACTACTCCTCGAGCATTGGGACGTATGGATTGATGTTTCGGTGAGTGCAACTGATTGAGACGTTTTTAACCCATAAAATACATAAGCGCTCCTGCATCATTTTCTGGAGAGTAAGGGACAAAAGATTCACAAGCAATTACCATAGGACACAGTCTTCCTATGTCAGGAAGACATGGTGGATGAATATTCTTCTGCTATTAAAATTTTACATGTCATTTTAACCAGTGAAGAATGCTGCCTTAGAGAGGCACAGTTTCCTGAAAACACACCAACTGCCAGATGAGCTTGTTGAAAGTTTTGTGGGGGCTCCTAAAGCACGAGCCACAACTAACAAGTACAAAACATTTTGAGGAAAAACTGGCGAGACCAGTTTGTGAAAAAGATTAATACCAAAAAGGTCCAAAGACTATTATTGGCAACTCCTAATCTACACCAAGCAAAAGACTATTGAAGAAGTTGTGAGAGGCAAAACTGTTTACAGAGAAGAAATATTGCTCGTTTCAGAACCTCAAAGTGTGCACAGTGAACTAGCTGGTGGCAAATCTGGCAAGGTGGACAACCAGGGCTTTGCAGGGAAGAAAGCAAAAGGTTTTGAATGTTATAGGTGCAGTAGTGGGAATTACCAGGGTCATGCGAAATCTTGTCCTACTTTAGGTCAGACTTGGAGTAGGTGCAAGAAAAAAAGCCACTTTTCAAGAAAGAATGTGAACACTGTGGACGTCCAGGTCAAATGCAATAAAGAATCTGAAAAGGGCATTTTCCTTTCAGTTGAAGATGCTATAAAGAATAACAAGCATTTACAATACAATGTTCTCGTCTTTGTTAAAGTTAGAGCTATTGACATTACAAATGTCATTTCTTTCATGTATTGTTTTTTTTTTTAAACCGATAAATATATGGTATTGTCATTTACAATGGCAATAGGTAAGCAGTAGAGAGTATTAGCAGTGATTAATAGTCAGTAGAGAGTGACTAGTTGATTAATAGAGAGTATACTTGCATAGAGCAGAGTAGGAGTGAGTTGTAGGCAATAGTAGTTAGTGAGTAGTGTAGATTAGTGGAGAGTAGTATAGAGTGAGTACTATGTAGTGTGTAGAGAGCGTGTAGTAGTTAGCGAGTAGTAGAGACAGAGTAGTAGTGAGTAATGAAAAGTACTAAATAGAAATAGATGTAGTGTAGTGAGTTATAGATAGTATATGGAGTAGTATATCTATTTAATAGAGTGAGTTCCGAATGAATTTTTGTTTTCTTTATATATAAATAATATGGACAAAGAACTATCCAAATTGTGCGTGGATTCCCCCCAAATAGGACATCGAGCGGTGCCCGTATTGCTCTACGCGGACGACGCAGTGCTGCTAGCTAGAACACCGTTGGGGCTCCAGAAGCTGATTGATGGATTTGTCAATTTTATGGCTAAACTTGATCTATCAGCCAACCTGGAAAAATCCTATGTCATGATAGCAGGAGGCAGAGCAAAAAGGAATTTCACATATAAGATTGGGTCACACAAAATAGGCCAGGTCAAGACTTTCTCGTATCTAGGTGTGTTGTTTGATGAACACTTAAATTTTAAACCCCTGATGGAAAAACATGCAGCGAAACTGGTGGCATCATCAGGGGCCATGATTCGCTATGGGAGAAGACTTGTCAGATGGTCCCCAGAGCAAGTGTTAAATTTGTATGGATCAATTTGTTGCGCCAAAGTAGCTTATGGATCAGAAGTGTGGGGTTTCACAAACAAACATTTGCAGCAGATCCAGGTGGAGGAAAATAAGTTTCTCAAAAGAATTTTGAAAGTGCCACAGAGTACTCCATCCTATATCATACATGAAGAACAGGGGGAGCCCTACATTGAAGATCGAATTAAAATCAGGCCACTTTTGACCTGGATTAAAATCTGGACTAACCCAGAAGCGGGTCTCACCAGGCAAATTCTCAAAGACTACCTGAACCGCAACAGAGGGGGCCAAATCCCATGGATGAAATATGTAAAAGACTCTTTGAAGGCAATTGGCTGCAAAAACTTTTACACTGCACCGGAATCTTTAAACACCCAGAATAAAACAATGGTCAAAAAACATTTTACCGAATGGACACTTACGAACAGGGCCGATGCTGAAAAGTGCAAACCTATAGTTTTATCTTATTGCTCACTGAAAAAGACACATGGAATGGAACCATACCGCGCCGTGATGCATAACGCACAGGATAGATTTTATATGACTCAGTTCAGACTTAACATGTTACACCATCTACTCTCTGTCCCCTCTGGATTTACCTTAACATTGGAGGCGAAGGGTACCTGCGGCTGCGACGGTAGGTCTCCGCAGGATACCCTTCACTTTGTATTGCTATGTCCCTTTTACTCTGTTCCCAGACGCAAATTTTTGGTGGGGATCCTGAAAGAAGCCAAATTTAGACAAGCAAAAGTGGCCCTAAAGTTTCTGCAGGAAGCCCCAGATGCTTATACATTGTTCTGTACAGTAAGCTTCATCAAGGTGGCAATGAGGTTAAGGAACACAAGAGAAACAACCGATTGCAATGCCCCATAAATAGAGACTTATTTCGGAAACCCCCCTTTTAACCTAATGTCTTTTAGCCTTTTTAAATATTTTTTTTTAAAGATTTAAAAAAAAAATGTCATTATCCATGTACTTCTATGGTGTCTTTCTAAGTGCCGAATAAAGATTTGAAATCGAAAATAGAGTGAGTTGCGAATTAATTTTAAAAAGAGTATATATTAGAGAGTAGTAGTTAGTACTTTTTAGTATTAGAGTGTAGTAGAGTGAGTATAAAATTGTGGATAGTGTAATTTAGTGAGTTGTGAGGAGTGTGACTTGAATGTAGTAGAGAATAGTTAGAAGGTATATTAGAGTGTGATTAGTTGAGTCAGTAGTAGAGTGTCAATTGAGAGTATTAGAGAGTAGTAGAGATTGAGTAAAGTGTGAGTAGCTTACAGTAGTAGTAGAGTGAGTAGTTAGTAAAGTGTAGTAGAGTATTAGATAGTTATAATACAGAGTATTATAGTGAGTAGTAATGAGTAGTATTTTGTAGATATAGTTATTACAATAGTTTGAGTAGGATATTAAAAAACGGAGTATTAGATAGTTAGTAGTAGAGAGTGAGTTGTAGAGTGAGTAATAGTGAGTAGTAGATAGTCTTATATGGTGTGTAGTAGAGTAGTAGTGAGTACTATAGAGTAATAGGTATTAATATTGTAGAAAGTTAGTAGTATAATTATTTTGAATAGTAGAGAGTGTGTAGTAGAGAATTATTAGTGTATTAGTGAGTAGAGTAGTAGAGTGTATTAGGATATTCTAGAGTATTTGAGTGAGTAGTATAGAGTATTTGAGGTGTGGCAAGTGAGTATTATATTGTAGATATAGTTATTAGTATAGTGTGAGTAGGGTATTATAAACTGAGTAGTAGAGTACAATGCAACGGTCTCGCCTTTGCAAAAGTTAGAGCTATTGGCATTGTAAATGACAAACTTTATGTGTTGGTTTTGAAAACAGAAAAATAAATGGCATTGTCATTTACAATGGCAATAGCTTAATCTCTCGCAAATGCGAGACCTATTGCATTTTCAATGCAATAGGTCGCGTATTTACGCGAGTTTGTGCTATTGACATTGCAAATAACAATGCGTTTTATTTATGTTTCAAAAACCAAAACATAAATAAAAGGTCTCACACTGCTGTCTTTCCCAAGAACACACACTGCAGGTGTGGGTTTCCAGCCCATATATGACACACAGACAGACACAGAGAGAATTTTAAGCAAAAAAATTAGAGTGGCAGATGATCCAAACAATGGTTAGCAGTGTGTGTGATTCAAACCTAATATGTGCTTGGTAAGCCCACAATTTGTCTTGCATTAGGCAATGCATGCACTGTCTAATAGGCACAACCTAAAAAGTATTCTCCAATACATAGAAAATCATTGTGGTATGAAATAATTATCCCTATTTTATTCAGCTAAGAAGCATGCTCAATATCGGTCACTGATCTGTCAGACAAAACTATTTGAGGGCTTTCAGTCCATCCTGCTCTTTGACTGTATATAAAACACAAACATTCAAAGTGAGCAGTACCCAAACAATACCTACTAGCAAACCCTCCAACCTCCTAATACCATCATTTGATTGTTTTAAATATGAGGATAGTGAAGTGACATAAGGCATCAGAAATCTATTGAGATAAATAAACATATTTTCTGTGATCCCGCTTTTATACTGACAGTGGTACTGCCTCTTAGTTTCATCTGGTCTTATATATGTTGGCTAGAACATATGTTGAGGGGTCCTAGTTCTTCTGAACTTTGCGACTAGATAATGAAACTCCTAATGTATCAAATAGGAAAACACCTTTAACTAAAACTAAAAGTAGTTGTTCCCCAACGTGAATTAACATAATCACAGCATTTACCTTTTGTCTATACCTTTCTACTGTAGTGAAATCCACCTACAGTGGGCAGCAATGGACTGTTTACTTTGTAGGTTTTCATAAGGAATGAATTCTCACTACTACACTTTACAGTGTGGTTTACTTAGCACTGCCTACTTAATTATGTGCATAGCAGCTGTGTTCCTAAATTTTCTTCAGCTTCGGGTTTACTTGATGTTTACCACACAGGGACTTTAGAAGAATGTCTTTTGAACTAGAAACAGTCTGACAGAACGGTACATTACATGTTCATTACACACGTCTCACCAGGATCCACTTTAATATTCATGACATCAGACTTTGAAAAGAGATACAACTCATTTATGATTGTTGCACTATGGGCACCCTCTTGGAAACACGGCTGCTTTGACAACACTTGGTGTAAACGTGAACCTGCATGAAGAGTGAAACTAAATCTGATTACGAGGTGGAAGGATCATCATTGTCTTCCTTTTTCATTACATTTAAATCATGTTTAGAGCGAATGTTTTCAACTACAGGCAAAACACCTGCCCACAGTCCATATTGGTAACTCTTTCACTATGTGTTTTACAACTCCTGAAGAAGGAAAAGAAGAGAACAGAAAAAAGTAAAACGGAGCATGAAAGTAAAATAAGTACATGCTGAGCAGGACACACACCCACACACACAGAGACACAGACAAAGAGCCCCACACACAGACACAGAGCCCCACACACAGACACAGAGCCCAACACACAGACACAGAGCCCCACACACACAGTATGGAAGGACAACAACAGACAGTGCCCCTTCCTGTGGTGTGACTGAGAAGGTGGTACACTAAGCATAGGCTCAGATAACAACAATGGTGGAGGTGTCTAATGAGTGGGGCATCAGATGGGCTAATGGCAAGTTCACCAGGTGTACGGAAACGCAGTAGAAGAGGGTACTCTGGGTAAGAGCAATAGAGTGTCAAAGGGCGCAAAGAGAGCAAACACTACAGTCCCGGAAGGATTAAAAAAAGCCAGGGTTGGTGTCACAATTGAGGAAGAAAATGCAAAAGGCATAAAGAGGTAAAAGAGCCACAGCTGGGTTCACTGCGGTTGGGAAAAACACAGTGTGGATAGCAAGGGAGGCATCAAAAGGTCGTGTGGTTATGAGGACAGTGGTAGGTATATTGCAGAGTATGGCTATTACGTAGGAAAGATGGCACTAGCCATTGGGTAACAGGGGGTAAGAACAGGAGGCAAAGGAAGTACTAAGTGTGGAAGTAGCTTGAGGTTGACAAACGTTTGTGAGTTAGGTCAAGATAGAGATGTGTGAAGTATCGAGTGCTGAGCAGGATTCCACTGACAGGAGAGGTGGGCGACAGTGAGGACTGCACATATAGTTGCTAATGGTGAAAGTAAAAAGTTGACATGGGTAAGGACAGACAGGAGACATGGGTCAGGGTACAGAGATTATGGGTGAGAGTGCACACATGACGGGCGAGAATCAGCTATGGTTGAGAAGACAGTAGCAGGTGAGTGGTAACAGGTGACAGTAGACGTAACTGAGTAACCAATTGTGTGGTGTGGCACACAAGAGACAGGTGAGGGGCAGGCAGGTGGTGAGGGCAGGCACGTTGTAAAAAAAACACGAAATAAATAAGGCATGTACAGGTGAGAATCGAAAGTGTGGAGTGGAAGAAGTGGTGACAGCAGATGGGGCTCCTTCAGGATAGAAATGTTAAGGTTATACTTGTATAATGTGGGTGGGTCTGCACACCTCAATTCAACTAATGTAATCACAATCTTTAAAGTGTTGATAAATTTGTATGCGTGCGGTGCATGGGGAGAGGGTACCACCCTCCCTGGAAAAATGTATGAGTTGAGTCCTCGGAAACCGGGGACTATGCAGCGCACAGCTATAAGGTAATGTACCTCAATCTCTGATATCTCAATTTCCAAGAAAATGCTTTGTTTATTTAGTAAACAAAAATTATAGTTCTAAATAAATCAATCAATAGACATGACATTAGAAATGCAACATTGTACCATGTATTCTATAACGTTCATGAATACATCAATGAAAATATTGTACATAATAGTCAATAATTGCGGTTTTCAAAAAAGAAGAAACATTTCCAAAATAACCCAATGCATTTCGGGTCTCTCCTGACCCTTCCTCAGGGGTGTAGAAAGTATTCAAAAAGCAAGAGTTTCAAAGTTCAAAATCCTCAGGGAAGATTCAGGTTGCGAATCTACAATAAAATACGTATGAGGTTTCAAAATCAAAATTGCATGTGTTTCAAGGCAATACCAACAATGATTACAGCTTCTTAAAGTCACACTCATGACGATCTCAGGGTAAAACTTGCATTTTCCAATATTCAATTATAAACCATCAAAACCTGTGATCTTAAACCCAAAGTGCTAAATCAATAATGTTGGAAAAAGTGCCAAGTAGTCATAGAACTCGAAGCTATGTACAATAAAGGTGACAGGTAAAGATGTGAAAAGTGAAGTAGTTCTGGGTAATGCCTCTGTGTAAAAAGAAAAAAATAATCAAGAAAATCCACGTGTACTAGTGCTGGTGAATGGAAACAAGCATGCCAAAAGTAAAAATGATATATATACCGCCGGGTCTCCAGCAAGATGCTACGTTTCAAAAGAATATCTTCAACATAATCATCCCGCTCTGTAATTGAAAGACAACCTTGGTACACCAATAGGTCACTAGAGACACTAGTCTGTCGTAAACTTTAGTCAAAGGAGGAAGAAAGAATGTCTACATACCCGGCTCTCAGAATTAAATCCAGACGGTAATCCAAAATTAATAGCATAGCAGCGTCTCTGTTAAAGAATATGTATCAGCGTTATATGTGGCTCTATGTTAGTGAGTGAGCTTATGTACAATCAAAAAGGGACCGAAGTCTCCTTCTTACCCCCAACAGTACTGAAGGTACTGTAATCTACTATCCAGTTAATTGCGCCGGGTTCGTCTCGTCTTCCGAATCTGCAAATTAACGAACAAGCGGGAATCCTGAATGAAACCCCCAAGCGCGTAACTACCAACTGTTCCCCGTAGCGCCAGAAAGGCACGCACCTTGTTTTTCCTGTTATTCTCCTGCTTCTAAAGTCGCCTCCAGTAAACGCGATGAATGTTAGTCTGAAAGGAGGCTTAAAATGATACGCGGTAAACGTGACTCACAGCAGAAAGAGGACTATAGTGAGTTAGTCCACTCCAAAATTGCCCCTGTCTAAAAACGAACGTACTAAGTGTGCTGTGTGTATAAACTCATCCAAGGGAATCTTATGCAAAAATAAAATTAAAATAAATATAAGATACAAGCACTGAATAGTAACAAAATCGGGTGAAGAAACATAAAGGAGTGAAATAAATTAAAATCAAAGATAGGATACAGGTGTTCGGTGTAGAAATGTCAGCTGATATTGTGAAATGCAATTTACCCCTTACAATCTAATACACATTCAGTTTATAAATAACATAACAATTCATAATGGTCATTCAGACCCCCTGGGATTATGGTCCCCAGTTTTTTTTTATCCAAGCTGTTTCTTTTCGGGCTAGAGTGGTATTGATGTCCATACCCTGGTGTAAAGTAATGTGTTCTAGAACAGTGAAGCGATGTTGAGGAATGGTATGTGTAGCATTTACCCAATGTGCTGCAAATGAAGAATTTAAATTTTTGTTCCCGATACGACTTTTATGCTCCACTATTCTAGTCTTTATTTTTCTACTTGTTCTGCCTATGTAAACTAACCCACACGGGCATTTTATGGCATAGATGACATTTTCAGTCGTGCAGTCAGAAGTATGTTTCAAAGGTATTGGTATCCCTGTCCTGGGATGTGGGAAAACCTTTCCTGTGATTACATTTCCACATTGTCCACAGTTGTGACATTTTCTCATACCTTTAAAATTCTTGGGATTCTGTCGAATAGATGGTTTTTTCAGCAACTCACGTAAATTGGATGCCAGAGTATGCGCAAATAGCGGTGGTTGAGTGAAAATGTTTTGAAAGTCTGGTTCATTTTCTATCAACTCCCATCTTTTACGTATAATGGTTTTAATTTTGGGTGCTTGTGCTGAATATTTTAGTACTAGTACCTCTCTCTTGGATGCATTTTTAGTTTGTTTTTTCAATAGATCTTCTATTCGCTTGGTGGACAGAGTCCTTTTAGCTCCCTTAAGCGTATGGTCCAGATACCCTCTATTCTTGTATTTTCTTTCTTGTGTTTCAATCTCTTGTTCACAAGTATGTTCATCTGAAGTTATCCTCTTAATCCTCATCATTTGTGAGAGAGGTAGGTGTTTTAGAGATGTAGGATGTGCGCTTGAAAAATGTAGAGCGCAATAACATCAGTTGGTTTCCTGTAGACACAGGTTTCTAGACCCTTGTCAGTTTTTAATATTTCAATATCTAGAAAATTTATCTTTCCATTGTCCACCACTGATGTAAATTGTATTCTACTGTTAAACGTGTTCAATTCAATGATACAATCTTCCAGTTGTTTTCTCGGGCCCTTCCAGATGACTAAAATGTCATCAATATATCTCATAAACAAGATGGTGTGTTCTTGCCATATGGGGTGATGAAGGATGTACTGGTGTTCAAAGTATGCCATGTAGGTAATCGCATACGCAGGTGCCCCTGGAAAACCCATAGAGGTACCTGTTCTTTGCATGTAAAAAAGGAAATTAATCAACGACTGCACGCGACCACACTCATTGAATATCACAAAGTCAAACGGATCCCACGAGGATTAAGGATTGCCCTTCAACATATGCTATTCAAATTCGATAAAGCATTCATGGCGCGTTGGTACGCAATTCTTAATAAATGCTCTCTTGACTTGATACTCCTGTTAATTGAAGAAATATCCAGTGTTTTGAGGGAACTAACATTGGATATTGAGAGACTGAAGGATGAATTATCTAGCAGAACAGAACAAGAATGTTGGACAAAAATCTTGGAAAACATCAACAAGACCCATGACATCCATACCCGTGAGGTACATGAACGAAAAACCTGGAAATTTAGAAGAGATACTATAGACTATAAGTTAGATGAAGTGTATACATGGGCTGACAACTATGCTCAAAAAAGAATTTATAAAAAACCTGGGACAGCTTCATCTGAGGAGAGTGTGGTCACCGATCAGGATCTATCCATACAAACACCCAGTGCCATATCTGTTTCTCAGAGTAAGGCGAAAACGAGAGAGGAAACCACAGCAAGCACTTCTTCGGGACAGCCTTTTTTAGAATCAGGCCAGGGAGACAAGATGCCTCCAGACAAAGGAACCTCAGACAACGTAGGACCCGCAGGGGACAAAACAAAAAAAGTGACACCAGTAGAAACAGGTCGTCCGAAGAGAGATTTGAAGAAATAACTGCAGAAGAATCATTAGTGATTAATATTTCTCACAAAAATTTGAGCAATAAGGAACTCCAAGTACTCAACAAAGGGATGACATTCGTTCCCACATACAATTCAATCGAGTTAGAGACAGAAGTGTCCTTGTTCAAATTCATGAGGAAGTTACGTTTACGTTGGTTCTTCTCCAACCAAATCTCCGTTGAATCAATTCCAACCTCTGAACAGCAATTCAAACCTAAAAGTAAATTTATGTCGCCCATTAGTCACAAAACATTGGATAATTTTGAAGTCTTGGTGAAAAAGGATCTTGAAAAAGTGAAGTACACAAAACCGGTACACACAAATTTTTCTATCCAAGAAAGAAAACTCTTAATAAATTGAGACAAGATCCCTCCATCACTTTGCAGCCTGCGGATAAGGGAGGTGCCCTAGTGGTTTTGAATACTGATTTCGACCATCACAGTGTTGACACACATGTTCAGAATGAGGATACCTACATACACCTCACGTATAATCCCACACAGGAGTTTCAACAAATCTTATCAAAAATTCTGGACAAAGGATTAGCAATGGGTGTGATTGATGAGAAAACACGACAATTTTTGTTCAACCCTACTCCACAAATTCCATCAATATACATGTTGCCGAAAGTGCACAAGAGTAGAGAAAATCCTCCATTCCGCCCCATAGTAGCAGGGTGCGGTTCAATACATGAAGCGCTAGGACGCTACCTGGATTATCATCTTTAGCCTCTGGTTCAAGCATGGTCCACTTATGTAAGGGACACGACGGATTGCTTACAAAAACTGGAGACTATCAAGGAACATTTTCATGAAGATATACAATTATGTACCATAGACGTTGTGGCGTTGTATACGTCCATCGCCCATGGAGAAGGACTTGAGGCCACAGAGTGGAGATTGTTGTCATCAGATCTGATGGAACCTAAGTGTGTTTTTTTACTAGAATTGTTACACTTTGCCTTATATCACTCCTACTTCCAAGGGCAAGACCGATTTTACGTGCAAAGAACAGGTACCTTTATGGGTTTTCCAGGGGCACCTGCGTATGCGAATACCTACATGGCATACTTTGAACACCAGTACATCCTTCATCACCCCATATGGCAAGAACACACCATCTTGTTTATGAGATATATTGATGACATTTTAGTCATCTGGAAGGGCCCGAGAAAACAACTGGAAGATTGGATCATTAAATTGAACACGTTTAACAGTAGAATACAATTTACATCAGAGGTGGACAATGGAAAGATACATTTTCTAGATATTGAAATATTAAAAACTGACAAGGGTCTAGAAACACGAGTCTACAGGAAACCAACTGATGTTAATTGCGCTCTACATTTTTCAAGCGCACATCCTACATCTCTAAAACAACACCTACCTCTCTCACAAATGATGAGGATTAAGAGGATAACTTCAGATGAACATACTTGTGAACAAGAGATTGAAACACAAGAAAGAAAATACAAGAATAGAGGGTATCCGGACCATACGCTTAAGGGAGCTAAAAGGACACTGTCCACCAAGCGAAGAGAAGATCTATTGAAAAAACAAACTAAAAATGCATCCAAGAGAGAGGTACTAGTACTAAAATATTCAGCACAAGCACCCAAAATTAAAACCATTATACGTAAAAGATGGGAGTTGATAGAAAATGAACCAGACTTTCAAAACATTTTCACTCAACCACCACTATTTGCGCATACTCGGGCATCTAATTTACGTGAGTTGCTGAAAAAACCATCTAATCGACAGGATCCCAAGAATTTTAAAGGTATGAGAAAATGTCACAACTGTGGACAATGTGGAAATGTAATCACAGGAAAAGTTTTCCCACATCCCAGGACAGGGATACCAATACCTTTGAAACATACTTCTGACTGCACGACTGAAAATGTCATCTACGCCATAAAATGCCTGTGTGGGTTAGTTTACATAGGCAGAACGAGTAGAAAAATAAAGACTAGAATAGTGGAGCATAAAAGTCGTATCAGGAACAAAAATTTAAATTCTTCATTGGCAGCACATTGGATAAATGCTACACATACCATTCCTCAACTTCGCTTCAAAGTTCTAGAACACATTACTTTACACCAGGGTATGGGCATCAATACCACTCTAGCTCGAAAAGAAACAGCTTGGATAAAAAAACTGGGGACCATAATCCCAGGGGGTCTGAATGACCATTATGAATTGTTATGTTATTTATAAACTGAATGTGTATTAGATTGTAAGGGGTAAATTGCATTTCACAATATCAGCTGACATTTCTACACCGAACACATGTATCCTATCTTTGATTTTAATTTATTTCACTCCTTTATGTTTCTTCACCCGATTTTGTTACTATTCAGTGCTTGTATCTTATATTTATTTTAATTTTATTTTTGCATAAGATTCCCTTGGATGAGTTTATACACACAGCACACTTAGTACGTTCGTTTTTAGACAGGGGCAATTTTGGAGTGGACTAACTCACTATAGTCCTCTTTCTGCTGTGAGTCACGTTTACCGCGTATCATTTTAAGCCTCCTTTCAGACTAACATTCACCGCGTTTACTGGAGGCGACTTTAGAAGCAGGAGAATAACAGGAAAAACAAGGTGCGTGCCTTTCCGGCGCTACGGGGAACAGTTGGTAGTTACGTGCTTGGGGGTTTCATTCAGGATTCCCGCTTGTTCGTTAATTTGCAGATTCGGAAGACGAGACGAACCCGGCGCAATTAACTGGATAGTAGATTACGGTACCTTCACTACTGTTGGGGGTAAGAAGGAGACTTCGGTCCCTTTTTGATTGTACATAAGCTCACTCACTAACATAGAGCCACATATAACGCTGATACATATTCTTTAACAGAGACGCTGCTATGCCATTAATTTTGGATTACCGTCTGGATTTAATTCTGAGAGACGGGTATGTAGACATTCTTTCTTCCTCCTTTGACTAAAGTTTCCGACAGACTAGTGTCTCTAGTGACCTATTGGTGTACCACGGTTGTCTTTCAATTACAGAGCGGGACGATTATGTTGAAGATATTCTTTTGAAACGTAGCATCTTGCTGGAGACCCGGCGGTATATATATCATTTTTACTTTTGGCATGCTTGTTTCCATTCACCAGCACTAGTACACGTGGATTTTCTTGATTATTTTTTTCTTTTTACACAGAGGCATTACCCAGAACTACTTCACTTTTCACATCTTTACCTGTCACCTTTATTGTACATAGCTTCGGGTTCTATGACTACTTGGCACTTTTTCCAACATTATTGATTTAGCACTTTGGGTTTAAGATCACAGGTTTTGATGGTTTATAATTGAATATTGGAAAATGCAAGTTTTACCCTGAGATCGTCATGAGTGTGACTTTAAGAAGCTGTAATCATTGTTGGTATTGCCTTGAAACACATGCAATTTTGATTTTGAAACTTCATACGTATTTTATTCTAGATTCGCAACCTGAATCTTCCCTGAGGATTTTGAACTTTGAAACTCTTGCTTTTTGAATACTTTCTACACCCCTGAGGAAGGGTCAGGAGAGACCCGAAATGCGTTGGGTTATTTTGGAAGTGTTTCTTCTTTTTTGAAAACCGCAATTATTGACTGTTATGTACAATATTTTCATTGATGTATTCATGAACGTTATAGAATATATGGTACAATGTTGCATTTCTAATGTCATGTCTATTGATTGATTTATTTAGAACTATAATTTTTGTTTACTAAAACAAAGCATTTTCTTGGAAATTGAGATATCAGAGATTGAGGTACATTACCTTATAGCTGTGCGCTGCATAGTCCCCGGTTTCCGAGGACTCAACTCATATAAGGTTATACATGTGACAGGTCGGCAAGGGCACATGTGGGGTGTGTGTCTGGAGAGGACAGACCGAGGCGAGGGTTCACCGGGAGTAGTGCTGACAAGAGGAAGTGTTGAAGGGGCATCCAGTGGTGACAGTACTGGACTGCAATCCTCTTCCGGGTAGGAGTGGAGTCCCGCAGCCCCTCTCTCTTTCTATTACTTAGCACCACCTCGCAGGCTTTCCGTTGCTGTGAGTGGTGCACCTTCTTCACCGCCTTGTGTGCAAGGATGTTCTCCAGGGTGAGGGTCAGGAACATGTTCTTGGTCTTTTTGCCCTCATGCATGGGCGCGGCGGGGCTGCGGTTGCTGGGCTCCTGCCTCCCGCAGCCCCGGCCTCCGCCTCCTCCTCCTCCGTGCCTTGCCCTCGCTCTGAACACTACAGAGGACATGGAGTGGAAGGCGGTTTGAGGTGCCCCCCTTGAAGCTCCCAACTTCAACATGAGCAGCGCGGGGTGAGCAGGTGTTGTCAGCGGGGATGGGGGGTCAGCTTGTGGTCAGCGGGGATGGGGGGGCGGGTGTGGTCAGCGGGGATGTGGGTGGGCGCGGTATGGGGGGCGGATGTGGGCAGCGCAGTATGGGGGCAGGGGTAGGCAGCACGGTTCTCTCTCACCAGAGCAATGCTCATGCATGGGCGCGGCGGGGCTGTGGTTGTTGGGCTCCTGCCTCCCGCAGCCCCGGCCTCCTGCGCCTTGCCCTCCCTCTGCGGCTGCTCCACTCGCACACGGAAAAGGTGGGAGCTCGCTACCCTTACCGCCCACCCTGGGCCATACCTGGCAGAGCGCACACCGGGGTCAAAGCCTCTGCTGCCCGGGCTACAGGGGGAATTAACGGTACACGGAAATGGCCGGCTCTACCATCAGCAGCGACCTGCACTCGCCATGTTGGAAGGAAGTGACGTCACACACACAGCTCAGCGGCAGCCAGGGAGCACACGGGCCGGGCCGGGAGGGGAGGGGGAGAGCCGAAGAAGAGAGGTGAGAAGAGGGGTGGTGGAAGAGGAGGCGACGAGGATAAGGTGGAATACGAAAGAGGGTTAGGAAGAGGCTAAAAATAGATAAAAAGGAAGGAACCAAGCCCCGTCCTTTTCAGACTGGGGGGCGTGTTTTTAATCTCTCCTCTTCCCATTGGCTGGAATGTAATCAACGGGCGTGTTTTGACTGGTTATTGTTTACATTCCAGCCAATGGGAAGAGGAGATAAAGAAATGAAAAAAACATACCCCTCAATCCGAAAAATACGGGACTTAAATTGACAAACAAACCTCTTCTCCAATGGCTGGCCGCCGTTTAGGAAGCCAGCCAATGGAGAAGAGGGGCGGGTTAAAGCCTCACTACTAAGAAACATAAAATCTCGCCAGCGAGACTGCGCAAGTGCAGTCTACGCTAGCCGAGACCTAAAAAGGACAGGAATAATGACCACGTTATGCGTGTTGGTGGAAATAGTATCTCATGACTTTAATGTCAGATTGATGTGATGTAAATGTCTCAATAATGGATGATTCAGGTCTACCATGAACACAGATTGCTGTGAATGAATGGAAAATTTTCCCAACTGTTACATTAAGAGACAGTCATGTAGACCCATTGCCTTTGGCAAGAAACACATTGATATGTTAAGGGAACCTGATGCAGTCAAACGTTAAAGATAATTCCCTATCCAGAAAGTTTACTGCTGCTCAAGACAGTTCTTGTTCACTTCGATGAACAGAAGAGAGGATTTTAGAGCTTGTACTAAATCCAAACAACCCAAGAAGGCAAGTGTTGCTTAAAATGCAGTACATCAGAGTGGAAACAAAAGTTTATAGAGGTGTTCATTTACAGGCTGGATAAACTGAATGGTTTCTCCAACCAAGTACAGCTGAAATCGGGTGTGTAACTGCTAGTGAAAACAAATGTTTACAGTTCCCATCACACCAACAGGAGAACTGAAAGACGAAGTAGACATCCCATATACAAAGAATGGCATCAAATCCATAAAGGAAGATGAGTGGTTGTCTCCTATTGTTCTGTCACCCAAGGCCAATGTATCCCTTAGAATGTGTGTCAACTTCACACAAATTCCAGGATTTGGATTGATAGGCATTTCTTAACAAACATTACAGAGATGTAGGCCTTACTTAAGGAAGAAAAAAACTGTTCACAACACTTGATACAGCTTCTTGTTACCAGGGTTATAAAAATGTATTGGAGTAGTAGCCATTCAGGCTGGCATCAGCAATCATTTAACATGTTATAGAAACCCCTCATTTACAACTAATGGAGGGTTGTGTGTTTCAACGATCATATGCTAATATATAGTGTAGACAAGGGAACACATGACAAAAATGTTAGCCTGGTTTTGAGTATATATAAAACAAGCATTGGAAATGCAATAGGTCTCGCATTAGGAAAGTTTGAGCAATTGGTATTGTAAAGGACACTTTTTTATTTATGTGTTGGTTTTGAAAATAGCAAAATAAATAGCTTTGTCAGTTACAATGTCAATAGTTTTAACTTTCGCAAATGTGACACCTATAGCATTTGTAATGCAATGTGTGTTGTCTTTACGTGACTTAGATGTATTGATATTGCAAATAACAATGGCTTTTAATTTTGTAAATAATTTATACTTAAATAAAATTTATTGTAATTTATAATGGCAATAGCTTAAACGTTTGTAAATTAATTTTGTGAAGATTATGTTCAGTGTATTTTATTGTGACGAAAATCCAAGAACATTGCATTTGCACCTGGTGGTGGATGTGGAGGTGATGGTGGATGTGGTGGATGTGGTGGTGGATGCGGTGGTGGTGGTGGATGCGGTGGATGTGGTGGTGGTGGATGCGGTGGAGCATGTGTTGGATGTGGTGGTGGATGTCATGGTGGATGTGGAGGTGATGGTGGATGTGGTGGTGGATACGTGGTGGATGTGGTGGTGGATGTGGTGGTGGATGTGGTGGTGGTGGATGCGGTGGAGCATGTGGTGGATGTGGTGGTGGATGTCATGGTGGATGTGGAGGTGATGGTCGATGTGGTGGATGTGGTGGTGGATGCGGTGGTGCATGTGGTGGATGTGGTGGTGGATGTCATGGTGGATGTGGTGGTGGATGCGGTGGTGGTGGTGGATGTGGTGGTGGATGCGGTGGAGCATGTGGTGGATGTGGTGGTGGATGTCATGGTGGATGTGGAGGTGATGGTCGATGTGGTGGATGTGGTGGTGGATGTGGTGGTGGATGCGGTGGTGGTGGTGGATGCGGTGGTGCATGTGGTGGATGTCATGGTGGTTGTGGTGGTGGATGCGGTGGTGGTTGTGGTGGTGGATGTGGAGGTGGATGTCATGGTGGATGTGGAGGTGATGGTGGATGTCATGGTGGATGTGGAGATGATGGTGGATGTGGTGGTGGATGCGGTGGTGGTGGTGGATGTGGTGGTGGATGTGGTGGTGGTGGATGCGGTGGAGCATCTGGTGGATGTGGTGGTGGATGTCATGGTGGATGTGGAGGTGATGGTCGATGTGGTGGATGTGGTGGTGATGGTGGATGTGGTGGTGGATGCGGTGGTGGATGCGGTGGTGGTGGTGGATGTGGTGGATGCGGTGGAGCATGTGGTGGTGGATGTCATGGTGGATGTGGAGGTGATGGTCGATGTGGTGGATGTGGTGGTGGATGCGGTGGTGGTGGTGCATGTGGTGGTGGTGGATGTCACGGTGGTTGTGGTGCGGTGGTGGTTGTGGTGGTGGATGTGGATTTTGTCGATCATTTAAGTATAAGCACTGTATGTCAGTCAACTACATTGTACTGACTCTAATAGATGGAGATACATAGTTTTAAGCACAATCACTTTAACAATGGAGAATTGGCTTGCTCAACACAAGAACGTTAATATTTATCATAGGATACCCAACAAGGGACTTCAGTGAGACTAACATATGGGATGACCACACTCGTGAAGCAAATGGTCAAATAGTCCAATTCCTAAAAACATTTCTCTTTATACCAAAATAAATAAGGAATCACAAAATATAAGAAATTAGGGCGATCAAATTGGTGGTTCATTTGTAATTAGGATAGGACATACAGAGATAAGCATGAACGTACTAACTGTCCGGCTTTAGAAGATGGCTGCCGTACTTTCACATGTACTTGTAGTCTTGATATCTGCGATACTTAAACATATAGTATCATACAGTTGCACCAAGGGATTGAGCAATTATAGATATGAGTGTCAAATACAACCCAAAATAAATATAAAAATGACTTAGGCAAAGACGGCACAAATAGAGGTTATATAATATAGACAATTACCAAAAATAATGAACAGAGCGGACTTTTTAGTCCTTAAAGATGGCCGCAGTGTAAACGACAAACCAGAAGTCCTTCCTCGATCTTTACACTGGTAGACAAGGGAGGAAATCAACACACCACGAGATCACGCAGATCTCCGATAGTATTTCAACAGGAACGCGGGAGTCTCTCACTCGAGCGTACTCTGCCTCGAGGACCCCGGGAGGCGTCTCGATAACTTCATGAAATCCGAGAAGGTAAGAATTACTGACAGCAACCTTAGGGATATGCGAGCGAAAACGAGCTAATCTCACTTTTAAGAGCCGGCGAATAGCTATAAGAGAATAATTTATGGGACTTTTTTCAAGAACACGAGGGGTTTTAACATATGGCTGGGGAGTTGCAAAGACCGTAGCACGGCGGGCAGGGGAGGGGGCGGAGCGGGGAGAGTTGCGACACGGCAGGCAGGGGAGGAGAGTAGGAGGGGGGAGGAGAGTAGGGGAGGCACGGCCTAGCGGCCGTGCAATCAAGAAGTGAGGGGGCGGAGCTGGGGGAGGCTGTGAGAGAGAGAGTAGGCAAGGCAGGCGGCTGGGGGCATGTGCACGCGCTTTTAAGCTCAATGCGCATGCGCATTGAGCTTAAATTTCTCGTGCACTGCAAGGAATCGCCACGATTCCTTGCAAGTTGGTTAAAGAGTGGATAAGCACCCATAGTCTCGCAAGCTCGATGCGCATGCGCATCGACAGGCGAGACCTAAAAAAGGGCTCATCTTTGAAAGTAGGAGTTTGATGTATCTCATGTAGACTACGTAGTTTAGCACTTTTCTGCTCCAAGAACTGAACATTCACACTTATTGAGTTTTGGAGGGACAGAGACTACCTACTCTGTGATTGAGGGTGAGGATTTAGCATGTTGGTTTGTTCACCATCAATGAAAGGTGATGGCAAAGCTAAGCGGGTTGCAGGAGTTGTGTTATGAAGTAGAGCATATACCTAGCATCAGAAAGTTTTATGCTATTTCTTGACAGAGTTATCATTGTGGGACACTTTGAAATTACATTAAGATGCATATTGAAAAGTATGTAGAACAATGGTACTCAGTTTGTATGGGGTACGTTTTCTGATTTTATTGAAGGCAAAAGCATCAAAGATAACACTATATCTCTATCACCCGCTGAGATATATAGCAGGGTGATAAAAGAGAATATATAACCCTCTGTGTCAAACCATCTTGATCAGGTGTGTGAGCTATTGTACCATGCCCAATGCTCATATTGGTGTTTTGCCTTTTATTATCCTCAAGGTCAGAGTCCCAGGTTCCAAGTTAAATAGGTCACAGATGGACAAAATGAAATTTGTAAAAAGTTCTGGCATAGAAGTTCAATGTTAAAGAGGGCTGACTTGGTGAGAGTGAAATGACCTGGTACTGCGCGGAATGGTAGTTCCAGGTTCATAGGTCGCATAAGTTTGTTGATGATTAATTCTGGAACAAAGACTCCTTGTCAATTGTATAACAGTGTGTGTTTGGTAAAGTATTGAAGAGATTGAGATTTCAAACTTACGTTGGTTCTGATGTTGCTTATAACAATTTTCGAGCAGCAAAATCTGGGATGTCCAGGAATATTGAACCATCAGATATGAATGGTGCTAGAATCAAATCTGTTGCACGGTGCACGAGATCGAATTGGGAAAATTCCTCCTAGAAGATTAAGGCATTATGAATGTGCATACTTCTAGAGCATGACTGGTTCAGTAATATAAGGTTTTGAGGTTATTATCCTGTGATTTACTGTGTAAAGGGGAAGATGTGGAGAAAGAGAGAAAAGGCAGGTAGATAGATAGATATGCAATTGTTAAGTAACTGGTTAGGATTCTTCTGTTGCTGTGCAAGTAAAATGTGTGGATTTAAATTCAGCTGCTGTTGCGCCCTCAACCTATGGGCTGTATACTGCAAAGCTGGAATAAAAGTACTTACAGCATACATATTTCTGATGTTTCTTGTAGTCTACATATAGAGGCAAGTTGATTACCAGATAGTTTGCATTCTGCATGGTCTCTTAAAATCATGAATTGGGACAAATCTAAAAATTTATCTGGAGGGAAAAAAGTGCTAAAGAAAGAGGCACATTTGGGCTTGGAAACTCTGTACTTACATTTACTGTGTTGAATATGAACAAATGCCACCTGCCATAAGAACCAAACTGAATTTGTCTGGATGAAGGTCAGGGGTTTTTAACCTTTTGACTTCAGTGAACCCCCACTTATTCACTACTGGAACCCAGGGAACCCCACTGAATCATTATAGGAATGCAAGGACTCTTACAGAGTCATTAGTGGAAGCCAGTGTCTCAATCTTACGCATTTTCGATCATTGGAACCACAAAAAAATATAGAAACTAGCAGTACCAAACAAATACACACATGATGAAGAATTTTATTTAATTTATAAATAAATATTTAATGGGAAGGGTGGAATCTTTCCAAACTCAATTGAGGCCACTAATCAGCTACACAATATCTTGTTTGATGCACTTGCACTGCTCTCACAAATCAATCCTAACCTAATTTTTAGCCTCCATTTTTACATCTTGCTTCTTTATGTACAATGTATTAATCTCTTAATATTATTTAATTTTCTAAGCTTTCATGGACCTCTTGAGGTACCCGGACAACAGATTAAGAACCACTGATGTGGTGGATATGGAATTGGAAGAGGAAGTAGAGGCCACTGGTTTGAGGTTATGATCATCCATTTCCTTCTTTGTACCAGGGAATTTTCAATTAGATTTATAAAATATTTCAACAGCAAGTTGCCGAGCTGCATAGCTCTTTAGCACCTAAGTAGCTCAAACGAAAACGTTCCCCTAGAAGTTGTCAGTAATCACAGGTGTTTGCAGTATCATACACTAGGAACATACTCCGTGTTTTAAAGTAGCTAATAATGCATTTTCCATTTGCGCAGTTTTTATCTTCTCAGGGATACCACAAAACTGCTTTGTATGGAGCCAATACATCTTTCAGATACCTGGCAGGTGAGCCACTGCCTTGTGTACATCAGATAGGTAGTGAGAACATGCATGAGATGTCACCCTTAGTTAATGCACAAAAGAAACCGCTTTCTAAACCAAAATTGCATGTTGGGTAAGTATCTCAGTCTTAACTGTATTTAATTTGAGCCATTTGCTTCCTATATTTACTTTACTTAACGTTTTCTATAGGGCCACAGTGCTATAACAGTATTTGAGCACTTTATACAGAGCAGTTATGAATCATATGACAACAAATTGCAGAATCAAGATATCAAGTCAAAGCAAAAACAATATACCAACATTTTTATGTTGCAAAGGAGAGGTATGCGCATAGGTAATTACAGAGATTGAGAATATATTAGTTTATGAATAACCTCCAGAAACCTTTGCCAAGAAGTTCCATACAGTTGCATGTACTTTAGGCTGCCACTTCTTAAAGAGATCTTTAAGATGATGCAGCAACCAAGTCCCGTCAGGCTATCATCTGCACACACAAGTGAAATCAGTGAGCCTGGACAATGGCGGTAACATGACAAACAAAAACGTTGAACCAGATGGGCGATATTCACTGTCTCTGTAGTACACCACATCACAGACTCTGACAAAGTGAGAGCACCACTACAGAGTATGTCATGTATATTCATGTGTGTGCACAGGATGACTAACCCGCATTAGGATTTGCTGTAAGTGGATTAAAGACACTCGAGGAACTAATGAACAATAGTTCCTCTTTTCTAAAAAAGACAAAGATGTTGTACAAATTGACATTCCATTATCATAATACAAAATCCTTTTAAAAAAAGGAAGTTAATAAACCTCCAGAGTTTTGTTCCCCTCCAGAAGTAACAGGTGGTCATCTAAGACTCTACTTGAGGGTTCCCTCCATGCGCTCACTTCAAAACAAAAAAAATGACAAGAAATACACAACATCACTTGCAGGCCTCCACGTATCCACTCACCCGTACAACTCAACAACCTGAAACCCTATGGTCCACACTCTTTCTCCATCACTTACCCCCTCAACTGCTCAGCTAACGCCACCAAAATCTTCAGATGGACTACTCAAGCAACGCCCAGAAACACTCATCGCTGACCTTTACTACAAAACATCGAAAGGACAAGGAAAAAATTATTTCATTTTCTACACTACCCGCCAAGATAAATGGAGAAATATGGCAAACCACTTACGGATAACAAATGCCACCAACAACTCTTACAGCCAAAAACTGATAATCTGCAACTCACCAGCCTTAAAAGGCAGCACTATCATAACAATATACAGAAACAGCAATGTCATGATACAAGCCAATGACATCAACCTGCACATTTGAATACACATTTCCTACGCTATGCAACTCCATCCTTCATCCCTCCAACAATATAACCACAACCCAACCCGCTCTTAAGAGGGCACTGCAGGGAATAACACTCACAAAACTCACCAGAAGCTCATTCTAAATCTACACCTCTGACCTACACTCCACCCTTATGACATGTACCCCTACGCCTACTACAACTATCCCTCACAACTCCATCACAACTCCTCTCTCCCTCATAACTGACCACTGTAACAACATCACATCAGCCAGATGGGCGCCCAGCACCATTACCAGCTCCAGACCTCAGCTCTACACCTGCATCAACATCCCTCCCCCCAGGATACCCCCTCCTGATCTCCCCTCCCTCCCACACCACACAAAACACTAACCTAGAGATTCCTGTCCCGGGAAGCCCCAAACTACCTTTAACCCCCACCCAAACTTTAGGCAAGAAAACGCAAAGTTGCACTCTGAATGCACACACTATAGTCCACACTAAGGAAGAAACACGTGGCAATACAACGCACACTCCCAATGACCAAAACCCCCCTAGCCCTGATCAATATGCACGGGCTAACTCACTGCTTAATACCCTCACTCTCTACATTGAATTTGATATCTACGGTCAAACTAGTTGAACATCTAACTCGTATGCAACAACAACTAGAGTCCCTCTCTCCACGGGACCCTAGGCCCACGAATACCATAACTGAAAGTCTAAACAGCCTTCAAAGACAAATCAACATAGTAACACAGGGCATCAATAAAATTCTTATCAACACCAAAAAAAACTCTGATCCACCCCAACACTTGCAAATTCCCTCTCACAACATCATCAGTGAACTCCAACGGATTTCCAAATCCCAACCCAACAGCTGGTGCACTACCCTTAACAACAACCTTTCTCCCAGGCTGAAAAGAAAAAGCCCCAAGAAGAGGAGACGGATCTAGCAAAATCGTATGACATTTGCAAGGGACAAACTCACAACAGAGGCTCGCATTTAGAAGCTATTATAGCCCAAACTGATTGATAAGCATAAACAGCACCCTCCCAATCAACTGGTCAGCCCACCACATCACTTTGTTTTTCATTAACCAAGCAGCAGAACCTCCTAACCGATCTCAGAAAACCCGCCTATGGATTAGGAACCTCAATTTGGTCCCTTTATCGGACATGGAAAACTAAATGTCATTCCTACTCCTTCCTACCACAGACAACCTCAGTACAGATGCGCTAGCAACCCTCTACAACTCGACAATTAAAACTGCCCTGGACCAACTAGCCCCCCTGAAGTTAAAAAGGGTCGCAGACAACCCCTCAAGATCCTGGTTCAACAAAGACCTCAACTCTGAAAGAAGACAAGTAAGAGGTGCTGAAATACTCTGGGAGCTAACCCTTCCACAACCCACCTCCACTAGTTAAGAAGAGAATGCAGCAATTACAAAAGAAATATCATAAAAGAGAAAGCCACCTTCTTCCGTAATGCGCTAGACTAAGCAAGAGCTTTTTAGCATCATGAGACAACAAACCTCCAAAACCTACCAAATAAACCCACTCCGCTGCCTCAAAACAACACTGCAACAACTTGGCCAAATTCTGAAATGATAAAATCACAACGACACAGCTCTCCTTGGACTGTCACCCCTGGAATCACTATCAATTCTTTTCCCATAATGGAAGTAAACTCAACCCCAGATCACCACTCGATTTCCAAAACAAAGGCCCCTCCCACCAATTGGCAGAATCAACCAATGCCCAAGGCAGCACCCAAGACCTGGAAGACTTTAAACCCATTCACAGAGGAGGACATACATCTCCTTGGTGATTGCCAAATCCAAGCTCTTTTCCCACTATGCAGACCCATCCCATCCATCCCTGGCAAAAAAAAAACTCAACCATGCCTTAACCCCTCTATGGACCAAAATTATGAACAGCTCCCTGAACAACAGGCTGATGCCTGTCTGCCTCAAACAAGGATACATCACCCCCCTTTTAAACAAAACAGAAAGATCCCAAGAATTTCAGACTCCTCCCCAACCGTCCCTTATTGGCTAAAACTCTCGAAAAAAATGTGTTCTCTTTCAACTCGGCCAACACATGGATTCCAATAACCTACTTGACTCATACCAATCAGGTTTTTAGGAAGGGATGTAGCACTGATACAGCTATACTGAGTATAGCAGAAGACATTTGTTATACATGGGGGTCTCTACTTGGCAATGGTTTGCACCATTGTCCAAGTAGGGACCCTTCTTCCTAGTCATGGTAAGGAGGATACACTTCTAAAATAACCCCTGCTCTCCCCCCTTGGTAGCTTGGGACGAGCAGACAGGCTTTCCTCAGAGGCAGTTGTAAAACATGCGTGCACACATACAGTAATACAGTGAAAACACTACAAATGGACACCACACCAGTTTGGAAAAATAAGTTATCTTTATCTAAACCAAACTAGACCAAAACATCAAAAATCCACAATAAATCAAAATATGACTAAATAGATCTGTTCATAGAAAAAGTTGGATGCAACACTTTCAGCACAAAGTTCCTTGGATGAGTCAAAAACAAAAGCAAAACGGGTCACAGGGAAGGTGATGCGTTGGCTCCTTATACACAGTGAAGGTGATGCATCGATTCCTTGCTCCGTGCTCCTTGCTCCGTGGAAGGTGATGCATCGGTTCCTTACTGCTGTGCAGGGAAGATGATGCGCCAGTTCCTTACCAGAGAGGAGGTGGGGCGTCGGTTTCTTACTGCGTCCCCCAACGATGCGACAGACCTGGTGCATCGATGCAATGCGTGACGATCCGGGACGATGCGATGAGTGATGCGATGAGTGAAGATCTTGGATGCGGTGAGACTATTCCAGCTCCTTCCCTTCGATACATCGGTTCTTGCACAGCAGTGCACACGTCAGTCAGTGCAGTGATCTCGGACGTCGGAGATCGGTGCACAGGATCAGTCACACAGAAGACACTTCAGCTGCAGGCAGGTGCTGCATCAATTCTTCGGCTGTGGCAATGCGTCAGAATTTTTTCTCTCACCACCGATGCGTCGGAACCAGACTATGCGTTGATTTTCACAGTCCTTTAGTCTTTTGCAGTTCTCAGCTCCAGAAACAACCTCCAAAGGCCCAGAACACTGGCAGGCACCTCTTGGCAGGTCAGAACTCCCAGCAAAAGAGTTCAGGAGGGACTGGGGCTGAAGTCTTTGTGTCCCTGAAACTTCAGAACAAGAGGCAAGCTCTGCTTCAAGCCCTTGGAGATCTTCCTCAAGTAGTGGACGCACCAAAGTCCTTGTCCTTTCGTTGGCAGAAACAGCCATATACAGGCTAACCCCGGATGGCTCACAGTAAAGGGCAATACTTCTCATCAGTTTCTCCAGCTCTTCACCTTGGCAAAGTTTCTTCTTGAATCCCAGAATTAATGTAATAGTCTGTGGTCTGAGCTCCACATTTTATAGCACAAATTCCTTTGTTCTCTGGTGGCAGAGAAGTTCTTTGCCCAACCCAAACTAGTTTTACCCCCTCTGATGCAACTTTCTGGCAGGAGGTGGAGACAGCATTGTCCAAGGCACATCAGGCCCATTCAGGTGTGAAAGAAATCTCCCCCCCCCCTACTTTGAATGCAGCCCAGGTCTATTCAGCCCAGACCTCACTCACCCTGGAAAGGCAGGACACAACTCAGCCCCCATTAATGTCTGAACAGAATGCACATCCCCAGCCCCTGTCACTCCAAAGCCAGACAGTCAATACACACACTAGCAGAGGTACACAGGATAGTTAAGCAAGAAAATACCTAATTTCTAAAAGTGGTATTTTTGACAGAGAATGTAAAAACTATCCTCACTAAAAGATGCATCTTTATAATCTGAGTTCAAGCATACTGAACTTTATCTTCCTATCTTGTCCCAATGGGAAGTTATATTTATAAGATGTTATAAATGAACTCCCATTCAATTGTATGTGACAGATAGCCTCTCAATTGTGAAAAACGAAATTGGCAGTATTTCACTATTAGGACATGCCACACACATCAGGATATGTCCTACCTTTCACATACATTGCACCCTGCCCACACGGGTACCTGAGGGGTGACTCACATGTAAGAAAAGGGAAGGTTAGTGCCCGGCAAGTGGGTGTCCTTGCGAGGTTGACATGGCAGTACCAGACTGCACACAGACACTCCAATGGCAGGCCTGGGAACCTTTTGCAAGAATGCTTGGGTTGGTGGCACAACCAGTGCTGCAGCCCACTAGTAGCATTTGGTTTACAGGCCCTCGGCACACACAGTACACTGCACTAGGGACTTAACAGTAAACCAAATAAGCCAATTATGGAAACACTAATCAATGACAACCGTTTACAGAGGGAGCACTTGCACATTGGCATTGTACAGCAGTGGCAAAGGGCCCAAAGCATCAAGACCAGCAAAAACCAACACACAGTACAACAGAGGTCTTCAAACTTCTGTTGGCCGAGCGCGCCCCCCCCAACCCCCCCCCCCCCCCTCTAAACCTTTTTACATGTCGAGCCCCCCCACCGCCAGCACAACCACCACCACCTGATAAAGTTCTGGAAGCTGGTACTCTGCATCATTGATGGCCATTCCCTCCTGCAGAGCTCAGGTTGTTTAGGGAAAATAATGTATTAAATAAATTAGGAGTGTTTAGTAAACGGACGTTTTTGAAGTGCATGTGCTTATTCTAAAGTTCAAATGAAAAGAAAACAATTAGCACAAAAAATTTCATTGGTGCTTTATTTTTCACATAAAACACAACATTTAGAATAGATTAGCAAATACACTCCCAAAATACAGGTGTGGGAGTGCATTTTTTCTCCACAGAGACAATGTGTGGATGGATTCTTCTGCCATCCTTAGGTTGTGCTCCACTTCCAGTCTTGAGCAGTGCTTGAAAACGGGAGTGCTCACAAAATGTTGTAATATATTTTTTTCAGTTTTATATAGGGCGAACATGACCCAAAAGGAATTGGAGCACTTTACAGGACCATCTTTTACATTACGCACTCTTCTGTGGGGTGCGTACACTGTTCAGTTTCATAGCAGGCAATGCCTTTCTCCTTGTAAAACCATCCAGCAGTAATGCCAGAAGTTGTCAACAAGAATTCATGGCCCTGACTCCGGCCTAATCCATATGCATGCAGCATTTGCAGCATGCTGTGTCCTGGAATGTAGTCCCTCCCAATTTTACTGGCACACAGCTCAGCCCTTGCTCCATAGGGAATCCAGAATATTGTACTTGTAAGGCTGGTTAGGCTTTATCAGTATTTGTGACCAATCAGCTTTCTTGCAGAATGGAAAACCTCCAACCAAATGTTGCATGGCCACTGGACGATTGGCTCTTGCCAGGGCATAGGCAATAACAGCCTCACCTGGACGGGGTTTTACAAGCCAAGATACAGACATTTGTTGGGCCCAGGCATCAGGCCACATTCCTTTAGATGCGCATATTACACAGGAGGAGCTGGTGTTGTGAGCATTCTAGCAGAGGCAGTGCAGCAAGCCTCCTGGGACTTACAGCCTTCTTGCATTATTACCCAGGACTATACCACAATACATTGGGCAAGAATAGGGCTTTCAGAGCTACAAGGAACTGGACAGCTTCTTGTTTTTTCTTTCCCCCTCTTTTTTTCCTTTTATACTTATACACATACGTGTTCTGTTGCGATCAGGACTCCTTGGCTTCCCTTAGGACACTGGGCATTGTGTGCACCCTAGCAAATTTATTAGCCCCATTATTTTGAACTACCTCATACCTGTTGTATAGTGGATATTATTTTCTAGCTTTCCAGTTACAAGTTTTGATTTCAATGGGGGATTAAGCTTACTCCGACATTGGTTAGTGACACTCCAAAATTGGACTGTCGATGTTATGTGCCTGAACCCCCCCTTTATTTATACTGGACAATTCACCTCTTTTTGACCATAGCATTATATTCACTTTCTTCTGTCCACTGAGGTTGGGTTCCGTATCCCATTTCTCTCACTGTCAATCCACATTTGCTTGCTAACTTAGTTAACTCATGATCAAAATATTAGGTTTTAATGTACAAGGCCTCAACCCCACGATGAAGCAGTTTGTACTCTTCTCCTTTCTCAAGGAATCCAAATGTGACATAACTCTCTGATCTGATTGGAAACTCCTTCGCTCTTGTTGGTATGATAGTCAGTTTTTCTCCTCAGGGCCCTGGAAGAGACATAGGATGGCAATACTGCTAGCCTCACACTTTCCAGGGAAGGTACTTAAAATGCAGGTTGAGCTGCCTGGGAGGTTGCTCTCCCTTCATTTGGAGGTGAGGAGGAACTCCTTTACAATCTCCTCCGCCTATGCACCTATGCACCAAATAAACAACCGGAAAGCTTTCCTTAAAACGCAATTGGGAGAGTGGTGTCCTTACCGGACAAAGACGTACTGGTAGGGGATGACTTTAATGTGATAAATGATGTACACTTAGACAGGTCCACACGGACAGGAGGGCAATTGGAAGCTCTTTCAGAGGCAATGCAGGGGTGGCTGGCAGACATGGGATATGAGGATGTGTAGCGACAACACAATTCAAACACAAGGGTATACATATTCATTTCTGCTGCATACCAGACATATGCTCGGATAGACCTCTTTCTGAACTCCCCTCGTCTCACCTAGGCAACTGTGTCAGCTGACATTGGGGAAGCTGCTTTATCGGACAACTCACCTATCCCTCTCACATTGCGGCTCCCTGGGGGAGGGGGTGCCTCAACAAAGCACCTGGCATCTCAAACCCAAGCGACTCATATGAAACTAATATATATCTGAAATTGCAGGAGTAATCCGAGACTTCTTTGAAACCAATGACACGAATGATACACCAATTGCATTGGTGTGGCATACCTTAAAGGAGGGCGTGAGGGGGAATTTCATTGACATGTCGTCTGGGCTTAATAAAGACAGGTGGAACAAATGCGAGTAATTGAAAAGGGAAATTAGGGAACTGGTAGGAGTTCATTTATACACTGGCTCTCACAAGGGAAGACTCCAACGTACGGCATCTTGTAAATAACATAGAGCGTATGATATGGATGCAGCAGAATATGCACTCCTGCACACTGGACAGAAATGTTATGTTGGGGAAAAAAATCAGGCCGGCTCCTCGCACAGTGGCTCCAAGCCCAGACAATCAGCAACGGGTTTCCGAGATTGTGGGTTTGATGGGGGCCCGAGTGTATTCTGATGATCAGATAGCCAAAGAATCTGAGCATTTTTATTTCCACTTTGTATACTGACAAGCACTTCACAGTTCTTTTAAAGACCATTTACGCGTTAATGAGGCTTTGTTTTTCACCCCTTCTTAGAGCCCCTGAATCTACACTCTTCCTAGTGCTGGAAGAATTTCCCCCCCCTCGCCCCCCCCCCCCCCCACTCCCCATCACCTCCGAAATCGTTGCGCCTCTGGCCGTTAAAGACCTGTGCATCCAGACACTCTCAGCCCAGCCCCCAGCAGCTGTGCCTGCAGCAGCTTGACAGATACAAAAGAGGCGCCTGAAAGCAACAATAGAAGGTGAAGTGCGCGCCCCCCCCCTCCCGGGGGGGCGCGCCCCACAGTTTGAAGACCTATGCAGTACAAAACACAGGAGGCCGAGGCAAAAAATACAGTGGAAACCCACAACAAGGATGCCAGTTCGAATAATATTCATAAATCCCTAGACTCAAACAGATGCCGCCTTCTCATTCTCGTTGACCTATCAGAGGCATTTGACATGGTTGACAATATGTTACTTTTGGATGCCCTACGAATCATAGCAGATGGCACTCTTCTGCAATGGTTTACCTCATTTCTGCATAACCGATCCAAACTAATAAAAATCAGCAACCCAATGTCCTATATTTCACCCATTGTTTGTGGTGTCCCACAAGGTTCAGTCCTCTCTCCAACACTCTTCAACATTTACTTGCAGCGTCTCACTACAATTCTGGAACAAGCTAATATTGCCCCCATCACCTCTATGCTGACAACACCCAACTCTACCTAAAAATATCCTCCCTGAACGACATCTACCATCTTAACACCACACTCTTAAAAGTACAAAACCGGCTATAACACAACCACCTCAAACTTAACGATGAGAAAAACTGAAATTCTTGTGTTCTCCAACCACAGCCACTCACCACAGATGCAAGAGTGGATAATTACCCTGGACGCCCTGAACTGCAAGCTTACCCTAGAGGACTCCACCTAGTCTCTGGGGATCTCTCTGGACTCCCAATTAAACATGAGCTCACAGATAAGCTCCACCGCAAAGGGTGCTTTTTATAGCTTAAAACTCACCAAATTCAAGCCCTTCCTCCCAATAAATGACCTAAATCCCCAACACAAACACTGGTTCTGTCCAGGCTAGACTATGGAAATGCCACATTCACAGGAAAAGCTAAAGCACATGTAGCCTCCATGAGAGCCACTTAAAATGCTGCAGCAAGAATAGTCACTGGAGCAAAGAAATAAGATCACATCTCCCATGCACTGCAAACTTTGTGGCTACCAATCAAAGCACGCTGCTGCTTCAAAACTGCCCGACTCACCTACAAAGCCCTACACACTGGTAAACCAGATCATCTCGCACCCAAACCAATAAAAGCCGGCCAAAGAGAACCCTATAAAGTTCCAATACACTTTCTCATCCTCCCCAAAAGACAAACAAAAAACCAGCTCACGCGGTTTCTCAGGCAACACCACCAAAATCTTGAACTCTCTCCCAATATACATCAGAACTAACCCCTCCTTCATGAGCTTCAAGAGACAACTAAAATAATTTCTGCTAAACATGACCCTTTATCCCTCCAGGAAATAATCTAATCAACAGGACCAAGGAAACTCCTTGTTAGACGCATCTCTACTGCAAGCTCTACACAATGACTTAACACTCAACTCCACAATCATAACACACTATTCCCAAATAAGAATGACTAGGGTCTCGAAACTGCATTTTGAATGCACTGTGACTAACAAGTGTCTTGACTCTCGAAATTGTATTCTTATGGACTGATAATTGTCATAACGTTGCTGTAAAGTGCTTGGTTACCCCTCGGGTTAACAGAGCTATATAAAACTCCTAAAATAAATTTTCAAAAATGCTCTAGAAACGCAGTCTCAACCAGTCCCCTGGAGCAGTAAGAACATGTTCCATAAACTAAAACCAGTCTGGATCCCTCAACTACAACATTAAAAAGAACATTTCAAAGCAAAATGCAGTGACAATCACATTTCAAGATCTTGATTAGGGAGAACAGGTTTTATGAGGTATCAACTTGGCATTGTTAATGTCTTCCTCCATAAGGGTTGCATAGAACTGCAGAAACTTGAGACCAAAAGACGTTTTGTTGTACCATGCTATCACTGCACTAGGATAAGGATCCACATACAATTTAATTTTTTGCTTCAAATTGTTAACTATGCCAACTTTAACACTTCTCCACCAAGCAGAAGAAAAATTCACACAACAGAGGAATTGATTTCACCTCATTATGTTACAGGTGCACTTGCATAAGAGATACTAAAGTTTCCAAATACTTTTTTTCACATTTAAATGCTTATTTGTCAAAGATCCTCTTTCTGCATTTGGTCTTCTTTTATTAAATGCAAAAGACCATCTATTTTTCGTTCCGTTTCATACTTTTCCTTTTTTTTTTTTTTAACATTCCCCATGTAGCTAACGTTGGTGAACCATTAGCAGGGCTCGAAAAATCCACTCAACCGTTCGCATAGTGGAGCTAAATTTAATAAGTTCGAGCTGTTTTTAGGTTCTACTCACCCTTTCTGGCGAGTAGGAAAACAACACCAACTTTTGTCCTCTGTCTGTGAAAACGGAGCAACTGTGACAAGATAACAAGACTTAAAGGCAGTTTTATTGCTCACAAAGTTAATAAGCAATAAAGATGCCTTTAAATCTTGACACATTTGCTCAGCTTTCAGAGACGGAGGTCAAGTAGGTTGCAGTTAGGTCGAGGACATTTTTTACGGTACTAGTTCTGTAGGACTAGTACCATTTTTTTGATTTTTCGAGCCCCGATTAGAAAACAGACAGTGCTCTGACTTCGAGCAATCTTCACCCGTTTCGAGACATAGGCAGTGGGCCTGACAGGACTGCCTCTTAATATCACGGTCAGTAATATTTTTCAGTCATCAACCCCAATCATTGTTTATGCTGAACCTGTTTAAGTCATCATTTTGGCAGGCACACCATCCAGCATCAATCGGGCAAGAAAGTCTATTAATAATATTTCCACCAATAGCATAACATTGTTAACATTTCGTTCACATTACCTGTTGTCTAGATCTTTATTCAACAGTGGAAGTAAGGGACTGGAAACGTTAGTGCTTTTATGGTTATGTGAGAATCAACAGGATAGGGCTTTGGCTCCGCCCACATGTTGGGAGCCAAGAGTAGTAAGTAGAAAATACTTTGTTGCACGATTAGTTCAAACCTTTGCAACATAAGTAAATACATCAAGTCCAAATTTACATGCTCCATAAAAGGTTGCCTATTTGAGAAATACATACTTAAAACAAATATAAGTTAAAAATCATTTGGACATAAAAAAAAGTGGTCAGGTGTACAGATTACTAAAACAGTGGTGCTATTATGTAAAATGCATGTATGAGTAAAATAAAAGAAGCCGGGGAATTCGAATTGTTGCACTAATGAAAGAGTGAGACAGATTTAAATAAAGAGGTTGTGAACTTGACTAGATGCCTGCACTTCCTGATGCAATAGTATCAACTGGGGCTTGTCTAATAGTCTTAACTAAGAAGGAGGGATACCATTAGGGGGGTGTAATCGAAGGCAGGGGATTACGGAGCCTGGTAATGGCCTATTAGTTTCTCAGCCCTTCGCCTACATGATCCTGGGCCTATATCTTTCTTGAGAAACGGTGAATGAATTTGACCAGAACACAGTAACATATTAGATGGGTCAAAACAGGCCAGTACTGCTTCCTGCAGGATCTTATATCTTTAGCAGTCCACCCCCTTTGTAACAGAGTCCTCCTAGCCTCTAGCAGGGTGGGGCACAGGCACAATACATGTATTATGTCTTCTTTTTGCAGATTGCAGAGCCAGCACGTTGCCTGTTCCTTGCCCCTTTTCCAATCTGGAAGATGATATGGGATAGGGATCACCCCCAACCTCAGCTTCATGAACTGTGACTTTGTGTTTTCATTGTAGGGGTTGTTCAAACAGCACTGAGGTTTCAGGTATTTATAAGTACAAAGTGTCATCCCGTCATGTTTCCGTTCAGAGAGGCTGGCCTTACTTCAATTAATGAAAGCCATTTTGTGCCGATTTTTGCCATCTTTTTAAATTCCTGATGACTAGTAGGTACATCACAAGTGGTTACTAAGCCAAGTGTGCCAAGGGCTTGGGTCAAGTAATGGTTTTCCACTGACCTATTTTTGTGGCTAATTCGGTCCGCAAATGGTGGGCCAGGGTACCTTCCTTTGAGGCCCTGAGCTTGTGGTAGCCTATTGCAAAGGCCACCTTACAAGCCAGCGACTGTCTGCATATTCCAAATTCAGTCTTATTTAAGCTGGTGATGTATGGGAGGGAAGCTGGAAGACTGTTCTGTAGATCTTCACGAGCGTTTTGTTGAGTGTCACACTTTCCAGTCCTTTAAGTGCCTTGCTCCCATATGTTAAGGTCGGAAGAACCTTGGCCTGAGCTACTTGGAGGATAGGCGTGAGAGTGGGGACTTTTAGTTTTGCATATGTAGATCTAAGAGGGAACGATAGTGCAATGCCTTTCTTTTTTATTTTGTTCATCTGACTCCCTTATCTACCATTTTCATTAAAGAGGACTCATAAGTGTTTGTGGCGGTTGATTGCCTCTAGTTTCTCCCGCTCAAAGACCACATTGGCTTTTGCGTTCTAGCCACTCGAACCGCGAGGAACTTGGTTTTCTTTTTACTGATCAACAGACCCTTCCGAGAGGAAAATTTGATGGGTGCGTCCTGGAGACGTTGCAAACCAATCTTTGTTTTACTGATGAGGACCAGGTGGTCTGCATACAGTGGATTTGAGAGGCACAGGCCCCCCCCAGTTTTGGCAGTTGAGAATTTACTGAGCTAAGGACCAGGGACAAGTCAGATAGAAACAAGTTGAATAGGGTAGGCGAAAGAACACAACCTTGCTTGAGGCCTTGCATAGTGGTAATAGGCCGTGACAAGCACAATACGACCCCAATTTTTATTCTGAACCATGTGTCGTGTTGCAGCAACTATGGGGCCATAAGCAAGGCATCCAGGATGTTAAGAAGCGCAGGTTTCTGCCAAAGCTTCCCCCATCGACCCTGTCAAAGGCAGATTTATAATCTATGAAGCCCATATATACGGGATGATTGTTGGATTCTGACTGGTCAATCAAAGAGAGTGCAATGGGCCGAGAGTACACATTTTGAGTGGGCAGTAATTATCTGCTTCCACAAAAAAGTTCTCATCCTTCACACATCTGGGACCATTTTTTTTTATTTATCCAGCTGCTTGATTGAGCTTGAACTTTCAGAGGCCTACACATGTCAGTGTAATGCTATTAACGTTTCTTAGATAACTAGATAGATTATGGCGTTTTTCTCTGACAGCTGTACAGATGGGAGTAGGGCAGCCACTAACCTAGTTGCATGTTAACGTATGTTAGAGGTGGCAATGCCAGTGTAAGGTTGAGCAAGGCTCAAGCCTGAAGCCTGGCTCTGACGCAGCTCAAGGTCCAGTTGGAACCTCGAGACCATAACAAGCAGAGCTTTCATTTGGCTTCGGTCTGCCTCTTTACATGTGCCTGGATGTGGCGTTAGGGCCAGAGTGATCCGCTTTGGACCTGGGGAACCAGGTACCCATCTCGGTGTCTGCTCAGTATCCTGCGATTCCGGGCAAATCACGTCATCACCCCATCCGCATCAATAATGCAAAGAATGTGTCCTTGTGTAATGTAACAGTTGCTTATCGAAAGCGCTTCAATACCTTCAGGGTGAGTTTGTGCTATATAATTACTATAAAAAGGACGACTAAGAGGTAAAAAGCAGGCCTTAAAATACAGTATATTGCGCTATAATAAACTGGACCACATAAAGGATTTACATGACAATCATCTTGCCTATTAGTTCACTAATGGTTCATGTATTAATAAAGTACTTCTCCCTGCAGTGCTTTAATGTCACATATTAATGTCAAAGCTTCCATATGCTAAAAATTAACTTTTTTGAATTTTGAAGAGACTTTATCATATTTTACATGATGTTTGATCTATGATAGGAAATATTTTCAGGGCTCGGCTTGTGCACGGTCTCCGAGATCCGATCCACGCCAGACCATTGGCTCAGTATCGGTCTTTGATCTCCCTGCTAATTGGTTGGCTTGCCCATCTCTAGGTATAGTTTGACAGAGCAACTGCCAGTTGAACTGTTAGCCTGCACCAATATTGTTCTGCAGTTCTTTATTTCCACACAAATACATACCCACTTCCATGCTAATTACTTGTAATGCTTTGCATTACCATAGATAATGTATTTAATGCCTATTGGCACTGTGAATGCTTGTTTAGATCTTGCGACTTGTCGGGCAAAACCACGTTTTAAGTATAGAGCTAATTCTTGGACAGTATGTATCATACATAGGGTTTTTAATAAACTGTTAATGCAAACAGTGTCTAGTGGTTAAAGCAAAATACTAAGTATAAGGAAAATCCAAGTATAGGCCAGTAAAATCAAATGTTTTTGGCTTTAAAAAAAAGGAAATGGAATAACAACCATGATTTAGAATTACTGCTGCTTTGTCATTCTATAGGATTTAGAGATAAAATATCGAATGCTAAACTTCAACTTGTTTATAATCCAAAAAGGGCACCAACGCACACATGAATTTCTTCAGATGGATTGCAGGAGAAACCTGCCTGAACTTTTACTATGAAAATCGGCCCTCTCCCTTCAATACCATTATCGCTATACACTGTCAAGCAGCAGTGTTAATGTCAGTAAGTGTGTGAGCTACATGGGGCAGCTAGGACTTAAACCTAAGGGAACAACATGACCAACAAAGTTAACTAAAATGGTCACGATGTTCCGGCGGGAATACACACGTCACATATTGGGCAAGCATACTGCGAGAGATAAATTAGAGTGGCTGTCACACGAGGAATGCAGATAATCCCACCATTAACCTCTGGAAAAAAATGCGGATGCCTTACATAACACCTACTAGTACGATAAGTCGTGCAAGAGCGCCGGCCATCTGTGACTGTTAACAGAAACAAATTAGGACGGATAAGGCAAAGACGGCACGCTGAGGTAACAGTCCACGCCTGCTGCTTTCTCACACAGCCTCACCTGGTCCGCGAGTGACCCGTTGCTATTCAATACCGATGCTAACCAGTTCCCGTCGTCCTGTTCAGTGAAGATTTAATTTTTAAACTACAGATTTCAAGGAGCACTTTACAAAAATATCTCAAACTAGTGAGTACCACGAAACTTTGACAAGACATTTACACAACACCTTTTAAAGGCAGGGGCGGCTGGTGACATTTGAAAGTGGTGTGCATAAACTGATTTGCATACTGCACCGTAGCGAGCGAGCGAGCGAGCCCGAACCCCATTAGGGGTTGAAAAAAGAGAAGAAAATCGTGCATTTTCAAGCAAATTTGAGAAAGCAGGAAGGTTAATAAACCAATTGTGAAAGTGCAGTTATTACATTAATAGATGCCATAACATAGGTAGCTGCTTATTCAGTATAACCACAGAGCTTCATACATTCCGTCCCATTACGCTGCTGAATTTAGACTATAAGACTTTCATGAAAATCTCAGCTCTAAGAGTAGAAGAAGTTGCAGAGCAGTTGGGAAACAGCCTTCACAAAGCATTGGGAACCATGAATCACCTTTACCACGTTTCCATTAGAAACATGGTGCGTGTAACACAGTAACCCAGAAGACGGCAAGGCGTAAAAAATTGCTGACAAGAAAATTAAAATTAAGCTAGTGCTTCTCCCTAGCCCACGCCATTTCAACCCCTTCATGGAATTCACACTGACTTCATCTCTGTACTGTATTACAGGAAACAGCCCACAAACTTTCCATTTGAATCCCTGAGGTAGCCATAGTGATTTCTTCATGTTCGCTACTCAAACGCCATTGCCTAAAACTAAATCAGTAACCCCGAATTTCCAGACAGCCTGTTCCTGGCTCATTTATACCAGCTGTGACATACCACCAATATTTCTGTATGTGATCGTTGAACAGGACACTTGATTTACACAACAGGACAGTCTGTGACGTTATGTGTCTGCCAAGTCACACACCCACATCTCCCCTGCCTTATATTGGTTACCTATTGGTTACAAGCTGCTTTGAATCACTCACTAAGCATACCTAGAACACAAACACTTTTCATCAGGAAAAAATTAACAAATGCATTCAACATAGAAACCGCCACTCAAAACTGGCAGCCGCCTCAGAGTCCCACCATACATGAATAAAAACATGGCAAAATAAAACGCAACACAATTTCCACAGTTGTATGATCAGACTCTGGTTTGTATGTGTGTGAAATCCGTAGGCCTACTTAAACAGAGGCCTAGAAACCCAATGGCGTTGCAGCCAAGTGCAGCTTGTGTGAAATGGCCGCCGCCACTGAGTGTGGGTGGCAAGACTTCTGTTAGCTGTCCTGCTGACATGCATTATTCAGGCATGTATCTCTGTTGGCTCACAAGCGGCCAGGCATATCTTCCTATTGAACCAGTTTCTTGTAAATCCAGCCCCATTCAAGTATACACGCATTGGCGTTGTGCCCTAAAAAAACAGACCTCGGGGACAAATCTTCCTGAAAGAGTTTACAGCGCTGAGTTTCCTTCGGCGAAAAAGTGGCCTACATTTAATGTAATCCGATTAAATCTTTGTTTTCGATCACTTGAGTGAAAAATCAGCTCTCCGTTTAGAGCGTGCTTGGTGAAAGGAAAGAATGTGTGGGGCCCTTTGTGCAAGGGAGGGTGCCTTTCACGCACAGCACAGGCTCGGGTCGGGGACAGGGTTGACGTGACTCTGCATACGCACAACAACCATATAGTCTGCAACCAAGCGCCAACCCGCATTTACTCACGAGGCACCGGACGTAATCATTTACAGTGCAGGCTTTTCATGTTTGGCTGCTGCTCACCTCAGTTCTAAATTAGCTCGTTTAAGGACTGACTCACTCTTTTCTTACAGCGTTCAGTGTAATACAAGCATTTCGGTTGCCTGCCCCAAACTATAACTGGCCTGTGGGCAAACAGCGGGCCTTGCCTTCCTTCCAAGAGAGGCACTCCCAAAACAGGCCGCAAACAGTAGCTACAGAGAGCCTAAAATCCCTCACTGGCCAACGTGTTCCACAAGAGCGCCATTGTGCTGCTCTGCCTAAAACTGGTTTAAAAGAGACAGCCCTTCAATCAGAAGCAAGACAGTTCCACCTTCGAGGCATAATGAACTTACAATATGAAGTGTAAAGGGACATAATGCAATAATAAAGCAAAATAAAACACAATACATAACTAAAAATACAATACAAAAACCGTTTCCACAATTACATGTTCAATAGTACGAAGGAACAAAAGAGTACCAGAGGGTCTAGAAGGAAAAAGGTGGGTTTATAGTGTGTGAAGCCAAACAGCAGTGACCCTTTCACCTGACCTGTAGAGGATGGTAATCAATGACACCCTGATAGATGGTCAGAGATACCCATCAGTCACCACTCGGAACCGCCCTTCATCATTTGGGATTTTTCAAAACCATCTACTCAGATGTGTTATTCTCAGAAAGAAGGAGACCAAGATGTTAATAGATCACTTCGACTGAAACAACAGGTAGTATGGTATACCACTTCTTAAGGTTAGTGAGTGGTAAAATGTGGGATGACTGGTGGAGTGCAGTGCAAAAAACTACGTGAAAAAAAAAATGAAATGAAAGAGTGTGTTTAAAATTGGATGAGGGAGTACAGAACAGAATTTATTCGGGTGATACTCACTCCGCCAACATTAAAACATTTGTTAAGACAGTTTAAGAAATTAGCTGTCTAGAAATGGAACCAGGTCAACATGTTTCAGCAATTTGTGGACAGGATTGTCCTTGCTTTCTTCAGGACCTTACAACAGTCGGTTCAGACGCCAGCTTCGAAGTACCGACGGAAAGAACGGTGCTTCACTCTACTCCTGTGCCACTGCCAGGTGGGGTGAGGTCTTCACTTCTTACAAGTTATGTGAATGACATAACCTATAAGGAACAAGACAAGACTCTTCACCTAGAGACTGCAGATGACCTCAGTACTTGTCTTTGAACTTTGTTTCTTATTGTCACTTATTTTTTCTTTTATACCTGCAGTAGCATATATTTGTTGTAAGGTCCACACTATAAACCCACCTTTTTCCTTCTAGACCCTCTGGTACTCTTTTGTTGCTATGTATCTGTTGGGAATGTTCCCAGAGCTTGGTCTTTAAATATTCCCCTGGGTCCCACTTTACTGTTGTGTTGTTTTTGTTAACAGTACGAAGGGACAGAATACAATATTGCATGCTATTGTGCTTTATATTGTATTCTGTCCCTTCGTACTGTTAAACATGTAATTGTGGAAAAGTTTTTTGTATTGTATTTTTAGTTATGTCCCTTTACACTTCATATTGTAAGTTCATACAACTGTGGAAATTGTGTTGCGTTTTATTGTTAATTACACAGGGGTAAGATGTAACATTACACCGGCTAATATAAGCCCGTTGTATTGGCACTCTTTTTCATAATGGAGCGGGCATTTCATTCACCACACTAATAAATGTACCCCGACGCATATTCTCAACGTACACTACACAGTATTTTACTTCGTCATCGTAGTCTCTCTATGCACTGACATCCGCCCGAGCACATCACGATTCACGATCACGGCGTGACTCTCCATACTTTTGTTTTCCAATCACGCAGTTTCTGTCGTGCACGCCTGTATTTATTGTATGGGTATTACCTACAGATCACAGGAGGCTCAGGTGGGTCCCGAGTCAAGTATGGGAAAGCTCCAGACAGTAAGTCAATGAAGTCGGACGTCTGCTGCAAGCTGCTGCCTGCGCGCCCGTGGCGACTCGAGCCCCGGGCCTACATTAGTAGATCTAGAAACTACTACTGAAAAGTAAAGTCATGGCGCACGCACGTCCCGTCCGAATGGCCAATAACTCATTCACATGCTGAAGTCACAGTGATTGGCCATATGAACTGCGGCTGAGGCAGTGTGCCACCACCCACGCGCGGCATCCAATAATGGATTACCTGCACGGTGGGACCAGCCAATCCTGGCCCTGCATGCAGCGCCAGGATTGGCTAGGGGGGCACAGTGACTACTCGCCCTGGCACCTTTGAAACCCCAGGGGCTGCTGCGGCCTGGCTAAAGCAGCATCCCCTTTGGTTCCTCTACTAGTCAGGTTACCAGCGCGCATGCTCGGGCTAGGTGCCATCCAACAATCCTCATGCGCAGTACTGCTGCTGGCCTGCTGCAGACGGTCACTCAAGCTGCAGCAGATCAGCCAGCCCCACCCCCTGCGCACTCTCCGGATTTAATCAGGTGTGTCCCGGATTGAAGCGTTGCACTGCGGCGCTTATTATATATTGTGCTGCTGCATGTAAATTCACAAAAATATTTTAGCGGTGCGTCCAGGCTTAGTGGGGCTACGCCCCAATGGACGCACCGCGGCTGTTTAAAGGTCACTCTCACCCATACTTTTCAAAAAGCTCTTGTGCTGTTCGATCTGTGATATTGCCCACACGCCCAAAGTGTGAACACAAAGGCTTAAGTTGTTATACGTATGTAACCTTGTATAATTCCCGTACATATTTTGAACCTTTCATATGAAAAATAATCATAAAAAGTTTGCAGGAGAAGTTGTTCTGGCCTCTTTCACTCGCAAAAGCCGTTAATGCAGGATTTTTTCAGGAAGCGGACAACACACCTGACATAGACCGGTGCACAACATGAAAATACGTAGGGAAAGCAGCACGAACAGAGACACGTAAGCTGAGGGGGTTGAGGCAGGGGAGGGAGGAGGGGGGCGGGCTTGGGGGTTGGGTATGGGGATAGAATGTAATGTACCGCTGTGACAGTGCTGCAGTTTGTTGTTCCTGTTTTGTTGCAAATGGCTTTTTGCAGTGGTTATACACATATATGATTTGTCTCTCCACGTAGGACCAGGGCGCATTGACTCCTTTACGCTACGGGCATGCTTAGGCGCCCAAGGTTATCGCGCCTGCTACCTGTGTGTAATGCTTCATGGCTATGCCACATTGATTATGTATTGGAAGCCGGACACAGCTGAAGAGCTGTACTATCTGCAATGGCGCACCTACTATAATGTTGAATTGTTTTTTTTTAAAAAACGAAATGCCAATAAACAGTTGACAAAAAAATAATGCAGGATTTTTCAGCCTTTTTGTTCTTTAGATGAGAATCTGGGCAGCTGGCAAAGCTTAACAAATTACAAAGTTGGTGAAGTGGAACTATCCACATTCTACACCTTGGTACTCCAATATGCTTAAGTGAAAAACATTGGATTTGGAGGGTGCCTCTTGCCAGGTGATGCTGTTGCCACTGGACTCTGTATGGATTTTGATGCCAATGCATAACATAAATGAAGTTAAGAACAAAAAAGTAAAATGTGTAGTCTAGCAATTTAACTTACTACAGCATTTTGGAACTTATTTTGTCAAGCAAATAACAGGATTTTAATACATACCACATACAGAGCTACATCTTGAATTTTATTCAAGAAGCAGCCAAAGAACACACAAGTCAACGAGACTGTGTTCCACAGACCCTACTGATCTTTCTGCACACAGGCGTGGCAGGTCTACATACTTGGAGGCGTGTATGCTTGCATGACAGATGGAACAAGACTAGCTTGTTGAGCAACAAATTCCTCAAATACACGTTGGGTCAATCTACTCCGCTACTCTCTGCCTTAAGGTACATTCCTTGTTTAGACAAGGGCTTTCATGCTGACTGTTTAACCCCTTCACTGCTGGCCCGTTTCCGCCCCCGTGCAGTAAACAAACGAACAGGGGCGGGCCATGACGAACCCCAGCCGTCATCAGCACACGAGCACCGTAGTGCATGACGGCTGGGGTTCGTCATCAGCATGGAAGGGGTTAAGTGCTTGTATTCAATGTTATCCATCCAAATAGATAGACAAAGAACAAGCTCTAACTCCCAGCACGCACACTTGTGCAGTCAGAGAAAGTACACAGGCTTTAATACATTTGGTTTTGAAAAATTCTGATTATCATTGTAAATAACGTTACCTATTTATTTATTTAGTTAGGAATTTTAGAAAACACAACACACATCACCTAGGCCAATGAAGAGCACTGGAAAAGAAAAGAGATAAAAACATCGCAATAAGTGTTCATGAAACATGAGAATTGTAATCTAGCAAGATGATTATGACAGACCAAGATCATACATTGTTCAGTCACCCCTACGATAATTGTCGACTTCACTCAAAGAGGGGTTAAGGCGTTTAGTGTTCACAAGTTTACTGAACTGAAGGTAACAGCACTATGGCTGCGGCCCGAAGTGGAAGAAATGGAGCACTATGATTCAGTTCCAAAACACCAAACTCGGGCTGCTAAAGGATCTTTCATCACACGTTAGTCTTTTGGATCGCTGGATAGATTGAGCCAACGATAATTACAGGTTCAGGGGTGGGACACAGGAGTCCGTGCTGCATCTCAGTAGCTGGGGCCTTTGATACAGTACATTTTCGGCATAATGCACAATGTTCTTAATTATCTTCTCGACTCAACAGAGAACCAATGGAGAGATTTCAGGGCGGGCTTAATATGGTTCCGTTTCCATAAGGTTCTTCTTGTTTTGCACTCTTTTCTGCATGGCGATGTGTTTCTTTGGGAGGCTAGTTAAAGTAGTCCAGTTAGGCTTATTTATTTATTTATTTTATTTATAAAGTGTTATATCCTATATGGAGGGTGATGCAGTGAAGAGATGTTCTGTTGTATTTGCCTGTAAGAATTCTGCACCTCAAGAATGTAACAATGTAGTATGGTGATTATTCAGAATCAGATCCTTAAAATTGTTCGGAGAATTCTCGTTGCAGTTTTTCACTTAGATATGGGATATTTGAACTGAAATCGTACAACAAAGCAATAACAGTCCCTACTACAAACATACAATGTCCCTATTCCTACTTACGTGGTTATTAGTTAAAAACACAATATGCAACAAAACTAAAATGTAGTTCTAAGTAAGTCAGTAGAGCACTGCACCATAAATCAACAGAACAGAAATTACTTAAAAACATCAAATTTTATAATAAAAAAGAGGGATTAGCCTCCTCATATTAAAAAACAATGTACATTTCATATACAGAAAAACCAAACAGTCGACGCAGCGTTTCGGTGATTTCAAGATGTAACACCTTTTTCAGGACGGTTTTCTCTAGTCTTTACTTGGAGACTAGTCATCAGGCTTTAGTTTAAAGACAAACAATTCAGCTTTATGATTTGCGTTGTTGCCGGTCCTGGTATGGGTAAAATAGAATAACCTGTTATATGACAGTCAAGAGCAATATATGTGCTGTACGTGGGACTGCCACTGTATTTAATTAACTCTGGGCTCGCACATCACAGTAATATTGTGAAGAATTTTATCCGGATTTGTGGTTTTTATTAGGTCTCGCCTGTCAATGCGCTTGCGCATTGAGGTTGCGAGAGATATTGAGGCTTAACGAGAGCTTAACCATCGGGCGATTTCATGCTGTGCCCGTGAAAAGCAAGGCTCAATGTGCAAGCGCATTGACCTAAAAAGCGCGTGCACATGAAAGCCAGCCATCTGTGCCACACTTCTCCTCCCCCCTAATTGCTTGCACTTTCACGGCCGCCAGGCCGTGAGCTACATCAAAGGGTTCCGATGCCCCGCCCCCTGCTTCATTGCCACCAGCTTTACTCATTTTATTTAGCAGCTCTGCTTTCAGAAAAAAACGCAATAACTCGGAACCAAAGAGAAACACACTGATCCCTTTTGCGCTGGCATAACGAAGAAAATAGCTTCTTAATAGACCCCAGATGTCAGCAGGAAGAGTGAAACCAATTAAACTATATTTCTGATTCACTCTGTCCTAGCTTATAGCAGCATGTCATATGTGCTTAACATACTATCAAATCTATCTCTGCAGATCGGTTCAAATACGCTAGTACCTTATATTTTTAGCTGGGTGAAGATTGTTTTCCTTTTAATTTATTCTTCAGTCTTCCCGTCCATTTTAGACATGACTGGGCTCTTCAGTCAACAACTAGCAGCAGATCTCCAGCTGGCGTCGTACCGCAGCCTGTCCCCAACCCGTCGATTTGCGCAGCAACCACTGCTACTTCACAGAGTAACGAGTGTGAGGAAACACTAAACACATACTCCGCGTACATATTAATTGGCTCGCGGTTTTACTGCAGTCACCCGCAGAGTGCCTGAGGTACGTCGGCAATGAGCACGCAGTAACAGGCGGGGAGCCTGTTAATGACAAGCAGGCTGCCGCACCCCTATACAGGAATAGATTTACCAGTGAAATGAAACAAAGGATCAATGTGTAATTCCTGGAATTAGGGGGCTGTGGAAGAGACGGGCAAATTTATTCGGCAGTGGTTTTACGCTGTTGCGGCTGATTTGTATTCTTTTTTTTCTTCAGTCAGGTACACCGCAGCGCTGTCAGACAGCCTGCAAGGCAAGCGAAGCGTTTACATGTTTAGTGAGTGCCTTAACATTGATAACTGTCACTTGTGTACAATGAAACCTGATACGCCGAGAAGTATTCCAAAGCACTACTAAACCAACATGTTGTCAATATTTAAACTGCCCATGCACATAGCGTGCACAACACGACCGAAGTATTTCTGCCGGCTCGATTTACGTTGGGTGTGGATGTACAGCAGAGCTATCTCGTTTGCTTCTCTGTGAATCGTAGGAGCATTTTCTGTTGGAACTGTTACTACCCTTCATTTTATATTTAAGACATCATTCACTGAAGCCACTGTGAATGAAGTCCTTTTGAACAAAAACCTGGTCATTCACTAACAACATAGCCGTTCAATGGCACAAGCGCACCTCGAAGATTCCAGACATGAGAAGTATCTTATACGTGCAAATAGTCCGGTGAAAGTTCACAGCGGGACTTATTAATGTGAATTTCCAATAACTAGACATTTTTGTCAGTCAAAATGTGAAAGCAGCCTCATTAAAGTGCAGGTTAGGCTGCATCGGTCTCCTTTTGATCCATGGTGACATCATAGCATTGACCTCCCACTGCCTCCGATTTACTGCTTAAAAGATCAAGGAGTGGAAATTACAAAATGAAAACTGCTCTCATTGTTGCCGTTGTTTTTTTCTTTTTGCAGTTTTACATAGTACGAACTTATTTGCAATGCATTAGGTCTCGCATTATTAAAGTTTGAGCTATTGGTGTTGCATTATTATTAACAAAGCCAATAGCTCAAACTTTAATAATGCGAGACCTATTGCATTGCAAATGCTGGTCTTCTTAGTAGTGCTAATGATTGCACCTACTTGGAACTTGCCACAATGTGTCTGGACCACTTTTTTTTTATAATTAAGGGTCTTCAAACGGTCTGACTCGGAAGCTGTACATGGATGCTAGCAGGGAGGCCGTCAGACCGTTTGAAGACCCTTAATTATAAAAAAAAGTGGTCCAGACACAGTGTGGCAAGTTCCAAGTAGGTGAAATCATTAGCACTACTAAGAAGATAAAAACCACCAATCTGGATAAAATTCTTCATAATACTACTGTGATGTGCGAGCCCACAGTTAATTAAATACGGTGGCCATTCCACGTACAGCACATATATTGCTCTTGACAGTCATATAGCAGGTTATTGTATTTTATCTATACCGGGACCGGCAACAACGCAAATCATAAAGCTGACTTCTTTGTCTTTAAACTAAAGCCTGATCACTAGTCTCCAAGTAAAGACTAGAGAAAACTGTCCTGAAGAATGTGTTACATCTTGAAATCACCGAAACGCTGAGTTGACGGTTTGGTTTTTCTGTATATGAAATGTACATTGTTTTTTAATATGTGGAAGCTAATCCCTCTTTTTTATAATACAATTTGATGTTTTTAAGTAATTTCTGTTCTGTTGATTTATGGTGAAGTGCTCTACTGATGTACTTAGAACTACATTTTAGTTTTGTTGCATATTGTGTTTTTAACTAATAACCACATAAGTAGGAATACTGACATTGTACGTTTGTAGTAGGGACTGTTATTACTTTGTAATACTTCACCCTGTCCCTATTGGATTTAAGGGTATCTCCTTTTGTTTTGTGTTGAACTGAAATCGGACAGCCCATGTGGGTATGCAATTAGAGGGGGATGATGATTTAAAGAAGTTTGAAATTAATTAAATCACTTTCAAGGTACATTTTAATTAAGCAGGTGCTATTAGCAGCAAGGGTTTCGAAAACGAACATGAATGCAGGGTGGGGCCCCAAATTTCTCATCCATTTGCGTAACTTCCTCTTCCAACAGAAGTTCAACAAAAAGAAATATAGTTAAGTGGATGGGTGGAGAAAGGTAGCAGAGGAGGTTTTTTGTGTTAATAATGATGGTTTCAAAATACTGGAGATCATAGCTTTGAAAAGGTTTGGGAGATCAACATGGCGTTCCGGTAATGCGCTGTGGTGAGTTTTTAATGAATAAAGGATTGGACAAGTCTAGTAAAAATGTTAAAGAACAGCTCTTTTGGGGCCTTGCTGGTCTGTGTGGTTGAGGTTTTTTTTTTCTTGGTTATCTGCCTTGGGATACCCACCTCTGGATACTGCAAGTAAGTTCATCCGAGTCTAATGAAGAGGCACGACATTACTAGTTTGGCTTCAACAAATGAATGTAAATGTTGCCAAGTCATCACTACACCTCGTTAGGAGCTTTGATCTTAGTATTTTGATTTCTAATTGATCTAGGTGCCAACTTATCAAAAGTGTACGAAATGTCATCGGAGGAGAGTAAGGTCTTATCTGTCCAAACAAAAAGAATGATTTAGGTCAGTTAACTCATAAAGATAGTTTCACTCGTCTTCCCCCATGTTGTGCAGTTGCCATGACAGCAAAGACAGAGTAGTGATATCTGAGATTGGTGAAGAGGTGACAATTAAACAATGGTACAGCAACTTCAGTTCCACCCGTAGCGATTTATTTTTAATGTGGTGGGTGGGCATAAGCTCCAAGTTATGACCCACATCGCAGATGGGACCATTCACTACTTTGCTAAAGCACAAGGGGTATAAGTGCTTAGTCGATTTCTGGTGCTAATTTTCTTTTTGGGCTTTCTATTCACAGGTTAAAATGACCCATAGTAATATCTTTCTGGGCAACGTATTGAATGTGTAAGGCCAGTTTTGAGTATTTTGTCTAAGAATAGGTGGTTATGTCACATTGTTCAGTAGGTAAAGTGTAAAGTAAACAAGCTATTCAGAATAACCATGGAGTATTTAAAATGCATTTGAAGGACCAGAAAATCGGCTTCTGGATTTCCGTAATTTGTTATTATTCGTAAACCACCATCATCTTCTTCCCCACTCTAAACTTCTATGTTTTTTTTTTATGGTTGCATTTGTATCAATGGTGATCAGGTCATCAAAAGTGATAACTGAGTGGTCCTTGAACGAAGTCTCCATCAGAACAAGTAAATGACCAACAGGCAACATATGTTCAAGACATATTTGTTTGGCAAGGGAGTATTCATAATCTCATGTGTGGATAGGTTGTGTATTCGAGTTGTTCTGCTTCATATTCTCCTGTAGGAAGGTCAGTATTGTAAGATTAGTTTCTGGGACTAGTGCAGCTTGTAGACAATGTTTTAGCAGACCCTGCTGGACATTCTTCAGAAAAGGTGACACATTTTCAAAGGTGAGCTGGTGCAGATACTAAGGATGTAGGGGTTGGGGATTCAAACTTTGCAATAGTAGAATGTTGATCTGTGAGAGAAACAAGGCAGTTGGTTAGCTAAGACCCTTGTTCTACTCTTAGGAGTTGGCGCACAACAAGATGGATCCTTTGATTTTGAGCAGAAGATTAAAGACTTCTTTGAATGAGGTCAGATTACTATTGTTGGCTTGGACCATGCCATGGTAATAAACATTGACTGCATATCTTTTAGGAAAGGAGGCGTTTTAGACTAATGTATACTTATTTATAGAACAGTTAATGTAAGTTAGTAATAACAATTATAAAACTTAGGCTTGTTTGCAAAGATAAAAATCGTAGCCCGTAATCTCTCCCAAACAATGCGACTCCCAACACACAAAAAGGTAAAATAATTAATCTACAATAAAAATGTTGGGACATCAATCTTACAACTTTATTTTCTGGTTTATTCATATGAACCTGGGTCCATGCAGAAGAGAAGGGAGAAATGTGAAACTCAAATGAGATCCGCTGATTTAGGTTAGTCCAATGGGCATGGAGTAATGTGTGGAAAAATTCTGTCAATTTAGAGATGCTAGGAAGGGGGTTTGGCTAATCTCCTTTTGCAAGTCTAGACAATGAAGTCCAATATTTTAGCAGAGCAGAATAGAACACAAATAACTGTAAATTATAGGAATGGTCGGAGGTGATGAGAACACCGCTCCAACACTTTTTCAAAAAATGTGATTAACAAACTCTTAAGACAATGGCTGAAAGAGGTTGCTGGGAAAAAAAGTCAATGAATGAAAGGGATGGTCTCAAAGCCCACTTTAAGCATCATAGTTGGCCAGCATACCTGAACAGCGACTCAAGTTCCACGCACCCCAAAGAACCCAACGATCAGCCCAGCTCTCCTACGGCGTGGTCTCCCGCACCAGAAATACCAGATCGGGAGGCCGCTCCTTCTGCTTCCGCGCGGCCAGAGCCTGGAACGACCTTCCGCTCCACCTTAGACAGATAATATCGCTCCCCATCTTCACAAGAACCTCAAAATCTGGCTCTTCGACAGACCCCCTCCTTGAAGGACTAGAACCTTCGACCCCCAACCCACAGCACCTTCAGACCCTTACGGGTGAGTAGTCGCTTTTAACAAACACCTGATTGACCTGATTAAAGCATACTCTAAGTAAGGGGAATGTCTTACATTCCCACTGTCCAACCCCAGACCTAACAAAAAAGCAAAACACAAACATCAGTAAAGTAATTGTTTGCATACATTTTCCTTATTCTAGCTGTGACAGTATTCCAATGAACTGTGAAAACAGATGGGAAAAAAGCATACAGTCTTCAAAGTGCATAACTAGCTTCAAGTTATCAGGCCACAGGATGCCCACTGAAGAACAAGAGATGATGCTGCTGCCTACGAGTCAGAAAAGGGGGTGGTGATGAACAGAGTGTCTGAATTAAGCAGACCACTCTTACCCAGTCCAAAGATCAGGGCTTGATCCATCACCGTTATTTAGCTCACTGCACCATCCCAGCTCAGAACCCGGCTATATGCAAATCAGTCTGTCCCTGGCCCAGTGCATCATGGGAGCAGGGCAGACTAAACTACCAAGCCAATTCTTCACCAGAAAGGAGACAAGCTTCTGGGGACTGGTTTCTGGCATTTCAGCCGTCGTCGGCCCGGCTTGCTTGAATCCTGATGGTGCAGTGTGAGAAGTTGGCCTGATATGTAGTGTTTCCAATTCTGGAACCACTTGGTATCAGTCCAAACAAACCCCAAAGATGTCTGGTTGTAAGTCAACCTTGTTAGACAAGCTATCCTAGTGGTAGCATGGACTAAGCAGCCTTAAAGGCTTAACTTAAGAGGTCGTGTTAAGCGAGCTGTTTTACCACATACAATCCTGTAATCAAATGAAAGGACACCACACAAATATATATTATAAAAATATATGTGTTTATTTCTAAATTAATCCCCAGTACTCTTTATGAGGAAAGGGGCACAAGCGGTAAATCAAAAGCACAGTATAACATACAAAGTTGCACAATTTTGGATGAGGGCCGGTGGCCACTCAAACCATATACTAAAAAAATGGTATAAGAGATACCAATCGAACAGTGGTTAGGCCTAGGGCCTAGAGAATCGCTGGGAGCAGTCAGGACTAGCAATGCTGAAGTCGGGAGTAGCCCACAGAATTCGGGTGCAGCACGGACAGTGCGGCTTGCACCAATGCAATGTCAATGGTGCGTAAAAGTTACACAAAGTGAGTTTAAAGAGACTTCCGCTGAACCTAGAGGAACAAAACTTAAGACACAGACCCTAGAGGTGTGGACCAGTGTAGGAACACCGGCGTTGCAATGTTACCTCACCCACAGGAAGTGGGTGCACAGGGTCGAAGTGGCGTCGGGTTTTGACACGCAGGCTCTTGGTGCTTGAAGCTGAAGAAGCTGCAGGAGATGGGAAGCAGAAGTGTCCGGTGTGATCCAAGGGCGGATCGAAGTCGAGATGTATCTGAAAGCAGAGGGGACAGAGTCTGGGTCACTCAGCAGTGACCAGGGTGGAACCAGGACGGAACCAGGCAATGTCGGGCGCAATCAGATGGTTGTCGAGAGGCTTCTCTCCGCTGTCACGTGGGCTCTGGGGCATCTGCGACGTCCAGGAGCAGGTCACGATCTGTCCCACGTAGGCTCTCGCCGTCAGCACCGTCGGCTTCAAGATTGCAGCAAACAGCACTTGGCAAAAGCAATCCACGCGGAACCGGGAGATTGCTTCTCACTCGAACCAGGAGGGTCTAAGTGGGGGCTCCTTTTCACAGGAGCTGGTGCAGATCTGGAGCAACCAGAAAAGCAAGTCGTATTCAAGTTTTCGTTGGCACAGGGGCCACAAGCCAGCTGGCAAGGGACCGGGCCAACGCGTCAAGCCAACACAAGCAGAAGGGCCCCACGCAGCACTCGTCGAGTGTGGAGGGGGTAGCTTTGGTGCAAGTGTAGCTCGGGGTGGGGGCTTCTCAAACCCCGGTGTACAGCTTCGAGGGTCACTCGTGGGCTGCACGGTCAGCGTCTCGTGGCCTTTTCAAGATGGCGTGCCCCACGCTTCCGGTCGCCTCCACGGGTCTCAGCTCTGCAGGGACTGTGGATCGGGCTGGGAGAAGGCAGGCAAGCTTGATCTCGTCGATCTCTGTCGCTCGAGTTCCGGCGGGAACTGCAACAAAGCAAGGGTCGAGGGCTGGATGGTGCCTGTTTGCACAGGGTGGTCACTCCTTGACCACAAGGGAGATTCTTCCGTCTTCTATGTTGAATAGAATGTCGAAGGGTCCAGAATTAGTTTCTTATGTTTCTTCAGGATGATCTGAGTTGCATTGGCACTGCTCCCACTCTTATTCGAATCTGGTGGGCTGGACATCCTGCTAGGTCCCCTCCTATGGGTGGGACCCAGGAAGGCGGTGGTTACACCCCTTTCCTTTGATCCAGGCCGCGCTGGGACTGGGGCTGGGATGCCCCAGAACCGGTTTGGCCGGATTATGCAAGGGGCAGCCTTGTGCTCCCCAGGCAGTGTCTGGTTTCTTTGAAACCTCCCTGCTACAATCCACTATCTCCTGTCTGGGGTGGTTTGACACCGCCCTGCGACAGGAAACCCTTTGTCCAGGCCACCATTTGCTGAGTTTCGGTCAGCAGCAGGAGGACAGACTTGTGTCTGTGGCAGAGGCATCCATTTTGTGGATCTGAGGCTCATTTTAAATCAACAGCGTTTCAGTAAAGTAACATGTCTTATCCCTCTAGAGGGGTGGAATGCTACCCCCGTCGCCAGAACTGGCGAGGGGGTAGTATTCCAATTCGTATGACACCTTACACGACATGTTTTGATAAAGCCAAACCAAAGTTGCTATATACCAGCGAGGATTATAAGGCGCTTAAGAGTATATGGTATGGCATTATCCTGGATCAGCTTAGGGAGTTGTTCCCGACAGCTGCAGACAGGCTCAGCTCATGCCAGAGCTCCATCTCACATAAAACCACGCACTCTGCCTCCAGGATTGATGAGGCCTTCCATAGGAGTGGCTCACAGGTTTATATGTGTCCAGATATAGGTTTAGATATAGGTATACTATATCTAAGCAAGGGGTGATTACACCCACTTGCCCCAGCTGAGTGATCAGCCAGTTGTGTCAATTTAAGAACCAGCCAGGGGTGGCAAAAGCTATGCTTCAGCCCCTGGTAGGCCTTGGTGGCACCTATGCCCTGAACACCTATAGTGCATGGTACAGGGGCTGACAAGGAGTTCATTTCCAATTGTGGTATGTACCTATAGCACATGTATTATAAATTTAGAGAGAGAACAGCAGGCTGGGGGTCTGATTAGCAGGCCCACAGCCCCAGTAAGTCGAACACCAGTGAAGCAAAAAGCAAAAAATTGGGGTGACCATAGGATATGCAGACCCTACTCTCCTACATGCAGTGAGCAAGGGACTCATGTCTGAGTAACCCTGCCACACCTTTAGTGGCCAAAAACGATTCAGAAAAGGGGGTGGTGATGAACAGTGTCTCTGAATTAGGCAGACCACTCTTACCCAGTCCAAAGATCAGGGCTTGATCCATCACCGTTATTTAGTTCACTACACCATCCCAGCTCAGAACCCGGCTATATGCAAAGAAATTGGACTAATAATTGAGGGGAGCAGGTGAACCCCTAAAGTCCTTAAATAAACCTATTCTTAACCCTCTGGTATCCTGGTACAGAGTAGCAAGGCTTAACCTAGGGGCAATGTGTAAAGCATTTATCAAGCAGTCAAACACCTAGACCATATTGGTACCAGTGGAATGTTTACCTTCAGACTTGGAATATTTTATGGAGGTAAAGTGCTTATTGAGGAGTTGTCGGGGGGTAAGCTGCAAGCTGGATCTGAAGCTGGGCTTGGCAACAACGAAGAGAAGGGTTCTGGTGCAATTGTCGATAAAGGCAGGAAAGATCAGTGCAGGCGAAGTCCAAAGTAGGTGCCTAGACATAGTCGAGTTGCTGCTTGGCGTCAGTCTCGAGAAAGCCCTCTATGTTCGTATTTTGAAACTTTTATGGAAGTCAGATCTCCTTCAGCTGTTTCCAGCACGCTGTTTCCATTGGTTCTCTTGGCAGAAAATTGGCATAACGGTTCTAAGTCCTACATCCTGCAGTTTGGGGACAGGAGGAGTACACTGTAACACCAGACAAGGGTCCAGGAACTGGCAGGCACCAGCTGGTGTTTAGGACTCATTTCAACAAAGCCAGAAGCAGGGCCCAGGGCAGGTCCAGTTGGTACTGGTCTGCTGGACAGTTGCAGGGAGAGGCACCTTTCAAAGCTTGTTGGTCAACCAAGGAGGTCAGCCCACCTACCCCTGTAATCACTTCTGGGTCCTAGGTTCAAGACAAGCAGGTACAGTCTTATTCAGACAGAAGGTAAGTCCTATTTCTGATTCTCCACAGGTCCAGGGATGTTTTGAGAAGAGGTCTGTGTCCTCCACATTTATGCCCAGTGCCAGCCTGAGTGTGGAGGGCAAGCCTTCGTCACGTCACTAAACCAGTTTTGGTCAGTTCCTCTACCCTTACTGGGTTAGGTGCAATCCACACTAGAGAAACAAAGGGGAGGCAGGCTAGCTGTGAGTAGCATCTGCCAGTGACAAGGTAGGCGCCCTTCAAAGGTCAGGAAGGGGCTGGGCACAGCCTGTGAAGGGAGGAGTCTCCCTCCCACTTCCACTCCCAGGGTCCTTGGTCCACTGTGGCAGCAATACACTTCTCATCACAGATTAGTCATCAGGGGTCAGGTGACAGCTGTAAACTAGCAGGTTTTAGGCAGGAAAATGGCAACTTTCTAAAAGTGTCATTAGCAAAATAGTAATATAAAATCCAACCTAACCATTGCGTTGGATGTTAAGTTGCTATTAAAAGGAGTCCTCAAAACATTTTTCTGGCTATTTCCAAACTGAATTTAACACTTATTAAAAGAAATAGTGTAAACTAGGGTTAACCTATGGTAGAGCCAGCCTTTCCACAGAGAAAAACAACTTTAGAGTTTAAAACATTAAATGTACATGTGCTATTTTTAAAATAGTGTGCACTCGTCCTACAGGAATTTCGGACCTACCTTAATGGTGTCTTATAAGCAGGGCCACTTGAATTATGTAATTGTGCAGCCGCAGAGGTTCTCGCACACTTATACATTTGCCACATAATCCATCATCTGCTGCATACTCTGCGGATTTTAACGAAAAAATGTTTCTAGCCCCAACGTTCAGAAGTTACAAAAAATGAAGCGACATGTTACCGTGAGGTGGAAGTCTCTTTGCAAAGCTGGAATTGTCAACTTTCCGTTGCTTATTGCTAAATTTGGGTGTTAAATTGGTAATAATGGGAAGCAACCACTGCTCAGACAGTGCTACCAAGTTCAACAAGCATTAGCATTGGCATAGCCAATAGGTCTCCCCTTTGGGACCTTACAAGTGTTTAGCCATGCAACCCTTTTTTTATTTTATATAAACTAACTGTGCCATTTTAAAGAGGACCAATCATGCATACTACAAAACCAAGTATGTTGCTCATCTGCTGTAAACTGAAAAAAAGAACTAAAGCTACAGTGCAATGCAAAGCAACAATACCCAACCCACCTTCCACCACCCAGCCTGCCCGCCCATCCGAAGAGGCAATACCAACTGCATAACGACATGCAACAGTACCAATGGGAGTTCAAAACCAAAAAATGGTGTAACTATTGTGGTACACTCTGTGTGGGGGTGAGGCGGTATCCGCTTCTGCGGATCATTTGTTGCTTTGCTGATAATTGCGGCAGAATTGTTGAGCTTCTGTAGGATTCTCAAAGAAACGTGCCCGGCCATTCACCTCCACTCTCAGCCTGGTCAGGTATTTCATGCTGTATTTCAGCCCTAAGTTCTTCAGCGTTGCCTTCACCCCCAGGTATTTCCTCCGAGCGTCTTGTACCATGGCGGTGAAGTCTGGGTACGGTGAAGTCTGGGTACAGCGACAGTCTGGAACCCTGCCAGAAGAGTTCGCCATTTTCCCGTGCCAGACGCAGTGCTGTGTCCCTGTCCCGAAAGTTCATTATACGCGCTATGATGGGTCTAGGAGGGCAACTGGGATTGGTGCGGGGGCACAATGACCTGTGGGCACGCTCCACCACAAATCCAGTAGTGAAAGACTCCTTCCCAAAGAGGTCCGTGAGGACCGTTTCTACTAATGCTGTGGATTCCGGGACACCTATCAAGCGAATATTATTGCTCCGGCTGCGCACCTCCAAATCTTCAACGCAACTTCTTTTAGGATTGTTTCCATGCGGTCTAACATCTTCAACAATTGCGACTTCCCATCCTCCAGGTCTGATGTGCGCGACTCCACAACATCCAATCTTCTATCATGCGCTTGGATCTTGGCTCCCAGCTCCGCCATGTTCCTGTCCAGGGATTCGAAGCAGACATCTAGTGCCTTAAACCCTGCTCTAATTACCAGCAGTAATGGGTGTAGTTGGTGAGGGTCCTCCGCCGAGGTTGATTGGGGTTGACCACCTTCTGCCATGGCTGTGGACCGGTCTCTTTTGAAAAGCTCTGTAAGCTTTTCAAAAGAGAGCACGCTCTGCTTTGGATCTTCAGGTAGGTCAGATCACTGTCTACCAATCCCAGAGGGAGTGAAAACCAATGGTGTGGTGCAGGGGGGACACAACAGGTGTAGCAGAGCAAGGACCCACCCCGCCGTCACTACTCACAGGTTACCCTCACAACCAGCCTCGATGTTTGCCCGGGTGGGCCTCAAATGCTGCCAGCGCTGTCAGTCACCCACAAGAAGGCAGGGCAGGAAACACACACCCGGGCTCCACCTGAGGAGGAATGGATGCAGTGTCTCCCCTGTGTCTATGTCCTCTTCAAAATTAATGAGCCTCACGTAGAAATAAGCGGCCAGATGTACAGCCAGAGACTGTCTTTGGTTGCGAGCTGAGCAATGTGGAGAAGATCCCAGCCCAAGGCCGCTATAGAAGTGGTGTGAAGAGGGGGGGGGGGGTCGAGGGGCCGCCCACGTATTCCCAGCGCTGGGCCCCCGATCTGGTCGTTTCCCCTGGGGGCCTGCAAGAGTGTAACTGAAGGGCTCACCCAGAGAACAGAGGCCGCCTCCCCGCACTTACGAAAGCCCTCAGGGTCGGAATCCGCAGGGCACGTCACGCGGGAGGCCGGAGGGTCCCCCACAAAGCTAGAGGTTCTTGCCGTGGATGTCAGGCCCCCAGGGCTCCACGGAGAACCAGCATTCACCGCCCATCCTCTGCGCCGTTCAGGGGCTGCTGTCCTGCGGCGTTCCCCTCTCCTCCTCCGTCCGTGTCCGCATCTCCGCCATTTTGTGTAGACGCCCCCGGAGCCGACAAAGCCGCCAATCGCCTCACGCTGTCAATGTCGGAGCCCCCTCACAGATCTCTCAGCCGCATACAGGTATTATTGGCCGCATTTAACACCGGGAATTAATCTAATTGGGGTTATGGCCGAGAGAGCTTCAGCTCCGTGCGGCCATCCCAAACAAGGCGTAGCCACCCCCCCTAGCCATGCAACACTTGATATTGTTGCACCAAGGATATTGTGCTGGATAACTAAACACACTTGTAAAGTCCCAAATGCGAGACCTATTGGCTATGCCAATGCTTGTTTCTACTGGAGTTCAAATGTGTCTGCCCAGGAAGACGTCACCGTTGCTTGCAAAATCTGAGTTTAGCAAGAGCATGCATGCAGCAGGTCTGACATGACACATATCCATAAATGGTCTTCCTAGTTTGTTACTAGGAATCCCTGTGTAATGGAGGCTGTAGAGTTAATTAGGGTGGAGGGGACATCTAATAAAAACTTGGATCAGCCTATACCATCCAGAGTTGACAGTTGTGTCAAAACAGGAACTACGAGGCGGGTAAACGAGGCGAGGTGTTTCTCATGCCTAGCTGTGGAGGGTGTAAAAGAAAGGTAGGAGGAGCTAAGTTGAGGGTAGGATCTTCCAAAAAAAATGAGAAAGCAAGATTTGTATGCCCAAAGCTCATTTGTATTGTGTTTAGAGTGTGCTTAAGGAAAGGCAAGGAATGGTAAAAAAGTGGTACAGGATATAAAAAGCGTAGAAAACTATAATACTGTGCATTTGATTGATTGTCAGTGTTGTTGCTGTGCCTGGAAATGTAGCTTCCTTGTTATGGACATGTAGGTTCGCACGGGATTGTAACTGCCAACCTTGAATTGGTGTCTTGTACATAACTACTTTCTTATGTCCAAAACAACTTATTCCCGTTTTCTCTTCATTGGTACACTTTAGTGGGTACACTTTAGTGGACAATTTGGAAACAATGTACTTTCTCAGTAAGTAAGCACCCAAACTAGAATATTTCTACATAGCGGCCACCCACTTGGTAAACTGTTCTTTATAGCAGCGAGGATTGGTAGAGCAGAACTCCATCAGTTTTTGAGCACTGGTCTTTTATTTTACACATTGCCTCTACGTTAAGCTTTGTGCTAAGCTATCAGAGGATTAAGCCAATGTTAACTTAGTGACTTTAATTAGTTCACCCTGACAGGGAATGCGATTGAGTGGGCTTCCACCCCTCTCGACTAGTAAGCCAATTTCTTACAATTTCTCAAACAGTCTCTTTATCACTGCCCATTGGATGTCATCCATTAAGACTCGCCTGGTTATGAGAAAGTCCTGTGCCATCAAGGATCTTTCATTAAAAAGAAAAATACCTCAATTAGTGTATGCATAGAACTAAATAATGGGTAAGCATTTTTATACAGCAAAGTCCTCATCCAGACAAGTACAAATTGGTGTTGCCATTTGTAAGCTCACAACTTGACTACTTTTGAATCTAAGAGGCCAATACCTGGCAATGGCAGAAAAAGGGAAAGCAAAGGGCTATTAGTCCATTTTTTTAATCTAACTTCTCATTTTTAATATAACCTTTACCAATATTAAATGCTGCCATTGTCTCCCATCTACTAGTAACACAATATTGCTGGTTAGCATTATGGAGGAAACTATCACTGGTGTAGACTTAAAATCGTGTTAGGATGAGCTAATACAAATTTCTACTCGTCCTTCAATAAGCCAATTTTTTTTTCTGTGACTGCTGTGTAAATATTAACTACACATACTCATCACAGCATTCCACTGACCTGCTTTTGGAAATGTTCTCATTAGCATCATACAACAGAAGTGAGTCATTATCAACATTTGGAAAAAAGTGTTAAAAATCACTTTTACTGGCAGGAATCATTAAAGATAATAGAACATTATATTATATTAAAAATATAATGTCACATACTAGTTAATAAGGCCCTGAATGGGCTTACAGCCTCTTTACATTCTCCCCATATGACAGTCCTTCAATCTCGCCCTGGATGGGCAATGTCAATACACAATTAATTTCCTTTTTACATCAAACAAATGCCCGCATATATACACAGTCTTCACATTTCATTTTTGTATACATTTCAAAATTGTTTGTATATTTTTTCATGTTTTAGCTGTTCATTGTTCTCACCTACATTGATTATCCTATCATAAATGTGTGATCCTGTTTTCATTAGGAACCTTTTGAAATCTGATAACTCGAGAGGCTTACAATCAATCACTTTCCAAATGGAATCATGTAACTACATTTTTAGGCACTATGTTCCAACTAACATATTAAAAGAATGGCCATTTTAAGAAGAGCTGTCTGGATCATTTAGCAGGCATCTATTTAGCAGGTTTGGTGGTCTACTCTTTTCCTAGAAAAAATTAACTCGAGATTTTACAGAACTGCAGTTTTTGCATGATGATATTGAAGTCTTGGTTACTTCCTTAATACTTTTTTATGGATTGCAAATTATATGCACATGTGGGTAGAAATGTACACATCATTGTGGGTAGAATGCTTCTTGAGTGAAATTCTTTATCAGAATTAAAAATGTGGCAATAGGTGTTGAACAGTAATCGAAGTTTGGTGCGCAAGCTCTGTCCACCCATCTGCATAAAACGAACATGAATCTTCCAAACACAAATAAGTCCACGGCCATCCATAAAGAGGTTGTTGAATGTAATCATTAGTCACACTGAACTCTCTCAGACTGAAACCTATTACAAATGCATATTACCAATATTCCAAACTATCTGACAGAATCAAAGTTGGCCCTTTACCTATCAGTTCATCAATCAATCTCGCCACAAAAAAGGTGCACAAAACATATCATCTTAAACAGGTAATCACAGGAGCTTTCAGACTCCAGTTTGCAACCATGTCGCAGGAATGGCAAGAAAGTCACCCTAGATAAATACAGACAAACAATATCACTCTTCGTCATGGGTTGAACCTAATGTTCTTGTCAATTACTTACAGTGTATGGAAAAGGCAAGTTAATGGATGCATTTGGTGACGGTGAGGTTGAATGTATGTATGGAGCTACTATGGAAATTGTCACATCACTTCATTCCCTACCCAAAAATGTAACTATATACTGGGCAGTTTATTGGGCCACCAACAATGGTCTTTCTCTACTTGAAAACATCAGTTGATACCAGTATGCTGCAGCTTGCTATCCTGGTTTGATTGTGTAATGAGTCACGAGTAAAACTGAAGCTGCATACTGCAGCTTTCTTAGCACAAAACATTATGGCCGATTTGACCAACGAAACGTGTTATTTTTAAATTATTTTTTATCTATTTACTTTTCTGAACTAGTCAGATGAAACCGCTGGGAGGAAGCAGACACGTCCTGATGGTGACAATAAATGACCACTGCATTTGCTATAGAATCCCTCCGCCAGTACATTCGATACTTGGTTAATCTATGTAACACAACCTCCTGAACTTTAAGGTACAAACAGGCAACGGACCTGCGTATTACTGCTGTACCTCAAGATAGCAGAGGAGACGAGTGCAAGCAGGAGTACAGTAGGCACTTTCAATGGTCTGACACTTGAGACAAGGGCCTTCAGATTCAAACGCTTTGTCCTTGCAGCTCACGTTTCTTCCAGAAAACCAGTAAACTAAGTCAGCTGGCTCGGTTAAACTGCTGATGAATTGCATGTCTGAGGTCATCTAGGGTAGGCCTTTTGCAGCAGAGCTCGTTTTGCCACGTACATTTTTTGGTACAGTATAGAGTGGATATGAGGTAGAATGTAACACTAAAGTAGTTATTAAGGACCAATTTGGTAGAGGATGGCCAAGTAACAAGTAAGGTCATTTCCAGTCATTCCGACTGGTGGAACCTCTGAGGGAATAAGCTCTATAACGTAAAATAATAAAACCTAGCTTTACACGGTTTCATACCACATTGTGGGGTTTCTAAGAGATATAAAATAACAGGTGTCCTTATTGTCTCTTTTTATGGAACTCAATTTAATAACCTCAGAACACTGGATGGCTTGCCAGGATTGGAACTCATGATCTCCAGAATATTGTATGTCACTGGTGAAGTCGTATTTGACAAAGCAACTTCACAGAAATTATAATTCTATACTCTGGTAATACAGATGGTAAACTCGTGCAGGGAAGCCAACAGTTCTTACTTTAATGCACTAATACATGCAAACAAAGGCACACAAAAAATGCACACACACTATTAGTGCTATGTCTGGGTGCATCTCTGTAATTCTGTGTAAGCATCTGTTTGAATGCATTAGCACATTAAAGCCTTAGCTGCTGGCACTTTGCATGTGTTTGAGCGCTCTTGTTTTTAGGTCGAGGACCGCAGGCTGCGCTCGCGCAGTCTCCGGGAGGAGATTTAATGATTTGGAGTATGGGGGCTTGAACCCGCCTCTCTAATCCTTTCTCCTCCATTGGCTGGCTTCCTAAACGAAGGCCAGCCATTGGAGGAGACAGGCGTCACTCAAATAAAGTGCCGTCTCCTTCGGATTCGGGGGCGTGTTTTTTAGCGTTCTTTCGACTGTGACGTCACCCGTCGCTCAGAACGCCAAAACACGCCCCCGAATCGGATATTTTCGGAGCTTTGCGGGCGCCATTTTGCTGCTCGCGGTATCTGTTAGCCGCAAAACTTCCCTCAGAGAACACATCTTTCACTCTGTGATATCCTGCCTGTCCCGCAATAACCAGATGTATGTAATTGTCTTCACACTATTTGTTCTTTTACGCCATCACAGTGAGCTGGAAAGAGCACAGGGTTTGATATAAAAAAAAGACAATATCAGAATGGCTACGAACAGATGATCTAACTCCCCCGCCGAGGGCCTCCGCCCCCCTCCCCGTGCACGGCCGCGTTGTTTAGTGTAACAGGACCACCGAGGCGCTTTGTGCGGCATCGTCTGCCAGCGGTTCTTAACAATTGCTTTTTCGCGGTCCACCGAGCGGGGTTTCAAGCAATTACTTTCATGTTTCCATTAATGAGAGGGACAAATTCATTTTTAATTCATAATGAATTTGATTTTGGATGTGCGCGTCTCATTAGGAGCCTGAAGTGAAGGTTAATTATTTGATGAACCTACGATGAATGCATTAGGGACGGCCTGCGGGGGGGCGAGGGGGGCCTTTGATCCGTGGGGGTCTGGTGTGCAGCTTGGGTGGTGCTCACAAGTGGTGTAGGCGGGGGATGGGTAAATAAGGGTGGAAAGCATCTGTAGGCGTGATCCACCCCCAACGCCAGTGGCCGGAGGCTTTTGCGTTAGAAAGAAATGTGGGAACGTTGTAGGTTTCAGAAGCACATGAAGTGTGTTCCAATGCAGGCTTCTCCACTTTAACATCCCTGTGTGACCCTGGGCACTGAATCATCCCGGACTGCTGTTCCTTCCCCCAATTTAACAAACACTGAAGGCGCTTAGAAGTATGATAACCCGCAATGAAAAGCGCTATATGAAAGTTGGAGACTGACATTTATGGCGCCCCCCCCCCGGGGAGGAGACGCTTCACAGGACTGCCTTGGCTGGAGAAGGGCTGCGGTGACTCTGCCGTCAGAATCCCGCAGTGTGAGAGAGCCCCGCAACGGAAGCAAGTAAGAGAGAGGAGCCCTCGCCTGCAGAGACCCGGTGAGTGCAAGACCCGGGTTGTTGGTTTCAGGGAGGTGCGGGGCTCCTCGCACCCATCACCGAGCGGCCCCGACTGGCAGTGGGCCGCTCGAACGTAGCTCCCACGTGCCCCTTGGATCTACTGTTGACCCCCCGGTCTGAGTTTCAATTTGTAAAAAGTGTATCTATGTTTTGTACCCAAGTCTCGTGACCCTCGGTATTATTGAACTTTTATAACACCTTTCATGACCCTGACCATGCAGCCGCAGTCGGACCACAGTGATTCGAATGATAAAAGAACCCTTCACTTCCCTTTAGCCTTGTGTTTCTTTGTGTTTATAAATCCAGTAACACAGTAAAAGAGGGCAGGGCAAAATAGGCACTGTTTAGGTCTGGCTTGAACGTGCAGCTGTTAGTGCACCTATTGTTAACAATTATTTAAAATATACGAGGCGGGCCTCAGAGATGCCACCGTCGTCTCCGGGCGCTTTAGGGAGTCTGGCACACCGCTCAACAACCCAGCAGCTGTGGCCAGTCACCCTCAACATCCCCGGCAAGTACGGCTTGCAGGTGACCAGCTGCAGCGGCTCTAACTCTTCCGTGAACACCCCGGGCTGGTGTAGCTCACCCATGTATTTTAACTCACCCCCGAAGAGCCCAGCAGGTCTACCTCACCGTTGAACACTCCAACGGACCCAGCCCACCCTGGAACACCCCAGCAGCCAGTCCAGCTCACTCTTGGAGCTAGCCTCAAATACCACCAACCGGTCTAACCCCCCTTTAACATTCCCAACATGTATAGCTCACCCAGTTATAGTTCACTGGTGAAAATCCTTGGAGGTCCGAGGGGCCGTGCCTGAAACTGCTGCACTTGGCAGACACGGAGGAAGGAAGGGGGAGAAGTCAGGTGTGAACCGGCAGCTGAGACAGCCCAAAGCGGCCTCATTGTAGCAGGCTCTGCGACCCTGAGGGTGGCAGGGGGCGTCCGACTGGGAATGCAATGAGGTGGCATGCGGCAGCGGGCACACGTATACATAGGAGCGGCGCTCCTCGCGGGGCAGACCCTCTAAGGGGGGCGGGGAAGCCCTCGGCGCTCATGAGGTGGCATGTTGCAGTGGTCACGCATGTAAACACAGGAGCTTCGGCCGGCACCGCCTCTCCCTGCCGGGATATCTTTGATTTTCAGCACCCTCATGATGCAGTCCTCCTCCTCCTCCTCAGATATGTGCCCACCATCCCCGGTGCCTGAAAGGATCCCCCACTGCCTCTGGATCCAAGGCAGAACAGCCCTGCTTTTAATTCCAAGAGGCATTGAGCAGACTGTTAACTTTTTTGAGATGACATTTGGTTTGAGGGAGGACGGGACTCTGCCTGAATAGTTTTGATGTAACATATAGTGTTGATGTAACATTCCTTGAGGCTTTTTATTTTATTTTAACCAAAGATGTCAATCATTCAATCATTCATTCATTCGCTGATTTAAAATTAACCTCTATAGGTCATGCCGTGTGTTTGTCGAATGAGTCTTTATAAGTCTTTGACTTTGTAGTATGCACTCTAAACCTTCATTATATATGACCGAGTGTGCAACGGACTGTAAGTGAATATTTCCACATATTCCTCATGACGAACTTGTCAAAGGTTTCAAATCACGTGACCTCAATATCGGAAGTGAATACGATCCATAAATGGGACAAATGGCGCCAGTGACATCCATTCAACCCAATTTTCTAGGTGTTAAGAAAGAGAAAGCCACAAAACTGTTCAATTTTTTGCATAAATTACACTACCGAAAATTAACATATCCTCGGCAGAGATGAATGCAGGTAAATCCTCTTTATGGAGCTAAAGTAACAGCCCCTCTACTCATATAGTAGTGGACCGTGGGTGTCGGCCAAAGGTTTTCTGCACTTTTTGGGGACCTCCTTGATTCTTTGCAAGAGGATAACTTGTTCTATCGCCCCCTTTTGTTCAGAAAGTTCTTTCATCAAGATGGTTCTGTGAGGGGAGAGTGCACAGGCATAGCTTGACAAGCGAAGGCTTTCTGCTGAATGGGACAGAGCATCCCAGTCAAAGGATCTGCAGGGCCCACTGGTCTAAAGTTCCAATACCCCATTCCCACGGCAGTCCCTGCTCCTCCCTGAACACGACTTCTTTTTAGAGGAGTTAACTGTTAGGCACGAAGAGGAGGTGTGGCTGCTGTCTTCGACAAATACATTGTCAGCTATAGCCACAGAATTTCCTATAATGCGGATTAAATTGCTTCTCACTCTCGCCTCCTCACGGGCTCCCACCCCCTCAGTATGCCGGGGAGCCCTGTCGCCAGTCTCCGCCCCCTCCCGTCTCCCTCTGCCCCCCATTATTTGCGCTGATCCCACTCAGAGCTCGCACAAATCCCTTCTCCGTGTCTCATTACTCTGCGCACTCATTCCCTGATTCTTGCTTCCTTTATCCGTGTCTCTTCCTCTCGCTCGTGTTTTCTTCGCTCACTCTTCTTTCCACTCTTTCCTGGCCTTCCCTCTTTTCTCTTCAATCTCCTTTCCCTTCTCTCTCCCGCGCACCCTCCCCTCTTCATGTCTCACTCCGACTCCTCCTCACGGCCTCCCACCCCCTCAGTATGCCGGGGAGCCCTGTCGCCGGTCTCATCTCCCTTATCTCACTCGCTCCCACACCTGTCCGACAGCTCACCTCTTTCTCTCTTTATTAAACAGTACAGAACCCCATTCACCAGTCTGTTCCCCCTCACCAGCGTTTGTTGCTTAGTGTCCACCCCTCCCCCAATAACTGTCCCTCATACCAGTGTCTATCCCTATGCATGTCCCTCCCCGTACATCTGTTGCCACCTACACTAATTTCTGTCTCCCGCCACCAGTGTCCACCCTCACCTCTGATGTCTGCCCCAACACCAGTGTCTGTCCTCACACAGGTGTCTGCCTGTTCCCATACACTAGTAACAGTCCCTCTGCAGCAGTGTCCGTTCCCCTTCAACCAGCGTCTGTCCCCCTTCAACCAGAGTCTGTCCCCCTTCAACCAGAGTCTGTCCCCCTTCAACCAGAGTCTGTCCCCCTTCAACCAGAGTCTGTCCCCCTTCAACCAGAGTCTGTCCCCCTTCAACCAGAGTCTGTCCCCCTTTAACCAGCGTCTGTCCCCCTTCAACCAGCGTCTGTTCCCCTTCAACCAGCGTCTGTTCCCCTTCAACCAGCGTCTGTTCCCCTTCAACCAGCGTCTGTTCCCCTTCAACCAGCCTCTGCTCCCCTTTACCAGCCTCTGCTCCCCTTTACCAGCCTCTGCTCCCCTTTACCAGCCTCTGCTCCCCTTCACCAGCGTCTGCTCCCCTTCACCAGCGTCTGCTCCCCTTCACCAGCGTCTGTTCCCCTTCACCAGCGTCTGTTCCCCTTCACCAGCGTCTGTTCCCCTTCACCAGCGTCTGTTCCCCTTCACCAGCGTCTGTTCCCCTTCACCAGCGTCTGTTCCCCTTTACCAGCCTCTGCTCCCCTTCACCAGTGACTCTGTTCCCCTTCACCAGTGACTCTGTTCCCCTTCACCAGTGACTCTGTTCCCCTTCACCAGCGTCTGTTCCCCTTCACCAGCGTCTGTTCCCCTTCACCAGCGACTGTTCCCCTTCACCAGCGGCTGTTCCCCTTCACCAGCGGCTGTTCCCCTTCACCAGCGACTGTTCCCCTTCACCAGCGACTGTTCCCCTTCACCAGTGACTGTTCCCCTTCACCAGTGTCTGTTCCCCTTCACCAGTGTCTGTTCCCCTTCACCAGTGTCTGTTCCCCTTCACCAGTGTCTGTTCCCCTTCACCAGTGTCCGTTCCCCTTCACCAGTGTCCGTTCCCCTTCACCAGTGTCCGTTCCCCTTCACCAGTGTCAGTGCCCCTTCACCAGTGTCAGTGCCCCTTCACCAGTGTCTGTTCCCCTTCACCAGTGTCTGTTCCCCTTCACCAGTGTCTGTTCCCCTTCACCAGTGTCTGTTCCCCTTCACCAGTGTCTGTTCCCCTTCACCAGTGGCTGTCGTTTAGTGTCCACCCCTCCCCAATATCTGCCCTAACACCAGTTATTTTTCCCTCATACCAGTCTCTATCCCCATACATGTCCCTCCCTGTACATGAGCCGGTACCAAAGGGTCGCCTCTTTCCCGCTTTCCAAGAAGCAGACTCAGTTATAGGTGAGACTATGTGTGGGTGGCTCTGTGTGTGTGTGGGGGGGGGGGGGGGGGGGTGGCTCTGTGGGTGTGGGACAAACAGAAAGTGTACTACACAGCCATCTCCTCAGCAAAAAGTTCCCATTTTGCTGCTCGCATTGATAGGGCGAACAATAATGCGAAGGAAATCTTTGCCATTGTGCAGAGTTTTGTGGCTCCTTGTGCACAGGAGGCTGTTGCTACCCCCTCAGTCACTTGGGCGAACACTTTGTCCAATCACTTTAGGGAGAAAATCAGGGATATTCAAGATTCCTTCCCAAAAACGCCTGCTTTGTCCTTGGGGGAGGGGGGGGGGGGGTCTTGTGTGGCAAAGGACTTGGATTATTCCCTTTCTGCCTTTAGCCCCACCGACCTCTTGGCCTCCCACAAAATCCTCGGGGCTCTGAAATCTGGTTCCCCCCATGACCCTCGCGCGGCTCGGTTGCTGGCAGATCTAGCGGACTCGATTAACCCGGAAGTTAATAATCTGATTAATCATTCGCTCCGCAAGGCTCATGTCCCGCTTGTTTGGAAGCAGGCCCTGTTATTGCCTTTACTCAAGAAGCCTACTCTCGACCCCTCGCTTCCTGGTATCTACAGACCTATTTCTCTTTTGCCTAGCTTGGCCAAGGTCTGCGAAAAGGTGGTCACTTCGCAGCTAACCAACTATGTGGCGAAGTCGGGCGCGCTACATCATGCGCATTCGGGGTTTCGGGCTGCCCACAGCACAGAGTCGGCATTGTTGGAGGTGGCTGAGGCTATTAGGGACTGTTTGGATGCTGGCGGGAGAGCAGCCTTGGTGATGCTGGATCTCTCGGCGGCTTTCGACACAGTTCCTCACTCTCTCCTTCTTAACCGACTGGCCGATATCGGCATTACGGGTACGGCGTGGAGTTGGTTGCAATCCTTTTTGGAGGACAGGTCACAGCAAGTCTGGCTGCCTCCGTTTTCCTCGTCATACTCCCCTCTCTCCACTGGTGTCCCGCAGGGCTCTTCCCTTAGCCCCCTTTTGTTTAACATCTTTATGACTCCCCGGGTTTACCTCACGGAGTCACTGGGGGCTAGGGTGATGGCATATGCGGATGACACGCAGTTATTGTTCACTTGGAGAAGGGGTGAGGACTCGGTCATCATGGTTCAGCGATGTCTTTCTGCGGTGTTTCGCTGGCTGGCCAATGCACAACTTAAGTGCAACGATGAGAAGTCGGAAGGTGCTCCTGTTTGGGGCATTTCCTGCTGGCTTTAGAACTAGACTATGGCCTCTGGACTTTCCGCCCCCTCAATCAGACAAGGGCCTTGCAAAAAACTTGGGGGTGTGGTTTGAGGAAAATCTGAATTTTGCGCCGCATGTCAAAAAACTCACAGGGACTTGTTTTGGTATACTTAAACCCCTGCGAAAATTCCTCCCACTTCTGCCTATGGAGGCAAAAGAAACAGTAGTCCGGGCTTTGATTCTTTCGCGGTTGGATTATTCCAACGCGCTTTTAGTTGGTTGTCCAGGCTACTTGATAAAAAAGTTACAGGTAGTCCAAAACGCGGCTGCTCGGCTCCTACTGGGCCTCTCTTCCAGGCAGAGCGTGCGGGTCCATTTCCGTCACCTTCATTGGCTCCCTGTTGAGGCCCGTTTGAAATTTAAAATGTTGGTCATTGTCCAACGGGCCTTGTATGGATTGGGCCCACTCTATCTGCAGAAGCGTTTTACTTTTTATTCCCCTACTAGGACTCTGCGGTCTTCGGACCAACTCCTTATCCAGACTCCGCGTTTTTTGCGCCATAGGTTAGGTGGCTGCTCTTTCACCCGTAAAGCTGGCCTAGCCTGGAATGAGCTTCCTCTTGCTCTTAGGAAGGTTGCTGATCCGGCTGTCTTTAAAAAGAGCCTAAAAACACTATTGTTCTGAGACCATTCTTTTGAGTCGTTGCCTGCTGTGTTGGTGGGCGGGGGTTCAGGGTAGCAGCGCCGGGATACTCTGAGTAACTGTGCGCTTTAGAAATGCAGGATAGCGTAACATAACAAATGCAGGATAACGTGTGTGTATGTGGCTCTGTGTGTGTGTATGTGGCTCTGTGTGTGTGGCTGGGTGTGTGTGCGTGTGTGTGTGTGTAGCTCAGTGTGTGTGTGGCTCTGTGTGAGGGTGGCTCTGTGTGTGTGGGTGGCTCTATGTGAATGACTGTGTGGGTGGCTCTGTATGTGTGTGTGGGTGGCTTTGTGTGTGTGGGTGTAAATGCAATAGCTCATGCATTTGCAAGCGATTAACCTATTGGCATTGTAAATTACAATGCCATTTATTTATGATTTAAAAAAAATTTTTAAATGTCATGAGCAATTCCAATAGCTCTACCTTTAATAATGCCGAGACCATTGCATTGTAAATGCTTGTTACCTCTTCTCATCTCAAATTCAGCATGGGAGGGGAGCATTAGTTGGCGTTAGGATTATGACAGGAATGAAGAAATAGTCTGTCAAACCCAATTTTATAGGGGCAGAGATTTGTATGTGGCTTTTTTTTTACGAAATCCAGCCTCAGTGTAGAGCCCTAATCGTAGGTAGGGTAAGTGCAAGGTTTATTAGGTTGTCAGATTTGAGGAGAATTTCGTATGCCTTTGTGTTTTTCCCCGATGGAGTTGAAATCTGCTGTAAGACCTGATGTGAAGGAGGGGAGTTGATCAGTGTTCGAGTAAAGAAAGCCAACATTTTTTTGGGCTGCTCTGGACCGTAATAGATGTTAAGACTCACTGGTTTATGTGTTGTAAATATATTTTCCAATGTGAGGCATTTGAATGAGCAGTTTGTTGCCCTATTCTTTCATAAACCTACCACCCTCTCCTCCCACCATTTATTCCTGTTGGACGCTGAAGACTACTGGCAACAGTCTTATGAAAGATAAGCAGAACCAGCTCCCGATGAGTGAAATAGCGTCACAGTCTTGGGCAGCAGCAGACATGGAAGTTTCATTAGCGACTTCGAAAACCTACACTAAAGGAGGGTAACCTTGATACGATGTGTAAGGACATTGGAGACTGGGTTCAGAGGGGTGAGTCTTCTGTGGTTACTTGGGCAGATTTATATTGGCGAGTAGAGCATCTAGCTATGGATGCTTTAGTAAAAGGATGTCCTATGAGATTTGTGGTCACATGGTACTTAGGTGTTTGGGGTGCAATAGAAGCTAAATGGGTATTGGAATACTCCAAAGCATTAGGGTTTGCGAGCATTTTGGGCTCTTCACATGGGATCAGTTCTAAGTGTGTGTTCTGTAGACTTTTTAACATGTCATACAGGTGAGGTGATCCAGCTTTGACACCAAGCAGTTCATTTTGGAAGTCTCTATAAAATCTGTGCACTGATCAGCAACAAGTAGCTATAATAAAGTGTAAGGCAAGTGTTTGCACCTCTCACATGGATTATGCCACAGGGTAGTACAGTCTTTCCGGGGCGGCTCTGGTGACTATTGGAGTATGCTGTGGGTTTGTTCCTCCACAGACTTCTAAGTAGCTTTGTTTCAGGTTACAGTACAGTTTACCTTGATTATGTCAGCAACTATACAAGATTATGCATGTGTAACAGAAATTTCCGCCAGGCCTACCATCAGCACATCTAGGAGCAAATATCACATTTAAATGCACAAATACAATTAGGAGCAAAATCACTATTGGTGCTAACTAAGCAAGGAAGTGGAATCACAAGACAGGAACTGTGGTAGTGAGTTGTCAAATTCGGTGTAAAATATATAGCATCAATGTGACAACACATGTGGCCGACCACACAATGAAGCATATCATCAACCTTAGTGCACCATCAGCAGGAGTATGGAAAACCTTAAATGGAGTATTACAAAATTAGGGGCTAGATGTAGGTATTAGCAAATTACCGAATTGTAAATACCGAATTTTACCGATTCGGTATTTACTAATCGGTAATTGCTATGTAGGGGGGGGGGGGGGGGAAATCGGTAAAAATACCGAATCGGTAAGATGCGGTAATTACCGATTCGGTAATTACCGAATCAGTATTTGGCCTTGAAGCCCATAGGATTCAATAGCAAATACCGATTCGGTAATTACCGAATCGGTAAAAATACCGAATTTCCAAGGGGGACAGGGTGTCACTTTGACACCCTGTTGCACCCCTGTTTCTGGCTTGTGTGCCATGTGGCACACATACATGCCCTAAGGGCATGTATGTGTGTCACATGGCACAGGTTTACATGCACAGATGTGCATGTACACAGAAATTCGTAATTTACCACCCAATAGTATTGGGTGGTAAATAACGAATTTCTAAGGGCCTGTGGCACTGTAAACTGTGCCACCTACATATTGAATTACAGAATCGGTATAGTTACCGATTCAGTATTTTACCGAATCGGTAAATATACCGAATCGGTAAATATACCGATTCTGTATGTTTTAAGGCCCCTACATCTCCATTAGCAAATACCGGTCGGTAACGGCCGAAATCGGCCGTTACCGACCGGTATTTGCCGACCTACATCTGGCCCTAGGTGTAATAATAAAAGGAAAGTGGAAACGCTTTTAGGATCACTGATCACATTTGGAAATACAAATACGCATAGGTGCAAAATCATATGTAGTTGCAAAATCACAGCGAACATACTTGAATGTACAAACATTACATTTAGGCCATCATTGGTGCAATATTATAAGTTGTGAAACAGACGCAAAAACACCTTTAGTTGCGCAGCTACACTTGGGACAACAACATGAGAGCGGTGGAGTGACTTTTAGGTGCACAAGCTTAGTTGAGTGAACAATCACCCTTGGTCTGAGATAAGATGCAGTATGGTCTCACATGTTGGCACAAAATCACCAAGTACAGAGGAAGGGATGTAGTAAGATAACATCAGGTGTAAAAAATGTGAACTGGTATTACATTGCATTTAGTCGAAGCATGTCCAAGTTCATTTTTGGTGTAACCTCCGCATGAGTATGCAAAACATTTAGAAGCACAACGAACATTTAGGTGCCACATCACTCTTGGTGCATAGCGAGGACACTGTGGTATCAGATTTATTGGCAAAAAATTACTTTATGGTGCATATTTACTATTGGTGCAGTATCAATACGAGTGTAGAAACACCCTTGGAAGCATAATGTACATCCACTACACAGCATGGAAGCCTAGGTTCACAGTCTAAGCACTGCGACGGAAGGCAGTCTTTAGGCAGGAGGAGTAAGAACTGTAATAGCATAATAAATCTCATTTGGCATGATCCAAGGTGTGAATGAATGTCACTTTCTTTAAGCAATGGCTTAAGGAAGCTGTACCAAAAGGACCAATGGCTAAAAAACGGGCTGACCTGAAGCCCCTTTTCTTTATACATTTTTAAATAAATCTCTAGCACAATGCTAAAGCTACCACGCCAGACATAATAAGTGAATCACATGCATTTATGCATTTCTGTGATGGTATTCCAAGAGCTCTCCAGATTCTTTAAAGGCTATTGGACAAACCTGGCTTCAGACTACAATGTGCACATCTAAAAATTCGCATCTTCCTCCTTAGTATTTAAAAATGCTATGTGCTTATGTGAATCTATACCTATGATGGCTCAGTCTATTGCAGGTCAACCTTTCATGCCCAGAAGAGAGTTTGCGCCCATGAATATAAACTTTGTAATGGAAGCAAGGCAGGAGCGTTACGTTGGGCCCTGCAGCCCTGTGGGAGTGAAGGGTGGTGGGTGGGGCAGGCTTTGTCATCCAACATGTCCCCTCTGCACCTGCAACGGCTAAAAAACCAAGGCCCACATGCATCATTGTTACATTTTGCACTTCCTAATTTGCGAAAAATAAGGAATCGCAAATTAAGAAGTGCAAAATGCTATGCATCATTGTTTTCGGTATTCATTTGGGATTCGGTAAAAATCGCATTTTTTACCGAATCCCAAATGAATACCGAATTCTTAAGTGCATTTTCGCAATTCCTATTGATTCCTATGGGCCAAAAGGCCCATAGGAGTCAATGGGAAGGCATCAGCAAATTGCGAGTGGCACTTTGAAAATTTCATGGGTGCAGGGGGGGGGGTCCAAAGGACCCCCCCATGCACCCCTGAAATGTATTTTTCGCATCATGTTTCACACACACATGTCCTAAGGACATGTGTGTGTGAAACATGAATGTAGAAAAAAAAACATTTGCAGCATTTTAAACACTTTTTCCAAATTTACCGAGTGGTTCAACCACTCGGTAAATTTGGCACCCTAATTGCGACTTTGCACTTGTTAAAGTAATGATGCATTGCTTTTAAGAAATCGCACATCTGCGACTTCTTAAAAGCACCCGCAATTTTAGAACTCGCAGCAATGTTACGAATTCTAAAATTGCTTCATGCATCCCAAAAAGCACTTTTGCATTCGCAAACGACCGATTTTAAGTAATCGCACCGTTTGCGACTACAAAAATGCTTGATGCATGTGGGCCCCAAAGCTCAAGGAAGCCGTTCTTACACAGAGCTGGAAGAACGAAGACGTGCGAACACCCCCCCACCCACCAAAAGAAATGAATATTTGCGAGGAATTGGAGACTAATGGGCCCTTCATCATATATTGCAGGGGGGGTCATTTAGCTTAATACCACTAGGGAAGGGGCCTATTAGAGCAATGTACAGGTGCTTATCACTTCCCCCACCCTTTTCCACCTGTGTGCCGTTTTCACACCTGGGTTCTTCTCCCCCCAACATCTCCCGCACCATTGCACTCTCGCTCTCTCTCTCGTCCATTTGTTTATCACACTCCACACTCCTCTCTCTGTTTGCTTCCCTTCCCCTCATGTTCACCATGTTGCTTCCACCTGCCCCTTCCCAACTCTGATCCAACTTGGATAACTAAACAAAAAAAGGAAAAAAAAACATTGCATCATTTTGTAGGCACCACATGTGTGGTACACATGCCTAAAAATTGTTCTCTTTTTTAGCCATGCTGCACTGCATTGATACAGAATGGCTAAAACTAATGGCAAAACAAAAAGGTCCCAAAGACGTGACCTACTGGCTTTGCCAATGGTTGTTATGACTGGACCTTCAATTGATAGATAGTCGGGCACCCAGTAAAGAGCTATTCTTTGAGAATGGCTGTGCCAATGATTGTCAAGACTAGAGCTCTGATGGGCCGTGGGGCACCCAGTTGAGGCTTATTCTTGGAGGGTGATTATGAAGTATAAACTCAGTAACTACAACAAACACTTCATTAGTACTTAATAAATTAGAAGTGTCAAAGAGCAGAGGCTTCAGTGTATATTGTGTATTTGCAACTGTTTTTTTAAATCATAACATTATTGGCGAAGCTTAAAATGGATTTAATTGAATATGTGTAACAAGTGGCTTTTCCTGTCACATTACTGCCCCACAAGCAATGCCTTCACATTAACCCCTTGTCTGCAGGGCTAATTCCTCCATGGTGCGGGGGGGGGGGTGAGCATGGTACCTTAGTGCTCGTGACGAGACCAGGCCGTCATGAGTCATGGTGGAGCTGTGCTAATGTCGGCCTGGTCTCGTCCCGGCCCTGCCCACTGATTAATTTGCCCACACGGGTGTGGAATTAAGCGCACGTGTGTGGAGAAGCGCTGTTATGACGAGACCATGCCGTCATGAGCACAGCTCAACTAGGACTCATGACGGCCTGGTCTCGTCATGAGCATGTTAATACTACAGGTTAATAATACAAATTTGAGCCAGTCCCCACTGTAGGAAGGTGGATATCTGACTATGGTTGCCCCCAACTTTGTGCCTGGTGTTTTGCTGGTTTTTCGACTTAGTTGACCTGGGGCCCTGCTATTCAGGACCCCAGGCCTACTGCTCTCTCTGTAAAATGGATTCCACGTACCTTAGGTACATATCTAATTGGATACTGAGTCACCTTATCAGTCCCTGTACAGTGTACCTTAGGTACCCAGGGCATAGGTGTACCCAGGGCCTACCAGGGGCTGCAGCATGTATTATGCCACCCCTGGCTGGCCATCCAAATCTGACACAACTGGCTGCACGACAGCTGGGGCAAGGTGATGTAATCACCCTTTGCTTTAGATATAGTATTCCTTTATCTAACCTTAAAATGGACACATGTATTCCTATCAGTCACTCCTATGGCAGGCCTTAACAATCCTGAAGGCAGAGTGCTTGGAATTATGTGAGATGGCGCTCTGGCATGAGCTGAGCCCGTTTGCAGCTTGCGGAACCAAGTCCTAATAGCTGTTCCATGATAACGCGTACCATATACTCTTAAGTGCCTTATAATCCTCGCGGTTATTTGCCAACTTTGGTATCGCTTTATCAAAACATGTCGAGTAAGGTGTCATACGAATTGGAATACTAACCCCTCGCCAATTCTGGGGGCGGGGTTAGCATTCCACCCTTCTAGAGGGACACGACATGTATGTAACTGTGAACACCGGTTAAAGCTTAACACAGCCTCAGCTCCACAAAATGGATGCTGCCACCACAGACACGAGTCTGACCTCCTGCTGCTGGGAGTCCTTCCAGCGAGGAGAGCTTGGACAAAGGGTTTCCTGTCAGGGGCGGTGCTAGCACCATCCCAGACAGGGTTTTGTGTATCCCAGGTAGGCAGGGCTGAGAGGAAGGTGACTGCAAGTGGCACCCCGGTGCTCACTGTGCATATGCCGGCTTGAACCAGTTCCAGGGGCACACCAGCCCCTGAGCTGGGGAAAGTCCGGACAAGAGAGAGGGGTGTAACCACCCCCCTTCTGGTCCCACCCATGGGCAGGACCTAGTCGCGTGCCAGCCCCTTGCTTTAGTATAAAGGTAGGAGCGGGCCCCCTTCCCAAATTAGATAATTCTGAACCTTGATGACTTTCCACAAAAGAACTCTTGAACCTTTCTGAAGACTCTCCCTTGTGGCTAAGGAGTAGCCACCCTGCACCAGCGGGCACCATCTAAGCGCATGCGGTTTGCTGCAAGTCCATCCTCCGGATCAAGACTGCCCAGCTCGACGAGACCCGGATTCCCTGCCATCTCTGACCTCTACCTGCATCATCAGCCCAGTTGAGATTCGTGGGTGTGACGAGACCCGAGGGACCGGCCATCTTCAAGACCTGCACGACGCTTATCCAGCAAGACCGCCGAGGGATCCTCGAGCGAGTGCTTTGGGGTTTGAGAAGCCCGAACCCTGAGCAGCTCCAGCACCGAAGTCCTGCCCCCCAGCATCCATGAGATCTGTGTGGGGCCCTTCTGCTCTTTGCTGCTCACCGCGTTGCCCGGCCACTTGCCTGCTGGCTTGTAGCCCTCCTGACGACGAACCACGACACTTCCATCACTGGTCTGGTTGCTCCAGACTGGCCCTTGCTCCCCTCCAACAGAGGAGCACCCCGGACGCTCCTGGTCCACTCCAGACGCCATTTTGAGTCCAACGCGTGGGCTTGCCTTTGCCAAGAGTTGTTGCCCCAATCCTGGGTCCAGCATCGCCGACAGCAGATATCTTCGTGGGACAGCTTGCACCTCCATCCTGGTCGCCGACAACGCCTCCTGGTCCGAGAGACTGCAGAGCCCAGCGTCGCCCACTCACCTGATCGAGGGGACTTCATCCGGTGCCATCCTGGTGCCCATCTAATCACTGGCTAGTGATTAAGAACTGAGTCCCCTCTGCTTTCAGGTCATCTCCATCATCGATCCAGGCTTGGATCACATCGAACTTCATCACTGGTCGCCTGCCAGCAACTTCTTCTTTCAGGCTCCATAGACTGTAACGAGGATTCCCGACGTCTTTTGAACCCTATGCAGCCGCAGCCCCTGGGCTAGGTAACCTGAGCATTTCGGTGCTCCAACGTAGGTTCACTATCTAAGTGTCCAGATCCTTTTTCGTTTTCAGCCTATCTAGTCGGATTCGTCCGATAACTGTACTTTTACGAGATACTAGTATCCATAGACTTTGTCCCGCATCCCGCGTTAGAGTGCACACTCTGCACCCAATCTCCCTAGGCCTCCTGCTCCTAACCTGAAGGTTCTGTAGTGTAGTCCTAGCGATCCTGAAGCCTCTGGATCTTGTTACTTACCTGCTAGTATTTCGCATTCCACTTTTGTAGTATATGGTTTTTCGTGCCCCTCGGGCATTTGTGTAAATTGTGCAACTTAAAGTATTTTCTTAAGAGTTTTGTTATGTGCTTAGCTCCCTGACTCATAAAGAGTTCAGGGTAGACTTGTTATAAATAAATATCCTTTTATTTTCATAACAACTTGTGTGGTGTCCTTTCACTTGGTGTTCAAGGGGTATATGTGATGGTATAACAGCTGGCTTAACACGCCCTCTAGAGTTTAGCCTAAAGACTGCTCTTGTCCATGCTACTAGGATAGCTGGTCTATAAGGTTGACTTACAACCAATCATCAATAAGGGTCGTTTGGATTGATACATAGTGATCACTAGAATAGTGAGCACTGCATATCAGGCCAACTTCTCACACCCACCAATAGTTTTGCTAATCTGGCTCCTATTAACCAATACTCTTATTCGCCCCCAAAGGACTGGCCGATGTTCCTTCCAGTACATAATATTGCTTTTTCTGTAGGTGCAAAACAAAGGAATACACGCATACACATGTAACTTTCCAAACTTAAACACGTTTGTGTGCCTCTGGACACGACCACGTTTAAAGCCTCGCCTACACGCCCAAAAAAAACTCTCTCACTAGATCACGGACTAACCAACATGCAAATTTCATAAGTCAGTGGCTAGGTTGGGCGCCGTTATTATAAAGATTGGGCGCCGTTATTATAAAGATTGGTACTTTATCTTGTAGCTATCAAGAGGGGTATTATATACTTGCTAAGATTCAAATGCAGCAATGTGCATTTGACAAAAGAGACAATGGGCCAAAATACAAGAAAGTAGAAACAACTCTATGAATCTGTATACAAGCATTACAGTGTTGCAGGTCAAATAGGTTGCTATGAAAAAATATCTTCTTTTTTTTTTTTAGAGACTGGTGGAGAATGGTCTTAAGAGTGATGCCTCCAAGCTATTTCACCATTTTCGATTTATACGGGGCCAGAGCATATCTGTTTAACTAGCTATTCTAAAAGAGCAGTTCTCGGTGAATAATGTATTTAGAATCTTCTTACCAATAGCTCTAAAAACAAATTATAATGGTTGTTAAAAAGAAAGAAGCTCAAAGATGATAATGCGAGAGTTAAAAATATGCAATTAAAAATTGCAGATAGGCATTGTTATGTGGTAAATCGGTCGACCAAAGATTTAAGTAGCACAAAAATAGCAAAAGCTTGAATTAAACTGCCTACCAAGTGCACATAGACTGACTCAATGTCAAAGTACATCATAGAGGTTCCTTCATTTGCCTCAGTGCAAGCCTGTGAAATAGATTCCTTCGATGTTATTATAAGTTATGTTATTGACTTTTTTAATGCACAATCGGCCATTGGTATGATACTGCGGCACTTTCAGCAGTCTAGGGATGACTTTCTAAATGCTTCGGAGGTTTCCTTCTGTCACAAGCCGAAGTCAGGTTCAGCGTGAGCAAGTCTGATGTCAGCAGTGTGCCTCACCTTACTCGAGTTTTTTTTTACTTTATAGGGTTTTAAAAAAGACACAAGGTCTCGGTCAAATTGTTTACATGCCTTCTTGGTGGACTAGACCGTGGTGGAGCATCTACTCTATGTATTGTAAAAGTTTTGAAATACCTTTTAAACCTACAGTCCCCTGCTCGTAATTAAGTAATACGCCACCAACAGTGAATGCGCAGGATCAAACACTATTGACTATCTGAATTGTACGAGCCCCAAAGAGAATAATTAAGTAATTGAGCCTCGAAAAGGAGACACAAACTTGAAAAAAATATTGGATTAACTAGCTATTGTATGAGTCAAAAGTATTCACAACAGCCTTCGCGAGTAACTTGGCAAACTCACGCCATCATCGAAACTTGCAAACTGGAGGACAGGATTGCAAGCAGGGCTTTCCAAAGGATAAAGAAGCATAAAGCATCTCAATTCTACAGTGGCGAGCTTAGGTCTAGGCCTCATACAGCAGCCTCTTCACAATTGTATTCACATACATTTCTGTATCCTTTCTGAAAAGCATGCAGTCAATCTGCTAAATGTGAAAGCGAATGCCTCGTGAAGGGTGCATCAATTAATGTCAAACTGACCGCAGATCTCGCTGCACTGCCGGCTGTCATACCAAATGGCTTAATGAAGTGGATTCCTATCAAAGCCAGAAGAAAGCAAGAGTAGACGCTGAGCAAGCCGTTGCTACTGAAGGAGGGAAAGACGTGCAAGCAACCATATGTACTTTCTTAATGTAAATGAATGTCACTGTAACAAATTGGTGTAACCAAGCGCTTTACAAATATTCGACTTATTGTTAAAAAAGACACAATGTTAATGTTTCCATTGATCTTTGTATTAATATCTTCTGTAGAGTTTTAAAAAAATTACACAATTTACGGTGAGGGGTGGGAGGGGCGTTCCCTTCCTAATTGCACCCGCAATGATGTGTGTGAATGTTTTGTGGCCGCAATAGCGGTCGCAAAATACTATCAAATTACCACCCTCTTCAAGAGGGCGGTAATGCAGTCGCAATTTGGAAGGGGTCCCCACAGGACCCCTTCCACTTTGTAACGGTCTCTAAAAATATTTTTAAGGGCAGGAAGTGGTCCCAGGGACCAATGCCAGCCCTTAAAAAATAAAACGAAAACATTTTTTTTTTTTTTTTTTTTTTTTTAATGCATCCCGTTTTCCTTTAAGGAAAACAGGCAGCATTTAAAAAAAAGCTGCTTTATTAAAATGTAGTCTCAGACATGGTGGTCTGCTGAGCCCAGCAGGCCTCCATCCCTGGGAGGGTTGTCATTCCCAATTGGCTCGCAAATTGCGAGAGGCTCATTAATATTAATAAGCCTCGCAATTTGCGACCCCTTTGAGAATCACAAAAAGGTGTAATAAAAACCACTGTACATTTCATTTAGCGCCTTGCAATTTGCGACTCGCAATGAGGCGCAAATTGCGAGGCGCAAAATTAAAGGGTCGTACATCTTAGCCCACACTTCCACAGGCTTTTAGCCAGACCTCTACATCCACTGGGCTGTTATAGTGTCATTAACATTTTCTTCCACCCACACCAGCATACTTTAAACTACTGGTTTCACTATTTGCTTAATTCACTGCGAGTGACGGCATTCTACCCTTTCACAAAGGGAACATCCTTCCACAAAGCAGTCTCCTAAGTACCAGGGATTACTACAGCAATGTGTGCTTTCTGAAACAAAAAACATTTAATCAAATTTTTTTTTAACCCGGTGAGGGCCCAGCGGCTTCCCAACAAGGTTGGCAAAAATCAAGATAAAACGAGCACTGGCTAAGACAAAAGACTGGCGACCAAAGTCATACCTACTGGCTTTGTCAATGCTTGTTTACAAAGTAAGGATGGCTTCTAGGTTTGACCATTGCTCAACCTGGATCACAAGTCCTGGTCCAAAGAGCTTATCAAATATGGTAAGAAAGAAAGGAGGCACTTGCAATTAATTATTTATTTTAATTGCAAGGGTGATACCGTGGGAGCAGGATTAACTGGAATTAATCCTAGCAATGCCCTATTTAATGCACTACTAGTGCACTGTAGAAGGGCACAGCCAAAGTCAATCCGTCACGAAAAGAAAAAGTAGAGAGAGGCATGCAGCAAGTGTCTTGGTAGCAAAACAATTCTTGTAGCCTAGGCCAAGAGTAGCCGGCGAGTGGCAAGCAACATGGATGGCCGAGAGAAGGACAGGAGTAGATGGCAGGGAAAAGTACATCAAGCGACAAGTACAGACAAAGAGGCTTTCAGGCGGAAGATCATTTAACGGAAGCGGTGATGTATTTTACAAATAAAGCTACTTATCGTCTGTGTACATCAGAGTCCCTGTTTGAGCAACTGATCAATTATTGGTGAATATTATGCAAAAGGAAACCTTGCACCTTTTCTCACTGTTCCGACATGGTCAGCACACTTCATCCGGTGGCAAAAGAAGTTGCATACAAGAATGGGTTCGCTTAAGTGTCACTGCGCCAAAACATAAGTATAAAAGCAGAAGATTACAGAGAAGTTAACTTTACCTATTTGTTGTGTTTATTCTTACTTTGGCACCTGCCTCAAACATGAAATAGCTTTAATGGATGTGGACAAATAAGGGAGAAAAGACAATCCAGTATATAGTTGTCCCATTTCTCTCTCTTTAGGGGCAGGTGGGATGAGTGGAAGGTAGCGAGGACTTTGAAAGAAACTGGCACTATAATTTTTAGAAGGGTCTGGGCTGGTATCAAACCTAAAATGATATCTTGCATGTAGCCGGTTACAAAAGTAGCCAGTTACAAAAGTAGCCAGAAAAAGCCAACACAATGGAAAAAAATGAAAATAAAGCTAGCTAAAAAAGTAATAATAGAAGTTTAGACAGCCTTGGTACTCTTCCTCTGCATTTTATCCCTCGGTTTAATTTTGAACCATCCTACAAAACTTCATACTACACGTCTGGTGTGTCAAAGTGCAGTAAGTAACAGATTAGAAGAATAGTTAATTTTATGTTATTGAATTTTCGGGATTTTGGCAGGATGGTAGGTACAGTTTACCTTGACAAGATACAACTTTGTGACCTTCAGATCACTGCAGACGTAAACAATAAGTTGCCAAAACATCTTGGGGTCTTCTGAATCAGAATATCAATTCAGCTTGTATTTGTCAAATGCTATGTTAAAACTTTGGTCAGACAATGAGGTTCCAGAATAAGCTGCAGATCCTTATGTGTTGTAGGGAGCAGAGAAGCTGGCTTAATATATTGTGCACACGTATGTAAGTGAGTGCCCTGCACTACACCAGACAACCCTTATGGTGATTTTAGTGGTCTTAGACAACCTTAGAAAGCTCTCTAAGTGGTAGCCGAGGAGAGCAGCCTTTAGGCTTAGACCAAAAGTTTAGAACAGCTTGTTTTACCAGCACATACACTTATTGGTATATATTAAGTGAAAAAGAACCACACAGTGTAATTATAAAAAATATGTAATTATTATAAGACACTCACTAACAAATACAGATATCTCCTACCTGGAGATATACGGAGACCGAACCACATACTAAAATAGTGGTATGCGACCCACAACTCAAGTCAAGACTATACCCAGAAGACATAGAGGTGCCGGGGACCTAAGGAAGCACCCGAGGTAAGTAACCAGGAATCCCACAGAGGCCACGTGCAGAGTGGGAAAATGACCACTGGCTCAATACAAGTCGATAGGTAAGTCGCGGTTGCACTTTTAAAGAAGAAGGACCCTTCCTAGTGAACCCTGAAGAAACCCAGTGGAAGACATAGTTAAAGAGCCAAGCCACCCCACCTGTGGATACCCTAGGAACCAGGATACCTATACAGGAAAGCTAGGTGCATAGATGTGAAGTGGCATCAGAAACCATAATCAAACTCAGTGGAGACTTCAGGAAGATGCCTCTGCTAGAGAAGGCAACAGTGTCCGGTGGAACCCAAAGGAAGATTCCAGATGAGAAGTACCTGCAAGCAGAGGGGACAGAGTCTATGCGACTCAGGAGTGACCAGGAGACACGGAAGACGAATGCTGCAGCTGTGCGGACCAGGCGACCCTGTGGAAGACCAGGAGCCATTCACGAACTGTCCGAAGTCCGAGGTCGGGAGATGAGGGGGGTGTGGGAGGGGGTCGATGCCCGTTGGGAGCACCAGCCAGCCTTGGCAACTGCAAACAACTTGGGAAACAAAGAAGGTGCAGTGTCGGGACCAGCAAGGTGAGAAGCGTGGCTCAGTGCTTAGAGGTGGCAGACCCGGAAACTGAGATCGGCTGTGGACCAGGGTTCGATTCCCCTCTCGGGCTCGGGCTCAAAATTCCACGGAATCGACAATTCTCGCTCCGGTGCCTACTCGACTCACGGGGTCACACTCTGCGACTCTGGGCAATAGCTTGCTTAATCTCCACTACGGCCCCTCGCGGCTGGATGCCTGGCTTTCACCTTGTGGATACCCGGCCGGGATATCTCACAGGGGAATACCAGGACGGGTTCCCTAAGCAAGCGCCTTGGGACCCCTGGGTTAAAGTGCACTATATAAATCGAAACACATTTACATTTACATTTACAAGTGACTCACCACAAGCAGCGGAGTCATGGCAGGCCCGAGCAATCAGGGGAGCCCGTAGAAATCAAAGAAGACCCTCAAGAGGACCCACAGGCCAAAGGCACTGGAGTCGCAAGAAGACCTTGAGCAGCTCACCAAAGATGTACACCCACAGTGCAAGTGATGCGGTAAGGACAAAGATATTGGTCACAGGAGATGCTTGAGGTTAGGTCTACTTAGAGCCCGAAGTTCATGCAGGAAGGAAGACAACAAGCCTTTGCAACGGCAAGTCGATGCGTTGCACAGGGGTTCGGTTCCTGCGGCGCTGACCAGGCATACTGACCTCAAACTTGGTGAGAGGACAGGGCATGGCTTGAGGGATGTGAAGAACCATCACCTGTGCTTATGAGCTTTTCAAGTCCGTGGGAGCTCGGGATCAGCAGACCAGTCAACTTTGTTGCGGTGCCTGCAGATGCAGGAAAGTGACTGCTTTACTTCAAGGGAGATTCCTTCATGTATCTTGGATATCCAAAGGCCTTGGAAGGTTCCTGTATGGAGCACGGGCAGAGACATTGCAGCAGACTTGCAGGATGATGAGACCAGGAGCTGTAGGAGTTTCCCAGTTGTAGTCTCAGAGCAAGGTCCTGTGAAGTCCAAATTGCCCAGACGGTCAAAGAAGAAGTAGTGTCTTGAAATGAATCTTGTCCCACAACTAATCTAGGAACCCACCTACAGGTAAGCCCTTAAGTACCCTAACAAAAGGGTTGGGACGATTCAGGGTTCCCTCCCACAGGAGAGGTCAGACAGTGAGGAGGATACTCCCATGTCCTTTGTACAGTTCTGCGCGGGGGCGAACGGCTCCCTGAGCTGCTTTGAATTGGATTATGCAAGGAGGGCATCAAATGTGCCCCTCAAGCAAACTGAGTGGAGCTGGCAAGCGCTCCCACCCAGCCCCAATAAACTAAACCCTGTCTCAGAGGTGGTCACACCTCCCTGTGGCAGGATACCTATTGTTTTGCCTTCCCCTGCTCGAACTGGTCTCCACAGCAGGAGGGTGGAATCGTGTCTCAGGCCGGCAGTAGCCACGTTGTGCTGTCCGGGTCTAGAAGACTGGTACAGGGAGCAATGTGGGCCTCCTGGAGGAGCTTTACAGTGCATGGAATTATACCTTTCACACTGTTTACGGTGTTGGGGTATGATTCCACCATGTTTGATACCAAACATGACAGGGTTCATTACAGCCAGTTTATCACGTAGTGACGCATGGCCAATATATGTATCATAATTGCTGATGCACTTACAACCCGTAAAAATTGACTCCGAAGGTTGTAGGGGTGCCCTGCTCATGGAGGGGCACGTTCACACTTAGAACAGAGCACCCTGGCTTCAGGATTGAAAGGCCTGCCTTAGGGGTGACTTGTAGGTTTTAAGTGCAGTGACCTCAGATATAGGGCATCCTACAACTGTTGTAAGTGTGGTAGCACCAGTTTACACCGGCTGTGATGGCAGGCCTGTACTTACAGTTTGAGTGATATCCCATGGGTGGCATAATACATGCTTCAGCCCATGGGGACCCCTGGTGTACCTATGCCCTGGGTACCTCGGTACTATATACAAGGGACTTATAAGAGTACACCAGTATCCAATCTGGGATGTACCCAAGTAAGTACTTACCATAAGCAATTTAGGGGAAAAAGCACAGAGACGGGGGTCCTGATTAGCATGATTCCACGCAGACTAGTCCGAAACAGTATAGCACCAGACAAAAAGTGGGGGTAAGCATAAAAGAAGTTCCTACTTTCCTACAGATGCTACCTGACAGCTGTTTAGGAGGAGTGGGGGGAGCTTTAAACCAGCATCCATGGGGGCATGATAATATCCTCTGGGGGGACGGCTCACTCCTACACCCATTTCCAATTAAAGAGACCATCAATGACAGGGAGTCACACTATGATCCAAAAAAGCCACAAAAGAAGAAATATTTGCCAGAAACCATGTGCAATTGACCAGTTCACGATCCACACTGATGTACACCATCCAGGTGATAGATCCCAAAATAATTTTCTTTTCTGTGCTTTCTCAATGTTCACAACTTTGATTTTTTCTGAATTACTTCCAATATTTGAAATCCGAGCTAGGCATCTGTAATACATGTTTAAGAAAATATATTGAGACCAATATTTTGATCAATTTCTTATAACACATTTCTACACTTAGATATGTTCCTTCACGGGTCTCAATAAGTCTCCTGCGTGCACCAGCCAAAGTGAAGCACTTTCTATTGCAACCTGAGGAATCACAAATATGGGCTCTTTAGCATAACAAAGTAAGACTATCACATTTTACAACTGAATTAAAATGTATAGGATTTAGATTCCCGGTATCCATTTAAAGGTGGCAAATATTTTGCACATTTTGACCACAAATAATTTAAGATTGATTCACCCTCGTTATGCACATTAGAGGATATTTAAATGTGCACTATATTGGAGGCTGTAATGTTCAACAACCTTCAACAGACATCAGCTACACAACACAGATAGCCTCTTAGAGGACAAATTAAGGTTAAGATTTCTTTGCCTGCGTGCACACTAACATGACCCTGGAGAACAAAGTGTATATGGCTTCTCCAAGGACAACGCATCCTGAGGAAATCCAGACTGAGATTTAAGTGAAACCAAACTAGAAGACGAGAGAAAGTATACTTTAGTCAGGCATGATTTAGTAAGATAAAACTTGCACTTGTTTCCCTCCAAAATTCCAAATACAAATGTTCCCAACATCTAGGTTGATCTAATTATGTAAATGGACAGGGTTACACAACCATACTGTGTTACTGTGTTTTGTTATCAGTGTGGCTTTACCATTTCAAAGTGTATATTTATTTCATGGCTTTCATTTTTTAGGTCTCACCTGGGCAGCGCTTGCGCTGTCTCTTCGTGAAATTCTGTATTCAGCATATGGGCATAAAGCCCCGCTCACTTTCCGTCCATCTTTTTAATTGGCTCCTGTACTTTGTAAATGGTGGCTTTTCATTGGTCAATAGGCTTAGTAGTCGCTCCTTAGTACTGCCTTGTCTCTTCTTGTAACAACCAATGAGGACACACTCTGTTACATGTGTTGTTAGTCACAAGGTTTTAATTACAGTCTCAGAGCACTATTTTCTTAAAGGGCTTCAGGCAGGACACACTCTTGGTCCTAATAAGGCTGGCAGTGGTTACTTTCCTCACTTGCACATCTCACATTTATATGAGACCTTCTATAAATGCCTCTTCATCAGTTCCACACAGAGTACAACCTAATTAATATAATTGTCACATTTTTTAAGCTACTAATTGTATAAATGGACATAGCTATTTGAATGTACTCGTGGTACTGTCTTGCATGCCATGTATTATAGGTAGGGTGGATTTACCATATCTTTCACCGGGTGCAGTACCATATGGAACCAAAAGAAGTCCCATGGGATCACTTTTAGCCACATATGGTACTGCACCCTGGCTAGGTAAAAACATTAAAGGGTAGAAGGACTTGCACAGTTCTACCAGGACGGGTAGTGGACGCATGAGTGTTCCAAGTGCGCTTTTGGAACCCAGTTTCCTCTTTACCGGTCTACACGGACTCACGTGTACAGGCATCAAAGAAAAGAGAATATTCAAACAAGCACACTCGCTGGTCGGAGTGACTTATATAAAGCACACTGAGCATTATTTGCTTTTAATTGGATTTTTATTCATTTACACACATCGCTATGATCTACCAGTAATGTTTTACGCCTCACTTTACTTGGAGGACCACAGTAACGGATTCCTTTCTGTCAGCTCCCCTCACTGGGAGCCCAGCTGGGTCCCATGTGAGTAACCCCTCCATTCTATCACTTTCCTGTGGTGCACCCTTGTCACGCTGACATTTTACCTCTCAGATGTTCCTACATAAATAGGTCCTGAAGAGACCCCTTATTGTCACAGGGGTCGAAACGCCGTCAACAATCGTTCAAAGCGAATCATTTACCAGCCCCTATAATTGTATAAGGAGGCTGCTTCTACCACTTATCGTTTCATAGTTGTCTTTACCTTATTTTGGAAACCCTTTTCTGTTCATGTCACAATAGGTCACTATTGCTGTAGTTTCCATTTTATACAGGGGACACTTTTCACTGTGCATGAATTGTTTTTGTAATTGTTTATTGCATTATATACATAAATATTGATTGTGAGTGCTAAACATTGAGTAGTGTATGGTTACTTCTCCCTTGGATATCAACTTAACCCTGGTCTATTGCGATTGTGCTTAAAACTATCAACATTACTATATTAGTCCACAGGAACCACTGTTTCTGTTTATAAACTACGTACCCTGGTTCCAAGTGAGTAGGGTTTCCCTGGTCTCCTTCTGTCGATGGGTAAAATTATTGGCATAAATGCCAATAACTCCAACTCAAACAAATGTGAGACTGACTGCGTTTCCAATGCAATAGGTCTCACATTTGTTAAAGTTAGAGCTGTTGGCATTGAACAGGACAATGTTTTTTACTTTTTTTTATTACTATTGGCAATAGTGCCACGCAAATATAACTCCACTGCAAATGACAAAACAAAATGCAAATGCTTGTTTTGAGCACTTTAGAAGGGGATGTTATCTGGGAATTTGGTGGTCGTAATGGTTAAGGAACAAACTTATGCAAAATCCACTCATATCACAAAATAAAAAATATGAAAAGCATACTCTGCATGTTGGCAAATTTCATTAAGTATGCAGGGCCAAAATGTTATATCGCCTTCACAAGGTTTTCTTCCAGGAGTTTCAATTCAGTTGTGCCTTGGAATAAGCTTCTCTGAAGCCCGATGTTCTACTCCATACAAGAATTATTTTCTTCCAGAGAAAATGTTTAAACTCCTTTGCCACACACTCAATCCTTAACAAGTGTTGATTTGAAGTTGTCAATGGTTCTTTTCTGCTAAAATCGTCGAGATTTCCCCTCTTGCACAACTCTAAATGATAACCTTAGCACAATTTAGCACTGTGGGTCTACATTCCTGGGTTGTTAAGGTTACTGCCCTGAATGGAACAAGCACATGTATTTCATCTTAACTCCTGGCTATAGCTGGACTCATCTTGTGGCAGGTATATTGTGGTTCTGTCCTGCACCACAAAGCACTAATTCTGGAAGAGGTTTATTTTTAGGTTTAAATCTAATTATTGGTTTAAAAGACAAGAAGGACAAAGCAAGATGCATCAAGCAATAATGCCCAGCTCGCGGGCCTTAGGCAATTAAAACGCTGCATAGTGCATTAAGAACAATCAGGGAAAACAACCCGACTCCCCCCCCCCCTCCCCCCCCCCCTGTCCCACCCAAGAAGTTTATTTTTGTCGACACCATGCCTATAGTTCCCTTGACTTTCAAGACTTATTTTCAAGTACTGCACGCTCCTAGTTCCAATAACTTTCATGCTATCTCGAAATTCTGCACTACATTGGTATTTTCAGTACCTCAATTTCTTTCACGTTTAACATGAACATTAGCTCCTTCCCAGACCTGCATTTTTACAGACTCCTCCATGGACTGCTCGGAGCTTGACACAATATTTCCATGAAGCAAGGACGAGATTCACAGGTTCTCACATTATTTACACGTACCCGCTTTTTATTTCCCTATTGTTATTAAAGAAGAAAACAAATTCTGCAGGGGTTATTGTCATATCACATTTAAAAAATGTATCCCCAAAGATGGCTGGAGCTTCCTTTTCTAAACAGTTACACTTGTTGACAAAAACATGCCAGTAAAAACCAGGATCAAGCAGGAACTTCTCAAATAACAATGTGCTTTATAAAACTCTCCACTTCATGAAAATATTTTAAGTAAAGAACCTTAAGAACCAGAAACTGAAATATCACGTCAAGACGCCTTAGGAGGGACATGTTGTCATCCTAGTAGAAACTTCAGCTGAAAGCAAAATATAGATAAAAAAGATGGAAGGACCCGTCTATGTGGAAGGTGAAACTTTTCCTCCAAGATGCAAGCCGTCACAATTTCTCACTGTAACAAAACATTCTTGCATTAATGCAAGATGCATCAAGTCGAATGTAAAGGTTTTGATTCGAATGTGCCCTTCTTGGATCTCTAGGCGACAAGCTATTAGGAATACTCGGCAGAACTAAAATAGCAAGGGCATACTGTGGCCCAGTAAGTAGCAGGGGCTTGCGAATTCCAAGTAAATCAGATCAATGCCCTTTACATCTGTCGCATGCTGCAAGGTCAATGGATACAGTCGTAAAATAGCCATTGGGACTGAACTGACTTCAGCGCTAATCATTCGCATTAAAATTCAGACAAGCAACATTTTTTTTTATGAAACAAAAGATGAGTAATACTCTGAGAAATAGGGCATACAAACATCACTAATCAAGGTCGCTTAAATACGATCCTCCAAGCCATGCAACTATATTTAGAAAATACGTTGATAGTTTTGACTTTCAAGGCACAATATAGGCACTGAAATAAGATCTCGTACTTTATCGGTATCTCTCTGGGAACAAAGGGGTCTCCATTCTTGCACACGTAAGAACAAGCAAACAACTATTTCCATCATGCATGGAATTAGTTTGCTTACATGGAAACAAGCAAATGAGAAAAGCAAATATGTTTTGTGAAGGAATAAAATTAACATGAAAATATAGTGGACAGCACAAAAACTATTTTAGAAGTATGACATTCTCTTAAGGAATTAAAACTTGGCGAGCAAAATGAATAGGCGGAGGAAAGGCCTGCCTCAATGGCCCGGCTGATCTTTTTCAGACACTGACTTCCATACATTGATGACAATCAGACGCACAAACAAGGACCTTGTTATGGGTGAGGCAGATTAAGTTCCTGCCAACTTATAAGATAGGGCATGGTTGCTGCGACTGCATGGTCTGAATCTTGTTTCTATTTTAGATATCTTTTTATGACTTGGGTTGATTAAAAAAGCTCTTTTGTGTCCAAAAAAAGTGAGATGCAAGTGCTAGCTAGAACGACTCAATGAGTAAAGAAGCAAAATTGCAGAACGGCATGCTTCCACTTGAGATATTTTCACCCCTTTCCTACCCATTGAAGTAACTAGTAGGGTTAGAAGAAACTCACAGACTTTATACTTTCACAATAAGAACTCATTTAACATCTCACCAGCAAAACCCTCTTTCGATTTGAAAATAAAGTACTTTATAGATCGAAGCAGCCTACAGTTATATAAAATGTCAAATTCAGTCATAGGCTGCGCAAAACATGTTGGGGTATCTACAATCAAGCCATTTACCAGCGTTGCTTTTGAAAAAAACCTAACTCGTAATTGTCTAACTTTTTCATTGCCAAAAGTGACATGCGCATGACAGCATACTGAGGGTGCGGCACTGGGCCATTTTGAAATTGTTTATCTTCTGAGAAAACATCTAACTTTCTGAAGGCAAGCTCACCCGTGTTAGGATTAATGGAACAGGACTTAGACTATTCGTAATGCTAGGTCACACTCCATGCAAAACAAAGGCAACAAAGGCAGGTTGCTTACTGCTCTATAGGTTCTACATCACTTGTATATTAGTAAGAATTATTTGGAATTGATTTGAAGACATAAGATTAAAAAACTTCAAGCTCGAAGTATGTGGTCAAAATGGATTCCCTTCAGCAACAGCAGGTTTTGACCCATATCAGGCTTCAAAGTCATCTTTCGAAAAACGATGCACAATTCTTACTGTAGCTCAAACGAACGTTACAATATCTGCGCACTCCACTGTCTTACTGCGTGACTGAATTGCTTACAAAATAGAACCAATACTTGTGTATGATTTTCCAGATAAGTAAAATTGCCACGAACCAAGAACTTCATGGTTTACTTCAGGGTCCACCATTTGCCCCCGATTTACACATTAAGAAATAATTATTTCGCATTACTTAGTTTGTCAAAAAATACAATCCTGGTCCTATGATATTCCAGTCATCCACAATCAGTAGCACTACTACAGCTCTACTGAACTATGAGAACACCTTCTACTCGGGGCTTCCATTAAGGGCTGGAAAAAACCCACAATGCCAAAGTCGGATTACATTGACAGTTAGTCACAACTAAAATAAAATTTAAACCGCATTTCTATGCTACAAATACCTTGCTGGCACAGCAAGATAAACCAATGCATAGGAAACCATCAAACCCCAAACTAATGTTTAGCATCCACTCCCTTAATCAGCCGAGCTCTACGCAGCAGTATGATATATATTACAACGGAAGTTTACTTCTAAGTAAATGTTCTTGCATCCATTGAGGGATAACATTCTTAGAGGAGTAAGCATGCATTACTTCTATAATATGCTCGAACGATCTACACACCTTGTGAGTTAACATAAATTCAATGAAGAACAAAATTCACTAGCACAGATGATGAATCAGGCCGTCTAACTAAACTAAGCACTCCAATTAAATGTACTTTCACAGGATACCATACGTCTTAAACTGCGAGATTCTTACTTGTACTTAAACCTAGATCTGTGATTATGACATAAAAAGCAAGATGCTTGAATTGGCGTTTAAGGGCAAAATATTAATACATTATTTTTCTAACAACTGAATGTAGTGCCTTTGAAACAGAGCACCCAAGGTAAAGAAAGTGGTATATCAAGAACTGAAATTGATAAATAGATTCACCCAACACCCTTGTAAAAAATGAACTAAAACAGCAACCATCAATTCTAGACAGCTACAAACATAACTTTCTGGATTATCCTGCCCCGAAAAAAATATTCAAGCAAAACATGCTAAAATGAATCATTTAAAGCAATTGCAATAATTCAAAACAATTTCTGAAAGTGAAATTCTTAGCACATTCCTGATAACTGTCTTTCGACTAAATAGAACACCTATGCATGCTCCATTTTCTGCCACTCACTTTCAGCCATGCCGCAGATATCAGTTGCATGTGTTCCATTTCAAGGTGGATTTTCCACCTGGTAGGGGGCAAGACTGATAACATATGCTTACTTTAGTTTCTCATATAGTGTGATTAAGACCCTACGTAGAGAGGTCTTTATACCATAATACAGTGAGGGGCAGTAGATATGGAAATACAAAATGATTGTCAACTGGAATTAATAGTATGGCAAGTACACATGAGTGAAACATCCTGTATTAGGAAACAAGTTGACATTGATTCATGCAATGGTTGTACATTACAGACTGATGATGGCGCAGATATGCACAAGCATAGAGGTTCGTATAATGAAAATCTCGAGTAATTAGCAATGATTCTAATTCAACATCCATCTCTGTTGCGCTGTTGAAGCCTATTTAATCTGCCAGGATTCGAAACTGTAAATCTTACTTAAAAATAAATCTGTGCTTCTGTTATATTAACCTGAGTATTTTGTGAGTTGTTCATTTAACACTGAATGCACCGATTTGGGACTGGAAACAGAGAATCCCACAATTCAGCCTGGGCCCTTATAGAAACTGAAGAGATATAGAAGAAAATATATGTTTAACTCAAGTTTCTTTCACAAAGAGCTCAAACTCTCAAATCGCACTCAACATCGAGCTACCGATATTATTGCACAGAAACTCATACCTAAAGTATTCAAACAGATATTAGATAGGATATTTTAGGCCACCACAATTCAAATCACATAAGCCAGGTATCAACGAACGAATGCCTTGTAAGGGAGCAAGCGCATACTCATGGAACCCTAATGGAAAACAATTAACTGTATACTCCAGTTCCTCCTCTCGAACATATGGCTCGGTAAAAAAGCACAAGGGTGCACGAAAAGGGAGTGATTGGGGAAATCATTGGGCATCTCCAAATTATAACTAGGCATAGCACAACCATCACTGTATGTAAAAATCCATTTACAGAAGCATGTAAACAATTATCCATGGTACTTAGGGAAGTTTGCATCTGATCATTCCAATGGTCTAAGATTACAGGGAATAGCAGCATGCTGATAAAATGTTTAGCTTATCAAAACATCATGATCTAATCTTGCAGTTGTTCATACTCAAGTTTTTAACTTCTTATTGGTTATACTCAGGGCCACTGGAAGTGTGAATGTGCAGGTGTGAGGATTTTCACATAATTATATGTTTGCCACATAATCCATCATCTGCCACATATTCTGCAGATTTGAACAAAACATTTTTTTTCTAAAGGTTCAAAAGTTACTAAGAACACAACAACACCTGTTACTGTGCAGTGAAAGGCCCTTTAAAAAGATGGACTGGTCACCTTTCTGTTGCTTATTGCTATATTTGGGTGTTAAACTGGTACTAAAGAGATGCAACCAATGCCCAGACAATGTTTCTAAGTTTAAAAATGACGAAATTATTAAGTAATACTATTACAAAATAGGTTGTCATTTCTTGCCACATAATTTACTCAACACTGCTGTATAATGTGTCCCTCTGCTGCAAAATTCCAGTGGCCCTGGTTATACTGATGCAAGTTTGTAGTAATTCTGGACACCTGATCTCAGGTAGTAACTGATCAAGCCATTCTTACCCAATCATGCAATTTATTACACATGCTGACCTGAACCTGCAGCTCAGATTAGTAGGAAAGCGCGCTTAGCCATGTGGTGGGCTTGGCTTGCCTCATCTACTAAATCGCTATGATATATTTGTCTAGGCATGTAGCAAGTTTCAGCACTGTCCAGTGCAATCCATATATATTTGTTCAGTGTCAAAATCTTCAGAGAGTCCAAGGCCCTTACAAAGTGTAATTCTGGTTTGTCCATCTATCCACCCAGCCATGTCCCGGCCCCAACGCGAGCAGTCACACCCATGGTACTCAGAGACACTAGCAGCAGAAAAAAAGCACTGCAAAACACTCGAGCGTGCCTGGAGGCGTTCCTACGACCCTTTAGCTAAGAATACCTACAGATCTGCTACCAAAGCATAACATAAACTCATTAAAAAAACGAAAGAAAAAAAACGAAAGAATAAAAACGAAAGTAGCTTTCTATACTAACATGATTAAAATCAGTCCCAACCAATCTAAAACCATCTTCTCACTAATCAAAGACATGACTAAAGGAACAGAGGGAACCAACAATACAATTGTTTCCAACTCCAAATGTGAAGATTTGGCTCGCTTTTTCATTAATAAGGTAGAGGGGATCTATAAACTGCTGCACACCAGTGGGACACCCCCCCCCCCGATACCTGTCCGACCCCCTGGCCCGCCGGACACCTGTTACTCCCTCCCTACTCTCCCGCTCATGACCAATAAAGACCTTGAGCGCTTGGCCATAAAAGTAAAGTCTGGGTCACCTGATGACCCGGTCAAACCGGATACCTTCAGGCAATTCCAGGACACCATTTTACTTAAGGGTGGGGAACTGATTAACAGATCCCTCCAGTATTCCACAGTCCCCAGAAACATGCCAAGGTTATCCCCCTGTTAAAAAAAACCACTATGGACCCCTCCCTGCCAGAAAACTTCAGACCCATCTCCCTCCTACCGTACCTGGCCAAGGTGATGGAGGCCCATGTGAACTCCACCCTGACCAGATATCTGGAAACACATGGGATCCTGGACGAGTCACAGAACGGCTTCCGGGCAAATCATAGCACGGAGTACGCGCTCCAGGCAGTCACGGAGCAACTTAGGGCCTCACAGGACCTTGGACTCACCTCGGCTCTGATCTTGCTCGACCTGAGTGCGGCGTTCGACATGGTCTCCCACTAGATCTTACTCAAAAGTCTCGGGGAGATCACGGTCAGGGGCAAGGCTCTGGCGTGGTTCGCATCCTTTCTGTCTGATCGTTCCTTCCAGATCCATGCTCCACCTTACTCATCCAGCAAATTTCCTCCCAAATGCGGCGGTCCCCAGGGCTCTGCCCTCAGCCCTACGCTGTTTAACGTGTATGTTCGCCCCTTTGCCCTGCTAGCAAAAGAACGCAGGATCAAATTGGCCTCGTACGCTGACGACACGCAGCTTATTTTTACCTTCTCCAATAACACTGTATTGGATCAGGTAAAATTTCAGGAAGATGTCTTAGCCATCTCAAGCTGGATGACGGAGAATTGACTCCAACTTAACTCCTCGAAAACTGAGGTGCTCCTGATCGGTCGGGACTCGCAGAAATGAGGCGACCAGTGGTGGCCCCCGACGATGGGCCCTCCCCCGATTCCCAAGAAGGAAGTTAAGAATCTGGGAGTCCTAATGGACAATTCCCTCTCCCTTGAGTCACATACTAAAAAGGTGGCCGGTACCTGCTTTGGACGACTACGCACCATTAAGCTAATTTTTGCCTTTTTTGAGCCGCCCACTAGACAAGTAATAGTTCAGTCCTTGGTCCTATCCCACTTGGACTACTGCAACAGCCTATTGCTTGGTACCAACTTGATGACCATGAATAGACTCCAAAGGGCTCAAAACGCAGCAGTGCACACTCTTTTTGCCCTACCTAAACGCTGCCACAACTCACACATCCTTCGCCGTCTTCCCTGGCTGCCGGTAAAACAGAGAATCAAATTTAAAACACTCTGTCTAACCCACAACATCCTACAGGGCCAGGCCCCCCAAATACTACAGGGTCTCTGCTCCTTTTACGTCCCCACACGTGCCCTTCGTTCTGCGGAACTCCATCTCGCACGCACCATTAAGGTACGCAAGAGCAGAGCAGGAGGACGGCCCTTCAAATCCCTGGCTCCTTCTCTATGGAACTCCATCCCCCTTGAGGCATGCACCACGCAAGACCACTGGCTCTTCTGGGAAAAAAAAAACCTGACTGTTTGCCTCCATTTAGCACGTGCCTCTCTAGGCCAACCTTACATTTTTGTTCACTCATCTGTACACTCCACAGCACCCCCCTGGTTGACTTGTCTGCAAGCGCTGGGACGCCCTGTTGCTGGGGCAGCCATGCACTTTACAAATATACCTAACGTAACATAACATCTATCGACCCGGAAACGCAAACGTGCCCACATCTATCCTCCCAGCCGCACAGACGCGACCTGCACCTATCCACCCAGCCGCGCCCCACATCTATCCACCCTGTTGCGCCATATCCATCCACCTGGCCACACAGACACGCCCCAAATCTATCCTCCCGACCAGGGAGAGGCGACCTGCATCTATCCACCTGGCCGCGCATCTATCCACCCGGCCGCGCAGACGCACCCGCATCTATCCACTTGACGCAGACGCAACTCGCATCTATCCACCCGGTCGGGCAGACGCGCCCCGCATCTATCCACTCGGTCGCGCAGACGCGCCCTGCATCTATTCACCTGGCAAGACAGATGAGCCCAACATCTATCCCCCCTGCAAGGCTGATGCGCCCTGCATCTATCCTCCCGGCAAGGCAGAATTAGCCGCGCCTATCCACCTGGTCAAACAGATGCCGGTCGCATCCATCCACCCACCCACCCGGCCAAGCAGATGCCAGCCGCATCTATCCACCTGGCAAAGCAGACACGCCCCACATCTATCCCCCCTGCAAGGCAGATGAACCAGCATCTATCCTCCCGGCAAGGCAGATGCCTACCGCACCTATTCACCCAGTAAAACAGATGCTGGTCGCATCCATCCACCCGGCCGAGCAGACGCCTGCCGCATCCATCCAGCCACCCGAGCAGACACCTGCCGCATCCATCCATCCGAGCAGACACCTGCTGCATCCATCCACCCGACCAAGCAGACGCCTGCCGCATCCATCCACCCACCCGGCCGAGCAGACGCCTTCAGTATCCATCCACCCGGCCGAGCAGACGCCAATCGCATCCATCCACCCGGCCTAGCAGACGCCTGCCGCATCCATCCATCCACCAGGCCAAGCAGACGCCTGCCGCATCCATCAATCCACCCCGCCTTGCAGACGCCATCCGCATCCATTCACCGGCTGAGCAGACGCCTGCCACATCCATCCATCCGAGCAGACGCCTGCCATATCCATCCATCCGAGCAGACGCCTGCCGCATCCATCCACCCGGCCTTGCAGACGCCTGCCGCATCCATCAATCCACCCAGCCGAGCAGAAACCTGCTGCATCCATCAATCCACCCAGCCAAGCAGACACCTGCTGCATCCATCCATCCACCCAGCCATGCAGACACCTGCCACAACCAACGATACACCCGCCGAGCAGACGCCAGCTGCATCCATCCATCTACCCGGCCGAGCAGACACATGCCGCATCCATCCACCGGCCAAACAGACGCCTGCCACATGTATCCACCGGCCAAACAGACGCCTGCCACATGTATCCACCGGCCAAACAGACGCCTGCCACATGTATCCACCGGCCAAACAGACGCCTGCCACATGTATCCACCGGCCAAACAGACGCCTGCCACATGTATCCACCGGCCAAACAGACGCCTGCCACATGTATCCACCGGCCAAACAGACGCCTGCCACATGTATCCACCGGCCAAACAGACGCCTGCCACATGTATCCACCGGCCAAACAGACGCCTGCCACATGTATCCACCGGCCAAACAGACGCCTGCCACATGTATCCACCGGCCAAACAGACGCCTGCCACATGTATCCACCGGCCAAACAGACGCCTGCCACATGTATCCACCGGCCAAACAGACGCCTGCCACATGTATCCACCGGCCAAACAGACGCCTGCCACATGTATCCACCGGCCAAACAGACGCCTGCCACATGTATCCACCGGCCAAACAGACGTCTGCCGCATGTATCCACCGGCCAAGCAGACGCCTGCCGCATGTATCCACCGGCCAAGCAGACGCCTGCCGCATCCATCAACCCGGCCGAACAGACACCTGCAGCATATATCCACCGGCCAAGCAGGCGCCTGGCGCATCTATCCATCCACCCAGCCGAGCAGACGCCTGCCGCATCCATCCATCCACCCGACCAAGCATGGCAGACGTGCCCCGCATCTATCCTCCCGGCAAGGCAGACGCTTGCTACGCCTATCCACCCAGTCAAACAGACGGCGGTAGAATCCATCCACCCGGCCAACCAGACGTCTGCCACATCCTTCCATCCACCCGGCCGAGCAGACGCCTGCCGCATCCATCCATCCACCCGGCCGAGCAGACGCCTGCCGCATCCATCCATCCAACTGCCGAGCAGACGTCTGCCGCATCCATACATCCACCCGGCCGAGCAGACGCCTGCCGCATCCATCCATCCACCAGGCCGAGCAGACGCCTGTTGCATCCATCCATCCATCCGACCAAGCAGACGCCTGCCGCATCCATCAATCCAGTCAAACAGGCGCCTGCCTCATCCATCCATCCACCCCGCCGAGCAGACTCCGCCGCATCCATTCACCGGCCGAGCAGACGCCTGCCACATCCATCCATCCGAGCAGACGCCTGCCACATCCATCCGAGCAGACGCTTGCCACATCCATCCAAGCAGACGCCTGCCGCATCCATCCATCCACCCAGCCGAGCAGAAACCTGCTGAATCCATCAATCCACCCAGCCGAGCAGACACCTGCCGCTTCCATCAATCCACCCAGCCGAGTAGACACCTGCTGCATCCAGCCATACATCCACCCAGCCATGCAGACACCTGCCGCATCCAACGATACACCTGCCAAGCAGACGCCAGCTGCATCCATCCATCCACCCGGCCGAGCAGACACCTGCCGCATCCATCCACCGGCCGTGCAGACGCCTGCCCCACCCATCCAAGCTCACGCCTGCCGCATCCATCCATCCACCCAAGCAGACGCCTGCCGCATCCATCCATCCACCCAGCCAAGCAGGCGCCTCCCGCATCCATTAATCCACCCAGCCGAGCAGACGCCTGCCGCATTCATCAATCCACTCAGCCGAGCAGACACCTGCCGCATCCATCCATCCACCCAGCCATGCATACACCTGCCGCATCCAACGTTACACCCGGCTGAGCAGGCACGAGCAGCATCCATCCATCCACCCAGCCGAGCAGACGCCTGCCGCATCCATCTACCCGGCCGAGCAGACGCCTGCCGCATCCATCCATCTACCCGGCCGAGCAGACGCCTGCCGCATCCATCCATCCACCCGAGCAGACGCCTGCCGCATCCATCCATCCACCCGGCCGAGCAGACGCCTTTCGCATCCATCCACCCGGCAGAGCAGACGTCTTTCACATCCATCCACCCGGCAGAACAGACGCCTGTCGCATCCATCCAGCGGCCAAGCAGGCGCCTGCCACATCCATCCATTGGCCAAGCAATTGCCTGCCACATCTATCCATTGGCCAAGCAAACGCCTGCCACATCTATCCATTGGCCAAGCAGACGCCTGCCACATCGATCCATTGGCCAAGCAGACGCCTGCCACATCGATCCATTGGCCAAGCAGACGCCTGCCACATCGATCCATTGGCCAAGCAGACGCCTGCCACATCGATCCATTGGCCAAGCAGACGCCTGCCACATCGATCCATTGGCCAAGCAGACGCCTGCCACATCGATCCATTGGCCAAGCAATTGCCTGCCACATCTATCCATTGGCCAAGCAAACGCCTGCCACATCTATCCATTGGCCAAGCAGACGCCTGCCACATCGATCCATTGGCCAAGCAGACGCCTGCCACATCGATCCATTGGCCAAGCAGACGCCTGCCACATCGATCCATTGGCCAAGCAGACGCCTGCCACATCGATCCATTGGCCAAGCAGACGCCTGCCACATCGATCCATTGGCCAAGCAGACGCCTGCCACATCGATCCATTGGCCAAGCAGACGCCTGCCACATCGATCCATTGGCCAAGCAGACGCCTGCCACATCGATCCATTGGCCAAGCAGACGCCTGCCACATCTATCCATCGGCCATGTAGGCGCTTGCCACATCCATCCATCAGCCAAGAAGGCGCCTGACACATCCATCCATCAGCCAAGAAGGCGCCTGCCACATCTGTCCATCAGCTAAGAAGGCGCCTACCACATCAATCTACCGGCCATGAAGGCGCCTGTCACTGGTATCCACTGGCCAAGCAGACTCCTGCCGCATCTATCCACCCGGCACAGCAGATGCCTGCGCCATCCATCCTCCCGGCACAGCAGACGCCTGCCGCATCCATCCACCCGGCAGAGCAGACGCCTGCCGCATCCATCCATCCGGCAGAGCAGACGCCTGCCGCATCCATCCACCCGGCAGAGCAGACGCCTGCCGCATCCATCCACCCGGCAGAGCAGACGCCTGCAGCATCCATCCACCCGGCAGAGCAGACGCCTGCAGCATCCATCCACCCGGCAGAGCAGACGCCTGCAGCATCCATCCACCCAGCAGGGCAGACGCCTGCAGCATCCATCCACCCGGCAGAGCAGACCCCTGTTGAATCTATGCACCGGCCAAGCAGACGCCTGCGGCATCTATCCACCGGCCAAGCAGACACCTGCCGCATCTATCCACCAGCCGAGCAGACGCCTGCCGCATCTATCCACCAGCCAAGATGGGGCCTGCCGCATCTATCCATCGGCCATGCAGGAACCTGCCACATCTATCCATCAGCCAAGAAGGCGCCTGCCACATCTATCCATCAGCCAAGAAGGCGCCTGCCACATCTATCCATCAGCCAAGAAAGCGCCTGCCACATCTATCCATCAGCCAAGAAGGCGCCTGCCACATCTATCCATCAGCCAAGAAGGCGCCTGCCACATCTATCCATCAGCCAAGAAGGCGCCTGCCATATCTGTCCACCAGCTAAGAAGACACCTGCCACATCTATTTACTGGCCATGAAGGCACCTGTAACTGCTATACACTGGCCAAGCAGACGCCCGCCTCATCTAGCAAAGTAGATGACTACAGTCTCTATCCATGGGCAAAGCAGGCACCTACCATGTCTAACCAAGTGTCAAGGAGACGCCCACTATGTCTAGCCACTGGCCAAGCAGAAGACAGCCATGTTCAGCCACTGGTCAAGCAGAAGACAGCCATGTTCAGCCACTGGTCAAGCAGAAGACAGCCTTGTCCAGCCACTGGCCAAGCAGAAGACAGCCATGTCTAGCCACTGGCCAAGCAGAAGACAGCCATGTCTAGCCACTGGCCAAGCAGAAGACAGACATGTCTAGCCACTGGCCAAGCAGAAGACAGCCATGTCTAGCCACTGGCCAAACAGAAGACAGCCATGTCTAGCCACTAGCCAAGCAGGCCTCCATCACATGGTAACCAGACACTCATATGTTACAGTTGGGTACATGAATTTATAAAACTGTGACAATTATGCACTTCTAGATTTGCTGTTAAGCAGTCCTAGTCAGCAGTTGTGCACATAGCAGTCATATTGTTTTGTCACTGGACGGGGGGCATACCAAGCCCATCAGTTGGGCACGGAGTACTTATGTGAAGGTGGAGATTATATATATATATATATTCACTGAAAAAACCATAGGTTATAGACCATATATAGTTAGGAATTCGCATTTACAAAACCTTATTTTACTCACACAAAACCATTGAAATTCCATATATAGTTAGTTGCACTAACTATATATCGCGCACCCGCAATCCACTGCTGATGATGTCACATATTACATCATTCATGACATGGTCAGTGACATCACTGATGACATCACTGATGACATCTCAAATGACATCACTGATGACATCTCAAATGACATCACTGATGACATCACTGATGACATCTCATTTGACATTACTGATCACATCACTGATGATATCATTCATGTGATAATACGATGAACCTCTTCAGACTCTAATATAACCTTAGATACAATCAGTGTAAACAGACACTCACAGACTGTCACTCATCCATGGAGTTACTCACACACCTAGTCAGTCATGCAAAGAATCAATCACACCTCCATTTCCTCAACTATACAGTTATACAAACTTTACTTATTCAAACATATACTAACACATATTTACTCTCTTATACAATCCCTGATACAAGTTCACAATGATCCATACAGCCACTCACACATTCACTGGCTCTTATGCACAGTTATTTATATATGTCAACTCTCACATGTACTGTGTTTTACATATGTACTTACTTTGACATGTAGCACTGAGATATCCATTCACTCACCAATACACTCATGCACACAGTCAACCGCCCATACAGCTGTTTCCACATGCACTTTTGAAACCATACATCTAGTGAATCAACTGCTCACACATCTATGCACAGAGTCATACACCTCCCAGCCACCCACACACACACTCAGTCTCCCATACAAATACTTGGGCAACCAATCAATAACCCATATAGTTACTCATATAGCTACTTATCAACATATGCAACAGTTTACAGAACAACAGACATAATGATGCACAAATTAAGACAGTTTAGTCACTAACCCATGCACTCAGTGAGACACATTTAATCACTCACTCATACAGTCAGTCATGCACCTACTAAATCCTTCATCCAGACACTTATACATCCACTCATTCTTCAATATGTAAGACATATTTTAACTTTACAGAAACATACAGTCACTGGATGTTGTCATCAGTGATGTCATCAGTGATGTCATTTGAGATGTCATCAGTGATGTCATCAGTGATGTCACTGACCATGTCATGAATGATGTAATATGTGACATCATCAGCAGTGGATTGCGGGTGCGCGATATATAGTTAGTGCAACTAACTATATATGGAATTTCAATGGTTTTGTGTGAGTAAAATAAGGTTTTGTAAATGCGAATTCCTAACTATATATGGTCTATAACCTATGGTTTTTTCAGTGAATTTTCAAGGTTTTGTAAATGCTAATTCCTAACTATATATGGTCTATAACCTATGTTTTTTTCAGTGAATTTTCAAGGTTTTGTAAATGCTAATTCCTAACTATATATGGTCTATAGCCTATGGTTTTTTCAGTGAATATATATATATACATACATATATAAACATATATCATCTGTATATCTATATAAATACAAACATAAATGCATGCATACATATACTTATATGCATTTTAGGGTTGTTAGGGCGTTTTCGTGTGTATTATGTTGCTTTTTTAGGGCTTTTGGGTCAATTAAGTAGGGTTCCCGGAGCCTAGGGCTGAGGGGCCGGTTCAGTTTCGTGCGTATTGGTGTTGGCAAGGTTTTGAAGGTTTTTGGCGGTTTTTGGTCGAGATTTGGCCGTTTTATGGCTTTTTTTTGTGTTTGCGGGTGGGCGCGTATTCGGGTTGAAATTCGTCCCCGTTCCAGTGGATGGATTGGGCTGATTTTTGGTGAGATGTTAGGGAATCGCTGGAACTAGTGTCCAGCCTCGTTTGAAGCGGATCGGAGCAGTGGAAGTGCTTTAAAGAGCAATTATTGTGCGGAGTAGCGAATTGCCATGTTATTCAATGGGAGTTTTTGGTGCGCATGGAGAAGGTGAATTTGGGGTGTTCCAGTTGCGCTAGAGGGACGGGGCTTGGGTGAGCTGTAGGGAGAGTGGATCGGCAGGTGTGCCGAATTTTTGGGATTTGTTGGCCGAAGGGAAGGGTGTGCTTGGGCAAAGTCGATTTGGTGAAAACGGTGCGTTATTTACATGAAAGTTGAAAAAACACTAATAAAAGCAAAGCTAAAAAGCCACCTCATTACAAACAGAATGGCTTTAACTTAAACGAGGGCGAGATCTATTGCATTTTCAATGCTTGTTTACTTTGGTTCCATCAAGAAGGCATTCAGATGTGTCACACATTTGCCATAAATTCTGAATGTTAGCACTCTAGTTGCACATTAGATCACTGTAGTAAAGCCACTGCTCACCAGGGACGTCTGCTGCTGGTATTCAAAGTGCATGTTTCAGTCTGCATGTCAGAATTTTTTTAATGAAATAGAAGAGGATTTGAGAAGTCACTCAAAATGATCCCTAATTTTTCTTTCTGAAGCACTAATCATACTTTCCATGGCAAAATTAACCCCCTCATGTTGTTCCTTTTTAAATTGAGTGTTTTCAGACTTACCACTTCATTCCAATCAAGATGGCTTCTGGTGTGCCATACTTTTGTCATAAGTAAGACTGTTAGCGCTCTAGTTGTTCTTTAGAACACTCTGGGACATTCTGTCATTGGGCTATACTTGGGGTACATCTGGGTGATATTTGGGCTACATTTAGGCTCTTTTGTCTCTGGTGGCCATCTTGGGAGACTATGTCAGAATTTTTTAATGAAATTAAAGAGGGTTTGAGAAGTCACTCAAAATGTGCCCTAATTTTTCTTTCTGCAGCACTAATCATAATTCATATGGCAAAATATACCCCCTCATTTTGTTCCTTTTTAAATTAAATGTTTTAAGAGTTACCACTTTATTCCAATCAAGATGGCTTCAGGTGTGCCATACCTTTGTAATAAGTAGGACTGTTAGCGCTCTAGTTGTTCTTTAGAACACTCTGGGACATTCTGTCATTGGGCTATACTTGGGCTACATCTGGGTGATATTTGGGCTACATTTGGGCTCTTTTGTCTTTGGTGGCCATTTTGGGAGACTGCATGTCAGAATTTTTTAATGAAATAGAAGAGGATTTGAAAAGTCACTCAAAATGTGCCCTAATTTTTCTTTCTGCAGCACTAATAATACCTTCTATTGCATAATATACCCCCTCATTTTGTTCCTTTTTAAATTAAATGTCTTCAGAGTTACCACTTTATTCCCATCACGATGGCTCCTGGTGTGCTATACCTTTGTAATAAGTAGGACTGTTAGCGCTCTAGTTGTTCTTTAGAACACTCTGGGACCTTCTGTCATTGGGCTATACTTGGGCTACATCTGGGTGATATTTGGGCTACATTTGGGCTCTTTTGTCTCTGGTGGCCATTTTGGGAGACTGCATGTCAGAATGTTTTAATGAAATACAAAAGGATTTGAGAAGTCACTCAAAATGTGCCCTAATTTTTCATTCTGCAGCACTAATCATACTTTCTATGGCAAAATATACCACCTCATGTTGTTTCTTTTTAAATTAAATGTTTTAAGAGTTACCACTTTATTCCAATCAAGATGGCTTCAGGTGTGCCATACCTTTGTAATAAGTAGGACTGTTAGCGCTCTAGTTGTTCTTTAGAACACTCTGGGACATTCTGTCATTGGGCTATACTTGGGCTACATCTGGGTGATATTTGGGCTACATTTGGGCTCTTTTGTCTCTGGTGGCCATTTTGGGAGACTGCATGTCAGAATGTTTTAATGAAATAGAAAAGGATTTGAGAAGTCACTCAAAATGTGCCCTAATTTTTCATTCTGCAGCACTAATCATACTTTCTATGGCAAAATATACCCCCTCATGTTGTTTCTTTTTAAATTAAATGTTTTAAGAGTTACCACTTTATTCCAATCAAGATGGCTTCAGGTGTGCCATACCTTTGTAATAAGTAGGACTGTTAGCTCTCTAGTTGTTCTTTAGAACACTCTAGGAGGCTGCAGTAGAACACAAAGGAATCAACTGACAGTCTCTGTCCTTGTTGGATGTACATGTTTTACTGAGAATGTCAGACTTCATTTTCACATGACTGAGAAAGATAATGTGAATTTACAGAAAATATGCTTTCAGTTTAGCTTAAAGATCCCCTTCCAAACCACTGTGGGAAAATCATGAAATATTAGTTTTCTTTCAAACAATATTCATGATATCACAGCAGAAGGTTTTTTCACATGGTAAAATCACCTTAGAACCCACCACAATTCCTAAAACGAGTATGGTACCATCAACAAATGATTTATAATGTAACTAAAGTCCTAAAACCCTCTATTAACTACAATGCTTTTTAATGAGGTGCTATCATGTATATTGGTCCCAAGATGGCTGCCAACACTTCTTGGATGAAGTGCTGACAGCCAATCAGATCAGATGTGTGGTTAGGCTCCGCCCAGATATATATCTTGTTTTGAACCTAAATTACTCAAAATCCACTGGAGCACATATATTGAGACCTAGCAAAGGCACATCGGGCTAACAGTCCCTACAATTTTGCCAAGTTTCGTGCAAATCCATTCAGCCGTTCGAGCTAAAAGTGAGGCCAACCGCCCTATGGAAATTAACATGGGAAAAAAGCGTTTTGGGACCCCCCTTTTTTCTCGGCCCCCCCTTGATGAAACCCCCCCAAATTGTCAGGGACTGCTCAGAAACAAAATGTTCCATTTTCCTGAAAATTTCAGCCAATTCCGTCCACAAACGCCAAAGGTATTAGACATAGAATTTTCAAAAATCCCATAGAGAAAAAATCCTAACTATATATACCTACTGGCGACCGCCAGTAGGTAATATATATATATATATATATATATATATATATATATATATATATATATATATATATATATATATATATATACACACACACACACACACACTTACCCTATCTAGCCATTTTGGCAGAGGGGCACACCCAGTACTGTAAAAAGTGCTCACCTAGCTTCTGAGTCGCACAGGACATAAACATGACGATTTGTGTAAGTATAATGCACTAACCACATCTTGTGTGTAAGATATGAGCTCCTCTGTTTTGGAAGTTGCATGTGGGTCACTCATATGGTCTTGTGGTGGTTGAGCCATGTTTTCCTGGTCTCCCGTTTACAAAAACAGACTCATGTTAACTTGCCATTGGCCAAGACCTACTATTCATATGAAGGGTGTGGTCTTCTGACTGTACATTTAAGAGAGCTCACCTGATCTTATAGTTGGGCAGCATAGGCTTTCTCTTAATAACCTTCTTTAGCTGGTTGACAATGATGGAGGTGAGCTGGGGCATAGGTCTGCATCCATCCATCCACCCGGCAGAGCAGACACCTGCTGCATCCATCCACTGGCCGTGCAGACGCCTGCCCCATCCATCCATCCATCCAAGCAGACGCCTGCCCCATCCATCCATCCACCTAAGCAGACGCCTGCCGCATCCATCCATCCACCCGGCCGAGCAGACACCTGCCTCATCCATCCATCCACCCAAGCAGACGCCTGCCGCATCCATCCATCTACCCGGCCGAGCAGGCGCCTTCTGCATCCATTAATCCACCCAGCCGAGCAGACGCCTGCCGCATTCATCAATCCACTCAGCCAAGCAGACACCTGCTGCATCCATCCATCCACCCAGCCATGCAGACACATGCCGCATCCATCCATCCACCCAGCCAAGCAGACACCTGCCGCATCCATCCATCCACCCAGCCATGCAGACACCTGCCGCATCCAACGTTCCACCCGGCTGAGCAGGCGCCAGCAGCATCCATCCATCCACCCGTCCGAGCAGAGGCCTGCCGCATCCATCCACCGGCCGAGCAGACGCCTGCCACATCCATCCATCGACCCGGCCGAGCAGACGCCTGCCACATCCATCCATCCACCCGGCCGAGCAGACGCCTGCCGCATCCATCCATCCACCCGGCCGAGCAGACGCCTGCCGCATCCATCCATCCACCCGGCCGAGCAGACGCCTGCCGCATCCAACGATACACCTGTCGAGCAGACGCCAGCTGCATCCATCCATCCACCCGGCCGAGCAGACACCTGCCGCATCCATCCACCCAGCCGAGCAGACGCCTGCCGCATCCGTCCATCCACTCAGCCGAGCAGACGCCTGCCGCATCCATCCATCCACCCAGCCATGCATACACCTGCTGCATCCATCCATCCACCCGGCCGAGCAGGCGCCTCCCGCATCCATTAATCCACCCAGCTGAGCAGGCGCCAGCAGCATCCATCCAGCCACCCGGCCGAGCAGACGCCTGCTGCATCCATCCCCCGGCCGAGCAGACTCCTGCCACATCCATCCATCTACCCGGCCAAGCAGACGCCTGCCACATCCATCCATCTACCCGGCTGAGCAGACGCCTGCCGCATCCATCCATCTACCCGGCTGAGCAGACGCCTGCCGCATCCATTCATCTACCCGGCTGAGCAGACGCCTGCCGCATCCATCCATCCATCCACCCGGCAGAACAGACGCCCGTCGCATCCATCCAGCGGCCAAGCAGGCGCCTGCCACATCTATCCCTTGGCCAAGCAGACGCCTGCCACATCTATCCCTTGGCCAAGCAGACGCCTGCCACATCTATCCATTGGCCAAGCAGACGCCTGCCACATCTATCCATTGGCCAAGCAGACGCCTGCCACATCTATCCATTGGCCAGGCAGACGCCTGTCACATCTATCCATTGGCCAGGCAGACGCCTGTCACATCTATCCATTGGCCAGGCAGACGCCTGCCACATCTATCCATTGGCCAGGCAGACGCCTGCCACATCTATCCATTGGCCAGGCAGACGCCTGTCACATCTATCCATTGGCCAGGCAGACGCCTGCCACATCTATCCATTGGCCAGGCAGACGCCTGCCACATCTATCCATTGGCCAGGCAGACGCCTGCCACATCTATCCATTGGCGCAGACGCCTGCCACATCTATACATTGGCCAAGCAAACGCCTGCAACATCCATCCATCAGCCAAGAAGGCGCCTGCCACATCTGTCCATCAGCTAAGAAGGCACCTACCACATCAATCTACCGGCCATGAAGGCGCCTGTCACTGGTATCCACTGGCCAAGCAGACGCCTGCCGCATCCATCCACCCGGCACAGCAGACGCCTGCCGCATCCATCCTCCCGGCACAGCAGACGCCTGCCGCATCCATCCACCCGGCAGAGCAGACGCCTGCCGCATCCATCCACCCGGCACAGCAGACGCCTGCCGCATCCATCCTCCCGGCACAGCAGACGCCTGCCGCATCCATCCACCCGGCAGAGCAGACGCCTGCCGCATCAATCCACCCGGCAGAGCAGACGCCTGCAGCATCCATCCACCCGGCAGAGCAGACGCCTGCAGCATCCATCCACCCGGCAGAGCAGACGCCTGTTGAATCTATACACCGGCCAAGCAGACGCCTGCGGCATCTATCCACCAGCCAAGCAGACACCTGCAGCATCTATCCACCAGCCAAGCAGACGCCTGCCGCATCAATCCACCCGGCAGAGCAGACGCCTGCAGCATCCATCCACCCGGCAGAGCAGACGCCTGTTGAATCTATACACCGGGCAAGCAGACGCCTGCGGCATCTATCCACCAGCCAAGCAGACACCTGCAGCATCTATCCACCAGCCAAGCAGACGCCTGCCGCATCAATCCACCCGGCAGAGCAGACGCCTGCAGCATCCATCCACCCGGCAGAGCAGACGCCTGTTGAATCTATACACCGGCCAAGCAGACGCCTGCGGCATCTATCCACCAGCCAAGCAGACACCTGCTGCATCTATCCACCAGCCAAGCAGACGCCTGCCGCATCTATCCACCTGCCCCATCCATCCATCCATCCATCCGAGCAGACGCCTGCCGCATCCATCCATCCACCCGGCCGAGCAGACGCCTGCCGCATCCGTCCATCCACTCAGCCGAGCAGACGCCTGCCGCATCCATCCATCCACCCAGCCATGCATACACCTGCTGCATCCATCCATCCACCCGGCCGAGCAGGCGCCTCCCGCATCCATTAATCCACCCAGCTGAGCAGGCGCCAGCAGCATCCATCCAGCCACCCGGCAGAGCAGACGCCTGTTGAATCTATACACCGGCCAAGCAGACGCCTGCGGCATCTATCCACCAGCCAAGCAGACACCTGCAGCATCTATCCACCAGCCAAGCAGACGCCTGCCGCATCCATCCACCCGGCAGAGCAGACGCCTGCAGCATCCATCCACCCGGCAGAGCAGACGCCTGTTGAATCTATACACCGGCCAAGCAGACGCCTGCGGCATCTATCCACCAGCCAAGCAGACACCTGCAGCATCTATCCACCAGCGAAGCAGACGCCTGCCGCATCAATCCACCCGGCAGAGCAGACGCCTGCAGCATCCATCCACCCGGCAGAGCAGACGCCTGTTGAATCTATACACCGGCCAAGCAGACGCCTGCGGCATCTATCCACCAGCCAAGCAGACACCTGCTGCATCTATCCACCAGCCAAGATGGGGCCTGCCGCATCTATCCACCAGCCGAGATGGGGCCTGCCGCATCTATCCATCAGCCGAGATGGGGCCTGCCGCATCTATCCATCGGCCATGCAGGAGCCTGCCACATCTATCCATCAGCAAAGAAGGCGCCTGCCACATCTATCCATCAGCAAAGAAGGCGCCTGCCACATCTATCCATCAGCCAAGAAGGCGCCTGTCACATCTATCCATCAGCCAAGAAGGCGCCTGCCACCTCTATCCATCAGCCAAGAAGGTGCCTGCCACATCTATCCATCAGCCAAGAAGGCGCCTGCCATATCTGTCCACCAGCTAAGAAGACACTTGCCACATCTATTTACTGGCCATGAAGGCACCTGTAACTGCTATCCACTGGGCAAGCAGACGCCCGCCTCATCTAGCAAAGTAGATGACCACAGTCTCTATCCATGGGCAAAGCAGGCACTTACTATGTCTAACCAAGTGTCAAGGAGACGCCCACTTTGTCTAGCCACTGGCCAAGCAGAAGACAGCCATGTTCAGCCACTGGTCAAGTAGAAGACAGACATGTCCAGCCACTGGCCAAGCAGAAGACAGCCATGTCTAGCCACTGGCCAAGCAGAAGACAGCCATGTCTAGCCACTGGTCAAGTAGAAGACAGACATGTCCAGCCACTGGCCAAGCAGAAGACAGCCATGTCTAGCCACTGGCCAAGCAAAAGACAGCCATGTCTAGCCACTGGCCAAGCAGGCCTCCATCACATGGCAATCAGACACTCATCTCATGTTACAGTTGGGTACATGAATTTATAAAACTGTGACAATTATGCACTTCTAGATTTGCTGTTAAGCAGTCCTAGTCAGCAGTTGAGGACAGAGCATTCACATTGTTTTGTCACTGGACGGGGGGCATACCAAGCCCATCAGTTGGGCACGGAGTACTTATGTGGAGATATATATATACACACACACACACACACCCTATCTAGCCATTTTGGCAGAGGGGCACACCCAGTACTGTAAAAAGTGCTCACCTAGCTTCTGAGTCGCACAGGACATAAACATGACGATTTGTGTAAGTATAATGCACTAACCACATCTTGTGTGTAAGATATGAGCTCCTCTGTTTTGGAAGTTGCATGTGGGTCACTCATATGGTCTTGTGGTGGTTGAGCCATGTTTTCCTGGTCTCCCGTTTAGAAAAACAGACTCACGTGGACTTGCCATTGGCCAAGACCTACTATTCATATGAAGGATGTGGTCTCCTGACTGTACATTTAAGAGAGCTCACCTGATCTTATAGTTGGGCAGCGTATGCTTTCTCTTAATAACCTTCTTTAGCTGGTTGACAATGATGGAGGTGAGCTGAGGCATAGGTCTTCCTTCAAACTGTGATTTGACCTCAAAGTCAATGAGAGGGTCTTCCAGGAAACAAAAGCTCCAGTGGGTGAAAGGCAGACGGGTGAAGGCCAACCGCAGCCTCCCCAGCACGCGGGAGATCTTGACAAAAAGGTATGCCGATTTGCCAAAGACTAGGTCCACATCGATGGCCAGGTGGAAGCCACCGTTGTACTCCAGCTGCACCTCAAAGGCTAACTCCTCAGGTGCAACAGCCGACTCATCCCCCCCAGGTGGGACAGCAGGACCAAGCAATCGTACTCCAGTGAAAACAGGTAAGGCTTCCCCCAGGCACACCTCCCTGAGACTCAGTCCTTCAAGTAAGCGCCCAGCAGTCCGAGTCAACAGGAGCTCTTCTAACTCGACCTTGATCTTCTTGGCCACCCATCGTCTCAGTAGTGCTGTATCTCTCAGCTCACGAAACAGGAAAAGGAAGATCGCGTTGAGGAAGTGGCATGTTTCTGGTTTGGGGATTCGCGTAGCTCCCCCGGCATGGGAGGTAGAAGATTGCTTTGGGACCTGAGTATCAACTCCCTCTGCTGCCTCCTTGTGATTAGCTTGGCCGTCCTCTTCCTGCTTGCCTACTTCAGGCTCCCCAGGGGCTTGCAGATAACCCCTTAGCTGGGGGCCGGGCACCCCGGCCCTACCGGGGGCACCCCCTAACCGTGGCCTGGGCTCTGGCTTCCTGCGATAGAGCAGCAGGCACTGGAGTAACAGGGTGAGAAGTGTCCCGGCAAGGGCCGACAGCAGCATCAGCAAAGCAGGGTACATGGTGCCAAGGCTCACCCTTGCTTAGCAATGTCAAGGCGTGTCTCCTTCCATGGCCCAGCTCTCCCCGCTGCTGCGAAAATGCCCAAAGCAGGGTGGTGCTGTTCTTCGCCCCCGGAGCCCCTCGCTCTCTACCTCTCTCGCTCTTGACTCGGACTGACGCGAGCACTTCCGGGAAGACTAACCTCCCCACTCTCAGCCTGTTGACGTCAAGACGTCAGAGAACTCCATACGCCGCCCCGCCTCCTCCAATCCCGGAATGCGTTTTGGCTACTGAACTGGCAAATGCGCAGCCAACGAGCTAAGCGCGCATGAGGATTGGTGAACGTGGTTGGGGGATGACAGGGAAGTGTTACGATGTCGCCTGTGTAATGACTTAACCATGCACCACCTTTCTAAATAGGTTCTGCAGTTTGGGACGGGATCATCCTAGGCGGCTTTACGGCAGACTCTAATGGCTGAGTAACAGACGGGCGGGCAGGTGCATAGCTGCCAAGATTTCAGATTGCTAAATATGATATTTTCGTAAATTAATTGTAATTATGAGTGACATTTCAATGACCATGAGTGACACTTTCTTGCGAGCAACATCAGGGAATGAAGAAGAGGCGAACATGTACATATAAAAAATGACACCCATTTGAGCAACAAGAAACTCTAAGAAGATCTTAAAACGCTACAAAGCACCCATAGCTGCCAAGGTTTTAAATTGCTGTGTGTGACATTTTCATAATTTCAGTGTAATTGTGAGTGACATTTCAACGACTATGAGTGACACTTTCTCACAAACAAAATCAAGTAATGTAGATGATGGAAACATATAAATATTCAAAATTACACCCATTTGAACAACAAGAAATTCTAAGAAGATCTTAAAACTGCTGCAAAGCACCAGAAATGGAAGTGCACGAACCGGAGACAGACTGCGTGACTGCAGTTCTCCGTAACACAGGGCAGACAGGCACTGCAGCTGCTCAGATTTCATGCTAGCCGAAAAGCTAATTTTATAGTTTAGCATAGCAAGTGTAACTAGGAGATTAAACCATCACTCAACGGTCACTAATCCCAAGGGTTCCGACAATGGGGTCGGCGCCCTACCAGTGGTTCCAATGATTTTAGCTCAGAATTAATTTAGGATGTGCCCACAAAGCAACAGGAATTCATCGGCTGCAATCACTTAATCTGGCCTGGTTTAAGGGCCCAACGATTAATCCATCTATCGTCCACTGGCTTTAGTGTATGAATTGAATTTACCGAACTTTTATGTGCCTCTTTTCACCTGTAGTGGAACAATGGAGTAACCATTATTTCTCCTCCTTTTTAAATGAACTGTTCTGGACAACAAAGCAGTATTAACTGTCAGTATTTTAATTTAAAGTGGTATTTACTTCTCGTGAGGTTGGGGCACGTCGGGGGGAAGGAGATGTTCATCAAGTTTTTATACTGTAAAGATTTTAAGTAATCGTGCAGTTCATCAATAAATTGTCAAATTGCCATCACTCAGTCTCAGGCATAATCGGGTGCTAATGCCATAAGGTAAAAGAAATATATACGGTTTCCTCCTTTTGTTCCTAAGTTGTAAGTGTGTAAATTCCCACTGAGATTAGACACTCTTCTAGCTTTGTCATTTATAAGATGACCACTTCCATGATAATTGTATGTGTTACAATTGCTGCCTCTCTTCTTGGCAAAACATAAATGCTGTGTGCTACAGCTTCTGTGCCGAGCGCTAATGGACTGCTTCCTCCTATATCTTCTCCTGCACCCCTGTGAGCAAAATCAAGCAATGCAGTACATGGAAAAAGAAACGTATCGGAAATTACACCCACTTGAGCAACGAGAAACTCTAAGAAGATCTTGAAACTGGTGCAAAGCACCTGATCTTTGCACATGCATTTTAACCCTCTGCGCTACTTTATGGTGATTAAAAACTGCTACTAGGCAAAACTCTGATCTCTCTCCAAAATGAACATTATTTATAAGTTAACTTTGATGTTTTTATTGTTGTGGGAAAACTGCTGGACCCACAAGTAACTCTTCAGCAGGAACTTTTACACCAATAAGTTATGTCTAAGCAAAGCATCCCCTACCCCAACTCAGCTGCAGGTGCAGCTGAACCATAAGAAACAAAAGGATCTCTGTGGCAAAACTTATAACCCACTGAGCTATCTACATAAAATGCAGTTCGGTTCTTTGCTGAAGACATGTTAACCCTCTGCACTACTATATGATAAATCAGCTCAAAACTGGCACTAGAAAAAAAACTGATCTCTCTCTAGCAAGTCTTTCACTTACTATGAATTACTGTAAGTGCTGGGAAAAATGCCCGCTGCCTCAGGCTGGTACCAGTCTATGCAATCACAATATCCTGGGCTAAAACAGACACTGCCTTCTTGGCTGTGACGGTAGACCCCCAGCCCACAACCTGCATAAAGAAAAACAGTGGGAAGCTGACAGATCTTGCCACTCATAAAAATTGAAGATGACTTAAATATGGATCGTGACTACATAAATGTTCAAATACGAATTCAATTATACTCGATTGTTAGCCTTGTAACATAACAAAACTCGCTTCAATAAGGAAAACAATCAAAAAGCAACTTTTATAGAATCATTGTCTGTTGTGTCATATAACTAACAGCTCTCCTTTTTCATAATGAAACCGTTACGCTTGTATGAATTAAGTAATTCTAAATTGTCTTAACTCATAGAAAGGTTTCATTAGCAACTTCCCATTATATGAACAAGTTGGTGCGAGAGAGACTTTATATGTAAACAGTTTAGCGTGAAAAACGTCAGCTTTCATCTACACACTTGGTAGAGAGCTTCTACAAATGGTGAAACACACAGCCTAAGACAGCTCTCAAGTGGGCATTCATTATCTCTCGGCAGCAAACGAAATGCAGGAGTGAGGGTAGACAAGATGCCAATCCTGCTCTGCAATTGCAGACAGAGGGTGTCTAATATTAATTTTACTTCCCTTGGCATCTGTGTGAATGAGTCCACGTCACTTCTTCTGATGTCTGCGCTGCTACAGCCGGCCTATGAATCTGCCTTTAAACTTTATTTTCTTGCACACAGAAAAATACACGATTGCACATGGGGCTAAACCAGGACCATGATCGGAAGATCGATTTAAGCTTGGCCTCACATCCACATTTTTTAGCTCATGGATGTCGAAGCCTGGAGGGCAGAGAGCTCAAAACAGCTTTCAAAATGTAGATATTCTTCAAAGAGACAAAAGGACGAACTGCTTGAACCTTTTGATTAAATGTGTATGCAGAGTTCTTTTGAGAATATGTCATTATCCAAAACAATGTAAATCTTGGCGTACGTAAACACAGCTCACACTAATATCTAGTCTTCATTCTGTCACTGGCTTGGCCTGGTGAAGTACAGAACACGTATTGAAGTGAATAAAGATTAAAATACACAGACTGCTCATACAGACCCGACAAGAAAACGTATCTACCCTTTGCCACATCCAGTAGCAACCACGTCTGAGGGCACACCCCCCCCCCGTAATTGGCAGTGGTGCGCTCCGCGTCGCTGGGACAAGTTACAACTGATGAGAGCGGACTAAGAAGGGTATCTGAGTAGTACTGAGACCTACTTTATTAATTATGGGCTTTACAGAGACTGCTATGTGTCTCTGTGTTCCGGTCGGTCCGGCTGCCGCAGCGTAATCCACACTGGGACCCGTGCGGCAGCACAGCACACCACACTGCATGATGCACTCTTCTCCAACAGCTGCTGACTGACTCTTCCCCCACCCGGCGGGCCGCACTTCTTAGTTTGCGCCTGCGGCGATCATCACCATGATGTTGATGTCGCCTCTGATGGTGCGCTGCGGCGGCCATGAAACGCTGCCCCTGTCATAAAAGGGCACGCTACTCTATTATTTTTTATTCAGAATTGTACGTTATACGCAGATCACTTGCGAAAAAAGTATCAAAATCACGGTATTACTTGAATATTAATGTTTCCTCTCTAATCCGATGTTCCTGTGTCATCCAAGTCATTTGTTTACCATTTTCTCAGGAACTTTGGCATTCCTCTTGGCCTGCTTAAATTTAGTCAGAATACTCCTCCCATGGCAGACTAGCATCGTCAGACTGTATCTGAATGTGAGTTCGGTCCCGGTCCCGATGGCGGCGGTGAGCTGCACCGGTGTCGTGGCCCAGGCGCAGCACCGCACCTTGGCTGCCCGAGGCCTCTCATGCGCGGCCATGATGCCGAGAAAGTGTTGATACTGCCGTAAAGTCAGACGGTCCAACGCCGGGTAGATATGAGTAGGCACCGCACTGACTGTGAACTTCAGTTTATAGTTAGCCCGCCTTCTGGCTGAATCTGACCCCACTTCCATCCAGGACGTAAGGTCACATCCTCCCCCCCTCCCTCCCCCGCCCCCCAGGATGAGGCACATTGGCTAAAGAAAGATGCAACATTGTAGTACTCAGCCAGCAGACAAGAACATTAACTGGCTACTGATCTTGCTGCCTACAGTGTTGAAAAGTCTGCGGGGGTGAGCAGCAGAGCCGACGTATAGGTGTCAGGTGCCGGCGTGCGCGCTATCAGCCTGGCATAGTCAGTTCAGCTCTGGTACAACAGAGTGAACCGTGGTATTAAAATGCGTGACAATGCATTTCAGTGCGGTGGTGCGGAACACCACACTGAAATGCGTTAGTGTCACGGCTGATGCGTGATACTTGGCAGACCTGAGCACCAGAAACGGTAGGGCACTAACTGGAGACAGACTGTTTGGCTGCAGTTATCGGTAACAGAGGACAGGCAGACACTGCAGCTGCTCAGAAGATGATCTCATTAATCTAATCATTCATGACCGAGCTCTAGTCTAAAGTGCAAATTTTATAGTATGACATAGCAAGTGCAATTAGGAAATTCAGTCTCAGGCATTTCTTTGCGAGCCAGCGCCGCAGCAACAGGCGGGCCCTGTCACACTTAGCAAGCTGTGTATGTATGTGTGGCGTTTCAATGCTTTATGTGTGACCCTTTTTCATGAGTCGAGTAACACATCTGAAGTGCTCTTTACTGTCACAACCCTACCCCTTTTTTAACATGATCATTCTGGAATTATTTCCCCTGGGTTAGATAAGGAAAGGGACTAAATATATGTTGGATCTTCCTAGGCAATAGTGCTGCCCTCCTATTGCAAAAGAACACTTGAAGCACTCCTACTGGTACTGAACTGTCAGATGTAGTTGGGCGGTAACCTATGGGCTGCAGAGCTAACAGGACAACACCATTGTCATGCAAGCATTCCCATTATACCTTGACTACAGATCACTGCTCGGCCACTTTTGACAGGTCTGCAAGGGCAAGAGTGGTTTACATCTGGTGCAACTTCATACCCACACCTCAATCAATCAATCAATCAATCAATCAATCACACACATTTCTAAAGCAGCTACATACCCGTGAGGGTCTCAAGGTGCTGGAGGGGGGCGCTACTGGTCGAAGAGCCAGGTCTGAGAAGTCTTCTGAAGGCCAGCAGGTCCTGGGTCTGTCGTAGGCTGTTAGGGAAAGTGTTCCAGGTCTTGGCAGCGAGGTAGGAGAAGGATCTGCTGCCGGCGGTGGCTTTCCGGATACGAGGGACTGTGGCGAGGGCAAGGTTGGCTGAGCGGAGGCTTCGGGTGGGGGTGTGGAAGCTGAGTCGGTTGTTGAGGTATGTAGGTCGGGTGTTGTGTAGTGCTTTGTGTGTGTGGATGAGGAGTTTGAAGGTGATCCCCTTGTTGATGGGGAGCCAGTGCAGGCCTCTCAGGTGGGGTGTGATGTGGCTGCATCGGGAGATGTCGAGGATCAGTCGTGCCGAGGCGTTCTGGATTCGTTGTAGTCGTCTCAGGAGCTTGGTTGTTGTTCCTGAGTAAAGGGCGTTTCCGTAGTCGAGTCTGCTGGTGACGAGGGCCTGGGTGACGGTTTTTCTTGTGTCGGCAGTGATCCATTTGAAGATCCTGTGGAGCATTCTGAGGGTGTTGAAGCAGGATGCGGAGACGACGTTGACTTGCCTGGTCATGGAGAGGCTGGAGTCGAGGATGACCCCCAGGTTGCGTGCATGGTCTTTCGGTTCCGGGGCTGTGCCTAGCGATGTGGGCCACCAAGAGTCGTCCCGGGCTGATGGGTTGGGTCCGAGAATGAAGACCTCTGTCGTGTCTGAATTCAGCATCAGTCTGAGGCTGAGGGCGGCTGTCTCTCCTTTGTCCACCAGGATCCTGATGTCGTCAGTGGGGGCGATGAGGGCGGTCTCGGTGCTGTCGTTGTGGTTGGTGCGGAAACCGGATCGGGAGGGGTCCAGGATGTTGTTGTCTTCGAGGTAGCGGGTTAGTTCTTTGTTGACTATCTTCTCTGTCTCCTTTGCCGCTAACGGGATCAGGGAGAGGGGCCAGAAGTTCTTGAGGTCTTTGGGGTCCGCCTTGGGCTTCTTCAGAAGGGCGTTGATCTCGGCGTGCTTCCAGCTTTCCGGGAAGGTTGCTGTCTCGAAGGAGCTGTTGGGGCAGGGGTCAGATGGGGATCCGGAGTGGATGGAGTTCATGGTTTTGATGGTGTCTTCGTCGCTGACGTGGGACCAGGCGGTCAGGTGGCTGGTGGTCGCAGGGGTGGTGGACTCGATGGTGGGTGCGGGGGTGTCGGAGTTGAAGCTGTCATGGATGTCGGTGATCTTGCGGTGAAAGAAGGTGGTCACGGAGTCGCACAGGTCTTGTGATGGTGGGATGTCATTGGTGTTGAAGCTGGGGTTGAAGAGTTCTTTCACGGTGCTGAAGAGCTCTTTGGTGTTGTGTATGCGTTGTTGTCTAGGCGGTCTTTGAAGGCGGTCCTCTTGGTGGTCCTGATAAGTTGGTGGTGTCCGCAGGTGGCGCTCTAGTGGGCTGTGTGGCTGTCTGGTGTTCGGTTGAAGAGCCATTTCTTCTCCAGCTTCCGGCAGGTGTGCTTGGAGATCCGTAGGTCTTCGGTAAACCAGGCGGCTTTCTTGTTGATGTGGTTGGTTGTGGAGGTCTTGAGGGGGGCTAAGGTGTTGGCGGAGCCTCAACCTGAGGATAGAGAAATGTGCGAATTTCAGGACTGCATGGAATAAAGAATGCAAATAGAACAGCAAGCCAAAATCTATTGTCACACAGACACCTCCAATCTAATCTGAACATGAAAACACCCTCCAGTGCACCTATAGTTACAAACTTATTCACAGAACTTTAATCTGTCAGTGACTATTCTCCGCTCCACACAGCAATACCTTGCACCAGTGAGCACTCCTTGCTCTCTGCCTATCCCATACTTGTGACCCTGGCAGAGATAAAAGCTGGAGGAATATAGTATACTGTCAGCAGGTAATAGTAATATACTGCTCCTCATTCAGCAAGCATCTATCATGCGCATCGCAATGCACAGACATGAGTCAGAAAATGTTTCCCGAAATCTAGTTCATATGTGTTTAAAGTAATTTAATAGAGCACATTAGACTATTTGTTTAAATTTAAAAAATATTTGTGTATCAGTTCTGTCAAAAGAGTAATTAATTTAGTTACTTATCATTGCAATGTTGTAATTTGGCAGCAATTGGGTTAGCATTAGCAGAAGCCATCCTGTATTTAGAGGCTATCTTATCCATTTTGTGGAATCCATTTTGTATTTTTGGCAGCCATCTTGTTTGCCATGTGCTACCACGTGCGTGCCATGTGCTCTGTCCTACTTTGCTGTTGTCTGCTCTTGGAGTCTGCCTAGAGACAGGTTATATTTAGCTTCTTCTGCGTCGCACATGCTCAGTTGAGCTTGCAGCTGTCCATGCTGCTGCTGTTCGTCTGTAACTGTCAGGATGTGTTCACCAGAATTAGCAACTGTTAGCTCCTCCCACTTGTTGACTGTGCATTTTCTGTATGACCTTATATGTACCTAAAACCTTCTTGTTGTACTCGTACCGCCTTCTTTTGAGCCCCTGTGTGGGTATAAAAGGACCAAGCTCCTTCCATTTAGTGTGCTACTTCATACACTACCAAAGGGTGTTGTGTGAATGTAGTTCCACCTCATGAGGTTAATAAATACTTTGTTTTCTATTCCAGTTTCTGTGCCAACATCTATCCTATTGGTCTGAGGACTCGTGCAAAGAATGGCGAACCCCTATCACTGGTAGGCCTTGCTGAGGCTCACCACTACAATTGGGCGCCCGACACGTGGGGCTCATCGGCGACTTGGATGTCCGAAGGAGTAGTCGAAACGGAGAAGTGGAATCTTGCTTTGGACGATCACTGCCTGAGGAGAGCCGCGTCTTGGCAACCACAGCGCTTTTCCTCTCCTTCTGATCTGACCCTCCAGGTGGTGCCGGTCCTCGACTGAGATCTCTTCTGTTGATTCGCCGTGCAGTAACCATTTGGTCAATTTTGAGAACTTGACAGTTGGAACCTGGACACCAAGTGATTGGTAAGAGTCGTTATGCGGCACTTGCTGTTGGTTTTTGATGCCTGGGATTGGTAAGGCAGTTCAGTAACGCTTACTGTGGCTTTGGAATTTTGGAATTTGTGTTGGCCAAACTTGGATTTGTATGGGATTAATATATGAATTGCAATTTATATAGGAAAGTAATGAGGAGAATTTTCTCTATTTGAATTGATTTGAACGGCACATTGTACTAAAGGTACCTTAAGTGCTACTTTGGTTATAATACTGCATATTCGGCACTATTTTTGGCATGCCTGTTTCTAGCACACTTCGTAGGATGTGTTGCTTTTGTAATGGTACCAGTTTGAGACTTGATGAAGCACAATGCCCCCCCCCCCCCCGGAGGGGACGCCTAATAGGGATATGTGTATTAAATATGGTATTTCTTCTATAATGTACAGCAGGTTATGGAATAAATATACTCGGATCCTGAGTTGCGTTGGCCTATGCATGGGTCATTTGATTTACGAAAGATGCAGTATGTGGAACAATGTATGTTTGAGTGATAGACTAGGCACAATATGTTTGACTATGTACGAATGTGGGAGAAAGAAGTGCGTGAACAAATAAAGCGTGAACAAGCCTTGATTGAAAAAGAACAGCGAAAGAACATCCATGAGAAAGCATTAGAAATGAAAAATAAGAAAATAAAAGCACTAAAAGGGAGAGAAGATAGGGAGCGCCATTTACAGGTAACTGGCCAATACGCTGTTCGCCGACCACTCTATCCTATTCTGAATAAACCTCAAGATGATTTTTTGTTATTAGATCGTTCTCCGCCTCCGTATATTTTTTCTTCTGCTCCTTATGAGTCAGATGAGGATTCTCCTATATATCAGGATAAAGCACAAGCAACTCGTTCTATGTTGACCACTGCACGTTCTGCTGAGCTTAGGTCTGCTGCTTGCAAAGCCGCCCTTAGTACTGCTTCTGCTTCTCAACTTTTAGATGACATAAAGGATTGGCAGGAAAGGGAGCAAGTATATTTTACAGAGGTGTTTGCCTCAGAAGTTGTTGAACGGTTTAGGAAACATTCTGAGGAATTGGAGCCTGTTGATATAGCAAATGATTGTAAGCAAATGCGTGATGGTCTATTTGTCTTTTTTCAGGTGGCTGACTCAATCAGGCGTTTGGTTAAATTACGTGTTGAGACAGTCCATTTGCGAGAGGAGAAAAAAGCAGCAGGCGCAGCTTCTATCTTCAGAACAAATAAGACTATGATAGTTCATGCGAAACCTATGCGGGAAGCAGCACCTTTGTATGTTCCTCCTAAAGGAGCGGGTACGAGTGATGATAAGGCTTCCTCTGATGCAAAGGGTTATTTTATTTAATATTGGGTTTACACTCCTTGGAGTAGAGCAGATGTTATGGCTCTTAAAACTGCATTGCATGATCCGCGGAAAAATCCAGCGGCTTTTTACGAGGAAGTTGAGGGTGCTATTAGTTCTTGTACTATGACTCTGCCTGATATTGACCTGTTTTTCGGATTGATATTACCCCCTCATATGTAGAGAACTGTACGTAAGGTTGATGATCATGCAACTTTTGGGGCATTATGGAAAGATTTAGAACGACTGGATGTAGAGAGGGAACCTGCACAGAAACCATGTCAGTTAATTTTAGATCTTCCCGCAGCCATATTAGTTAAGTTAAAAATGATTATTCCCCCTAAAATGATAGATTGGACTGTATTAGCGTCTTCTAAGCAAAAGGCAGATGAATCGGTTTCTGACTACTTTACACGCTTTGAGGGGGCATTCCACGATTTTAGTGGCCAGTCATTGACAGTTGACACAGGCAGGCATCTGTTCGTCGATAAATATGTTGTAAACCTGTTGCCAGGAATAGCTAGTCGCCTTTAGGCCAGTGAAAGCTCATGGACTACTCTTCTCCAGTTTCTCTATTGACTATGGCTCAGTATTATGAACGGCAGGAATTAGAAGCAAAGGGTAATGAGGATAAAAAGACTAAGGAATTGAAGACAAAGGTTATGTTAGCTCAGGCCTATAGTCCGCCCTCTAGAGGAAATGATAGAAGTAATGATAGAGGTGGACATGGATCTTATGGCTCGTTTTTTTCTTCTTATACTCGTTCGAATTTGTCCATTGATCAGTGTGCGTACTGCAGGAAATTTGGACATTGGGCTTCTGATTGTCCAGCATTGCGTGCTCAGCAGTATCCAGGTGGTCGGGGACAAATGAGAACTCGTTCAGGAGATTCAGGGTCTAGGGGAAGCACGGACGATCGTGCTAGGTCTGATTCTAATACACGTGGACAGGATGGGTTTAACACTTTTGATAGATGGAACCAATATCAAATGTCCGCCTATGTGCCGTCTGATTTTAAAGATTCTGCTTATGCATAGGATTGCCTAGGATGGGGTAAGGAATCAGTTGAAGTTCCAGTAGATCAGAAGGGTCCCTATGTTACAGCACATGTTTTGGGTTCTACTGATCAGTTTCTGGTTGATACAGGAGCTACTCATAGCGCCTTATCTAAACAATTGGTTCCAAGGGCTCCCCTGTCTGGCTTAACCATGGCTTAACCATTACATCGATAGGTTTCGATGGAACACCTTCCCTATGCCCACTATCACAGCCACTTGCATTCCATGTTGATAAATTTACTGCTCCATGTCCGTTTTTGCTCTCTCCAAACACACCAGACAATACTGTGGGACTTGATATACTCAAATATTTCAGGGCTACGATACAATGTTCTCCTGACGGTGTACGTGTTATTTTAAATGACAACCACCCCGTGATTGAGAGATCTTGTCTTATTAAAGAGGATATTGCATTAGCTTCACTTCCCAATACTTTGTGGGCTACTTCAGACATGGATGTAGGGCAAATTCCACCAGTGCATATTAGTGTCAAGGAGGGAGCTTCATTGCCACGATTGCCGCGATACAAAATGTCTCAAGAAGGAGAAGAAGCTCTTATACACATTGTTCATGATTTGATTGAAGTGGGGGTTGTGGAAGAAGTTCCCTTTTAATGTTTGCAACAGTCCTATTCTTCCCATTTTGAAAAAAGACACTGATACTAGGATTTACAGATTCATTATTGATTTGCGAGAAGTTAACAAGATTGTAGTACCCCAATACCCTGTGGTTTCTGACTTAACGACACTTCTTACTTTGGTTCCCCCGATAGCGACTACATTTTCTGTGACTGACCTGAAGAATGCTTACTTTTCGGTTCATTTTCATCCAGATAGCCGATATTTGTTCGGCTTCACTTTGAATAATCGATGGTATAGATTTTGTTGAATTCCTCAAGAGTACACTGCAAATCCTAGCATTTACAGTCAAGCATTGAAGAGACAACTTCATTCTTTCGTTTTGCCTGAAGGAGTAGCTCTCATGCAATATGTCGATGACATCTTGTTGGCAGCCGATACGCCAGAACAGTGTGAAGAATGTACTTTGTCTTTGCTTTCTTTTCCTGCTACACACCATCAAAGTGTCACAGAAGAAATTGCAATATTGTAGACCGAAGTTAACCTATTTAGGTCACCTTCTGTCTAAGGAGGGCCGTGCATTGACACCAGATCGCATTCAAGCAATTTTAGACACACCAGTGCCTTCCACTCAGAAAGATGTTTGTGCATTCATTGGTTTGACTTCCTTTTGTAGGCAATGGATATTAGGGTTTTCACACATTATTAAATCCCTGCTAGAGCTTTTGACTAAAGACACTCCAATGCTCCTTCCGTGGACAGATGAATGTGAGAATGCTTTTCGACAGTTACAACAAGCTCTTTGTTCTGCACAAGTGTTAGGTACTCCAGAATACATGAAGGCTTTCACACTCTATGTACACAAGAAAGATGGGTGTGCATTGTCGGTTTTAGTACAGACACATGGTGACAAGCAGCGTCCCTGTGCATACTTTTCAGCAGTTCTTGATCCTGTTGCTCGTGCGTTGTGCCTGGATGCTTCCGTTCAGTTGCAGCAACAGCTGTGTCCATACATCAGAGTGAAGGGATAGTTTTGTCACATAAACTGTTGGTGCTATTACCCCATGCAGTTGATGCGCTTTTGAATCAGACTAAAACGCAGCACTTAACTAGTGCTCGCCTGACAGGATATGAATTGACACTTTTGGCCCCTCACATTACCCTAAAGAAGTGTGTGACTCTGAACCCAGCTACTTTGTTGCCATATCCTGTGACTCAGTCTCAATCAAAAGAGCCTCAGGATTATATATTCCTTACCGAGGAACAGACAAAGGGTCGCGTCGATTTGTAAGATACACCCCTTTCAGGTGTAGATGGGGAACTGTGGGTTGATGGGTCCTGTTTGAAGTTGGTGAACAACAAATTGACTGAGCTGTTCCTAAAGAAGAGGAGAAGGAAACGGTCACTAAGGTAGGAGGGATAGTGCTCAATGGAGAACCACCCTTGGGTATCCAATTAGTTGGATATAATGGCCTCACACACCCTTGCGAGTGTCATGCTTCTTCATCGGCAATGCTCCTCGTTGGGCAGGCGGTGCAATGCCCAACGGGCTCACCTCAAAGAGGGGCTCCTTATCGGAGATCTTTTATCCAACTGCCTATGGGTGAAGTGTGGGTGAGGGGCCAGGAAAGGGTAGATAGTGTGGGTGAGGATAAAATGTGGCACAAGGTACCGGAAAACAATTTTATTCTGGTGGTCCTCTGCCGCAAGTAAAAACGAAAGTAGTCTGTGATCGCTGGAACTTAGGTTTCCAAGACACGATACAGACTAGCGTGCAACTGGTGTGGTCAACATGTTTCTCGCTTATAGTGCATTGACTGCGATTCTTCAGGACCTAATAAAAACTACTATCAACAAAACATGACCTATAATAGTATCAGTTTAAATACAGTACATAGGTTACACTACCTGTTCGACACTGCTCTTGCCTAAGGGTTAGAGTATAAAGGTGTCAACAGTACCTGGTAGGACTGACATCAAGGAGGAAACCATAGTGGTTGAGGTTTCAGCTGCCTTAGTCAGTGCCCGTTTTGCCTACCCATCACTACCGGGTCCGGATACCACTATCGAGCAGTGTCGAACAGGTAGTACAACCTATGACCACACCAGTTGCACGCTAGTCTGTATCGTGTCTTGGAAACCTAAGTTCCAGCGATCACAGACTACTTTCGTTTTTACTTGCGGCAGAGGAGCACCAGAATAAAATTGTTTTCCGGTACCTTGTGCCACATTTTATCCTCACCCACACTATCTACCCTTTCCTGGCCCCTCCCCCACACTTCACCCATAGGCAGTTGGATAAAAGATCTCCGATAAAGAGCCCATCTTTGAGGTGAGCCCGTTGGGCATTGCACCGCCTGCCCAACGAGGAGCATTGCCGATGATGAAGCATGACACTCGCAAGGGTGTGTGAGGCCATTATATCCAACTAATTGGATACACAAGGGTGGTTCTCCATTGAGCACTATCCCTCCTACCTTAGTGACCGTTTCCTTCTCCTCTTCTTTAGGAACAGCTCAGTCAATTTGTTGTTCACCGTTTTTGGGGCTCTGACTGTGGCTGGACCTTCCATTCTCCTTTCCTTGAATGGTAATCTTAGCCCTATTGGATCATAACCTGATCCTTTTCTTCCCCTACCTATTGTTACATTTCCTGTTTGAAGTTACCAGATGGCACGACCTCAGCTGCATATGCAATTACGACACTTAAGACAGTAATGGAGACAGCTCGCATACCACAGAAGTCAGCTCAAGCAGCTGAGCTAATAGCTTTAACACGAGCGTGTGAACTTAGCACTGACTTGCCTGTGAACATCTATACAGACAGCCACTATGTTTTGGAGTGGCCCATGATTTTGGCCTACTCTGGAAGGAAAGAGGCTTTCTTACATCCCACTGGATGCAGCTAATGCATGAAGAACTAGTGCATAATCTTTTGACTGCACTTACATATCCAAAGAAAATTGCTATTATTAAGTGTAGCACGCACATGAAAGTCATCGATAAGATAGGACAAGGCAACGCCTTTGCAGTTTGCATCGCTCGTGAGACTGCGATGCAACGAAGCACTACATCCATGTACGTAGTGAAATCACAAGCTGAACGTTGGCATGATGCTAGAAAAGAAGTATTAGATATACAGAGATCTGCCTCTGTGAAAGAGCTGAAGCAATGGTCTAAAGAAGGAATGTTAGACGATGAGGGCTGTTGGCGTAACAAAGAAATGGATAAGTGGAAATTGCCTGCTGCTTATTTACAACCTATGGTTCAAATGGCACATGGGCTGGCACATGTTGGAGCTCTACCAATAACAAAATTGCTTACGCGAGTTTGGGAGAACCTGAAATTGCCAGAACAGCTAAGAGAGTAGTACAGTCCTGTTTGATCTGTTAGGAGTATAATCCTGGTAAAGGGACACAAACTCCTACAGGAGGGTTTGCTACACCGACTGCACCTTTTGGAGTTTTGCAGATGCATTACATCCAACTTGAACGCTGCAATAACTTAATGTATGTCCTGGTGGTGGTGTGTGCCTTTAGTGAATGGATAGAGGCATACCCTACAAAGGATAATACAGCCCTCACTACAGCGAAGGTGCTTCAAAAGGAGTTTTTTCCTAGATATGGTGTTTGTAAACTTTTATGGAGTGACAACGGACCTCATTTTATTGGGCAAGTTGTTGAGCATGTCCTGAAAGGATTAGGGATCAAACAGAATCCCCATGCAGTCTTCCACCCTCAATCAGCAGGATTAGTGGAGAGGTACAACGCTACACTAAAGCTGAAGTTAGCGAAAATACTGGCTTTCACGTCTTTGAAGTGGCCAGATGCACTACCCTTGGCATTGTTGTCCATAAGATCGATGCCGTGCCACATTCACGATCTGGCCTTACACCATATGAGGTGGTATTTGGAAGACCGATGAATATTTGGGGAGTTCCAAAACCACACCCTGTACATGATGTACCATGTGTTCTGATGAATTGATTATTTGGCACAGTTAACCGACAGTTTGATCTCTATTCATCAACAGGTTCGAGAATCTCTTTCTGACAGATCTACAGGTGAGGCCCACGATTTCCGGCCTGGAGACCAGGTTATGGTCAGAATATTTGAGAGGTCGAACTGCTTGGAGCCGAGGCGGCGAGGACCAGAGCAAGTGCTTTTGGCTACGAGGACAGCAGTTTGAGTGACGAACAGAAAGAATTGGATCCATAGCACACACTGCAAACGTGTGTCACCTACCTTGGTGGAACCTGCTGTGCTGACCGACCATCAGGAGATCCTGGATACAGAGAAAAACCAAGCCATCTCACCTGACAAATCTGAGGAAGTCTTCCCGGACCACACGATTTCTGGAGTATCACGATACCAATTGAGACCACGGAAAGAGCCTGCATTATCGAAAAGAACTGGTTGAGCTACCGCCCTGGGTTGGTGAAACGGAGTGGCGATGAGGCAAGGGGGGGATCAGTACTGCGAAGTGACACCCGTCTTGACCCTCGGTGAAGAAATCAACGGCTGCCCAGGGATAAGAGCTCCAATGGTTGTTTTTTTTTTTGCAACAAAGTGATCATGTCTGCCGAGAGATCAAAAGTTGCTAAGATCTGCACTAAGAAAATAATTTGTGCTGTAGGGTTTGTTGGTGCTATGGTGGTTATGGCAGCAATTACCTGGTATGTTGAGAAAGTGGCTCTTGTTCGAGAGCTTTTGATCTCCACTACTCCAGTACTAGTTGAGCACCACTACTTTACGCTTCCCTACCATGAGCAGAAGCATTGACAATCCTACCTGAATAATACATTCATCCAGATATTGCATCATACACATAATGCCACAAATACTACCAACTGTTGGTTGTGTGGGATGATACCTGTGCACCAAAAGAAAGGAGGTACACCTTTCATTCCTCTTCCATTCTCTCATAATGGTTCTTGTCAAGCATGGTTTGTGCTCTTGTTTTCCTCTGAAAGGGCCAACATTACAGAAATGACAGTAGGACAGATTAATTATCATCTTAATAAAGAATGTAATCCCGATGAGAATGGGTACCCTCAAGCTAGAGGAACAAAATGGGAATGGGAGGAGTATCAACCTGACAATATTTCTATGCCATATGTGTTCACAAATACAAGGACTATGAAGAACAATGGACCTTTTGTAATTTCAGTGACAAGAGCTAAAGCAGACTTATGTGTTAGTAGTGTTGGGAGAATTCCAGTGGGGAGAAGTGAATGTACTGTAATTCTGACAATTGAAGGTACCAATAGTAGCAGTTATGTTTCATCGCATAATACATACTTTGTTCCCGGTAATAAGGGATACTACCAACTACCTGTGGGGTGGTCTGGGGTCTGCTACATGTCCTTTCTGTTGCCCCCTGTGTTTCTGGCACCTACATCATATCATAAGGACTATAGACTGTACAATGACATTTCCAAGAACAGAAATAAGAGGACAATAAGTATGGATGAAGTTGACCAAACTGACACTGCTTTGCAACAATATGTCGACTTTAACTTGGGTTTATTCTTTTTTGTGGGTGCTGCATTGAACAGCAGAAAGATAAGACGATTGACTCGTGTTGTGGAAGCTGTTACCAATCAGACAGCAATGGCACTTGGGAACATTACGGAAGAGCTACAAGTTGCGAGGATTGTAGCACTCCAGAATCGCCTGGTACTTGATGTGATTTTGGCTGATCGAGGTGCTGCATGTCGCATCATCAGTAGAAGTTGTTGTGTCTTTATACCTGATCACTCACCTTCAGTATATGATGCAATCTCTAAACTGCATAAGATTGCTTCAGAGATTCACCCAGAGACTGGTACATGGACTTTCTCGAACTGGATGTGGACACTCTTTATTACTTGGGGCTGGAAGCTACTGACTGTTCTCTGTATACTACTGGTGATACTATTTACATGCTGTATATGTGGTCCCATGCTGTGCTCCATTTGCATCACTGCTTGTACACCTGCCAAAAGAAATGTTGCAGAAATGAAAGCCCAACAAATGCTAAATAAAGAGGTCACTGAATTGATGAGCATTGATGTACAGGATGCATATCTAAATTACCCCAGATGAACGAATGTCTTCAGCTAATGCTAAAAGGGTTGTCTGTTGTAATTTGGCAGCGATTGGGTTAGCATTAGCAGAAGCCATCCTCTATTTAGAGGCTATCTTATCCGTTTTGTGGAATCCATTTTGTATTTCTGGCAGCCATCTTGTTTGCCATGTGCTACCACATGCGTATCTTGTGCTCTGTCCTACCTTGCTGTTGTCTGCTCTTGGAATCTGCCTAGAAACAGGTTATATTTAGCTTCTTCTGCGTCGCACATGCTCAGTTGAGCTTGCAGCTGTCCATGCAGCTGCTGTTCGTCTGTAACTGTCAGGATGTGTTCACCAGAATTAGCAACTGTTAGCTCCTCCCACTTGTTTTCTGCATGACCTTATATGTACCTAAAACCTTCTTGTTGTACTTGTGCCGCCTTCTTTTGACCCCCTGTGTGGGTATAATATGTATATATTATATATATATTTTTTTTTTTCAAGCTCCAAGTTTGCCCCCCCTAGGCAAAGACGCACTCTACTTCAGGTAAGAAAGCCATTTATTGGTAAAGGACAGACTCGGAATGCCGATGCTAGATTACAGCTTTGTGTCGAAATATCACCTGACACGTTTCAGTGCCTTTTGACTCTTCCTCAGAGGCTTGACAGTCTTGAGGCACAAACGAACCACACCCCTTAAGTGCACGGTTCTTGCCCTCCAATGGGCCGTCCTGATGGGCAGCGTGGCCTTATGGGTCAGGTAGTTCGTAACATTCAATCCCAAATGGGTGCCTTATTTTGCATGCTGTTAAAAGTTTTTAAGCCCTCAGATGGACCTCAGCAAACCGACCTGTCCATTAATCTATTCTTGATGTCCCACGAAGCAACTTCCGAACATCCCGAAGCTCGTAGCCCCCATGTTAGCAGGGTGGTGCGTCTTTCACAGCAGGGCTGCCGCACAATATTCAAGCTCCAAGTTTGCCCCCCTAGGCAAAGACGCACTCTACTTCAGGTAAGAAAGCCATTTATTGGTAAAGGACAGGCTCTGCATGCCGATGCGAGATTACAGCTTTGTGTCGAAATATCGCCTGACGCGTTGCAGTACCTTTTGTACCTTCCTCAGAGGCTCGACAGTCTTGAGTCACAAACGAACCACACCCCTTAAGTACACGATTCTTGCCCTCCAATGGGCCGCCCTGATGGGAAGCGTGGCCTTATAAATCAGGTAGTTCGTAACATTCAATCCCAAATGGGTGCCTTATTTTGAATGCTGTTCTAAGTTTTTAAGCCCTCGGATGGACCTCAGCAACCCGACCTGTCCATTAATCCATTCCTGATGTCCCACAAAGCAGCTTCCGAACATCCCGAAGCTTGTGGCCCCCATGTTAGCAGTGCGTTGCCTCTTTCACTGCAGGGCTGGCGCGAAATTCTTAAGCTCCAAGTTTGCCCCCCTAGACAAAGACGCGCTCTACTTCAGGTAAGAAAGCCATTTATTGGTAAAGGACAGACTCGGCATGCCGATGCGAGATTACAGCTTCATGTCGAAATATCGCCTGACGCTTTTCAGTGCCTTTTGCACCTTCCTCAGAGGCTCGACAGTCTTGAGGCACAAACGAACTACACCCCTTAAGTACACGATTCTTGCCCTCCAATGGGCCGCCCTGATGGGCAGCGTGGCCTTATGGGTCAGGTAGTTCGTAACATTCAATCCCAAATGGGTGCCTTATTTAGCATGCTGTTAAAAGTTTTTAAGCCCTCGGATGGACCTCAGCAAACCGACCTGTCCACGCAATATTCAAGCTCCAAGTTTGCCCCCCTAGGCAAAGACGCACTCTACTTCAGGTAAGAAAGCAATTTTTTGGTAAAGGACAGACTCGGCATGCCGATGCGAGATTACAGCTTCAGGCGATATTTAAACTTCAGAATATTTAAATACCAAATACAAAATAATGGACTTTGTTTTCCACCAATAGCCTTATTGGTGCCTTAACACTTTTGAAACACATATTTCTACAGGCTCCCTTGTGAGGAGCACTCTGCCCATATGGTCTTGCAGAACAAAGTTGAACTGTGGTCCCATTGCTATGAACCCTATGTTAAGATATAATGGTACATTGCTTTATTTATGCAGTCAAAGCTCTTTTTGAAACAGACATTCCAATTTGATGCTTGGACCGAGGTAAGGTGTTGAAAAATCCAGGCTTGTCTGCCACTGACCTTGCGGTTGGATAGTAGCTAAGAGGACATTGATAGGTAACAGTGCGTATGCCTATTGAATAGACAACATTCAATTCATGTTGCTCTCCTCCCCCCCGTTTTGCTCTTTATCTATCTGTATTCCCAATTTTCTATCTAGTGTTTCACATACTTTTTAAGTTTGCTCACGGTATTGGGACAGGAATGTCCCCTGGGTGATGTACAGTCCTGTCCCTTACCCTGTGTACCCGAATGCATAGCTCTGATTCAGTTTTTAAAAATGTTGGTCATGCCACACACTAATTCCAATCGCGCACATTGACCTAAGCCGCTCTGAGGACAATCCTTTGTTTTGGTGCCAGGCCTAAACCGCAAGGGATTCTCCAAGCTCACCCTCACTGTGAGAGAGGACTGCCGTCACTGTCTCACATTTCATGCGTGAAGCCCAATGGTGACAGCTTATCATGTTAGTGCTTTAAAATTACAGTCTTTATAGCTATGAGATGTTAATCTGTGCCCTCTGGCTCATTCATCTCAGGTTCTACTGTTCATGATGAACTCGGAAAGGTAGAAGTGACGTACTGTGCGTTGTGTGTGTGCATGAATGCTGAAAGCAGTAGTGTGCTATGCAGTACATTGTGTATGTATGCTATAAGCAGTAATGTGCCATGTAGAAGTGTTGCAGGTCTGCGGTTCTAACTTGAAACTCACAGCCTGGACCATACTACTAGGTGAAGGACAGTTTGGTTTTCTCCAGACATTATATGGGTATTTCTGGCATCTCCTAATTGTGTGTGTGGGAGGGGGGGGGGGGCACCAGACACTATGGTGAGGAAACACAAGATAGGCTTTTCTTAAGAGTACCAGGGCCCTTCCTCATACATGGGGTTGGAAATTACTCTAATTACAGTTGCCATTAAGTGGAAGGCCAGGGATATGAGATGAGGCCTGCAGTATCTGTTGATAGGGCAAAAAGTCCTTTGAAGGGGCACATATTCCTGTCTCTCTTTCATATATCTGTGAGGAAGTGTCATAAATAAGTGGGTGTATCCTGCTCTCATACCTTTGTACTTTGTGGTGGACTCTCCACCTGGAGACTGTCCTGCTGGGCAAAGCATCTTTGCAGACAGAGGTCAGGCATGGAAAGTGGGCTGGCCAGGACACAAGAGAGGGGAACTGCTGCAAATCATTTCCAAGGATTAGACCTCAAATACACATTTGTGCTATTACCAAACCCATTATTGGGGTGCAGTGGCCGCTCACACCATTTCCCCAGTGCCAGTGCACCTGCTGCACTAATGGTAGCGATGGCCTTTTAAAAAAAAGTAATGAGTCCACATTTCTCGACACCTTTTTCCGGGTATCTATCTTAGGAAGAGGGGGAAACTTTCTTATCTTATTTTAAAGGAAATCGCACCCTCCTGTGGGCCATCTCTTTGACTCTATGCATGGATTTCACTCCTTCACGCTTTCTCTTGGGCCATTACCCAGAAACCCCAGAGGTTCGGACAATCAGGCCTCTGAATATGACCCTTTTGTCCTCCTCCCTTCTACCCTCTCAACTCACCTGAAAGGACATCTGCATGTAAACAAAGGTACCCATGTGTTTTTAATTTTACAAAAACTGTACTCATACTTTTTGTTAAAAACAACCATCCCAGATTTGCTAATGGGTTCCTGGAGGAACCTTTGTGTGATAATTAAAGGGAGGGGGGCGGGGCGGGGGGTTAAAGTGATTTCATTTATGGAGTCACTTGAAGCATCTTGATGACAACTATGAATTCTCTTTTAGGGGTAATGTAAGGATGCTGAGTTTTGGAAAGTGTCCTTTAAATGGAGTTATAAAAAAAATGGCTGCACTAGGTACAGTCTAGTTAGCTATTACGAATATGCATTCTTTGAAAGCACTTGTTGTATCATATACAGGGTCACTGGAATTATGCAATTCTGAAGCCGTGTCATTTTCCCCATTATTACGGTTTTGCCACATAAACCACCACCTGCAGTATAATATGCAGATTTAACAAAAACTATTTTGTTTCTATCTCAAACAGATCAAAAGTTACTAAAAATGTCGTGATGTGGTTGCCCGCTGTGGAAGCTCTTCGCAGAGGTAACTAATTGGTAATCTTTCAGTTCCTTATTTCTGTGTTTGGCTGTTAAGTTGGTACTAATGAGGTGGAATCTTTGCCCAGACAATACTACCATGTGAAAAAAATTCAAAATAATTAAGTAATCCTAGCAAAACCTGTGCTACATTATAATGCATAATTTGTCTTTTCTTGTTGCATAATTTTGCAACCCTTGCCGCATAATTCCAGGACACTCATCACATACACTAAATCATTGTGTGGCAGCCTATCTCACACAGTGTTTAATACAGTTTTAGAATAATGGCTTACTTATTTACATTACTTTCTGTCACATGCTGGGACCTTATAACACTATAAATACCCAAGTCACTATTATGCACTGAACCAATCAGGATTCAGTTCTGTGACTGTCTGGTCTCACGAACAGACATCTAAAGGGATCACATTAACCAAGTTTCATAATTCAAAGGAGTGTATTTTCCATCAATTTCTTTAATGTGCATTTATTTTACAACTCATTTTACACTTTTAAGTGTGTGCATTATTTTAATGCAGTTGCAATGAATGTGTAAATACAACAAAATACTTATAGAATATTTGGATGTTTTTAGCCAACCCTGCCACCTCAGGGCTCAGGATCACAGCTACCTCACTTGGTATACATCCTTTACAACGCAACTTTTACGACTACCTACCATTACAACGCAACTTTTACAACGCAAAAACTTTTACAACGCATTTTTTTACAACGCAGGTACCATTACAACGCATACCATTACAACGCAAGTATTGGTAAGTATATAATTATATTTTAAATGTTATATGTTTGGGGTAAAGGGGTATTTTTAGGGTTCAGGGTCAGTTTTTAGTTTTTGGGTAAAGGGGTATTTTTAGGGTTCAGGGTCAGTTTTTAGTTTTTGGGTAAAGGGGTATTTTTAGGGTTCAGGGTCAGTTTTTAGTTTTTGGGTAAAGGGGTATTTTTAGGGTTCAGGGTCAGTTTTTAGTTTTTGGGTAAAGGGGTATTTTTAGTGTTCAGGGTCAGTTTTTAATTTTTGGGTAAAGGGGTATTTTGGGGTTCAGGGTCAGTTTTTAGTTTTTGGGTAAAGGGGTATTTTTGGGGTTCAGGGTCAGTTTTTTGTTTTTGGGTAAATTGGATACCCAAGGGTGGTTCTCCATTGAGCACTATCCCTCCTACCTTAGTGACCGTTTCCTTCTCCTCTTCTTTAGGAACAGCTCAGTCAATTTGTTGTTCACCGTTTTTGGGGCTCTGACTGTGGCTGGACCTTCCATTCTCCTTTCCTTGAATGGTAATCTTAGCCCTATTGGATCATAACCTGATCCTTTTCTTCCCCTACCTATTGTTACATTTCCTGTTTGAAGTTACCAGATGGCACGACCTCAGCTGCATATTCAATTACGACACTTAAGACAGTAATGGAGACAGCTCGCATACCACAGAAGTCAGCTCAAGCAGCTGAGCTAATAGCTTTAACACAAGCGTGTGAACTTAGCACTGACTTGCCTGTAAACATCTATACAGACAGCCACTATGTTTTGGAGTGGCCCATGATTTTGGCCTACTCTGGAAGGAAAGAGGCTTTCTTACATCCCACTGGATGCAGCTAATGCATGAAGAACTAGTGCATAATCTTTTGACTGCACTTACATATCCAAAGAAAATTGCTATTATTAAGTGTAGCACGCACATGAAAGTCATCGATAAGATAGGACAAGGCAACGCCTTTGCAGTTTGCGTCGCTCGTGAGACTGCGATGCAACGAAGCACTACATCCATGTACGTAGTGAAATCACAAGCTGAACGTTGGCATGATGCTAGAAAAGAAGTATTAGATATATAGAGATCTGCCTCTGTGAAAGAGCTGAAGCAATGGTCTAAAGAAGGAATGTTAGACGATGAGGGCTGTTGGCGTAACAAAGAAATGGATAAGTGGAAATTGCCTGCTGCTTATTTACAACCTATGGTTCAAATGGCACATGGGCAGGCACATGTTGGAGCTCTACCAATAACAAAATTGCTTACGCGAGTTTGGGAGAACCTGAAATTGCCAGCACAGCTAAGAGAGTAGTACAGTCCTGTTTGATCTGTTAGGAGTATAATCCTGGTAAAGGGACACAAACTCCTACAGGAGGGTTTGCTACACCGACTGCACCTTTTGGAGTTTTGCAGATGCATTACATCCAACTTGAACGCTGCAATAACTTAATGTATGTCCTTGTGGTGGTGTGTGCCTTTAGTAAATGGATAGAGGCATACCCTACAAAGGATAATACAGCCCTCACTACAGCGAAGGTGCTTCTAAAGGAGTTTTTTCCTAGATATGGTGTTTGTAAACTTTTATGGAGTGACAACGGACCTCATTTTATTGGGCAAGTTGTTGAGCATGTCCTGAAAGGATTAGGGATCAAACAGAATCCCCATGCAGTCTTCCACCCTCAATCAGCAGGATTAGTGGAGAGGTACAACGCTACACTAAAGCTGAAGTTAGCAAAAATACTGGCTTTCACGTCTTTGAAGTGGCCAGATGCACTACCCTTGGCATTGTTGTCCATAAGATCGATGCCGTGCCACATTCACGATCTGGCCTTACACCATATGAGGTGGTATTTGGAAGACCGATGAATATTTGGGGAGTTCCAAAACCACGCCCTGTACATGATGTACCATGTGTTCTGATGAATTGATTATTTGGCACAGTTAACCGACAGTTTGATCTCTATTCATCAACAAGTTCGAGAAGCTCTTTCTGACAGATCTACAGGTGAGGCCCACGATTTCCGGCCTGGAGACCAGGTTATGGTCAGAATATTTGAGAGGTCGAACTGCTTGGAGCCGAGGCGGCGAGGACCAGAGCAAGTGCTTTTGGCTACGAGGACAGCAGTTCGAGTGACGAACAGAAAGAATTGGATCCATAGCACACACTGCAAACGTGTGTCACCTACCTTGGTGGAACCTGCTGTGCTGACCGACCATCAAGAGATCCTGGAAACAGAGAAAAACCAAGCCCTCTCACCTGACAAATCTGAGGAAGTCTTCCCGGACCACACGATTTCTGGAGTATCACGATACCAATTGAGACCACGGAAAGAGCCTGCATTATCGAAAAGAACTGGTTGAGCTACCGCCCTGGGTTGGTGAAACGGAGTGGCGATGTGGCAAGGGGGGGATCAGTACTGCGAAGTGACACCCGTCTTGACCCTCGGTGAAGAAATCAACGGCTGCCCAGGGATAAGAGCTCCAATGGTTGTTTTTTTTTTTACAACGAAGTGATCATGTCTGCCGAGAGATCAAAAGTTGCTAAGATCTGCACTAAGAAAATAATTTGAGCTGTAGGGTTTGTTGGTGCTATGGTGGTTATGGCAGCAATTACCTGGTATGTTGAGAAAGTGGCTCTTGTTCGAGAGCTTTTGATCTCCACTACTCCAGTACTAGTTGAGCACCACTACTTTACGCTTCCCTACCATGAGCAGAAGCATTGACAATCCTACCTGAATAATACATTCATCCAGATATTGCATCATACACATAATGCCACGAATACTACCAACTGTTGGTTGTGTGGGATGATACCTGTGCACCAAAAGAAAGGAGGTACACCTTTCATTCCTCTTCCATTCTCTCATAATGGTTCTTGTCAAGCATGGTTTGTGCTCTTGTTTTCCTCTGAAAGGGCCAACATTACAGAAATGACAGTAGGACAGATTAATTATCATCTTAATAAAGAATGTAATCCCGATGAGAATGGGTACCCTCAAGCTAGAGGAACAAAATGGGAATGGGAGGAGTATCAACCTGACAATATTTCTATGCCATATGTGTTCACAAATACAAGGACTATGAAGAACAATGGACCTTTTGTAATTTCAGTGACAAGAGCTAAAGCAGACTTATGTGTTAGTAGTGTTGGGAGAATTCCAGTGGGGAGAAGTGAATGTACTGTAATTCTGACAATTGAAGGTACCAATAGTAGCAGTTATGTTTCATCGCATAATACATACTTTGTTCCCGGTAATAAGGGATACTACCAACTACCTGTGGGGTGGTCTGGGGTCTGCTACATGTCCTTTCTGTTGCCCCCTGTGTTTCTGGCACCTACATCATATCATAAGGACTATAGACTGTACAATGACATTTCCAAGAACAGAAATAAGAGGACAATAAGTATGGATGAAGTTGACCAAACTGACACTGCTTTGCAACAATATGTCGACTTTAACTTGGGTTTATTCTTTTTTGTGGGTGCTGCATCGAACAGCAGAAAGATAAGACGATTGACTCGTGTTGTGGAAGCTGTTACCAATCAGACAGCAATGGCACTTGGGAACATTACGGAAGAGCTACAAGTTGCGAGGATTGTAGCACTCCAGAATCGCCTGGTACTTGATGTGATTTTGGCTGATCGAGGTGCTGCATGTCGCATCATCAGTAGAAGTTGTTGTGTCTTTATACCTGATCACTCACCTTCAGTATATGATGCAATCTCTAAACTGCATAAGATTGCTTCAGAGATTCACCCAGAGACTGGTACATGGACTTTCTCGAACTGGATGTGGACACTCTTTATTACTTGGGGCTGGAAGCTACTGACTGTTCTCTGTATACTACTGGTGATACTATTTACATGCTGTATATGTGGTCCCATGCTGTGCTCCATTTGCATCACTGCTTGTACACCTGCCAAAAGAAATGTTGCAGAAATGAAAGCCCAACAAATGCTAAATAAAGAGGTCACTGAATTGATGAGCATTGATGTACAGGATGCATATCTAAATTACCCCAGATGAACGAATGTCTTCAGCTAATGCTAAAAGGGTTGTCTGTTGTAATTTGGCAGCGATTGGGTTAGCATTAGCAGAAGCCATCCTCTATTTAGAGGCTATCTTATCCGTTTTGTGGAATCCATTTTGTATTTCTGGCAGCCATCTTGTTTGCCATGTGCTACCACGTGCGTATCTTGTGCTCTGTCCTACCTTGCTGTTGTCTGCTCTTGGAATCTGCCTAGAAACAGGTTATATTTAGCTTCTTCTGCGTCGCACATGCTCAGTTGAGCTTGCAGCTGTCCATGCAGCTGCTGTTCGTCTGTAACTGTCAGGATGTGTTCACCAGAATTAGCAACTGTTAGCTCCTTCCACTTGTTTTCTGCATGACCTTATATGTACCTAAAACCTTCTTGTTGTACTTGTGCCGCCTTCTTTTGACCCCCTGTGTGGGTATAATATGTATATATTATATATATATGTATTTTTTTTTTTTTCAAGCTCCAAGTTTGCCCCCCCTAGGCAAAGACGCACTCTACTTCAGGTAAGAAAGCCATTTATTGGTAAAGGACAGACTCGGAATGCCGATGCTAGATTACAGCTTTGTGTCGAAATATCACCTGACACGTTTCAGTGCCTTTTGACTCTTCCTCAGAGGCTTGACAGTCTTGAGGCACAAACGAACCACACCCCTTAAGTGCACGGTTCTTGCCCTCCGATGGGCCGTCCTGATGGGCAGCGTGGCCTTATGGGTCAGGTAGTTCGTAACATTCAATCCCAAATGGGTGCCTTATTTTGCATGCTGTTAAAAGTTTTTAAGCCCTCGGATGGACCTCAGCAAACCGACCTGTCCATTAATCTATTCTTGATGTCCCACGAAGCAACTTCCGAACATCCCGAAGCTCGTAGCCCCCATGTTAGCAGGGTGGTGCGTCTTTCACAGCAGGGCTGCCGCACAATATTCAAGCTCCAAGTTTGCCCCCCTAGGCAAAGACGCACTCTACTTCAGGTAAGAAAGCCATTTATTGGTAAAGGACAGGCTCTGCATGCCGATGCGAGATTACAGCTTCGTGTCGAAATATCGCCTGACGCGTTGCAGTGCCTTTTGTACCTTCCTCAGAGGCTCGACAGTCTTGAGTCACAAACGAACCACACCCCTTAAGTACACGATTCTTGCCCTCTAATGGGCCGCCCTGATGGCAGCGTGGCCTTATGGGTCAGGTAGTTCGTAACATTCAATCCCAAATGGGTGCCTTATTTTGCATGCTGTTCTAAGTTTTTAAGCCCTCGGATGGACCTCAGCAACCCGACCTGTCCATTAATCCATTCCTGATGTCCCACAAAGCAGCTTCCGAACATCCCGAAGCTTGTGGCCCCCATGTTAGCAGTGCGTTGCCTCTTTCACTGCAGGGCTGGCGCGAAATTCTTAAGCTCCAAGTTTGCCCCCCTAGACAAAGACGCTCTCTACTTCAGGTAAGAAAGCCATTTATTGGTAAAGGACAGACTCGGCATGCCGATGCGAGATTACAGCTTCATGTCGAAATATCGCCTGACGCTTTTCAGTGCCTTTTGCACCTTCCTCAGAGGCTCGACAGTCTTGAGGCACAAACGAACTTCACCCCTTAAGTACACGATTCTTGCCCTCCAATGGGCCGCCTTGATGGCAGCGTGGCCTTATGGGTCAGGTAGTTCGTAACATTCAATCCCAAATGGGTGCCTTATTTAGCATGCTGTTAAAAGTTTTTAAGCCCTCGGATGGACCTCAGCAAACCGACCTGTCCACGCAATATTCAAGCTCCAAGTTTCCCCCCTAGGCAAAGACGCACTCTACTTCAGGTAAGTAAGCAATTTTTTGGTAAAGGACAGACTCGGCATGCCGATGCGAGATTACAGCTTCAGGCGATATTTAAACTTCAGAATATTTAAATACCAAATACAAAATAATGGACTTTGTTTTCCACCAATAGCCTTATTGGTGCCTTAACACTTTTGAAACACATATTTCTACAGGCTCCCTTGTGAGGAGCACTCTGCCCATATGGTCTTGCAGAACAAAGTTGAACTGTGGTCCCATTGCTATGAACCCTATGTTAAGATATAATGGTACATTGCTTTATTTATGCAGTCAAAGCTCTTTTTGAAACAGACATTCCAATTTGATGCTTGGACCGAGGTAAGGTGTTGAAAAATCCAGGCTTGTCTGCCACTGACCTTGCGGTTGGATAGTAGCTAAGAGGACATTGGTAGGTAACAGTGCGTATGCCTATTGAATAGACAACATTCAATTCATGTTGCTCTCCTCCCCCCCCGTTTTGCTCTTTATCTATCTGTATTCCCAATTTTCTATCTAGTGTTTCACATACTTTTTAAGTTTGCTCACGGTATTGGGACAGGAATGTCCCCTGGGTGATGTACAGTCCTGTCCCTTACCCTGTGTACCCGAATGCATAGCTCTGATTCAGTTTTTAAAAATGTTGGTCATGCCACACACTAATACCAATCGCGCACATTGACCTAAGCCGCTCTGAGGACAATCCTTTGTTTTGGTGCCAGGCCTAAACCGCAAGGGATTCTCCAAGCTCACCCTCACTGTGAGAGAGGACTGCCGTCACTGTCTCACATTTCATGCGTGAAGCCCAATGTTGGCAGCTTATCATGTTAGTGGTTTAAAATTACAGTCTTTATAGCTATGAGATGTTAATCTGTGCCCTCTGGCTCATTCATCTCAGGTTCTACTGTTCATGATGAACTCGGAAAGGTAAAAGTGACGTACTGTGCGTTGTGTGTGTGCATGAATGCTGAAAGCAGTAGTGTGCTATGCAGTACATTGTGTATGTATGCTATAAGCAGTAATGTGCCATGTAGAAGTGTTGCAGGTCTGCGGTTCTAACTTGAAACTCACAGCCTGGACCATACTACTAGGTGAAGGACAGTTTGGTTTTCTCCAGACATTATATGGGTATTTCTGGCATCTCCTAATTGTGTGTGTGGGAGGGGGGGGGCACCAGACACTATGGTGAGGAAACACAAGATAGGCTTTTCTTAAGAGTACCAGGGCCCTTCCTCATACATGGGGTTGGAAATTACTCTTATTACAGTTGCCATTAAGTGGAAGGCCAGGGATATGGGATGAGGTCTGCAGTATCTGTTGATAGGGCAAGAAGTCCTTTGAAGGGGCACATATTCCTGCCTCTCTTTCATATATCTGTGAGGAAGTGTCATAAATAACTGGGTGTATCCTGCTCTCATACCTTTGTACTTTGTGGTGGACTCTCCACCTGGAGACTGTCCTGCTGGGCAAAGCATCTTTGCAGACAGAGGTCAGGCATGGAAAGTGGGCTGGCCAGGACACAAGAGAGGGGAACTGCTGCAAATCATTTCCAAGGATTAGACCTCAAATACACATTTGTGCTATTACCAAACCCATTATTGGGGTGCAGTGGCCGCTCACACCATTTCCCCAGTGCCAGTGCACCTGCTGCACTAATGGTAGCGATGGCCTTTTAAAAAAAAGTAATGAGTCCACATTTCTCGACACCTTTTTCCGGGTATCTATCTTAGGAAGAGGGGGAAACTTTCTTATCTTATTTTAAAGGAAATCGCACCCTCCTGTGGGCCATCTCTTTGACTCTATGCATGGATTTCACTCATTTACGCTTTCTCTTGGGCCATTACCCAGAAACCCCAGAGGTTCGGACAATCAGGCCTCTGAATATGACCCTTTTGTCCTCCTCCCTTCTACCCTCTCAACTCACCTGAAAGGACATCTGCATGTAAACAAAGGTACCCATGTGTTTTTAATTTTACAAAAACTGTACTCATACTTTTTGTTAAAAACAACCATCCCAGATTTGCTAATGGGTTCCTGGAGGAACCTTTGTGTGATAGTTAAAGGGAGGGGGGCGGGGCGGGGGGTTAAAGTGATTTCATTTATGGAGTCACTTGAAGCATCTTGATGACAACTATGAATTCTCTTTTAGGGGTAATGTAAGGATGCTGAGTTTTGGAAAGTGTCCTTTAAATGGAGTTATAAAAAGAATGGCTGCACTAGGTACAGTCTGGTTAGCTATTACGAATATGCATTCTTTGAAAGCACTTGTTGTATCATATACAGGGTCACTAGAATTATGCAATTCTGAAGCTGTGTCATTTTCCCCATTATTACGGTTTTGCCACATAAACCACCACCCGCAGTATAATATGCAGATTTAACAAAAACTATTTTGTTTCTATCTCAAACAGATCAAAAGTTACTAAAAATGTCGTGATGTGGTTGCCCGCTGTGGAAGCTCTTCGCAGAGGTAACTAATTGGTAATCTTTCAGTTCCTTATTTCTGTGTTTGGCTGTTAAGTTGGTACTAATGAGGTGGAATCTTTGCCCAGACAATATTACCATGTGAAAAAAATTCAAAATAATTAAGTAATCCTAGCAAAACCTGTGCTACATTATAATGCATAATTTGTCTTTTCTTGTTGCATAATTTTGCAACCCTTGCCGCATAATTCCAGGACACTCATCACATACACTAAATCATTGTGTGGCAGCCTATCTCACACAGTGTTTAATACAGTTTTAGAATAATGGCTTACTTATTTACATTACTTTCTGTCACATGCTGGGACCTTATAACACTATAAATACCCAAGTCACTATTATGCACTGAACCAATCAGGATTCAGTTCTGTGACTGTCTGGTCTCACGAACAGACATCTAAAGGGATCACATTAACCAAGTTTCATAATTCAAAGGAGTGTATTTTCCATCAATTTCTTTAATGTGCATTTATTTTACAACTCATTTTACACTTTTAAGTGTGTGCATTATTTTAATGCAGTTGCTATGAATGTGTAAATACAACAAAATACTTATAGAATATTTGGATGTTTTTAGCCAACCCTGCCACCTCAGGGCTCAGGATCACAGCTACCTCACTTGGTATACATCCTTTACAACGCAACTTTTACGACTACCTACCATTACAACGCAACTTTTACAACGCAAAAACTTTTACAACGCATGTATTTACAACACATTTTTTTACAACGCAGGTACCTTTACAACGCATACCATTACAACGCAAGTATTGGTAAGTATATAATTATATTTTAAATGTTATATGTTTGGGGTAAAGGGGTATTTTTAGGGTTCAGGGTCAGTTTTTAGTTTTTGGGTAAAGGGGTATTTTTAGGGTTCAGGGTCAGTTTTTAGTTTTTGGGTAAAGGGGTATTTTTAGGGTTCAGGGTCAGTTTTTAGTTTTTGGGTAAAGGGGTATTTTTAGGGTTCAGGGTCAGTTTTTAGTTTTTGGGTAAAGGGGTATTTTTAGGGTTCAGGGTCAGTTTTTAGTTTTTGGGTAAAGGGGTATTTTTAGTGTTCAGGGTCAGTTTTTAATTTTTGGGTAAAGGGGTATTTTGGGGTTCAGGGTCAGTTTTTAGTTTTTGGGTAAAGGGGTATTTTTGGGGTTCAGGGTCAGTTTTTAGTTTTTGGGTAAAGGGGTATTTTTAGGGTTCAGGGTCAGTTTTTAGTTTTTGGGTAAAGGGGTATTTTTAGGGTTCAGGGTCAGTTTTTAGTTTTTGGGTAAAGGGGTATTTATGGGGTTTTGGGTCAGTTTTTCGTTTTTGGGTAAAGGGGTATTTTTAGGGTTCAGGGTCAGTTTTTAGGTTTTTGGGTAAAGGGGTATTTTTGGGGTTCAGGGTCAGTTTTTAGTTTTTGGGTAAAGGGGTATTTTTAGGGTTCAGGGTCAGTTTTTACTTTTTGGGTAAAGGGGTATTTTTAGGGTTCAGGGTCAGTTTTTAGTTTTTGGGTAAAGGGGTATTTTTGGGGTTCAGGGACAGTTTTTAGTTTTTGGGTAAAGGGGTTTTTTGGGGTTCAGGGTCAGTTTTTAGTTTTGGGGTAAAGGGGTATTTTTGGGGTTTAGGGTCAGTTTTTAGTTTTGGGGTAAAGGGGTATTTTTGGGGTTCAGGGTCAGTTTTTAGTTTTTGGAGTACTGGGGTACAGGGTAAAAATAAATTAAAATTAATTTTAAATTAAATTAATTAAATGTAATTAAATTAAATTAAATTAAATTACATTAAATTATATTTTTTAAAATTAATTTACGATTATAATTTTAATCTATACTTACCAATACTTACGTTGTAATGGTATGCGTTGTAAAGGTACCTGCTTTGTAAAAAAAATGCGTTGTAAATACATGCGTTGTAAAAGTTTTTGCGTTGTAAAAGTTGCGTTGTAATGGTAGGTAGTCGTAAATGTATGCGTTGTAACATCATACATCCGCCTCACTTTTGTCTTACACTTCAACTTTCATGTAAATGAAGATGACCTGGAAACGCGAAAAATAAACAAAGTCGTTCTTCCAGGGCATCTTCATTCACAAGTATTGAATTGTATTAATTGTTCGAATAATTAAAATCATTACAGTAAAAGCAAAAAGCTGTTAAAAAAGAATAATAATTGAACTAAGGAGTTTCTTCCTCCTGCACCCAGCACTGTCCCCTACTCATCCTTTTCCTGGCTTTGTGCTCAGCCGTTTACCCTTAGGCACATTATACAGTCTCTAGTGCTACTTGAAATTAAATTTTGATTAAAAACAAATAGATACAACATTTTTTAAATATTCGGACTTGATAGTTCTGATTAAAAGGGCGGCACTCCTCAGTGCCTGTCGGGACCAGCCTGCTTGCTTCAGCGAAATTTGGCTTGTCAGTTACAGGAACAGGATTGCATTCCTGGGGGTCCTCTAAGGCAATCCTTATCATGTCCGTGAATTTCCCCGATCTTGCTAAATTCATTGTCTTTGATCTGGAAAAGCGTAAGGCTGAGGCTTCTCTGCAGGTCTTTGCTCCATTTACAGTCCAGATTGGCTGAAGGAGGCGCCGACGCTCATTATTCAGTTTGGGGGACATACTCAAGTACTTAATGAGGCATTTGCGCCCCCTGGGAACGCAACCACAGACCCAGAGAGAGGCACTCGCCCTGGTTTGAAGACCTCTACCGTAGAGTACTCAGGGACTGCACTAACTACCAACTCCCCAGAGGCAGGGAAGATTGCCTGGAGTATGATCTGAAGTAGTATTACTGGCTGTAGTGTTCGGAGCGTGAGGCAGTGGTCTAGCTGACCCACGCTGCCGGAGCACTCCGCGCTGACGCGTGACGTCAGGCGCGGGGGAGTGTATATAATAAAGAGGCTTGGCCACGACAAATCAGTTGGGACCACACGTAACCAGTAACGAAGGCTCCTGTATTTATTTAGCGTTGCAAGGCCGCACTAAGTAGCGCTAGCCCAGCGACAAACGCTACACTGGTGACGAGGGTCTTTTTGAGCCCACCTTGCACTTGTCACGGCGCCTCGCTGCTCTGCCCATCCCCGTGCGGAACACCAATCTCAGGGGAAAACGAAAGTGACGGCGACCGGCCAAGCCCAGGACCCACTACGCGGTGGCGCGTCCGCAAGGAGACGCGGAAATCAGCCACGGCAGAGCCTGAAGGAGCAGCAACAGCGCCCCCGCACAACCGAAGCGGGAAGGAGCAGCGCACCACGCCGCCACCTCTAACTAAACATCATAAGACGGGCAGTAGGCACGCAACAACGTAGAGGCCCCGAGCCCAGGCCTGTGAGAGCGCGCCCAACATCAGAGTGACGGGGCAAATAGCCCACCAAACGGACAATAGTCTAACCCAGGACCAGCTCTAACTCTATATCGCCGCTAGAGGTGCAGCGCGGAGCACGTGCCAAGATGGCGTCCATTCCCGCCCTTGAACCTTTTGTGGTTGATGGAGCCCCGTCATCCCTCGCACCACGTCGGATGGATTGGACTGACCGCCTCCAGATCTACTTTGAGGGTGCTGGAATCGCTAGAGAGAGGCGCAGATCCCTACTACTGCACCTAGGAGGCAAAGACATACACTGCATCTATAAAACACTGACTGAGGCGACACCCAAGACGTACCATACGCTACTCGCAGCACTGACTGCCTACTTCGAACCAAAGGCAAGCAAGGACTATGAGCGGTTCATATTCCGCCAAGCGAAGCAGGAGGCCGACGAGTCACTGGACGCATTCCATGGCAGGCTAAAAGAACTAGCCAGTTCCTGCAGATTCCGAGATGAGCAAGAGGAGATCCGAGGACAAATCATTCAGGGACGCTCCTCATCCAAACTCCGAGTGGCGATCCTACAGGAAGATGACAAACCCCTAGTGGATATACTCAAACTAGGCCACTCCAAATAACTGTCCCAAGCGAGGGCCTCCCACATGGAGACAGCCCTACACCGGCCGATCTAGAACGAGCAAGTCAATACCGCGGAGAAAGTGAACGTGGTAAGACCCAAATGGAGACTTCCAAGAGGAAGGAGTGTGGGTACTGCGGAGGCCAGCACGATCACTTGCAGGACTGCCAAGCGAGGGGAAAGAAGTGCAGCGCATGTGGGTGGATGAACCACTTTGCGGCAGTATGCAGAACCACGAAAACCAAGAAGGAAGCGGCACACGTGGTGAGAGATGAAAGAGACAGCGAAGACATGGACGACGCCGCCGAAGTCTATCCCGTCCACTACGTATACATAGGCTGTCCGGTTTTCGGTTTAAACCGACTCTGAACGAAAAAACACTACCGAATGAAAATCAGCCGACACTGTTTAAACCGAGTGTCACTGATTTTCATTGCCGTTGCACCACTTGCCCACTTGATGGAGCCAAAGCATTGCAGACCAAACTGCAATTAAGGCACCAAGAAGGAAGCAGCCCAGAACGTGCGTCACCCCCATTAAAAGCGGGGAGACACATTGGTTGGCAAGGTTACTGGGTGTTTTAATTGTTATTCCATTGCAAAATCGGCCCGTGAGCAAGCCCCCCCCTGCCTGGCTAACGTAGGGTGGGCGACGGGTAAGGAGGCCGCATGCTTCCAATAACTCCCTCGCGCTCATCACCACACACAGCGCACTCACAAATACACACACCCTCTCACATTCATCAACACACACGTAATCACACGGTTTCTGATTGTGCTTGGAATCGGGCCACAGTCATAACTCCTGCAGAAATTTTTTTGTCAATATTTGCGCACTTCAGTGTCGAAGCCACGTTACTGTCTCTGCCGTCAGCTTGTCTGACCCACCATTTTCTGTTGGCCCTACAAGTTTCACTTTTTTAAATTTTATTTATTTGTGTTTTTTTAATAACCAGGCGGCCCACAATCGGAGGCGCCACATGAATACTGTCTCTCCTGCCCCCCCAGAAGATACTCGGGGGGCTCCTGCCTCCCCCCCCTCCCCCCCCTCTTGGGTTCAGGAGGGCCTACTGAGTGGCAGCGTTTTTAGGAGAGCAGCCTGGCTGCACCAGAGAAGACACGTGCACCCCCCCCCCCGTTACTGGGGACCCCGCCCACTCATCAGTGCATTTGCTAGAACCCCACCCGGGCCTGCTTTACGTCAGGAGGTGACCCCTGACCTCGCTGAGGGTCCGTGTTTCCATCCAGACATGGCGGGAGGGGAGGTGGCTGGACTGGGTTAAACCCTGACCCTGACCCCCCGGGGTCAAGCTGTCAGTCACAGGTGCCTCCCTCCTGTAGGTGTTCCATGGCAACGGGGTGCAGAGGGGCCCTGTGGCCCCGGGGGCCTGGGTTGAGGTGTTTCTGGCTTCTTGTGGAGATCTGTACATGGGATGTGGGGTTGGGTTCAGAGGTCAGGCGCATGATGTGGGGACCGGTCGCATGATGTGGGGGCTGGGAACTGGATGTGGGGCTGGGCACCGGATGTGGGGCTGGGCACCGGGTGTGGGGCTGGTCACCGGGTCACTGTCTCTGCCGTCAGCTCGTCGCTCGGTCAGAGGCGCAATATTGTTTCATGCGGTGGGGGAGAGGACCTGTTGAGATCTGCCGTTTGTTAGCCTGCGGCCGTGCCCCATTACTTCACAGGTCGTTAAAAAGACCATTTACATAATGAGGCTTAAATGCTTGCAATGGCTAACGTGGGGGTGGGCATTCTCTCTGGCGGTCTGGTGACTCAACGATAAAGTGCAGGGGTGCGGTTATTAAGGAACCACCCTGGGTATGTCTACTACCTTGATGCTAAGACCTAAAAGAAGGAAACAAGCAGAAAGTTTATCATCCTCAGTCTTTAAAATGGTGTATAGCAATGAACCCTCTCACATTCATCAACACACACGTAATCACATGGTTTCTGATTGTGCTTGGAATCGGCCCACAGTCATAACTCCTGCAGAAATGTTTTTGTCAATATTTGTGCACTTCAGTGTCGAAGCCACGTTACTGTCTCTGCCGTCAGCTCGTCGCTCGCTGCAGTATGTAATCTCTGGGACAAGGGGCCACACACAGGCTCTGTTTGTGGGCCGGAATGTGTGTGTGTTGGGGGGGGCGAGATAATTAAAAAGAGTTCGGGAGGAAGAACGAGAAGGGAGAACTGCGAGAAGTGACATGTGAGTGTTAAAGAGAGGGCAAGCTACGGTGGAGTAACAGCCAGAGCTGCTAACTAGGGAACCGGGTTTGAATCTGAAGGTGGGCTCAACATCCGGAGATTCGGGCAGATCACGTAGCCTCCCACCACAATCTGAAGCAGCAGGTGCTACAAACAGGCTCAGCGATATATATATATATATATATAAATATATTTATATACATTTATATCCCCCAGAACTGCTTTCATCTCGATGAGCATAGCGCCTGCAATGCCTGGGGGTGTCAGATTGTTGCAATTAACTTGGCGCAAAATAATTTCAAAGAGGAGAAGGCATGTGTGTTTGTCAATTGAAAATGGTGTTTTATAAAGGTCAAAAATATATAAAGGGATGATTACATCTTTTTTTGTGATGAGCTAAATACTGACATTAAGGTACGAATACAACATTCCATGTCCAATTATCAATATCTTTTTGTTTTGTCATTTTATTTGAAAGCAGATACATAACAAAAAAAAACATTATTAAAATATATCCAGGTATACAAATCAGTCCTACAGTAAACGTGACTGTCAGTGTAACACTGTTATTAACATTTTGCAAAATCTTCTACACCGATAACCACGTTCTATTTAAAGATTTCTATTGTGTTTCTGAATTGCTTGCAGCTGTAAATATAGACAGGAGATCGTTAGCAAGAAAACTTTATTTTAATGTTGGGCAGCCTTTCTCTGCAATTCACTCTAAAGAAGCATTTGCAATGCAATAGGTCTCGCACTAATTAAGTTTGAGCTATTGGCATTTCTAAATATTGCAACACCATACTGCGATTGCTACATTAGTTAATTGTGGATGCGTTAACAATTGATGTGTGCACTGATGGCTGGTGGTGTGTGTGCCTGTAGAAATTATGCACTGATGGCTGGTGGTGTGTGTGCCTGGTTGAAGTGTGCACTGCCGGCTGGTGGTGTGTGTGCCTGGTGGGAGTATGCACTGATGGCTGATGGTGTGTGGCAATGACGCTCAACATCCTGTGAATCTGGGCAAACCACGTAATCTACCCGTCCCTAACAAAAATGCATGTGACCTTGTGTAAAGCAACAGGTGCTCGCATGAAGCGCTTCAAAATCTTCAGGTCGAGTTGTATGGTCTACTACAATAAATTTGACTTGTGAAAATGTATTTGAACTTCATATACACGTACATGCACTGTCTATATGCCATGCATCAATTAAGAAAGCCAGCAAAATAAAAGCAAAGCGTTTCATAAACACCGGAAAAACACTGTTTCAGTTGTTTTTTATGGCGCGAAAATTTGAAATCACTGAAAAGCACTGTTTTTTTCAGGTATTGAAATCACTGGAAAACACTGACAAAACACCACCAGAATTTACCCAAAATAGAAACTGAAAACAGGGAAGCCTACGTATACACCATCGATCAGCCACAACGGAAGAAACGCCGTCTCCCGAAGTGCCGCATCAAAATCCACCAGCAAAAGGTGAGAGCCACCATTGACACGGGGGCATCCATTGAGCTGATGGCCGCGAATGTGTACAACCAACTAAGGGCAAAGCCTCACCTGCATGAAGCAAAAATCTCGGGATCTTGAGCGCAGCAGAAGTATTCCAGAATACAATCAGAGAGGTCCTCAGTGGACTCCCAGGAGTCCACTGAGGACCACGTCGGGTGAATGCCTTCTAATCAGTTGACTCACCATGGTGCGCTTGATCTTATCACCCAGGCCATTCACATTCGAACTGAGGACGGAAAACCCCAAGCACAAACTAGCGGTGGCCATTCCTATCTCGAAAAAGGTACAGGATAACCTTAGGCACCCATAGCAAGCTCTGGTCACACAAAACAAACATCCTAACAATCAACCCCTCCCAAACAACAACCCCCCAACCCCCCTCCCTGCATCCCTGCATGTAGCAATCGCACATCTCCAACTCGCAGTGTGCCTGTCACCCCCAACTAACTACGAATATCTAAATGTAGAAAACGGAGGAGGACCTTACAACAGGCTGCCCGCCCCCACCACCCCGAACCAACCATTGTTCCCCCATTCAACCACGTACAAAAGAAAAATTCACGGATAATAGTCCAGGAGGGAAAGATAAAAGTAACCCCAACCAGCGCCCCCGTGTCACTAGTAATGAATAGTACAGTGTTAAGACAAGTTACTGTTCCTCCTCATCTGTCTGGGCCCGACCCGCAGGGCCGAGCCCACGATTCGATCCAGCCAGTCCGCAACGACCTCAGGATTGTCAAAGAACCAAGTTTTCCCCTCATGTTCAATCCGAAGACGGGCCGGAAACATCATCAAGTACTTGAACTCTTGGTCCCTCAATCGACGCTTGATGGCCATAAAGCTTTGCCGTTGCCTCTGCACCAACTGGGTGAAGTCCGGGAAAAATGATAGTGATGCGTCCTCGAAGGCCAACGGACCCGTTGATCTTGCCGTTTGCAGGATCGCATCGCGGTCTCGAAAGTTCAGGACTCGGGCTATCATGGGACAGGAGGGGGAGGGGGGCGCCCCCGTCTTCGGACGACCACCAGGAACTCTGTGGGCCCTCTCGACCGTAAAAAATTTACTGAGGCCATTGGGCTTAAGATGTTGCATGACGAGTTCCTCAACAAAGAGATCCGGTGTCGGCCCTTCTGACCTCTCCGGTAGTCCCAGTATGCGGACGTTATTGCGGCGAGCCCGTCCTTCATAATCATCGAGCTTTCGATCAAATTGTGCCCGGGCCGCCCTTAGGTCTCGCACCTCCTTTTGTAGCTCTGAGACTTCCTCGATGAGGGTCGTTGTCTTGATCTCCAAGCCCTTAACCTTCTTGACCGTTTTGGTCAGATCCGCATGTATGAGGCCCACCTCAATCGACACCAAGTCCAATTTTTGTCCATTTTATCTAGGGATGAGTGGACCCCGGTGATCGCCGCCATTAGATCTTGCATTGTGGGGTCATCAACGACCGAATCAACGTCCCGACTGCCAGTCGGAGGACTCCTCGCCTCCACCGGGGACCCCTTGGAAAGGGCATACTTGTCAATTTTGTTGGATTGGACCTGCCTGGTAGTCTTCGATGATCTTGACTGGGGATTCTCAGAGTCTCCTTTGGACTCCATCGTCACCACCGATCGGGTCCCCACCACTTCTTCGGCAGCATGACCCTGAGCCAATCTGGACAAAATCAGGGCATCCGATTGAGACACTCCCAGGATAGGCAGGATCCGATCGGCCGCTTCCGGTCCCTGCGGCCGATGTTGTTGCACTACACCTCGGAGCCCAATAAATTCAGGGTCCCGGCTTTCACTTCCGTAGGCCACAGAATTGCAGACGATGATATTCAGCCACCAGAGCGTCCAAAATAGCCAGAATTTCACCTGGTGACTCAGGTGCTGGCCCCCCACCAGATGGTAGGGACGGGTGACAGGATAGTATGCCGGATGGCTAGTCAGGATGCGGCGGCCGGCAGAGCCGAGACTCAAGCGGCCATCTTGGTTGCTGGTGCTCCCGTGGTGTCCACATGCACTCTTGAACTCATACACCTAGTGAATCAACTGCTCACACATCTATGCACAGAGTCACACACCTCCCAGCCACCCACACACACACTCAGTCTCCCATTCAAATACTTGGGCAACCAATCAATAACCCATATAGCCACTCATATAGCTACTGATCAACACATGCAGCAGCTTACACAACAACAGACATACTGATGCACACATCAGACAGTTTAGTCACTAACCCATGCATTTAGTAAGACACATTTAATCACTCACTCATACAGTCAGTCACGCACCTACTAAATCCTTCATCCAGACACTTATACATCCACTCATTCTTCAATATGTAAAACATATTTAAACTTTACAGAAACACACAGTCACTGGATGATGTCATCCGTGATGTCATCAGTGATGTCAAATGAGATGTCATCAGTGATGTCATTTGAGATGTCATCAGTGATGTCATCAGTGATGTCACTGACCATGTCATGAATGATGTAATATGTGACATCATCAGCAGTGGATTGCGGGTGCGCGAAATATAGTTAGTACAACTAACTATATAGGAGCAATTTCAATGGTTTTTTAAAATGCTAATTCCTAACTATATAAGGCCTGAAACCTATGGTTTTTTAAGTGAATTTGAAAGGTTTTTAAAATGCTAATTCCTAACTATATAAGGCCTGAAACCTATGGTTTTTTAAGTGAATATATAGATAGATAGATATAACTACATATGCAGTATAATAAAAGTGATACATGTATCTATAAACCATGAGCTACAGTTACTTGAGATAACTATAACTGGCGGACTTCAGGGTTTTTGTTAGTTTAAAACAATATGTCAACTCACGCTCTCTCTCTGCAATGCTAATTACCTCCCATATTACATTACTCATGACATGTTCTATGCTTTACTGATAACATCACTGCAACAACTGAAATGACATCATTAATGACAACACTGTGCATTGGGGCCACACGTTATAGTTACTTTAGAGCACAGGTTATATTTTGTTGAGATAATTATAATTAGAGAATTTCAGAGGCTTACTTTGAAATGGTATGTTTAACTGACATTTTCACCTAACTAAAACATCTCTCTAACCTTAGTTTTTTCATTGAGTACATATATATTTCCTGAAAAAACAGTTAAAGTGAAGTTATAGTTAGGAATTGTAATTATATCTAATTTTTCTTTTTTTAAACCTGAAAAATGCAATAGATGTAATGAATAGATTAGACAGAAAGATAGGTAGATAGATAGATAGATAGGAAGATAGATAGATAGATAGATAGATAGACTGATAGATAGACTGATAGATAGATAGATAGATAGATAGATAGATAGATAGATAGATAGATAGATAGATAGATAGATAGATAGATAGATAGATAGATAGATAGATAGGTAGATAGATAGATAGATAGATAGATAGATAGATAGATAGATAGATAGATAGATAGATAGATAGATAGATAGATAGATAGATAGATAGATAGATAGATAGATAGATAGATAGATAGATAGATAGATAGATAGATAGATAGATAGATAGATAGATAGCCTAGAGACATACCTGGGTGAAGGAATCTGAGCTTAAAAAAATTGACTAAGTCTGAACATAGAAAGTTGACTGGGCGAAGGTGCCAAAAGTATCTGAAAGTTGAGAGGGCCTAAACCAACATCTTTACCAGGACCTCATTCAATGCCTACCTGACATTGTGGAGCCCTTCTCAGATACAGCCTGTTGCCTTGCCCCACTGAACTTTGACTTCCATTTTAAAGACTAAGTGGCTGACTTATATGTTGGTGGAGAGGGAACTTCATTGAAATGGTGACAGAATTCCCTCTCCACTAACACAGTGGTCGGTTTTCCCAAAATAGATGCAGCTGGACCTTAAGTTTGGCCACAACGGAGACTACTCTGCTATGTCGTGGTCAAACCTCTCCGATGGACCGAAGGAGTAAGGGCTGTCAGAGGATTGGTTACATGTCTGTCCACCCAAACAGGATGGGCAGACATATAGCCGTTAAAACTCTGGTGGTGAGAGACAGCAAAAAATAAGTAGTTCTCCACTCGCCATGGGAGATTACATCAATGGCGAGGGGAGCATTATCTTTTTTATCTTTAGAAAGAAAATCCAGTTTTACCGATTTTTATTTTAAATATAAACAGAAAACTGGTTACTGTAAGATTCTGTCAATATGTCGCAGCCCTGCGCCAAACAGTGAAATGCATTGACAGGAACTGGCATGACGGCGGTTCCTGCTTATGCTTTCTAAATGACCTCCAAGGCAATGGCGGAACAAGGGCCCACAGCCAAAATATAAATCGTGTCCTAAGTCCAACTGTAAATTCGCCTTGTTGATGTACTTGACACACAATCAATCACAGTCGGCCTCAAATTGCACCTGGGTCCTGGTCTACCAAATCCAGTCGGCCGGCATTGGAGCTTAAAGCTTTCTGGCACTATTTTTGTTGAACGTTTTAAAATTTCATATCACTGTTGCCCCTTTATGATTTTTGGGGTTATTTTTTCATTCAATTATTCGCTATTTTTATATATTAGAGATGGGTATTTTATTGTGCTCCATTTTTGAATTTTAAACCGTATTAGTACTTCTAAATGATGTATCTATTTTTTTAAGTTAAGCCTGCCTGAACTCTGCCACCAGGTTTTGAGCTGACGTTTAAATGACTGAAACCGTCAAGTCAAGTCAAGTCAAGTCATAAATTTGTATAGCGCACTACATACCCAGAGGGTTTCAAGGTGCTTAGGAGGAGGAGGAGGATTATTTGTCAAATATCCACGTTTTAAGCTGCTTTCTGAACGCTAGGTGGTTCTGGGTGAGGCGGAGGTAAGCGGGGAGTGAGTTCCATGTTTTAGCAGCCAGGTAAGAAAAGGATCTGCCTCCCATGGTGGTCTTGTTGATGCGAGGTATAGTGGCGAGGGCTTGGTCGGAAGAGCGTAGTTGGCGGGAGGGGGTGTAGAAGGACAGTCGAGAGTTGAGGCAGTCTGGTCCGATGTCGTAAAGTGATTTGTGTGCGTGGGTGAGCAGTCGGAAAGTGATCCTCTTATTGACGGGTAGCCAGTGGAGGTCTTTAAGGTGGCCAGAGATGTGTTCGTTGCGTGGGATGTCTAGTATGAGCCTGGCTGAGGCGTTTTGGATTCGTTGGAGTTTCTTCTGGAGTTTGGTGGTGGTACCTGCGTAGAGGGTGTTTCCGTAGTCCAGTCGGCTCGTGACCAGGGCGTGGGTGACTGTTTTCCTAGTTTCGGAGGGGATCCAGCGAAATGTTTTTCTGAGCATGCGAAGAATGTTGAAGCAGGAAGAGGATACGGCGTTGACTTGTTTGTTCATTGAGAGTGAAGAGTCCAGAATGACGCCAAGGTTCCGTGCGTGGTCTGTCGGGATGGGTGCTTTTCCGAGGGCTTCCGGCCACCAGGAGTCGTCCCAAGCAGAGGGGGATGTGCCTAGGATGAGGACTTCTGTTTTGTCTGAGTTCAGTTTCAGACGGCTTTGTTTCATCCATTCGGCGACTTCTTTCATTCCTTCGTGCAGGTTAGCTTTGGCGGCGCCGGGGTCATTGGTGAGTGAAAGGATCAGTTGAGTGTCGTCCGCATAAGAGATGATGTTGAGGTTGTGTTGGCGTGCGATGGCCGCGAGGGGGCTCATGTATACGTTGAAGAGGGTGGGACTGAGTGAGGATCCTTGAGGTACGCCGCAGATGATTTCAGAGGCCTCGGACTTGAATGGTGGGAGGCGGACTCTCTGGGTTCTTCCGGTGAGGAACGAGGTGATCCATTCAAGTGCTTTTCCTTGTATTCCGATGTTACTGAGGCGTTGTAAAAGGGTGCTGTGGCAGACTGTGTCGAAGGCTGCAGAGAGGTCGAGGAGGATGAGGGCGACTGTGTCTCCATTGTCCAGTAGAGTTTGAATGTCATCTGTTGCTGCGATGAGGGCGGTCTCGGTACTATGTTTTGCTCGGAAGCCAGATTGTGAGGGGTCGAGGGATTTGTTGGCTTCGAGGAAGGCGGCGAGCTGGTTGTTGACGGCTTTCTCGATGACTTTGGCCGGGAATGGAAGAAGCGAGATGGGGCGGTAATTTTTGAGTTCGGTGGGGTCCGCTGTTGGTTTTTTCAGAAGGGCGTTGAGTTCAGCGTGTTTCCAGTCTTCAGGGAAGGTAGCGGAGTTGAAGGAGCAGTTGATGACGTCTCGGAGGTGCGGTGCTATGACGGAGTCTGCTTTGTTGAAGATGTGGTGAGGGCATGGGTCTGTGGGGGATCCTGAGTGGATGGAGTTCATCAGGCGGATGGTGTCCTCAGTGGAGATTGGCTTCCAGTCGTTAAGGGTGTTCACGGGGGGAGGATGGACAGCAGACGGTAGGGTGGGTTGGTTTCCGGGTTGGTTGTCAAAGCTGTTGTGGATGTCTGCAATCTTGTTGTGGAAAAAAGAGGCTAGGGAGTCGCAGAGGGTTTGAGAGGGGGTGATGTCGTTGGAGTTGGCAGAGGGATTGGAAAATTCCTTGACGATGTTGAAAAGTTCCTTGCTGTTGTGAGCGTTGTTGTCGAGTCGATCCTTGAATGCTGCTTTCTTGGCTTTTCGGATTAGTTGGTGGTGAGTGCGGGTGGCGTTTTTGAAGGCGTCCTTGGTGCTGGTGGTTGGGTCTTTTTTCCAGGCCTTTTCAAGGGAGCGGCAGAGTTTCTTGGACTTCTTGAGATCATCGTTGAACCATGAGGCCTTCTTGCTGCCAGGTTTGTTTTGATGTTTTTTCAGAGGTGCTAAGGTGTCAGCGGTGTTGGATAACCATAGGGTGAGATTAGCGGCGGCTTCGTTAGCGTTGGAGGAGGGGGCTGGGGTGTGTTGAAGGAGCGATGCGGAGATTTGGTCCGTGGTGATTTTGTTCCAGTTCCTTTTCAAGGTAGTTTGGAGGTGGATGCTGGGTTTTGGTTTGTTGTAGGTGAAGTGAACGCATCTGTGGTCAGTCCAGATGAGGTCCGTAGTGTGGCTGAAGGAGACATGGTTGCTGGAGGTGAAGATGGGGTCGAGTGTGTGACCTGCGATGTGGGTGGGGGAAGTGACCAGTTGTTTAAGTCCGAGGTTGGTGAGGTTGTCCACGAGGGTGGCGGTGTTGCGGTCGTTGATCTTATCGAAGTGAAAGTTGAGGTCTCCCAGAAGGATGTATTCTTTGGAGGGGAGCGCGTGCGGAGTGATGAAGTCCGTGATGTCTTCACTGAATTTTGCGCGGGGTCCTGGTGGCCTGTAAAGGAGGGTGCCTCTGAGTGTGGTCTTGGGGTCGATGTGGACCTGGAAGTGAAGGTGTTCGGAATTGGCGAGGTTGGCGTCAGAGCTGGTTGAGATGCGGATAGATTTCTTATGGACTATAGCGATTCCTCCTCCTGTGTGGCCGGTGCGGTCCTTGCGTGTGATCTTATATTCATCAGGGATGGCAATGGTGATGTCTGGTGCTGAGGAAGCATTCATCCATGTTTCCGTAAGGAAGGCGATGTCCGGAGAGGTGGTGTCTAGTAGGTTCCATAGGTCGATGGCGTGCCTGTGGACTGATCGGGTGTTGAGAAGGATGCATTGTAGGTGGTTGGGGTCGTGAATCTGTGGTGTGGTCTTAGCGGAGATGTTGTCGGTGCCGCTGAATTTGCAGGAGTAGCAGGAGAAAGGTCCATGGGTGCGTCCAGGAGCGGCTTGAACGCAGTTGGGGGCGCGACCGGGGTTAAGGGCTAGGAGGGTGGCGGCATCGTAGGTTAAGCGGGAGGGCTGGGTAGCGCGAGAAGCAGGGGGTCTGGCGCTGGGCGCGGTCCAGGCGCGGACGGGCGTAGACGGGCTTACCTTTGGCGCACCTTCGGCGTGGCCGAAGCGCGTGGACGCTGCGCGTGGAGGCATTGGCCATAAATGGATGGTGGAGGGGGCGGAGCGTGGGAGGGGCAGCAGCTGGGAGGAGGCGGTGGCGGGAGGAGGGCCGGACCAGGGGAAATAAACCTAAACACAAAATGGAGGGTCAAAGGCCAGGGGCAGCAAATGCACAGCGTGAAAACGCACAAAATCAGCAGGAAAGTTTGAAAAGCAGCCTCAGAGACGACGCGCTGCAATTAACTAAATAGGGCGACAGTGTGGCACAAATAAATAATTAAAGCGACAGTGCAGCGCTAATCGGCGAGTACAATTCGGCGCTATGAGGCGACAGTGCAGCGCTAGCTGTTAAGTAAATAAAGGACAATGCAGCGTTACTGAAAAGGAATGCAGAATGCAGACGATACCAGTGTGAGGTTCAGTCAAGTCAAGTCAAGTCATAACATTTATATAGCGCACTACATACCCAGAGGGTTTCAAGGCGCTTAGGAAGGGGAGGAGGATTATTTGTCAAATATCCACGTTTTAAGCTGCTTTCTGAACGCTAGGTGATTCTGGGTGAGGCGAAGGTAAGCGGGGAGTGAGTTCCATGTTTTGGCAGCCAGGTATGAGAAGGATCTGCCTCCCATGGTGGTCTTGTTGATGCGAGGTACAGTGGCGAAGGCTTGGCTGGAAGAGCGAAGTTGGCGGGAGGGGGTGTAGAAGGATAGTCGAGAGTTGAGGCAGTCTGGTCCGATCTCGTAGAGTGATTTGTGTGCGTGGGTAAGCAGTCGGAAAGTAATTCTCTTATTGACGGGTAGCCAGTGGAGGTCTTTAAGGTGACCAGAGATGTGTTCGTTGCGTGGGATGTCTAATATGAGCCTGGCTGAGGCGTTTTGGATTCGTTGTAGTTTCTTCTGGAGTTTAGCGGTGGTACCTGCGTAGAGGGTGTTTCCGTAGTCCAGTCGGCTCGTGACTAGAGCGTGGGTGACTGTTTTCCTTGTTTCGGAGGGGATCCAGCGAAATGTTTTTCTGAGCATGCGAAGGATGTTAAAGCAGGAAGAGGATACGGCGCTGACTTGTCTGTTCATTGAGAGTGAAGAATCCAGGATGACGCCAAGGTTCCGTGCGTGGTCTGTCGGGATGGGTGCATTTCCGAGGGCTTCCGGCCACCAGGAGTCGTCCCATGCAGAGGGGGATTTACCTAAGATGAGGACTTCTGTTTTGTCTGAGTTCAGTTTAAGACGGCTTTGTTTCATCCATTCGGCGACTTCTTTCATTCCTTCGTGTAGGTTAGTTTTGGCGGTGCTGGGGTCATTGGTGAGAGATAGGATCAGTTGAGTGTCATCCGCGTAAGAGATGATGTTGAGGTTGTGTTGGCGGGCGATGGCCGCGAGGGGGCTCATGTATACGTTGAAGAGGGTGGGACTGAGTGAGGATCCTTGTGGTACGCCGCAGATGATTTCAGAGGCCTCGGACTTGAATGGTGGGAGGCGGACTCTCTGGGTTCTTCCGGTGAGGAACGAGGTGATCCATTCAAGTGCTTTTCCTTGTATTCCGATGTTACTGAGGCGTTGTAAAAGGGTGCTGTGGCAGACTGTGTCGAAGGCTGCAGAGAGGTCGAGGAGGATGAGGGCGACTGTGTCTCCATTGTCCAGTAGAGTTCGAATGTCGTCTGTTGCTGCGATGAGGGCGGTCTCAGTGCTGTGTTTGGCTCGGAAGCCAGATTGTGAGGGGTCGAGTGATTTGTTGGCTTCGAGGAAGGCGGCGAGCTGGTTGTTGACAGCTTTCTCAATGACTTTGGCCGGGAATGGAAGAAGCGAGATGGGGCGGTAGTTTTTGAGTTCGGTGGGGTCTGCTGTTGGTTTTTTCAGAAGGGCGGTGAGTTCAGCGTGTTTCCAGTCTTCTGGGAAGGTAGCGGAATTGAAGGAGCAGTTGATGACGTCTCGGAGGTGTGGAGCTATGACGGAGTTTGCTTTGTTGAAGATGTGGTGAGGGCATGGGTCTGTGGGGGATCCAGAGTGGATGGAATTCATCAGGCGGATGGTGTCCTCAGTGGAGATTGGGTTCCAGGCGTTAAGGGTGTTAACGGGGGAAGGATGGTCAACTGATGGTAGGGTGGGATGGCTTCCGGGTTGGTTGTCAAAGCTGTTGTGGATGTCAGCAATCTTGTTGTGGAAAAAAGAGGCTAGGGAATCGCAGAGGGTTTGAGAGGGGGTGATGTCGTTGGAATTGGCCGAGGGGTTGGAAAATTCCTTGACGATGTTGAAAAGTTCCTTGCTGTTGTGGGCATTGTTGTCAAGTCGATCCTTGAATGCTGTTTTCTTGGCTTTTCGGATCAGTTGGTGGTGAGTACGGATGGCGCTTTTGAAGGCGTCCTTGTTGCTGGTGGATGGGTCTTTTTTCCAGGCCTTTTCAAGGGAGCGGCACAGTTTCTTGGACTTCTTGAGATCATCGTTGAACCATGAGACCTTCTTGATGCCAAGTTTGTGTTGACGTTTTTTCAGTGGTGCTAAGGTGTCGGCGGTGTTGGATAACCATAGGGTGAGGTTGGCGTGGGGGAGCAACCGGACTGAATGAGGGTCCAGGCGGTCACAGGGAGCTCGGGAGCGAGGAAGGGTATAACTCGTGGGTGGGAGGGGCAGCAGCTGGGAGGAGGCGGTGGCGGGAGGAGGGGCGGACCAGGGGAAATAAACCTAAACACAAAATGGAGGGTCAAAGGCCAGGGGCAGCAAATGCACAGCGTGAAAACGCACAAAATCAGCAGGAAAGTTTGAAAAGCAGCCTCAGAGACGACGCGCTGCAATTAACTAAATAGGGCGACAGTGCGGCACAAATAAATAATTAAAGCGACAGTGCAGCGCTAATCGGCGAGTACAATTCGGCGCTATGAGGCGACAGTGCAGCGCTAGCTGTTAAGTAAATAAAGGACAATGCAGCGTTACTGAAAAGGAATGCAGAATGCAGACGATACCAGTGTGAGGTTCAGCTGTGGCGTGGGGGAGCAACCGGACTGAATGAGGGTCCAGGCGGTCACAGGGAGCTCGGGAGCGAGGAAGGGTATAACTCGTGGGTGGGAGGGGCAGCAGCTGGGAGGAGGCGGTGGCGGGAGGAGGGGCGGACCAGGGGAAATAAACCTAAACACAAAATGGAGGGTCAAAGGCCAGGGGCAGCAAATGCACAGCGTGAAAACGCACAAAATCAGCAGGAAAGTTTGAAAAGCAGCCTCAGAGACGACGCGCTGCAATTAACTAAATAGGGCGACAGTGCGGCACAAATAAATAATTAAAGCGACAGTGCAGCGCTAATCGGCGAGTACAATTCGACGCTATGAGGCGACAGTGCAGCGCTAGCTGTTAAGTAAATAAAGGACAATGCAGCGTTACTGAAAAGGAATGCAGAATGCAGACGATACCAGTGTGAGGTTCAGCTGTGGCGTGGGGGAGCAACCGGACTGAATGAGGGTCCAGGCGGTCAACTTGTTAACTTGACCTGACATGATAGTGCCTTTGTTACTTGTGGTGATTCTCAGTCCCAACTAATAACCACTTTTTCACACTTGCCACCTTTGTTACTCTGGTCTAATATGCTATATACAAAATGCCAACTTCAGTTCTCAATAATAATCCCACCAGATCTCCAAGTCATTCAAACATGCTACATGTTGTCACCTCCACACTTCCTTGCCCTCCTGGAGTAACCATTTGAGGCCAGAGTCAGGGAACATGAAAAGATTGAAATTTGCAGTGTATTCATTAAATAATATATGAGTGCAGAGGTGAGAGCTCAATGCTTTTGTTGTTTTTTCTGGAACGATTAGATACATATAGGAATCAGGGGTGTTTGTGAAACTCTAAAGTAATGATATTAATGTATACATTATTTGCTCTTAATTCTGCCTCTTAAGTCATCTGGGTAATTATGAAAATCTAGCAACATGCTTCATTGAAATCTTTTCAGAGATTGAAATCTTGACCTATGAAAACATATATTTTTGAAATGTTCTATATTGCATTTAAATCGAAGTACAGTGTGGTGTTTATTTCTGCATGTTACTTGATAAGAAATCGTTCTTAGCTGTGACCTACAAATGTAAGTATAGAATAAAATTAACACTCTTGTGAAATGATAGTAACTGGTTAATTTAGAGACTTTTCAAGCTTCAAATCTAAAATCTTAAAACTCAAAGGAAAACATTTAGAGGTATTGCAATCAAAAGGAGATTGTGCTCATCACCTCCACCACTCAGCCTGATTTGATTTCTCTTGGCCCCTGGACCTATGTGTCTCACTAAAGCTCCATCGGCTAAGATATGGGCAATCAGTCTCTTTTGAGACTGCTCAATGCCTCCCAGATAATGTTGCACTATAATTTGAACTCCTGCCCTAATCCCACACTGTTTCTAAGAAGTAAATAACAGCCACCGTTATACAGTTAGAAATCTATATTATACTTTATTATTAAGTATAATATAAAATTATGGGAATGATAAGCAAATAATTAGCACAGGTTAATATTATAAGTGTGACCATGAAGAGAATATCTAACTTGTAATAAGGGTCAATATGAGCCTACATTATATTTGATTCTGTTCTCTAGAAGTTTATTCCAGTACTATACACAGTTCCTTATGGCTTGATTAAATAAGAGCACCCTTGGTGAGGTAAATGGCAGGTTAATATGTACATGGTGCTCTGTAGTGCAGTATCAAGTCTGGCAGCATTTAATGACTTCCTACCCAAAAGCAAAAACTCTCGGGTTTTTATACACTCTTTTAGTTAAATATTTTTTATTTAAGATAAAAGTAGAAAACAATACAAATGTCAAACAAAATATATTAGTGAGATAAATTACAAAATTGACAAACTTATTTATTCAAGAAATCCCATTAAAGAATCAGGAGTTATAAAATACAAATCGAATAATGGGAAATAACAAAATAAACCAGTAATATCAATCTATATTTTATATATTTTTTAGAAAAAAGAAAGAGAGAAAGAAGGAAGGAATAGAAAGAGAAAAGAAAAGAAAGAGAAGAAATGGAGAAATATCTCTAAAGTTTAAGAAGACGATGAGTATGAAGACAAAAAAGTAGTGAAAGGTAGCCAGAATACATCAGATTTAATTGTTTGCGATATCGAAGAGGATGTGTGTGGACTGGGGGTTGGTGCGGACCGGAATAACAGGCGTGGAGGCTGTATATACTTGGCTATTGGAGCTGTTTTTATTGCTGGGTTTAACAATCGGGATAAGTACAAGGTTCGAATTAGGAAGCCGTAGTCTGTTCCCTGGCGTCAGCCGGCAGATGGATCTTCCGGGCGGCTTCAGGTCTTCCGGGGAAGCTTCGGTGTAACCTCTGAGGGAAACAGAGAGGCAGGGGTTTAGTCCTTTATAGCTCGGACTTATGGAGTACTAGCACCAGCACCCAGGTCGTGAGAGGACAGAGATGACCGTGAGGAGGGGAATGGAAAGGAAGGTTTAGACGGAAGGGAAGAGATGTGGGAACGGGGAGAAGAAACGTGCTCTAGTGAGGAGTGGGTGTAGGGACTATGATACAAGGTATAGGTGCAGTGACGTTACAAAATATCTATACAGTGCACGGGTGATCTATCGGTGTGTTCTACTTCTATACAAGTATTCACATATATTTACAGGGGGACACGGAGACGGTAACAAGGTACTCACGTGCCCCGCCGCAACTCTCCAGCGAGTCACGGCCGCTCTCCAGCCACCTCCAGAGGACTCCACCACTCCTCGGTCCAGACGTCCTCCAATTCCTCGTCTTCGCTCCTCTCACACCGTCCGCTCTCCTTCACTGGTCCACTACGCGCTGTCTCCTGCCATGAGTCGGCTACCTGGAACGCTCTCCTCTCTTCGTCGCCGGCTTTTCTGCTTCTCGGACTGTGGTAGGGGGCGGGACTTCCGGGTTCACGGCAGGCTGCTTCCGGGTCGGCACTTCCAGGTTCTCGGGAAGCCGCATCCGGGTTAGTGTTCTGTCCTGTCGGTCGGTCTGGTTCCTGTAAGGAGAAAAAGAAAGGAGGAGTCCTGGTCGTCAGAGACGCAGAAGGGTTAGTGTTCAGGTTATCCCCGCTCGGGCGCCGCCCGGTTGAGGTGAGTGGCGCTCCCCTTCCACATCCCCTTTCCCTAGCTGTCTTTCTTGTGGGGGAGGCAGGTGGGGGATATCGAGACAGATAGTCAGCGTTGCCCTGTTCAACCCCCTTCCGGTGTAAGGTCTTGAATCGGTATGGCTGCAGGGACAGGTTCCGAGCCATCCACTCTGGGGGAGCGTGGTCTGTGTACAGAAGAAACTCACGCCCCTCTAGATAATAACGAAGGCTCTCTATGGCCCACTTTATGGCTAGTGCTTCTTTTTCAACTACCGCGTAATTCGTTTCACGAGGGAAGAGTTTTCTGCGGAGGTATCGGATAGGCCTCTCAATCCCTGCCTGGTCTTTTTGGGAGAGGACGGCTCCCAGTCCCTGTTCTGAGGCGTCTGTTTGCAGGATAAAGGGTTGGGTGTAGTCGGGGCTGATCAGGACTGGCTCTGACACCAGTGATTGCTTGAGGTCCTGAAAGGCCTTCCACATCTGCGGAGAGGGGTGTTGCAACATGGCCTCGGTTCGGGTGTTCTTCTTCAGGAGGTCTGTCAAGGGTACCGCAGTTTGTGAAAAGTTGGGGATGAACCTCCGATAATATCCTAATAGCCCAAGGAAGGCACGGAGGTCCTTTTTGGTTTAGGGGAAGGGAATGGACAGGATGGCCTTTATCTTGTTGTCCTGAGGTCAGTTGACACCCTCCCCAAGTAGGTACCCTAGGTATTTTACGGACTGCGCAGCTAGAGTGGTCTTAGCGGGATTGATTGTGAACCCGTATTCCCCCCGAGAGGTGATAACTCGCTTCAGGTGGGACAGGTGCTCTTGCCAGTCATTACTATAAATGGCTATGTCATCTAGGTAGGCTCCCGCGTATTGGGCATGAGGTTGTAGGACTATGTTCATGGCCCGTTGGAAAGTCGCCGGGGCCCCATGAAGCCCGAAGGGCATGACTCTAAATTGGAACAGGCCTTCGGGTGTGGAGAACGCTGTTTTCTTTTTATCTTCGCTCTACAGGGGGATCTGCCAGTATCCCTTGCAGAGGTCCAGCGTGCTAATGTAGCTGGCTCGACCGATGCGTTCTATCATCTCGTCTACTCTTGGCAACGGATAAGTGTCAAAACTCGAGACTTTATTGACTTTGCGAAAGTCGATACAAAATCTCGTGGAGCCATCGGGTTTGGGGACAAGAACGATGGGCGAGTTCCAGCAACTGATTGATGGCTCTATGATGCCCATTTGCAACATTTGTTTGGTCTCCTCTTGAATGACTTTCCGGCGTGCTTCTGGGATCCGATAGGGGCGTTGTCTCACGATCTTTCCGGGATCTGTATGTATTGCATGCTCTATGACCGTGGTGTGCCCAGGTAGGGAGGAAAATACTGTCTGCAACGGTAATAGGGCAGTCCTCAGGTCTTGTCACTTGTTTGTGGGTAGATCTGGGTCTACACAACCCCTCCAAGAGTGGGGTTCCTGGGCATGATACGCTGGATAGCACCGGTTGGGGGCCCTCCCACTTCTTTAGAAGATTGACGTGGTATATCTGTCTCTGGTTGCGAGTGTGGTCCAATTCGATTTCATAGGTGACAGGGGTCACTTGTCTTGTTACTGGATACGGCCCTTGCCACTGGCCTAGTAGCTTGTGATCTGAAGAGGGAAAAAGAAGCAGTACTAGGTCCCCGGGAACGAAGGTTCTTGCCTTGGCTCCTCGGTCGTATTGGCGCTTTTGTGTAGCCTGGGGGGTCAACATGTTTTGCCTCACTATTTCCCGGATTTGACCCAGGTGAGTCTTGAGATTCGCAACATATTCAGGCAGAGGTCGGGTACGATCAGGCTCGGCCTCCCAGGCCTCGCGGGCCATGTCCAAGAGAGTCCTTCATATAGGAGTTCGTAGGGAGAATACCCGGTACTGCTCTGAACCTTACAACGTAAAGCGAACAGGGCTAAAGGCAACATTTCCTCCCAGCGACGGCTTTCTAGTCCCAACAGCTTCTTGAGGGTGGTTTTCAGGGTGGCGTTATACCGCTCCACGAGCCCGTCGGTCTGGGGGTGGTAGGCAGAGGTCCTTATCTGTTTAATGCCCAACTGTGAACACACCTGACGCATAAGGAAAGAAACAAACGGGGTGCCCTGATCCGTCAATATCTCCCGGGGAAAACCCACCCGAGTGAAGATGTTAACAAGGGCTCTCGCTATGTTCTGAGTGGTTGGGTGTTTTAACGGAACGGCCTCAGGAAACCGGGTGGCATAATCCACAAGGACAAGAGCATACCGACATCCACTCCTTGAGGGTAACATGGGGCCTATCAGGTCCATCCCAACCCTACTGAAAGGGACATCAATGAGAGGGAGTGGTTGGAGGGGGACCCTTGGGGGTCGGTACCGACTGTTTTTCTGACATACAGGACACTCTTTGCAGTATTGGCTCACTTGTTTGTACACCCCAGGCCAGTAGAACTTGTCCAGAATGGTTTGTCCTGTTTTGTCGTCCCGAAAATGACCCCCTAACAAATGGCTATGAGCCAAGAACAGTACTTTATCGCGAAAGGGACCGGGAATGAGAAGCTGAGGTCTTGTTGGGGTCCGCCTTTCCTATACAACAGACCATTCCGTTTAAAGAAATAAGTACATACGTGCAAGGGATCCTCGTTTTCCAGGGCCCGCCCCCAGGCGTCCTGGAGTACTGGGTCCTCTTGTTGGGCCGCACGAAACTCACGATCGGTTTCCCATGGATGGTTGTCCACCTGGACAGGATAGGCTGTGGTGTGTGTCCTTTTTTCTTTCTTCTTTTGCCCTCTTGTTTTCAGGACTTTGGTTGTTGGTTCCAAGGGAGGAGGGTTCCGGGAAAAGGGAGCCTCGGACCACCACCTTTCCAAGGAGTTTGTAGCGTCCTGTAGCAAACGGAGCAGCCCATTATAGTCTCTACCCAGGATTATTTGTTCCGGAAGGTTTGGCACCAGGCCGACAGTAAGGGGGCTTCTTTCCCCCGAGGTGTGCTGTACCTGTACACGTGTGGTGGGATACCTCTTTGTATCGCCGTGTACGCATTGAATGTCCACTATGCCAGTCACAGGCCCCACAGGTCTGGGCATTTCCTGTGGCCTTAGTACACTTTGTCTGCAGCCGGAATCGGCGCGGGCCATCATAGGGTGTCCGTCAATCTTCACCGGACACCGGAAAGGAGGAGGACTGGCATCCGTGGTAAGACATATATAGTTCCTAGCCAGTCCAACCTCCATAGGTTCTTCCTTCTGGGGACAGAACCTGGCGATATGTCCATGCCCTCCACAGTGGTAGCACTGGGGACCGGGAAGACTTGGTCTTGGCGACACTGAAAACGGAAACAAGGGGACAGGTTCTGGTTTTCGGGGTACTACCGGCCTCTGGGTTCGAGGGTGCTTCCATGGGGCATCCGTGTAGGGTGTTCGTCCTTTTTCTGGAAGTCTTGGGCTCGGCTGAAGGCACTTGCGATCTCGACGGCAGTCTCTAGAGTGAGACGGGCATGCTGACGGACCCATTTCTGTGTGGTGGGGTGTTTTAGAGGCTAGGAACTGTTCCAAGTAGATTTTGGACAAGATCTCTTCTTTAGTGGCCGTGGCAGGCTTCAACCAGCGGTTGGTCAGGTCTTGGATGCGGAATGACAACGCTCGGGGAGTTTCTTGTGGTCCTTCACGGGCCTGTCCCAGTCGTACTCTGTAGGTCTCGTCGTCAATCCCTAGCCTCTCTAAGATACAGGTTTTGATGTCCTGATACGGCGTCTGCCCTTGTATGTTGGCCTGCTGGTATGCCACCTGTAGTTCTCCCGTCAGCAGAGGCCCCAAGTAGTGACCCCAGCAATCAACCGGCCAAGCAGCGGCTCGAGCTAGACGCTCGAAGTTCGTAAAGAAGAAATCCGGGTCTTCTCCCGGAACGTATTTTTGCAGAACCACAGAGGGCAATGAGGTCGCTGGTCTCTGCTGACCCATGACGTCGACTAGTTCCCCAAGGGCTCGGTCTTGCACGGAGCCCTGGTCCTTTAGGACATTGTGGAGTTGGCCTCGATCGTCCTCCGCCGTTTTGAGGAAGCGCTCCATCATCTTCCCGAGGAGCTCCTGGCTTTCTGCGAGTTGCTTCACTGCGGCCTCCATGCTTCCGGATCCCACTTCTGACACCAAGTGTGGACTGGGGGTTGGTGCGGACCGGAATAACAGGCGTGGAGGCCGTATATACTTGGATATTGTAGCTGTTTTTATTGCTGGGTTTAACAATCGGGATAAGTACAAGGTTCGAATTAGGAAGCCGTAGTCTGTTCCCTGGCGTCAGCTGGCAGATGGATCTTCCGGGCGGCTTCAGGTCTTCCGGGGAAGCTTCGGTGTAACCTCGGAGGGAAACAGAGAGGCAGGGGTTTAGTCCTTTATAGCTCGGACTTATGGAGTACTAGCACCAGCACCCGGGTCGTGAGGGGACAGAGATGACCGTGAGGAGGGGAATGGAAAGGAAGGTTTAGACGGAAGGGAAGAGATGTGGGAACGGGGAGAAGAAACGTGCTCTAGTGAGAGGGGGGTGTAGGGACTATGATACAAGGTATAGGTGCAGTGACGTTACGAAATATCTATACAGTACAAGGGTGATCTATCGGTGTGTTCTACTTCTATACAAGTATTTACATATATTTACAGGGAGACACGGAGACGGTAACAAGGTACTCACGTGCCCCGCCGCAACTCTCCAGCGAGTCACGGCCGCTCTCCAGCCACCTCCAGAGGACTCCACCACTCCTCAGTCCAGACGTCCTCCAATTCCTCGTCTTCGCTCCTCTCACACCGTCCGCTCTCCTTCACTGGTCCACTACGCGCTGTCTCCTGCCACGAGTCGGCTACCTGGAACGCTCTCCTCTCTTCGACGCCGGCTTTTCTGCTTCTCGGACTGTGGTAGGGGGCGGGACTTCCGGGTTCACGGCAGGCTGCTTCCGGGTCGGCACTTCCAGGTTCTCGGGAAGCCGCATCCAGGTTAGTGTTCTGTCCTGTCGGTCGGTCTGGTTCCTGTAAGGAGAAAAAGAAAGGAGGAGTCCTGGTCGTCAGAGACGCAGGAGGGTTAGTGTTCAGGTTATCCCCGCTCGGGCGCCGCCCGGTCGAGGTGAGTGGCGCTCCCCTTCCACATCCCCTTTCCCTAGCTGTCTTTCTTGTGGGGGAGGCAGGTGGGGGATATCGAGACAGATAGTCAGCGTTGCCCTGTTCAACCCCCTTCCGGTGTAAGGTCTTGAATCGGTATGGCTGCAGGGACAGGTTCCGAGCCATCCACTCTAGGGGAGCGTGGTCTGTGTACAGAAGAAACTCACGCCCCTCTAGATAATAACGAAGGCTCTCTATGGCCCACTTTATGGCTAGGGCTTCTTTTTCAACTACCGCGTAATTCGTTTCACGAGGGAAGAGTTTTCTGCTGAGGTATCGGATAACTAGACCAACAATGGTGGTTGGGCCCAATGGGAGAGAGGGTAGGCAGGGCCACACTAACATGAATACAAAAGATTTGCCTATGCCTCCAAGTGTGCGAATTAAACACTGAATGATTACGGATAAACAATACTTTTATTAGTTTACCCAGACAATAACTTTTTGTCGTTGAATCAATACTTGGTTGATCAATTTTTCATTATACAAAAAACAGACATTGAACCACCATCAACTTCATTTCTAGCCATATGTGATTCAGAAAACGATTTGTGCATATATACAGTGCAAAGTTTAAGTGCCAAAACATTTAGAGAAAAAAACATTTAGTCGTACATATACAGTTTATGCATGGACATAATGCATCAAAAACAAAGTGAGAAAACCTAATCAACAATTCACAATAGAAAATCACAAATGTAAGGAGGAAAGGGAGGAAATATTTTCAAAGATCAACTCCCTACTCATGAACTGAATTCATTTTTCTAATTATCTAGTATTCAGAAAGAAAGCCCATTTTATACATAACTGACATAGATCACTAATGTCAAGTCAGATGCCGACGCGTTTCGAATCCTGTTGCGTTATTTGCAGGATTCTCATCAGGGCGGTGTGATTCTAGTCCATGGGAACTGTTTGTAAAAAGAAATGAAAATTGTTTGTTTCCCAAACTTAGTCCTCTAGCCAATTCTATTCATAAGCTGCACACGCATCATGGTGCGGCATACCTTTTAGTTAATTGCCCCAAGTGGCTTCTGTTTGGAAATATCGTCTATGGCAGGCGGGTCTGGGCTGCAACAGAGCAAGATTGGTATCAGTAATCCATTGTGCTTGGATTGATACTGCCAGATAGCAATGAACAAGGATTTAAAAGTTACCTTTAGTCTTCACAACCCTAAGGCTGGTGTGCCGGTAACGGAAATTAATTTTCAATGCTGGCGCATTATTTTCTCCTGGGAGAAAAAGATGGGGTTAGAATCGATCTCAATTGCAATTGACTTGCACAGAGGCACAGGCGCCTCGCATGGGGAACTTACTTTTCAATGAATCAACACGGGCGGGAAAATTCTCACCGGTATTGGGAACAGCGCGGTGTCCGTTCTGTGGAGCAAGGGGAAAAGGAAGTGTCACTAGTTTTGCTTCGTTACGCTTGCTGTGAAAGCAGCAAGACAGACGTGGGTCATAGTGTGCAGGGGTCATGTTTCTTACCATAAATCAACGCGGAGAGCTCCGCTGGTACAACCTGCTTCCAACCGGCACACTCTGTATTTGGTTGTCCGAGGCAGCGCCGGTGCTCACAAAAATAAAGACATGTCATCCGCTCTCGTCCAATCATAGCTACAGTTGTTGCTGGTGCCTTATGGGAATTGAAGTCCAGGATGTGGGTTTATGCTCGATTGATCTCACTAAGAGTGTTGAGACCCTTGTTCACACTGTCAAATCTTAGTATTAGATATGCCTCCTTGCGAAGTAACATATTTTCAACATCTGGATAACGTTTAGGGTCTAGCCAAACTAATGGTGTCCATTTGAAATCATTTTCAGTGTGGTTATTGTTTAAAAAATGTTCCACCATGGGTGCAGTCAGCACTTTTTTCTTAATGCGAGAACGGTGTTGTGTTATTCTGGCATTGATGGCTTGATTTGTTTTACCAATATATACTCTGTCGCATGGACAGACCACTGCATAGACGATGTTGCGAGTCCTGCAATTTGTGAAAGCATCGTGTTTCCACTTGATGCCACGGTTAGTGAAGGTGTCTCCTTCTATTGTAGTAGAACAAGATACACAGTTACCACATTTGTGGTGCCCACTTACAGGTTTCAAGTTCCACTGAGCGATAAGGTCACTTTTGGGTGGAGGAATGTGACTGTCTGCTTTGATAAGGTGTTGTCCGATGCTCGTGTTTTTTCGCATTGCAAAGATGGGTTTAGACAGGGGGTACTCTAATGTTTCCAATAAATGCCAATTGTTTCTTATGATGTTTTTGAATTGGTTTGTGTGTTGACCAAGGGTTGTCACACAAACCAATTTGTCTGATACCTTTTTCTCATTTATCTGGAGGAGTGTGTCTCTCGGGGTAAATTTGGCCCTATTTTTTGCATATTTCAACAATTTCTTGGGGTATCCTCTGTCAGCCATCTCATTGTAGAATCTTATTGCGTGTGAGTCAAAGTCTTGCAGACTTGTACAATTGCGTCTAATTCTGAGCAATTGACCATAAGGTAAATTATCCTTAAGGCTTTGTGGGTGTGAGCTGGTATAATGGAAGATTGTATTCCTGTCTGTTTTCTTCTTGTGCAAAGAGGCTGTCAACCTAGAATTGCTGGTGCCTACTGAGACGTCAAGGAAATTCATTTCTTTAGAACTGGAGTTCAGCGTGAATTTGATATCAGGGTGTCTGAAATTAAGCCATGTATAGAATTGATCTAGTTCCGTCTGGTTCCCCTGCCACAGGAGCCAGACGTCATCTATATATCTCAACCATTGAATAATGTGGTCTGAGTAGGGGTTGTCCTTGTAGATGAATCTTTCTTCATATTGTGCCATGTAGAGCACCGCCAACTCCGGCGCATAAGGACAGCCCATGGCTGTCCCCTTGATTTGTATGAAGAAATCACTCTCGAACCTGAAATAATTGCTCCGAAGAGTTATTTCAGCCAATGCTACAATAAATGCAGAGGGTACCCGGTGCGGTCTTTCTCGTTGTTCTAGATAGAATTCAATGACCTCAAGCGCCTCGTCCTGCGGTATTTGCGTGTATAGCGAAGCGACATCTAATGTCACCATCAACTCCGTTGATTCATTGAATGTGTGTCCCTCAATCCTAGTGATGAAGTCAGTGGTGTCCCTCAAGTGCGATTTCACTTGTTCTATACATGGTTTTAAAAAGAAATCAATGTATTTGGATACCGGTTCTAACACCGAGTCGCATCCGGACACTATGGGTCTCCCTGGTGGCACCCTGTCGTTCTTATGAATCTTGGGTAAGAAATAAAGTATTGGCGTTCTTGGTGACTTTTTATTTAGAAATTCATGCTCCTTAGGTCCTAGATAGCCTTCGTCTAAGGCTCTCTGTGTGATTTTGGCTATTTTGTCCTGAATGGCAAAGACAGGATCTTCTTTAGACGGTCTGTACCAGTCCCTATTGTTCACATGCAGTTGTCCTTCAGTAAGATACATGGGACGGGGCCATAAGACCACCGCACCACCCTTGTCCGCCTGCTTTATAACAATTGATGTGTCAGATTTTAGATCACCAATTGCCTTTTGGATTCCTTTACTGATGTTGTTTTTGACAAAACTGCTTTTCCTCTCAAGTTTGGTGAGGGAGGACAAGACCGCTTGTTCGAAAGCAATTATTTGTTTGGGAATGTTTGTAGTCGGAGTGAACCTGGATTTAACCCTCAATCCAGTAATTTCCTGTGTTGACGTCATTTCGGCCCCTGCAAAATAGGCTTTCAGCCTGACTTTGCGACAGAAGTCCAGTGCCTCCAGTTTTAATTTTGTAAAATCTGTTCTTTTAGTTGGGACAAATTTGAGACCCAGGTCAAGAAGCATTTTCTCATCCCTATTTAGAATTTTATCAGAGAGATTTACAATGGTGGACGAATCTAGTTGTTGTAATTTTTGTTGCGAGTGCGCATTTGCCATGGTTGCTTGAAGCGCGGTCGTGTTTGACCGCCCCTGGCTAAAAAAGGAGTTGATCCTCTTCCTGCACCTCGTGTTTTGGAATTTGACTGTCTGGAGTCAGAGGAGTCGGATGAAGTGGTATCTGAGAATGTTATGAATTTATTTCTAGATCTTCCTTGGAATGTATTTAAGGCCCCTCTTGACTCGCCTGAGGTATAAAAGTCTTCTCTGAGGAAGGGATACACTTGTTCCAGTCGGAAGGATTTTGAATCTTTATCAAATTGAGCTGATTTAATATTCAGGGAGTAATCTTTGAATGATGCAATTTCTTTTTCTATTTTGTCTAGGAGTATCTTTGCATCACTAGTGGTTTGAGTGTCATTGATGTTTTTGATTAACTCTTCAATTTCCTTCTCTTCCTGACTGCAGATGCGTTGAGCTGTCTCGATGGTATGTACCATTAAATCTCTACTGCATTTGGTATTAATTTGGCTGAAGGTATCGGATAGGCCTCTCAATCCCTGCCTGGTCTTTTTGGGAGAGGACGGCTCCCAGTCCCTGTTCTGAGGCGTCTGTTTGCAGGATAAAGGGTTGGGTGTAGTCGGGGCTGATCAGGACTGGCTCTGACACCAGTGATTGCTTGAGGTCCTGAAAGGCCTTCCACATCTGCGGAGAGGGGTGTTGCAACATGGCCTCGGTTCGGGTGTTCTTCTTCAGGAGGTCTGTCAAGGGTACCGCAGTTTGTGAAAAGTTGGGGATGAACCTCCGATAATATCCTAATAGCCCAAGGAAGGCACGGAGGTCCTTTTTGGTTTGGGGGAAGGGAATGGACTGGATGGCCTTTATCTTGTTGTCCTGAGGTCGGTTGACACCCTCCCCAAGTAGGTACCCTAGGTATTTTACGGACTGCGCAGCTAGAGTGGTCTTAGCGGGATTGATTGTGAACCCGTATTCCCCCAGAGAGGTGATAACTCGCTTCAGGTGGGACAGGTGCTCTTGCCAGTCATTACTATAAATGGCTATGACATCTAGGTAGGCTCCCGCGTATTGGGCATGAGGTTGTAGGACTATGTTCATGGCCCGTTGGAAAGTCGCCGGGGCCCCATGAAGCCCGAAGGGCATGACTCTAAATTGGAACAGGCCTTCGGGTGTGGAGAACGCTGTTTTCTTTTTATCTTCGCTCTACAGGGGGATCTGCCAGTATCCCTTGCAGAGGTCCAGCGTGCTAATGTAGCTGGCTCGACCGATGCGTTCTATCATCTCGTCTACTCTTGGCAACGGATAAGTGTCAAAACTCGAGACTTTATTGACTTTGCGAAAGTCGATACAAAATCTCGTGGAGCCATCGGGTTTGGGGACAAGAACGATGGGCGAGTTCCAGCAACTGATTGATGGCTCTATGATGCCCATTTGCAACATTTGTTTGGTCTCCTCTTGAATGACTTTCCGGCGTGCTTCTGGGATCCGATAGGGGCGTTGTCTCACGATCTTTCCGGGATCTGTATGTATTCATGCTCTATGACCGTGGTGTGCCCAGGTAGGGAGGAAAATACTGTCTGCAACGGTAATAGGGCAGTCCTCAGGTCTTGTCGCTTGTTTGTGGGTAGTTCTTGGTCTACACAACCCTCAAAGAGTGGGGTTCCTGGGCATGATACGCTGGATAGCACCGGTTGGGGGCCCTCCCACTTCTTTAGAAGATTGACGTGGTATATCTGTCTCTGGTTGCGAGTGTGGTCCAATTCGATTTCATAGGTGACAGGGGTCACTTGTCTTGTTACTGGATACGGCCCTTGCCACTGGCCTAGTAGCTTGTGATCTGAAGAGGGAATGAGAAGCAGTACTAGGTCCCCGGGAACGAAGGTTCTTGCCTTGGCTCCTCGGTCGTATTGGCGTTTTTGTGTAGCCTGGGCGGTCAACATGTTTTGCCTCACTATTTCCCGGATTTGACCCAGGTGAGTCTTGAGATTCGCAACATATTCAGGCAGAGGTCGGGTACGATCAGGCTCGGCCTCCCAGGCCTCGCGGGCCATGTCCAAGAGAGTCCTCCATATAGGAGTTCATAGGGAGAATACCCGGTACTGCTCTGAACCTTACAACGTATAGCGAACAGGGCTAAAGGCAACATTTCCTCCCAGCGACGGCTTTCTAGTCCCAACAGCTTCTTGAGGGTGGTTTTCAGGGTGGCGTTATACCGCTCCACGAGCCCGTCGGTCTGGGGGTGGTAGGCAGAGGTCCTTATCTGTTTAATGCCCAACTGTGAACACACCTGACGCATAAGGGAAGAAACAAACGGGGTGCCCTGGTCCGTCAATATCTCCCGGGGAAAACCCACCCGAGTGAAGATGTTTACAAGGGCTCTCGCTATGTTCTGAGTGGTTGGGTGTTTTAACGGAACGGCCTCAGGAAACCGGGTGGCATAATCCACAAGGACAAGAGCATACCGACATCCGCTCCTTGAGGGTAACATGGGGCCTATCAGGTCCATCCCAACCCTACTGAAAGGGACATCAATGAGAGGGAGTGGTTGGAGAGGGACCCTTGGGGGTCGGTACCGACTGTTTTTCTGACATACAGGACACTCTTTGCAGTATTGGCTCACTTGTTTGTACACCCCAGGCCAGTAGAACTTGTCCAGAATGGTTTGTCCTGTTTTGTCGTCCCCAAAATGACCCCCTAACAAATGGCTATGAGCCAAGAACAGTACTTTATCGCGAAAGGGACCGGGAATGAGAAGCTGAGGTCTTGTTGGGGTCCGCCTTTCCTATACAACAGACCATTCCGTTTAAAGAAATAAGGACATACGTGCAAGGGATCCTCGTTTTCCAGGGCCCGCCCCCAGGCGTCCTGTAGTACTAGGTCCTCTTGTTGGGCCGCACGAAACTCACGATCGGTTTCCCATGAATGGTTGTCCACCTGGACAGGATAGGCTGTGGTGTGTGTCCTTTTTTCTTTCTTCTTTTGCCCTCTTGTCTTCAGGACTTTGGTTGTTGGTTCCAAGGGAGGAGGGTTCCGGGAAAAGGGAGCCTCGGACCACCACCTTTCCAAGGAGTTTGTAGCGTCCTGTAGCAAACGGGGCAGCCCATTATAGTCTCTACCCAGGATTATTTGTTCCGGCAGGTTTGGCACCAGGCCGACAGTAAGGGGGCTTCTTTCCCCCGAGGTGTGCTGTACCTGTACACGTGTGGTGGGATACCTCTTTGTATCGCCGTGTACGCATTGAATGTCCACTATGCCAGTCACAGGCCCCACAGGTCTGGGCATTTCCTGTGGCCTTAGTACACTTTGTCTGCAGCCGGAATCGGCGCGGGCCATCATAGGGTGTCCGTCAATCTTCACCGGACACCGGAAAGGAGGAGGACTGGCATCCGTGGTAAGACATATATAGTTCCTAGCCAGTCCAACCTCCATAGGTTCTTCCTTCTGGGGACAGAACCTGGCGATATGTCCATGCCCTCCACAGTGGTAGCACTGGGGACCGGGAAGACTTGGTCTTGGCGACACTGGAAACGGAAACAAGGGGACAGGTTCTGGTTTTCGGGGTACTACCGGCCTCTGGGTTCGAGGGTGACTTCCATGGGGCATCCGTGTAGGGTGTTCGTCCTTTTTCTGGAAGTCTTGGGCTCGGCTGAAGGCACTTGCAATCTCGACGGCAGTCTCTAGAGTGAGACGGGCATGCTAACGGACCCATTTCTGTGTGGCGGGGTGTAGGGAGGCTAGGAACTGTTCCAAGTAGATTTTGGACAAGATCTCTTCTTTAGTGGCCGTGGCAGGCTTCAACCAGCGGTTGGTCAGGTCTTGGATGCGGAATGACAACGCTCGGGGAGTTTCTTGTGGTCCTTCACGGGCCTGTCGCAGTCGTACTCTGTAGGTCTCGTCGTCAATCCCTAGCCTCTCTAAGATACAGGTTTTGATGTCCTGATACGGCGTCTGCCCTTGTATGTTGGCCTGCTGGTATGCCGCCTGTAGTTCTCCCGTCAGCAGAGGCCCCAAGAAGTGACCCCAGCGATCAACCGGCCAAGCAGCGGCTTGAGCTAGACGCTCGAAGTTCGTAAAGAAGAAATCCGGGTCTTCTCCCGGAACCTATTTTTGCAGAACCACAGAGGGCAATGAGGTCGCTGGTCTCTGCTGACCCATGACGTCGACTAGTTTACCAAGGGCTCGGTCTTGCACGGAGCCCTGGTCCTTTAGGACATTGTGGAGTTGGCCTCGATCGTCCTCCGCCGTTTTGAGGAAGCGCTCCATCATCTTCCCGAGGAGCTCCTGGCTTTCTGCGAGTTGCTTCACTGCGGCCTCAATGCTTCCGGATCCCACTTCTGACACCAAGTGTGGACTGGGGGTTGGTGCGGACCGGAATAACAGGCGTGGAGGCCGTATATACTTGGATATTGTAGCTGTTTTTATTGCTGGGTTTAACAATCGGGATAAGTACAAGGTTCGAATTAGGAAGCCGTAGTCTGTTCCCTGGCGTCAGCTGGCAGATGGATCTTCCGGGCGGCTTCAGGTCCGGGAAGCTTCGGTGTAACCTCGGAGGAAAACAGAGAGGCAGGGGTTTAGTCCTTTATAGCTCGGACTTATGGAGTACTAGCACCAGCACCCGGGTCGTGAGGGGACAGAGATGACCGTGAGGAGGGGAATGGAAAGGAAGGTTTAGACGGAAGGGAAGAGATGTGGGAACGGGGAGAAGAAACGTGCTCTAGTGAGGGGGGGGTGTAGGGACTATGATACAAGGTATAGGTGCAGTGACGTTACGAAATATCTATACAGTGCAAGGGTGATCTATCGGTAAGCATGAGCGGATTTTGCGGATTGGCAATCCGCGAATTTGCGGATTTGCGAACTCGCAATCCGCAAAATCCGCGAATTCCCGCGAATTTGCGGATTTTTTTTTTTTTTGTGTTCGCCCGTGTTTCTGCCAGTTCGCGAGGGTTTTTACAATTTCGCAATTTGCGAACTTACCTGTCGGGTCGCAAGTTTTGCGAACTTGTTGTTTCTACGTGTCCAACCTGTTTGGGACACTCTTCTTCATCACTGCCACTCTCTGTCACCACTGCCACTCTCTGACTACTCATGCCACCCTCTGGCCCACCCATGCCACCCTCTGTTTCATCACCACACCCTCTGGTTGTCCAGTGTACATTATTTTCGGCAAAGCAAAGCACACCTTCCCTGCCTCAAGTGACCTGAATTAATTTGGGGCTGATTAATGTGTCACAGAATATTTTTTTAGCTGGCACCTGCTTCCTTAGTGCGCCCTGATTAGTGATCTTTTGCACTTGCTAAGTGCTTTCATTGTTGCAAAATTAGTTACAACACCTGCCCTGCCCCAACTGACAATAATGAATTAGGGGCTGATTAATGGATTTTAACTTCCAGCCTGGCTCCTGCTTGTCTCCCTTAGCTGTAATTCATGACCTTTGTGGCATATGTGTAACTATTCTGAGGTTCAGAGCAGGGTCACATAATAGTTTCAACTGGCAACTGAACTCTGGAGGGGCCCCTCAGGAAGCACTACAGGAAATGGCTACTAATGATGTGCCTGAACTTTTGAACCTGGTAAGTAGTTACTTTCAGTTTTGCTTAAATCGTATTTCTGCAATTTCGCACTTATTCGCGGGGCGCGAACTCACGCGAACAGTGCGAGCAGTGCGAGCAAAATCCGCTGCTCGCGGATTTGCGGATTTTGCAGGAAATTCGCAAATCTCGCGGATTGCGGATTTCCCGAAAATCCGCAAAATCCGCGAGCGGAACGGATTTTCCGCCCATGCCTATCTATCGGTGTGTTCTACTTCTATACAAGTATTTACATATATTTACAGGGGGACACGGAGACGGTAACAAGGTACTCACGTGCCCCGCCGCAACTCTCCAGCGAGTCACGGCCGCTCTCCAGCCACCTCCAGAGGACTTCACCACTCCTCAGTCCAGACGGCCTCCAATTCCTCGTCTTCGCTCCTCTCACACCGTCCGCTCTCCTTCACTGGTCCACTACGCGCTGTCTCCTGCCACGAGTCGGCTACCTGGAACGCTCTCCTCTCTTCGTCGCCAGCTTTTCTGCTTCTCGGACTGTGGTAGGGGGCGGGACTTCCGGGTTCACGGCAGGCTGCTTCCGGGTCGGCACTTCCAGGTTCTCGGGAAGCCGCATCCGGGTTAGTGTTCTGTCCTGTCGCTCGGTCTGGTTCCTGTAAGGAGAAAAAGAAAGGAGGAGTCCTGGTCGTCAGAGACGCAGGAGGGTTAGTGTTCAGGTTATCCCCGCTCGGGCGCCGCCCAGTCGAGGTGAGTGGCGCTCCCCTTCCACATCCCCTTTCCCTAGCTGTCTTTCTTGTGGGGGAGGCAGGTGGGGGATATCGAGACAGATAGTCCGCGTTGCCCTGTTCAACCCCCTTCCGGTGTAAGGTCTTGAATCGGTATGGCTGCAGGGACAGGTTCCGAGCCATCCACTCTAGGGGAGCGTGGTCAGTGTACAGAAGAAACTCACGCCCCTCTAGATAATAACGAAGGCTCTCTATGGCCCACTTTATGGCTAGGGCTTCTTTTTCAACTACTGCGTAATTCGTTTCACGAGGGAAGAGTTTTCTGCTGAGGTATCGGATAGGCCTCTCAATCCCCTGCCTGGTCTTTTTGGGAGAGGACGGCTCCCAGTCCCTGTTCTGAGGCGTCTGTTTGCAGGATAAAGGGTTGGGTGTAGTCGGGGCTGATCAGGACTGGCTCTGACACCAGTGATTGCTTGAGGTCCTGAAAGGCCTTCCACATCTGCGGAGAGGGGTGTTGCAACATGGCCTTGGTTCGGGTGTTCTTCTTCAGGAGGTCTGTCAAGGGTACCGCAGTTTGTGAAAAGTTGGGGATGAACCTCCGATAATATCCTAATAGCCCAAGGAAGGCACGGAGGTCCTTTTTGGTTTGGGGGAAGGGAATGGACTGGATGGCCTTTATCTTGTTGTCCTGAGGTCGGTTGACACCCTCCCCAAGTAGGTACCCTAGGTATTTTACGGACTGCGCAGCTAGAGTGGTCGTAGCGGGATTGATTGTGAACCCGTATTCCCCCAGAGAGGTGATAACTCGCTTCAGGTGGGACAGGTGCTCTTGCCAGTCATTACTATAAATGGCTATGTCATCTAGGTAGGCTCCCGCGTATTGGGCATGAGGTTGTAGGACTATGTTCATGGCCCGTTGGAAAGTCGCCGGGGCCCCATGAAGCCCGAAGGGCATGACTCTAAATTGGAACAGGCCTTCGGGTGTGGAGAACGCTGTTTTCTTTTTATCTTCGCTCTACAGGGGGATCTGCCAGTATCCCTTGCAGAGGTCCAGCGTGCTAATGTAGCTGGCTCGACCGATGCGTTCTATCATCTCGTCTACTCTTGGCAACGGATAAGTGTCAAAACTCGAGACTTTATTGACTTCGCGAAAGTCGATACAAAATCTCGTGGAGCCATCGGGTTTGGAGACAAGAACTATGGGCGAGTTCCAGCAACTGATCGATGGCTCTATGATGCCCATTTGCAACATTTGTTTGGTCTCCTCTTGAATGACTTTCCGGCGTGCTTCTGGGATCCGATAGGGGCGTTGTCTCACGATCTTTCCGGGATCTGTATGTATTGCATGCTCTATGACCGTGGTGTGCCCAGGTAGGGAGGAGAATACTGTCTGCAACGGTAATAGGGCAGTCCTCAGGTCTTGTCGCTTGTTTGTGGGTAGTTCTGGGTCTACACAACCCTCAAAGAGTGGGGTTCCTGGGCATGATACGCTGGATAGCACCGGTAGGGGGCCCTCCCACTTCTTTAGAAGATTGACGTGGTATATCTGTCTCTGGTTGCTAGTGTGGTCCAATTCGATTTCATAGGTGACAGGGGTCACTTGTCTTGTTACTGGATACGGCCCTTGCCACTGGCCTAGTAGCTTGTGATCTGAAGAGGGAATGAGAAGCAGTACTAGGTCCCCGGAAACGAAGGTTCTTGCCTTGGCTCCTCGGTCGTATTGGCGTTTTTGTGTAGCCTGGGCGGTCAACATGTTTTGCCTCACTATTTCCCGGATTTGACCCAGGTGAGTCTTGAGATTCGCAACATATTCAGGCAGAGGTCGGGTACGATCAGGCTCGGCATCCCAGGCCTCGCGGGCCATGTCCAAGAGAGTCCTCCATATAGGAGTTCGTAGGGAGAATACCCGGTACTGCTCTGAACCTTACAACGTATAGCGAACAGGGCTAAAGGCAACATTTCCTCCCAGCGACGGCTTTCTAGTCCCAACAGCTTCTTGAGGGTGGTTTTCAGGGTGGCGTTATACCGCTCCACGAGCCCGTCGGTCTGGGGGTGGTAGGCAGAGGTCCTTATCTGTTTAATGCCCAACTGTGAACACACCTGACGCATAAGGGAAGAAACAAACGGGGTGCCCTGGTCCGTCAATATTTCCCGGGGAAAACCCACCCGAGTGAAGATTTTTAGAAGGGCTCTCGCTATGTTCTGAGTGGTAGGGTGTTTTAACGGAAAGGCCTCAGGAAACCGGGTGGCATAATCCACAAGGACAAGAGCATACCGACATCCGCTCCTTGAGGGTAACATGGGGCCTATCAGGTCCATCCCAACCCTACTGAAAGGGACATCAATGAGAGGGCGGTGGTTGGAGGGGGACCCTTGGGGGTTGGTACCGACGATTTTTCTGACATACAGGACACTCTTTGCAGTATTGGCTCACTTGTTTGTACACCCCAGGCCAGTAGAACTTGTCCAGAATGGTTTGTCCTGTTTTGTCTTCCCCAAAATGACCCCCTAACAAATGGCAATGAGCCAAGAACAGTACTTTATCGCGAAAGGGACCGGGAATGAGAAGCTGAGGTCTTGTTGGGGTCCGCCTTTCCTATACAACAGACCATTCCGTTTAAAGAAATAAGGACATACGTGCAAGGGATCCTGGTTTTCCAGGGCCCGCCCCCAGGCGTCCTGTAGTACTGGGTCCTCTTGTTGGGCCGCACGAAACTCACGATCGGTTTCCCATGGATGGTTGTCCACCTGGACAGGATAGGCTGTGGTGTGTGTCCTTTTTTCTTTCTTCTTTTGCCCTCTTGTCTTCAGGACTTTGGTTGTTGGTTCCAAGGGAGGAGGGTTCCGGGAAAAGGGTCGGACCACCACCTTTCCAAGGAGTTTGTAGCGTCCTGTAGCAAACGGGGCAGCCCATTATAGTCTCTACCCAGGATTATTTGTTCCGGCAGGTTTGGCACCAGGCCGACAGTAAGGGGGCTTCTTTCCCCCGAGGTGTGCTGTACCTGTACACGTGTGGTGGGATACCTCTTTGTATCGCCGTGTACGCATTGAATGTCCACTATGCCAGTCACAGGCCCCACAGGTCTGGGCATTTCCTGTGGCCTTAGTACACTTTGTCTGCAGCCGGAATCGGCGCGGGCCATCATAGGGTGTCCGTCAATCTTCACCGGACACCGGAAAGGAGGAGGACTGGCATCCGTGGTAAGACATATATAGTTCCTAGCCAGTCCAACCTCCATAGGTTCTTCCTTCTGGGGACAGAACCTGGCGATATGTCCATGCCCTCCACAGTGGTAGCACTGGGGACCGGGAAGACTTGGTCTTGGCGACACTGGAAACGGAAACAAGGGGACAGGTTCTGGTTTTTGGGGTACTACCGGCCTCTGGGTTCGAGGGTGACTTCCATGGGGCATCCGTGTAGGGTGTTCGTCCTTTTTCTGGAAGTCTTGGGCTCGGCTGAAGGCAATTGCGATCTCGACGGCAGTCTCTAGAGTGAGACGGGCATGCTGACGGACCCATTTCTGTGTGGCGGGGTGTAGGGAGGCTAGGAACTTTTCCAAGTAGATTTTGGACAAGATCTCTTCTTAGGGGCCATGGCAGGCTTCAACCAGCGGTTGGTCAGGTCTTTGATGCGGAATGACAACGCTCGGGGAGTTTCTTGTGGTCCTTCACGGGCCTGTCGCAGTCGTACTCTGTAGGTATCGTCGTCAATCCCTAGCCTCTCTAAGATACAGGTTTTGATGTCCTGATACGGCGTCTGCCCTTGTATGTTGGCCTGCTGGTATGCCGCCTGTAGTTCTCCCGTCAGCAGAGGCCCCAAGTAGTGACCCCAGCGATCAACCGGCCAAGCAGCGGCTTGAGCTAGACGCTCGAAGTTCGTAAAGAAGAAATCCGGGTCTTCTCCCGGAACGTATTTTTGCAGAACCACAGAGGGCAATGAGGTCGCTGGTCTCTGCTGACCCATGACGTCGACTAGTTTCCCAAGGGCTCGGTCTTGCACGGAGCCCTGGTCCTTTAGGACATTGTGGAGTTGGCCTCGATCGTCCTCCGCCGTTTTGAGCAAGCGCTCCATCATCTTCCCGAGGAGCTCCTGGCTTTCTGCGAGTTGCTTCACTGCGGCCTCCATGCTTCCGGATCCCACTTCTGACACCAAGTGTGGACTGGGGGTTGGTGCGGACCGGAATAACAGGCGTGGAGGCCGTATATACTTGGATATTGTAGCTGTTTTTATTGCTGGGTTTAACAATCGGGATAAGTACAAGGTTCGAATTAGGAAGCCGTAGTCTGTTCCCTGGCGTCAGCTGGCAGATGGATCTTCCGAGCGGCTTCAGGTCTTCCGGGGAAGCTTCGGTGTAACCTCGCAGGGAAACAGAGAGGCAGGGGTTTAGTCCTTTATAGCTCGGACTTATGGAGTATAGCACCAGCACCCGGGTCGTGAGGGGACAGAGATGACCGTGAGGAGGGGAATGGAAAGGAAGGTTTAGACGGAAGGGAAGAGATGTGGGAACGGGGAGAAGAAACGTGCTCTAGTGAGGGGGGGGGTGTAGGGACTATGTTACAAGTATAGGTGCAGTGACGTTACGAAATATCTATACAGTGCAAGGGTGATCTATCGGTGTGTTCTACTTCTATACAAGTATTTACATATATTTACAGGGGGACACGGAGACGGTAACAAGGTACTCACGTGCCCCGCCGCAACTCTCCAGCGAGTCACGGCCGCTCTCCAGCCACCTCCAGAGGACTCCACCACTCCTCGGTCCAGACGTCCTCCAATTCCTCGTCTTCGCTCCTCTCACACCGTCCGCTCTCCTTCACTGGTCCACTACGCGCTGTCTCCTGCCACGAGTCGGCTACCTGGAACGCTCTCCTCTCTTCGTCGCCGGCTTTTCTGCTTCTCGGACTGTGGTAGGGGGCGGGACTTCCGGGTTCACGGCAGGCTGCTTCCGGGTCGGCACTTCCAGGTTCTCGGGAAGCCGCATCCGGGTTAGTGTTCTGTCCTGTCGGTCGGTCTGGTTCCTGTAAGGAGAAAAAGAAAGGAGGAGTCCTGGTCGTCAGAGACGCAGGAGGGTTAGTGTTCAGGTTATCCCCGCTCGGGCGCCGCCCGGTCGAGGTGAGTGGCGCTCCCCTTCCACATCGTGACAGTAGATAGTCTATGTTCATCACAAATAAGATTCCACCAAGCTAGTGTACATATTTTAGAAATATCTTTCCAACAAGTTAGTATAACTTTAAAAGCAAGTGCAAAAAAAATCAAATAGTTTAGGTTTTGAAGTATGAATATTAAAATCAGCAGATAGAGTCCCAAGAAAGACATTTTGAATAGATAATGGAACATTACCTGAAAATATCATTAAATATTTTGACCAATTAGATTTCCAAAATTCAGTCAATTTAGGACAATAGTATATTAGATGGGTCAAAGTACCTTTAGAGGAAAGACATGACCAACATAAGGGAGCGGCAGAGGGATCAAATTGATGAAGGAGGGGAGGAGTAATAACAGGTCTATTATATACAAAGAATAAAGACTGGGTAATGTTGGCAGCTGTAGAGGTACTGAAGATTTTGTTGCCATAGTTGATCCCATTGACGTATTGATAATGATAGAGAAAGTCTGTTTCCCATATTAGCTCAATAGGAGAATTAGTTCTCATAGGAATAGGAGAAGATAGAAATTTGTTTATAAGGGATTACTTGGGGATGGAATCATAAGTGAGATTGTATTAGGTTGATAGAGGAGTAAGTGGGGTACATTCAGGAGGAAATGTTTTGGTTGATAGAAAAGATTGGTGCACAGGTAGCAATTGGTTATATTGTTGTAAGCAGAAATCTGGTAGAATATATTGTTCTTGTTGAGCAAAAGACAGAACTGAATTATGAGAAACCAAATGATGGACATAAAAAATACCCTTTTCCCTCCAATATTTGAAATTAAATGATTTATGGTGAAATTTTATAAATTTATTGTATCAAATGGAGAATACAAGACAGGATTGAGAGAAATCATATCCCTAGGTAAATATTGTATGCAAAAATATTGAGAGTATTTTCAGATTGGGTTTTTAGATGTGAATGTACAATTGGACATAAAAACAACTTTGTAAAATGAAAAATCATGTAGTAAAGAGCGTTCAAAATCAATCCATTGTGGTATGGGAAAAACATATTCATTGGTCAGAGCATAAAATTGTTGAAGTAAAAAGGCAACATGATATAACTTAAAGTTAAGAAAACGTACACAACATTTGGTCGAGTTAATTTGGATAAAGCTATATGCGCATGTTTGTTATTCCAATGGAATTTAATAAAAATGGATGTCATTTGGGAGAAATAATGATTAGAAATGTTAAAGGGTAACATAGGGAGCATGAAAAGAACATGAGGGACAATCATCATTTTAATGGTATCTACTCTACTCCACCAAGATAAATAATGAGGGGAACCAGGTAGAGAATAGATTCTGAAGTTTATTTTTGAGAGCTTAAAATTATGAGCGAGTGCATTAGGAATAGTAGCAGAAAATCAGACACCAAAGTACTTAGGACACCATGCAAAATTAGTATTATCGAACATGTAATGATAGCAGGCGGAGTTTAACAGTAAGAACTCCTTTTTAGAAAAGTTTACTTTGTAACCAGAAATACTAGAGTATAAATCAATGTCTTTCAAAAAAGGTTCCAGGGAAGTGAGGGGATTAGACATATAAACTAGAATATCATCTTCATAAGCAGAGAGTTTGATATCTGGGTTACGTTTAAAACCAGATATAAGGGGATTGCTGCAAATACGATCAAGGAAGGGTTCTAAACAAAGAAGAAATAGCAAAGGTGAAAGAGGACAAACCTGTCTAGTGCCTATATGCATATTAAAATAGGGAGAAAAATGACAATTAATAAAATCAGAAGCACATATAGTAATTTGATAAAGGATATAAACTCTGGGCCAAAACCAAACCATTGGAGATTAGTAAACATAAAGTGCCAATGTATACGATCAAAAGCTTTTTCAGCATCGACTGAAAGGGCAGCAAGAGGGGATAGGTGCTTTTTCCCAAGGGCAAGGATATTCTATTACATTCTAGCATTATCAGATGCATGTCTGCCCTTAATAAAGCCAGCTTGGTCAGGTTTAACAAGAAGGGGGACAACATCTTCCAATCAAGAGGCCAGTATTTTAGCAATTATTTTACAATCATAGGTAATTAATATAGTGGGGCTGTAGTTTTAACAAATGGTAGGGTCTTTATCTTGTTGAGGGATGATGACAATAAGGTCATCCATAAAGGAGCCATTGGCTCTAGACCTCAGCAAAAAAAAAAGTTATAACAATTTAGGAGCTAAAAAAGGAAGAAATAAGGTCAACAGAAAAACCATCTGGACCGGGAGCTTTGGCCATTTTCAAAGATTTAATAGCATCAAAAACTTCCTGAAGAGTAATATATTTTTCAAGAGTTAAAAAAGTATCAGGAATAGAGAGTGGATTAGGAAGGCCATGAAAAAAGTTTTAATATTACACTTGGAAGGAGTTGTATATAATAATTCATAATAGAATTGAAAAGCATTAGTAATATCAGAGTCAGACGACATTATAGCGCTGTTGTGTTCATTTCGAATAGGAACAATATTTTTCCTTTCAGATTTGATTTTTTAAAAATTTGCCAACATTTTGCCAGCCTTATTTTGGCCTCCATGGTATTTAGATTTCATTTTAAGGAGGATGTTGAAAGTATCAATCATGACCCTTTTATTCAGGTCAGACTTGGCTTTAATCAGTTCTTGCAAGTTAAAAGGTGATTTGGAGACAAAATAGGCATGTTCAAGCACTTTAATGTGGAGGAGAGTTGAGAGATATTTGAAATCCAACTTCTTTTTCTTTTTGGCAGTATAGGCAATAGTAAAGGCCCTAACGGAAGCCTTAAAAGTATCACAGTTATTGTGAACAGAAGTGCCCTTAGATTGATTACATCTAAAGTACCCAGTAATAAAGGAGGATGTTTCCAAGATAAAGGTTTGGTCTGATAATAAGGAATTATTAAAACACCATCATCCTTGCTTACAGGTATAAATAGACAAATCAGAAGAAGACAAAACAGGGGCTTGGTAAGAAATAAAAATAGAACCAATGTCTGACCAGTGAATAGAAGGGAGTAAGGATTTAGAGACTAAGGGGTCCATTATGATTGCAGGCGGATCGCCACCGACGTATGGTGGTGGCGATCCGCCCGCAGAAAACCTCCGCCCGCACTGAATTCTCCTGCTGCCACATTACCATGGCGGGTGGGAGTCCGGTGTATGGAAAGACCGTCCGACGGTTTTCTGCCCGGTCGAAGAGTCGACCGGGCGGAAAAGCTGCTAACATGGTGGCGGTGTCTGGGAGACAATGCCATCCATATTAGCATAATGGCAGGGACATGCCTTTCCGTGGCAGAAGGCAAGCGGAAATCACTTGCAGGGCCCGTTGCGGGCCCCCAGGGATTCTGGGGGGTGGGGGGTGCACATGGGGGGTACCTATAGTACCCCCTGCATTTCAATATACAACATGGCAGGCACTGCGCGGTGTCTGTCACGTTGAGCATTGAACTGCATGAGGTGCATTTTTTGCATTGTGGCGGGCGGTGCTTTCAGCACCACCTGCGGCAATGTTAAACATGCGGGATGCGCCTGCCACTGTGGCGGGCGCATCCTAATGTCCCCCACGAAACCCCCGCCCTTATGGCGGGTGTTCCTTTTTTGCGTGCCCCCTAATATATAATCAGTTCGAGACATAGGGCCTCATTAGGATGATGGGCGGATCGCCCCCGTCAGGCCGGCGGTAGCCACCGTCGGCCTGGCGGGGGCAATCCGACCACCATTCGTGCCGGAATGACCGCCCGCCATATTATTATGGCTGAGGGGTCCGCGGCGGACGGAAAGACCGTCCGCCGCTTTCCACCCTGGTCGCCTTGCGACCGGGCGGAAAAGGGTTCTATATGGTGGCGGTGTCTATCAGACACCGCCAGCCATATTAGAATGGGCATTTTCCAATGCCGCCACTGAAAGGCATGTAGCGTCTGCTTTGGGGGCCCGCTGCAGACCCCAGGGACTCCGGGGGATGGGGGGTGCACATGGGGGGTAGTAGTTCCATGCACCACATGGCAGGCAGCGCGCGTTGTCTGCCAAGTTGTGCATGGAAGTGCACAGCATGCCTTCCTGGCATTGTGGCGGGCAGTGCTGAGTCCACCGCCCGCCACAATGTCAGGAATGCTGGATGCACCCGCCACTGTGGCGGGCGCATCCTAATTGCAGGCACGGGACCCCCGCCCTTATGGCGGGCGGTCACTATATACGATGGGATGGCGGGCGGACAAAGTCCGCCTGTCATTCTAATGGGCCCCATAGTGTGATGTACATTGGAAAAGAACGTGAACTCACAAATATCCGGGTTACAAGTTTTCCATGTATCAAAGAGCAGACAAGAGGCGAAGGCAAATTGAAAGGCTTTTAGGGCTTGTTAGGTTTAAATTTATGTTTAGATTTTCTATCAGTAAATGGGCCTAACTAGTTATTAAAATTACCAGCAATAATAATATTGGGGTTAGAAATAGAAGATAATTTTAGTTTAACAGTTTGACATAATTCAGGATCAGAATTAACGGGGCCATAAATATTAAAGAAAGTAGCTTGTTTTTTTAAATATAACAGCATCAACCAAAACCCATCAGCCATTCGTGTCACATTCAGTAGATGAAATATGAATATTCCATTATTTGTGGGATAGAATGGCTACACAACCTTTGCGATTAACAGCAGGAGAAAAAATAATCTGACCCATCCATTGACTTTTAAGTTGAAGTGATTCAATATCATTACGGTGTATTTCCTGTGAAAAAGCAACATGTGTGTTAATTCTGATAAGGGAGAAAGTACCTTTTGATGCTAGACAGTATGACCCAAACCATGAACATTCCACTAGACAACATTAAACATGCTGTGGAGTGGGGGTAAGGATACAGGAACTGGTACAATGAACTGCAAAACCAATAGGAAAAACAAAAAGACACAATTTATCTACAATTAAGAAACATTTAGAAGCAATTAATGGAAACAAAAAAAGGACAGAGTAAGCACTCATACAAATACAAAAGGAATATGAAGAGGAAATAAGGAGAAAGTAAAGAAAAGATGAATAAAAGAGAAAGAAAAGAGGAAAAAAAAATAATATTAAGGAACATACAAGACAGATCTAGGATAGAAATCCAGATTTTAAGCCAAGAGACTGAAGGATGTGTAGAGGGCATACCAGTGCCAAAAGCAAGAACGAAAGTAGAGAAGGAGAACAGGAGAGTATCTTTTAAAGAAACAACAAGAAGCCAAATATTCAAAGGGACATAGAGTTAAAGAGTATTTTAAGAAAAAACATATGCAGAGTTAAGAATAATTAGAGGTATCAGGCAGTAATTTTCATAATCTGACTGGTAATATTTCGAAAAAAAGTTTTAAGTTTAGCCGATTCATCAAAAGAATGTGAGACACCTTCATGTGTAATTTTACATAGGCAGAGATGTAAAATGCCATTACGAATGTTCAATTGTCTTGCCCGAGGTCGAAGGGCTAGGACTTCTTTTCCCCGAGCATTAGTTGCATTGGAGATATCTTGAGAGATGAATGTGTTGTGGCCAGACATACAAGCAAAGTTTTACCTTAGCAGCCTTCAAGACACGCATCAAGTCAGTAAATTCCAGAAAGAGCTTTATGATGCCACGTGGTTGAGTGGAGTGAGGTTGAAGACGGCCCAAGAGATTTTCTCTTTTAATATTCAGAGTTGATGCAGATTGAAGGTTGAGAAGATCAGGTAAAAACTTCTTCAGGAAGGTCAAAAAGTCAGGACCCTCAAGATTCTCAGGAAGACCATAAAGATGAAGATTATTCCTTCTGTTTTGATTTTTAAGGTCTTTGGCGTGTAGCTTGAGTTTCTGAATTTCTTTTTCCAACATGGGTATTTTGGAAGCAATGTCTTGAAGGTCACTAACACTCTGTTCTAAATCAGTCATCTTACCCTCCATAATGATCTTCGATTTGTTGCAATTTTTCGTTAGTTGCACACATGAATGGTTGAAGACCACACACCTCATCTACAATAGTGTCTAAGACAGGATTATGAGATGACAAAATTGGTGATGGAGGGTCATTTTTTTCTCTCTTTGGTCTTGTACCTGAGGATATCGGCTTGGAAGCTAAATGTGAGTCACTGGCCATCTTGATGCAATGGAATGAACACTGCGCAAACTTTTGAGAAGACCAAATCCTACCCATGCACTAAAAAAGAGTATGGTTTCAGTAGGTTTAGGGCGCAAAATAATTTTTGAATATTAAAGGATATATGAAGAATTATCCAGGAAAAAGTATGATTGTATCATATTTTCTTTGTTGTTTGTATATGAAGTTAGCTGGTAGCATGCATTTTAAAACCATATTGTTGATCCATCAATAGTTTAGAAGGAATAAAATAATATTTAGGCTAAACTAGGATAAAAATGTCATTTTCTGAAGATGAGAGCCGGCTTACAAAATAAGCCTAATGATGCAGGTAATCTGCAGTGTGAGCAGTGCGCTAGTAAAAGGTGAGCACTCACATGAATGAAATGGATAATCACTGCTGCGGCACCAAGAGTTTAGGAATACATATCCAGGTGATTCTTTTCTGCTCTTCTCTTTACTTTGTGGGGATTTGTATTAGCAAATAAACCCTAGGGAGGCTGGCGATGTAGAAACACAAGCGAGCGATGCAATATAAAATGCCAGCCGCTCGCACAAGGAAAATCACAGCCGCAGCACCAGGAGTTGGTTAACGTACCTTAGACCATTCTTTCGGTACGCAATGTTGCCGCCACTTCAAGTATTCGATTGCTAGGGGAGGAGCTAAGCTCGCGACCGCGATGGCTGCACTGTAGCTCGGCTCCGCCAGCCTTCCTGCCCAACACACATATCCTGCCAAGCATCCTGCCCAGAGACGACACACTCGGGAAGAAATGGAAAGGTGAAGCAACGCTCGTACTCACCATCTGACCCGGGGCTCCTGCGAGCTGCGGATCCGAAGCTGTGCTCCTGCTTGATCCGGGACCTTCGCGGCGTGGAGACAGGGGACTTGCCTGTGTAGGTCGGCCGGAGTGACGGTGTTGGCGGAGGCCCCTGGTGGAGGAGAGGGGCCGGCTGGGAGAGGCCGTTGTGCGGTTATGCCGGTGGAGACTGACCGGGCCCAGTCCAGCGGCCGGGGGGCCCCGTGGTAGGGCGCGGCACGCCGTGGATGGGGGAAGACAGCGCAGGAGGATACCCCCTTTGTTGCCCTGTCCGGCCATCTTGAAGCCCTGCGCCCGGAGTCGGCGTGTGGCGCCCACGGGGCGGTGGCGCTGGTGGACCCCCCTTTTGGTGGCTCTCCCTTCTGCACCCAGGTTGCCATTTCTGGGGCTCGAGTGTACTCCAGCGGTGGCCTTGCTTGAGAGCCCGCTCCAGAAGTTGAGGCGTGTGGAGACGCGGCTGGACCCGCAAGATGGCGGCCGACGCCCTGGGTCACGGATTTACTCAGGGCGGCGAACTTGTGTCGCTGAAGTGCACGGGGCCTGGTCCTGTGAGCGTGAGCCCACGCTTGGCGATGTCCTTGACGCCCTACAGTCTTCACATGCGGCCATGGCCCCAGTCGCCCCTGTGCAAGATAGACGGTCTGCTGCCATTTCTGTTGGGCCGTCCCTCATGAACGCGGCTCGACTTCGAGTGTGCGCTGCTTTGCCCCCCTCAGTTGCTGCGGGGAGTGCTGCCGCCGTGCATCGACAAGACTGTACGTCTGCGGCCCCGAATCTCCAGGTAGCTTTGATTGTGGCGGGCGCGGGTGTGGGCTCCACGCTGGGGCCCGTTCCTGCTCAAATGTTCGGGGAGCGATGTGGATTGCCGATTCGATCTGCTTCGGTGAGATCCCGTTGTTATCTTGCGGGGGAGACTTTACTTTCCTGTACGGCGAGACTGCACCCACACTGTTTGCTGCTCCAGTTGTCACTAATGGAAAGTCTGGATTGCCGCGAAAAGTTCTTGCTTTGCTGCTGGTTGCCGGGGTCCTCTGGTTTACACCCTTGTCCCGTTTTGTTCCGATCGAGTGGCCTCTCCACCTTGAAATGTTTGCTGCCCACTATTCTATCACGTATGGTGGCGATGACTAGGAAAGGACAGGGGTGAGCCGGACTCAACCCGGAGGACTACTGGTTAACGGATGGAGATGAGGAATGCCCCCAATCACGATAATATGGACGATTCCTTTGAGAGTTTATGATACCTGAGACTGTGTCGATCTCGTTTTCATGTTGCATAAATGTGTGGGAAGGCGGGGGCAGGGGACGAACGACTTGATTGATGGTTTCCTCCCCCCCTGGTTCTTTTCCCTTTTTGCCTCTTTTGTTCCTTTACCTCTCTCTGACTTTTTCTATATTTCGGGTTTCCTATTTAGGGCGACAGGCACGCTGCTGGGGGGGTAGGCCGTAGCCTTCTGCAGGGGTGCAGGGCGGGGTGGGTGGGTTGGGGCCTCTTATCTGTTTCTTTTCCCCTTAGTTCTATGGCTCTTTTGTATCCCTTTATCGGGGCGCCGTGTCTGTGCGTGTCTCCCATGGTGCGATTGCAGGTGGGGATGGGGGGCGAGTTGTTCTTCTTTCTACGGTATTGATTGCACATATATTATGACTTGCACGCCCTAACCCCGATAGCGGGATCCTCAGTCACTTTGCGCGCCTTTATCGCTATGGGGCGCGTGCAGCAGCGTGGCGTTCTTTCTTTTCTCCTTTATAATAATTCCCCCCCCCTTTTTTTTCTTATTATTTAGGTTAGTATAGAGGATGATTGTAGCCACTGTTGCTGTTCTGGTTCCTCCGTTATGTATCAGTACGATAATTAGGTGGTCGGTGGACAAGCGACGGGCCACGGTGGGCACTGATTTGAAATATGGCGTCTACATCCTGATTGATGTGAACTATTGCTGATAACCGTCTTTATCGACGCCTTTATGTCTTGATGCCTGATTAGTAGCCCGCTATGGGAACTCAGATGATTAAAATTGCAACTGATCCTGCTATACTCCCTATTATAAAATTAACCTTCTTGGATCCTGTTTTCAGCGGTCGTGCTCAGCTTTTCTCAGACTGAACTAATTGCTTGCACAATGCTGGGTGCTACCGGGAAACCTCCTTATTGATTTATGTGCTTCTCATAATGTGTCGTGGCCGGCCTGACTGGTTGTAGGCCCGTATTTGTATGCTCCTATCTGCACAATAAAGGTTTAAAAAAAAAAAAGTATTCGATTGCTTCATGTGAAGAGGTTAAGCATGGTGCAAATGGGTTAAAAAAAGTAAATAAGCTCCACAGTCTTTACGGAGCTCAGCAGTCCACTGCCATCTTGTTTCGCCCCGGAAGCCACGTCCCCTTTTTATACACTCTTGTGTATGGCAAAACTGTAGTATTTTTTCACTTGATCACACCATGTTCATGAAGTAATAAGTGAGAATGGTGAGAAATTACATTACAAACTTCCATAGTTGACTATAATGCACGCATGTGAAAATGGGAACACCGTATACGCATTTTGTATGTTTCCATGAAGAATAGAAACCTATGCACATCATTGATTAATGAAGAAAAGTGCTGACAGAAACGTATCCCTTTTGTGAATGTTGCCAAAAACATTTTTAGGTGAAGGATCACTGCCAAGTCTTAAAAGATTTCATTTGTTTAATTCCTTTAGGGAAATTGGGCCACATTGGAAAAAAAAGTGTTTATTTTAAAGTAATCACAGACATGGTGGTGTGCTGACACAAGGAGGCCACCACTGCTTTGATGGGAGCAAATGGTAGTTGGTCACAGTGATCTATTTCATTAATATGAATGAGGTAGATCAAATTGCGACCCACTATGGTTCCGTATTTTGCGACCCAGCTAATTAGTAAATATGGCAAAAAATACCATTGGATTCACTACAAGTTGCTGCACAAATTGTGATTCAGATTTACAAGCCGCTTGCAACACTTTTACGACACTATGGCGTCACATAAATGATGCAACACACTGCGACACATTTACATTGTCACACATCTAGGGAGATGCGTCACGTTGTTAAGTTATGCGCTACATCATACCTGCGTCAGGTATAATGTATGCAGGGTGGGCGTTCCAACGCAAGTAAGCCTCATAAAAGTGACGCAGTAATATCTAGTAGATTTCACTGAGTCACTTTTATGATGCCACTGCGTCAAAGCCTTATGCCTGCTTGAGGCAGGCGTAAGGAGTGACGCCGCATAATGGAAACAGGCATTCTGAAGCATTGCTGGAGTTGTGTTGTGACACAACTCCAGAAATGCGTTGCCTTTACGCCAATAGATAATAGATGTGTCACGCTTCTATCAATCCTTGCCCCATGGTGCACCGCATTGTAAATGCGATGCATCCATGGTGAAACAAGGTTTTTTTTGCGTGACGCAAATTAACTGCCACATCTCTGCTGATATGCAGAAATGCTTCAGTTCTTGTGACTTTTAGTAGATAAATGTTCATAAATCTCGCCCCTATATCTCCTTTGAATGACCTTTCAACTCTGTTTTCAAAGCTTTTCAAGGGATCTGAATTGTTGAGACCAAGGATTAAATACTTTTTTCCTTCTTGAGGTTTGCCTCTGGTTCTAGTCTCTCTACAAACATTTCCCTTGAAATCCTTCGAAGAGGTTTCTGAAAAATGTCTTACTCTAAAGTTCCTTTCTACGGTTGTCCTTAGCATGGCTGGAAGACTGAGAAGCTATTGTGTGCCATAATCCCTATCTGAAATGTTTTGAGGATCGTATTGTACTTTCTTTGGATCCAAACTTTTTGCCTTAAATTATTCATTCCATAGCGATTAGGAAGTAATTCTTTCTTCCTTAGAGACAAGTTGTCCTCAGATTTGGATCACTTGATTCACTATTTGGACGTTGTAAGAGCTGTGAGGATTTACCTTAAGAAGCCAGCTAACTTAAAATCCAAGAGCCTCTTTAATAATATTGGCCTAGCTAAAAGAGGTGAAAGACTGCTGATTCCACTTTGGCAGTCTGTAATTTCTTTGGCATATCAGGCTTCTGTAGAGACCTTCCAGGTGTGGTAAAGCCCATCCAGAGGAATTGTGTATTCAAGGGCAGAATGTGTGGGTATATCCAGTGGGGGCAGCTGCAGAGCTGCCATCTGGGCTTTCCAATTGACTTTTATTATGCACATTAGGTTGGATTTAGCTCAGAATTATGCATTAGCTTTTGGGTATCAGATTCTTGTTAAACCTATGACCTTTGAACAACTTTCTCTCTATTACTGTTTTATGCTTTTTAGGTAACTTCATAGCACATATCCAGTATTACTCTGATATCTAATTCCTCGTCCCAGTATTTACTGTCATCCTTCATTGGCCTGTTTTCCTACATTGCCCTTTTTCATAGAAGGGCTTTGGCAACATCAGGAAGAGGTATTGAGGATAGAGGAGGTTTATAGTAAGTAATTCCCCTCCTTTTATTAGAACGAGGGAAACGGTGTTCTGAAGGGTAAATGGAGCACTGGGACAAGGATATAGGAATCAAAGTAATGAAGATTACTAGTAAATAATCTGAACTTTATTAAAACATAAGGTAGGGTACTCACCTAGCATTCCCCAAAACAGAACTTCTGCTCCCCTTCCCCATGCCCCTCAGCACTCCAACCTGAGACTGAAGGATGCACAAAATTGGTTGTGCTTTGAATAGGAGCAGGCCTGGCAACTGGAGGTGCAATATTGAATTACTAAAGTGACAATTATAGTGGTAGAGGGGGTGACGGGACCCAACACAACCAGGCTGTTAGGGGTGGGAATGTTGACGCGGGCGAGGGTTAAGCCTTCTTTTAAACACCTTTTCAAGACCCAAGCAGATGCCAGATAGCCTCTTTGTGCTTGGGCACCACACCCACTCCCGCTGCTTTGCCCGATGTCAGATCACTTGTTTTCACTTCGTCCCCCTCGGCAGCCCCTACCTTCAGCCAGCCATGATCCACCTCAACACTGCTGCCCATCCGTTGCTGCTCTTTTGCCTCTGGTCATGGGAGAGCCAGCTACAGCTTTCCTGCTTGAGTGGTATAGAGGCTCTTGCTTTTGTTTGGCTGTCCCTTGATTCAGCAGTAACTTTGTGGAGTAGGTCCCGTTATCTGGACCAGTTTATTTATTTATTTATTTATTTATGACATTTGATAAAGCGCGAACAATTGCCCGAAGGGGATGGCGGTGAACAGAATGGGGCATCTTTTGTTTTATGCTCTGGAAAGGGGAGTGGAGGGTTTCGTGGAATCCAATTGTGAGCCAGAGAGTGTGTACAGTTATTAAGGTCCCTCCACTCACTCACTGCTATCGACCATGTCCCCCACGTGCTTCATGGATTTGCCCAGTGCTGCTTGGGGATTTGTTATAAAAGCAACAAGGTTTATTGTGCTTCTCCTTTCCCTCTATCCGTGGCGCATGGCTGATGCACAGAATGTTGCCTTGGGATCTTTGTCAAAAAACAAAGGGTCTTATTTAGAGTGTGGCGGGCAGGGCAATCTCTCAAAACGTGACAGATATCCCGTCTGATTTTCTAAAAGTGCCATAGAATATATTGTTATTGACAGGACTTTCGGCAAACTCCAAATCAGTCCCAAAGTATCTCTTTTAGAAATTGAAGAATGGGGTTAGCCTGCAATTATTCATCTGCTGGTTAATTTGTTCTTTTTTTCTATCCCGTTCCCGGGCTGTTTGGCTAATTTTGGGGCGGCCAAGTAGTTTGAAGGGTTCTTTGTAAGCAATGTAGTGTCAAAGCAGATTAAATGAACACATGCATGGCGTGAGTCAGACATTTCCTGAGTGATGGTAAGGCTTGAGTCCATTGAGATGGTTGTGTCTTTATTGCTGCTGGGGCAAGGCACTAGTGCAGGCAGTACCACACCCATGGAGGATGATAGTGAACGTCCACTGTTGTTAAGAGTCCTAAGAAGAACGCCCCAGTGACAGAAGCAGGCTGAGGCTGTAAGAGGAAACAACAGCAATCGCCACCACCCCTTGCAGCCTTTTCTTAAGACCATTTTTGCTCCTTAAATACCATCTATCAATTATACCTTTAGTCATACCTAGTCTCCAGCCTACTGCAGGTATCAAAGTTAGGGAGGCTAGCTAATGTTGGGAACTTAGCTATAGGGGCAGATGAGAACAGCCTCTCCACATTTAGAAAGCTAGTTGAACTATTGGCAGGAGAAGGGCAGTGGTCTGGAGTGCCTGCTACCCAAGCAGCAACCACAACCTTGAGTGAAAATGAGGCACGAGATACTAGCTGGTCACATTGGCAAAATCATCAAGTTCTGCGGGCTCCAAGCATTCACACCTGCAGTATCCACTCCACTAGAGCAGGAGAAGGTGGGTGACATGGATGCTGAAAAGAAATATGAAGATGAAGAGATTACGGTGCTAGGGAGTGTTTCAGTCCATTCTCCTTGGAGCGGACCGGGGCACCATTTGTCCGAGAACATAAAAGAAACTATTTGTAAAACTGCTTTCCACATCTGTTTGATATGGTATCCAAAAAAGCCTTTCGCAGACTGTAATAAATAATCTAAGGATTGCCCCCTAAACTCTGGAAACCTTAGGATCAGAAAACACTGTCCATGAGACACAGTATTAAGGGTTACACAATATATCTTTCTCTTGTGTTTGATGAGTGCCTGACATGGGTTCCACAAGTGCCATTTTACCAGAATAAGATTGTCAGTGCACAGCATTAGTTTGGTGGGAACTGCTGAAAGAACTATGACCAGACTGTCTGGATGAAGAAGTCCCTTAACCAAAATATGTTATGGGATCAAACTGATGTTAACACAGAGTTGAAATGCATGTTGAGAAAAGCAATGGTGGGTGAAGCCAGTCCTTTCTGTCATCACTGCAGGGGAAAATAAAGACGATTGTTGGGCATGTAACAAGAAGGCCTGCATATACCCATAAAACACGTGCAGGTTCAAGCATCATTGCTCCTTCTCTGGGCTCCCTTTCCACCTGAAATGAAATCCTTCAAGAAATCTAAAGGCAAATGAGGGAAGAAGTGAGGTACATGCTCCACATTATACTAAGGTTCTCTCACCAGTTGATGAACAGGCATTGACCCCATGGCTGAACATTTATCCAAACACAAAAGCTGCTCAACCGTTGTATCTTGGATTTTGCCATGGCTTTAGAATCCCAGCAATAGGGGCTGAGGGGCACAAGGTGCACAAGCAGTCAGTAATGGCCAATAAAGAGGTGGCAACAAGCACGATTGAAAAAGGAAAGCTCTTAGCTATAGAAGGTGGTCCAGTTGACACAGAACCCTTTGAGAATTTTGTCTTCTTCCTATTGGCTATCATTCAAAGAAAAAACTAGGTAAATTCAGGTTGGTTCACAAATTATTGGCTCTAAAAGGAGAGTCAGTCAATGATGCCCTTGACCCATCAGCTTGCTTAGTCACATATCCATTATAAACCAGGCTATAAGTATACTTAACGGAAAGGGGAAAGGAGCTCTTTTGGCAAAGGCAGATCTCGAGTCAACATTTTGTGCAGCATGACGACTTAGGTTTCCATTTAAGGGCTCCTTCTCCTATGATAAATGCATGTCCATGGACCTGGCATTGTCCTGTGTGTACTTTGAGTGCTTGAGTCAGGATTCTCAAAGTAGGCATGCACAGAACTGGTTATGCCTTACCTAGATGACTTCCTATTCTTGAGCTGTGTGGGCTCCCCAAAGTGTCAGTGCTTCCTTTGAAAAGCCGTGGACCTAATTAAAGAAACATAGGTGTCCTCTTGGTGGCAGGCACGACATGGGCCACTTCACCACTTTAGTTTTTCTGGGCATTGAAATCAGCACAGTATAGGTAGTGCACTGTCATCTACCAGTACATAATGAGTGGGTTTTCAGTGCCACAATCGGACACTATCTCCATGCCCCCAATGTGGCCTTACACCAGCTTTAGGTTTGGATTAGGCAAAAGAACTTTACTTTTCAGTTAGGCTGCCTTTTCTCACATCCCTTTGCCCGGGCAATGCCAGGCTTGAAGGCCAACCACCATAGAACCAGGGTGTCTGCAGAGGTAAAGTAGGACCTGCAGATTTGGAAGTTCCTTCTTAGTAACTGTAATGGCAGCACAGTCTGTCCTGCAGATGGCTTTGTTCACTTATATGTCAGGGATTGTTGCTATTGGGTTCATTTTGGGGGCCGAATAGTGTGCCCCACCTTGGCCCACTGAATGTTTTGACTCTGGTCTGGTGAGTAATGTTTCTGTAGTATCTAGGGTAAGACTATGCCATCTTATCATGCATGCAATTGCAGCAAATGAAATTACAACTCGTAAGCTTTCAACTTATGTCTACAATAGCACAAAAGCTAGAGATAATGTTACATGCATATAACAATAAAACTAATAGTAATATTTATTACACAACATTAGACATGCATTGTATGTGGTAATCACAGATGGCATTAAATACAAATGTTATGATCCATATTAAATGTTCATTTACGGCATTAAAATGTGGCAATGACTAAGTCACAACAGTTAGAGATTCAAACCTTTATAGTCTCACCTGATTGGCAGGCCACAAAAGAACGTTTTCAAATAATTTTTAAAATGGCATGTGCCACAAATATAAGGCATACTATTTTACATGTCAAGCTCTGCTGCTACCCTTTCTCTCCTAATACATTTGAGAGAATAGAGCAGTTATTGAAAAAAAAACGACTGTCTGACGCGCTAAAATATTTTTTAGGAGAGGGTCAGTTCTATGAACCGCATTGTGAACAGCTCTGTCTGACCTGACGTTATCCCTAAACCGGGACATGTTTTTAGGTCTCGCGCCTAGCGTTGCACTGCGTAGCAGTGCATCGCGCAGCGCGAGGCATTTTGTAAACAAAAAAAGGGTTTTCAGAGCCACTTAACACAGTAAAATGCTCGTGTGTGTCCTTTTTAGGTTTCGCCTGTCGAAAGCTGCGCACTGCGCAGCTTTTCGCGCATGCGAAATCTTATGTCTACAGTATGTGTGTGTTGTCCCGCCCCTCTGTTCCATTGGCTAGCTCCATAAATGGAGGCTAGCCATTGGAACAGAGATCTGTTCGTCAATGCTGGAGCAGATTTGTGGGCGTTCCCGAGAATTTTAGGCTTTTGCCCACGTCATGCGGCGGTGGGTGTGTTTATTTATTTTTTTTGGTCGCCATGTTTGGTCATTTTTGGAGTGTCTTTTGCAGGAGTGGGCTGCGCGATTGTCGTCTCCGTGGCGTTTCCGTCTTTGCGAGCTCCTCACCCCCCCTCGTTGCTTGTGTTCAAGGATAGAGAGTGATCGCATAAGGCCTGCCTGCATCGAAAGTAGAATTATCTGTGAGGACCAACGTCGCGCAGGCTCTGGAAAGCGGTACTGATGGCAGGACGTGCTCCCTGAGCGAAGGGTGTTTCTAGATACAATGCTTTAATGCGAGGAATGCTGCCCACAACCCAGCTCTGTGGGCATAAAGAAGTGCCCTGAAGTTGCGGGATGCCGGGCGTTCTTGGGCTTTCAGCTGTACTCGCGAAAAGCTGCACTAATCCACTGGGAGGCTGCACTTCATTAAAGAAAAGAAAGAGATTGCCAGTACTGATATCAATGGGTAATTTACATGTGTTACAACACGGCACCTGAAACCCCATTCAAGACCGGGAGCTCATTAGTAGCTTTTATTATTCTTTATAACTTTTGTCAGCAAAGAAGAATTGTTTCATAAAAATACTTATTCAAAAAACACAAACAGCTAATACATGCTAGGTACAGACTATAATTTGGAAATCATTCACCATATCAAACATGTCACAGGCATACAACAATCAACCATTCATGGAGGGTAAGGGATGTAATGACTGCAAAGGCTAAAAAAGTGCAAAACGTACAATATTTACAGTGTAATGACAAGCACAAAACACGGGGAAATGAGAGCGAAAAGCCAAAGTCTGCAAAACAATTGGAGAATGATGTCACTTAGAAATTATTCAAACAAAAAGTACATTCCTCTGTCAAATTAGAATGTTCATAATATTTTGATAATTGTTAAATAAAAGGTAATGTACACAAAATAGTGATAAGCAACAAAGGAACTTTTTAATGAGCTTATCACTCCTGCAGACAGCGGTATGGCTGGGGCCTACGCGTTTCGAATCCCGCTGGTCTCTGGGGATTCTCTTCAGGGCCTTGGTCGTCTCTAAAAAGGAAGGTGGGAAAGTTATGAAAATCTAAGGAGTAAGAAAAAGTTTATAGACCACATTCAATCGATCAACATCAGATTCCTATCTCAGATGGCACCCTCTCCTCCACAGGCTTACCAAAAGGCAGATGTTCAAACGAGTAAGGGAAGCCTCAAAAGCCTTAACTGGAAGGATTTGATCTGAGTCTGGAATAATCATAACAAAAAACCAAGTCAGGTGGAGAACTAATTGGGGTGGCAAAAGAGTGGAGGTAGGAAGGCTCGGTTTTACCTACCTTATTAGTCAACAAGAAAGCTTTACTTGATGTTGAACCAGAGTGCGTAATACAACGGGCGTTTTACCTGTAGGGTAGAAAACATATGGGTGATCAGGACGGGTTCCGGCATAGTGGGAAGCTAGTTGTTCTAAAATGTCGGAGGAACTCCCACCTAATACAATTGGACCAGGATTTCGGTGTACGCCGCCGTGGAATTATGGGTAATGGCACAAGGTCGAAAACACTATGAATCCAGTAGAATATTCAATAAGAAGATCGGCTATCTCTATTAATAGATACTTTGTTGGTCTGGAAAAGAACCAGCAACAGCCCATAAGGAATAGAATAAGGCCGCCAGTTATTTCACAAATCGATGCTGTTAAACAAGGCGGCTTACCGTAATAGTTCGTGAAGGGCGTAGTCCGCGGAAAGCGGCACGCTAGTGCGATGGAATTCAGGGGACCTGAAACAACATTGGAATCCGAATGTTAGTGTATAGAGTCCTTAAAAAAAGGGGGGACTAATCTAAAAGAGTTCCAGGCGTCTTACCGGCATATCGGCGGTGCACGCTATAAATGTGTTTGGGAGATGATAACTGGAACAAAAGAACGGAGCAAATATTAGTTTAACAATAAAGACGGGCGGCTATAGATAACAGGGATGGAGTCCACCTAGTAATACTTACAGCGAATTAGCTGGACAGGACCTTGCAACGGCGGCGTTTGAATAGGTGCTACACACTGGCTCATGCGCATTAGCTGGCCGGGGCCGAGCTAAGCTGCCTATATATGCTGGTCAGATGATCAAATACGCCCACGCTTGGACCGGGCTAGCAACCAAAAACAAAAAACACGGACTGGATTTTGAATTCTCGTACACACGGTCCGGGTGACAGGTAAAACGGATGTGCAAATGACACATTCCAATGCTCTAACAGGAAAGCGGGTTATAGTTTAAAGATTTCGCTCAATTCATTTAACCCGGATACTGCTGTGTCAAATTTGACTATAAGAAAAGCTTCTCGTTTAGATAATGCCAAATTTTGATCACCACCTCGAGGATTTTTTTCAACTCTAGAAATCACTGTCCATTTTAAGTCCCTTACTGAATGTTGCATACGCGTCCAATGGAGCACCAAAGGGGCGTTTTCAACTTTCCTTTTTAATCTGGATTTGTGTTGCGAGATCCGATGGCGGATCTCCTGATTTGTTTTGCCTATGTACAGTAGATGGCACGGACATGTGATGCCATATACAACAAACTTGCTCTTACAGTTACTAAAAGTGTCATGCTTCCAGGAGATTCCATTATGTTGGAAAAGTGAGCCCTCCACAGTAGATTCACAACAAAGGCAGGTGCCACATTCGTGATGTCCGAGGATGGGGGGCATCCCCATCATTTGACGTAACGTCGCAGGTTTAGGGGCAGGCATAGCCGCTCGAACTATATGGTTGGCAATGTTGTTCTCCTTTTTAAAGGCGAATAAGGGCACATTTACAAGGCTTTCATCTAGATCTTTTACTAGATGCCAGTTTTGTTTTATGACCTTTTTCAAGTGGTTGGCGTTGGGGCAATAGGTCGTGACACAAACCTGCCGTTTTAACTCAGGTTTGATTTTGCGTTCCAGGAGTGTCTCCCGCGGGGTCCATTGGGCTCTCTTCATACAATTCTTGACAAGTTTTTTAGGGTACCCCCTATCACACAGTTTGGATGTTAAATTTTCTGAGTGATGTTGGAAATCTTCTTTGAAAGTACAGTTCCTGCGGACTAGCAAGAACTGTCCATATGGGAGATTTTCTTTAAGATTTCTAGGATGATTACTGGTAAACATCAAAGACTTGTTTCGGTCAGTGGGTTTGGTGTATAGGGTGGTAGCCAATTTCCCTTCAGATGGAAAGACCTCCACGTCAAGAAATGCAATCTTGCTGGTGGAATTGGTAATGCTGAATTTTATATCTGCAGTTCTGGCATTAAGCCATTGGTGGAAATGATTGAGAGTGTCACTGTCGCCGGTCCAGGTCATAAAGACGTCATCAATAAATCGGAGCCAAGCTCCGATGTATTGAGTGAATGGATTATTGTTGTAGATGTACGCGTTTTCATACATTGCCATGAACAGTACTGCCAATTCTGGTGCAATATGCCGGTAAGACGCCTGGAGCTCTTTTAGATTAGTCCCCCCTTTTTTTAAGGACTCTATACACTAACATTCGGATTCCAATGTTGTTTCAGGTCCCCTGAATTCCATCGCACTAGCGTGCCGCTTTCCGCGGACTACGCCCTTCACGAACTATTACGGTAAGCCGCCTTGTTTAACAGCATCGATTTGTGAAATAACTGGCGGCCTTATTCTATTCCTTATGGGCTGTTGCTGGTTCTTTTCCAGACCAACAAAGTATCTATTAACAGAGATAGCCGATCTTCTTATTGAATATTCTACTGGATTCATAGTGTTTTCGACCTTGTGCCATTACCCATAATTCCACAGCGGCGTACACCGAAATCCTGGTCCAATTGTATTAGGTGAGAGTTCCTCCGACATTTTAGAACAACTAGCTTCCCACTATGCCGGAACCCGTCCTGATCACCTGTATGTTTTCTACCCTACAGGTAAAACGCCCGTTATTTTACGCACTCTGGTTCAACATCAAGTAAAGCTTTCTTGTTGACTAATAAGGTAGGTAAAACCGAGCCTTCCTACCTCCACTCTTTTGCCACCCCAATTAGTTCTCCACCTGACTCGGTTTTTTGTTATGATTATTCCAGACTCAGATCAAATCCTTCCAGTTAAGGCTTTTGAGGCTTCCCTTACTCGTTTGAACATCTGCCTTTTGGTAAGCCTGTGGAGGAGAGGGTGCCATCTGAGATAGGAATCTGATGTTGATCGATTGAATGTGGTCTATAAACTTTTTCTTACTCCTTAGATTTTCATAACTTTCCCACCTTCCTTTTTAGAGACGACCAAGGCCCTGAAGAGAATCCCCAGAGACCAGCGGGATTCGAAACGCGTAGGCCCTAGCCATACCGCTGTCTGCAGGAGTGATAAGCTCATTAAAAAGTTCCTTTGTTGCTTATCACTATTTTGTGTACATTACCTTTTATTTAACAATTATCAAAATATTATGAACATTCTAATTTGACAGAGGAATGTACTTTTTGTTTGAATAATTTCTAAGTGACATCATTCTCCAATTGTTTTGCAGACTTTGGCTTTTCGCTCTCATTTTCCCGTGTTTTGTGCTTGTCATTACACTGTAAATATTGTACGTTTTGCACTTTTTTAGCCTTTGCAGTCATTACATCCCTTACCCCCCATGAATGGTTGATTGTTGTATGCCTGTGACATGTTTGATATGGTGAATGATTTCCAAATTATAGTCTGTACCTAGCATGTATTAGCTGTTTGTGTTTTTTGAATAAGTATTTTTATGAAACAATTCTTCTTTGCTGACAAAAGTTATAAAGAATAATAAAAGCTACTAATGAGCTCCCGGTCTTGAATGGTGTTTCAGGTGCTGTGTTGTAACACATGTAAATTACCCATTGATATCAGTACTGGCAATCTCTTTCTGTTACTTTTGATTACGGCTCAGCCATACTGATTAGAGCCAACCCCTAGTTGTTCTTCGGCACTTCATTAAAGGGCACGAGCAGCCACGCGACAATCCGGGTCAATAACCCCTTCGATGCTGATGACAAAGCCAGCTCGTCATGGGCGTTACCTGCGCTACGCGCATGACGAGCTGGCTTTGTCAAGTAAGGCTCGATTTTCAAATTTTCAGCGCGCAGCGGGAAAACCCGCTAGCGCGCATGCGGTTAAGCAAGCGTCTCATGCCTGCTTTAAACAGCAGTCCTATGCTCTGCTGCTTTACATTCCATTGCGATATGTTTAAAGCGCTAGGTTGCTTCACAGCACATCTTGCAGTTGTGAATGCGAATGGAGGGGCAGGCTTAGTTAGCTGGGAAAGTGATGGAGGAGTCGGTTGAGATATGGAAACGGTGCAAGAGAACCTATGTCTGGATGCACAGTATGCTCGAAGCGCTATAAGTGTCGAGTTGTTTATATCGTTTTTCTTACCAACCCTTAGCCCATTTCTGAACCTACTCTCCATTTTCAGAATGGAAACTGACCACACAATGCAGCAAATGGGATACGGGATTTTAGAACTCTTGTTTCTTGAATACTGTAGTCATTGTTTTTGCAATCGGATTAAACATGAAAGACATTGCCATCCTGCCATTTCTCCTTACGTCCTGAACAGGATAGTAAACCCCCCCCAACCAATCCTGTTCAAAACACGCCCCACTGCCCTCCCCACGCTTACAGTGGTGCCCCCCCCGCTTCCCCCTTATACTCTCGCTGATAAATCACCACACTCGCGCAGACATAGCAGCACTGACCTTAAGCTGCAAAGACGCTTTGTGTTGAGCACGTCCCTTGTGGTAGAGTAAGTGCCACGAGGGAACAACGAAAAGCGTATACAAACACAATAAAACAAAGGCAGACTCTGAAGAGAGCCGTGTCTGAAACGGAAGAGTGGTTGGATTTGGGAATTAACTAAAAGAACAATCCCTGGTTTAAAGGGGGGGGAGTCCTCGGACTGACCTTTGCAGGCATGTTTTTTGGTATTTATTCTGGTGTAACAGCGACACTGTACACTAGCACTTGTGTCATCAGACCCCGGGAGCCCAGCTGTGTTTCATTCTTCCTTCAGGCGGTTCCTTTACTTTTTACAACCCCCCACCCAAAAAAAACACCTTCATCCAGGTTTATCCCTCTCGTTTACTTTAGCTACAATTTTTTGCTGCTTTCTAAGACACCTGGGACACTTTCCTGCAAGCTTACTACTTTTAGTTATTTGCCAACTACTTGCTGGCCAGCACGGCTCCCACTCACGCGTAGCGATCTCCGCACCCGGAGACAGCGCATCTGTGGCAGAGAACTCCGCACACCTAAGCATAAGGAGTCGTAAAACTCCGTATGTAGTTCTTGAACGCCTACAAGTATTACACTTTCAGGAACGTGCACGTTTACCTTTGTGAATCAAGGGGGCAAAGTCTGTGATCCAATGTGTAGAATTGACGAGGAGCCCCCGTATCTCACATATGTTGACCGGCTTTCCACCGACTGGAGCACCCCTGAAGGTTGCCTCCCCCACCTTCCCTCGTGGGCTGCATGGGTCTGCGTTATGTTCCTGGTCCCAGCCCTGCAGAGCGGTGTATGTACACCTTTGTACAGCGCAGAGCACACCCAGGTTGCTCTAGGAGCTATAGATACGAGTTTACTCAATTAAAGAGGCTTTGCACATGCGTGCTGGCTATTTATTGATCTTTATATGCATGGCACCGGTTGCAGCCTCTCGTTCCTCCCCCTTCTTCACAGTTTCTGCCTGTTCCCCCTGTCCCTGTTTGCTTTCCCCATACCGCCCTGCCCATGTTTGTGACTGCACTCACTTTTACCTGCATCTCCGCTCTTCTCTATTGCCGACTCTTCGCGATGCCCGACCGCACCCCCCCCCACCACCTGTTCTCCCTCTCCCTATTTATTTCTTGCTATTCCTTGCCCTCTGGTCTCCGCCTTCTCTCCCGTGTGCTTGCATCTTCCTTTCTTCGCCCTGGGTGTTTTCCGTGTTCTCCCATTCAGTACCTTATGGTCCACGCACTTGCTTGCTGTCCAAGCCCCAGCGCTCGCCGCCTCTATTATTGTACACTCTCCCTGTGTTTTTTCCCGGCTCCATCCTTCTGCGCTTTCATAAACTGAACTCGCTTTGTAGCGCCTAATCCTGCGTGTTCTTCGTGCACCTGTTTAAACTTTCCTAATATGACCTTATATGACCTCAATGTCTTTACTCATTATATCCTGTCCACTTTTGGTACCCATTTCATTTCCTCCTGTCACAACCACTCCCTGTCCTGGCTTGCTTACCTTTGCCCTGCTTTCCTTGCCCCTGCTTATGTGCCCTGTTCCTGTTTTTCCTCCACTCCTTCATCTCCCAGTTTGCTTGTTTTTTATCCAACTTGTTTGCCCTGTCGCTGCCTACTATGCCTGTTCCAGCTTTCTCACTCCTGCTTGCTTTCAATGCTCGAATGCCCTGTTCCATATTCCATGCCCTGCTTTCTTTCTGTGACCCTCCTCTGTCCCTGCTTGCTTCTCCGGTCGCTGCTTGTTTTCCCTGCATGCCTGCTCTTTCTCAGATTCCATGCTCTGCCCCTGTGCCTGTTTTCTTCCCATGTCCCTGCTTTCACGCGCTGTCCCAGGCTCCTTGCCCTGTCTCTGCCTGCTTTCTCTGAGCGTCCTCTGTTCTTGCTTGCTTCTCCTGTCTATGCTTTTTTTCCCTGTATGCTTCGCTGCCCAGATTTTCTGTGAGTCTATCCTATCCATGCTTCCATGTCTCTCTTTGCCTGTCCTATCCAGGATTCCGTGGCCTGACCCTGCATGCTTTCTCCGGCCCTCCACTGCCTATGTGCTCTTTCTCTGAACCCCAGATCCCGGCCACCCCTGCCGGCCTGCCCTGTTGCTCCCTGCATGTCTCTAATTGCCTGCCATGTCCCACAGTCCTTGCTCTGTCTCTGCTTGCTTATTCAGACACTTTTCCGACCCTGCTTGCTTCCCATGTGACTGCATGCTTGCCCCAAATTCTGTGCCCTGTCCCAGCCTGCTTTTCTGACTTCCTCTGTCATTGCTTGAGACGGTGAGCCTCCCCTGTCCCTCTTTTCTTTCGCTGATTCCCTCTAACCCTCATTGTTTCACTTGTTCCTGCTTGCTTGTTCCAGATTCCTTGCTCTGTCTTTGCTTGCTTTCTCTGAACCTCCCTGACCCTGCTTGCTTGCTAGGTTGCTGCCTGCATGCCTCTAATTGCCTGCCCTGTCCCAGATTCCTTGATCTGTCTCTGCTTGCTTTTTCTGCCACTTCTCCGTCCCTGCTTGCTTCCCTTGCCCTGCTTGCTTGCCCCGAATTTTGTTCTCTGTGTCTGCCTGCTTTTCTGAACTTCCTCTGTCGTTGCTTGATGTCTGTGAGCTTCCCCTGTCCCTCTTTACTTACGCTGACTCCCTCTGACCCTCCTTGTTTCATTTGTCCCTGCTTGTTTGTCCAGGATTCCTTGCCCTCTCCGTGCTTGCTTTCTCTCACCCTCGTCGGTCCCTACTTGCCTTCTTTGACGATCCTCGGTCCCTGCTTGCTTTCTGTGCTTTCCCCAGATCCACGCTCTGTCCTTGCTTGCTTTCTCTGACTCTCCTCTATTCCTCCTTACTTTTGCCAAGTCCCTCTGACCCTGCCTTTTCACCTATCTCCGCGTGCCCTAGATTATTTGTGCTGTTCCAGATTGCTTGCCCTGTTTTTGCTAGCTTTCTCTGACTCTTCTCTGTCCCTTTTTGTTGCTTTCTTAGTCAGTTTTTGCTTTCTTTGACCCTCTTCTGTCCCTGCTTGCCACAGGTTCATTGCCAAGTCTCCAATTGGTTGCCTTGTCCTTGTTTGATTTCTCTGACCCTCCCTTGACGTTGCTTGTTACTCTTTACGTTCCCATTTTACTCTCCCATGTCCTCAGTGCACCTTCTGTGTCTGTTCTCTAAACTCCCTCCACCGCTTCATCCGTGTCCCTCGCACTATCACTCACCTATTTCCCATACCGCTGTCACTGCCTTCTGTTCTCCCCCCCACTGCTTTACTACTACTCCTGTTCTTTCAACTTCCTCTGAGCTCTGCCATTCACTCCTTTCTTAGCTCGTTTCATCTCCTCTTCCCTTCTTTTCTACCTCCCCGGCTCCTCCTATTTTCTTGCCATCGCTGTTTGCACTCTCTCCTCTGTGCTGCTAGTAATACTCGATGCCTGCTGTCCCTGCCCCGTCCCTTTACCTCCCACCTTGACTGCTGTGGTTCATGCTCCCAGTTCCATCTGCCCCTGCTACGTCACCACTTCCCCCGTTGCTGCAGGCGATGCACCCCGCTCGCATTTTGCTCTAGGTAATGGCCCAGGGCACCCAGTTGTGCTCCCTCCTCCATTGCTACAGGTAATATCTCCCGCCTCTTTGCTCCATTTGCCCATCCCCATTGCTGTCTGTGCTCTGATGCTAGGATGCATGCAATTTAGTCTCTCCAGTGATGGGTGCATTAGTGCGCAGAATATGTAAATCTGTGGGCTGGAAATCTTGCGGTTTCTGTCCGGTTGTCCAGTGTGAGGTCACATGGAGTGCTAATGCTGCTCCTTGCCTTCTGTGTCGCTTGCTATTCTTCCCTTCATCCTGAACCCCAGCCTGGGCTCTTTTCTTCCACCCCTGACAACTTTCATTCCTACTCTGCAGATCCCACCAATTCCTTAACACCCACTCAGCCTTTTTACCTCATAACCTGTTGCCAGACCTCTTCATGTGCCACACACCTTTTCAATCTCTACTACTCATATTCCTGTACCTCCTTTACATTACCCAGTAACTTTTTATCTTCTTTGCAGCCTTGGCTGGCTCTGTGTGTGTGTGTGCGGCTGGCTCTGTGTGTGTGTGCGGCTGGCTGTGTGTGTGTGTGTGTGAGCGGCTGGCTCTGTGTGTGTGTGTGAGGCTGGCTCTGTGTGTGTGTGTGTGTGCGGCTGGCTCTGTGTGTGTGTGGCTGGCTCTGTGTGTGTGGCTGGCTCTGTGTGTGTGTGCGGCTGGCTCTGTGTGTGCGGCTGGCTCTGTGTGTGTGCCTTTGTGTGTGTGTGTGTGTGTGTGTGGGTGTGTGTGTGGCTCTGTGTGTATGTGTGGGTGCAAATGCAATAGGTCTCACATTTGCGAGAGATTTAGCTAATGGCAATGTAAATGACAATGCCATTTATTTATCTGTGTTCAAAACCAACACATAAATACAATTTTTGTCATTTACAATGCCAATAGCTCTAACTTTTCCAAAGGCGAAACCATTGCATTGTAAATGCTTGTTTGTTTACTGTTACTTCATTGGCCATGGCGTTGTTTCCATAATGAAAGACTTAAATCTATTGGCTTTTTCCGCGAGCATTGCTCCTCCCATGGCCTATTGGTGTCTATTACGCGCATGAAGCTCGTAACCGACACCAATAGGCCGTAGGAGGAGCAACAGAGCTACGGGCATGGTAAGAGAAATGCCACGCCTTGCTGTAGCGTGCGCGCTTGTGTTTATAGCAATTACGGGCTTCGAAATGACACGCCTTGCTGTAGCGCGCACACGTGTGTCTTTATCGATACAGAGAAGTACAATGGTAGGAGTGAGATGCAAGCTGGAAGAATGCGTATGTTTACCAATTACTTTATTTATTTATTTATGCATTTTTCTGTACTACGGACTTTACCGAGGCGTCAGAGCGCTACACACTAGGAACAGAACTGATACATGAGGAGAACATAACACGTGAACATATTACAAAAGCAGACGTTAACTTATATAAGGTAAAAGTGATAGTTGTGAGCAAACAAAATACATGAGAGCAATGACACGCCTTGCTGTAGCGCGCGCGTGTGTTTCGCAATTACGTGCTTTTTAAAAAAAAAATTGTTAAACGGCGTGCTTTAAGAAAAGTAATAGAAATGACATGCCTTGCTGTAGCCTGCACGCGTGTGTCTTTATCTATACAGAGAAGTACAATGGTAGGAGTGAGATACAAGCTGGGAGAATGCGCATGTTTACCAATTACTTTATTTATTTCTTTATGCATTTTTATGTACTACGGACTTTACCCCGAGGCGTCAGAGCGCTTCACACTAGGAACAGAACTGATACATGAGGAGAACATAACACGTGAACATATTACAAAAGCAGACGTTAACTTACATAAGGTAAAAGTGATAGTTGTGAGTAAACAAAATACATGAGATCAATGACTCGCCTTGCTGTAGCGCCCGCGTGTGTTTCGCAATTACGTTTTTTTTTTTCTCATTAGGCCCTGAAGTAAACTGTTTATAGATGAGGAACAATATAACACAATAGTAAACATTGAGTAGTCAATATGTTGTAGAAAAACAAGCAAATCAACAATTGTAGCAAAAAAGAAAAAAATATAATGATAAAAGAGGTAGGAGTAAAATAAAAACACGTTTGATCAACATGGGCCCCCATGCAAATATTGTTCGTTCCTTTCAGACCTTTCTGACACTGCCTCTGTTGAAGGCCATCTGCTCTTTTTATGGCCAAAACATCCCTGCACACATTCTTGGGTAATTTCTCTTCTTGAGCAATATTCAGCAAGTTGAAGCTCATTCACAAAATATAACAAGCATTTCCAATGCAATAGGTCTCGCATTTTTAAAGTTTGAGCTATTGGCCTTGTAAATGACAATGCCTTTTATTCCTTTGCATCGGTGCATAAACAAGCACTTTGTACTTATAGTCCATGCTTATGAGAAGCAAGTCTGGCAGTCTCTTTTACTGCCAGCCTTGCTCATCGTAAGCAAGGACTATGTGTTCAAAGTGCGTGTTGATGCACCGATTGCAGGTTTTAAAAACAAATTAATAAGAGGCATTGTCATTTACAATGCCAATAGCTCAAACTTTAATAATGCGAGACCTATTGCATTGTAAATGCTTATTAATTTGGAAATAGCTATCAGGACACAGGGACATACGTCTAAAAACCGTGACGGATTCAGGGTCGGACTGACTTATAGTATAGGGCAATCAGGCAGGGCTTGATGCGCTGGCCTTGCAGTTAAGTGGCCCGTTTATTTGGCTGTTTGTGGCCATATTTTATAATCCGCTGCACCAGTTTTTACTATTGATTTCTCTGATATTAAACCAAACATTGCCTGCAGCAAGCTCAAATCCATGCAGCATTTCATACCGTGCAAAACACTGATACATGGTTACATTTTCAAAACTGCCTCAATTTGCAAATGTGAGCTGGTTTTTTAACTTTCTAATTCACTAACGGGGGCCACTTTTATTTTCGTGCCCAGCTCCTGCGGGAATTTCAACATTCCAGCGTTATGTATTTTTTCTTAGGGAAGCCTTGGGATCGGAGTTATTTACACTGAAATTATGCTTTAATTGTCTAACCTACCTGTGGAGGTGGGGGGGGGCTGCAGCCTTTGCCAGAAGACATTTTACAGTTTAGTTATATTTGGTGAAGCAGCTAGGGGCAGGACTGTGATAAATAACTGGTTCCACATCTGGAGAGCACTAAAGGACTGGAAGAAGTTAGAGAGGCCCAAATCTAAGGGCCAATTGGTCAGATTTGTAGAATGTCTCCAAACGGTTTGTGTTTGCTCATTTGAAGCAACATTGTCCCAAGCAGCCTTAACCCCAGCCTTTTGCAGAACCTTCAGGGTGTGCAAGCTGAAGGCAACTTCTAAATCTGATTAGTAGTCATTTCTGTGTCCGGCAGACAGGAAACACATATAAGGGTGGGTCATTTAAAACAAGAGCATTGGAACCAGCCTTCAAAGTCCTGTAGTTGGGTGTTGAATGACTTCATGTGAACAAGAAAAGGTCATTTCTGGACAATGATAGTCGTCACTTTGGTGGTAATGACTCGGCTCAGCCTGGTAGGAGGGAGCCTAGTGAACTCTTGGTGGTAGACTGTTGGAGCGGCCTTCTTTAGAGGTTCCACATTGCTAATCATGTACGATTAACCGTGCTTAGTCACTCTTTCTCTTGGAGCATGCCTTAACGGTCCCTCAACTCTTTTTTTTTTTTTTACCCAGTGTCTGACTTTTTTAGCGCACTTTGTCTCACTTGTCTGAGTGATCTGACGTAGCAGTTCCAGGTAGAGGCACAGGTTGATACATACATGACATTGCCCCGTGAACCGTGGAAATCAGCAACAGGTGTCAGATGTATCGGTACCTATATCTCCATTCAGTGTGGTGCTCGCATAGTGCTCTTCCTTGGTATCAGCACAAAAGTATACAGTGCCAGCCACTTGTCATCCTCAAGTTTATCTGATAGCGGCATCTCAAGATTTGCTGATGTTACAGGAAGTAACTACTGTAGTGAAGTTCCTATTTTCCCAATAGGCCCTGCGCATTGGAATAACATAAACAGTAGTATCGACGTAGAAGTGCGGATCTTCCAGGCCTCTACTGACTATGCTAAACTTAATTGGGTTTGTTACCAACTAGCTCAGAGGTCACTGGAAACTTTCTTGACTGAAATAGGAAGTGATCAGCTTCCCTGGCACAGACAAGAAGGGATTCAGTTTTCCAACAACCGTGCAACATGACAACTTTGCTCCTCAGATCAAGAGTCAATCTCTAGGGTTGTGTGAAACAATAGACAGTTATTTTACTCAGTCAGTGGTTGTGCAGTTTACTTTCACAATATGTAGAGAGTAGAGAGACGGGCGTTTATCAATAAAAGGTAACATTTATTGAACAGTCTTTCTTCTCGTACAAGAGAAATGAATTGCCACAATTGCAAGACTTGTTATTATAAAAAGTACGTACAGTAAGATAAGTATTGCGAAATAATACTGTAAAAGCATTGATATGGTTTCTTAGCCATACAATGGTTTAAAAGTAATAAAACATATATACATTCATATATACATTAGGCTAAAATACTCAACTGGTGCTTCTAACTACGCCTACCCCAGTGTACCTGACCTAAGCTTAATACTTGGGAGGGGAGTAAGTAAGTAGCTTTAGTTTAAGTTGGTTTTGCCAAGGTTTGCTTCAAGAATTCTCTCTCAAGGGTTTAGTCAACACCATACCTCTGGAATAGAATGATGGAGGTCTGGTATCTCCCTCAGGACTCGATATCCCAGTCACCCGCAAGGGTAGACCAGAAACGCCGGAGCTGGATTTCTCTGCAGGAGAAAGACAGCGTCTCTTCTTCAGCGTGTCGAAGAGGAGGAGGAGGAGCAGCGTCCGCGGGCAGCTTGCATCTGCTGGGCTCTTTGCAGGGGACGCTGTTCAGCTCCTAAGTTCACCACACCATCGTTCGCTAGTTAGCAGCGATAGCAGTAGCGATAGCAGCTATGGTATCATCAGCATGACAGCTTCTTCAGCAGCAGCGAGATAGCTGTCAGCATCAGCTTCAGCGAAACAGCAACGAGACAGCGTTTGCTTAAGGCAACGTTGGTAATATTTATACCTGAAAGGTGCCTTCTTTGACGTAAGTTTTTGGACATAAGACGTCAATAAAGATGTCACTAGGAAGTGATCGTCTATCAGTGCTCATTAGAGTTCTATTACTAATCAAAACACAGCAAGCGGGGATTTCCAGGTGTGCTGAGTTTTTATCTTGTTGAAGAACTCGGAGTGTTAATCTAGGAATCTCAGATAGTAACTTCTGCTCTGTCATTGCACTAATTGGTTGCAAAGGAAGTGGCAGAGAAAGCTATTCTGGAATGTGGCTCTGTTCGTGTGAGGCCAGAGACGAGTTTCTGAATATTGCACTTGAACGGTTATGCCAATATAGGGAATAAATGGATTTATAGCCGAATAGGGGCATAAGGTCACAGTATCGATCAGGGTCCTAGATTAGAACGCTACACTACCCAAAATAGGAAGACCATAAAAACCCAGCTATTAAATAAAATCGAACTAAGTGTCCTAATTTGATTCCAAAATGGGGAAAACCACTGCTGTGCCTTCTAATGAGATTCTCTCTATGGTAGCAATACAAAAGATGATTGATGCTGTTGTTGCAGCAGCCATGCAAGCCCATGAAGCTCCTGCCCCCTTTCCCACCCCTATCCATTTTTTAGCCGCTAAGAGTGGTAGAAGAAGCATTATTATATGCAATTGTCCTGTATCCGCTGGTTGGGCCTCTTTGCAACAGGCAACAGGAGGCTTCTTCCACAAATTTGCTCTCTAATTCTAACTCATTAGATATGGGGCTGAATGAACTCTCAATTCCTTGGATCAGAGTGTTATTTTATACAGTCTTCCCATTTCCTTTGATATCCACTGTTCTCAGGAAGATTCAGGGTTCTCAAACTTGGCTGCTGTTGCCAGTGCCTTTTTGGCCAAGGCGCCTGTGGATCTTTCTCCCCATGGAAATGTTTGTGCATCAATCATGGATATTTCTCTTGGACCTACCACCTCTTCGAACTTTCCCACTGTTTGATCTCAGGTTAATAGGGGGGTCTTGAGTGGCAGCCGTTATGAGTGTTTGGGTTGTTCTTCGGAAGTTGTATCGTGCATTCAACTTAGACCAGAAATGTTGAGAGTGTATTGTAAATATTTCAATCCTGGTATATTTCTTACAACCTCGGATCTATGTCTTCTGATCCTATGAAAGTTCTAGACACTTTCTTTGGGATGCTTCCCTTTTGGGTTTGTCTGTCTCTTTCCTAAGAAGTCACTAGGCAGGAGTTAGACCCTTCAAAGGCAATATTTGCAACATCTTAGATTTATGCCATATTAATTTCGAGTTTTATATAGTACAACCTTGAGATGAAGGCATCCGTGCGATTTATAAAGTATGTATAGACAGCATTTTTTACATATTCTTACTAGGAGCCACCCAGACACACTGTTAAATCACCCTAGTCTTTATAGTGCACACTTACCAACGATCCGTGACCAAAAAGAGGAAGGCTTTTATCAGTTCTAAAACCAGTTATGTTGTAAATTGTAAATTGTAAATTGATACTTGTATAGCGCACTACTCACCGCAAGGGTCTCAAGGCGCTTGTACTAATACCGCTGTGGAACCCGTCCTGGCTTTCCCTGTGAGGCGTCCACTCCTGGGCACCCCCAGGGTGAAGGCCAGGCATCCTTAGCATTGTGGGGGGCATTGTGGAGATTAAGCAAGCTATTGCCCAGAGTTGCAGAGTGGGACTCCATGATTAGAATAGGCACCGAGGTGAGAATTATCAGGTCCGTGGAATTTTGAGCCCAAGACCCGCTGAGGCTGGGAATTGAACCCTGGTCCCGGGCTAGACCACTGCATCAGGGTCTGCCCCTCTAACCACTAGAAATTACTTCCCACAATATTAGACCAATAGATGGTAATCGATTTGCTTGCTACGAAACACTAATCAGAGAAAAGGACAGTAGCTTCGAGGCCAGTTGACATCATGAGACATACATGTTTGTTTGCACTTTTACTAATGTTAACCCCTTATAATATTTTTCATTTAAAGCTGCAGTCGCCTGGTTTACAAAAACAACCAGTTAGCAAAGTCATGCATAAATGTAAAAAAAACATTTTTGATTTTTTTTACTTTTTATAAATTACATGTAGGTTTCTCTTATATCAATGCGTAATTGAACTCAGACATGGCTGAAAAGAGCGCTATTTTTAAACCGACGTGTGCAACTTGGTATTACATCTTTGAACTACATTTAGAGAACTAAACAGGAAGTGCTGGGTGTATTTTTTTTATGTAGTAAAAATTGCTTTTAACGTATTATGTTTTCAGCTGCTGTTCTTCATCCAGCTTTAAAACATAAAAGCCCTACACATTTGAACTTCATTAGGAGCCATAGGGGTTAATGGTGTGAAGTTCTCTGTTACTTTCTCAGATAAGGAATGCAAACAACCTCTCACTGGGCCTCTTTCACACATAAATGCGATCATACAAGTGTGAAGGAAAGTTTAAACACTTCCTTAAGCCAGATTGCACACTTATAGTAGTTGTAAATGCAAGCAGGTGCAGGATGATATCTGTCTGTCCCCTTATGCCTTGGATATGTGGAACAGAGTACCCTCTCCAAAAATAGTGGTGGTGGGGGGGTCTCTGTACACCGGTGTCCATCAACTTGTACCCTGTCTTTATTGCTAGTGCCTAGTGACAACGACGTCCCTTCTCTTGCATCCAAAAGGCTGAAGCCATTTTAAACAATTTGCGTTTTTCTTTCCTAGTGTGGTAGTGTGTGTTAGCTGTGTTCCTGTGGCTGGAGTCTAATTGTCCACCATCACCACGTCCACGACCACCACGTCCACCAACACCACGTCCACCACCACCATGTCCACCATGTCCACCACCACCACGTCCACCATCACAACGTCCACCACCACATCCACCACCACATCCACCACCACCACCACGTCCACCATCACCATGTCCACCAACACCTCCACCACCACCACCCCCTCCACCACCTCCACAACCACCACCACCACCACCACGTCCACCATCACCACCACGTCCACCATGTCCACCACATCCACCACCACCACATCCACCACCACAATATCCACCACCACCATGTCCACCACCAAGGCCACCACCACTTCCACCACGAGGCCATTACCACGTCCACCACCACCACGTCTACCTCCACCACCACCACATCCACTACCACCACCACGTCCACCAATCTATTGCCCTCACTCTATCTACCGCCCTCACTCTTTCTATCTGTCGCCCTCACTCTATCTATCTGTCGCCCTCACTCTATCTATCTATCGCCCTCCCTCTATCTATCGCCCTCACTCTATCTATCACCCTCAGTCTATCTATCGCCCTCAGTCTATATATCGCCCTCTCTCTAGCTATCGCCCTCACTCTATCTATCGTCCTCACTCTATCTATCTATCTATCTATCTATCTATCTATCTATCTATCTATCTATCTATCTATCTATCTATCTATCTATCTATCTATCTATCTATCTATCTATCTATCGCCCTCGCTCTATCTATCGCTCTCACTCTTTCTATCTATCGCCCTCACTCTGTCTATCTATCGCCCTCACTCTGTCTATCTAACGCCCTCACTCTATTCATCTGTCGCCCTCACTCTATCTTTCGCCCTCACTCTATCTATCACCCTCACTCTATCTATCGCCCTTACTCAATCTATCGCCCTCGCTCTATCTATCTATCTATCTATCTATCTATCTATCTATCTATCTATCTATCTATCTATCTATCTATCTATCTATCTATCTATCTATCTATCTATCTATCTATCTATCTATCTATCTATCTATCTATCTATCGCCCTCACTCTATCTATCACCCTCGCTCTATCTGTCTATCACACTCACACTATCTATCGCCATCACTCTATCTATCTATCTATCTATCTATCTATCTATCTATCTATCTATCTATCTATCTATCTATCTATCTATCTATCTATCTATCTATCTATCTATCGATCGCCCTCACTCTATCTATTGGTCTATCTATTGCCATCACTCTATCTATCTATCTATCTATCTATCTATCTATCTATCTATCTATCTATCTATCTATCTATCTATCTATCTATCTATCTATCTATCTATCTATCTATCTATCTATCTCCCTCTATATATCGCTCTCCCTCTATCTATTTATTGCCCTCACTGTATCTATCTATTGACCTCACTCTGTCTATCTATCGACCTCACTCTATCGCCCTCACGCTATCTATCGCCCTCACTCTATCTATCGCCCTCCCTCTATCTATCTATCTATCGCCCTCCCTCCCTCCATCTATCGCCTTCCCTCTAACTATCGCCCTCCCTCTATTTATCGCCCTCCCTCTATCTATCGCCCTCCCTCTATCTATCTATTGCATCACCACAGCATCACTCAGCACCACCACAACATCACTATGCGCTACCACAGCATCACTGAACGCCACAGCATCACTCGGCGCCACCACAGCATCAATCTGTGCAACCATTCAAAAATAACTGGTTCAAATATGTTCTCTCAATGTTTCAAGCTTTCTTACAAAAGTCACAAAAAGATGTTAATATTTCACTTCTGTTCTTAGATTTTCGTCACAATAAAATACACTGAACATAATCTTCACAAAAGTTTAAGCTATTTCCATTATAAATACAATAACTTTTATTTAAGTATTAAATATTTAAAAAAAATAAAAGCCATTGTTATTTGTAATATCAATACATCTAAGCCACGTAAATATAACACATATTGCATTAAAAATGCAATATGCGAAACATTAGCGAAAGTTAAAACTATTGGCATTGTAAATGACAAAGCTATTAATTTCGCTATTTTCAAAACCAACACATAAATATTTCATTTGTCATTTACAATACCAATAGCTCAAACTTTCCTAATGCGAGACCTATTGCATTGCAAATGCTTGTTTCCTAAGGCCGACGTACACTTGCTTGACCTGTGGTGGCGTAGGCTCATGGTTTGCATGGATACAGGTAGACACCATTAGCTTCCTGCTGCATCAAAATTCTAAAAAAAAAGGGATGGCTTCACTTCTGGTATGCTTTTGGAGGGTCGTGGTGCCAGGGGCATAGGTGGGAGTGGAGGGTGCTTCTGCAGCTATTCTAGTTCTTTGCTGGGAACTTCACCCTGTTGACCACAGGAACTTGGGGGGGTAGGTTTTCTCTAAAGGACCAAGTTATGGCTCGGATGTCCAGGTACATCTCTGTGAAGGGTGTGAGGAGTTTCAAACAGGGACACCTCTGGCATGATTTTCAGGTCAGAATAAGCGCTTACTTTGCTCTCATGTAACATAGCTGAGTGTCTCTAAATTCTGGTTTTGGCCCCTTGGTTCTTGGCTACATACTGGGGCAGGTCTAGCGGTGCAAAAGAGGAAGACCCATTGATTGGCCAACCGTGATTCTACAAAATTATTTTGGTTAACTACTCAGGGATGAAATTGTAATGTTGTTTTGAATGCCCACTGTACATATAATTTTGCAGAACTTGTTTATGTGAATATTCCGTTTAAGTGTAATGTTTCTTTAGACGTTTTATGTGTAAATAAAAAATCAAGCCCAAATCTTTTATCTCGAAACATCAACTTAAACTTCCTGGTAGCCTTATTCTTGTTGTTCTTCCCTCGACAGATCCCCCTATTATCAATCTTGGCCGGTTCTCCCTCCTCAATGACATATCTGCCCCTGTCCAACAGGCCCAGTTCTCTCCATCTCTTTGGGCACTTAAGGCCGAAGAATCTTGATTGAGGCAGGCGAGTACCAGATAACAGTTTTCTGAAGTTTGCTCCTTATGTAATACGCTATGTGTTGGCTTTTGCTAGCTCAACAGCCCCCATCCTCTGCAGCCACAGGCCTGCCCTTGCTTGGTTGTTACCCCAAGAAGACTGGATCGCCTGTTTTGTTGCAAGCAGGAGATGTGAGACCGTGAATACCCTAACTGAGTAGATTGGATGGATATCTTGGTGGCCAACCCAAGATTATCATTTCAAGACACTGATCTATCAATCAATCAATCAGGGTTTTTATAAAGCACGCTACTCAACCGTGAGGATCTCAAGGCGCTGGGGGGTGGGGGATGCAGCTCCTATCAGTCAAAGTGGCAGGTTTTGAGGCACTTCCTCAAGGTGTGCAGAGTGGGGGAGCGTCTGCGTCTTATGTCTTCTTACTTGTGCGATACTGTGTAGAATCTCTGCCCAAAACTTTAAGTTTTTCGAGTATAAGGAGACTCCACAGGAAACATAGTATAACCCCCGTTCATTTACAATTTCTCCAACATTGAGGGAAGTAGCCACCGTTGGTGCAGTAGGTGCAGTGGCACCGGGGTCCATTGAACCCTGACAATGTTTCATTCTTCTACTACCCCACAAGACGGCAAAGAGGGCATTTTCCTTGCTAGCTGCATCTTAGCTACACTGCTACCAATATTTATTTGATTTTGGAGTGTCAATGGCATGCATGAGTAATACCATCTATAGTATTTTTTATTTTGCCTCACAGAATTTTATCTCGTTGGAGGATTTCCTACCAACGCTTGAAATCTAGGGTGGTGGTAACCGTTTGTTCCCAATTCAGTTGGTAGGGGATCTTTGTGTCGGCATCCCATTTCCAGACCTGCAGGACGCCCTGCGCTGAGATCTTTTCGCTGTTTTACAGATGCTTCTCGCTCTGTGTCATCAGGTGCTACGTTCTACGCTCCTTCTAGCTCTGTGTCATCAGGTGCTACGTTCTTCGCTCCTCCCGGGGGCACGCACTGCCCTCGCCGCGCTACAGCTGAGCAACCCTCCATGCTTGTGTCTGCTGCAAAGACTCCGAGGCAGGGACGCCTCGACAGCACAGGCCCAGCTGGGATTTTCCCATGATAAACTCTAATCGTTCTGCCAATCAGCCTGTTTTGTTCTGTAAACGTCCCTAACTGGATAATTGAGATGTAATTATGGCCCGGCCTGGAAAGAGAGCTTTTCCCTAAATCTCTGCAGCTTTGCATGGGCCTGCTGACATCAATATTAAATTACTGCTCATGGTATGCTTGTCAAGCATTTGATGCAGCAAATAAAACAAATTAGCCCCAGGGAATGGAGGCGGCACCCACTGAGCAACAAGAGGAACCGAGGTGGGATCAGGGGCAGCTCTGTGGGGGGTAAGCACAGGTGTTTACCGTGCCTTTCCTTAGCTTTCATTGGATGCATTCGACTGTTGCTTGTCAGGACAACATTATGTTCGTGTCCCATATGCTAATAAGTGTACCACGTTTCCTGTACAGCCTCATAGACGAAGGGGCAGATTTACAAGCCCGTACGGCACATTTGCGCCGCCGTTGCTTCACTTTTGTGACGCAACGGTGGCGCAAAGCCAGCACAATGCTGTGGGGTATTCATAACGTGACGCATCTAGGGAGATGCGTCATGTTGTAAAGCCCTGCGTCACATGTAGACGTTCCAGCACAGGGGGGAGTTCTGGCGCAGGAACGCCTCTGAAAAGTGGCTGAGTGAAATCTACAAGGCTTCACTCAGTCACTTTTACGGCCATACTGCGTCAAAACCCTGCGCCTGCTTGAAGCAGGGGTAAGGATTGAGGCAGCAAGCATGTTGGGAATAGGGGCACCCGAGCCTTGCTGGAGTTGCGTCGCTCTTGCGAGGCGGCTCCAGCAATGCTCCGCCTTTCTGCCGGAGGATGCGACACGCATCTGCCCACCCGTGTGCCATGGTGCGACGTATTGTAAATGTGGCGTATCAGTGGTGTCGGACGGTGGGCAGATGTGTTGCAACTCTTTTGGTGCATCCCTGTTGATTAGCAGAGATGCACCAAAAGTAGTAAATCTGCCCCGTAGTGTTTCTTACACACGTGCACCCAAGCTACTCATCTCGTTGTACCTGCCACCTTCCTCCCCCATCACTGTTTTCAAAGAGACGACTCCAGAGTCCTGAAGGGGATTGCTCCTGCCAATCATGGCCTTACAGGCCAACCTATTTTACCCAGGTCACCACCCATGGCCAGATTCCTGCCTGCGTCAGACACTGGGTGGGCCTGGGCTGCGGCCATCCAGAAATCCTGTGCATCTGGCTCTGGCCCCAGTAGCCTGCGTCACCGACTGGAAGGCCAACCCCACTCCTAGACTGAAGATAGGGGCTATTGAGGACAAGCACACAACAGTAATTTAACGGTGACTCACCTTGATTGTTTTCCTCTCTCTCGGAATGTATAAAAGTTCATCAGCGCTTCCGCAGCCGCACAGCACCACAGTCCAGACCCTCTGATTGACCAGAAAAACTAGTCTTGGCAAAGCCAGACTTTTCGGCCACCATCCTTTTGTTTTGGTCAATGCTGGTTTTTGTTAAGTAATGCTTTTTGGAAATCTTTTTAGTTGGGGAAACTGCTTGGCCTTCATCAATGTTAATTTTATTGGGCAAAAATGTAAAATATTTTTTGCCTCAAAAAGCCCACATTGCCATAGTAGCCCCTAACTGAAGTACTTTGAGTGTGTAAATTACCCCTGAGTAAGACAGAATGTGATCACTCCAGTAAAGTTAGTCAATGGCTGTAGTGGGCTGAACCACTGCTCCATGCTTTATGCTGTAATGGGTGGAAAAAAACGTGAATGAAACAATAACAGACCAATGAATAAAAAGGGCTCTCTGAACTTCCTTAAAAGTAGATTACCCATATAATGTAAAATCAAAAGTTCTTGGCTAACGCCAGACCTAAAAGTGCCCGGGTGTAATGGGCTAGTAATTGTGGACTAGAAGTCTACTTTGAAATTTGGCCATCTCTCCATCTCTTCTCCATCTCTTCTAATCCCATTTCAGTTCTCAGGAGTGCCAATTCCTCTAAACCTCTCTCTGGCTATTTTAGTTCACAAAATATCAAACCTCTGCCTCTCTCCTTGATTACTATCCTACCTCGCCACCTTATTCAACCAGTCTGTTTGCTCTGACACCCATTTTCAAAACTCCAGATTATACTAACAACTCCCATTCTTTCCAAAACAGACCTAGTGCTCAGTTGTCTCAATCCTTTATTTTTTCACCAGTAGCTTAATGAACCCACTTTAGTTGTGCTTTTCTGAATGCTGGGTGCGTGTTTTTAATTTGATCACCAGTGCCCATAGCACTCATCAGTTCTCGCTCTTAAATTTCTGTAACTCGTGGCACTATTGAAATAGTCAATCACCGAAAATCCTAACTAGGTTTGCCCCACTAGTTTTCAATGACAGAAAGGTGAGATGTCTCTCTTCCTAACTGATTGCAGTTTCTTGATCTCCTGGTAATCCTCACTCACGACACCCACACCACTACATGTGCGAGCTCCTCAAGGGTGTGTCTCTGACACTCTCATCATCTCGTCCTACACAACCTACTCTGCTGATAGTATTATCCCCTCATACAGTTTCTGAGACTATCTCAATGCTGATGACGTGCAAAATATTATTGTTCTAGAATACCACTTGGTTCCCACTTTACTCTGTCTTTCTCCCCACTGGACAAGTCAACCATAAACATATTTTTTTTAACTCTTTTTATTATTCTGAAATTTAGGGCATAATATAATCACTTGACGTACATATTGGTCATTAATCATTGGTACAGATTCCGTTGACACTGCATACATCATCAATACTTGTAGCATCATGAGCGTCCCCACTGACAGTCCGCAGTCCCCATTCCACCCCCCCTCTCAATCGGATACCCCGTCCGCTTCCAGCCTAGGTGGTTCACAGATATAACCTCTGAATTTATTCCACGCTCCCCACACTCTTTCCCATTTCTGGGGACATTCGCAGTGTATATACGCCGCCTTCTCTGCCACCATAGCTTCATCCATATCTTTGCACCAGTCCTGGAGCGTAGGTGATTCCCCTGAACCCCACTTTCTGGCACTATTGCGAAAGGCAACTATATTTGTCACATTAACCATCTTCAATCTCACTAGAGACCCCTCCAATGCCCACATTCTTTTAACACCAAAGCTGGTGGCTATCAAGGAAAAACAGGGTTTTTCCAAATTCCAAATCCATCCTACTGTAGGAGTATGTCGAAATCTTACAGTACCATGTACAGTTAGATTTGTAAGTGTGTAGAAGGTTATCTCCGGATTTGGCAGTTGCTAGATGTAAACTCCTTGATGCACTGACTTTTCAAGTGGATGTTGATGCTTCCTTACACTTATGTCTATCGAGACCTCTCCTGATACACCGGTCCCCATATCTGCGCTCCACAATCTCCCCACAGTTCATTTTCCAACTTTTTCTTCCTACAGTTCCAGATCCTTCAGTCTACTCACCGCCCTAAGGTGAAGTTTCCTTTCCAGCAAATCCAGAGATGCTTTTTGCCTTGCTGTATTCAAAGCCACTATGAAGGTGCATCTCTGCCAGGGCCTGTACAGCTGACCAACCCACACCATAACCCCCATCTGCTACCATTCCTCTGTCTACTGAATGCAGCTTTGTTCAACCTACCCCTCGTGGAAATATGTATCGTATAATGAACTATGTTTTAGGACGGTTTGAAATATGTGTATAAAGCAGGATGTTTCTAGCAAACTGTATGGTGTCTGTGTTAAAACAAGAGAAAATAGGTAAATCTTTTTTTAGCTACATTTGAATCGAACACATATTAAAAGAACCAGTGGCTAAGGAGGGAACCCTAATCTTATGTGTTTCTATTGATACAGTATCAAAACAAGACAATCATACCTAGCAAAATACAATCCTTGTGACATTTGGCCTGGTATATGCTGTCCACTAGTTATAGTGGGCACCTTGCACCAATTCAAACAGCCCTTATTGATGATTAGGTTAAAGACAACCTTTATTGAAAGCTATCCTAGTGGTAGCTATGGAGACCAGCCTTCAGGCTAAGTCACAAAGAAATGTAAAGCAGCTTGGTTTACCAGATTATAACCTACTGAATGACCAAATTAAAGGAGAACCACATAAGTTATATATAAAATATATGAATTTATTACTAAACACTCTCTACTAACCTCTTTATGAGATTAGAGAACAAGGCACACAATATTACAGTACTAGAACGACAGTAAATAGCACAATTAACAGCGAGCTCCAGGGGGAGACCGAACCATATACTAAGAAAGTGGTATAACAACCACAACTTGACTAGACACAGTGCCTAGAGCACGTAGAATTGCTTGGAACCCCATGAACCATCCAAGGTAGTGACACAGGGGACCCATGTGGAATGTGTGCAGTGTGAGAACACAGCCGCGAACTCCATACAATCCTGTGGGAAAGTCACAGTTGGAATTTTAAAGATTAAGGACATTTAGGAGAGGACTTTGAGCAAACCCTTTCAAACTTAGAAGGTTTTAAGGCCAGCACCCACGTGATCACTGGAGTACCCGTGTTACCTAACCCAGGGAAGACGGGTGCATAGGTGTCAAATGGTGTTGGGAATCTTTGTCGTTTTCAATGGGGTGATGCTGCAAAGTGCTGCTGCCGTGAAGAGGAAAAGTGTCCGGTGTGATCCAAGCCTGGATCAGAGATGAGAAGAACCTAAAAGCAGAGGGGACGGAGTCTGGGTCACTTCAGGGTGACCAGGGACTTGGTAGACGAATGCCCTCCAATGTAGGGTGCTTCAGGTGAGTTGACGTGATGCTTGACTCTGCAGCCACGGGGACCAGGAGACGTTGATGATGACCAAAGGTTGTCGAGTGCAGGGGGGGGTCAATGTTCAGATTGAACACCAACAAGCCTTAGTAACTGCAACCCACGCGGTCAGAGGAAATCAGCTTTGGTGAGGACTAGCAAGGTCCCGGGGACTCTCCAAGCAATGGAGAATCAGGGCACATCTGGAGCAACCAGGAAAGCCCACAGAAAGTTAGAGTTACCTTTACAGGGACCTACAGGCTAACGGGCCAAGGATCGCAAAGGGATCTCAAGAGGAATCACAGAATACCAGCCCATGGAACACTCGTGGATCGTAATCTTTGGTGGAAACACTGCTTGGGGTCTGGACTACAACAAGCCCAAAGCACAGCCTCAGGGGTTGCCGGGAAGCATATGCTGCTGCAAAAGAGCACAGTGCACAAGGTTTTGGGTTGCACGGTCCCTACAAGAGATACGAGCCTCAGAATTGCTGAGCGCACAGATCAGCCTCGGAGACCTTGGGAACCCACCTCCTTGTTCCAAAAATCTTTGAAGTCCTCAGGAGCTTTGGAGATGCAAACCAGTCAGATGCGTTGTGGTGCCTGCTTAGCAGAGGAGTAACTCCTTTACTCCAAGGGAGATTCTTTAGTTGTCCAGCGTCATGCAGATCGTCAAAGTACTTGGTTTCTGTAACAGAGTTTAGTCCAGGTAAAATCTAAAGTCCTGTAGTCAGGGGTTCCTATTTTATACTCAAGGAAGGGGTGGGACAAACTCTGGGGACCCACCTATGGGATGGTCAGGACAGAGGAGTAGCTACTCCCATATCCTTTGTCGAGTTTTGCACCAGAGCAGGGGCTGATAGCCCCTGCAACCGGTTTGAGCTGGAGTATGCACAGGGTCACCAAATGTGCCCTCAGTGCAGACATCAAAGCACTCTTGGAGTGCACCCACCCAGCCCCAATACACTAAAGCCTTCCTGGGAGGTGGGCACACCTCCCTCTGACAGGAAACCTATTGTCAAGCCTTCCCCTGCCGGAGTTTCACCCAGCAGCAGAAGAGCAGCCTTGTGTCTGTGGCTGGCAGCATCCATTTGTGATGCTAGGGTCGAGAAAGCTGGTACCGGGTGTACCAATGTTGTCATGTTTCTCCCTCTAGGAGGGTGGAATCATACCCCCTGCCAGTTATTGGTGGGGAGGTATGATTCCAAGGTGTTTGACATGAAACACAACATGTTTCCTTGCAGCCGTTTTAAAGTTAGCATTTACCGCGAGGTGATAATAAGGCATGGGTGTAAAATCCGTTCCGTTCGTGGAATTTGCGGATTTTCTGCAATTTCGCTGCTGCAAATCTCGCGAAATTGCAGAAAAATCCTCTAAATCGCGTGTGGGGCGGATTTTCAAAAACTGAAGTACATGAAGCACTTACAGGGTTACAGCAGGTGCCCACGTTGAAGCTAATTTCTTTGTAACCATTTACAAAATGGTTACTGAGAAATTAACTTCAACTTGGGCACCTGCTGTAACCATGTAAGTGCTTCCTGAGCGGCGCCTTCAGAGTTGTTGCCTACTTGCAACTATTCCCTGACCCTGCTCTGACCCTCGAAGCAGGGTCAGAAAATAGTTACAAGTATGGCACAATGCTACAGGCTGTCACAAAAATTAAACCACAACAGGAAGCACTTACAGATAGGGAAGCAGGTGCCTGAGCAAATTCAGTAACACATTAACCAGCCCCCGGTTGAGGCTGGGCAGGTGTGCTTTCTTCCCATAATCTACAGTGGTGAACCAGAGGGTGCTGTGTTGAACCAGAAGGTGCAGTTGTGAACCAGAGGGTGCTGTGATGAACCAGAGGGTGGCAGTGATGAACCAGAGGGTGGCAATGGTGAACCAGAGGGTGCTGTGATGAACCAGAGGGTGGCAGTGATGAACCAGAGAATGGCAGTGGTGAACCAGAGGGTGGCAGTGATGAACCAGAGGGTGACAGTGATTAACCAGAGGGTGGCAGTGATGAACCAGAGGGTGGCAGTGGTGAACCAGAGGGTGTCAGTGGTGAACCAGAGGGTGGCAGTGATGAACCAGAGGGTGACAGTGATGAACCAGACGGTAGCAGTGGTGAACCAGAGGGTGCTGTGATGAACCAGAGGGTGGAAGTGACGAACCAGAGGGTGACAGTGATGAACCAGAGGGTGACAGTGGTGAACCAGAGGGTGGCAGTTGTGAACCAGAGGGTGGCAGTGGTGAACCAGAGGGTGGCAGTGGTGAACCAGAGGGTAGCAGTGATGAACCAGAGGGTGGTGCTGCTAAACTGCCCGGGAGCCCTGTGGGTGGGAGCCCCCGCGCTGATGAGCTGCCCAGGGGTTGTGAGCCCACGTGCTGCTGAACTGCCCCGGAGCCCTCTCAGTGTGAAAATCATTTGTGCTCAATTGCCTGGGAGCCCTCTGGGTGTGAGCACACATTGTGCTAAGTGCCCCCTGCCAGCAGTACATATATACCCGTACCGCACAGCACCATTATGCTCTTGCACCATGAAGTCTGGTGCCTGGATGCTCCTGATCCGTGTAGGTGGTACCACCGTATGGTGCAGTCAAAATGTAAAGTCATAACTTGCCACACAGCACCAATAAACACGTGTCCCCCCTGGCACCGGTATGCGCATGTACCAGGCGTGGAGCACCCGCATGCCTCTGCACCCTACTGCCCAGCGCCAGCATATGCCTGTACGGGGCAGTTTAGTATGAGATGGGACATTGTCCATCAGCAGCTGCTGCATGCACCTGAATCCACTGAGTAGGATGAGAATGGCTTTGTACCAACATGCGCAGCAGAGCTATCTTGGACATCTGAAGGATTCTGAGGTCCTGTGACAAATGTATTTTTGCATCCATGCGTTTCCCGAGCGCCATCCCCGTGTAGCTCCTGTGACCAGGAGGCTGCTTTCTCCTCATCTGCTGCTCTGCTCGGTCTCTGACCCTTTATAAACAAGATGCATGTGAACTCGCATAGAAGCCCTGCCCGTTTGGGCCCGTCCGCCACACACTAGCGATATGAAATGTCTTCCCGCCCGTCCCCACTATAATGGCCAGCTCACTCAAGGGACCTCAGCGCCTTTTGGCGCGCTGGCAAAGTTACAGGCACACGTGGTCACATATTTGTGCAAGTGGCACAAAAATAAGGTAGTTCACGGGAAAATTCGCAAACTCGCAGATTTGTTTTGCGATGTCGCATGAATTCGCGGATGGCAAATTCGCTAATTTCGCCCATACTTAGTGATAATGCACTTAAGAGTATATGGTTGGCTGCATCACAGAACAACCCAGGAGAATAGATTCCCAAGGCTGCTGAGGGGTTCTGCTCATGCATGGGTACCCTCTCACTCAAAACCCAGAACCTTGCATTCAGGATTGATAAGGCCTGCCATAGGGGTGACTGATAGGTTTATATGAGCAGTGATATAAGGTTGATATAGTGAACCTATATCTAAGTTAGGGGTGCATGCACCACCTTACGCAGGCTGCAGTAGCAGACCTGTGGTGTCATTATGAATGGTCTCCCAGGAGTGGCATAATACACGCTGCAGCCCCTGGGAGGCCTCTGGGGTACCTATGCCCTGGGTACATAGAATACCATATACTAGCGATTTATAAGGGTACCCCAGAATCCAATCTGGAGTGTACCTAAAGTACATGCAATCAATTTGGAGGAGAAAGCAGCTAGGCTGGTGTCCTGGATAGCAGGATCCCAGCCAGACTAAGTCGAAAACAGTGAACCGTCAGCAAAAAGTGGGGGTAACTATAAGAAGCAGATCCTACTCTCCTACAACACTTATTATAATGCCATCCAGCTAACAGCACGTATCATACATTTGTTTAATGAAACATCAGAATTATCAATTGCTGTAGGTATTTATCCAATTATCCATATAATAATACTTGTACCATTATCGTTGCAAACTGAGCATTGGCACACCAGTGTCCGATTTACAATGCTTTTAGCACAACACAGAAAGCAAAAACAACTAGATCCATATATAACTTCAAGTTTGTCTTGCCTTGAGCAATTAGTCATACTATGCATTACATTTTGGTTAAATTGTTTAATATAAATTACATAGATCAAAATTATCCACCCTATTTATAACCATGCATATACAGACATGGCCTGGGCCCACACTTCAAATCTAACTAATAATGTTGGGTGTATCACACATTCGCTCTCAAATGCAATATATCAGTAATGCTCCCTTTTCCGCCATCTCTCTGCATTACTGACCATTACAAGCTCTAAATCAGGGTTCTCCAATATTTTATGTGGTAAGAGCTACCTATGTTCAATGACATTCTTCCAGAACTACTAATATTATTAGTATTGGTCAAGTAACAACATCAATCAAGACTATTTTAGTGGCCACCATATGCAAGATTACGAGTAGTGCATCTGGAATGGCTGCCAAGGTAATGTTTATACGTTGGAATGCCTGTGTATTGGTAATAGACAACAGCCATAGCTGCAGTGCGCCTGGCACCAAGGTAACAATATTAGTAATAAGTCTTCCCAAGGATTCACAACACTCAAAAAATCAGCGTTAAATATTTTGGGGAAATTCAACCTTTTTTCTTCAAACGTTAACTTATGAGTTCTGAAGAAACAAATGTTTTGCCTAGAATACAGACTTTTCAATTTTGGTACACATATTTCAACCAAGCAAACGTTTCTAATTTAGTAGGCTGGGAGGCACACAGGAGAGCTACTCAATGGAAAATGTTGGGGAATATGAAAAAAGGAGTTATAAGAACGGAACTCCACGCTGATTTCCTCATAGAATATCGTAAAAAGGGTATTATCCCAAAAGGACTTCAGGTGACAAATGAGCCTGGCATTTTTATTAAAAAGCCCAAATTTATCGAGAATTGGATCTTTATAGCCAACAGATGTTGTCGCGACTGATGCTGCTAATTTTTGAAACAGCCCAGGAAGTCCTAATAATAGAGAGAGGTGAAATAGAAGAAATGGAGCTTAAACTCAAAGATATGGATGCATTAGAGGAGGCCAAAAAGAAGTTAGATGAAATCCAAAGTGACATTGCAGGATATAAAGAATTTATGGTTAATAAGAAAGCGAATAAATTGTAAAGATATCTCCAACTATAACCTTGAGTCCGTATATCCATATCCTCAGAAAGATTTTTATGAGAGACCAAGAGAAAAAACACCAATAGAAAACCATGGGTACAACTAACAAGAAATTTTCCAAAGAAAAACGTAAGGTTTTGCCATTCCTCCTACACGAGCTCGGATTCGGAAAACGAATCCCACCAGGATAATCATAAAAACCAAGAAAGAGAACCTGGATCTAGTTCTAACAGAGAACACTGAGAAAATAACTTTGGGCCCCCAAGGGGAAGAGAGAGGGGGAGAGGGAATTTCAACCCCCAGAACCAATTCCAACAACGTCCCTATATGAACACAAGAAGCCAGAAAAAATGTGACTAATAGACAAAGCTCCCATTCTGAATCTCTCACAAAGAGACCTATCTCTAGATGAGATGAGTGTGTTAGAGAAAGGTCTTGGCTATGCCATTGTCCAAGCTATTGGCAAATACAGTCTGGAAAGGGACTTACACAGTTTCTTTAGAAAAATTAGATTAAATGCTTTCTTTGAGGGGAAGGAAAGAAATCCAGTGGAGAACAGGTCTGGTCTTAGACCAAAATCAACTCGGACCCCACTGAGTAATCAGGTCAACAAAGACATTGAGGTCTTTGAACGCATTGTAGGAAAGAGTATAGATGATGTGCTCAATAAAAAAACTTTGATGAATAGGAACCTGACCAAACAAGAACAACTAGCCCTAAAACCATTATAACAAGACACCAACCTAACTGTCAAACCAGCAGATAAGGGGGGCAGTATTGTTGTGATGGAGACAACAGACTATAATAGCAGAATGTATGCCATACTTAATAATGACCACGTTATTGTAGATCAAATAGAGAAGAGTGGATCTCTTTGACCAATAAGATCAGATAAATATTAAACATTGCGAAGGAAGATGGCTTCATATGCAGTGAGGAATATAACTACATGCAGAATGACAACCCTGTGATACCGGCACTATATGGACTCCCCAAAGTTCACAAAAGCACTGAAGACCCCCAGATGAAACCTATTGTCTCTATTATCAACTCATTTACAGAACCACTTACTCAATATGTTGATGGTTTTTTGCAGCCGATGGTAGTACAACAAAAAGCGTTTATAAGGATACCACTGCCATGATTCAAAAAATCAAAAACATTATTTTTTGCCCTGAAACACAATGCCTCGTTACCTTAGATATCGAGGCATTGTATACCAATATCCCCCAAGATAGTACCATAGACATGATCAGGAACCTGCTTTCACAAAATGAGGATGGTCTTTCCCCACATGCAACTTTTATTGGTGAATGTCTTAGCTTGATCCTTAAAAATAATATTTTTGTATTTGAAAAGGACTTTTACAGTCAAGTGAAGGGGTCCAGCATGGTAGCTACTTGTGCTCCCAGTCTGGCCTGTCTGTATGTAGCGAATTTTGAGGAAACGCATATCTTTAATAGTTTGGTGCCATTTTATGAGAACATCTCACAATGGTCACATTACATTGATGACGTGTTTTTCATATGGACAGGTACTGAAGAACATCTGTTTGAGTTTATTGAATGGCTTAACCTTGGGGACAGTAACCTCAGATTCACCTCAAACATAAATAGAGATAAGTGTGAATTCTTAGACATTATAATAAAGAATGTAGATGGAACCCTGAATGTGGAGCTTTTTACTAAAAGCACTGACAGGAATACCATGCTCCACTACAATAGCAATCACCCTGCCTGCCAGATAGATAACATTCCCTTTGGTCAATTTTTAAGACTTAAGCGCAACTGCACCCATATTAAGGACTTTGACAAACACGCTGCCTTTTTGACTCAAAAATTTATTGCGCGAGGATATCCCAAAAGATTAGTCAAACACGCATAAAAAAGAGCAAAATATTTTAATAGAGAAACTTTTTTTGAAGATAAACAAAAAGCAGTGACCAATGCTAGATTACCATTAATATTTGTCACAAATTACAGCAACAATAGCAATAAAATTAAAAACATTATAAATAGGAACTGGCACCTTATCACCAACCAAAATAAAGAAATTTTTACTAAAACCCATGTTTTCATTTAGAAGAAATCATACAATCAAAAACTGTTTGGTTCTCACGTACAGAGATGTCAAAAATAATACACAACCCTGTATCTCCAATACTCTACTACCAACCGGCACATTTGCATGCTGCGACAGCATTTGCAACAATATCATTAAAGGATCTTCCATTACCCTTAATTGGGTCAATCATAAACAGGGCAACTTTATCAATTGCCACTCCAAAAATCTGATGTACCTCATTATGGGCCAGATGTAGGTAATTCCGATTTACCGCCTCTTAAATACCGACTCATACCGAATCGGTATTTAAGAGTCGGTAAATTGGAAGGAGGCAGATGTAGGAAAAAAATTACCGATTCTGTAAGAGTCGGTATTTACCGATTCTGTAAATACCGAATCTGTATTTCCCATTGATTCCTATGGGCCTTGAAGCCCATAGGAATCAATGTGAAATACAGATTCGGTATTTACAGAATTGGTAAATACCGAATCCTGGCAGGGGGAACGGGGTGTCACTTTGACACCCTGTAGCACCCCAAATGCAGGCTTGTGTGCCATGTGGCACACATACATGCCCTAAGGGCATTTCTGTGTGTTACATGGCATAGGTGTACATGCACAGATGTGCATGTACACTGGAATTCGGTATTTTACCACCCAATAGGATTGGGTGGTAAAATAAGAAATCCTAAGGGCCTGTGGCACTGCAAACTGTGCCACCTACATATGGATTTACAAAATCGGTATATTTACCGATTCGGTAAAATACCGAAGTGGTAAATTTACCGAATCGGTAAATATACAGATTCTGTAAATTCTGACCCACCTACATCTCAAAAGCCAAATACCGGTCGGTAACGGCCGAAATCGGCCGTTACCGACCGGTATTTGGCTACCTACATCTGGCCCTATGTGTCTGTGCCACCTCGGATACATTACAGAAACCTCGAAGGAGGTCAGAACTAGAATCCTAGAACATAAGTCAGCAATAAGGACAAACAAAAAAACTGCCCCCTAGTAGAGCATTGGATAAAAGAGAAACATACTTTAGAGGAACTTAAATGGTGTGGCATTCAAATCATAAAAAAAACAGCTTCAGACCGGGTAACCACACGATCAAAAGGAAGAAACTCGAACAGTTTTACATGTCCCGCTTCGATACCGTTAGGAAAGGTTTAAAAAGCAAAGAAGACTGGGAGAGGCTGATTTGAACAAATCAGTCCCTTCACATTCTTTTTTAAAATGAAATTCTGTCTATCAATACATCAGCCGGTCTGTAGTAACAACGAAAGCAGCGCACTGGCTAATATAGTATCCTAGGTTGGAATATTAACTGAAGAACCTTAATTGCATCCCCAGATGCAACGAAATGGCATTTAACTAATGGAAGAATAGACTACCTGTATAATGGAGTTAATACAGCAGTATTGACGTGATTCCCTTATAGACAAAGTGGAGTCTTAGAACGTTGACATAAACTAGCAACTGCCACAATATCACTGGCCATGTAGTCCAGTAGTCAAGCTTTATATTCACTGGACTATATCTTAAATTAGTACTTAATGGCGAAAACAACGTAAAATAAGGGCATTTCGCAAATTTAGTGCACAAGGTTTCCATTCCAAGTTGGCCATTTAAATACAATGATCCATGGTGTACAGTCAAAATATCGAGTTTTTTATATCAAATTACAGTAATATCGATTCAAAAATATAGAATGGACACAATATCGAATTGACAGAATATAGACTACAAAAATATCGACTAGAACAGCATTAATATCGATTCCAAAATATAGAATGGACAAAATATCGAATGGACAGAATATAGACAACAAAAATATCGAATTTAAGGTAAGTAAGTTAATATCAATTTTTTAAAGTGTTTTTCATGTTACTATATGTGTGAAAAGTGTATATTTATTTTGTAATTAATTTTAATTAATTAATTTTTTATTTTTTATTTTTGTGTAATATAAATTAGTAGCGGGTTGTGGGTTTATAGGGGAATAGGGTGGGAGGTAATTTAAATATAATTAATTAAATAGGTAATGTATTTATTGGTATTTATTTTGAATTAATTGTTAATTAAATATTAATTGGTAATTAATTAAAATTTAATTGGTAAATAATTTTAATAATTGATTAATTGATAATTAAGTTAATTATATTAATTTATTTTCTGTAGCGGGTTGTGGGTTTATAGGGGAATAGGGTGGGAAGTAATTTAAATATAATTAAATACATATGTTAATTTATTTATTGGTATTTATTTTGAATTAATTTTAAATTAATTATCAATTGGTAATTTGTTAAAATAACATTGGTAATTAATTTTAATTAATTGGATAATTGATAATTATGTTAATTATATTCATTTATTTTCTGTCGCGGGTTGTGGGTTTATAGGGGAATAGGGTGGGAAGTAATTTATTTATAATTAATTAAATATGTTAATTTATTTGTTGGCATATATTTAGAAATAATTTTTCATTAATTATTATTTGGAAATTAATTAAAATGTAATTGATAATTATTTTAAATAATTGATTAATTGGTAATTAATTAAAATATAATTGGTAATTCATTGTTAATTAATTTATAATTGGTAAGTAATTAGAATATAAATGGTAATTCTTTAGATTAATTGATTAAATGTTAATTATTTTCATTTATTTTCAGTAGTGGGTTGTGGGTTTATAGGGTAATAGGTTGGGAAGTAATTTAATTATAAATAATAACATTGTTTAATTTATGTATTGGTTATTTTTGTATTATTTATTATTATTTTGTAATTGTTAATTAATATATTGTTGTTAAATACTTTGTATTAGTAGGTAATTTATTTAATTAATTATTTTTTATTTGTATTTTTAATTGATTAATTAATTTATTATAAAAAATTATTAATTATTAAAAAAAATATTGGTATTAATGTTTAATTAATTTTCATTCATATATGAAGTATTAACTTTCCCTACTGTTGCACTCTCTGGAGTGGGGATAGTAATTTTTACCCCTATGCTATCCAACGCTTTCCCTACTGTTGCACTCACTGGAGTGGGAATAGTAATTTTAACCCCTACGCTATCCAACGCTTTCCCTACTGTTGCACTCACTGGAGTGGGAATAGTACTTTTTACCCCTACGCGATCCAACGCTTTCCCTACTGTAGCAGTCTCTGGAGTGGGAATAGCAATTTTTACCCTTACGCTATCCAGCTCTTTCCCTACTTTTGCACTCACTGGAGTGGTAATAGTAATTTTTACTCCTACGCTATCCAACGCTTTCCCTACTGTTGCACTCATTGGAGTGGGAATAGTAATTTTTATCCCTACGCTATCCAACGCTTTCCCTACTGTTGCACTCTGTGGAGTGGGAATAGTAATTTTTACCCCTACGCTATCCAACGCTTTCCCTACTGTTGCACTCACTGGAGTGGGAATAGTAATTTTTACCCCTATGCTATCCAATGCTTTCCCTACTGTTGCACTCTGTGGAGTGGGAATAGTACATTTTACCACTGCGCTATCAACGTTTTCCCTACTGTTGCACTCACTGGAGTGGGAATAGTAATTTTTAATCTCCCGCTATCCAACGCTTTCCTTACTGTTGCACTCACTGGAGTGGGAATAGTAATTTTTACCCCTACGCTATCCAATGCTTTCCCTACTGTTGCACTCACTGGAGTGGGAATAGTAATTTTTAATCTCCCGCTATCCAACGCTTTCCTTACTGTTGCACTCACTGGAGTGGGAATAGTAATTTTTACCCCTACGCTATCCAATGCTTTCCTTACTGTTGCACTCACTGGAGTGGGAATAGTAATTTTTAATCTCCCGCTATCCAACGCTTTCCTTACTGTTGCACTCTCTGGAGTGGGAATAGTAATTTTTACCTCTACGCTATCCAATGTTTTCTCTACTGTTGCACTCACTGGAGTGGTAATAGTAAATGTAACCCTCTCGCTATCCTACGTTGAAAATATTGTAGATGTTTTGTTAATAATATGTATATATATATATATATATTTATATATATATATATATATATATATATATATACTCCTCCAACCGGTCACCGTGCAACGAACGCCTTGTGCACGTTACCCAGTTCGCAGACAGCGATTTACAAAGTCCAAAGCCAGTCTTCAAGTTATTCTTCTCTTATTTTATTTTTTCAAGCATAGAGTGCAGGGGTGCAAAAAAACGCCGAACAGACGCGTTTCGGGCGTGAACGCCCTTGCTCACCGTTGAAAATATTGTATATGTTTCGTTAATAATATGTATATATATATATATAAATATAAAGACCAGAAAAACGCTTCTTCTGGGGTGCTGGGACCCATGGGAGTTGGCGCAAATGCCGGCGAAGCAGTCCGGTAATTCAATAATCCAAGGAAAACAGGATGACGTTGCGCTCTCAGGAAAAAGACAAAACGAATCCAAAGTGTAATACGAGCAGTTTATTACACAACGCGTTTCAGCATAAAAGCCTTGTTCACGTGAACAAGGCTTTTATGCTGAAACGCGTTGTGTAATAAACTGCTCGTATTACACTTTGGATTCGTTTTGTCTTTTTCCTGAGAGCGCAACGTCATCCTGTTTTCCTTGGATAATATATATAAATATATATATATATATATATATATATATATATATATATATATATATATATATATATATATATATATTATTTAAAAGAATTGTTTAAGTTACATTATTTATTTATTAATTTTAAGTTTATTTAAGTATTTTAAGTATGTTTAAATTAATTATATTTATTATTATATTACTTTTAAATTACTTTTAAGACATTTAAAAAATTCGATATTTTGACTGTCTATATTTTTTACAACGATATTTTGGAGTCGATATTTTTGTACTTACCTGTTTGAAGATAGGAAATCGATATTCTGGCATTCTATATTTTTTCCACAATATTTTGGCAGGTCGATATTTTGCTCCTCGATATGCTGTCAGTGATCCATTTTCTTTTTTTTTTGAAAGACGTTTATTAGTATTCAATAGAGAAGTACATATAGAGAAGCCTACAACCCTGTGGGCCGGCTGCAACATTGCGATGTATCGTGAGGGTAAGGGAGCATAGAGAAAGGTGCACCGTTCCTTCGATTGTACCCTCAGTGAGTGAGTCTTTAATTACATTTTTTCGTATCACGTGTGCTCATTATTCAGTTATGCCTGCAAATGACGTCTTATTTTATAATTTTTTTATAAGTAAACGTTTTAACTCTGCAAACAAAACAGATCTCATCGGTGTGTCCCAATCTTTGGCTGTGCTATCGCGTATCTTTCCGGCATCCACAACACTGAAACCCATAGATCGGAGCGTCAGTCCTTGGAGGCGCGTCAATGGAGTAGGGGTTAGCAGTGCATGAGCGCAGTCTGTCTTTGTCGTAGTGTACGACAGCCATTCAGAGCGGTAGGGCCCCACGGGCTGTCGATGGAGTGTGTGATGCGCCTGACGGATAAATGGCATAGCCGTGCTGTGTATTTGGGAGACGCCACCTGCGTCCGGTCCCGTGGGCGGCCATGTGTCCAGGTACATCTTCCGGGTATGGCGTGCAAGGAAGTCATGGCTATACTTGGGAAACAAGAGTCCGAAACAATGAACATAGGGATGTGCGTGGGATGGGGAGCGGGAGGGGAGAGTGTACTTGCGGGAGCGATGCCACGGAGAAGGGCCAGGAGGATATTCCAATCCGTCGTGGATTAGTGATTCTTCGTGTGGGTGGCCGTCCATGTCCACAGCCAGCATGTCGGACGTATGGTGCAGCCACTGCTCAGGGCGTCCGGGGGGGAGGCAAGCTTCCTACAGGCCGTAGGCGCCACGTCTCCAGCGCTCCCGGCGGGCGAGTGTCATGAGGGGGGGATACAACCTGCGTCCTTGTCTTCGCCACTTTTACCCCAGCAGTGCTATCCCATTTGTGGCGGTCTCTATGTGAGTCCTCTGGCCGTGCCCTCCCCCTGGAGGGACCTCAGGATGTCGTCCCAGAGTTGTGCTATCGGGAACTGCCTTAAGCCCGCTATCTCCTCCCGGTGTAGTGCCGTGCTTTCTGCTCTAGCCCAGTTGTTAAAGGATGCATACCAGTATTTGGGGATTGGCGGGTCTCTACGTTTCCAGTGTTTGGTGAGCAGCCGTTTGGCTGTGATGAGGCCTAGATCCCAGAACCTAGCTTGTGTCTTATTGAGTTTGGTTCTTTTGTATAGCCCAAGAATACAAGCCTCCCACGTGTGTGGTAGCCCTGGGCCCGTGCTATGCGTCAGGAGAGACGTCACCTCCCCCCAGTATGTGGCTAGAGAGGGACAGTGCCAGAGCATGTGTAAGATGTACGCGCCTAGCAGGTCACATCTGGGACAGGAGGCAGTGTTGATCATGAAGTATCTGTTGATTCTGTCTGGTGATAAATATGCCTGGTGCAGTATGTATAACTGAATGGTCCGGAAGCGGGAGTTACGCGGGATATTCACAGGGCTGGCCAGAACCAGATTCCATTCATTATCCGTCCAATCCCTCCCTCGGTGGGCCGCCCATTTGTCCCGAATCGATTGTGTGGGTCTTTGCGTGTGCATGAGGAGGGCCTGAGCCAGCCAGCGAATGATGTGGGAGCCGTTGCCCATGACATGTAGGTATTGCATTAGGTGGTGTATCGGTGGCTCATCCTGGATATCTCCCTAGGACTCCGTGTGTGCCCGCAGTATGGACGTGTGGAGCAGGAATTGCCCCACCGGCAGACCCGTGCCCTCCGACAGTTCCGCAAATGGGAGCATGGCCGCATCCGCATAGAGGTCGCCCCTGGTCTCCACCCCAGCCGCAGTCCAGCTCTCCAGAATGCGTGGGGTCACCGTTCCACCCCTCCGGGGGGTGCCCATCAGGGGGAGTGCAGGGGCATATGGCTTGACTTCCTGGGTCAGTTTTAGGCAACGGATGAAGCATTTACGGGCCACAGCCACGTGCACGGGTAGAGGGCGGGGTCCCTTGTTCAGGGGATGAAACAAGGCGCATACCTGCATGTGGGTCCATTGGTGGTCAGCGGTAGCCGTGTCGTTAAGATGCGAGCCGCTAAGCCAGTGTGTCACCCATTGCAGCTGCGCGGCCAGGTAATACAGCTCCATATTAGGGACTGCCAGCCCTCCCTCAGCAGTCGGGGAGTACAGTTTCGCCAGGGCCAGCGTTCCAGATCAGGCTACGGAGCATTGATTCCAGGTCACGGAATATCTTTGTAGGGACATACAGTGGGATATTTGCAAAATGATATAGAAGCCTGGGCAGAGCTATCATTTTAGATAGTGCGATCCTGCTGGGCACATTCAGTGGCAGAGTTTTCCAGAAGGCCATCTGGGCCCGCAACGAGGAGATAGCGCGCACCAGGTTGCCCTCCAGTATGTTTTGCGTGTCTCTGTATATGTAAATTCCGAGGTACTTAAAGGTGGTAGGATACCATGTGAGTCGAGCGCCTCCGAGGTGCACATCACATTCCGCAGGTCCGGAGTCAACGAATACACTCCGGACTTAGTCCAATTGACCTTAAGACCCGATACTTCTTCGAATGTCTGGAAAATGTCTGACAGTGCGCCCGGTACTGCGGTAAGGTCCCGCACATACAGCAGCAGGTCGTCCGCGTAAAGCGAAACTGTATGTACCCCGTCAGCTAGCGGGATCCCCCATCCTGCTCCCCTGTCCCGCAACAGCGCCGCCAGGGGCTCAATGGCCAGAGAGAAGAGAAGGGGTGACAGGGGGCAGCCCTGTCGGGTGCCTCTACGCACCCGCACCGCCTCCGAGAGCAGCCTGCCCGTCCTCCCTCGGACACTGGGCCGCTGGTAAAGTAGTCCGACCATGTCCGCGAAAGCATCGCCCACGTCAAATCTGTCCAGCACCGCCCCCAGATAGGGCCACTCTACGGAGTCAAAAGCCTTCTCAAGGTCTAAGACTAGACACCCTGATCTCGGCCAATGCAACGTGGCGGCTGCCTGAACTCGGAAGAGGCGGCGTATGTTACGGGAAGTGCTCCTTGCTGGCATAAAACCATTCATGCTGTCAGTGATCCATGATCCATATAAAACGCTGGTGCACCGAGTACAACAAACAATACAGAAAAGTGTTCATAGGAATAAGGAATACTGTCCAAACTGAGTGGACGTTTTTTTAGTTTTGTTAGATTTGATATTTCGTTCTATGCGGTATGGCCAATGGTACTATTTTGAATGGATATAAATTAAAGGCACGCAGTTTACATGAAAATTGTGTTAAATACAACTACAATAAAGTGCGTATGAACTTGATATAAATTAAGGGAGGCAACGCGTTATCCCTAAGGTAAGCGGTAATCAACGTAATACCGTTATGCCCTCGTGATCTAGAGGTAGTAAAAACCAACACTATTTTGTGAATGCTATGTTGCATCTTTAGGCGATTAGGCAGTGCGGTTTTATCCCTATCTCCTTAAGCACTAGCTTGTTTGAATATAACCGCATTCCCTGTATACTGCGCGTTATTCCAAAATCGAAGAAGTGATATTCCCCCGGGAAGCTGACAACATTGCTCTACATCACTTTGTATTGAAGTACATTGGGGTGCTAGAACAGCATCGGGGTTGCGATCCTCTCCAGCACAGGGTGAAGTATATACTCGATATTATAAAAGATTCAGGCACATAATTGTTGGGGCCAGACCATTATAACGTGACATTTTTAGGCGTAGCCCACGGCCCGTAACTTGATCTAGTTAGCTGCAGAATGGTAAATTGGGAATGGTTCGTAGATAACGTATAATGTCAGGTAATACTTAACAAAGAAAAAAGAGAGACAAGAAATCTAATATGATGGATCGCTCTACTCTTTTGTGAGAGGCGAATAATTTGACATTGCGCTTCCGTAGTCATTGCAAATCGTAGGGGGAATACTGGGCTATGTGACTGTAGTTAGTTCTATGCCCTACCGCAGTATTAACTATCAGATAGACTGACCATACTTTATCACTCTATGATTACAGGCCTGTCAGGAGAAATTTTAAACAAAACCCGCACAATGATCAACATAGACACCAATCTCAGGTAATTAATACCCTGTACCCGAAAATTGTTTTAACGGTAAACATGGTTAGATGAAATTTGAATATCATTAACATCTTCCATATATAATTCTGTTTTCTAATAGTGTATAAAACCCATGGATGGCTATCTATCTATCTATCTATCTGTCTATCTATCTATCTATCTATCTATCTATCTATCTATCTATCTATCTATCTATCTATCTATCTATCTATCTATCTATCTATATATATACATACACACACACACATATATATATATATATATATATATATATATATATATATATATATATATATATATATATATATATATATATATATATATATATATATATATATATATATATATCCAGCTCGAGTCCCTGCAGGTAGAGGGCATAACTGTCATAAATTTAACACCAAGAGTCCTCAATGACACCGAAAATAAAGTTCTAAGCCTAGGTCTTAGTTTTTGTCCCACAAGCCATCTGGAGTACACGCAAACGCGTATTGATCTCTTCAATTTCGTCCGAAGATTGAAACTGCACAAGTATTTTAAAACACGACCATCCCTGCAAAATGTATCAAGACCACAAATGAGGGCGTCCGTGACTGATGCATTAAGAGGCACAGATTTACCAGCGGTGGAAATAGCACAGAGTCTAGCCCTGGAAGAATATGGCAGCCAACTCCCATCCACTTCCGAGGAGGATGCAATTAGAGCATTAACTACTGGCATTCCACAAGAAAGGGAGGAAAGCGGATACAAACTTAGATCACATTTTAACCCGCAGTTAACATTGGATGCAATAGACATATTCTCTGAGGCAATGACCAACGATCTACTAAGATTCAGGATGAAAAGTAGCAAAGATGGTAAGAATAGGGGAAGCAACAACATGAACGCGGATGAACGGAAGGCAATCCTTGATCTAATGCAGGACAAGAACGTGATAATCAAGCCTTCAGATAAAGGTGGGAACGTTGTCCTTCAAACCAGAGATAATTACTGCAAAGAAGCAATGCAACAACTAAGCAATGCAGTAAATTATGAACGGTCCTCGAAAGAAATGTATATGGTGAGCATACAGGAATATGATACAATGATTTCTGAGTGGTACCGTAAAGACATGCTGGGCAAGGAGGAATATTTATTCCTAAGGAGCAATAATCCAACCAGCCCAACCTTCTATCACATTCCAAAAATTCATAAAAACTGCAATAACCCACCGGGTAGACCAATCATTTCGTCTCAAAACAGCCTAACCGAACATCTCTCTACTTTCATAGACCATTTTCTTCACCCACTAGTGCAGCAATTGGATTCCTATGTGAAAGACACTAAGGATTTTTTATCTAAACTTGATAAAATCAAATGGGACTCCAATTACAGGATGTTAGTATTAGATATAGCAAGCCTGTATACTTGCATCAGTCACGAGAAAGGCATCAAAGCAGTGGAACATTACTTAAAAAAACGACAACTGAGGTTTTTTGAGCACAATCAGATGCTAGCAATCTTTGTAGAATTTTGTCTAAAAAATAACATCTTTTTATTTGAGGACGTCTACTACAGACAAGTGTCTGGAACTGCGATGGGTACTTGTTTTGCCCCCAGCTACGCGAATTTATTCGTGGGCTGGTGGGAGGAGCAAGTACCCAGGTCGCTGGAGTTGAATGGCGAAAAAGGCAGTGTAATCAAGTGGTGTCGTTACATCGACGACCTGTTTATAATCTGGCAAGGATCGGAACACACCGCAAAGGCCTACATAGATGTCCTCAACACAAATGACATGAATCTCAAGTTTAGTGGCACTATAAGTAATACTCGCGTAGAATACTTGGATTTAAAAGTATTCATTGTGGACAACAGCATAGAAACAGCACTTTTCCGCAAAAGTACAGCGGGCAATTCAATATTATATGCCACTAGCAACCACCCACCGGCATTAATACAAAGCATACCTTATGGAGAGCTGCTTAGGCTCAGGCGGAACAGTTCTAGAGATTCAGACTTCAAGATTGCAGCATCAGCATGCATCAGTAGATTCTCACAAAGAGGATATGCAATGTCAACACTACAAAGTGCGTTACAAAAGGTGAATGCACTAAATAGATCAAATCTACTGACAGAAAAAGATCATTCTGCCATGGACAAAAAGAAGGAACGGGGTAAATTCCGGCTGGTAACCCCCTATTCGGCGGAAGCAAATTATTTAAAACGCATGATGAGAAAGAACTGGCACATTCTAAAAACCGACAGTTGCATTAAGGATGACATTCCAGAGCACCCCTTGGTAACTTTCAAGAAATCAAGATCCCTGAAAGACATGTTGGTTCAAAGTCATCTAAAGAAAATTGAGAAGAAAACTAATAGACTCGCAGACTTGAAGGGCTTCCACCCGTGTTACCATTGCAAAGCCTGTGCACATAGCAAGAGGGTAAAAACCTATGAGATTCCGGACACAGGGATAGTAAAAACAATTAATAAATACCTCACATGCAACACATCCTATGCAGTATATTGTCTTAAATGCCCGTGTGGACTAATGTACATCGGGAGCACAATCAAACCCCTGAAATTGAGGATTTTAGAACACCTGCGAGCAATCGACAAAAATGACCAGTCATACCCCGTTGCTCGACACTTCCAGCAGGAACACTCAAGTAACAGACACCAACTGCAATATTTCGGGCTAGACCACATACCGGAAAATCCAAGGGGTGGCGATAGACTGCAAAGTTTGAGGAGACTGGAGTCTCGATATATTATCGATTTAATGACAAAATACCCAAAAGGTTTAAATGCGGGGGAGGAACTGGCTTCTCACATAGGCCAGTAAAAAGAAGAAGCTACTATAAAATGCACAATCCATGATGGACTGAGAACTGCAAATGTATATGTGTATAAATGTAGTGAAATACCATACCCGATGAATGAATCTGCGATACTAAATATATCTGTAGAAGCAACATGAAAAACATTATTCCAAGCTGGGTGCCACAAAGTAGTGATAATGTGGTGTGGATAAGAAGAATAGGTGCAGTCACTGTAATGAACTAGAAGTCACTTATAATGGGTTCACTTATTAGTATTCTGTTTCGTTTAAACTTTGCTCTTTTGTAGAACTTCCACAGTGTGAATTTTGAGAATATGAATTGATATTGATGATTATAGTTTAATAATGGGACGGAACACAAAATGAATCAAGGGTGACTTGCCGATCCACGGCGATATGTTTTCTACTCGGCACTGGTTGTGATTCAGTACATTGATTTGTAATTTATTGACTATGTGATTTAATATGATAAACGTCATGCCACTTCAATATGGCCGATGGGTTGCCAGCACAAAGAGGGTTTTATGCCGATTCACGGCGAAATACCATGAAATGCGAAAGTGAATTTGCGCATAATCAAAGCTTTATTTAAATCACAAATGTTAGTAATACGCTTGAAACTAATGCTAGCATTTACTGGGGCTTAATTAAGTAGGATAGCCCTTAAAGTGTACAGTAATTCACAACGTGTCGTTTACTGCTAACACCTTCCAATATGGTGTAATGATTTGTTGTCCCTTGTTTGTTTCGCCCACTGATCACGAGTGAACGCTATTAAAAACATGGCGCCTACCATCAATGTTTGTGACATTGAGGAAGGCGGAGCGCCGAAACGCGTCTGTTGCAAACCAGAAAATAAACTAACTGAAAACGACCCCCGGAGTGCGTGGTTTCTTTCCTTCGTGCAAGTCTGGTGGAAACCGTGAGCTGGATATATATATATATATATATATATATTTATATATATATATATATATATATATATATATATGCATGCAAGTAAGCCGAATCCTCACCACTCCGTGTCCATAGAGCCAGAAACGGAGCGGACACTTGTTTTTTCTTCGTGCAAATATTTTTATTTAGTGCTTTCCGCCATGACGCGTTTCAGCCCCTGGAGGCCTTCATCACATATATATATATATATATCACTGCTCCAAAAGTTGCCCTCCCGGTAAGGAGCACTCGAACACACGTGCCAAGCTTCAAGCTTTATTAGGTATGCCTAAAATCAACATGTCGATGTGCTTTCAGCTCCGCCGTGTAAAAATGCCTGACGCGTTTCTGGGTGATTAACAATCCTTCCTCAGAGGCTCCGGCAGTTCCCTGTGTGCACGTGACACGCCCCTTTAAAAAATGCTGAATAGCACGTCCTACATGGACTGCTGGGATGCGTCGTCATACCAAGCATTCTGATGGTTGCACGGAAAATGCTGCTTTCTGATTTAGAAGTCCACACCGGGAGGGCAACCTTTGGAGCAGTGATATATATATATATATTTCAACAAATGAGCCCCTGAGCTCTGACAAGGCACTCAGCACTCTCCCCCAGCATCCGGTAACGTAGCCTTGCTGCTGCTCGCATTCCAAACCTTCATTAAGTATTCTCCATGTACAAAGAGTTTCAAGGCTGTTCAGCCCCTTATTCATGGACCTTGAACAGCGGAATAAGAAACCTCACCAAAGCTTTCTTTCCAACCTTTTATTGATGAAAAGACCGCCTACAGTAGGCGTGTCAGTTTTCAAAGACGACCAGCAGCATGCTGGTAATTGCAGGCGGGCGGGAAGCGGGCGGGCGGGCTCGCAAAATGGAAATATCACGGAGAGGCATGGAGGTTTGTTCAATCTCCGTGCCTCTCCGCGATAGTCCCTTCCGCGACTTCCGCCCACCCCTAGTGAGCGTGTGCTTGTGTCAGTGACTATATTGGTGAGTATGTGTTAGTATCTGTAGAAACAAGTGAGTAGGTGTGTGTATAACTGTATAGGTGAGTTAGTGGCTGTGTGATTGATTTTATGGGTGAGTGAGTAGGTGTCTGTGTAGCTCTATGGGTGACTGACTGTGTGTGAGTGGCTGCATGGGTGTATGAGTGGATATATCAGTGGCTGTATTAGTGAGTGAGCAGGTGTAAATGTGACTGTATTGGTGAGTAGGTGGATGTGTGTGTAGTCCTATGAATCAGTGAGTGGGTGTGTAAGTACAGGTATTGGTGTGTCAATGGCTTTTAGAATAGTAGTGTGGAAGTTGGAGTGGGTGTATGAAAGGTTATATTGGCGTGTGAGTGGTACATCAGAGATTCTGTGAATGATGTCATCAGTGATGTCATGAGTGATGTAATCAGTAATATCACTGGCCATGTCATGAGTGATGTAATATGTGAAGTCATAAGCAGTACATTACGGGGGCGCAAGTTATAGTTAGCTCAGCTAACTATGACTGCTGAATTTCTCTGGTTTTGTACAAGTGAAATGTTAACCTCACTATAACGCCTTTGGTTACTTTCAATATGTGTATATATATATATATATATATATATATATATATATATATATATATATATATATATATATATATATATATATATATATATATATTCGCCTGATCGCCCTTAAACACTGTACATTGATGCCAATTCTCACAATATATATATATATATATATATATATATATATATTGTGAGAATTGGCACTCCTCAGGATCTGGGGATCTGGATGATGCAAATTATGGTCCACCTCCCGACATCCCCAAACTTTAAGCATCAATGTACAGTGTTTAAGGGCGATCAGGCGAGGGAAAGGGAAGGGTAGGAACAGCGGGGATGAGACCCTGAAAACACAAAACAACAGGATCAGAAACATAAGATATATAAAGTCTACTCTCATATGATCTGGCTAGTGAAATTTGCATACCTTATCTACCAGATGTACCAGCATACTCTCGTCAGACCTTCAATCATAACAGAGCGCTTCAATTGTGGTAGAACCTAATGCACAAAAGATCAAACGTTAGCAGAGGCATACACAAGCAGGCTTCTTTTTCCAATACCCTCCTATTGTGTATACAGTGGCTCACCGGTTCTAACAGGGAAATATATCTAAAAAAGTCTGTGTGTCAAGTGTGCCGTCTGCTTCGCACACCACCCGTCCGTAGCTGTATCCGCCTAGTCCCCCAATCCCCCATCACCTGTGGCTTTGTCTGCTGTCCGCAGGGCACCAAGCATGCGCTCCCAGTGTTCTGCCATTGATTCCTTGCGGAGACCCACTGTTTCCTCTCTCCGTATGGCGGTCTATTCTGCTCGGGCCCACGACTGGAGGGAACATAGCCCATGCCTGCACGCTAGGTGCGGAATCCGCCTTCCAACTCCTGGTGAGGAGGCGCGTTGCTGTTACCATCCCCAGATCCAGGAATCGAGATGATGCCTTGTCCCTGGGTGGGCGCCTAAAGTGATGCAAGAGGTACTCAGGCCAGTCGCAAGGAGTGGTGCGGCCAGTGCACCGTGCCAGCAGTGCACCAACATCCCTCCAGTAAGTGCCCAGACCGGGGCAATGCCACAGAACATGTAGGAGGCCTGCGTTCACTGCACCACATCTATGGCAGGACGCGTCCGCACTTTGAAAATATTTATTTATTAGGTCGGGGTGAGGTAGGCCCTGTGAACTATATATACCTGGATTTGGCGGAAGCGCATGTTTCTGGGGATGCGTGTCGGGCTTTTGAGGATCTTCTCCCATTCCTTGTCTGCAAGCGCTCGCCCCAAGTCTCGTTCCCATTTTCCGCGGAGTGAGGTCAGGTCTAACTCTGTGCGTCCTTAGAGATTCAGCGAACCACTTAATGAGGTGCCTGCCTCTGCCTATGACAAGCAGGTATTGCATGGTCAGGTGTTGCGGTGGCTCCTCCGCAATGTCAACCCACCTAGCCGCCATGCGTGCCGTGAGTGAGCGATGCAAGAAGAAACCCCCAGGGGGAAGCCCGGCGTCTGCGACCAGCGTTTAGTAGGGCACCAATGCTCCATCTTGGTATAAGTCACCCAGCGTTTGAACATCCGCTTCCCGCCACTGCTCCAGCATGCAGTGCTTGATGGTGCCCTCGCCTCCCGGCTAGCCCTCCAGTGGCATCGCTGGCGCATACGGCAGTACCGTTCTCGTGAGCCGCAACGCCCTGTGGAAGCATCGGAACGCCACCACCAGCAATAGCGGGGTGGGACACAGCGGCGCCGCCAGCGGGTGAAACGGTGCGGTGATCCGCTCCAGGATGTAGGGCGGCTCATTCGTGGAAGTGTCGTCTCGTCCCCTGTCCGCTAACCAGCGATCCACTGTAGCTGCGCCGCCAGATAGTAATGCTGGAAGCAGGGAGCGGCCAATCCGCTTTTGTCCGTGGGCAGAAATAGCTTCCCAAGCGCCAATCGATGGCGGGTCGTTCCCCAGATAAAGTTGCGCAGGACCTTATTGAGCTTGGAGAAGAAGGACGCAGGCACAAATAAGGGTAGATATGCAAAGTGGTACAGAAGGCGAGGTAGCATCACCATTTGGCGAGAGCCACTCTGCCTGCAGGTGTCAGGGGGAGCGTGGACCAGAAGATGATTTGAGCCCTGAGCGCTGTTACCGCCCGCCCCAGGTTTCCATCAAAGAGGTCTGCTGGCTGACGGTAGATCTGTATCCCCAGATGCTTGAACGTGTCCGCTCGCCACTGGACTCGAGTGCCAAGAAGGCTATACTCCGGATCGGCCACATCGCTGCTAAACGTGAAGAGGCATGACTTGCCTGCGTCCCGAAAGACCGGCAAAGCAGTTCAGTAGGGGGGGCCAGTCGCTCTGGTATACTGGTGACATCACGGATGAAGACTAGAAGGTCATCGGCGTACAAGGACACCTGATTGAACCCGCCAACCAGTGGGATGCGGTCAGCCAGGGTTTGCCTCATGGCTGCAGTTAAGGGTTCCATGGCCAGCGCGAATAGCAGCGGGGACAGAGGACACCCCTGACGAGTGCCCCTGCCCACCGCTACCGTCTCCGAGATATAGGGTCCCAGTCTGACGAGGATCACATGGTTCCTATACAAGAGCCCCACGATCTGCCGGAAACTCCCTTCCAGTCCGAACTTCTCCAGTACCGGTGACAGGTATCCCCACTCCAGGCAATCAAAGGCCTTTTCCAAGTCCAGCATCGTGCACCCCGCCCTGGGACAGGCCCTCGTTGCTTCCGCCGCCACCCTGAAATACCTCCTGAGGTTCAGGGATGTGGACCTTGCCGGAACAAACCCGTTCTGATCCGGGTGAACCAAGTGGGGGACCGCCGGTACCAGGTGCTCCACAAGGATTCTGGCGAGCACCTTGTAATCAGCATTAAGCATTGCCAACAGGTGGTAGGATCCTAGAGACACGGGGTCTCTATCAGGTTTAGGCAGGGACACCAGAAACGCCTCCCGCATTGGACGGAGGCAGGCAGCCCGCGTCGATCGATGCCCTGTACACCTGAAGTAAGCGAGGCACCAGGATGTCCTTATTTGCCTTATAGTACTCGGCTGGCAGACCGTCAGGTCCCGATGTTTTCTCGGCCGCCAGTGCTTGGATTGCATCCCCCACCTCCTCCACTGTGAGTGGGGAACCGAGGTCTGTATTCTGACTGTCTGTGGCCGTGGGCAGTTCGAACGACTCCAGGCTGACTCCAGGAAGTCAGCCAGCGTGTGCGCGTGGCCAATGCCTCTGGCTGTATAGAGGTCTCGGTAGTGGGCTGTCATCGCATGATGAATTTCGCGTTGCGTGTAAACCATCGTCCCTCCCCCAGTATGGATGGCACCAATCGGGGCATTGCGCTCCGCTGTCCACGTCAGCCAGGCCAGTAGGCGACCAGCTCTATCTGCTTTGGCGTGTGTCTTGGCGGTATGCGCTGCATAGTTGTGGCATCGCAGACGTTCGATAAGAGCCGCGTGTGCTCCGTGGAGGTCCCCGAGTTTGATCGCATGCCTGCCAGTCCCCTCCCCTTCCCTCTCGTAGCGTAGTAGCTCAGACTCTATGTGGGCCAAAGAGGTCAATACCTGCGTGCGAATGTTCCACGTGGCACCTATGCAGGGCCCGCGGATAGTCGCCTTGTCGGCATCCCACTCCGCCAGGGGGTCGCTTGCCGAGTCTTTGTTTTCCTCAAAGTAGGCCAGTATAGCCGAGCTCAACGAGGACCTAAACGCGGCATCCTCCAGTGCCGCCGGTTGCAACCGCCACGTGGGTACCGGAGGTCGGTCCGCTCCCCAGCTGAGCTGGAACCACAGGGGGTTGTGATCCGAGTGTGTTCTGCCTAGGTATTCCGACTCAGTCAGAAGCAGAAGTAGAGACTGGGAGCCAACTATTCGGACCAGGCGGACATGGAGGTCGTGTACTGACGAGTTGCATGAGTATATTTTGTCAGTAGGGTGCTGCGCGCGCCAGAGGTCGTGTATGTCCCAGTGCGTTAACCAGTCCCGCAGAGCCTGCGCTGTTGATGTCACTCTCGCTGCGCGTAGGGGCGGGAATGATCGGTCTAAATGTGTGTCAAGGACCATGTTAAAGTCTCTGCCCAGCAGCCAAGGAAGGCCCATATAGTGCTGGAGGACAGGATTTAAGGACGCCAAAAAGGCGGGCTGATCCGTGTTTAGGGCATATATGGAACCTAGCAGCACCTCCTGCCCGTTAAGCTTTTTTTGTACTCCCCTCTGGGTCTATCCGAGTGTCAGTGCATTTAAATGGGACACCTGCCCTTACCCAAACCAGGGTACCCAGCGCGTGCGCGTAATAAATCGTACCGTGTACCTGCCCTCTCCAATGTCTATGGAGGCGATCCAGCTCCACTCGGGACATGTGGGTCTCCTGCAGGAGCGCTATCCCCACCGCATGCCTCTGCATGTAGGCGAAGACAGAGTACCGGCGTGACAGAGTGTGCATGCCGCAGACGTTCTACGTCATGATATTGGTGCATGCCGTAGTCTGAGTCGTAGTGTAGCTACCCGGGGTGTCAGGGGGTTGCCATGTCAGGCCAGGGGGCGGACTCACGAGTAGGGGGACCTAAGTGCTGTGCCTGGAACATGTGAACAAGAACTAACAGTGTAACGCTATGGGCGAGTTCCCAACAGGGAATACGTCCAAACTAGACGGTGTGTCTACCTCTTAGTGTAAAGTGTCCGCAACTCAAGGGTGTGCAGTGGAGCGCGCAGCCAGCAGTCACTTCCATGTACTCCCTTACCCAGGGCCCTTAAGGTGTTTGTGAGGTCCCTATTGTAATTCTCATCCAAATTACGATTCTCAAGCAAGATTACAGATAAGTATAAAGTTCTTCACTCTTATTTAGCCCTCCTGGAATTTTTGTATCGATTTCTAAAATAAATCTTGTTTCCAGTCCTCTCAATTTCTCCTCTCGATTACCGCCCCTTCTGTGTGGTAAGACAGCATCTATTAAATAATATTTAAAATGGTTTAAATCACTATTGTGGATTTCTTTAAAATGCCTTGCCACAGGGTAGGTTGGGTCTTTGTTTGTGATAGGTCTGCTGTGCTGTAGTAGGTGTTTGGTGCTACCTACGTATTGTAACCCACATGTGCATTCCAATATGTAAACAACATGATCTGTTTTGCACGTTAAATGTTTCTCTAGGATCACTGACAGAATATCGAGGAGCAAAATATCGACCTGCCAAAATATCGTGGAAAAAATATAGAATGCCAGAATATCGACTTCCTATCTTCAAACAGGTAAGTACAAAAATATCGACTCCAAAATATCGTTGTAAAAAATATAGACAGTCAAAATATCGATTTTTTTAAATGTCTTAAAAGTAATTTAAAAGTAATATATTAGTAATATATTAATAAATATAATTAAATGAAGATTTTAAAAAAACATATACAGTAGGGAAAGCATTAGATAGCGTAGGGGTAAAAATGACTATTCCCACTCCAGTGAGTGCAACAGTAGGAAAAGCGTTGGATAGCGTAGGGGTAAAATTTACTATTCCCACTCCACAGAGTGCAACATTAGGGAAAGCGTTGGATAGCGTAGAGATAAAAATTACTATTCCCACTCCAATGAGTGCAACAGTATATTGATGATTTACTCATCATTTGGGATGGCAGCAAAGAAGATTTTCAGAAATACTTCGATATCATGAACAACAGCATACCAAAACTCAAGTTTAGCTATGTAATAAGCAATGAGCGAATTGTATTTCTGGACACAGAGATCTACATACGAGAAAGTCAAATACACACTACATTGCATCGTAAATGTACTGCCACCAACGCTACACTAGAAGCAACCAGCTTCCACCAGCAATCCCTGATCACCAGTATCCCCTACGGGGAATTCTTGAGAATCCGGAGGATTTGCAGCGAAAAAGATGAATGGGAAAAACATAGTGCGGCAACCTCGGAGAGATTCAAAAAACGCAAATACAACAAGGGCATAATCAAAAAATGCTGGGAAAGAACAGATCAAAAGAGCAGAGAGGAATGTCTCCAAAGAAAATCCAAAAAACCAACAGAAGAATCAGAACCAATACGCATGATCATGAACTTCTCGAACGAGAGTAAAAGGATTGCAAACATTTTAAGGCGCAATTGGAAAATCTTACAATTGGACGAGACAACATTGTGGGATCACACCAGACAATTACATACAGAAGGGCAAAGAACCTTAAAGATCATCTCATTCACAGCCACTTTAAAAAAACGACAAAAAAAGCTGAGTGGCTAAAAACAACGGGTTTTGTGAAATGTTATGCATGCAAGGTCTGTCAGATTGCCAAACCGACAAAACAAGTACAAATGTCCAATAAGAAAAACTGGGAGATAAAGGAACTGATCACTTGCAAAACAACACACGTTGTATATGTCGTCGAATGTCCATGCCCCATGAGGTATGTGGGCAGCACAGTGTGCGAACTAAAAAAACGCATCCTAGAGCACGTTCGAGCGACCATTCATAAGGACAAGGCTAATGCAATAGCCAAACACATGGAACTATACCATCGAAGTGACTGGAGCCAATTAAAATTCTTTGGTCTCGAAAGTGTCCCCAAGAAAGAAAGAGGGGGGGACAGGGAAAGGCCCCTGAGACAAAAAGAATCACGCCATATCCTAAACCTAAGAACCCTTACGCCCTATGGGCTGAACCAGTCGGAAGAGCTATATATACATTTGTGAGAACTTCGCTTTGATAAATTGTTTGTTGCCCAATATACTTTTACAATACCAGGACTGAGTTTGACACATAAACTGAAAAATTGAGATGATGGAAATGTTATCAATGTCTGAGCACAGTAAACAGAGTTTGTATGCGATACTGTCACCCGGGTAGTCAAAGGAAGTTGGCAATTAAAGCACTCAATTAATGTTGAGCAGCCAAAACAATAAGGTATTCCCACTAGAGGGAAACACTTGTCTAGTTCAAAATGACTAGTGATACCCGTGCCAACAAATCTGAATTGATACTGTTATGTTACACATATAATAATGTAAGTAATGCCATCCCACCAGAGGGAAAATATTAGTAGATAACATCGCAACTGCTTACCAATTGCCGAGAATAACTTTATACCATTGAGTTATATGTGAAATTACTATAGCAGTTATCTCGTCCCACCAGAGGGATCCTCTCAATTTTTACGTGTTTTGATATCCTTGACCAAACCATTGTCAATTGTAATTGTAAAATGTTGAATATTGGGCAAAAGGTAGAAATTTAAACTCTGCAAAACTTAAAAACTACATGTCCCATAAAGCAATGAGGCACTGGCAAACCCCAAACAGGAAGTGATGTAATGTATACAATGCAAGTATATCAGGGAGGGGGAGCCAAGTGATCGGCTGATCGTGAGCAAGGTATTTGTAATACCGAAACGCGTAGATCGTAACATCTGCCTGAGTCTGTGGAATGTAATGAAAAAATAAAAAAATTGCAAAATTGACCCGTGGAGTGCGACCCATTTTGTTCCTTCGAGAGCGAACAGTGGCAAATGGATTAGCAGCGTGGTTCAGCTGCAGGGCGCCGCACCCGTTCCGAGCGCTGCACGAGTGGTAAAGGGAACCAGCAATGGAGAATATATATATATATATATATATATATATATATATATATATATATATATATATATATATATATATATATATATATATATATATATATATATATATATATATATATATATATATATATATATATATATATATAATTATTAAAAAACATATACAGTAGGGAAAGCATTAGATAGCGTAGGGGTAAAAATGACTATTCCCACTCCAGTGAGTGCAACAGTAGGAAAAGCGTTGGATAGCGTAGGGGTAAAATTTACTATTCCCACTCCACAGAGTGCAACATTAGGGAAAGCGTTGGATAGCGTAGGGATGAAAATTACTATTCCCACTCCAATGAGTGCAACAGTAGGGAAAGTGTTGGATAGCGTAGGGGTAAAGATTACTATTCCCACTCCAGTGAGTGCAACAGTAGGGAAAGCGTTGGATAGTGTAGGGGTTAAAATTACTATTCCCACTCCAGTGAGTGCAACAGTAGGGAAAGCGATGGATAGCGTAGGGGTTAAAACTACTATTCCCACTCCAGTGAGTGCAACAGTAGGGAAAGCGCTGTATAGCGTAATGGTAAAAATGTATATTCCCACTCCAGAGTGTGCAATAGTAGGGAAAGTGTTGGATAGCGTAGGGGTAACAATTACTATTCTCACTCCAGTGAGTGCAACAGTACGGAAAGCGCTGGATAGCGTAGGGGTAAAAATTACTATTCCCACTCCAGAGAGTGTAACAGTAGGGGAAGCATTGGATAGGGTAGAGGTAAAAATTACTATTCCCACTCCAGAGAGTGCAAAAGTAGGGAAAGCGTTGGATAGCGTAGGGGTAAAAATTACTATTCCCACTCCAGAGAGTGCAACAGTAGGGAAAGTTAATACTTCATATATGAATGAAAATTATTTAAATATTATTACCAATAAATCATTTTTTAATTAATTAATAATGTTTTATAATAAAATAATTAATCAATCAAAATACAAATAAAAAATAATTATTTAAAAAAATTACCTACTAATACAAAGTATTTCACAATTAACAATATATTAATTAACAATTACAAAATAATAATAAATTAATACAACAAAAACCAATACATAAATTAAACAATGTTATTATTTATATTTAAATTACTTCTCAACCTATTCCCCTATAAACCCACAACCCACTACTGAAAAGAAATCAAAATAATTAACATAATTAACATTTAATCAATTAATTAAAATTAATTACCATTTATATTTTAATTACTTACCAATTATAAATTATTTAACAATGATTTACCAATTATATTTGAATTACTTACCAATTAATCAATTAATTAAAATTAATTACCAATTACATTTTAATTAATTACCAATTAATAATTATTTTAAAAATACATCAAAATAAATACCAATAAATAAATTAACATATTTAATTATTTTTATTTAAATTACTTCCCACCCTATTCTCCTATAAACTCACAACCCGCAACAGAAAATAAATTAATATAATTAACATAATTATCAATTAACCTATTAATCAAAATTAATTACCAATTTAATTTTAATTATTTACCAATTAATAATTAATCAACAATTAATTAAAAATTAATACCAATAAATAAATAAACATATTTAAATTATTATAATTAAATTACTTCCCACCCTATTCCCTACAAACCCACAACCCGCTACAGAAAATAAATTAATATAATTAACATAATTAAGTATTAATCAATTAATTAAAATGAATTACCAATTAAATTTTAATTAATTACCAATTAATAAATAATTAACAATTAATTCAAAATATATACCAATAAATAAATTAACATATTTAATTAATTATAATAAAATTACTTCCCACTCTATTCCCCTATAAACCCACAACCCGCTACTGATTTATATTACGCAAAAATAAAATACCATAAAATTAATTATTTAAAATAAATTACAAATTAAATATACACTTTTCACACATATAGTAACATAAGAAACACTTTAAAAAATTGATTTTAACTTACCTCTATTTCGATATTTTTGTTGTATATATTCTGTCCATTCGATATTTTGTCCATTCTATATTTTGGAATCGATATTATTGCTATCCTAGTCGATATTTTTGTAGTCTATATTCTGTCCAGTCGATATTGTGTCCATTCTATATTTTTGAATCGATATTAATGTAAATCAATATAAAAAACTCAATATTTTGAATGTACACCGTTTCTCTATGGTCTGCTCTTCATTGCTAAATGGTGTATGATATGTAATTTTATTAATACCATATCTGCAGGCTTTGCACGTTGCACACTTATAGAATCCTTTCTGTGCCACTAACCAATTGCCTACATGTGTGTCTTCTAGACTACATTTTAACAGGTCATTGGACATGGATGCTGTCTTTCTATAGGAGATAGATGGAGATTTTGCCACTGGATCATCTAAAATGATATGCCATATGGCTGAGATACCCGCCACCCCCTCTCGACGCAATCCCCAAGGATGGGAAAACGGAAACGGTTCTGAACTTTCGGAAGGCGGGAGGGAGTGACCCTCCCGGCCGTATTTATTAAAATATGAAACAAAATCAAAACATTAAAATAACAGTTTCATATTATGTACAATTTCTTTTCCACATTACGATGTTTGGCTAACCTTAACATATTTCTAATACAAAGGTTCTCCTAGCCGAACTAACATCCTGCAAAACATTTAACTTGAAATTGTACATCCTAACGTTAAGGGCCAACGGCAAGGTCGTAACCGGTGTCAGATCCCTAAACCAGAATTACCCCCCCCACTTGGGAGGGGCGACCGCACAGAGGCTGTACCTCAAATGCATCTACCAATTTCCCTTGACTTGACGGGGGCCCCAATGAACTCAACGCCATTTAAAGGTCGTCCGAGGACTCGTGTGAGGTGTCTAGAAGGTAGCGTAAACCCCCTCCCCACTCCACACAACTTACCACATCTGCCGTCGCAGGTGTCCTGGCCCCGGGAAATTCCCCAGGAGGGGCCCGTAGCCCCTCCTATCAAGGAAGGGGCCTTGACCGCCTTTCCTTTTCTTTCGGCGGCCCATCCTTAGAAGGGACCGCCTCCCCGTTGAGGGGCCAATGGCCACCTCCCCCGGGCGCTCCCATCCGTAATGGGTGACGCCCCCCCATAGGGATCTTCCAATTACTGCTCACCGATCATGACCTTACCGCCCGACCAAAATAAATACGACAATTTAACTAATTTACTGAATTAAAGACAACCATAACTATTTCACGTATGATTACTGATCAACACTAGTGCAAAACTTTATTCGAAAAAACATACTCTAGAAGATCATTCTCTTTATTGCATACACAAAATAACACGTCCATCATCGCAACCTGTAAGAAATAGAGTTACCACATCAAAACTTTATTTAAAACCACTTGCTGTCTTCAGGGGCTGGTGGGTGGGTCAAAATTGGCTCTTCGTTCCGTCTCGAGCTCACGTGCAGTGGGGAGGTGCAGCTTCAGAGCACAGGAACAAGAGGATGCTTTCTTGGCTTGCTGCTCCTTTTATCCGTCTTCGGGCGGGCGTAAACCCGCCTCCGCCTGCCCCCCGGGGGCGTTGTCGGCGGCGTCAGCGTCTAGGACAACCCACTCCAGGGCGGGAAAAGGCGCGCCCCGGCTACGCCGCTTCGGGCATACCAGCCGAGACTCGCCTCCCGCCCAAGATGGCCTCCCGGGGGGATCGGGGTACTCCACCATACGTTCGGGGGGACCGAGTGGTCGCCCCTTTCCATATGGCTGAGATACCCGCCACCCCCTCTCGACGCAATCCCCAAGGATGGGAAAACGGAAACGGTTCTGAACTTTTGGAAGGCGGGAGGGAGTGACCCTCCCGGCCGTATTTATTAAAATATGAAACAAAATCAAAACATTAAAATAACAGTTTCATATTATGTACAATTTCTTTTCCACATTACGATGTTTGGCTAACCCTAACATATTTCTAATACAAAGGTTCTCCTAGCCGAACTAACATCCTGCAAAACATTTAACTTGAAATTGTACATCCTAACGTTAAGGGCCAACGGCAAGGTCGTAACCGGTGTCAGATCCCTAAACCAGAATTACCCCCCCCACTTGGGAGGGGCGACCGCACAGAGGCTGTACCTCAAATGCATCTACCAATTTCCCTTGACTTGACGGGGGCCCCAATGAACTCGACGCCATTTAAAGGTCGTCCGAGGACTCGTGTGAGGTGTCTAGAAGGTAGCGTAAACCCCCTCCCCACTCCACACAACTTACCACATCTGCCGTCGCAGGTGTCCTGGCCCCGGGAAATTCCCCAGGAGGGGCCCGTAGCCCCTCCTATCAAGGAAGGGGCCTTGACCGCCTTTCCTTTTCTTTCGGCGGCCCATCCTTAGAAGGGACCGCCTCCCCGTTGAGGGGCCAATGGCCACCTCCCCCGGGCGCTCCCATCCGTAATGGGTGACGCCCCCCCATAGGGATCTTCCAATTACTGCTCACCGATCATGACCTTACCGCCACAGGCCGGATAGTTGACCGGCTATCCGGACCCCCCACAACAACTCCTGCCTAAAGGTCATGTTATAAACTCTTTAGCCAAGCTATGAGGTCTCCTATGAGTAACTCATTCCCCACCCGGGACAAATGGACCCCATCTCCCAAATACATACTGTCCCCCTTGATACAACCATGCGGAATAGAATGCAGTGCACTTGAACGAAACAATCTACCCAATTTGTTATTTACTTTCTTCACTGAGTGATTCAGAGCAGAAACCGAAATCGCCCCCCGCCACACTTTTCGTGGAATCATATGGGACCATGCAATTGTGCACCCTGGAACTCTTCTCGCCAACCAACTTACAGTGGAAAGCATTGCCTCGAGAAGCAGTCGTCTACCAGTGGTTACCAAATCATTACCCCCAAGATGGACTATGATTATAGACGGCGGTGACCTTGTCCGCCCTAACAAACCCTCCATAAAATTTTGAAACTGGTCAATACAGAGCCCGCCCCTTCCGTAGAAGGTCACCCTGTACCCGTATTCCCCAGCCACGTGAATCATGTCACCTGCTTTGAATACGTCCGCGGCACGCCTCACGTATGAGTGGCCCACGACCCACACCACTTTTTCCGCAGCCGGCGATGTTTGACCGCTGGTTCCCAGGTGTCGGGTCGACTGCACAGTCCGCCCCGCCTCGTAAGCTTGCGAAACTGTAAACCAAACAAAAACAAGAAGCGTGAGTACATGATAGCAGCTTCACAACATGTGCAACCGCACATACCTTTTGTAACAATTCGAGGACCAACGCCCCAAACGTTTCACTTTTTCTATACTCAGACCCCTGGCCGTAGCCTCCGTAGCAGCCCCTATCCGAAAGGAATGGGTCCCAAACTCGCCGGGGTTCAAACCCGCGGCCGAAAGCGCCATTGCAAGCACCCGCTGGAACTGAAACCTCGTCAGTGGGGTGGCATCAGCGTGCCTCAACAAGGTCCTCCCCCATGATGACGCCCTCTGCGCTAAATATTCCTCTAAGCAAACAACAGGGCACATGGGAGATCCGGGAATCCGATGTATTACTACACAATCCCCTATCGCACCCTGATCGGCCTTGGACCTGACAAACGAGACAGTCATTGTCTCCCTCTTTACCTGGATGTGCTCTCGGCACAGTCCCCCCACCGTATCCCGCTTGTTCTTCGCCACCAGTTCGCTTACCCGCATTGCCCCATGGAATGCTAACGTAAAGGCGGCCCGGAATTACACTGTTTCAAACCGGGATGAACATGTCGCAGGGAGTACGGATAATAACAGGGCCAACCTATCCAGACCTATCGGGTGCCTCTCATCTACTCTGCGATAAGCATGAGCGAATTTTGCGGATCTCGCGTTCGCGAATTTTGCGGATTTGCGGATTCGCAATCCGCAAAATCCGCGAATTCCCGCGAATTTGCGGATTTTTTTTTTTTTGTGTTCGCCCGCGTTTCTGCCAGTTCGCGAGGGTTTTGTACACTTTCGCAAATTGCGAACTTACCTGTCGGGTCGCAAGTTTCGCGAACTTGTTGTTTCTACGTGTCCAGCCTGTTTGGGACACTCTTCTTCATCACTGCCACTCTCTGTCACCACTGCCACTCTCTGACTACTCATGCCACCCTCTGGCCCACCCATGCCACCCTCTGTTTCATCACCACACCCTCTGGTTGTCCAGTGTACATTATTTTCGGCAAAGCAAAGCACACCTTCCCTGCCTCAAGTGACCTGAATTAATTTGGGGCTGATTAATGTGTCACAGAATATTTTTTTAGCTGGCACCTGCTTCCTTAGTGTGCCCTGATTAGTGATCTTTTGCACTTGCTAAGTGCTTTCATTGTTGCAAAATTAGTTACAACACCTGCCCTGCCCCAACTGACAATAATGAATTAGGGGCTGATTAATGGATTTTAACTTCCAGCATGGCTCCTGCTTGTCTCCCTTAGCTGTAATTCAGGACCTTTGTGGCATATGTGTAACTATTCTGAGGTTCAGAGCAGGGTCACATAATAGTTTCAACTGGCAACTGAACTCTGGAGGGGCCCCTCAGGAAGCACTACAGGAAATGGCTACTAATGATGAGCCTGAACTTTTGAACCTGGTAAGTAGTTACTTTCAGTTTTGCTAAAATCGTATTTCTGCAATTTTGCACTTATTCGCGGGGCGCGAACTCACGCGAACTCACGCGAACAGTGCGAGCAGTGCGAGCAAAATCCGCTGCTCGCGGATTTGCGGATTTTGCGGGAGATTCGCAAATCTCGCGGATTGCGGATTTCCCGAAAATCCGCAAAATCCGCGAGCGGAACGGATTTTCCGCCCATGCCTACTCTGCGACCCTCAAGGCGTTGCCACCCCCGTAGCGCTTTCTGTACCACAAAAGACGCTGTTGGGTCCTGGATCCCATGAGCCCTTGCCATAAAGGAAATGGCGGCCCGATGCCTCTGGGCCGTAGCTACTGATTTGCCTGCCTGATGTAAAGACAGCAAGAATTTTACAACAAGCTCTTCCTGGCCCCAAAGCTCCCCCCTAGCAGAACCCAAAAAGGACCAATAGGCACGGAACGCCCCTTCATATGCCTTCCTTGTCCTGGGTGCTAAACTCTCTCCCACGAGGTTTTGTAGTTCGGGGCACCGAGAGACCAGAGAGCTTCGGGAAAGGGTGCCGCCACCGGGTCCGCTGTGGGCAGAAAACCCCAGAAGGCCTGCATACGGAAACGAGAAAGCGCATCAGCCGCTTGGTTCAGCACCCCTGGGACATGTCGCGCCCTAAAGATCACATTCAACTGCATACACAACAATACAATTTCTTTAAGCAGTCTCAGAATCCATTTGCAACGTGCAGCCTGACTATTGATACACTCAACCACGGTCATGTTATCAGACCAGAACACCACAGAGTGATCTCGGAACCCCTCAGGCCATGTTTTCAGGGCCACCAAAATAGGGAAGAGTTCGAGGAAAGCAATGTTACTTGTCAGCCCGCACTCGTGCCACCATGTCGGCCATTTCTGAGCCGACCATTGCGTACCGAATATGGCGCCAAAACCTATACTCCCCGCCGAATCTGTCCACAGCCCCAGCTCCTCGGAGGACACCACCGGCTTGTTCCAAACAATTCGACCATTGAAATCTGCCAGGAATGCCAACCAAATGCGCATGTCCTGGCGAATCTCTGCCGAGAGCCTCGTGCGGTGATGTCCCTCCTTAAGGCCGACCATGGCTTGTGCGATCGAGCGGGAAAAGGGGCGGGCCATTGGGATTACTCTAAGGGCAAAATTCAACTGGCCCACCGTTTGTTGCAATTGATGCAGGTTCACCTTAGTCTCTCGAATACATGTTTCAAGGGATGCCCTGAATTTCAACACCTTTTCTTTGGGCAACCGAAAACAACCTTCCTCTGAGTCGAGCTCGATCCCCAGAAACTCGAGTGAAGTCGAGGGACCCACAGTCTTACCTGGTGCCAATGGCACGCCAAAGTGATTCATTAAGACACAAAACTCTGTTAAAGCCTGTCCACATTCTGGATCCCCGGCTGCCCCCAGGAACAGAAAGTCATCGAGATAATGCATCACATGCTGAAAACCCGTCTTTCTTGTGAATACCCATTGCAGAAAACAACTGAACTTCTCAAAATAAGCACAAGATATGGAGCAACCCATTGGCATACATTTATCCATGTAATAGCGACCCTGAAACGTGAAACCAAGGAGACGCTGATCGTCTGGGTGTACCGGGAGCAGCCGGAACGCTGACTCGATGTCTGATTTTGCCATCAGCGCTCCGGGCCCCAGGCGATTCAACATGGCGACGGCCTCATCGAAAGATGCGTACCGCACCGAACACACTTCCGGGTCTATCGCATCATTCACGGAAAGACCTCGTGGAGCTGACAAATTATGTATTAGCCTAAACTCACCCGGGTCCTTCTTGGGGACCACCCCTAAGGGGGAACAAACAAAGTTAGCAACCGGCGGTAAATCGAATGGACCGGCAACCCGCCCTCGAGTCACCTCTTTCCCAATCTTTACCTGTACCACCGCCGTATGCTGCAGGACCGACAGTTGGTTCTTACAACTTGTTTTACCCTGAAAATCCCCCACTGGAATGCGGAAACCATACGAAAACCCGTCTCGCAACACCCCTGCGGAGACATGATCTGGGTATACATTGAGCCAAGGAATCATTGCCATGGTATCAACCGGGGTAGGTAAAGGCGCCCCTTGGACTATTTCAGACCTGTTTGGCGCTTCCCTACCACCGTTATCACCCGTTTTGGCTCTGCACATGGTCTCGGGATGAGAGGACTGTCCACAACCCCCACATTCGTGTCTAAACTTGCATGACCCCTGAGGCCTTGTACATTTTCCCCTGTTAAAATTCCAACAAATCCCCTTTTTCCCTGCGTTGCCACTCGACTTCGAGTGATGCTCGTTACCTGCACCCGCCCGAAAGGGTGTCCCGGAGGTTTGGCGGGAAGACTCACCCCCGCTACCCCCCGCCAGTGGTACCTTTAACATGCCTGAGTTCTCCATTTTTTGCCAAGAAATGGAGTCATAACAATCCCAAGTTAGAGCTGGGTCGTGCTCCTTAGCCTTCCTAAAAATATTGTCATAACAAAACCACTGATTGCCCTCGTACGCTAGAGAATACTCCATAATACGTGTCTGATAAATAGGCAATTCCGTCAACAACTCAGGCCTTCGCTCACCCATAATGGAGGTGAAAATGCCAAATGCTCTGCCCCAAGTACCTATGTTCTCGTCGACCTTAAAGGCGGCCATTTTTGCGCGCCAAACACTCGGATGCATAAGCTCTTTTTGGGCCTTCACATGCTCGATCTCGTAATGGTCAGTAAGCAAAGAAAACATGTTCACATACTTATTAGCCCAAATCTTCTCCTTAATTTCGAGTGGAACATGCTGGGCCACTTTCTCCCTTCGCGAGGGTACAGACCCCTCCCCCGCAATCGGCAGTAGCCGCTTACCTGAACTAGGTGCTGTACTTGCTGCCGAACTTGCGCCTGCTGCGATCTCAGCCACCGGAACCTGCAGGGGAACGTCCGCCGTGGCGCCCTCGCTATCCTTTCCCAACCACGCTGCCAGTTGTGCAGCCAACTCGGGAGGCATATCTTCTCCGTTCACGGGGGTGACTACCACGGGGATCGGATGCCCCTCCTTCGGAACCATGATTGGCTCCTCTATCGGTGTATCGGGAACCGGGGCCTCCCCCCCAGGTGCCCCCCTCTTGGACCTCTTGCCTCTCCCGCTAGGGACTACTCCCGGCAATGCTGGTCCGACGATTCGCTTCGGGCCTCCCTCCCCATTCTTTACCGCCATCTGTTTCTTCAACTCGGCTACCTCCTTTATGAGCATGCGGAGCATCTGATCGGTACCGACCCGCTTTCCGACCTTCTTGCCCGGCATTCTCCAACGAAGATATCTGTAAAAACAAGAACAAAATTACAACGCTCAAAATTGGCTCTTCGTTCCGTCTCGAGCTCACGTGCAGCGGGGAGGTGCAGCTTCAGAGCACAGGAACAAGAGGATGCTTTCTTGGCTTGCTGCTCCTTTTATCCGTCTTCGGGCGGGCGTAAACCCGCCTCCGCCTGCCCCCCGGGGGCGTGGTCGGCGGCGTCAGCGTCTAGGACAACCCACTCCAGGGCGGGAAAAGGCACGCCCCGGCTACGCCGCTTCGGGCATACCAGCCGAGACTCGCCTCCCGCCCAAGATGGCCTCCCGGGGGGATCGGGGTACTCCACCATACGTTCGGGGGGACCGAGTGGTCGCCCCTTTCCAATTGCGTTTTATTATGCCTCATAACTGTTTCTCTTGTTTGGTGTATGTTAAAATCAATCTGGTAGGCTCATTTTCTTGATTATCCTGTGTGCTTTGATCTAAGCTCATCTCTTCCGTGTTTTTAGCTCTTAGTAATTCCGACCTTGGAGTTAATCTAGATTTTGCAATGGCTGCATCTATAGTTTTAGATTGATAGCCTCTTGCTATGAATCTTTCTTTGCTTTTTCATTGTTTAATGGCCAGATCTACCTCATCACTGCATATCCTCTTTCTCCTTAACATTTCCCCTTATGAGATACTTTGTATTAGATGTGCAGGATGTGAACTAGTTGCGTGCAAAACCGAGGTACCTGCGGTTTCTTTCCGATGCAAAGTAGTTATGATCTTATTGTTATAAATGTGAACTTGGACATCTAGGAAGGTAACCTCTACAGGGCTAATAGTAGCTGTGAAGTTCAAATTGATGTTGTTAACATTAATGTGTGAAACAAAATCCAATGCACTTTGTTCGAATCTCTGCCAGAAAGATCATCGATAAACCTAAGACAAGTTATCTCATTGTTTTGAAATTCGTGGCCATGTAGCTGTTTGAGGACCAGCTCCTCCCACCAGACCATATGTAAGCAGGCATAGCTGGGAGAGAAACTGGCCCCCATTGCCACCCCTTGAATCTGTTAATAAACCTGTTTTTTAAACATGAACAGATTATACTCCAAACAAAATAAAATGCATACAAACTAACATTTCGCTGTGTTGTACGAATTTGTTTGTTAACCTCTTGCATGCTCATGACAAGCTCAGCTCTTGTGCTTATGACGAGCTGAGCTCGTCATGGCCTTTAAAACGCTTGCACGCTGGCCTAATTCCCCTGCTGTGCAAACTTTCTTTGGCAAAATTGCAATAGCCTTCATAACGATCCCAAAACTGCATCCCAATCAATTCATATGGGTTCCAGCTCACACGCTATTTCCACAAATGGGCATCGTCAATTTGACGAACCAGATTTCCGCCCACGCAAATGAACCAAGGCATGACATAGTTTTATCAGGAGCAGGGTGCACAAAGGAGAAGGGGACAAGGAGGAAGAGGAAGAGGAACAAGCAAGCCAAAGAGAGGAGAAAAAAGCGAAGACAAATTGCCTGTGGGAAGGGAGACAAGGGGCAGGAAGGTGAGAACATGACTTTGATCAATCTCTCCCAGGAAAACTCTTTCCGCCCAGGAAATGGAGGTCCTCGCACTACGTTTGTCCTTTTGTCCATCATGAATTTGAACTATATTCAGAGTAAAATTGACCTTTTCTACTTTGCTAGAAAATTTAAGTAAAAAAATTGTTTGAGACCCAACCCAACAGAAATGTGGCTGCAAGTGGGGTGAATGAATTGAGCAGTCTCAATATTGGTGACATAGAAGCCCTTCATACTTTATCCATTCTGGGAGGAGGAGATATGTCTAGAGAGGAAACACTACAAAATTGTGAAACTGATTTGGGTATAACTCCATGGGAGTAATTTCAAACCCAAGTCTAGATTTTTGCCTAATATCAGCTGTGAGGCTGTTGAAATTCTTGAAAAAACTCAGGTATAACAAAATTTCAAATATCAGAAAGAATCTCACACTTGAACAGACAAGAGCAGTTGAAAATTTGAAGAATGATAGTAAGATTGTAATTCGCCAATCTGACAGGAATGTGGTGGTGTTAGATAAACAGAAGTATCTAGCAGAAGGCGCAAGGCAACTGGGCGATACCACATGTTATAACACCTTGAACACCACGGATATTGGTCAGTCCAATAAGACATTTGGGGAGATGTTGATTGAATGGAGAGAGAAGGGTTTACTTGCGTGGGAGGAGTCAAACTATCTTAGAGGTGCCCATCCTAGTATCCCCATTCTCTATTTACTCCCAGAACTTCATAAAGATGCGATGAACCCTCCTGGGAGACCAATAGTTTCTTCCATGGGAACTCTTTCGGAAAATACATGTCGGCACATCGATCATTATTTAAGACCTTTTGTAGTAGCTTTCCCTGCCTATTTGAAAGATAACACATTTTTTAACAATGATCAATGGTATACATTGGGAGGAGAAGTAGACTCTTGCTACCCACCATCTCCTAAGGCAGGCAGTTCATATGAGCATTGAAGTCATATGTGTCTTGCTGTGTGTTCTTAAATTTCGTCGCAGGTATCTCAGGAGGCATGGTTAATGTAAAGTGATTATTGATGATTTTAGTACTTTGTAATAAAAATGTCAGTATATGTTGTTTTCAGTTACAGATAATGTTTAATGTAAAATTTTGTGTTGATACTATGATAATGCGTAATAAAAGTGTCAGTATATGGAATTTTTGTTGCAGGTGATATTGTCTTATTTTAATTTGTGTCCCTGGTCAGCCGGTAAAGTCATGATTGGTGAGCATAGTTTCGGGTTGTAGCGGGCATCATCATTTATCAAATAGGGATGCCCGAGGGGGAGACAGAGGGTCTCAAATGGAACACCAGGGGCAGTTGCAGCTGGTTGGTAGGCTTAAAGGGTGCGGGCCAGGGAGTCACTCTTCCAGTAGGCTTCCGCATGCGCATGCGCACAAGGGCGCAAGGATGCAGAATTGCAGTGCCCCTTGATGGCGTTAAAGCTTAGGGCGTAGGGGGGTCCCAGTGGGCACATCCGTCAGGTAATCTGGACCTCCTATGCAATGTTTACAACTCCAGGGGCAGTGACAGCCAGTCGGTAGGCTGAAGAGGTGCAGTGGCTGGGAGAGTCATTCTTTCCAGTGGGCTGGTTGGCTACCTTCGCACGCGCATGTGCATCAGGGCTCCAGTATGCAGAATTGCAGCCCCCGTTATGGAGTAAGGCTCAGAATGTAGGGGGGGGTCCGGGGGAAAATATCCGTCAGATAAGCTGTACTCCCTACGCAAACCTACTCCGGTGGAGTCTTTGTAGTTTACCGGAATCTGGGGCTGCAAGTCATTGACCTTGCCATAGGCTCTAGCGGGCACACGCAGAAAGTAAAAGTATATACATGTTTAGATTACTGTAGAAATGCCTATGTACTAGAGACAGGTTAAGGTTAGCCAAGTGACATCATGTATCTACCAATGTATCTGGACTTGCTGCGTACATAATGACGTTGCTGTGTACGTAATGTAAATATTAAATAATGTTTTTTAATTATGTAATAAATACAGCCGGGGGCTCACTCCCCCTAATCCAAAAAGTGTGTGGTGTGAAATGCTTGCCTTGGAGGAGGGCGTACACATCCAAGGGTGGTATTGGGTCTTAAGGTAAAGGGGACTTAGGCAGTACCAGGCCATATATATTTTCAGAAACAGCAAATAGATATTTCGGGATAACATCACCACATTTTCCCCATCATTCAAATGATACTTCAGAAATAGATTGTGTTGTTTTGCTGGTTTTATGTAATCACCTCTTTGCAGGCAGAGGGGGTTTCTTACAGTGGTATTTACTGCATGGTCTGTGCTGGAGGACGTCCATGATCTGTGCTACTTTCCTTCTAATGAGAGGGATAGATTTGCTGTTTAGGGACGGGATTGTAATGTCAGTGTTAGTTGCCAATGCCGACATCCACTCTGCCGACTCCAATTCATGATATATAACCGAGAATCTACTTAGAAAGAATAAGGTGGAGAAATCCAAGGAAGTGGCAAGGAAAAGTAACATGAGATGTGTGTTTTACTCTATAAAGCCTTGTACGGGGAAAATGTGCTCTGTAATGACTTACCTGGTTCCTTTTCATTTCAGCACTTCAGTAAGGCAGTCAAGACTTGTCCCCATAACAGCCCCTCAAAACAAGAGGGTTCCTCAGCAGACCAGGAAGTACTGTAATATTCCATTACTACTCACCCTCTACACCAGCCATCACTGGCACTACTTAAAGTCCAATTTTAAATAAAAATCAATCTTGTTGATTAATGTGATAATCCAATCCAATTTGATTCCTACAAAGTACTTTTGCAGTTCCTTCCCTGACATGCCTGTCTTGAGTTACTTTTATTGTAGTAGTTTGTTGCCAGATAGGGTGTTTGTAGAATGAGAGGGATCTGCGTATGTTTCATGTTTGTTTATCGTTTTTTACGTAATAATTTGTGGGAATGCATACAGACATGTGGTCTGTGTATACCCAAGCCTAATGTTAGCATCCACATGTAAGGTTTGTGCACACACAGACTTCTGATCTGTTTATGGGAGTACTTGGGACTGTGCCGAAACGTCGATCCTTGTGTGGACTTGCCCTGGGTATCCCATACATGTCGCCATGGTTCTACACAGGCCCTGAATTACCATGTGGGCACACCTATGGAGTCTAAATAAAGTTGACTCTACTGTATTAACTGGGTACACTAGAAAATTGTTCATAATGTGGTAACTGGACATAATGGATGCTGGTGATGGCACCCTAAGGGAACATACCAGAAACTGATAGAAATTTGCTGACTAAGCACTAGGTATTTAGGAATGCTGCAGTAACTGGATAAGTGGGCATATGTGCATGATTTGTTAACTGTCGATATTTGCAACCGGCCATGACGAGCTTATTGGATATAATAGCAACTGAAAATGATATGGTAACTGGGTTTGGTGGTGTCTGGTTATAACACACTGGTAACAAAGGCACAATGCAGGATGCCCGTGGTCCCTGCAGGGAACCCCATAGGAGGGCAGGCCCCGTTGTATCACGGAGGACGCGGACAGCCAGCTCATCCGGGAGGGGTGGGCGGCGCGAGGGACAGGAGAGAGGGGCGGGCTTACAGGTATATAGGGGAGGCCCCTCCTCCCACGTGCCCTCTTTGTCTGCTGCTCCCTCTCCCGCCAGGTTGCATCCTTGGCTGCCACCAGGCCCATCCAGCCCCATCGGCGGTAGCCAATCCCCCCCCGTCCAGGTCCCTTAGATCCCCCCCTTTTGGTCATCTCCCCTCCCCACCGCTCACCCGCTGAAAAAGGGGGGAAGTGGTGAGGGGGACTGTATTAATGTTTGTTTTCTTGTTGCAGGATTGCAGGAGGAGTTACAGGGCGATCCCAATACAGGAAAGGCGCAGGAACAGGACCTGAAGCCTCCAGTGCTAAGCGCGCAGCGCATAAGTCATACAGGCTTCAAGGGGTCCTTCTTGGGAACTTGGAGTACGACGGCGCCCCATTAGTCTTTAGGGCAGTTGTAAACCTGAACAACTGGGGGCTTGCTTTATAGGCTCCGCCCAGCTGGGGAAGGTGTGAGTCACTCTCCCTTGTTCAGCGGGCGGGTTGGTGGACGATAGGTTCACCGGTGGGAGGAGTAGATCCTCCCAGGTACCACACCGGGCTATGGCCGCTGGTGTGTTTCTTGGCTGAACTTCAGGTGCCCTGCAACGAGGGGTTGCGGGGCGAACAGGATCGCCTGTAAGATAACCCACTTTTTATTTGTATACAAATAAATCTGAAATTTTACCTTCCAATAACTTTGTGTCTGTGTATTATTGTAGAGTATTGCGGGGTTGCGGGTGGCGGTGTAACGATGGAGATACTAAGGAATTTGGTCTTGATGTGCTAACTATCCTTAATGGAAACTCACCCTAATGTACTAACATTACATAATGTAAACACCATCATTATTTTTTGCCTCAGCGTAATGAAAACGGTCTATGACATAATATCTGGTTACAATAGAAATGGTCAGTTATGTGCTACCTTGTCAGACTGGAACTTTGGCATTTGTTCAACTAAAGATAAAGGGAGCCTGCCATGATTGGAAGTGAGTATACTGGGAACTGAACCTCGGAAGCTAACTGGGGGTGTTCAAAACATGCTGTGATATAGTAATTGAGCATAATGAAAACTGTCTTAATGCACTAAATGGACATAATGAAAACTGGTCATGATGTACTGGCTTAACATTAGTACAATTATTCATGTAGTGTTAAATGGGCACCTAAAATAAATGTATTGTGAGCAGTTTAAAACCTACCTAACACGAACCTGGGAAGTCCTACATTATTGGAATGCCATAATCAAAGTAGGTAGTAACTTCTGTCTAGATCACTATATTATGAACATTTGTTGGCAAGGGAGGAACAATTTTCGTCAGTTTCAAGTGCCATGAAGAAGGTGGAGGCGATTTTATTAACATGAAAGGTAGACAACAATTTTGAGTTGAAATCTTGACAAAATTAGAGGGAATCGGAACTTGCCCAAGTTTGTCAGGCCACTATAGTCGTGACTAAAGGTTGGGCTTGTTGCCAGCACTTCGGTTCTCAAGGTGTTCTGATGGCCGTCATTTTTTAATCCAGTCTGAGACTAATCATGCAATTCTGAAAATTGTCTTGGATGCGTTCCATGTCACCATCTAGTCTCGCGAGCAGGTTTGTTGTTGTAGCCTATAAAGCTGAAGCCAGAGGACCGGATTAGAATTGTAAGTGGCTTCATGTGAAGATTGAAAAGACTGAGGCAGATGAACCATGCAACACTTCTATGTTTTTGGGGTAAATTTAAGGGTTCTGAGTGATAACGACCGTGTCCTGCCTTGATGGAATGACCTGAACCACTGCAAGACACAAACACCAATTCCGTCAAGTGAACGGGGTGAAGCCTGCCTGTGAGGGGTCATGAAAACCATTTGACTCCAAGGATTATGAGAGTTCGGCATTAAGCAGACTATCCAAACCCTTTGCGGGCAAAAGCTAAAAGAGATATAGGCGTGCAGGTAGAAGGTAATGATGGATCTGCTCCCTTCTTTTTTTATAATGGAACAAAAAGAGCAGCCTTATAGCTCTCTGAAGAGAGGGGAGAGCTGGAAATAGTATACATAATTTGGATGGCCACTGTGGTGAAAGTGAAAAATATTCAAGGGGGTGTCTGAACAGGGAAAAATAATAGTATCATATGGAGTAGGTGTAGTTCCAGTTCGGAGACCAGGTTAAAGGATAGCCTGATCTTCTCTATTTTGTCTTAAAATAGTCTGAGAGTTGATTTCAGAATTCCTGAGGAGGAACGACAGCCAGCATTTTATATTTAGGAGAAGCGATTACACTGATAACCATGAACATTTCCTCAGTCGGGCTGGATGCCTGGGTATTCCTATACATGTTCCCTCTAAACAGTAAAGCGAAAATATTGTTCTACCATATAGTGGTCAAAATATTGTGACCACAAAATATCTTGAAAAAATATTGAGGGTAAGCATGTCGTATTTCTTACTTTTTTACAGTAATACAGCCGTTTAAACTAGTTTACTATATAGTTTCTAATTTTGCTTTATTATATTGCATTATATTGTACCATTTGTAAAGTACTTACTATCCCGATGTGGGGCGCGGAATCACCTATCTGCGCGGATAGCAAGCTGCACTGTATAGGGTGTGCAGTTGGGATGGTGTGGTTTGAGTTTTGGATCTATAAAGGAAGTGTTGTTATGTCATGCGTGATGACCACAGAGGTTCAGTTATGCTATGGGACATAGCGCCATGTGGTGTGATGAATGAGGGTATGTGACAGAGAGACATGCAAATTATGATTATAATAAGGATTAACCAATTTAGCCACATGGACAGTGGGAAACTGTGCTGATACACAAAAAGGTGTGTGGGGGAGGGGAAATCAGAGACGGCCCAGTGATCCACACAGCAACATGTGCTGGGCAGAAATACTCTTGAATGACTGAAAGGATTCCAAAAGAACAAGAATGGGAATTAGAGACAAAAATAGTAGTCATACACCATTTTATTTTTTTAGTACTGTTTGCCTCTAAATAAATACAGACCATGATGGATGAAGGATGTGGGAGAGCAATAAATGCTGGCAACCTGAGCAGAAACTACATAATCTTTAAAAGGCCAGATTCTGCCTACTCCACCTAGGATGAAGGAAACCAAAAAATAAGCAGTGGTTCACGCACTAAGCCCCTCTCAGGCTCTCAAAGACACACAAGCACTAGTTGAGCGAGCTTTAGTTGGGTCACAGCTCCGTCCCCAGCTAGAGGGGCATCCTGCATGTGCGAGGGTAAGAGACAAATCGCTTGGTGGTTGATGCCTTAACAGCACAAGAGCGAATCGGCTTGCCTTGTGTTACATTGTTATTCTCATCCCTCCATGTAAGCCCAATACTTTTTGTGGATCACAGATACCCATGTTCTTTCTATTTCACATAATGAGGTATTCCCTCAAACTTCTAGAATTTCCTCCCATAACAACCTCCACTTTCAACATTAGCAGTGCATGACATTCCAGGCTACAAAGTAGTGAAAGGAGACTGTGCTTCCATTATTTCAACAAGGAAGATTTGGTAGTTCTCAATTTGATGAATATTAACCCAGGGCTTCTCTGACCTGTGAGCCTTGTGAAAATCACTTTTTATATATGCTTCCACAAGTTAACTTACTTTCCAAGCTCCTTTATCCCGTCTAGTTCCACTCTACCCCTGCTCCACCCATTAATTCTGCTCGCACTTCTACCAAGAGGTCTTTAAACTAAAACAGTAGTAGACAATATATCTATGTTCCTGTCCTGGACACCCCCAATTCATCCCCTCTAAATACTGGTCCCATCGAGCATATTGTGGTGATTGAGTCTAGTGGAGATTGCAGCTTTGGTTTGCTCTGGTAGATCAGAGCCTATTCTCGGGTCATAAAGGCACATTGCAGGGAACAAATTGACTACCCCATCCTTTTTAAGGCTGGGTGTTATGTCTTAGCTGATGTCTTGATTGTTATGTCTTGGCTAGCATTGCTGATTCCTGAGTGCTTGGCCCCATCCTGCTGACCCTTCACATTGTGAATATATGATCCACAATCTGCCTTTCTCAGCATTAGAAGATGATACTATGCTGAGTCTTGCTAGCAAGGAAAAAAATCAAACTACCCCCTAACACAGTAAGGCTGGTTGAAATGTCTCAGGGTACCTTTGCTAATTCCAGGGCACTTTGTCCCACCCTGATGACACTTCATGCATTGTATTGTGTTTTTATTTCCTTATTAATTCTAATGTGAAGTTTATTTGAATTCAACTTTAACATAATATAATAGTAATATATAATTTGTTTTCAGGTTATTGGGATCATGGGCTGATTGGGAGGGAAGTGCTTCTTTTTGAAATTATATGTTAATTTTAATTTATTAATTATATGTTTTGTATTTATTTGTTTATATGTTTAATACATTTTGGGTTATGATGCTTATTTGGGTGTGGGTGAACAGTGTTTTAAAAATAAATTTGTATTATTGTATGTCAATTGATCATTTTTGATTGCTATGTGCTTGTCACTATGTTTGATCACATTTTATATTAGGTAATACATTTTAATTTTGGGATGTGGAGTTAATTGGAGGTTTATGATGGATAGTGCTTTTGTAAGATATATTTAAATAGATAATGACTGATTAATGTATTACGATGCTACTGTTTTAATGCAACTATTTATGTCTTTGTTTTTAGAGAATGTGTCTGTTTTATATATTTTTTCTATTTGACAGATTGGGTGAATGAGTAAACAGTGTTTTCAGTTACAAATAGCTACATAATAAATAAGTGCACATATTTTATCATAACAGATTTTATGACTTTTATGTTTGTGTGTTATGGTGGGAGCGGTTGAAACATATGGTTAATTTGAATTTGTATTTATTTATTTGTGAAAGTTAAAAGAATTGTGTGCAATTCTGATACCTTTATGAATTGTTTTATTATTTAAAATGTTTAATCTATGAATGATTTTCGAATTATTTATGTATAACTATAAAAAAAATGTGATGTGTATTTTATTTGTGTGTGTTTTATTTTAACCCCCTCTTAATGTATGCACCCTTCCCACGCTGGACTGGAATGAGAATGGAAAATCTGACTCACCTCAATATTTACACTTTTCTGTGTGTTTTAGATTAGAGTTAGAAAAGTAACTCTTACCCCTGACCACAAATATATGCGCTTCACCCATGTTTGCTAGACTGGAGTTACAATAGTAAATCTGTCATCTCCCCCCCCTCCCAATGTATGTAGTTTTCCCAGTGTTTGTTAGATTGTAGGTAAAATAGGTAAACTAGTAAATCTGCCACCCTTGAATGTATGTACTTTTTACCACGTATGTTAGACTGAAGTTAGAAGAATAAATTGGACCCTCTCCTCCATGTATGCATTTTCCCCTATTTTGGAGTTTAGTTAGAATAAAGTATTTGTATTTTTTATTTGCTATTTTTTTAAATAATGTATATTTAGTATTTAATTATTTACTATATTTGTATTCCTTTATTATTTAAAAAGATTATACATTTTTAAAGATGTTCAAAATGGGTGCATAAATGCAAAATAGCTTTTAATATTTTTAAAAAATGATTCATAATTAATCGTTTATGTGGTGTTTTATATATGTATATATTTTATTTTTTGTGTATAATAAGTGTATTGTAATTTAATACTTAGGGTCGCATGTAGATTGCGGTGGACGGGTTGTGATGGAATACACAGTCCGCTGAGATCTAAATCAGGCCCTTAATGTTAGACTTAATTTTGACATTAATTATAAAAGTTAGCTTGATTTTCATTATTTGTGAAAGTTGATAACATGTATGTTTTTTAATGCTATATTTATCTTTTAAAAATATAAATTGTATAAAACGTAATGTAACTTTTATTTTAAACTACAGTAATGTTAATTATAAATAAATGTGCATGTTTACCATTGTAATGATATTTTGGACTACAATATTTATGTAGTTCACAATATAAGTATGTAAAGTCAATAATTTTGTGGTCCATGTTTTTCTCATCATATTTTTGTTCCACAACATTTTTGTGGTTGAAATTCCATCATACTACCGATCTCGTGGACATAATAGTTAGCATTTTCCATTTTGCAGCCATTTGCTGCTTGGTTATGTGCGACCTCTAAGGTAGGATTATACTGCCTCCCCAAAGTGTGCTCCACTTGCCTGCAACATTGTTTCTTTAATTGTAAGTCGTTATTGAACCAGGGCTTATTAGGTCTGAAGGAAATGGCGTAGAAAAAATTGAATAGAGGAATTTTATCTTGTACTGAAGTGATTCAGTTGCTAAGATTTATTGCACCATTAAATCACCATTTAAATTACAGGAATTGTCAGTTAGTACTGATTTAAAATTAGAATTTGTAATTTTGAACAAGGGCCCACCTCTGTCAGAGATTTTTGCTGATACTACTAAACCTAATCTATGCTGCTACAAGAAGACCTAGAAAATATCCCTAGATAATGCCAGAATTAGTCAAACTCAAATTAAAATCCAGGCAAGCTGAAAGGCATTGGAGAAATAGCTAGGAATGAAAGTTCTTTACTGTTTAAAAGTCAAGAAACACAAACAAAAAATAAAAGATGTTACATCACATTATTACACCAACTATTTCATATCTAGGTCCCATGTCTAGCTAAGACCTTTTCCATGTACTTATTGAATTGCAGTTGGTCTCTGTAGGACATTGGGTTATTGGTTGAGGGGTGTGAAATCTTACTCAAACAGCAATGACAATTTTTGTTAGGGTTCACTCACAAGCAACCTGAGCAGAATCCTCTGCTAGCTTGACAAAAAACACAGTCAGGCTTAACTTAGAGAGTTTGTGAACGTATTTATGCAGCACTTTAAACAGTATTAAAGTTAAATCATAAGAAAAATCCCACAACAATTTAGAAGAATAGAGTAGAATTTGATAAATAATTTAAGACCCAAATAACAAAACTCCAAGCAGTCAAACCTGAGACATGCAATTTTAAAGATTTCGGTGAAAATAGTGCCTAAAAGCACAAAACAGCAACCGTGGCTATCTGTCCATGCCAGACTGTGACAAAGTCACAAGATCCAGATGACTGCGATGGAGCACAGGCCAGATACATGTACCTCAAATCCTAGTTGTGGAGCATTGCGAGATCCCTCGTTCAATATGTGTCGTGCAGTGGATGTTCCAACAAGCTGCAGAGCTGTGAAGTGAGGCACAGTGACATCATTACAGGTGCTGTCAAAGGGAGTCGCGTGGCAGCGTTTCCAAAGAGGTGCAAGCTGCAAAGTGATGTCCTCATGTGTCGTCGTGGGCTTGCAATATGAAGTGCAATATTGCAATGTCGGGGATGTAGTTGAGCAGCACAGCAGTCCTTCTGAGTCTTCCACAGGTCCAGAGGTATACTGAAGAGTTGGGTCTGAGGGTCCACTATTTATACCTGGTGCCAGCTGTGTAAAAGTCAAGAAACACAAACAATAATAAAATCTAAACAGCAGTTTAAAACTGCACACACAGGCTGCAATGGCAGGCCTGAGACATGTTTAAAATGGCTACTTAAGTGGGTCGCATAATAAGTGCTGCAGGCCCACTAGTAGTATTTATGATACAGGCCCTGTCTGTAAATGTAGTACCATATTACTAGGGACTTGCAAGTAAATTAAAAGTGCCAATTGGGTGAAAGCCAATGTTACCATGTTTAACCCCTTCGAAGCTAATGACGAGCTGGGCTTGTCATGGCGCTTACCTGTCGTGCGCGGATGACAAGGCCAGCTCGTCATGAATAATGGTCATTTTGGATCTTCAGCGCAGGACGGGAAAACGCCTAGCAGCCATGTGGTTAAGAAAGAGAGCACAAGCACCGAATTACTGGTTAGCAGTGGTAAAGAGTCCCAAAAGACAACAAAAACATATTCAGAAAACAGGAGGGTAAAAGTAAAAAGTTTGGGGATAACCCTGCAGAAAGGGCAAAGTTCAACAGCCACTACAATGTCTAATAATATTTTGGGTTCAGCTGCCCTTTGTGAAGATAAACGTGCCAACATTATGAAAATATAGCCACGGAATGTATTCCTATACCTTGTATACAAACCTCTCTACTTCGTTAGATTTTACTTAAAAAAATGTTTAACAAATGTATTGAACATTTTCCACAAAGCATGTTAAAACATACAGTTCAGCAGTGGCATCAACACATTACAGTGGATACATAAGCAAGCATCCGAGGTAACTAGCAGTAAATTTACATCATCAGGCTTTCACAACCAGTGATATTTCTAAAAAAAAAAAGAAGAAGGGGCCAAACAGAGGCAAGTTAGATCGCAGTGATAATCATATACTATAGGGCTACGGACATCCCCAGCCCGGCATCCATCACTCGTACCGGCATGCGTACCAAACTGTCCATAGGGGTGTTATTCTCTGATTGTTCCTCAGTAAAGCCATGTAGGTAAGTTACTAATGGTCCCCAAATATCATGCGGTCTGCTCGCTGTCTGCATAATATTCCAGAATTATGTTCATTGTGTTGGACAATATGCTGCATCAATGAGCCAGGATTTGATCATTGGTGCTGGTCTCCACCCCAAAGGCATTGCCACTCTACGCGTGGCCAGAACCATTAACATTGCCACCAGGCACCGGCAGGCATCTGGGATTTCTTTAATGTAACCAAGTAGGCAGGGAAGGGGATTCAGTGTGAGAGTAATTGAGGTAATAGCGCTGATGGTCTCGCGCACCTCCTGACAATATGATGGCAGTTTAGGACAGAACCAGGCCAGGTGCATGAAGGTGGCGTCAAGCACCAAGCAGCGTGCGCATCGTGCGTCTGTACTGAGGCCCATCTTATGAAGTGCTAGAGGGGTACGATGTAGCCTGTGAAGGAATTTAAAGTGTATCTTTCTGAGCCTATAGTTCGGAGAGAATCTACCTGTTTGGTTGTAGCAGTATTGTAATTGCTCAGGTGTGGGGCTGTCGAGTAAGTCTGCCCACCACGCGTTGCTCGCCCACTCAGCGTCAATGGGTGCAGCCGCCATGCATAACAAGTATAATCTATGATGAGCTTGCGATGTGAAGTACTCGTGTGTATATATTCCAGTGCCGCATTGATGGGAGATGGCACTGGGAATGAGTTGTTTGCCTTTTTGAAAGTTGCACACATCTGGTGGTACAGGAGGTTACTTATACAAGAAAAATGTAAGCAGGAGGGTCCTAGGGAAAAAAAGACCTGCACAGGATTATATCCCAATCTTATACATCAAAAACAAATCAAAATCCTTGGGTCTGTTCAAAGAGGAAAAAAGGACAAGAAAACCACGGACTATATCACACAGACCTAGCTGTGGGAAATTCCCTTTTTAGGACGAAATCCCCCACTCACCAAAGGTGACATGCTTCATCATTTAGGATTCTTCTCAAAGGAAGAACCTAGTTCCTTTGAGGGCTACAACCCCCTCTTTGATAGGGAGGAGCTCCTGTATGTTTTAATGTCTACTCTGCTAGGATGTTCTAAATCCCCAAACAATGAAACATAAAGTGTGAGTGAGGGCGCAGTGCAAAGAAAGATAACCATGAGGAAAGTGGTGGTAAAACTAGCTAGAGAGGACACGATATAGGCTTTATTGAATGTACTCCCTGCCAGGATTAAAAACAGTGCACCTGCGAGATGGATTTAAACCACATGTGTGTGGTGTCATGTCATGGTCAGCATGTTTCAGCCGTGATACCTTAAGATTGGTCAAGCTTTCGTCAGGACATTTTTAGATGCTGCTGCTTAAGTGTTAAGTGAAATACCAAAAATTCAAAAATACAGAACCAAAGGTATTGCTGGTTCTTCTTCTTCAAAGGGTGACTGCACGTAGTAGGAACAGAACCATAGGTGAGTGATATATAACCAGTGGCCTTCACAGTAGACAAACAAACATGTAAAAGGGATCAACAGATTCCTCTATTCACATGGTATATCAACTATATATATATATACCCAAACATGAATAAAGCTAAAGATTCTTACCCACAACTGATGGGTAAAGGACTTCACCTCAACCTGGCAACAGCTCAGGGAATGGGGCACCGCTCTACAATTTATTTTTAATTAATTTAGGGCGCCTGTGTCAATAGCACTATTACGTAATACCCACAAGTCATTAAAAATACATAGAAAAGAACTGACCGGGTTGGGCAAGGGGGAAAGGAACAAAGAAAAAAACCATTAGCGAAGAACCTTCCGCGATGTCGGTGACCTACACCGCAGCAAAGCATATCGCAAGGATGTTTGGAAGTGACTCAATATTTGGACAATACATAAAGAAATTGTAGCACTATGTCGACATGACAATTAGTGGCAATAATGTAGATGATAAATAGTTTGCCACTCAGTGGTTAATCGTCCTGCCTCTCGCCTCAAGCAGAGGAGCGAAATCCAGACAACTTGACCAAATAATGGTCTGGCCCGCACTCAAAACTCCAACTCAAGCAGGGTACATTAGTAGAACACCCACACTCTGCTCTATACTTTATGCTACAGTAAAAGCATATCATGATGATGTGATTAAATGTCTGCACAGTACACATAGTAATCATAGCACCGTGTCGACATGACAATTAGTTATCAACACTAATGCAAATGAAAGACAGTGTTCCACTCGGTAGTCAGTTATGCCGCTTTCCGTCTCAAGGACAGGGGCATAGTGCAGACGACTTAACAAAGTGAGGATCTATCCATGTCCTGTGTTTACTGTTTCAGCCCCACATTTCTATTTTTGTATCAATTTTAGAGTGCAGCTCTCCTCTATCCAGCTGCTTTTATCTTCTATTTATATAGGCTGTATTCCGAAGCTCTTTTTACTTATCTGTCAGTTTTTTATTTCCATGTGCCCAGTGGATGACCTCTGTTTTAATATATAAATTTGAGAAACCTACATTTTTTAATCACAAATGTATTTTATTTGTTTTATTGCTACCTGTACTTTGATGGCCCTAGTGGCCGAAATAAAGTTATTTGAATTGGATTGGATTGGATTTGTTTTTTGATGTATAAGATTGGGGATATAATCCTGTGGAGGTCTTTAAATTTTCCCTAGGACCCTCCTGCTTTCATTTTTCTTGTGTTAGTGTCTCTGAGCGGCTTCGGCTGCGGGTCCTTATCCAGCGATTTTCACAGCCGGACATTCGCTTGTTATCTGAAGCTAGGTGTGAGAGAGAACCTTTTGTTTGCGCTGCGTAGGCAAAAGACCTTTAGCAATCGCTTTGGCTTTTCAGCCGAAAAGGTGCACGTGTCCCATTGCCTTCAATGGCAATGCTTGCACATTTGACGATTCACTTGCGGGAGAGAGCATTGCCATATGATAGCAATTATCACTCCTTGCGCTGCTCTCTCCCGCAAGTGAAACGCTTTCACTTTAGCCTACACTTTTTTTTTTAACTTTTAGTGCACGCGCGCTTGTTCAGATGCTACTTTTTCTTTGTTTTTCAGGAGTCTACCAGAGTGCATCTTTTTTATATGTCTCTCATGTGGATGTCTCCCCCCTTGTGTTCCTCCCTCAGACCAATTCCCTGCCATCTGTTGTGTTGCCCACATCCATCGTCCTTCCAATTGCCCCACAACATGCTCTCCCTCCCTTGTTTTTTTTATATACTGGTCTCAGTGGCTGATGATTTACGAGTGCCGTTAGATCAATTTTGCAATATTCTTTTCTTCCACGTGGGCAGAACTTGCATATTGAAACTAAAGCAGGACTACAATTTTTTTTTTAAATGGGCACAAGTGCCTCTTTGTTTCCTTCCATAAAAAAAGCTAAAGCCAAGATAAGAAAAGCAAACCAAATTCTGGCAGTAAAAACAGCAGCACTTTTTTATTACTTTCATCTCCTTCACTAAGGCGGTTTGCTACCAAGCTAGCCTGTGTTTCGGACCAAGTTGAAGTTTGCCGTAAGATGCTGGTTGCGCCCACTGAGAGAAAGTAGCAAGGTTTAAACAGTGGACACGATTTTCTTCAATTGCCTGTGCCTTGCAGGTTTGCCTTTGAATAGGTTACTCACTGTGCAGTGTGTTCATTTGAGTGTTAATTACATTCCCATGAGTTGATTCCAGCCTTGACTGGCTGCAGGATGACTTACAGAGGCGGAGCATGTAATGTTTCTGAAATAACAGGAATCCTCTTTCTTATCTAGCATGGTGACAGGGTACATGAAAAGAGAGGAGCATGGTCCTCACTTCTTGCAGCCCCTCTGGAATGTTTTTGCAATGTCTTTTATTTTTTTTATTATTTGAAGTAATATTTTTTTTAAAGGGCAATTGTTCTTCGCGTTAAAAAGTAATGCTACCTCGTACAGGGGCTCCGACGAGGTTGCACGATAGGTGAATCTGCCTTCTTCGATTCAATGCACAAGTTGTAGCATAGATCAATTGCGGCAACCGGGACGCCCATGAAGCCAATACTTGACGCGCTTCGCGTTTTTTTTGTAGGAATCCTGGAGAAGGACATCCTTTTTAAACAAACCACGATTTTGTGGCTTCTGTTTTTCTCGTAGTCGAGGACAGGGTACACCTTATTGTGTGTAGACCTCCCAGACTACCACCACTGGTCCTGACGAAAACCTTATACTTACATCATGGTCGAAACATGTAGACCAATATTTTAACTCACTACACAACTTTTTTGACACCACCAGCCTACCTAATCAGCCCAAGGTGTCCCACTTTATTTTATACGTTGCCCAATCACTCCAGAATAAATTCTAAGAGTGAGTAGTGTTGGACAACTTTTAAACATCCACTGGTAGCTCTGTACATATAAAAAACTAAAAACCAGCTCCACTGTAGTCAGGTGTAGCAGCACACCCGGATGGCACTCGGCTGTCCGGGTGGGACCCCGATGATGAAGCATGTCACCAACTACGTTGGTGAGTGAGGGGTCTTCTAAAAGGACCGATCTGTCCCCTATTGTGTGGCACTGTGTGAACCTCATAACCCTCCGGATAGAGGCATTGTAAGACCTCTAGGAGGTACTCCTCCATTTGTTTTTGAACCTCGTACAGGTTCCCAGATTGTAGGGTTTGTGATGTCACTGCCACTACTCATATTCATTTGGTGAAATTATGCCCTATGCACATCTTTGGCAGTGTATTGGCTACTCTTGAAAGAAATATGCTTATGATGTCTTAACTCCTAAAAGATATACAGGTATTCAAATATGTGGCCTCTGCCAATTAAAGGTAAACAGCAGTACCTGTATATTGCCACCAGACTAGGATGAAGAGTCCCTGATTTTAGGAGTGGCTTGACAGCACAGATAACATAACTTAACATGTGTATTTGTAAAACACACATTCACCCAGAAGGGTATCTTGGTGCTGAATAACAGATGCTTATTGTTAACCCACTAAATGGTACTCATGTTATCAACCACAGAAGGATGAAAGACTGAGTCAGCTCGCTGGGATTTGAACCTGTGACCATGAAGTTGAACACAGGGCCCTACAGGGTCGCATTAGTCCATTAAGCCACCAGAACCAGGCTCTGTAATGTCTCCTTGACCTTAGGTGAGCAACAGAAAAAGAGTTTTAAGTAGCACTGCTCAGAGTAGCTTTGGCTCTTCCCAAATGTTGGTTCCCTTGAGTGTATATTTTGCTTGGGCAGAGGCGTGCACTGCACTTTTTGCCTTATTATAAAGCTTATGCTCAATATAGCAAGACTGATTTGTTTTTTATGACAAATCATTGATCAGGCGATAGACCTGAACAGTTTATGAAATGTTACAACAAAGGCAGTAGTCATGATTTATTTATTGCAAAACGCATATGTTAATAAGCATTGGCATAGCCAATAATGTAGAAAATTGGCAGCGATCAGTGTTAGCATTTAGCTGAAGCCATCTTGTTTTCTGCAGCTATTTTGTCTGCCATGTGCTCAACATGTGCTCTTTCCTTCTTCACTGTTGTTTACCCCTGTGCTCTGCTTAGAGGACTAGCTATACTTAGTCTCTGCCACTCTGCACATGCGCAGAGGAATCTGTAACTGTTCATACATATGCTTTAGTCCAGTGGTTCCCGATCTGTGCACCGCAGATCCCTGGTGCACCCTCCAAACTAGCCAGGGGCGTCGCACTCCAAAGGTTTCAGATTTTCGAATTCAAGTCTAATTGCCGGTAACGTCTTAAAAATTTGAGTTATTTAGTAAAAGCATATAACGTCTTTGTCCACCAGATGGCAGCAGAGCATTCTTTATTGTCAGTGCAGAACTGAATGGTACAGAGATGCGGTACTGGTAGTTCCTGCTTAAGAAGCCAGCAGCAAAGACGCACACAGATCTAATGATCAGATTTATTACTTTGTCAAACATCTTACAGGGATTAGAATCTGTGCCCAACAGGTTTCAAACAGATCTCTGTAACATGGGCTCAATCCCCCTGATCTATTTTATTTGAATTTGAGCATATTACCGCAGGGTACACACACATGTGTGCAGCATGTGCCGAACATGAGCGATTTTAATAGCTTATCTTAAACTCAGTTCACAAAGCACGAACAGGTCTCCATGTTGACGATATTCTATTAATACCGTTTTGTACAGTGATGTATTTATACATGCAAGCACACTGCGAGAATTCTGTTAGTTTCAGTGCTTGTGTACTAGCGCGTGCCGGACTTTGTGAAGGGGGTGATGTGCAGATGCCTCATGTACTCAGAAAACCAGAGCCCCAAGGATGGAGGGGGCCGGAAATAAGAGTAAAATTATATTACCAGGACTTTGTAGATGACACAATACGGAGAAAACATAAAGTGTAATACTGCAATGCTATGTAAATGGCAATAAAATAATACTAGCGGAAGCCCCTCAGACAGCACCTACCAGAAGTGTTCCTCAGGGAGAACTGCATCATCCCTTCATTAGGTGACCTCTTAAAAGCCAGTCAGCATCCACCTTCAAATTTTCCTTCTTCCTGGCCCTCAGCATCTTGTTCTAATCAGTCCTCCCAGGCCACAGCACCACTGTACATTAACTCTGAGAACAGATTGCAATATTTGGCTTATAAAGTACATCTTCCGACCGAAGGTAACTTAAGTTATTTTTCTTCTTATGAATATAAAAGAATTGACATTTATTGTGTGTGATAAATGTCCCAACTGAACCAGGCGTTCCATCCCATTCTACACTACAGGAGTACCCCATGACTGTTCGGCATGTCATGGGGTACATGACCCAAACTTTATCTCAATTATTTTCATGGAGAAAAGTGTAAATACTCCTGCGGCTGGGCTTACAACCATCCATTCGCGAAACAAATTCACATAGCATAATCGGGAGCCGCGGCCAACGGCCAATAAGCCAAGGGAGCCATGGGTTGAAAAAGTTTGGGAACCCCTGCTTTAGTCTATAACTGTCGGGTTGATTTTACCGGAGTCAGCAACTGCTAGTTCCTCCCTTACTGTTGACTGTGCATTTCTGTATGACTATTTATGTATGTAACTCTCCTATGTGTGTTTGTACCGCCTTCTTTTGAGCTTCTGTGTGGGTATAACAGACCCATGGTTCTTCTACTCCCTGTGCTACTTCATACACTTCCGAAGGGTGCTGCGTGAATGTGGTTCCACCTCATGAGGTTTAATAAACATTTATTTTATCCTTTCGGTTTCCGTGCCAACTTCTAATTACTTGTCTGAGGACTTGCGTGTAGAGAAGGGGAACCCCGAGCACTGGTAGGCTTGGCTGAGGCCCACCTCTACAATAGGTCTTACTTTTGGAACCTTATACGTATTTAGTTTTGTAGCACAATATCCTTGGTGCAACAACACCAGCTGTTGCATGGCTAAACCTTGTACCTTATAAGGTTTTAGCCATGCAACAGTTGATGTTGTTGCACCAAGAATATTATGCTGAAGTTATCCAGCACAATATTCTTGGTGCAACAACATCAAGTGTTGCATGGCTAAACACTTATAAGGTCCTGAAGGTGAGACCTATTGGCTATGCCAATGCTTGTTTTAATCCTGGCAGGGAGCACATTCAATAAAGCCTATATCGTGTCCTCTCTAGCTACCTTTACCACCACTTTCCTCACGTTTATCTTTCTTTGTGTTGCGGCCTCACTCACACTTTATTTCTCATTGTATGGAGATTTAGAACACCCTATCAGAGTAGACATTAAAACATCTCTGAGCTCCTCCCTCTCAGAGAGGGTGTTGTAGCCCTCAAAGGAACTGGGTTCTTCCTTTTAGAGGAGAATCCCAAATGATGAAGCATGTCACCTCTGGTGAGTGAGAGATTTCGTCCTAAAAAGGGAATTTCCCACAGCTAGGTCTGTGTGATATAGTCCATGGTTTTCTTGTCCTTTTTTCCTCTTGGTACAGGAGGTAATCCAGGAGTGTGGGTGTTGAAGTAGCGGTGCACTCAGGGGGAGGGAGGAACTGACCGCCTGGATATAAATCTGCATTATTACTGATTCCTTGTATCTTCGCGCGGCACACCATGCCTTTATTTTGTAGTGGGGGAAACGCAGCGTTCCAGCAACCCATCACAAAAACATTTATGTGCTGGGTTGCTGGAACGCTATCGGTGTGCTGGAGGAATCCGTAAAAATTGACACAGACTACTTTCTCCCAGAAGAGCTTTCCTTCATTGTTGCTACATCGCTGGCATGAACCAATACATGCTGTATACAAGAATCCTGCCTGAACCAATACATGCTGTATATAAGAATCCTGCAGATCACTGCGGTCACGTATTGTCATTCGTAAGCGACTTGATTCTAACGATTTCACCTCCATCATTACTTCTTAAGGGGCTTCCTCTGCAACATACAATTGTCCTGATGATGGTCTTATAGACAACTGCAAGAAAGACCGAAACGTCGACCTCTTCATCATCTCCCTAGCAATTGATTTTCATAAGAGTAACTTTTATTCATGATTGGCTTTAGTTACTAGTGTTCATCTATAGGAGTTGATGTTTTGTTTTGAACTGATTTGCTGATTGGTTTACATATCTGTTCATGACCTTTTTGCCTTTGATCAATTATTTGATGTATCCCCTTGAATTGACTTTTGATATATAAAAATATAATTGATTTTCATACAAATAGGATTTTCCGTGTGCTTCTTCCTTTCTTCTGTGATAAATATCAAATACTGTTATCCTATGGATACATTAGAGTTAGATTGCTGACAACAAACTCTTTGACTCACGCTAAGAAATCAATTGAAATAGTTTACAAACAAAATCCCTTGTAGACAGGGAGAGCGGCAGTTTGTTTCAGATTGGGATTTTGGCTTCTAGCCACTCCATGGCCCTACCATAGTTCACTGACCAGAGTTCGTCTGTGTTTCTGCTGAGCCAAATGCCCAGGTATCTGATCTGCTCAGTCACCCATTTAAGCGGAAACTCTGTAGAGCAATGTTGTGTAGCATTCAAAAGGGGGAAAATTATGGATTTACTCCAATTAATTTGGACACCCAAGTATCCCCCAAAACGTTTGACTTCTCTGGTCATGGGGTGCAGATTCTTGTGTGGCTGACGGATGTATAGCATGACATAGTCAGCATGCATAGAGGTGACCAGTGCCTGGGTGGTTGGTGTGCTGACGTAGTCGCACGGCAAGTGGCTCCATGGCAATGGAAAAAAGCAGTGGGGAGAGTGGACACCCCTACTGAGTGCCTCTAGTGATGGTGATGGGGTCAGTGATCTGCCCATTAAGTTTTATAGGCGCAGTTGGGAGGGTGGACAACAATCTAACATTTTGAATGAAGCCCACACTGAGGCGGAGGCGGGCCAGCAGAGAAAACAGAAAGGGCCATTCGAGGGAGTCAAACGCTTTAGTTGCGTCGAGGAGTGCAGCCACTGCAGGCAGGGAGGGATTAATTTGATGCATTACCGAAAAAATGGCTCTGATGTTGTGTGAGGTGGCACGGCCTGGGATAAAGCCAGATTGGTTGGGACATATAATTAATGGCATGAGGGGGAGTAGTCGTTAGCTAATACTTTGGCCAGTATTTTACTATCCGTGTTGATGAGTGAAAGAGGGCGATAGGAGTCACAATATGTTGGCAGCTTTCCTGGTTTCAGTATAAGGGTGATGAGTGTCTCACAGAGCGATGGGGGAAGGCAGCCAGCTTCAATGGATTTGTTGTACATTTCCACTAGGTGAGGTATTAAAATTGGCCCATATTCTTTATAAAACGCCGGTGTAAGACCATCTGTACCAGGTGCCTTGTCCGCAGGAAGTCCCGCAAATTCCTGGGTAATTTCCTCATTTGTGAATGGAGCATCATTTTATATGTATCTAACTTGTATTGGGATGGTTTTTACTAACTAATAACAATAAACAATAAACTGAAGCATCAAGATATTTGCGATGGGCTGGGATAAGCCATAAAAGCTCAATCGAATCAAAATATTACAGTAGGGAGTCAGGGTCTTTCTCGGAGCCTGCGGTATAAAGTTGGGAATAAAAGTAGTGATTGTTTTTATGGTATCTTCTGGTGCAGAAATTCTATCACCCGAGTCAGAGCAAAGCTCTGTCATGTAAGTGGATGCATGGGGTGTCTGTAGCAAATTAGCCAGAGTTCTATGTGGACGTTCACCTTCGCCTTCTCTAAGGGGCGTCGCCTTGCTGCCCAGGTAGCTGACCTCACGTTAAGCTTTGAAGTGGTATTCGGTGGTTTTAACCCTAAGATTGGCAAGTATATCTGGGGTAGGAGTGGAACAGTAAGCCTGATCTAGAGCTTGGAGCTCAGACTCCAAGCTCCTGGGAGTGTCCCTAATGGCCCGGAGGACTCCGGCCTGTTTTGCAATACATACCCCTCTTATAACCACCTTAAACAAATTCCCAAAGAATCGATGGAGATTCGACTAAGCCAGTGTTGAGCTCAAAGAAGTCAGTGATGGCGCTGCACAATTTTTCCTTAAATACCGTGTCACGCAAGGCATAAGAAGGTAGGCGCCACGAGGCTGGTGAATTTGTGAAACTTTTAGCGTAGGGCGCACTGGGGCATGGTTACATAAGGTGCGAGGCATGAGTTCGGCCGATAGTGTTCAGCTGGCGACATCTCTAGTTGTGAGCCATAAATCAATGCATGACCAAGAGCCATGAATGGTGGATATACAAATACCCTCAGTTTGCGTGGGGTAAATATGATGCCAAATATCTCCTAGGGCATTTTCGTATGTCAGTGCGTGTAGGGTGGCCGTGGTCAATGGGTGTTGTGTACGCGTGCCTGACCTGTTCATAGTGCTGAGCGGCGCTACATTGAATTTGCCGCCCCAAATGATGGGATATAGACCAAAGGAGAAGAGCAACCTCCATAAGTTGAGGAAAAAGTCAGGGTTGTCGAGATTGGGGCCATAAATGGCAGCTGGTAGTAGAGGTTGGGAATAGAGCTGGCTCGATAGTATGAAATATCTGCCAGCAGGGTCAAAGTGTGTTTGGTCAGTATGTCACAGTAAGCCCTATCTAATCAAAACAGTGACCCCTCTGTCACAGTTTGAATATGCAGCCGAGTAGGATTCCCCCCAATTGCGGACCTTAAGTCTAGCCGTGTTGTTGGAGGCGAGGTGCGTTTCCTGCCGGAAGCATATGTTCGTATTGTGTCTAGCTAAGTAGGTATGGATAAGCCTGGATTTACGGTGACCATTTATACCACTGATGTTCCATTTAATTAACGTTACCTCTGTCATACTAAAAGATTGTGAAAGTGTACCGCTGATGTTGTGTTGACCGCCGAAGAAGCAGAGGTTGCCTTTTCTTTGTGTGTTGTTGCCGGTTATGACAGTGGATGCCACCTACCGGACATGCTGAGCAATTCAAAGAATCATATACCCATAACTGAGGGGCGAATTCCCAGCCTCTGTCTACAGCTACACTGGCGCTCCCACCTCCCACTCCAACTCCCCAATCAGGTTGAGATACATTCCCCCCACCCCCACCACCCCCAAACAACAAAAATATGAAAAAGAGATAACAAGTGGGATTCATCGTGAGTGGGAGCAAGGGCTCAGATGGGCCATCCCCCATCCGAGGACAGGGTGACCTGGTGAGAGTGAACGATAAAAGCTATAGGCCCAATAGACACATTCTATTTTGCCTGTGAATGCAATGAAACACCAATTTAGTGGGGGACAAGCGACATCACAAAAGAAGAGACACCCCAGTGTTCATGCCCCCATAGGGTCAGCAAAGAGAGTAGATGAAAAAAAAGGGAGGCTAATCATTGTCACTTAGAAGGTTTTTCTCACCCTCCTGAGGTAAAGAACGTGGGCGGTCTTTGTTCCGTTTTCTGGGCAAAGGATGTGGCTGCCTGGGGATCTGTGAAATAGTGGGGTTTGCCCTCTATCGATTCACAATTTGGCCGGGTAAAGAAGAGCATATGTGATGTTGAGTTTCTGCAACAGCCGCTTAGTGGGCAGCAAGTCTCTTCTGGCATTTTGAACATGGAGGGTGAAGTCTGGATAGAAAGCTAGGGTGTTGTCCTGGTGCCTTACCTCCTTCATCTCGCTCGCCCTCTTAAGAATGATGTCATGGTCTGGATAATTTAGGATGCGGACGATGATAGGTCTTGCCGGAGCCCCAGGAGGGGGCCGAGGGATTGTTGGGCTCACTCCACTATAAAGCATTCAGATAATGCTGGGCCAAAAAGTTCACGCAGCAGTGTTTCTAGGTAGTCCTTCACCCTTCCCATCGCCGTATTCTGTGGGATGCCCATGATACGTAGGTTATTTCTACGAGATCTTCATTCTTGGTGCGTATTAGGTCGAGGACCTTATCCATTTTGAGCAGTTTCTGTTGTGTTTCGGCAATAGAATCATCAGCATCTGACACGCATGATTCCAGCTGCGTGATTTGGTTATCGTGGGATTCAACGCGTTGTTTAACCTGGTCTAGGCGTAGTGTCAGGTGGTCAATTTTAGAGTCAATGGTCTACAGGCTGATTTTGACATCCATAAGTAGCACTTTAATGTCATCATCCTGAACAGTAGGAGCCCCTGTATGAGTAGCCTGGTCGCCGGCGTCTTGCTGTACGCCACCTCCTGCCTGTGCGCCTGCCCTCGAAGTTCAGTTTAGGCTGTTTCTGGTCACTTTTTCCCATTTTGAACAAGGATCTGAGGCTGGATCCAAGGCACCTCAGGCAGTGCAAGCCTTAGGGGGTCGCAACCACGAGGCTCCGGTGGGAGCCCCAAGGAGAGGAAAAGAACGCCGCATCCAGCCGCCCAGCTCAGGATGGCCGCCAGGTACGTCTGCAAACAAGCCCAGAACTGCGCCTAAAGGCCGCAGGCACAATCAGATGTAGTATGCGCAGAGGAGTGATTCTCTTCCCAGGTCGCGTCCTTCCTTAAAACTATAGGGACCCCCTAGCGTGCAAGATCCCATGCAGCCGGGGGCTTCAGCACTCCATGCAGCCCACGGGTTCAGCACAGGCAGCAGCTAGCTGTGCCTTTTATTCTCTTGTCTGTTACCCTGTGGTTTCCTCCAATGTCCTTAGCATAAATGTGGCAATCCCCAGCCTCAGGGCAGGGCGGGAAGAAAGTGTTTCTAGGCTGCAACAAAAATCGTGTCCCGGTAGCTCATAATGATCAAAGATTGATAGGCAGTTCACCCTGTCTAGAATTGAGGGGGCAAAGGTTGAGGAGCCCGTCGCCATGCACTGGCCTCAGGCGTCCCCTCTTCAGCAACCGACTGTGTACTCGCTAGCACACAGTCCCCCCAGGGGGACCCAGGGGGATGGGGCAGCCCAACTAAGGCTCGCACCGCAGGAGGCAGCACCGTCGGCTGTGGCAGGCAGGCAGCCGGTGTCCCCAGCATCAGCAGCAGAGAAACCCCACGGTAATCGAGGCGCCGCTACGCCAGCTCATGCCAGGAAGACCGCCTCCAGACTGCACCGCAACAAAGCCACAGGGAAAGGCTGCAAGGATCCACAAAGCAAGGCGGTTACAGGAGTCACTTAAACTGGTGATCCATGCCCCCTCACACGAGCACGATGGGGCCAGAGATTTCAGAGGGGCAGGCCAGCGGCAGCGAAGTCTGGGCCCGCCCGGCCGCTCATAGCCGCGCTCACCTCAATTACGCGGGGTCTGCGACGCTCAATCGGGGCCGCCATGGGTCTCCTCATGGATCGTGCTGCTGTCTTCTTCAGCCCTCCCCCCGGAGCGCGCTAGTTGCCCAGCCCTCGCAGCAAGGGGGGCTTGGGGGGGGGCAGCCGACCGGAGGGGGGTCCCCCCCCCCGGGCTGTTTGGGAGGGGCATGTGGGGGGGGTTTAGAGAGCAGGCTCACTTTGGGCTTCTTTTGGGCTGGTTTTGGGCTCTCCTATTTTCTACTGAGGGAGCCCAACTATAAATTCTGTTGGCTCCTCCTCCCGGCCACCATTTTAGGCTAGGTGACCTGGTGGCCGGGAGCTCATTTAGCTTAATAAAATGTTTTCCTTGTGCGTACAGGTTTAGTGTTCTTTTGCGATATGTGGGGTGAAGACTATCGTGTGCTAGAGGCAATCCGCCTTTCAAGCGAGGCGGGACGACTGGATCTTGTTTTGGGGGATGCAGCTGGGCCGCCGCGTCCTCAGCGGCAGGCCTCAGCTCGTGTTGCCGCGGTGGTCGTGGCTTGTCTGTCCCCAAAGAGGTCTCGCCGTGAGCCGGTAAGTGATAGGGGCCGACCGCGCTCTAGGAGAGCGGCCCCTGGAACTGTGGTACCGTTGCAAGCAGGAGCGGTTTTGTCTAGTCAGGCGGGGGTGGGGGAGGGAGGGGCATCTGCTTCTCTTGTCCCCGTGGGGCCGCCGGTGCATTCACTTTCGGTTCCCGCTTCGAGGGGTAAGCGGGCCGGTAAGCGGGGAGGCAGGAAGCGCTCTGCCTCTGCCTCATTCCTCCCAACTGTTGAGCAGGCGGGAAACGCGCCGGCGGTTGGCGCGCATGCGCAGGTCGATCTTTTGGCGCCTCGCGCGCACAAGGCTTTGATGTTACCAGCTGAAGGGCCGGTTGGGCATTTTTCTGACCAGTCCACATTGGGGGCACACGGTGTTAGTCAGGAGGTCGAATTTTTGCCTTCACATGAAGGGGTTGAGGGAGTCCGTTTTTCTACGCCAGCTCGTGTTTCTAGTGTGCCTCTGTTTGGGGGGGATGGCATTCATGATACGGTGGCGGTTTCGAGGGCGATTTGGCGCCCGTTAGCCCCCTGTTGTTTTCCCCTCCTGTGTCGATTCGTGGTGAGGTTTTTTCTGTTCTCAGTGGTTCTGTGGGGGAGGGGGAGTGGGCGCAGGTTGAAAGGAGGGCGAGGGATGTTTCACATGGATTGGAGGCTGATATTGGCGTGTTGGGTGCTGCTGCGTATAATCCTGGGTCAGGTGAGACAGGGCTTGGGCCTGTTCCTGGAGGTGATGTTTTTGGGTCTTTGCAGGGGAGTGGCAGTAAACAGGTAGTTGCCAGGTCTTGGGAGGGTCTGGATGTTTTTCCTTCCTGGGCAGAGGGAATTCGGGATGCGGGCGGAGTTCCACCTACTCAAGGTACTGACATGTTGAGTAGCTTTGGAGGCACTTTGAAGTTTCCGGGCCTGCCTGTGGGGGGTAGGCCTTCTGGGAGGGTTGTGAGGTCCATGTCGGATACGCAGCAGGGGGGGCATAGCGGGCAGGTTTTGGGCCCCGCGTCGAAGTTAGTTCAGGAACTGTTAGATTGGAGTAGCGATGGTGACGACGTGGAGTCGTCTCCTCCTCGGCAAGTTTTGTCTGGTCGGCCTTCGGGGTCTGTTTCTGGGCAGGTTGGTCGCACGCAATTTCAGGAGTCTGGGTCTTGTGTAGCTAGTGGTATTGATATGTTTGGAAGTTTTCGTAAAAAGGGCCCCGGCACATCAGTCCAGCCTTTTTCTTCACAGGTTGGGGAGAATCGTGGACCGGCAGACTTGGTAGGGCGGAGTGCGGCCCAGTGGCACCGAGGAGAAGGGAGGGTGGAGCCTGGCGCGGCATACCCCGTACCGGCGAGGGATCCCGGCGCGGTCAACATAAGCAGGTCTGGAGCGACTTCGTTGGCCCCAACGGCTTTGGTTCAGGATTTCGGCATGGTCAGCAGAAGCAGGTCAGGCGCGACCTCGCTGGCCGCAACTTCTCTTTCTCTGGATTTCAGCGGGGTCGGCAGAAGCAGACCCGGCGCGTCCTTGCTGGCCCCAACGCCTTTTTCTCCAGTTCTCGGCAAGGTTGGCAGAAGCAGGACAGGCGCGTCCTCGCTGGCCCCAACGTCTTTATGTCACTCTAAAAGAGATTTGTCATTGGACAAGGTGTCCAAAAGTGGTCAATGTTTGGGGGAGTACAGACGGGTTCAGTCGGCTCCCCCGCCTCATGTTTCAGCCAGGGCGGGTAAGGCCCATGTTGGTTTTCAAAATACGTCAGTGGTGGTTGCCCCTCCTGGAGTGGAGGAATCTCTGGTGTTGGATTATGGTGCGGACAGCCCTGAGGAGGGCGAGTTACGTGCTGAGGGCACAAGGGGGGGGGGCTTTTTCACGTTTCTGATACTGTTTTACAGGCACCAGTGGTGGTGCGTCCGAAAACTGCAGTTTCCAGACCTACTTGAGAGAGCGGCCCCTCGGTGAGGGTTCCTCGGACGGTCGACGATGTGGAGCATCTGGCCTGGAGAGTGCGGCCGGCTCAAGTTCCTTTACTAAAACCAGGTGAGCGTTCTGTGCCACGGGCCAAACCTACTATGGTGTCTGTGGGGACAGGTGGTGAACCGGTTTCTGAAGGTTTGGACCTTAAGCTACACAAGGGTCGTTATGTTAAAGATCAAGTGGTGGGTACGAGTGATGGGGGTTTGGGTTCCAAGGTGGATTCTAGCACTGGTACTGAGCCCATAGAGGTAGGTAAGGATCCCCCGCATAGTAAGGAGCTTAAGATAAAGAAATTACCTTACATGGGCGTTACGAAACCTTTGGGCGCTCATTTAATGTTAGCAACTAAGGAAAGGATTTGGAAGGGGGAGTACGTTGAACTATTGAAGCTCTTACACAGGGAAGTTCGCTCCAAGGAGGGGTCTAAGGAAGAGGAATATGAGCTGGCTAAGCGTCCAAAGGTTCCTTTGACGACAGAAAACTGGACAGCGGCATTTCTGATCTATGCTAGCGTGTACTGTGAAAAATTCCCTGAGCGATGTGTTGCCATTTTTAAGTATATGGATTGTTGGACTTGGCCCTTCTGGCAGGTTCACCCCTAGACTTTTTTGCTTGTAATGGTGACCTGGTGATGGTGATTTTTGGGTTCTGCGCACTTTCACTTTGTCCCAGTGGAAAGTGCGTGCGCACTCTGAGTGCATGTGATGAGATAGGCCTGCCCTCCCATAGGAATGCATGGGGGATGTATGTGTCCCTGGTAGTTCCTGATGCGTGGGGTGTACAGGCTCGAATCTGATATGTGCAAACTCGTGAGAGTGAATGCTTCGCAATGGTGTGTGTTGAATGAGTGTGTCATATGTAGAAGTGCCACTTCTAGGACTTGGCATATTAATGTAAAATATGCCTGGTGTGTGATTGGCTGGAGCTGGCTGGTGAGCCTGACTCCAGGAAGGCTGGGTGGGTCTGCCCGGTTGTGAGTGTGAGATTAGCATGAGTGATGTGTGGGAGGAGTGTACCTGTGTCCTGGATGGGCTGGGTTTTCCCTACACAATGCTGGCTCCTCCCCCCTGTGGTGTGACTGATGACCCTAGCCCTGCCAGTGAAAGAAAGGGGTGGTTGGGCCATCAAGGGTACTCCCAAACCAGCTGCGACTGGTTTATCCCCCATCCTGCACCTCCAAACAAAGGATTTAGGTGTATAAAAATGGGGCTGTGTCCCCACAGAAGTTGTTCTCTGCCAGGATCCTGAGGGGGCTGTTGCTGCTGCTGGGCCAGAGGACCGCCACTTGGAGAGTCTCCCTGCCTGGAGACCCAGTAAGCTGGCTCTGGGCCCAGCCTTGCCCCCTGCCCCTTGAAAGGACTTTTTCTGGACCTTTATCTACTGCTAGCGCTGGGGGAGCGCTTTCTGATGTTCCTAGCGCCTGGGAGCGCTTTTCTTTCCCCTTTTAGCGCTTAAGAGCGCTGTATTTTGCATTTAGCGCAGGGAGCGCTGTAAATTGCCTTTTAGCGCTGAGGAGCGCTTTGCCTGCCTAGCGAGTGCCCACCTCGCTTATTTTTGATTAATTTGCCCCCTGGCAGGTGCCCACCCTGCCAGGGACCTTGCTGCAAATTCTGTGCTTTTACGCGAGGGAGCCACCCCTCGGTAACTTCATCCCCCGCCTATGAGTGCCTGACCGGGCCGCCGCGCTGCCCGCGACGACCCGGAAGTGGTTGGTCGGCCGGCCAATCCGTGAGCGGGCCGACGGAAGTCCCACCCCCGCAGCCGCGACCCGGAAGTCAGGCAGGCCGGGGGCAGGACAGAGAAGCAACCGGAAGCGGACGGGAGGCCACCCCGCGCTCCGGTGAGGGCAGAAGCCGGCGTCTTTCCTTGTCCCCCCCCCGGCTCCCAAAGCGAGGGAGAACCCGGAGAGAGAGGGGAGAAGTCTGCAGAGAGCCCCGAGGAGCGGGAGCTCTCGTGAAGCCGCCGCCCGCCGCAGGAGAACCGGTGAGTGAAGCAGTGTTGTCCTGGGAAGGGGGAGGCGTCGGGGCACATTGCCGGTGCCCGCCCCCCCCTCGTTCTCTCTCCCCGAGTGAGGGGAATTGGTGGTGAGCCCGTGAGGCTCAAGGCGGCATCCTCACTGTTTAGAGCCCTAAGAGGGCTCAGGGGGAATTTGTTCATTCTGAGTCCCCAGAGGGGGGACTCCGACGAAGGTGGCATTTCGTGTGGGAGCCTGAGATCCTCTTGGGGGCACATCATGAGTTAAGAGCCCAGAGAGGCTCAGGCGACCCCATTGTTGTTTAAGAGCCCAGAGAGGCTCAGGGGCCATTTGTGTATTCAGAGCCCAGCGAGGCTCCAAGGGGACAGTCATTCTGCAGAGCCTGTGAGGCTCCCCCATCGTGTTGGCCCCCATCACTTGCTACACAGCTGCCCAGCACTTCGTGGGCAGCTGCTCCGTTTAGGCCCCCTGACATTGGCCCTAGAGAGGCCAGTTGGCCTAAGAACAGTCACAGGTGGTGACTTACGTGAGTTTGGCGCAATTGTTCATTTGCTTACACCTCTGAATGTATTGCGATGCATCCTGTGTTTTCCCTCCTTACACCTCTGAATGAATGTTATGCATTGCATCATGTGTTATGTTCTTACACCCCTACAGGTAGTGTGATATGTAAGTGGTTGTTTTCTCCCTAGTGCAGGTGGTGCTAGTGAGGTCCTGGTAACAAGTGATTACTGGTTGTGTGCTCTATTTTTATATTGTGTACTACAGTGATTTTACTTTCTAAAAGTGCTGATTCCTGACAGTGGTCCAGGTGGCCCTGTCTTGTACATATCCCCTGTAAATTCTGCCCGTGCCTCTGGCACATTGTAAAGTGTGTGTTTTTATCTAATGTGTTTTGGTGTAATACAAAGGCTATTTTGATATATAACCTTGTGTGGAGTTTCCTTTGTGGTGGGCCTTGGGTGTTGTTGCTGGGGTGCGTGCGCAAATACTTAACTCATATCGCCTCCAAGTTTAGCCTTGCTGCTCGCGCCACGTTACCTAGAGGGTGAGCAGGGGTTATCTTGGCGTGTAACTCCCTTGCCCTGACTTAGGAGTGGTGGTCTCTGACTGACTTTGGCGCAAACCCTGGCCAGCCAGGGATCCCATTTCTAACATTGGACGCAGCGGTGAGGATAAGGATTTGTGTTTGCGTTGTACCACAGTGGCGACAGGCCACACTACAAAACTCTGCATTTTAGATGACCACATTTTAGGGGATTATTGTTTTTGAAGTTCCATTATTTTCTTCCCCTGAAGGTATCATTGTGCAATTGTGTCAAGTACATTTATTCCCCTGCCCGCGCCCAGAGTTTGGTACCTGTGTCACATGTGGTCAGGTTGAGGAATCAGGGGTGGTAGAAACTGCCTTACTAGTCCGAGGGGGGGTTGTGTGTGAATGAATGGTGTGTGGCACTAGGCAAGTGAGTGTGAGTTCTCTGGGAGAGGGAACTTGCTGAACCTTTGTGAATTGTGTACTCCTGTGTTAAGCTCAGGCCCCTAGGTTCATTGTGCAATCTTTTCTCTAGAACGTCCGCCAGAATGAAGCCTGCTTTTGATTTCTGTGATCTGTTTGGATACAGTATGGGAGAGTTGGTAAGGTTCTGTGAAGAGAGAGACATAGGGGTGGATGAGTCAGACACTCCGTCCGAACTTAGGAGCAGCCTGATCCTGTGGAAAAAGGGTCAGTGGAATCTTGAGCGCAGTGAGGAAAGGGCCCGGGCTTCACACCAGGAGGGTGGTGGGTCTGTGGGGAGCCCTGAAGATTCAGAAGAGGAGGAAGAAGATGACAGCACCTGGACGCCAGTAGAGAGTAGAGACCCCATAGATAGGGAGTCCCTTGCTGGGTCCAGCTTAGGAGGCAGCGCCTCATCCCTTTCCCTGTCCCCAGAGGAGCTGGAAGATAGGAGGAGAGAAAGGGAGCACCAGCTGGCCTTAGAGAAGCTCAGGTTAGAGCATGCCCAGGCTATGGCACAGCTGGGCGTTAGAAAGCAACAGCTAGAGACCGAGAGGGTCTTAGCGCAGGAAAGGATAGAGGAGGCTGAGAGGGCCTCCACCAGAGGCAAAGTAGCTCTGGAGAGTAGACTATCCCCGGCGTGCAGTTTTAATGTTCTGGACTCCCCAGGGCGGGTTGGGTCCAGTGGTGGCAGCTATTTAGATTTCAGTGTAGGAAATTCCAGTCCCAGTTCCCCCAGTCTGGTACCTGTTTCCCCAGAGGAGGAGTTAAGGGTGAAGTTCAGGGACAGTAGGAAACTGTCTCACCAGTCTTGGGTGGAGTTTGAGGATGAATGTTGTGATACACTGTTTGATTGGGTAAAGGTTCACATGAAAGATGATTTTGATGTCTTGTTTGATCTGATTGTCAAAGAGCACCTGCTCAGTTGTTGTTCACCAGGGTTGCGCCAACACCTGTTGGGGTGTGGATTGTCTGACGCATGTGAGCTTGCAGATGAAGCAGACCACTGGGAGAGGGCCAGAGGTTCTTTAGAGTCCCTAGTGAGTGAGTCCAACAGTAGTGGTATAGGTATCTTCCAGCCCAGCGTGGTGGAAGAGGCTCAGTGTAGCCCAGCTAGGTCCCAGTATAGTGAGAGAGGCGGAGGGGCTGACTACCTGGCTCAGTGGAGCAGGAGTCAGTGGGAGGCTGAGAGTCCCCAGAGGCCCGAAGCCCTATCTCAGAACCTGGGTGGTTTCTTGAGGGAACACCAGGTTAGGGACCTAGGCTGTCCTGTTAGTACACTTGAGGAGGATCTACTAGTGTCTAGGGAACCTGGAGCATCTGTAACTAGAGCTCCAGTGGTTCCAGTGTCCGGCAGTGCTGCTCCAAGAGGGAGGGCACAGAAGTCCGAAGTGAGGAGTGATTGGGGGATGAGTTTCCCAGTGGATGCACCAGTGGACCAGGGACTAGCCAGTTGGGCTAGATCTTCTTGGGGGGACCCGGGTGGCGCCACTTCTGGTCTGGGGGATCTTCACGCACTGTCAGGTGGACGGGGGACGGGAGATCTGCGCCAGACAGACAGTTACACGACACATGCATTATGTGTCAGCCTCAGGGGGATTGCGTGTGAGTCCCCAGAAGTCCTGGAGTGCCAGGCAATTGTTCCACCAAAGGTTTTAGACTGGAGGTTGGGAGGCCAGGTTCAGGTTCAGCCTGACCTGAAGGGTAGGACGACTGTAACCAGTGTCCTGACCGGTTCTTCTTCCAGAGGAACTTCTCCAGTTGGGAGAGGGCAGACCTCTGGAAGGGGGTGCAGAGGGTGGGAGAGCCCACCTCTGACCCCGGTACAACTTGAGTGGATAAGCCCTGGGTTGGAGTGGCGTTGTAAGGGTACCCCTCGCAGGAGGAGGAGGAACCCTAGAAGAAGAGGTAGGGGGAGGAGAGCCTTCCCCGAGACTCCTGGTCCGCCTGAGGTTGTAGACCCTAGGCTGGAGAACCAGTGGCAGCCTAGTCCTGTCTTGCAGACAGGAAGAGTGGAGAATGGCTACTATGTGCCAGGGGTTACTACCCCCGCTCTGCGAATAGGCAAGGACCGGTGGCACCTGGGTGGCCCAGGGCCTGGTCCTGGCCGCGGACAGCTTGGGAGTACCAGTGGGGTAGCCCAGTTGGTCCAGACAGTGGTTTGAGAAGGAATCCCATGGGTTCACCGTGGCGTAGAACAGGAGGGTGTCCCTGCTGTTGCGGGCCCGCGTCCGTGTTCTATCGCCCCAATCAGGGAAGTCCATCACGGTGGTGATTGTTCTCCCCTGCGTTTTGGCTGGAAGGGGGTTGTGTTGGACTTGGCCCTTCTGGCAGGTTCACCCCTAGACTTTTTTGCTTGTAATGGTGACCTGGTGATGGTGATTTTTGGGTTCTGCGCACTTTCACTGTGTCCCAGTGGAAAGTACGTGCGCACTCTGAGTGCATGTGATGAGATAGGCCTGCCCTCCCATTGGAATGCATGGGGAATGTATGTGTCCCTGGTAGTTCCTGATGCGTGGGGTGTACAGGCTCGAATCTGATATGTGCGAACTCGTGAGAGTGAATGCTTCGCAATGGTGTGTGTTGCATGAGTGTGTCATATGGAGAAGTGCCACTTCTAGGACTTGGCATATTAATGTAAAATATGCCTGGCGTGTGATTGGCTGGAGCTGGCTGGTGAGCCTGACTCCAGGAAGGCTGGGTGGGTCTGCCCGGTGGTGAGTGTGAGATTAGCATGAGTGATGTGTGGGAGGAGTGTACCTGTGTCCTGGATGGGCTGGGTTTTCCCCACACAATGCTGGCTCCACCCCCCTGTGGTGTGACTGATGACCCTAGCCCTGCCAGTGAAAGAAAGGGGTGGTTGGGCCATCAAGGGTACTCCCAAACCAGCTGCGACTGGTTTCTCCCCCATCCTGCACCTCCAAACAAAGGATTTAGGTGTATAAAAATGGGGCTGTGTCCCCACAGAAGTTGTTCTCTGCCAGGATCCTGAGGGGGCTGTTGCTGCTGCTGGGCCAGAGGACCGCCACTTGGAGAGTCTCCCTGCCTGGAGACCCAGTAAGCTGGTTCTGGGCCCAGCCTTGCCCCCTGCCCCTTGAAAGGACTTTTTCTGGACCTTTATCTACTGCTAGCGCTGGGGGAGCGCTTTCTGATGTTCCTAGCGCCTGGGAGCGCTTTTTTTTCCCCTTCTAGTGCTTAAGAGCGCTGTATTTTACATTTAGCGCAGGGAGCGCTGTAAATTGCCTTTTGAGCGCTGAGGAGTGCTTTGCCTGCCTAGCGAGTGCGAACCTCGCTTATTTTTGATTAATTTGCCCCCTGGCAGGTGCCCACCCTGCCAGGGACCTTGCCGCAAATTCTGTGCTTTTACGCGAGGGAGCCACCCCTCGGTAACTTCATCCCCCGCCTACGAGTGCCTGGACCGGGCCGCCGCGCTGCCCGCGACGACCCAGAAGTGGTTGGTCGGCCGGCCAATCTGTGAGCGGGCCGACGGAAGTCCCGCCCCCGCAGCCGTGACCCGGAAGTCAGGCAGGCCGGGGGCAGGACAGAGAAGCAACCGGAAGCGGACGGGAGGCCACCCCGCGCTCCGGTGAGGGCAGAAGCCGGCGTCTTTCCTTGTCCCCCCCCCGGCTCCCAAAGCAAGGGAGAACCCGGAGAGAGAGGGGAGAAGTCTGCAGAGAGCCCCGAGGAGCGGGAGCTCTCGTGAAGCCGCCGCCCGCCGCAGGAGAACCTGTGAGTGAAGCAGTGTTGTCCTGGGAAGGGGGAGGCGTCGGGGCACATTGCCGGTGCCCGCCCCCCCCCCTCGTGCTCTCTCCCCGAGTGAGGGGAATTGGTGGTGAGCCCGTGAGGCTCAAGGCGGCATCCTCACTGTTTAGAGCCCTAAGAGGGCTCCGGGGGAATTTGTTCATTCTGAGTCCCCAGAGGGGGGACTCCGACGAAGGTGGCATTTCGTGTGTGAGCCTGAGAGGCTCTTGGGGGCACATCATGAGTTAAGAGCCCAGAGAGGCTCAGACGACCCCATTGTTGTTTAAGAGCCCAGAGAGGCTCAGGGGCCATTTGTGTATTCAGAGCCCAGCGAGGCTCCAAGGGGACAGTCATTCTGCAGAGCCTGTGAGGCTCCCCCATCTTGTTGGCCCCATTACTTGCTACACAGCTGCCCAGCACTTCGTGGGCAGCTGCTCCGTTTAGGCCCCCTGACATTGGGACACAGGGCGTCCTAGCCCTAGAGAGGCCAGTTGGCCTAGGGACAGTCACAGGTGGTGACTTACGTGAGTTTGGCCCCATTTTTTCATTTGCTTACACCTCTGAATGTATTGCAATGCATCCTGTGTTTTCCCTCCTTACACCTCTGAATGCATGTTATGCATTGCATCATGTGTTATGTTCTTACACCCCTACAGGTAGTGTGATATGTAGGTGGTTGTTTTCTCCCTAGTACAGGTGGTTCTAGTGAGGTCCTGGTAACAAGTGATTACTGGTTGTGTGCTCTATTTTTATATTGTGTACTACAGTGATTTTACTTTCTAAAAGTGCTGATTCCTGACAGTGGTCCAGGTGGCCCTGTCTTGTACATATCCCCTGTAAATTCTGCCCGTGCCTCTGGCACATTGTAAAGTGTGTGTTTTTATCTAATGTGTTTTGGTGTAATACAAAGGCTATTTTTATATATAACCTTGTGTGGAGTTTCCTTTGTGGTGGGCCTTGGGTGTTGTTGCTGGGGTGCGTGCGCAAATACTTAACTCATATCGCCTCCAAGTTTAGCCTTGCTGCTCGCGCCACGTTACCTAGAGGGTGAGCAGGGGTTATCTTGGCGTGTAACTCCCTTGCCCTGACTTAGGAGTGGTGGTCTCTGACTGACTTTGGCGCAAGCCCTGGCCAGCCAGGGATCCCATTTCTAACATGGAAGTGATCAGAAAGGCGCAGATTACTGGTAGCCCTGGGCGGAGTTGGCGGAGTGGGGCTTCGCGGAGCTACGCGAAGTGGGCGAGAAACTACGCCCACCTCCGCACTCCGCGTAGCCCCACTCCGCAAAACCACTGGCCGCCAGCCCCGCCACCCGCCTCCCTCCCGCCCTCCCTAAATACTTTAAAATAAAGGAATGCAATAATTTAAAAAGCACTTACCTTGCCGCCGCGTCCCCGGGGCTCGCTATCTTCCGTCTTCTTCAGTAATGCGCATGCGCGGGCGGCCGCGCATGCGCATTTTCTCGTGAAAATGCGCATGCGCGGCCGCCCGCGCATCCGCATTACTGAAAAAGACGGAAGACGGAAGATAACGAGCCCCGGGGAACGCGGCGGCCAGCGGCGGCAAGGTAAGTGCTTTTTAAATTATTGCATTCCTTTATTTTAAAGTATTTAGGGAGGGCGGGAGGGAGGCGGGTGGCGGCCAGCTACGCTCCGTCTGCGGAGCGTGCGTAGTGCCGCCTGGCTCCGCCAGCTCCGCAAAATGCGGAGTAGGCGGCACTACGCACACTCCGTGCACGGAGCGTAGCTGGCCGCCCACCCCTAATTACTGGCAGTGGTTATGCATGGTCACAGTATGATGAGGAATTCCGAGCACGGATGGCTTGGGATCCTGAGGCAAAATGGGGGGAGTTGGACAATGACTTGTGGCAACACACTATGGGTGCATCGGCTGGTGGTAAGACGATTTTTACAGCTAGCGGCTATCCTTTACTTTACCGGCCCTTTCAGGGGAAGCCCACCCGGGGAGGGGTGGGTGCAGCAGCGTCAGTGCAACCTGCCAATGGGACCTGTTGGGATTTTAACAGAGGTCACTGCCCCAGGGAATATTGTAAGTTGAGGCATGAGTGTTCCCAATGTGGAAGAACGCATCCATTGGCCAGGTGTTGGGGGCCTCGAGTCACAGGGCGTCGACAATGGTCACAGCAGCCTACCAATGCCCCTGGTCCTGCACAGCAGCCTCAGCCTAACAGGGGGGGGGAAAGCACTCCAGGAGCTGGGCCCAAAGGCTCATACTCCGGTTAATGTTTTTCAGCTAGCAGTGGCTCTGAGAGGTTATGGGAATGCCGAGGCTGGTAAGTTACTGCTGGATGGTTTTCAGGAAGGTTTTCGGCTTGGTTATACAGGGCCGCGGTTGCGGCGGTGGTCAAAAAATCTATTGTCAGCCGATGAACATCCTGCTGTAGTGCAAGACAAATTGGATAAAGAAGTGCGTGAGGGAAGTATGGCAGGTCCTTTTGATGATTGGCCCTTGGAGAATCTCATTGTTTCCCCCATTGGTGTAGTCCCTAAGAAGGAGTCAGGGCATTTTCGTCTAATTCAACATTTGTCATGGCCGGAGGGCTCTTCGGTTAATGACTTCATTGACGAGGAAGCTGCTTCAGTATCGTATTCCTCTGTCGATGTGGCCATGGCCCTGGTTGTGTCTGCTGGCTCTGATGCGGAAATGGCTAAATGCGATATAAAATCTGCATTTCGTTTGCTACCAGTACATCCCGGGGATTGGGACCTTTTGGGGATTCAATTTCATGGGAAATGGTATGTAGATAAAGCTTTACCAATGGGTTGCTCCATCTCCTGCGCACTGTTTGAGACTTTCAGCACTTTTCTCCAATGGTTTTTCACTAATTGTTCAGGTCACCAGTTAGTAACACATTACTTGGATGATTTCTTTTTTGTGGGCGCTCCCAATTCCCCGGCATGTCAGAATGCTTTGCGGACATTTCAGACTTTGATGGATTTCTTAGGTGTGCCTTTGGCACCGGAAAAGACAATGGGCCCCTGCGCGACCATGTCTTTTTTGGGTATTGAGATAGATTCTCATGTTATGGAAGCACGTTTACCTGTGGAGAAAAAGGCTAAAATGTTGGAACTCTTACATTCCATGCTGGTCAAGTCAAAAGTAACAGTCAAAGAGATTCAGGTGCTGTTGGGCCATCTTAATTTTGCCTGCAGAGTGGTCAGGGCGGGTAGAACTTTCTGTAGGCGTCTGGGTAGGGCTCTATCAGGGCACTATTTACCTCACCATCACGTTCGCTTATCAGCAGGGGTTAAGGAGGATTTGAGGATGTGGGTAGCCTTTTTACAATCTTTCAATGGCATTCCTCTGTACAGGGAGGAAGATTGGGTTTGGGATGTCCAGATATTTTCTGACACTGCAGGAAGTGATGGTTTTGGTCTTTATTGGCAGGGCAGGTGGTGTGCGGAACAGTGGCCGGCTCAGTGGAGAAACGGAGGCAGGAGCATTGCATTTCTAGAGCTGTTCCCGGTGGTTGTTGCTTTGACTCTGTGGGGTCATTAGCTGGCTCACAAAAAAGTCCTGTTTCGTATTGATAATAAGGCTGTGGTGGACATTATCAATAGACAGTCGGCTAGGGATGCCCAGATTTTGAAGCTCTTGAGGGTTTTTGTGTTGGGATGCTTGAAGTACGACATCAGTTTTAAGGCCTTGCACATTCCTGGTGTGGACAATGACATTGCGGATGCTTTGTCTCGTTCACAGTGGGAGAGATTCCATGGGCTAGCCTCGGAGGCGGACAGGACGCCGACCCCCATGCCAGATCATCTGTGGACGGTAGGCGAGACAGGGTCTTACAGTTGGTGGTAGGTTCCCTGGCAGTTTCTACTAGGACAGCATATGAATTAGCCTGGAAGGAGTTTTTGGAGTCTGGAGCTTGCTGGCGCGTGCCCGGTTGGAGACGTTCTGAGGATGTGGTGCAGTTTATTCTTCACTTGATGGACAAAGGTCTGACCCGTGTTACAATTGCAGGAAAATTGGCTGGTATTGCGTTCATGGGCAAGTTATTTTGGGGCTATTCTCCTTCGGCAGGGGAGGTTGGTAAGCGCATGATGGAGGGTTGGTCCAGGGAGCAGGGAAGGAAGCGGATGATCCGGCAACCTTTGTCATGGCAGACAATAGCCCGAGTTTTACAAGTATTGCCCTCTGTTTGTTTGGATGAGTTTGAGGTTTGTCATTTTTCGACGCTCATGGTGTGGATGTTTTTCGGTGCTTTTAGGGTATCGGAATTGTTAGGATCTAAAGCTACTTTTGGGGTGGGGTGGGGGGATGTTCAATTTTCTGAGACAGGATTGCATATTTGGCTGGCTCGCGCGAAAACTGATCAGAGAAGCAAGGGAAGGGTATTTGGCTGGAGGTGTCTTCTCTTCCGGAGACGTGCCCTTTGCGGTGGGCTAAGCGTTTGAAGGCTTGTTCGGGGGCGGCTGCTGAGTTTTCTGTTTTTCAACATTTGGATGGTTCCAGGGTGACTGAATACCAGCTGCGCATGGTGCTGCGTAAAGCTCTGCGTTTTCATGGTTTGGATGAAAGTCGTTATGGTACTCACTCTTTCAGGATTGGGGCTGCAATGGAGGCTTATAATAGGGGTTGGTCGCAGCAGGATATTATGTCTTTAGGGCGCTGGTCTTCCGACTGCTTTCGGTGCTATGTGCGGAATGATCCTGGTGCTGCGCTTGCAACTGATGTCTCTCCTTAAAATTTGATGCTGCTTTTCTTTTTTCAGGTTCGGTGGCCGGCCCCCGTTCAGCTGTTATGACGATCTGGATTGTGGGGCATTCCTTCATAAGGCGTGCAGAAGACCAAGCTCAGAAGAGTTATTTTGGTCCTAAGCTTGGTTTTAATGATCGTTCCCGGTGGTTGTTGCTTTGACTCTGTGGGGTCATTAGCTGGCTCACAAAAAAGTCCTGTTTCGTATTGATAATAAGGCTGTGGTGGACATTATCAATAGACAGTCGGCTAGGGATGCCCAGATTTTGAAGCTCTTGAGGGTTTTTGTGTTGGGATGCTTGAAGTACGACATCAGTTTTAAGGCCTTGCACATTCCTGGTGTGGACAATGACATTGCGGATGCTTTGTCTCGTTCACAGTGGGAGAGATTCCATGGGCTAGCCTCGGAGGCGGACAGGACGCCGACCCCCATGCCAGATCATCTGTGGACGGTAGGCGAGACAGGGTCTTACAGTTGGTGGTAGGTTCCCTGGCAGTTTCTACTAGGACAGCATATGAATTAGCCTGGAAGGAGTTTTTGGAGTCTGGAGCTTGCTGGCGCGTGCCCGGTTGGAGACGTTCTGAGGATGTGGTGCAGTTTATTCTTCACTTGATGGACAAAGGTCTGACCCGTGTTACAATTGCAGGAAAATTGGCTGGTATTGCGTTCATGGGCAAGTTATTTTGGGGCTATTCTCCTTCGGCAGGGGAGGTTGGTAAGCGCATGATGGAGGGTTGGTCCAGGGAGCAGGGAAGGAAGCGGATGATCCGGCAACCTTTGTCATGGCAGACAATAGCCCGAGTTTTACAAGTATTGCCCTCTGTTTGTTTGGATGAGTTTGAGGTTTGTCATTTTTCGACGCTCATGGTGTGGATGTTTTTCGGTGCTTTTAGGGTATCGGAATTGTTAGGATCTAAAGCTACTTTTGGGGTGGGGTGGGGGGATGTTCAATTTTCTGAGACAGGATTGCATATTTGGCTGGCTCGCGCGAAAACTGATCAGAGAAGCAAGGGAAGGGTATTTGGCTGGAGGTGTCTTCTCTTCCGGAGACGTGCCCTTTGCGGTGGGCTAAGCGTTTGAAGGCTTGTTCGGGGGCGGCTGCTGAGTTTTCTGTTTTTCAACATTTGGATGGTTCCAGGGTGACTGAATACCAGCTGCGCATGGTGCTGCGTAAAGCTCTGCGTTTTCATGGTTTGGATGAAAGTCGTTATGGTACTCACTCTTTCAGGATTGGGGCTGCAATGGAGGCTTATAATAGGGGTTGGTCGCAGCAGGATATTATGTCTTTAGGGCGCTGGTCTTCCGACTGCTTTCGGTGCTATGTGCGGAATGATCCTGGTGCTGCGCTTGCAACTGATGTCTCTCCTTAAAATTTGATGCTGCTTTTCTTTTTTCAGGTTCGGTGGCCGGCCCCCGTTCAGCTGTTATGACGATCTGGATTGTGGGGCATTCCTTCATAAGGCGTGCAGAAGACCAAGCTCAGAAGAGTTATTTTGGTCCTAAGCTTGGTTTTAATGATCGTTTGTTTAATGTTGTGTGGAAGGGTAAAGGGGGTATGATTTGGAGGGAACTTATTCCTGCTTTGAATTCATGGTTGGTAGGAGGTATTTGTCCAGATGTTTTGCTTTTACACCTCGGTGAAAATGATCTTTGTGGGGTCAAAAGGGTGGTCCTTCTACGGACTATGAAGAAGGATCCCTCCCTCATAAAACAACAGTGGTCAGGATGCCATGTTTTGTGGACTTTATTGGTCCCCCGTAGAACTTGAAGGGGTGCGATTAAGCCTAGGGCAGTGGATAAAGCGCGCAGGAAGTTAAATTTGGAGGTTTCTCGTTTTTGCAGGGACTTAGGTTTTGGGCGGGTGTCCCATAAGGACATTCGTTATGATGCTTTGGAGTTTTTTCGTAGTGATGGGGTTCATTTGTCTCGAATTGGGATGGACTTGTATCTTTTGGAATTGAGGGAGGTACTTTCCAGGTGCTTGAAAATTCAGGATTTTCTTGGTTAGACCTCGATGGTCACTTGTTTGGTTTTTGGGGGGCAGAAAGAGAGGGGTGTGATTAATTCCCCCCCCCCCCTCTTTTCTGGGTGGCGGAATTTGGTTTTTTTTTGCCAGCAGGAACATGAAGGTTGTTGGGTTTTGTTAAAATGGGGCTATGGCTGGAGAAGTTGAATTAGATGTTTCTTGGGGTGGTTCACACTGTTTTGGTTAACGTAAGTTCTTGGTGGGCAATTTGGGAATGTGATGTTATGCTTTTGGGTTGGGATGATGTTTAAATGATTATGCAGGTTTTGTATTGGTTGGTATTTGTAATTATGTTGTACAGGGTGGGGGCGGGGATTGTGACGTATTAGGGGAGGGCCTGACATTTGGGGTTTGTAGTTAATTATTTAATTAGTGAGGTTTAGTTTTGTAAGGCATTGGCCAGGGTTGTATTGTTGTAAATATGCACCTGTTTCAATAAAGCGGCCTTTTTCACACTCTCAATTTGTCTGGTGGTCTGCTCACCCCCCCCACCCCTCCCTCCCAAGGGGGGCTTGGGGGTGGGCAGCCGACCGGAGGGAGGTCCCACCCCCCGGGCTGTTTGGGAGGGGCATGTGGGGGGGGTTAGAGAGCAGGCTCACTTTGGGCTTCTTTTGGGCTGGTTTTGGGCTCTCCTATTTTCTACTGAGGGAGCCCAACTATAAATTCTGTTGGCTCCTCCTCCCGGCCACCATTTTAGGCTAGGTGACCTGGTGGCCGGGAGCTCATTTAGCTTAATAAAAATTTTTCCCTCCCTCCCTCCCTTCTCTTTCGATACCCCTTTTTCTAGTCTTAATTTATTTATTTCCTCTTGGGGTGTTTATATTTATTTATATTATTTATTTGATCGTTTTTCGGAACAGGTGGATATGGGTTTTATGTTGTACATTGTCGCTTGGAACAGGTGCCGTGCGGAATTTGGGGTTTTTTTGCCAGCAGGAACATGAAGGTTGTTGGGTTTTGTTAAAATGGGGCTATGGCTGGAGAAGTTGAAATAGATGTTTCGTGGGGTGGTTCACACTGTTTTGGTTAACGTAAGTTCTTGGTGGGCAATTTGGGAATGTGATGTTATGCTTTTGGGTTGGGATGATGTTTAAATGATTATGCAGGTTTTGTATTGGTTGGTATTGTAATTATGTTGTACAGGGTGGGGGCGGGGATTGTGACGTATTAGGGGAGGGCCTGACGTTTGGGGTTTGTAGTTAATTATTTAATTAGTGAGGTTTAGTTTTGTAAGGCGTTGGCCAGGGTTGTATTGTTGTAAATATGCACCTGTTTCAAAAAAGCGGCCTTTTTCACACTCTCAATTTGTCTGGTGGTCTGCTCACCCCCCCCCACCCCTCCCTCCCAAGCAGGTGTCGGTCAATCGGAACTGCACCGCAGATGCCACTGCCTCACATCCATGGTTCTGCCTCCACGGCCTTGCAGCACACCGGACCCGGGCCATTGCAGCAGGCCTCGCACCTAGGTCATCACTCCAGAGACCTCCGCTGAAAGTAAGTGGAACGGAATGGGCAGCAGGGTGTCTCACCTCACAGGCTGTTGTTACAGACCACTTTGTTAGGCCTGAATACAGGATATTGAAGGATAGTTCTCGTCGGGTTGGCAGAGCGCACTCAAGGTGCAGCCATCTTGCTGCTGGAGAGACCACGCCCCCTACTTAGTTAGATTTGGTTGGGCATTTCTTTAGTACTTTTATTCAATCTCATAATACGTTTTGACTACAGTTATTTTACAAAGCAGATCTTTGCCTTACCAGATGAATTAAATCTTCTTCTACAGATTAGTTATCTTGATTATTCAATCAGTTGTTATCTTTCAGTGTTGTCCACAATTGGTGGAAAATAGCAACAGTGATGACACTTTTTAGAAAGCCTGGTCTAGACCTTGGTAAGTTAAATCATTTAAGACCAATTTCACTTCTCCCATATTGGTCAATATTGTTGGAAAAACTAGCTTTTAAGCAGCTGCAAAAGTTATTGACTCTCATGCTCACCTTGAACCTTTTCAAGCTGGTTTCTGACAAGTCAGGAGTACTGAATTAATAGTTCTGTCTGTGGTAGACAAAATTTGCTGATTGATGAATGACTGTGCATTTGATGCCGCAGTCGTTATGGAGTTGTCAACTGTCCTCGACACTATAGACCACACCATTTCAATTTCTAGACTTAAATAAATGGATCACATTTTGCACTGAATTGGTTCTCTTGCTACCAAACTGACTGGTACCAAGTTGTAGTGATCCCACCATTTATTTGGCTGATTTGCTCACAAGGGGAGCAGAAGACCACTCAACAACAGGGACTTGTTTATTTATGGATATTGGGGAGCAGCCCCTTGGGAAGGGTTGCTCTATAAAAACACTTTGCTGATGTTTTGGATTTTATCCACCCCCAGGGTCAGATCAGCCATTTTTTAGGCTGATCTGCCCACAATGGGGTGGAGGACCACTAGACACCAGTGAATTGTTCTTTTTCTATGTGGGAGCGCTCCCCTGAAGGAGGGTCAATTTTGCAATTTGAAATGTGCATTTCCTTTCCTTTCCTTCCCGCCCCTCCCCAGGTGAAGTTGAGACAGTTTCAGGCCGATCTGCCCAAAGGGTGTGTAAAACCTGACACCAGGGTATTTTTGTTTTATGTATGTTGAGGAGTGGCTCCTTGGGCAAGGGTCACAATCCAGTATTACCAACACATGTCCTATGTTTTCCAGAACGCCCTAAGGGCAGATCCGACTTTTTTAGGGCAATCTGCCCATGGGAATGGGGGCAAAAAAACACTAGACACCAGGTAATATGGTTCTGTATGTGGGGGGGAAACTGCATCTGGGGTAAGGGTCACTCCCATATGGGTGCCAATATTTTGCCTTTGCTTTGTGCCACCCTTGGGGCAGATTGGACATTTGTGATGCTGATTTGGCCATGTGGCAGACTTCACTGTGTTTTATAAAGTTTAACTGTTTTATTTCTTGGCCTCATTTGCATTTATGAACGCAATGTTTTATTTCTCCTTTGTATTGTAGTGCAACCTTTTGATTTCCTTGGTAGCGACGACTGCTTGCAGTTTTGGCACTGGTAGATCTGCAGTTTGTGTAGATGAATGTGTTTTTGCAATGTTTACTTTAAATGAGTATGGATACCCTGAATGAATTTTGTTAACTGTTGTAACAATTGTAGGATATTTAGCTCACATTTTGATGTGTTTCCAGGGGCTGCTCCTCCACAATGGTGGAGGAGCATCGCCCCACTGGCTTAGAACTAGAAGATGAAAAATAAAACGATATTCTATCATTTTCTTTATTTTTCACCTGCATATGTAGGGAGGGGCAGGGTAGGGCAGGGCCAGAACCATGGGAGGGGGAAGAGGAGGGCTGGTTGGTACACTTCCTAGTGCGCATGTGTGTTTGGCTGGCTGTCTTAGGCCAGCCAAAAACACATGGACACTTAGGTTTCTCCAACCCAGCTGTATTGATCAGCCAGCTTGAACAAACAGCACAGACTCCCTGTCCAGAGTGGAGTATCAAAGCAGCCTTCTCAGGCAGATCCCTGCGCTGCTCTCATAGCATGTGAGCAGCGTGGGCATTGCACAGGGAGTCTGTGATGCTGTCCCAGTTTCTGCTGGGACTAGGAAGAAGAACACTGAGGCATGACACAGGAGGTGGTTGGCAGCTTCAGGTAAGTCATCCTTTTTGTTTTTTAATTATCACTAAATTCCCCCCGTGCCCCCCCTCCTGTGCCCTCCCGCCCCTCTCCACCTGTCCTCCACTTTTTTTTTGTGCCGGCCGCCACTGTGTGTTTCAAATTCATGTTTGGATTTGTGCAAGATCTGTATTGTGTTGTCCTGCATGTATTGGTTTTTCCTTTCTAGTGGAATATCTTTTGTGCTAGCTGTTTCAGTGAACAGTAGGTGTAGCTGATCCTCAGTCTAGCTGTCTGTGGCATTTGAGGGGTATCTTTTTGGAGTAAAAGTTCATTGTGTGGTTTGTATTCATAAGTTTTTCCAGATCATTATATGTCAATAGTTATATTTACTATTTGATACAGCGACAGTTTGTTGAGATCTAATTTGACACATTGTTGTCTTTTCTGTTGTGATAGTTGCATTAGAAGCACTAGGGCTACCCATAGCCTGATAAACCAACAGGTTATTGGTTTGCTTTTGAATCTGCATCTGAACATGGCTCTAAAACTGACTCTACATCTGAGGCAGACGACCAAGTTCCAGAGTCTGTTCCAGAGTCTGACAGTGAATTTTCTATTCAAGAGGAATCATCTGATGATGAATCCATATTTGTGCTGATGAAGTGCCTTGTTTATTAGAGGACACTGCTGTGCTGGTAGTGCAAAAACCATAGATTTAGGCCCAGATCTCTGTACTGGGGTGAATGTATGACATTGTTCTGCATTCTGTCCATCAACTGTGGTTTTTGCATTTGTCATCCCGAGTGGGATTGGTATGCTCAGACGTGAGTCCCATGCACTCCACATCACTGGATTCAAGCAAGCCGGGCTGAAGACGGCTGGAATGCCAGAAACCGGTCCTCGGAAGCTTGTTTCCGGTCCAGGGAAGGCATGGCTTGGCAGTTCGGGCTGGACTGTTCCCATGAGGCACAGGGTCAGACTGATTTGCATATGGCCATGTCTGAACTGGGGTGGTGTGGAGTGCAAAAAAACGATGCGTTTAGGCCCAGATCTCTGTACTGGGGTGAATGTATGACATTGTAGAGAAGTGTGGCTCAATGATTAGAGCGGCAGACCCTGATGCAGAGGTCTAGCCCGGGACCAGGGTTCAATTCCCCGCCTCGGCGGGTCTTGGGCTCAAAAATTCTGCGGACCTGATAATTCTCGCCTCGGTGCCTATTCCAATGATGGAGTCCCACTCTGCAACTCTGGGAAATAGCTTGCTTAATCTCCACAACGGCCCCCACAACGCTAAGGATGCCTGGCCTCCACCTTGGGGGTGCCCAGGAGTGGACACCTCACAGGGAAAGCCAGGAGGAGTTCCACAGCGGTATTCGTACAAGCGCCTTGAGGCCCTTGCGGGTGAGTAGTGCGCTATACAAGTATCAATTTACAATTTACATTTACATTGTTCTGCATTCTGTCCATCAACTGTGGTTTGTGCTGGTAGTGCAGCAAGAGCAAGCTGGATTGCAGCCATGGGCAGGAAGACTTCCCATTGGAAATGTTGAACCTTGTATTGCCTCTAACATGGTGCAGACTACATTTGGTGTTGTTGTAGATTGTAGCGTCAATCCAGGGAATTGTGGTCCCTAGCAGGTACTTTCAACATACTATTGATTGACTGATTTGCATTCAGAACAGTTTTTGAGGTTCAACAATGCCACTTTTAAGACCCACCAAAGAACTTCCGAATGGAGTCCCAGAAATCGCTAGTAGATTAGGCAATTCTGGGGCTTAACATTTTGATGGGATTGTAAAGGAAGCTATCACTGTCTTTATATTGGTCTACTAGTCTCTTGATGGCAACTGTTATATTTCTAGCAACCATGAGATGAGATCTGCATTTGCTTCTGCAGTGGATGCTGCATTTTGTGGCTAATACTACAGCACTGCTACTAGTTCACCCTGATTGATTCTGCCTGTCCTTGACTATTTAGTAAACTGTTTCTCAGTTCCAGGGAAAAATATACCAAAACGGGTGTGTCTCTGGTCCTTTCAATGGCTATTTAGTTTTCAATCAACACATTCCTAGCAAGAGAACATGTTATGGTATTAAGCTGTATCTGCTGTGGGGCGTGGCTTGAGCGCCACCGAGTATGAACGCCTGAGCCCTGAGCTCCGGGCCGATCTCGGCGATTATCCTGAATTTAGGACTCCCCCAGCAGCAGTCACAGCCCTGTGCGGCGCCCCGGAGCTGAAGGGCACTCGAGCAGCGTTCGGGTGCGGTGGAAAGATCCCGGCGATGGCGAGTGAGGTGGAAAGCGGGACCCCGCCCAGAGGGACCAGCCATTTTGCCTGCGGCCTGCAGAGGCCTTCTAATCCCCGGCCTAGAGTGACGGAGAGGCTGTCGAGGAGATCGGACTGGCGAATGCAGTGGGAAGGAGGCGTTGTGGTGAGGAGTTCGCCCTGCCAACACCTCAGGCGGGCGCCCTGAGTGAGGCGGCGCCCGTAGTTCCCCGGTGATAGCGGGAGTAGAGGCTGTCAGGGCTCCAACTGTGGGACCCGGTGGTCTGTGCCGCGGCCTGGGACGGGCCCAACACCCCTGATCTGCAGCGGCAGTGCGATCGGCTGCCGGGAGCGGCGCCTTGGTGAGGACTTGGTCCAGCATCGACCTGCACGCGGACCAGGGCCGACTGCGGGCTTGGACGCGGCACGGCTGGTGGCCTGTGGGAGGAACTTGAATTAGGGCGGACGGCTGAGGTGCTCGAGGCGGTGAGAAGCGCACCATGCAACAGGGGAAGCCGCGCTAGTGGACTGCCATTTTGATGCTTGGCGGTTGGTGCTCCCGAGCTGTGGGCTGGATTCCGGAGAGGGCGCCCCGCCTGGAGACTGGCAATGGTGTAGGCGGGGGGATCCTGATCATTACCGGAGGCCGCCCCGGATGACCGGCAGGGACGGGCTGAAGACTGGAGAGACCTGCAAGAACTTCGGTGGTGGTGCTGGGGGGACGTGCTCACCGCAGGGGCCCTGAACAGTAGATACCGTGTCGCGCCTTCGCATCCTGCTGACTGAGGAGGGGGAAGGACTGGGTCAGCGGCGGACCTGCCTCGAGTGCAGAGACCTTCAGTGGGATTATCCCGTGTGAGCCGTGGCCCCACGGGACAGAACGCCGGCTTGCTTCCTTGGCGCGAGGGAGCTGTGGCCATTGCATGCCTAAGGTGGACCTGGTTGAAAGGTGATGCGACCGGCAGGAGGTGCCCCCACCGGATCGGTGAGCAACCGTGGAGACTGAGGCATTGCCATTGAGAGGGGAGCTGGCCTCTAGGACATTTTGCGCAGGAGGCTGTTGCGACCTCGGTTCTGGTAGACCGACCAGGCAGACGTGACGGGGTGCGGGGAGCACGGCTCATACATCAGCCAGAGGCGCCTAGAGGAATTAGGCATCCGTGGTTGGTGCGGACGACGAGGTCTAGGGTGGCACCATGGGGAAGCCGCGAAAGGCGCCAGGAACGGCGTCGGCCGACCAAGCAGAAGAATTGCCGGAGACCCAGGTACAGGGCTCAACCGGGGGCCTGAGCCCAGGGCTGCAACAGCAGCAGATGGATCAGATCCTCAAGGCCATAACAGACACGAGGGATGTGTTGCGTCAAGACATTGTGCAGGTGTCGACATGCCTAGGTTTGCTGAGGGCAGATCACGACAAGCTCGCTGGTCGGGTCAAGAACACAAAGTTGGTGTTGGAAAAACTGGAGCCGGCCCAAAAAGCGAGGGATGCTACTATGGATGGCCTGTTGCGTAGAGTACACCAACTAGAAAGGAGGGCTGAGGATGCAGAAGGACGCAACAGGCACAATAACATTCGGGTGGTGGGATTGCCCGAAAAAATTGAGGGGAGTGACAATGTCTCCTATCTGGAGAAGTGGCTGCGGGATATGGTGGTCCCTGAGGGCTTGACACACTTTTACACATTGGAGAGAGCTCACAGAGTGCTGGCCAAGCCTCCGGTGCCGGGCCGCCCTGCCCGACCCGTGGTTGCACGCCTGCTACATTTTAGAGACCGGGATATCATTCTACGAAAGGCAAGGATGGCCGGCCCGTATAAGGTGGACAATGCTTCAGTCTCTCTCTTCCCCGACTACTCTCAGGAGGTTCAACGGAGCCGCTTTTCCTTCCTGGCGGTCAAAAGGGCCCTTCGTGATGAGGGAGTGCAGTACTCCCAGCTGTTTCCGGCACGTTTGAGAGTGATGGTGGACGGAATGGCGACCTTCTGTGACACACCGGAGGATGCCTGGCAGTGGCTGGAACGCTACCGGGCGGGCAAGGACGGTGCTGGCAACTGGGATAAAGCAGCGGAGAAGCAACCTAAGCCGCACAGGAGTAGACGCAACCGGAAACGTACTCTGAACAGATGATCCCCATCTGCGTCGCAGACAGAGCTGGAGAGACAGGCCGCCCTGCAAGCGGGTGTCTGTTATATCTGGAGTGGCGACGGAGACCCCATTGGTGGACTCAGGCTCTCGGCAGGGGACAGATGATGCAGGATCTGGAGGTTCTGATGGGGGTTCCGAGGGGGACCCCGGAGATCTGCCTCAGGTTACTCCACAGACAGCAGGACGGCTTGCTGGATAAATGACCCTCATGGATGCAGCGTGATGTACAGTAAGGGGGTATGATTGGTCTATGACATTGAACCAGTGGGAGACACTCGGGGACCATTTTTGGGGACGATGGGAGGAGCGCTTTTTTCTGTGATGAAGGGAGATTGCCGGGGGGTGGCGCTGGAGGACTGGGGGGTGAGCATGGGGTGACACGCTGCAGGGGTGAGGAGGTTAACACATACGAGATCGGACTGACATGGTGTGATGGGCTGATCACTGTCCGGCTCGACTGGTGTAGGGTCACCCCCTCTACCTCACATAACTTGTGAGTCTCTGGTGGTTACCAGAGTTGCCCCGTTAGCGGGGGTTGGGTTTGGATGGGTAACAACTGTTCGGCACCTGTTCTGGGGGAGGGTGGGTTGAGGGCTTGTTGGGGTTGTTCCAAGTTGAAGGGGTTTGTCAGTGTGCCTGTTAGGTTGTGCGGGGTAGAGTCCGGCTGTATACCTCCATATGGCGACCAGACTTGAATTGAAATGCATTACTTGGAATGTGCGGGGACTCAACTCAATGAGGAAGTGATATAAAGTGCATGCATATTTGGTCCGCAGGAGGGTCCAGGTGGCCTTTTTACAGGAAACACACATTAATCAGGTAGAAGGGCAGGCGCTGCAGCGGAGATGGAGGAGGCAACTCTTTTACACCACTTATTCCGCTTATGATAGAGGGGCCTTGATCTGGGTGCGCGCTGGGGTCCCTTTTTAGCCCCTGACCACGGTGGTAGACTCAGAAGGAAGGTTCGTGGCTGTGTTAGGACGTCTGGATGGCCGAGATGTTACGCTTTGCAGTGTCTATGTCCCGAATTCCGATCAGGCCGCGTTCTTTTCGAGACTCTCAGGGAGGTTGGCGTCCTTATTGGTGGGCACAGTGTTTATGGGGGGGGACTTCAATTCGGTGGTGGACGTGGAGGCAGATCGTTCCCACCCTCCGTTGTCACAATCGGCGGTGCGCAGAGTAGCGACGGCACAACGGAGTTGACAGGAGAAGTGGGGCCTCATAGATGCCTGGCGGACACACCATCCCACAGATAGGGATTATTCTTTCTATTCAGCACCCCACGACCTTCATGTGTGCCTTGATACTGTTCTTTGCACGCTTGGGGCCCAGGAACTCACATATCACAGCGAATATCTGGCGAGAACCATATCGGATCATAATCCTTGCTTGATCACGGTCCTCTGGTCCCGACAACGGCAGGTGGTTCCCACATGGCGACTGAACCCGATGGCACTGGAGGACCCGGTATTTAACACGGAGGTCAGGGTGGGCATTGAACACTAATTCAGGAGAACTCGGGGACGGCATCCTCCAGGGCACATGAGTGGGATGCCTTTAAGGTTGTGATACGGGGCGTGTGTCTCTCGTCCACAGTGGGAGCACGTCGGACCTTGTTATGCGATATAGAGCGGGAGGAGACCTACCTGCGTCAGACGGAGAAAGATAGTCATGTCGCAGCAGGCAGTCAGGAGGAAGTGCTAGCAGCAAGGGAGCCGGTGGCCGCCCAGGTTGAGAGACTTTGTTGCCTCGATTACAAAGAGTACATGGTTCGGGCGCATGCGGAGAGGGACAGGGTGGGAACATTGCTGGCATGGCTGGCTAACCCACACACCAGGGGTAAGCCAATAGTGTCGCTGGCTACACCCATGGGGGGCCTGGTCTACTCACAGAAAGTGATCAACAACCAATTCTTGGATTATTACACAACACTCTATCAGAGCAGGTTGAAGGTGCCCCCGGATGGTCTAGATACCTTCCTAGAGGTGGCCCAGTTACCACGGTTAGAGTCGGAACAGAGCGACGCGTTGGGTGCTGTTATCTCACAAGGGGAGATTAGAGCGGCGATTAAGCACATGGCCAGGAAAAAGACGCCGGGGGCGGACGGCTTGCCGGTGGAATTTTACGCCTCATATATCGACCTTCTTGCACAGCAATTACACCAGGTGTACGGAGAGGCTTGAGAGCTGGGCAGGTTGACACCATCGGCCAGAGAGGCGATTATAGTGCCGCTATTGAAGAAGGGCGGGTCACCCACCGCAAGGACAGCTTATTGCCCGCTCTCTATGCTTATGGTGGATTATAAGGTGCTGAGCAGAATTCTGGCCACGCGGTTATCGGATCACATGCGTACACTAGTGCACCCGGACCAGTCGGGCTTCATTCCCACGCGGAACACAGCGACGTGCACACGGCGACTGGTGCAGATCATGGGAATAGATGGAGAGGCTCCGCCAGGCGCGGCGGTGCTGTCGGTAGATATCGAAAAAGCGTTCGATAGTGTGGAGTGGTCGTACTTGTTTCGTGTGCTTCGCAGTATCGGACTGGGGGATAATTTCATCCGTTGGTCGCAACTGCTGTACAACTCCGCTACGGCCAGGGTTCGTACGGGCCGTTGAGTGTCAACGACATGCCCGGTGGAGAGAGCTACCCGACAGGTCTGTTCCCTGTCTCCGCTTTTATTTGCACTGGCGATCGAACTGCTAGCAACACGGGCCCGGCAGGGTCGACACTATGAAGGGGTGCTGTTTCATGGTGAGATACATTATATATCCTTGTACGCCGATGACCTCTTACTATACCTGGCTGACATGTAGGCCTCAGTGCGAGAGGCCCCAACCCTCCTCCGGGAGTTTGATGAACTACCAGGGCTGCAGGTTAACTGGACCAAGACTTGTCTGTTCCTATTGGCTCCGATTTGCACCCGGCCCTCGGGGCTGGAGGGCCTGCGCTGGGAATCGGAGTGCCTGCCATATCTGGGTGTCCGTATCTATCATACCCACTCGCACCTTTATGAGGGAAATGTAGGCGGAGCGCTGAGGGAAATCAGAGGCAGTATGGGGTTTTGGCGTACCCTTCCGCTATCAGTAGCTTGGACGAATAGCTTTGCTAAAGATGGTGGTTCTCCCGCGGTTGCTATATTTCTTTCGCACATTACCGGTGTGGATTCCGACTTCCTTTTTTCAGGACGTCACGTTACGATTGATGGTGATAGGGTTCATCTGGGGCACTGGCAGAAGACTTGTGGCGTTGAACACCCTGCTAAGACCTCGGGAAGAAGGGGGATTGGCGGTGCCAGATTTCAAGTGGTACTATCTGGCGGCACAGCTGCAGTGGCTCACACAAGCGGTGGCACGGGAGTTTAGAGGCCCAGACGGACCACAGGGCAGAGTTATTCAGCGTCATGTCCTATCCTTTATAGTGCTACAGCAGAAACTCAGGCTGGATCAACTCACTCTCGAAGAGCGCACTATCAGACAATGCTGGCTGCGTAGCCAGAAACGGGCGGGAATCCCTATCCCGTATGCACCAGAGATCCCTCTGGGCATGTTATGTTATGTTATGTTATATGCTGTTTTGTAACGCGCACAATTACTACCGGAGTATCCTGGCGTGGTATACCGCTGGGGAGCCCGTCCTGGCTTTCCCTGTGGGATGGTCCCTACTGGGAGTCCCCTAGGTGGAGCCAGGCATCCCCGGCATTGATGGGGCCGTTGTGGAGATTAGGCAAGCTAATGCCCAGAGTTGCTGAGTGGGACCCCTGGTTAGAGTAGGCACCGAGGCGAGAATTATCGAGTCCGCTGACCCTGGTCCACGACCCTGCCGCATCGGGAATTGAACCCTGGTCCCGGGCAGACTCCTGCTTCCGGGTCTGCCGCCTCTAACCAGTGAGCCACACCACTCCACTATGTGTACCGCCATCCCGCATGGCGGGGATTGGTCGGCACTAGCGGGCTGGGAAGAGTGTGGAGTCCACATGATAGGGGACTTATATAGGGATGGTGCTTTGTTGCCATTCCGAGAGCTGCAGAGCGCCTTTGATTTGCCAAGGGGAGACTTTTTGCTGCATGCTGCTCTAGTGTCTGGAATCCAGAAACATTGGAAGATGGGCCTGGTGGAACCCCCCACATCGATGGGCTGTCAATACGTTACGATGGCTGCTGGCACCTACAATGCTATGTAAATGTAAATGTATAGGCATTTATATAGCGCACTACTTACCCGTAGGGTCCCAAGGCGCTTCGACCGCTGCGAAACCCTTCCTGGCTTCCCTGAGAGATGGTCCCTTAATGGGTATCTCCAGGGTGAGACCAGGCATCCCCGGCGGTCTGGTGGGGCCGTTAGTGAAGATGAGGCAAGCTAATGCCCAGAGTTGCCGAGTGTGATCGCTGATCAGAGTGGGCACCGAGGCGAGAGAATTATCGAGTCCGCTGACCCTGGTCCAGAAACCTGCCGCGCCGGGAATCGAACCCTGGTCCCGGGCCGTCCTCTGCTCTCGGGTCTGCCGCCTCTAACCAGTGAGCCACACTACTTCACTATCACCTGCTTATACAGGAGATTGGGACTGGAGGGACTACCGCCCCTGGATAGGTTGAAGGGGCGATGGGAAGAGGACTTAGGCCAGTCAATGCCTGAGACGACCTGGCCGCAGCTAGTACGGAGGGCCTGGAAGGGCACGCGCAATGTCCGTTTTCAATTGGTTCAATATTTTACGCTACACAGGGCCTATTTAACGCTGGTCAAAATTCAACGAGTTTTCGAGGGAACAAATTCAATGTGTCCTCGATGTAATGCGGAGGGGCCTGATTTTGGCCATATGTTCTGGTCTTGCGCGGTGCTGGGTACATATTGGTCTGATGTCGTGGCATGTTTGAATAGGGTAACGGAGCGTCAGATTGAAGTAGGCATAGGGACTTGCCTTTTACTTTGGTTCCCACACACACCCGCCACAAAAATCAGAAGTAAATTCTTCGACTTGGGGCTGATTATGGCAAAATGGGAGCTCACCATGCACTCGAAGTCCAGAGGGGGACCTAGCATTCTGAGATGGCGAGGGAGCTTCCAGCAATGGGCGAGCAGCGAAGGGACACTCAGACTACAATTAGCCAGATGCACCTCCAATGACAAGGCGATGGATGCGGCCAGGGCGTGGGACACGCTGGTAGTAGAACTTCAGTCAACAGCAGAGGCGGATGAAGGGGATGGGACGGATGCACCAGCGAGTCAGGCACCAGAGACTGGGGGGGAACGCCGGGGAACACACAGGAGATGGGGCCAACCAGAACCTAGAACCTCACCGCATGTGATGGTTACCGCACATCAGGCCGAGGGAGGAGGGGAACATGATATGGAGACATGGAGTGCATCTGAACACTTAATTGGGGTCACCAGACTCCTGAATGGATGTAGCTGTATATGATCTCGGGAAGGAGTTGGGTGCTGGAGCACAAGGGGTTTATGTCAGTCCGCAGGAGGGATAGAGGTAGGCAGACTGACAAGAGGGTGTGGGGGTAGAGGGGGAGGCGGGAGGGGGACTTAGATAGGGAAGTGGGGTATAGTATATTGTTGATTCACATTCTGAAAATAGACCTATTGCAATGATGGTCCAACTGCACTGTATGATTGTAAGATGACTGAAGAACAGTTAATAAAAATCTGTTTAAAAAAAAAAAGCTGTATCTGCTTTGTGAAAGTGCCACTGGATATGCGTACAATTTCAGGGTGTATACTGGTAGGGATTCTTCAATTGACTCCCCGCCCCAGTTACCCTTACATGTTTGTAGGTTTGTAGTCCGTGAAACAATTGTGTAGGAACTTGCTAGAGGACTTTTAATGAAGGTCACCATTTACATGTTGACCATTTCCACACAGTTGTGCAATTATTTAAGGAATTTTTCAAAGTGGGCACTGTGGCACGTTGCACAGTCTGCTCTAGCCGTAAACGTTACCCTAAAGAGCTTGTGTGTAAAAAACTTGAAAGGGGACAGAGCAGTGCATTGCATAGTAATGAACTTCTTGCTTTGACATTTTCACAAAGAAGAGATGTCTACATGCTTGTAACCGTTCACTATGAAAGCACTTCTCCTGTGAAGGTGTAGACGACAAAAAGCACATGGAAGGTATAGATAGCGTAGATCAAAGATTGGAGCCTCACAATGCTACTCGAAAGTCTTACATTGGGTACAAGATGTTGGCTGTACATTTGTTTCATTTGGCTTCCTTCAATGCTTCAACAGGTAGCCTTGTTGCAGGTGAGTGTTTCTAGAATCGGAATCATGAAGGATGTGGTTAGATCGAAAAATCACCACTTTGCTAAATACATTCCTCCAACACTCAAAAAAGACTTTCCTTGTCTGAGATGTAGCATCTGTGTCTGAAGAGGAGTATGAAAGGAGGGTCATATATAATGCCCAAGTGTCCTTCTAATCCTTGCCCGTGTGTGCCCGCATGTTTTAAATTGTACCATATGCAACTGAAGTATTGGGAGCAACCCTAAGATTAAAAGGACACTGCCTGTAGTCTACATTGCTACATATGTTCTGTTTAGATATCTAGTTGGCAGTAGTATGATGCGTTTAGTTATACTTGTTGTGTATGTACTCATAGTTGATATTTCATCTCCTACCTAAAGATTGTATTTTTCATTTAGAATTTTTTTCCGGTTTTTAGTTGTGTGCTTTTTGTGTGTAATGTGTTCCTTGCAAAGAGACTCTCACTGATCTTGGATTGATCTGTTCGTGTCCCAGACACTAGGCCCAGCCATACAAATGGGGCAGTGTTTTTATAGGGACAGGTGGAGGAATACAGGGTGATAAGAATGTTTGGCATTCCTGCTGATTCTGGAAGCTTAAGTCACAGAAATACAAGAAAACTGTGCAATTTCAGGCAAAGAATAAGGTTTACATGGTATTCTGTGAAAGAAAACTTTGTGGGATACATGCAAGGCAAACCACCTTGGGCTCCAATTGTTGTCTAGTTTTCAGAAATGTCTGGATTTGGTAGATTTCCTAGGGTGGCCTCTGAGCCCTGGCCCAAAACCTGCAGGTACTGCCATTAGCAAATCAGGGCATTTTGTGACAGGAAATGTTGATGTCTCCACATTGTGTTTTAAGCCCTTTTCTATCATGGGCACTAGGACCACCCACACAAGTGAGGTACCATTTTTATTGGGAAACTTGGGGCAACACTGGGTGGTAAGAAATTGTCTCCCTGTAGATTCTAGAGGGTTTCTTCACAGATATGTGAGGAAATCTGTGTTATAGCCAAACGTTTAGGTTTACAATGGTTTCTGGGTAAAATTACCTGGTTACACACGTGGGAACACAGAATATAAGAACACTTGCTATTACCAATTGGATTTCTCTGCATTTGCCCCTTCCAAATGTAAGCCAGTGTGTAAGAAAAAAAACATTTTGAAAAATGCCCTCTGAATCACATACTTGTGTGGTGCTTGTGTGGGTACCCACAAATTCAGAGATGTGCAAATAACCATTGTTCCTAAACCCAGTGTCTTGTGTACACTTCAGAAATACAAAGGTTTCCTTTATACCCATTTTTCACTCTTTATATTTTACCATAGGAATTGCTCCATAGTCGATAGTGAAAACCATTGTATGGGGCAGCTCAGTTGTTGGCTCCAGGTACCCCGGGTTCTTGGTGAACCTACAAATCTTATATATCCTCATGAGTAGACGTGTCTACTGAGCGTAACGGTTTATTGCTTTTGTAAACCACGGATTGTGGCAAGCAGTTACAGATTAGAATGTGACAAATGGATGTTTTTTCCTACTCATTTTCTATATTTTTTTTAATGTACCAATTAGTTTCTTTGGGTAAATCTAGAGGTAACTACACAAATGACCCCTAGTTGAATTCAGAATTTTGTCTAGAATTCCAGATCACCCATGGGTTTCATTCCAGTTTCCCCCACAAACTGTAAGTGGGTTAAGAGCACACAAATTTGGACAAAAGGACTACCTCTTTTTAACCGCATCGCTGCTGCGGTGATTTTTGCGCTGTGCAGCATTTTTAAAAATACCGCGTTACATGACGAGCTCAGCTCGTCGTCAGCACACGCCACCCGTGGCTGATGACGAGCTGAGCTCGTCATCAGCAGCGAAGGGGTTAAAAGCTGGGACAATGGTGACTTTGCCAAGGCAAACCTTTCGTTGATGCCATTTTTAGGAGAAAAAAAAACAGACACTTTTTTGCAGACAACTTTTTTCCAATTTTTCCAATAGCTATATTTTGGCTATTTTATTGGTCTCTTGCAGGGGAACCCAGAAACTATGGGTACCTTTAGAATCGCCAGGATATTTGAAATTAATAGTCTTCAAATTTGTCATGAATACCTTATGTGGAAAAAATTTATGGAGGCGTAAGCGCAAAGTGCCCCAAAAAGCCAAAAAAAGACAGGCTTAGCATTCTAGGAGAAAAGGCCTAGCAGCGAAGAGATTAAAGCTATGAAAATTGTACCTCGTGGTCTGTAACACTATTTCCTGACTTGATGGCTGCCAAATTTAAATGTCATAAGACGTCTTGTAACTTAATATCAGATGATATATTTATTTTAGGTATTCTCAGAACAATGACAATTACGTTCTGTGACTGCTGATTTTCGGTCGCAGCAGCAACCATTTGGAATTCTTTGCCTATGTCTGTACGTATCGAACCATCATTACTTCGGTTCAAACGACATCTGAAGTTTTCATGTTCCTTAAGCAAGTTTACAGGTGTCAGCAGTAGTCTTAATGCAAATGTGCGTATCAATAGCTCCAAGAAACGTCAGTGTACATGCACTGCATACATAATTATAACGTAACAAGACTATGTCCACCAAAAACAAGGCTTATGCCTGAAAGAAATATATGAAAAGACTACAATTTGTAAATACATCTTTTGAAACATAAGTACATGTAATACTGGAAAAAACCTAACAAGATCTATTCAAGCACATATTAGGGTGCCTTACAGAGGTGTTGTCACAATGATTCTCAAATAAAATGATCTATACTAATATAATAAAGAGAGAGCCCAAACCTTTGAGGTGGGTAATCTCAGGAACCACAGCACCAATCACAACACCCAATACAGCGTTGGAAAGGGAAGTTGCAGCAGAAGGACATAGGCTATGCAGAAGCACACCATATACATTTAAAAGGTAAAAGAACCGTGCCAGCAAAGTAGTCCCTTGTGGGCATGTCGGCATTGTGCTGTGGGCGTGTGCTGGGGGCCTGACAAATGCTGGGGGTATGTGGTACGTTCCGCCCTTCATGCCATGTCTCATATTGTGTGCTGTGGGCGTGTGCTGGGGGTGTGGGCGTGTGCGGGCGCGGAATTACGGGAAAAAAAAGCGAGCGTTGTGCCCAATATTTCATTGTTTTTTCTTCCCAGGTTCTGTACATTCCAGCTCTGGGTGTCCACCCTGCTCCGTTTAAATACCCCTGCACCCCATAATCATAACCAACCCTTACTCCTTAAAATACCCCAACACCCTTAAACACAAACCCATCTTAACCCTATAAATATACCCTGTACCCCTAAACCCAAACCTATCTCTAAACCCTAAAACTACCCCTGTACCCCAAAACCCAAACCTAGCCCTGAACCCTAAAAATACCCCTGTACCCAAAAACCCAAAGCTACCCCTGAACCCTAAAATACCCCTGTACCCCAAAACCCAAACCTAGCCCTGAACCCTTAAAATACCCTTGTTCACCAAAACCCAAACCTACCCCTGAACCCTAAAAATACCCCTGTACCCCCAAACCCAAACCTAGCCCTGAACCATAAAAATAACCCTGTACCCCAAAACCAAAACCTACCCCTGAACCCTAAAATACCCCTGTAGCCCAAAACCCAAGCCTAGCCCTGAACCCTTATAATACCCCTGTACCCCAAAACCCAAACCTACCCCTGAACCCTAAACATACTCTTATACCCCAAAACCCAAACCTAGCCCTGAACCCTAAAAATACCCCTGTACCCCAAAACCCATACCTATCCCTAAACCCTAAAACTACCCCTGTTCCCCATAACCCAAAACTATATCTGAACCCTTAAAATACCCAAACACCCCAAAACATATACCTCAATACCCCAAAACGTAAACCCCTATACCCATACTTACCTTATCCAAATATTTAAAAAAAACATGCTTTTACCATTCATGCATTTACAACGAATTTCGTTGTAAATGTATGCGTGGTAAAAGCATATAAAATGTAATACCATGCTTTATAATGGCATTGCGGAGTCATGGTACTTTTGTAATGAAAGTATGCGGAGTGATGGTATGCGGAAAGAAAGTTGCGGAATAATGGGTGTTTACCCTCCCCCGGTAAGTACATTGGTGGCACGGCGGCCCACATCTCCAGCAACATACTCATATTTTTTCACCACTGATTTGAAAAATGCACAGGTCACTCTCATTGATGGCCAGCACCGACATACACTTTTAGACACACCTGCCGCCACAAGTTCTAGAATTGTGAACTTTAGAGCTGGGGAGCTACGTTCGAATATCGGCATCAGCTCAACATCCTGTGATTCCAGGCAAATCGCTTTGTCTCCCCGTGCCTACCACAAATGAATGTGTTCTTCTGTAATGTAAATTGTGCTCATGCCATGTTGTCGAGTTCGCGCTATATAATATTGCAAGGAAAAATAAAGTAGGGAAACTCAAGTTCACACACTACTGAACGCGCACTCTTAAGTGCATCGGCAGTGCACTGTGAATCGGAGCGTTTCACAGCCTGTCACAGATAAGAAATGCTATCAAAACGAAATCCTACAAAACAAATTACTACTGGCCGGCAGCAATTCATACCCGGACAACGTCGGGACGGGCTGCTAGTTTTATGATATGAGAGGTAGTAAAATACTGAAAATAGTTGCTTTCCCAATAATAAAATGGCAGAGATGTCAAAGGTATTCTGTTTCTAATGAGCGCCTACTCAATGCTTTCATCTGCTTATAATGTATTGACTTTCACCTCTCTCTTGTGTTGTTGCATTTTGGACATCTATTTTTCAAGTTATTGGTGAGAGCGTTATATTCGTAATGAACCACTAGAGGGTGCTAACGAAACATCACAGAGATCACATTCGAAAGTTCTGACAGTATGAAACGCTTTCTCTCCTATTGCTGCAGCATGTTGTTCTGAAAAGAAAAATACCCACTAGGGCGCTCATTCCATATACACTATAAAACTGCACACAAAATATTGTTGGCATGTGTTAAAGATGATGTTTGTATGTGCCTTGTCCTTTTGTTTTAAAGGGAGGGAGGGAACCCGAGAGATGTGGTTTTATGTCTCAGTCAAGTGACATGGTATCATTATATCGTCATGCGATAAAACTGTGCATATTTACCACATGCAGATTTATGCAGTAATTCCCTCTCGTATAAAACATTCACATGTTCCTGTCTAGCGGCCCCCACAAAAGTTTACATGAGCACAGGGAGAAGATTCCAAAACCCAGGCACGCCAGGAGATCCTGTGCAAACCTGCTGTGTGCATACTGACTACAGCAACAGGACAAGAAAGGGGGCGGTAGAACCAGTGGCGGTGCGTCCATTGGGGGCGTTGGGGCGTTGCCCCCCCCGCCCGCACCCGCAGCTCCCTCGGCATACTGCTTTGAACTGAAGTAAACTCTCAGTTTACTTGAGTTCAAAGACGCGGACGGACAATGCCTGTCAGTCAGCATGATGCAGGACCGCCCACCCCCTTCAGAGTCTGAAGGGGGTGGGCGGTCCTGTGTCATGTTGACTGACAGGCATAAGGCATTGTCTGGGGCAGGCAGCAGCACACAGGTGCGCATCAGTGGGGACGGAGGCACGTTTTTCAGCCTTGCCCACGCATGCGCACTTGTGCCTGCTCGCATGCCCATTAGAAGAGCGAAACCTCGCTCTCATAATGGGCAGGCGGGCAGAAAGCAACCATGCCCTGTGTCAATCCTGGCGCTGCTCCAGCACCAGGATTGGCTGAGGACGGAGGGCAGGGTTTCCGCTTCAGCAGTTGTAGGCGCCAAAGTCCCAGAACCGAAGATCCAGCGCTGACCGGCGTTCAGGTAAGTTTTCTTTCTTTAATTTTTTTTGCGGCCGCCAATGCTTTTAATTACGATGCTTTTCAAAGGTATGCTGTTGCTGTTAATAGTATTTTTTTCTCACACTTTGGAGTTTTGTTAAGCCCGGTGTGATCAATTTGTCAGCAAGATTCTGGGTTTAAAAAAAGAGAGATTGTCTATTTCCGATTCCTCTCTTCCAGTTGGCGCTTTGTGTGATCTTCGGCAACTTAAGTAGTGACAGTCTCCATAAGTAATGATGCATGGGAACAGGTCGGGTCCGTTTTTCAAGGATCCTAGAGGTATATTGTGTTGCCCGCCAGCAGCTAATTGCACACAGACTAGAGGCGCGGCCCCGTTTAGTAGTTGTTTAATCTTCCCTGCGGCCCCCCACCCCCGGGCCCCGAGTATTGGGAGCAGGATTCGAGACTGGCTGCATTATGATGGTCGACTTCACACTTGGCCCAGCGAAGTGACCCTCTTGTAGGTGTTCAGGGTAACACCAGTGGAGGTGACGTTTGTGAAGGGTCACCAACTTATCTCCCGAACACCACAGCAGAGGGTGGTCTAGCACGAGTGTGGTTCCCATCACTGGCTGAAGAGACAGAAACACACTCATGCTCCAGTCCCCTGCCTGGATCGGTGCCAGGCCCAGGCTAATAACACAAATAAAATAGGATGTAATGAAAGTAATGTTCATCGAATCCGCTCTTTTTATTGCATCCTGAGTGAGTGACCTTGGTCTTATATTTTTTTGCTGCGCGTTTGCCTTTGACTTAGTGGGGTCTTTTCAAGAATGGAGGAGGATTCGTAAAGATTATGGTATTATTCACAGAAGAACAGCTTTGCCCGGGGGCACCTTTAATTGTAAAATGCTATCACCGGCTGTATATTTTTGTTTTGTCGAATGAAACAGCCCTGAGATACCAAGATGTATCAAATATTTAAAGTGGTTGATCGTTCCGACATCGGTTATTTAGGTGGTTATGTTTGCCTGCACATTAATGTTGTGTTCCAACCATTTCAATTCACTTTCGAGATAGTGAGATCCCGAGACGAATAATGGAAAGGTCACTATAAATGCCATACTCAGGCTTTTCTGCTCGCCGCAGTTGCACATTTGTATTGCTTTTCCTGGGGGAAAAGTGGAGTTTTATTTTGTGTTTGTTTTTTGTTGATTTTGAATTTTTCAAAAGGAATTCAATCTTACACTTGTTTTCTCCTCTAACTCTGTAGATCCGTATGAAGGTGTGGAATTAGAGAGAGAGTGAGAAATACATTGAGAGACAAAATAAGACAGAAGGACACAGCCAGAATGATAGAGAAAAATAGAGGCATGCAGAAACAGTGTGAGAGAGTGTTGGGGAGTAATGTAAAAGTGAGTGTGGCCGGAGAGGCCCCGGCGATTAGGGGAATGCTAGGCAGAGAGAAGTGAAAATGCAGCAAACTTTAAATGGATGCACTTGATCTGAAATTTCTTCTCGCACCAGCGAGAAAGCAAAGTAAAAAAATGTCTTTCTGTGCTCAAATGCAGTGTCACAAGGTAAGCAAGTGCAGTCGGTGATGCTAACAAGCGTAGGTGGTCCTATCATTCTAAGTTACTTACAGTAGTGGAAATTCCTCACTAAGTCTTGGGGGTTCCTTTAAAGTTTATACCGAACAGCCTGCCCACCTGTGGCTCTGTACTGGGCTTGTCTTTGGGAAGGATCTTTATTAAAGTATTAACTACACTTTCACCATTGCTGTATTAACCTTCCTGCTTTCTCAAATTTGCTTGAAAATGCACCATTTGTCCACTCTTTTTTCAAAATTTCCCCTCCCATAGGTTGCTCTGGCTCGCTCGCTTGCTGGGGTGCAGTATGAAAATAATTTTACGCCTCACCACTTTCAAATGTCACCAGCCGCCACTGATCGACACCCAGTGTCATCCTCTCTAGACAGGCACCCGAACATCAAACTGAGCATCTGCACAGGCAGCCACATTCACCAGTAGGCAGCGCAAAAGGAAGAATAGAGCTGAAGGCCAGATATACTAACCTTTCACACAAATTGCTGCGCCACGTTGCGTGAAAGCGAGAGAGCAAAGATGTGGCATATCTTAGTGCCAATGCAGGCACCCTCTGGTGCAAGAGTGCCTGCGTTACAAAGTGAATTATTTTGTGCATGAAGGGGCACTTTCCTGCACAAAAACAATCCTCTGAGACTTTTTCCTCTTTCTGTGTGCACAGCAGAATGTAGCACTCGTACAAAGAAGAAATAATTAGAATAAAAGATTTTCCTCCCACGGGAGGCCTCACAATATAATGCAATCCCAGGTTTACAAACCTTTATAAATCTGGGATTTAGTGAAATCTATGGTTGGATGCATAGGAACATCCATGCTCCATTCATGGAACGACACCCAGAACAAAATGCAAAGCAACACAGTGCAAGAAGCTACCTTGTGTTACATATTTTTACAAAGCCACGCAAGGCGGAGCAAATCGCCCCTTGCATGGCTTTGTAAATATCTACCAGCATTTTGTATAAAATATTAGAGATTCTGGCCCAGGATTTGTTGTGGTTACTGGTACGTGATGGGAGTATTTCCACTTTATCCATCTTCCTCACGATTGTCCTTGACTTTGAAGACACAGCAAGAAATCAGTGGTGTGGGCAGGATGCTATGAGCCCTAATGCAAACCAGTGACCCACATGATAGAGATATATATGGCAGCATATTTCCACCTGTGAAGATCAAGAGTTTATGACCTGGACTAGTCAAACCAACAGTCACAAATAGGGTGTCAGAGAAAGAAACAGTGAATTTAAAATAAGCCCTCATTCTTTGACCCACATCTAGAAAGCGAGTCTAACCTCTACATCAGAAGAAGGAGCCCGACAGAAGGAATGTGAGGCAATGTACTGATAAAGGTGAATGTCTGAATGAACATTTCATGATAGATCCAGGAGAAAGATAGTGGACTAGCCCTTGTAGAAGGAACCAAAAGAAAGATTCTCTTTAAATAAAGCACTATGGCTCCCTACACTGTGGGTGAGGTGGTAGCTACTAAAAAGTACTAAAAAGTAGAACTCAAGCTGAAAGACTGCGGAATAGAACCTCCTCCATGCATGCTCTTGGGATCTAGAATACTATCCAGGAGGGACCAAGGCACTCACTCAAGATCAGGAAAGACTGGAGCTTCTCAGATGATAAGTTACATAGGTGTCAGAATACCTGATGTTGATTTCCTCGGGAGCAGATGAATAGTCCTCAGTCCCCGCATCTACAATCTAATATCTGTTCCAGCACCAATAGGTGGGAAAGGGGAAGTGGACGAAGAGAGACTCCTCTACGCCAGGTGCTTCTACTCTGTCTCCGGATTGACTCCTCTAATTGACTTTTCTCTCAGAGCAACCTATAAGAAATTACAACACTTGTTACTAGGGACACACTAACCCTTCTCATATCTCTCACATGCAATATTACATATTAACAGCTTCTCATTTTATTATTCTCTCTTCTAATGACCTGAACCCATTAGAGGTTTTGCTTCTCTCTTGTATTTTGATATTTACATCTTGATATTTTCTCAATGCTGTGTGTCATTGTTGTCAATTCTATTGGTGTTTTTTTAGTTTAACCCCTTGGCAGCGGCGCGAATTCTACTGCGGCGCTGGGGTGGGTGGGGGCGAGCGCGGCGCCACCATGCTCGTGACAGAACCATGCCGTCATGAGCCACGGGCGGCATGTGCTCATGACGGTGTGGTTCCGTCACGGCCCCCCGCTGACTAATTCACCCGTACAGGCGGGGAATCAGTGCTGCGTGGACGGAGCGGTCTGCTCATGACGGAACCATGCCGTTATGAGCACACAGGACCCGTGGCTCATGATGGCATGGTTCAATCATGAGCAGGCAAGGGGTTTAGACGGCTTCTATGTTCTTCGGTAGATTTTGGATTAAAGGAGTGGTTGGACACCTTCAAGTCTCTGTAGTTTGGTTTTACCATTGTTGCTATATATGTATATATATATATATATATATATATATTGGCTGTTATTTAAGAAACTAAATGTAATACAGACATGGATATGCTTTTGAATCTGTGGAATAAAGCACACCTGCAGTATCTTATTTGGAAGTAGCATGTTCCTTCTAGAATGTGCTGTGAACTTGTGACCTACTGTCAAAGCCCAGCTCACCTGAGTTTCTGTTCAATTCTGATGGAGGTTGAAGACAGTCCGACCCCACCCTGAAACTGCTTGTTCCAGCACACTAGTATTAAACAGTGCACTAAGAACCAGGAGCTCAAGGGAAGGGGGGAAGTGGATAAAATAAAACAAAGAGAGACAACACCGTTCTTGCGTTTCCACTGTTGAAGTGCTGCTAAAATCTGCAGCCCTCTCTGACTTCTGTAGAAACTGGTGCCTAATGAAACATAAACAAAGAACAGATAAGTGCACCCTATCCCTAAATGTGTTCCTGATTAACCCTTAATCTATTAGAAATTCTCTTCTAAAAGTACCTCTTAGATCCTGGTCTCTAGCTTCCAGGTTTGGAATGTGTTACTGTTCTGGGATGTGCTTTCTATTACTGTAAAACTTCTGTAAAATCAAACGAATTTCATTATCAGAATTACCAACATCTAACATTCACCTTAATATAACTAAAGCCTAAATTCGTAATAGCAAACTCACTTTTCACACATTTCCAGTCTTTTTTATAAAACAAATACTGTACTTTTACATCAAAATACAGCAGTTAATTTGCGCAAGTCCTTGATTTACTGTATGCCTTGCTGTCAATGGTTTCCTCTGTTCGATTCTTAAAAGTTCCAAGTAAAACAATGTTTATTTCACAAAGTTCCAAAAAGTATTCTTATAACAAAGGGTTTGAACACAAAGTTCGTGGGAAATATCTTGCTCCAAATTTTCTTCACATGAATCCAGAAATCGCCGTCAAAGTTCTTTCAGGTAATAAAAGTTGTGCACTTACTTGTTGCTGAAAAGGGATACTGATCAGTCTAACCTTGTCCTCTTTCTCTTTTGCAGGTCGATTGCAGTGGACAGAAGAGAGGCAGAGGCAAGAAGGAGCCGGAAACCGGAAGAAGGAAGAGCCAGCAGCCGCGCCCGTTGAAGCCAATGAAGGTCTGGAGAGAGCAGGAGTGCCAGCGCCGAAGGATCTGTTCTCAGGTAAGTGGGAGGTAGATGAGCACAAGCACTGGGTGAGGTTCAGGGCTGCCTTTTATAGACAGGGCTGGGTGTGGTTCGAAGAGCTGGGTGTGGTTCGAAGAACTGGGTGTGGTTCTCACAAGCAGGTGTGCAGAGCTTCAGTTATTATGCTAATGAATTGAAGTAACACATGGCCTAGGGAGGAGTTCTCTAAATAAGCCTTGTTAAAAGCAAGGTCCAATGTGTAAACAAGACAGCAATGTCCAAACGTGTGAATACATTGAGCAACATACACAGAAGTCCTAGGGAGGGGCTGAGATAACAAGAACGGCTTTCAATAGTATGTTTAAAGAGAGCTTTTACAGAGACCACTAGTGCAATGAGAGGAGACATGCTCTTTGCTGTGCATAAACCCTAACAATCGCCCCCCTCAAAGACCCTCCTACAGGACGCGGTTTCCCTGGATTTTTAGATAAAACTGTCTAATCAACCGTGGGGCATGTACACATGTACATAGGACACTGGTTCCCATGAATTCTCAGTTTCGTCATATCCTTTCCATTCTACTAAATAAGACAGACGTCCATGAATTCTTTTTGCGTCTTTTATGCTTTTCACTTCATATTCTAGATTTCCCCTAATTGGTATGGGTGGAGGTGGTGGTTCGGGTCGGGTTTTTGAGTTGTACGGTTTAAGCAAGGACACATGGAAAGCAGCATGTACTGGGTATTCTTTTGGTAAGTCCAATTTTACTGTTACCGGGTTTACTATGGCAGTTATACTAAAGGGTCCAATGAAACGTGGTTGCAGCTTTCGGGATCCCTCTATATTTAGGTTCTTTATGGAGAGCCATACTTTGTCACCGATTTTATACATTGGGGCCTCAAATCTGTGTTTGTCTGCTTGTCTTTTCATGCTTACTTTGTACTTTAATAAATGTTTCCTGGCCTTGTCTTGTATGTCACCTAATCTCGTTAGTCTATCTGTTACTGTAGGCAACAGGGAATCTTCTAACAAAATGGGTATAGCTCTAGGATGATACCCCTGCATGAAATAGAATGGTGAGCAAAGTAGAGCTGCATGCTCAGTATTATTATGAACCAACTCTGCTACAGGGAGAGCTTTAAACCATTCACTAGAATAATCAGCCAATAAACAACGTAGCATTTGAAGTAAGGTTTGGTTCAGTCGTTCAGTTTGTCCATCTGTTTCTGGATGGAAAGCAGTGGATAATGCCACATCTATTTTTAGTTTTTCGCATAATTTTTTCCAAAATCTAGAGTTGAACTGGCTACCTCGGTCTGACACCACTTTACTTGGCAAACCATGTAAACGCACAAATTCTCTTATAAAAATATCAGCAAATTCTGCCGCAGTTGGCAACTTCCGTAATGGTACAAAATGTGCCATTTTAGACAAAAAACCACTATCACTAACACTGTTGTGAAGGATTTTACTGGTGGTAAACCTACAATAAAGTCTACACTCACAGTGTGTCAAGGTTGTTTGGGTGATGGCATTGGTATTAACAAACCGTCAGGGGCCTTATGATAAGATTTATGTCTTGCAAGAACTGGACAGGTAGTGACAAATTGCTTAATGTCCTTACTCATATTATCCCACCAAAAGTGTTTTCGCACATTTTCCAGGGTTTTTACCCAGCCAGGATGACCTGCCAACAGTGAAGCGTGATGCCAAATTATCACCTGTGTTTGTAATTCTGTGGTGGGCACTAACAGCATGTTGTCGTGATACAATAAACCTCGTTGTATTGTGTTATGGGAATCCTTTAACCAATCTTGAGGTGCTATTTGCATGTGTGCATTATATAGATCTGTGATGAAATCCCTCTGTTGTACTGGTGCCAAAAGTTTTTGGGGAGGAATAATGGGTTCTCATATTTTGTCTTGTTTCATGTCTGAGGTATGTCTGTATCTAGATAACACATCAGATTGAATTTGTTGTGCACCTGGTCTATAACAAAGTCAAATGTACTAAAAGAATTTAACCAGTGCATCTGACGTGGAGTTAGTGCTTTTAGTGATCAAAAAAACTGTAGGTTCTTATGGTCAGAAAAGATGGTAACAGGGTACTTGGCTCCCATTAAATGGTGCCTCCATTCAGAAAAGGCTACTTTGATAGCTAATAGTTCTCTTTCAGCCACAGTATTTTGTTCAGCTGGTAAAAAAAATTTGGAATAGAAGGCTATAGGATGTAATTGGCCATCTACTGCATCTTGTTGAGAGAGAACTCCTCCTAAAGCTACTTCTGAAGCGTCCGCTTCAACAAAAAATGGCAAGTCAGGATCAGGATGTTTCAGAATTGGGGCTGAAGTGAACTTTTGTTTCAGGAGTTGAAAGGCGTGTGCCGCCTCATCAGATCAAAGAAATCGTTGCCCTTTCCGCAACAAGGTGGTTATTGGGGCCGCAATATCTGCAAAATGAGAAATAAACTCCTATAAAAATTGGCGAAACCCAGAAATTTCTGAACATCCTTCAGAGATGATGGTTCTGGCTAATCAGTAATAGCACTAATTTTCTTTTTATCCATAATTATTCCTTGAGGTGACAGGCAGTATCCTAAAAAGTCCACTTTGCTGATATTAAAAGTAAATTTTTTAACTTGATAATACTGCACGAACATGTTGGGTATGTTCTTCCGGGTTCTTAGAGTAAATGAGGATGTCGTCTATTTATACTATGACACAAACGTCCAGGAATTCGAGTAGGACCTCATTTATAAAGAATTGAAAGGCCGCAGGGGCATTACACAACCTACAGGGCATTACTGTGTACTCAAATAGACCAAACGTTGTCTTAAAAGCTGTCTTCCACTCATCCCCCTCTTTTATTCGAACCAGGTGGTAATCTCCCCACAGATCTAGTTTAGTGTATACAGTAGAATGTCTTAATTGATCCGACAACACAGGAATTAGAGGAAGAGGACATTTATTTGTTATTGTAGCCTTATTTAGTCCTCTATAGTCGATACACGCACGCAGAGATTTATCCGGCTTCGGGATAAAAAAAAGTGGAGATGACACCGGAGATGTGGAATGTCGGATGGGGTTCCTGGTTACCGCGCTTAACAGAAGCTTAGCACTCATCGGCTATCTTATTGGGCGTAATTACTTACCACGGATGTAATCGTTCCAGCTGTTCCCTGAGGAAGGGCTAGTCATCTGCCCGAAATGCATTGGGAGAATTAATTGCTGGATGACCCTTTAAGTTGGATGATGTATACGTTGCCTCATAACATTGATGAACTGTTCAAATGATGTGAATTAAACAATCATGGAACCTCTTTGAACTTCATGTTTAACATTTGGATTTAATCAGATGAACTGTTTATAAGACACTTCGTGTCTTTTTGCGCTGTGCACCAGGGAGCCTTCTTCCAAGTGGGGGGAGCTTTGTATTAGTGTCACTGTTCACGCTGTACTGCCACAGACAGCGTTCATCCCAGGCAGCACGCCACAGACTACCACTGTTCAAGTTTGGTCATACCCGGCTGTGCAAGTCCGATTCTCATTCATTTAGAATGTCGGATGAACCCAGACTGTAGTAGGTCGTCTAGGTAGGTTCTTAAATATTTGATCTCTTCGTTAGTCAAAGCATATACTCTGTTATTAGGTAAAGGGGCCCCTGGGATAAGATCTATACGGCAGTCATATGACCGACGTGGGGGCAACACACTAGCCTTCACTGGATCAAAAACGTCTTTAAAGTCAGAATGTTCAGGAGGGAGACTTGGTTCGTCTTGTGTAACACTAGCACAGTGTATTACTGTGCTCTGTTCTGTACCTGCTTCTTGAGAGCAATTGGTTCTACAGAATGAGGAATCCAAAGTAACTGTTCAGTTCACCCAATCAATTTTTGGGTTATGAGTTGTTAACCAGGGTACCCCGAGATTCAAGCCAAAATTAGGGGTATCTATCAGATCAAAGCTAATCATCTCTGTGTGCCCGTTTTGACAGACCATGACAAGGGGACTTGTTTGTTTTGTGATTAATCCAGAGGTCAATTCTGACCCATCCACTGCACATACTGCTTCTGGACAAAGCTTTAGGCAAGTAGGAAGACCTAATGCGTTAACTAACTTATTATCCACAAAATTTCCTGTTGCTCCTGAGTCCAGCAGGACAGGGAGAGAATGTCTAACTTGGGTAGTAACAATTAAAAAGATCTGAATTATGAAATGTCTAGGTATGTGCGGTACCATGAAGGATGCAGAATTAGAGGTTTGATTAAGATGTTTCTCGAATAAGTAACTTCCCCCCTTGTCGAGCTTAATCGTTTCCCGACTCAGTTGAGGAGATAGAGGAAACAGTACCCTTTCGTAAAGTTTTAGGTTTTACTGGACATTCTCTGGCAAAATGTCCTGCCTTGCCACAATATAAACATAATTGAAGTTTTCTCCTTCTTTCTATTTCCTCTGACGTGAGTGGACCTCTGAGTGTCCCTATTTGCATAGGCTCAGGTTCAAGGAGTTTATTATCTGTGTCTTTCTTCTCATGTCTAATAAAAGTTAACCGCAATTCCAGTTTGGATTTATCTCCCTTTTTTCTCCTAGTCTGTGTTCCAATTTCACGACTAAATCTACAAAGTCAGAATAGTCTTCTGGCAAATCAATGATATGAGTAACCCTGGGCGAAGCACTACGCTACGCTCGCGGAGTTTGCGAAGTTTGCGCAACTTCGCACTACGCGAGCTGCACGTAGCACAGTGCGAACATGCGTAGTGCAGCGTAGCGTAGTGCAGCGCTCATTTTTTGCTTGTTCGCGGTCCTGAACGTCATGTTCGTGACCGCAAGCAAGCAAAATGACATCCCGGCAAGATTCTCAACGCGGGGAGGTAAGGTTTCTCATTGTGAGTGGTTGCGCATGCTCGCGACTGCTCTCAATGAGAAACTACCAGTTCGCATTGAGAAAGCTGCAGCTCGAGTAATAATCTACTCTAGCAGCAGAAAACTACAGCTCGCACTGTGCAAGATGCCGTTTTCAATGATTGCACAGTGCCGGATGCTTGTCCGCACTGTGCAATCATTGAAAACACATCTTGCACAGTGCGAACATGTTACTACGCAGCTCGCGTAGTGCTACGTGAAGTTTGCGTAGTGCAAAGTGCACTTTGCGTAGCGCTACTTCGCGAACTACGCCCACCCTTATATGAGCCAGCGCGTCTTTTAACTCGCCTCTCAAACCTTTATAAAAAAGGGAGACACGCTTTTCTTCTTGCCAACGTGTCTCGGTGAGTAAACGATTAAAACTAGTGAGATAGGTCAATAAATCCTTGTTACCTTGTTTAAGATTTAAAAGCTCATTATCACTTGCCTGCATAAAAGTGTGTTTTGCAAAAAGGCTGGTCATAGTACGTTTAAATTGATTCCAATTATAGAGGATGGGATCATCTCTATCCACAAAAGGAATTGATCAATTGGCTGCTGTATCACCCAAATAAGACAAGACGAATGCCACTTTCGTAGCATCAGTAGGGAACTGTTGTGGTTTACAAACAAAGTGTAATTGGCATTGATTGATAAAAACATAGAATTTGTTACTATCTCCATGAAAACGTTCAGGTGCTGCTAAAGGCACGGCATTAGGAACATTAACAGTAACCTCAACTGGAGGAGAGAAAGTTGTATGTTTTGCTTGCGCCCCTATCTCTGAGGAGGTTTTAAATAAAGGCATAAAAGCTGTGTTCCACTGAGATTCCCTAGGTTTATACCTGCTGAAATACTGTTTTAAAAAGGTGTTTTCCAACTTTAATTTCTCTATTTCCTCTTGCATATGTTGCAAGATGCCAGACACTGATTCATTATGGGCCAAGTCCTCGTTTAGGGCCTGCGCCATATCCGTGGCGTCAATGCCCTCTATGTCTTCCCCGGCATTCATCGTCCAACAGAACTGAATATTTTAAAGGCTTGTGCTTCTGTCAAAGCCCAGCTCACCTGATTTTCTGTTCAGTTCTGATGGAGGTTGAAGACAGTCCGACCCCACCCTGAAACTGCTTGTTCCAGCACATTAGTTTTAAACAGTGCACTAAGAACCAGGAGCTCAAGGGAAGGGGGAAAGTGGATAAAATAAAAAAAAGAGAGACAACACCGTTCTTGCATTTCCACTGTTGAAGTGCTGCTAAAATCTGCGTCCCTCTCTGACTTCTGTAGAAACTGGTGCCTAAAGAAACATAAACAAAGAACAGATAAGTGCACCCTATCCCTAAATGTGTTCCTGACTAACCCTTAATTTATTAGAAATTCTCTTCTAAAAGTACCTCTTAGATCCTGGTCTCTAGGTTCCAGGTTTGGAATGTGTTACTGTTCTGGGATGTGCTTTCTATTACTGTAAAATTTCTGCAAAAACAAACTAATTTCATTATCAGAATTACCAACATCTAACATTCACCTTAATATAACTAAAGCCTAAATTCTTAATAGCAAACTCACTTTTCACACATTTCCAGTCTTTTTATAAAACAAATACTGTACTTTTACATCAAAATACAGCAGGGAATTTTTGCAACTCCTTGATTTACTGTATGCCTTGCTGTCAATGGTTTCCTCTGTTTGATTCTTAAAAGTTCCAAGTAAAACAATGTTTATTTCACAAGGTTCCACAAACAATTCTTGTAACAAAGGGTTTATACAACAAAGTTCGTGGGAAATATCTTGCTCCAAATTGTCTTTACATGAATCCAGAAATCGCCGTCAAAGTTCTTTCAGGTAATAAAAGTTTTGCACTTACTTGTTGCTGAAAAGGGATACTCATCAGTCTAACCTTGTCTCTTTCTCTTTTGCAGGTTGATTGCAGTGGACAGAAGAGAGGCGGAGGCAAGATGGAGCCGGAAACCGGAAGAAACCAGAAGAAGGAAGAGCCAGCAGCCCCGCTCGTTGAAGCCAATGAAGGTCTGGAGAGAGCAGGAGTGCCAGCGCCGAAGGATCTGTTCTCAGGTAAGTGGGAGGTAGACGAGCACAAGCACTGGGTGAGGCTCAGGGGCTTCCTTTTACAGACAGGGCTGGGTGTGGTTCGAAGAGCTGGGTGTGGTTCGAAGAACTGGGTGTGGTTCTCACAAGCAGGTGTGCAGAGCTTCAGTTATTATGCTAATGAGTTGAAGTAACACATGGCCTAGGGAGGAGTGCTCTAAATAAGCCTTGGTAAAAGCAAGGTCCAATGTGTAAACAAGACAGCAATGTCCAAACTTGTGAATACATTGAGCAACATACACAGAAGTCTTAGGGAGGAGCTGAGATAACAAGAAAGACTTTCAATAGTATGTTTAAAGAGAGCTTTTACAGAGACCACTAGAGCAATGAGAGGGGACATGCTCTTTGCTGTGCACAAACCCTAACACCTACTGGTTCCACTGGGTTGCTCGGTACACTGAGCTAAGAGTGTATTAGAGGGGAAGGGTGCTAACGAGACAGAACAGTTTTAAAAAAGTTGAGGAGTGATTACACAATTTAAATATTGCCAAGCTTTAATTTCTAAAGCAGTACTATGTAATAAAATGTTGTGTAGTTTTTAAATTTTAAACAAATGAAGCTAGATATAAGTTTGAACTTCTGTTTTATTTGCAATCTCTTCACGATAATCGCAAATAAATTGTGAAAATGTGCCAACAGGAACTTCATTTTGAAAGAGAGGGAAAGGGTTAATAATGCCTAACATTCACAAGTTGAGGTAGATTAGTCTAAAATGAAAGACATGATTTTATTTGCGGTCTTTCTCATAACGATGGAGTGGAAAGTTAAAGAGGTTTCCATTGTATAGTTCCTTTGTTTGGAGTGGTATACCAATGAACACACCCAATCACCCAGGTACTACTCATGCACCCATCCATTCACTCAGGGACTACCCATGCCTTCATTCACTCACTCAGGCACTACTCATGCAGTCACCCATTCACTCAAACAACAATCATGTACTCACACTCAGGCACTATCCATGCATTCATATATTCACTCCATGATCTTTTCCAATGACCCAGGAACAGCCCTCACACTCATCTATTTACTCAGGCACTACACATTCAATCACCAATGCAGTACCCATGCACTCATTCAAACACCCATGGCACTAAACATCCAATCATCCATGCACTGCCCATGCACTCATCCAATCACACAGGCACCACTCATGCACTTTTCCAATCAGGCAGGCACTATCAATGCACTCATCCATGTACCCTGGCATGACTCATGCACACATCCATTCATCCAAGCAGTACTCATACAGTCATTCAAATATCCAAGCAGTGCCCATCCAGTCATCAAATCACCCAGGCACAACTCATACACTCATACAATCACTCAGGCACTGCTCATACACTCATGCAATCAACAGCAACTAATCATACACTCATCCAATCACCCATGCACTACTTATGAACTCATACAATCCCCCAGTCAGTTTTTCTTTTTTTAACCATAAAATGTGGTTCTAAAAACAACCTTTTTTTTGTTTTTTTAAAAACATTTTTTGTCTTTGTGATGCAGAATAATCAGCAACAACAGGTTGGAAAATTAGAAGAATCACTCAAGAAAAAGTATATTCAAAAACAAAATTATCATTTGTGGCTTTTGGCTGCAGCACGCATAGCTGAGATGACCTGTCTCCTGCATTTGGAATCACCCAACAGGCCATGCAGAACATGGCTACATGAGAGAACCCTGGTGCCATTTCTTCCCTTTGATTTTCCACCTCCGCAGGAATCTTCTGGCCAGGTATTGATGTTCTAGGCACTGCTGTTGATGGCCCTGCATATTCTTTTGTCACATCACCCTCTTAAGTTGGTTGGTTGCTGTGATACGTTTTAAGGTGGTTAAGCATTGATCTTGTGCCACCACTATCTTTTTTATTGGAGCCTCTAGATAAAACTTTTTCACAAAGAGAGCATTTTACCAATTTTGCTACAGTTTTATACTCCTAAGAAGGGATTGTAAAAAAAAGTCCAGGCAATACTGGTCTTCTTTTGGGGAGGTTCTTTATCATCTGAATCTTCTCCATGGATTTCCTGCATGTCCTCTTGTAACTCCTGAATCATCTGCTCCTCTTCTGTATCTTCTGTAGTCATATACAACTTCAAAACGTCTGAAACTGCAACATTCCTCTCTCACGAACGTCATCCACCTGATGTCAATGCTGCTGCAATGAAATGAAGGTTCCAGCAAAAAGATATGGGTGGAGTCTTCCCATTAGGATAAATAAAAAATGTGTTATCCAATGAGATTACTGTATGTGGAGAAGTGTGGCTCAGTGGTTAGAGGCGGCAGACCCGGAAGCTGAGATCGGCCGTGGACCAGGGTTCGATTCCCCGCCTCGGCGGGTCTCGGGCTCAAAAATTCCACGGTGTTGACAATTCTCGCTCTGGTGCCTACTCGACTCACGGGATCTCACTCTGCGACTCTGGGCAATAGCTTGCTTAATCTCCACTACGGCCCCTCGCTGCGGGATGCCTGGCTTTCACCTTGTGGATACCCGGCCGGGGTATCTCACAGGGGAATACTAGGACGGGTTCCCTAAGCAAGCGCCTAGAGACCCCTGGGTTATAGCGCGCTATATAAATCGAAGCACATTTACATTTACATATGTTCCAATCACATGATGTTGGCGATGACCGATGTCCTTGCGGTTATCGGAAATGGAAATCAAAATTAATTTACAGTGAAATAAATATAGAAACAATGTTTTTTATAGTTTCTACATATGTACCTATGCTCAAATATCCCATATATTATGTGCATTTGTGCATTTTTTCCTTCGAAAAATACAACGTCATTATGATGCTGAGCATCACCGCGAACACAGAACATTTTTTAAGACGATTTGTCTTGAAATTCACTACAAAACTATGACTTTGTAATGTAGACTAATAAAGCTCTACTGTTAAATGTACTGTGAAATGTGTGTATATATATATGTTGTACACTATGTGTAAAAAACAGGTGCTCTTCACGACTACCGACATCACCGCGACAATGTTGGTAGTCACGAATATAAAATTTTTGTTGTAAAGATGGTTTTCTCCACAATTTGATCCCAAAAACAAAAGTTAAAACAATATTTTACTAACTATCTAGACTTAAACTTTATTTAAAAAATATTTTTAAGTGTATTTTTAGTATGTGAAACACATTTGCTGATCACAGATTCTCCACAGTAAATGTGACAATGTTGTGCCGGCTCCAAAAATTCTTAAGATTAAAAACAGTTATTAATGTACTTTCTGATATACACATGCCAAATTAAAACAAGCATTTACAATGCAATAGGTCTGTCAGGATTCGCTCCCTGTTCTCTCGTATCCACCACCAGGGGGCCACATAGTGGGACTTTCCAGTCTTCTAATAAGCTTCCAGACCCTCCCCTGCATGCATATCCTGACTTCCAGCCATTTGGACACTTATTGGGAAGTGACATCCATTCCCAATCCTTGCCGGGTTTTGTGAAAGCCAGCCTGCTTATACTTAAAGCCAGCCTACTTATGCCTGAAACTCAATTACCCAGAATTCCCTGCTCACTGCTTTGTCTCCACCCTTGCAGGCCAAGGACGGGTGAAGGAATTCAGCTCACCTGTGGCTGGCTGCTGCTAGCCTGCTCACACCTGCTGCGTGTGATTACTGTGAGCTCTTATAAGTCCTAGCTCCCTTCAGGCCAAATTGGTCATTGTAGCTGTTTACCATGAGACCAATCCTTGTTTCCAGTGTTCCCTGAGCTTTTTCTATTCTTGTTTCCAGTATTTCCTGAGCTTTAGTTGTGCCTTGTACCTGACCTACCTGCTGCTGTTTTCCTTGTTCCTGAATTAGCACTGCCTGCAGTGCTACCTTGACCCCTGAGACTTAGTATTCCTTTTTCCTGAACTGCAGCAGTTTCCCTTCTCCTGAATTAGCCCTACTTGGAATGCTACCTTGTTTCCTGAGTTCCTGAGTTATAGCTATTCCTTGTGCCTGAATTAGCACTGCCTGAAGTGCTCTTTTTTCCTGAGTTTGTGAGCTATAGTTATTCTCTGTTCCTGGGCTTCAGCTATTTCTTGTTCCTGATTTGCACTGCTTGCAGTGCTCTCTTGACTCCTTGACTCTTGAGCTGTAGCTATGTCCTGTTTCCTGAACTAGCATTGCCTGCAGTGCTACCTTGACTCCTGAAGCTTTAGTAATTTCGCTGTTCCTGAACTAGCACTGCCTGCAGTACTACCGTGACTCCTGAAGCTTTGGTAATTTTCTGTTCCTGAACCGGCACTGTGTAGTGCTGCCTTGACTCCTGAGCCTTAGCTCACTTCTTGTTCCTGCCCCAGCACTGCCTTCTAAGCTACTTTATTTTCTTTATTCCTTAACCTGCACTATTCTAGTATACCCTTGTAGCCTCCCCTTCTGTATATCCCTTTCCAGTCCCTGCCTTTCTTCCCATTTCCTGTGAATTTCTTCCTTTCCTGTTAAGCACTCCTTGTCTATGGTGCTTGTGTTTAGTTCTACCCCCTTGCTGTTACTACCTTGCGTGTTCCTGTTTGATCGCCAGGATCCTTGGGCACAGCTGACTACCTAGGTGGTGTTTCTTGTTCACTGTGAGTATCGTCTTTGAGTCACATTTATAACGTCACCATAGGTATAAGCTCCACAGACCCTGTGTTTGCATGCATATCCTACATGTGGGTATTTGCAGTCAGTATCTGTAACAGCAATTATGGGTGAGAAACTTACTGAGCTTCAGTCTTACCGTGTGGAGCTCCTGAGTGCTTTACCCCACACCCCCCTTTATTGTGAATGTTGTATTATATGTATGTCTTGCACGTCCGTCCCGGGTGTAGTTAGTCTGAATGCTAAATTGCCTTGTGGGTGCTCTTTCTTTCTGAGTCTTACCCTTCTTGTTCACTTGTACAGGCTTCCCCTTTGGATCTCTTTTTCTCCTCTGACTCCCTGTATGATCCTGAGCAGCGCTCAACTCCTCCTTTCTGTGCGCGTTTTCTACCCAGTAACCAGTTCCCAGTCCTTGCCCAAGTCCCTGACTGTGTTCCCCACATAGTCCCGGACAGTCCCTGACATAATGACCAACCCACATTTCCAGGGTCACTTGTGAAGTTTCTTTGCATTCAGTTAGCTACCATTTTTCTGTTACATTTCTGTTTGAACATCTTGAAGGTTTGTCAAAATGAGAGGTTTAAGAAACAAACACACCAGGGCATCATTTAGGTTTGTGCAGGGCAATTCACAAGTGCCCACCAATGAGAGGCATTTAGTGTCTACTTTACAGTTTGAGAATGTTCATGCTAGTCCTGAAACAATTAATCCTCTTATGAAAAATTGACATTTACGTTCTGAATATTTTACTCTTTGGCTCTCAAACACCTCTTTGCCAGATCCTGACTTAATCTTCTGTTCTGATCCAGATTCATTGTCGGTGTCAGCATTGCAAAAGGAGAATGATACCTTACTCAGTTTGCTGAACAAGAATTCTGATTTTCGCATGTCTGCTGACAGTGGTTGTAAAATACAATGTTCAACCACACAACCAGAGAAAGAGCAGATGTTTTCCATTCACATAATGTTACCCAGTCGTGCAGTCCAGTAAAGATCACAGTCGCGGATACTAAAGGGACCTTGTTAAATACCACATTCAAAGTAAACAATAATCTGTTTATCAAAAGAGAGAACAGACCTACTAGAGCACAGGCGGCCAATAGCCAGTTTGAACAAAATCCAAGGTTTAGTTCGTTTGCTTGTTGTGATGTTTCAAAGTCTACCGCTGTGCTTGTAGAAAAAGATCTACAATCTCCACAGGATATATTTGAATCAAGGGTTTTGGAATTACAGCAAGAGAATAAAATGTTTCAGACTTAGTTGAAAAATTATAAACCCGAGTTCAAGTGGGATTCTAAAACCCCCGTGAAAAACAACTTTTCCACCTCTATGTTAGCCTCCTTAGAAATGGAGAATGAAGCCTTGCGCTCTCTTTTACGTTTCCCTCAAAGCTGGTCGAGCGATTGTGTGAACAATAGAGTGGCTGATCCCTCAGATTCCATTCAGAAACACCATAGTACTTTGTCTCACAGTGCAGTTAATGAAAGTATTTGTTTGAATTCTGAAATTTCTACCTCATCTAATGCTAAACTGTGTATAGGCACTACATCTGAGATGTATCCGCCCACTTTTAAGGAACCCCAGATGCCAGGAAAGACACTATATACTGATTTTCTTCCTCTTTCTGGTAGTGAGGTCAGTTCCACACCGGGGGTATCACATACACTGGCCATTGACATACAGACTAAACCTGAACCAGTGCCCAACATAATCCCTGATGTGACAACACCCTCTGACTCGGACCATGCTCTTGATTTAACGGATGTGACACAAGTCAGCCTCGTTGCTGAGAAGAAACAAAATCCTGACCCCTTGTTTGCTCCCTTGCCTTCAAATACAACACACATTGAAAAGACAGGAAATGATAATTCCCTGTGCTCCAATGCATTTGTACCACCTTGTAATGCTGCAGAAAATGGAAAGATCTCCCATGACCAAATAATCTCTAGCCTATTTCCCCTGACTAAGAGTTCTGAACTGCCAAATGGTAAAGGAAGTCTGGTCATCAGAGACTCTGTGGAAAGCACTATTCTGATCCATCCCGAAGAAAGAACGTCAGTTTTAATGAGCCAAGGAAATATGAAGATTTCACTATTGTCAACAGGGATGTTCATGGGCAATCACCATTCCCAGAATTTAAAGTCTGTCATCCTTCTGCCTCTCTGCCAACAGCTAGTCTTATTTCAGAGTCTCCAGAGTCCGCAGCCGGCCTGCTGCCTTCTGAACTTCAGTCTTCAGCCTGCCTGCCGTCTGAGTCCGAGCCTGCAGCCTGCCTGCCATGTGTACCGGAGCCTCCAGACTGCCTGCTTTCAGAGCCCAAGCTCTCAGCTCACCTGCCTAGTAGGTCAGAGCTTCTGGCCTGTCTGCCTCCAGAACCACAGCTTACAGCCTGTCTGCCTCCAGAACGAGAGCATCCAGCCTGCCTGACTCCAGAACGAGAACTTCCAGCCTGCCTGCCTCCAGAACGAGAGCTTCCAGCCTGCCTGACTCCAGAACCTGCAGGCCGCCTGCCTTCAGCAACAAAGCTTCCAGGCTCCCCGCCTTCAGCACCTGAGCTTCCAGGCTCCCCACCTTCAGCACCAGAGCTTCCAGGCTCCCCGCCTTCAGCATCAGAGCTTCCAGGCTCCCTGTCTTCGGGCCTTGAGCCTCTATCTTGCCAACTTTTTGACCCTGTGCTTCCAGATTGCCAGCCTTCAGAGGTCTCAGTGCGTATACCTTCAGAGACTGAATCTCCAGCTTCAGAGACAAAACTCTCAACATGTAAACCTCCAGGGCCTGGGTCTCCTGCATACCTGCTTCCAAAGACTCCTGCATTTGAGTCTTTTGTATTTTTTACTCCAGGGCCAGAACTTTAGGTAAGCTTCCTGTCACCTCCTTCTTTTTCAGCCAGTTTGCCTTTGACCTCTGTGCCTCCTGCCAATCCGTTATCTGCTTTTGACCCTACACTCAATCTGCCTTTGTTTTCAGGGTGCTATTATAGCCTGCCATCATCAGGACTTCAAACACTTTTAATTCAGGCTTCTAAGCCCCTGTCACTGGATTTGGACTCTTCAAGTTCTACCTTCAATACTGCTGTTAATTTACAGACTCTTATCCAACCCTCCAGAACATCACAATTTACCTTCAGTCCTCTGATAGCGTGCACTGCATCTATGATGGAAATGGACTTTATTCTTAGGAGCAAAGGCTTTGGATCCAGTTCAAGACTTTGGGAGACGTTCTTTGGAGGGGGGAGTACTGTCACGATTTGCTCCCTATTCTTTCATACCCACCACCAGGGGGCCACATAGTGGGACTTTCTAGTCTTCTAATAAGCTTCCAGACCCTCCCCTGCATGCATATCCTGACTTCCAGCAATTTGGACACTTATTGGGAACTGACATCCATTCCCAATCCTTGCCGGGTTTTGTGAAAGCCAGCCTGCTTATACTTAAAGCCAGCCTACTCATGCCTGAAACTCCATTACCCAGAATTCCCTGCATACTGCTTTGTCTCCACCCCTTCAGGCCAAGTATGGGTGAAGGAATTCAGCTCAACTGTGGCTGGCTGCTGCTAGCCTGCTCACACCTGCTGCATGTGATTACTGTGAGCTCTTATAAGCCACATCTCCCTTCAGGCTAAGGTTGGTCATTGTAGCTGTTTACCGGTGAGACCAATCCTTGTTTCTAGTGTTCCCTGAGCTTTTGCTATTCTTGTTTTCAGTGTTTCCTGAGCTTTAGTTGTGCCTTGTTCCTGACCTGCTGCTGTTTTCCTTGTTTCTGAATTTGCACTGCCTGCAGTGCTACCTTGACCCCTGAGACTTAGTATTCCTTGTTCCTGAACTGCAGCAGTTTCTCTTCTCCTGAATTAGCCCTGCTTGCAATGCTACCTTGTTTCCTGAGTTCCTGAGTTATATCTATTCCTTGTGCCTGAATTTGCACTACCTGCAGTGCTCTTGTTTACTGAGCTATAGTTATTCTCTGTTCCTGGGCTTCAGCTATTTCTTGTTCCTGATTTGCACTGCTTGCAGTGCTCTCTTGACTCCATGACTCCTGAGCTGTAGCTATGTCCTGTTTCCTGAACTAGCATTGCCTGCAGTGCTACCTTGACTCCTGAAGCTTTAGTAATTTCCCTGTTCCTGAACCTGCACTGTCTGCAGTGCTGCCTTGACTCCTGAGCCTTAGCTCACTTCTTGTTCCTGCCCCAGCACTGCCTTCTAAGCTACTTTGTTTTCTTTATTCTTTAACCTGCACTACTCTAGTATACCCTTGTAGCCGCCCCTTCTGTATATCCCTTTCCAGGCCCTGCCTTTCTTCCCATTTCCTTGGTTCCAGTTCTAGTTTGCTGTCTTTCTATTCTGCTGTCTTACTTCTGTTACCTTGTATGTTTGTTACCTGCTTTCTGCCATGTGTGCCCTGTGATTTTCTTCCTTTCCTTTTAAGCACTCCTCCTTGTCTATTGTGCTTGTGTTTAGTTCTACCCCCTTGATTTTACTGCCTTGCATGTTCCAGTTTGATCGCCAGGATCCATGGGCAAAGCTGACTACCTAGGTGGTGTTTCATGTTCACTGTGAGTATTGTCTTTGAGTCCCATTTATAACATCACAATAGGTATAAGCTCCACAGACCCTGTGTTTGCATGCATATCCTACATGTGGGTATTTGCAGTCCGTATCTGTAACAGCAATTGTGGGTGAGAAACTTACTGAGCTTCAGTCTTACCATGTGGAGCTCCTGAGTGCTTCACCCCACACCCCCCTTCATTGTTAATGTTGTATTATATATATGTCTTGCACGCCTGTCCTGGGTGTAGTTAGTCTGAATGCGAAATTGCCTTGTGAGTGCCCTTTCTTTCTGAGTCTTACCCATCTTGTTCACTCGTACAGGCTTCCCCTTTTGGATCCCTTTTTCTCCTCTGACTCGCTCTTTTATCCTGAGCAGCGCTGCACTCCTCCTTTCTGTGTGCGTTTTCTACCCAGTACCCAGTTCCCAGTCCTTTCCCAAGGCCCTGACTGTGTTCCCCACATAGTCCCGGACAGTCCCTGACAAGGTCTCGCAATGACATTGTTTTGAGCTATTGGCATTGTAAATTGTATTGGTTTTTTTTCTTTTCGTGAAGCATTCATTCAATGGTGTAATGCAAAATGGCAATAATTATAGTCTTTTGCCATTGTCAGATCAGAGACATGAACGTAATGCCCTCTGGTCCATGGTACGCCTCTACAATGGTATGGTATGCTCTTGTTTGTAATAATAATTATTTGAAACACTTCCTGTTAGTCAGTTGGTAAGATAGCTCAGTGGGTTAACACGCTGACTGCAAAGATCTGTGAGTTCACGGGCAGGTCACCGATATGAATCCTTCTGGGCTGTCTCAGCATTTTGTCTTACTGCTAAGTTTGAAAAGGTGAGGATTTGAGACAGTCACAGCAGCTTTCTTTTACAGCGTTAAAAATGACCAAACAGCATGATCAAGCGCTGCACAAGATGACAAATACGGCCATATTAACTCATTAAAACACAAACCTTCATGACATTGGACCTTAAAGGCATTCATGAGTTAAGGCCCTAGGCGTAAAGCATTTCCAGTAAACCAAGCTGCACACGATGAAATGAACAGGATTAAAAAGCTGACAGTGTGACATAAAACCTGTTGTCATCCGCACTGTATGCTCAGCTGTCACACTCCCTCCAGATGGTGGTAATGATGAAATTCATGCCGCAGCGCTGTCATAGGTAAAGTCCCACCTCTGGGTTGCAGTCAAGCTTCTCATTGAGGGTGCACTGACGTCCACTGCTGCTCTCTGGCTCCCAAGCCTCAGAGTTAAAAGGAGGGGGCTGTGAGGGGTCCAGTTCACCAGTAACTTTAAAAGTTGGTAGGTAGTCATAGTTTCGAAGAAATTTTGCCAAATCTGTAGTCCCCATTCCCCTCTATGCGTCTCTCCACCAGAGCTGACCCTAAATATATATCGTAAAAGTGGCCAGTACACCCACTAAACGTGTCTCCGCGAAATCACTCTCACCTTTTAATCCATTGCTTGAAGACGTGGAGTTCAGGCCTCCTTAGCACATCCGTGTTTTGCTGGCAGAGGGTGACCAAGGCCAGCAGCTTGGGGCGGCGTGTGCCTGGCTGGGGGGTGCAGTCCCAAGGAGCAGCACGGGCTCACGCAAGGAAGCGACGCAAGTACAATAAAAGGTTTTAGGATGGAAACTAGGGCTTGGGAGTGCAGGGGGTGATTTAAAGAGACAGTGGATGATGGCGGGGTTTCTAGGGAGGGGTTATGCTCGGAACAGGTGACCTTGGAGGGGGTGGGGTGAATTGGGTCTCAGTGTGGTTCAGGAGTCATTGGCCTGCAGGGGTGGAATGGCGGCAACGGTCTGGTCGTTTAGGACGGGAGGCAGTGTGCTTGGAGCGGCTGACTTTGAGCGGGCTGGTATTGGGTTGAGATCTGAAACTTGTTTATGATCCACAGTTGGTCTTACTTTCTTCACAGCAACTTGCATATAAGCAAACTGAGTAAACAGAGCAGTGAGAGACACAAACAGTTTTCCTGTCATTGTAATGCACCCGATTGCACACTACAGTTCTGGGATTGGTGGGGTGCTGGTATTTTTGGTAAGGTTTAGAGGTAGGTTATCTCACAGAGTGTGGCCGGCACGTTTCGAAGTAGGCCAATGCATTTAGAGATAATTACAACTCCTTGTTTTGTATACCACTATTTACTGCACCTGTGCTGTTTCTAATGCTGTAAATAACAGATACTACTTTTGCACAGTTAATGGTTCATATTTGATATTGGCAGCTTTTGGATAGAACCTTTATGCGCCTGTGAGCGTGTTACGTGCATGGACGCACGTGCTGAAGGTCATAGCCATTTCTTTCATTCTGCTGGGGCGTACCGTAGCCCACTGCTTGTCGCCTGGTGGCTCTCAAGTTTTGAGGCACCCTTGCCCATGCAATTATAGAAATTTCTCAACAAAAGTGATTACAAATATTTCTGCGGAAAATGCGGCACAAGCCACATTCTCAGCCAAACATGTAGTTTGGTCGAAGTTTGATAGGACCACCACTTAGTGCCACCAGTATGGTTTTTAAACACTATAAATAACTGGTGTTAGTGCCAGTCTGTGCATGACTCTGCCCCATCCCTGCCAACCTTCTAATAAACCTATAGAATCCTCAAATGCCAGCTGCCCTCCGTCTCCGTGTTTCTTCAACGACGGACTGAGGCCAAGACCTCGCTACACAAATAGCGACCCAGCATGACCCTTCCCTACCCCTTTTTCTTATGATCAGCCTGGGCATCTTATGTTCCAGGGGTCTGGTGGTCAGGGGTGTTAGCGCCACTTAACCCACCCAAAAATAGAAGCCGGTCACCCTGTGAAAGAATGCAAGGCCGCTCACATTTGACAGTCGCACATGCCAAGACTCGGGGCGTCTCGGTGTTCAGGCGAGGATAAGCTGTGTGTGGGTAAACAAGCCTCACGAGAGACGCAGGGGGAAGGTGTGCCCTGCTTTGGTTACATTTTGGCTGTGAAACCATGTGATACGGTGTCAAAATTTCGGAGCGGGGTGGTATTGGGATGAGATCTGGGCGTGGATCGACATGGTGTGTGCGTACCTACATGCTCTACCTCCCGCTGCTCTTCTGCTTGTTGGCGCTGCGGTGGGAGACCCTGAGTGAGTGTCAGACATGGGGGGGGTGCAAAATACCAGAAGACTAATAATAATAATAATAATCTTTATTGTCCAGTTAATTAAAACCATTGCAATTGTTAGCAAATAAAACCATTAGTTAAATACAATTAGTGTATAAAAATATAAAATAAGAATGACTTCGTATAAAAAGTGATAGTGAATACAGGAATTTGTGCAAACACAGACTAAGGGAGATATATACTAAGGGACACATGGGGGACATTGAGCACGCAGTGAGACAAGAACTCGGGAAGACACCAACAAAACGTGAATTACGGAGGAGACTGATAGATGGGGGTGCCATGGGCACTAGGTGAGACTGCAAGGCTGGGAGACATACACTAGAAGACACGCACACTGGGATACAGGGAAAGGCACTGGAAGAGCTCACACAAACAATACACCCCAGCCCAGAAACATAACATAATCATGCTGTGATAGCATTGTATGACATAGCACTGCACAAAAGACTGTCTGAGTATTGAATGGCCTAGAGCCTTACTCGACTCTCAAACATCTAAACATCTGTAGCAAGCCATAACATATAACATTACACAGCATGTTATAAATGCATAACGTACTATGACAACTCACGGCAAACCTACAGACGTGATTTCCAGATTTCCCAGGTGAGGGGACACTGGCCACATTTTACCGGCTAGAAAATCCCTCTGGAAAAATGACGTGGATTTGGATGCATGTCTAGCCTGGCCCGAAGCGGGTCCCATCTGACACCTTCCTATAGCATGACGAGGGAGCAGGAAATGCCCACCTGCCCGTCACTGCCTGCTGTGCCCGTGGACATCATCTGCACCCCCCACCCTGTACAACATCCACCGCTCCCAGTTACCACCTGCAACAAGTGAGTAGTACATGTGATACTCATGGGATAGGGATGCCTGACACAATTTCACCTGGAAGAACAAGGTCTGCACTGTTAGTTCTCATATGGCCAGGTACTGCCGGAGGACCCCCACCCTTCCGTTATCCAACATTATTAACGGGACATGAGAGGGATTTCTTTGAAAGGCGGGGGATCTATCGACCCCCGGCCATATTTATTAAAACATACAAAATAAATAAAAAAATTGAAATAAAATAAATTTACACAATTACGCAGAAAACGTTTACAATTGATATATACAGATATCAGATGGCTAACCTTAACATACTTCTAGTACAAGGTATTTCCCATCCGAGACTAAAATATCAATCACATACAATATTTATTTTCTGCATACCTATTTGGGCCTATGGCAAGGTCAATAACTGGTGACTGGTGTCAGATCCTTACTGAATCACGCCCCTGGAGTTCTAGGAGAGACCACTTGTCCTTCCCTTTTACCGGGAGGGTACTTCACCCCCTGGTTACCCCCGTATGCCCGACTAACCACGCCCTTCCGTCGAAGTGCGCATGCTCAAAGGGCCCATTTACTGGGAGGGTACTTCTCCCCCCGGTTACCCCCCGGTTACCCCCGTACGCCCGATTAACCACGCCCTTCTGTCGAAGTGAGCATGCTCAGATGGCCTGCTTACCGTGAGGGTACTTCCACCCCCTGGTTACCCCCGTACACCCTATTAACTCCATTAAAAGGGGGCCCTTGCATCTCTGAGCCATTTACAAGCATCATTGTGCACGTGCGGGGTGGCCAACCAGCCTAGAGAAAGCGTGACTCTCCCCTCCCCCGCACCCATGTACCCAACAGGCTGCACCTGCCCCTGGAGTTCTAGGAGAGACCACTTGTCCCTCCCTTTGGGCGCCCCCATTCGAGAATGGCGCCGCCCCCTAAGGACTTTAAATTAACTGCTCACGAATCGTGACCTTACCGCCACAGGCCAGCATAGTTGACCGACTATCTGGCCCCCCTACCCTCCTACACTGAAAGGTCATGCCCTGCCTCAAAAATCCCCCTAGCCAAGCATTATATTTTTCAGCTCCTACCAACTCACTGCAAGGTCATGCCATGTCCCTATCTGCGCCTAACTAGGCAAGAAGAACCCCTGCGACTGCTTCATCCCCCAGTGCGAACAAATGGACACCGTCTTCTTAGGAAGCACGGTTCCCCCCTATCCACTCCTGTGCCCTGTGCTGTAGTCTATAAGTGTAAAGCCCTAGCTAACCTCAGCAGTCTATTACTAGGTATGCTTCCAATGACCCAATGGCCTCCCAGGCTCGTTTCCTCCCCTTGGAGGCTCTGGAATGTCTGGGTGTACCCTGGTGCACCAACAGGTCACCTCACTATACATCACTAACTGGGCCTAAAGATCTGTCTGAAGGTTTCATTCCCTACTCTGGCCAGACAGACACCATCTTTGGATTCCCTGGAGTCGCTGTGACAGGGTGTATCCTGGCCCTAGACGTGTCAAACCACCTACTTCAGTGTTTCCGACCACTCAATCTTGCTCAAATTGCAGGGTCATAAAGCTGGGGCTGGCCTACTCATAGGCACTTGACACCCCCACTTGGAGCCACTACTTGGCCTCCGTCATCAGTATCATGGTGCAGCAGATATTCACGCCTCCCCTGTCCCTGCTAATCGTTGATGTTGCAATTATATAATTTTAAGGCTAAGCCCTGTGCAAGCCTACCTCCCTACTACGGAGCCTTATAACACCACGTAGTGTCAATTATGAAAGGCGCCCGCGAGCACAGGCACCTTCATAGCAATAACCGTTTCACAACAAGGGTGTTGCTGTGACACCTCCTCCGTAATACTTGTGCCCCTGGTTAAGCTGTGATGGTATACACCTGCAATGCAGTGCACTGCCCATTTCCCACAACTGGCAACACAAATGGGTGACAATTACACACTTCAACTATAATGCAAGGGTAGCACCTTCTCCTGCGGGCACCGCTTGAGCCGTTGAATTGACCGCCCATCACACTTGACGCCTTGGCTTGACACTCCTGTTCCGGGTGTACAGGTCTCCTTGGGTGTCCACCTCTTTCAGTTGTTGCGGTGTGGAGCACTTCCCAGGTATCCGCCATGGATCTGGTCATACATAAATGGAAAAACAAACACAAACTATTGTGTCACATGCAGAGAATTTAAATTAGTGTTACAGTGAGGGTGCCTGGTATTATGACCTTCATTAAGGAATAGACCTGGAGTCTACAGTGAATGCAATAGCCCCTCCATGCTTATTTCAGGATTGTTGAAACCTGGAGCCCGCCCCAGAGGTAACCTACATGTAAAGTAAAGAAGGTTTTGGGCCATATTTGGCAATTCACGAAACTACATGAGCTGACCCTACAGTGATAGGTCTGAAAACACATTTCACCGGTACACCCCTGCTGGTGGCCTTACCGGTGGTGCAAGCCCACTACCAGTTTTTGGCTTACAGGCCATGGCACCCCCCCTTATAGCCGTGGAAAATACAGTAAAGCTAGTTACTGTTACAATTTCCACCGAGGGCACATGCCGTATCTAAAATGAATCAATAGCGGCTACATGGTTACTTAACCCCTTCCACGCTGATGACGAGCTGGGCTCGTCATGGCGTAGCCTCCTCGCACGCTGATGACGAGCCCAGCTCGTCACATAACATGCGTTTTCGAAAATCTCAGCGCGCGAGCGGACTTAGGTTAGCGCGCATGAGGTTAAGGAAGGTATGCAGTATATATTGGAGCTCTTTCAGTCCCTTATGAAAGATTCCCCCTGCCGCTAAGTCCAGTACCATTTACCCTACCTGAGTAACATTGACGTCATACTTCCAAATGAGAGCGTGCAATTAATGTAGTAGTGCGTCGGCTCTTTTCAGGACTGGTTGACCTGAAGCTAAGGGACTCGAAGCATTGAGAAATCCAGCATAGTTGCAAAAGACATGATGTTGAAAGCCCATAACATCACTTCCAATGTCTGCTTTTCTATCAAAGTCTTTAGGCATAGGATATACAATCGAAAGGGACACAGTCTTTTGCCAGTTCAGCAGTAAAGTCTTTAAGCATAGGATTAGCGCAATACTATCCATGCCGAGCTGTAAAATTGGCCCAAAGCCTTTACCACTCTAAGCACAACCTTACAGCTTTGGCTTTTGGTAAAATACCACCCAAGCCAACCCGACATGATTAAAAGCAGCCCCTGACATGTGTTTCACTCTCATTAGAGCCCTCAGATAGGTATAGCTCTGTCCCTACCCCAGGGAGCACCCAATTTAACTCTAAACAAAACCCGTCTAGAAATAAAGTGCTTCATAAATTATACCATAAAGAAGCAGAGAACTCTGGGTAGTTCTCAAGTTTAGGTGGAAATCAGCTCCTGTATAGAGCACTCTCCACATCAGCGGCACACTAAATTTGCTCACCTCAGGTGCCTTGCTGAGCGTAGCGTTTTGGTCTCCCATAATAAATGAGATAAGAGTCTTTTACACACTACTGGTTTTCCAAGCCCATCATTAAAAGTAAAAACCCTTTACTGTTATGTGGGTTATTCCCATTGATTTAATACCCTGATAAAGACAAATCTAGGTACAGGGAAACTGGCTGGGACTGCCAATTCCACTTCGCACCTTAACTTTGAGTCTGAGGTGGCGTAACCTTTCTCATATGTTGTGTGCTCCGACTGTGCCCTGCAAACATGCTCATAAATACCCAGGAATACATGCTCCTAAAATGCTTGTAGGGCAAAGTCTAGTGATCCCTGCAGGGTGAAAGCCTGTGCCGCTCTGCTAATCATCAGCGAGGAGACACCATCAGGAAATGTTCACTATTGCGGGTGTGTTACCCAGAACCCCCGCTCCTACCCCATGATATACTTACTATCTGTGGCAAAATGTTGTGACCCTAAAGGAGGAAATGCTGATCTGAGCTGCAAACTTCAACAGGTAATCACCCTTTAATAACAAAATTGCCCACTACCGCAGCGCGTAGCAACTCCTACCGTTGCCGGTCTACCTGGGCCGTTGGCATGGGCGGTTGAATTTTGCAGAGCGGACAACAAAGGCCTGCCCACATCACATGTCATAACCTGCTTTATCCTGACTGGGTGCTACGATCCTGAAACTGATAATTGTGTACTTTGCAAAGCATGTTAATCGTAATAAACAACCGATTCTACCACTAGCGACAAATGGATTTTTTGACCAAACATATTGTCCTAATGTTACCTGAAAAAGAGAGGAGAACCTTATTTGTAATTCTTGCGCCCCACCCGAACTCTTTTAAGATGTGGTCACCTAAAGTAACTTGAGTGGGCTATTGTGCATTACAACTTGGCGATTGAACGGATGGGGATGCCATACATAATATGTACCAAAGGTTTCAACCCTTACTGTGCCCACGTGTTCCTTGCAACCTGCACCAGTCTATGCTAAGTTTTTGCATGCTATCACCCACCCTACGCCATACTGCTTATGCTCCGTCTGAAGCGGCATTAGTTTAAGGTTAAACAGCGCCCCCCCTTCCTGTCTGTCCGTGTTTTCAACAGAGTACGTCACGTGCGCTGCAACAACCCGCTGGGTCACAGTAAATCAGAGCTGGAAGCATGAAACAATCATGGCCCGTCCACTGAGGAAGATTCGAACCCTTGACCAGCTATACATTTATGGGGAGCACATTCCACAGCATTCTGCATTTCATGTATGCCTACAGTCTAATCATCAGCATTATACCTTTTAAATGCTTGTTTCATAATACCAACGCTGTAAGCATGAATGGCTTGAAAACAGAGGACTGCGTTATGATGTACCTAGCATTACAAACAAAATTAAAGAGACCTTGTGTCGTGTTCTTGCTTTCTTTCTGATGTATATTGCATTTCAAACAAAATTAAAGAAACCTTGTGTCGTGTTCTTACTACAATTATACAAAAACAGTGTCAGCAGCGGTGGGCTGTCCCAAATGCCGGAGCAAAATATGAGGTGTCCATGCAAACACCTGCATACGCCTGCTCTGAGTAAGAAGTGGCCCATAGAATAGTCATTGTCCAGTGCATGACTTCCTGACCTCCATCTCGAGTCAGGGAGCCCGGCACCAATGTATGGAAGCGATAAAGTACCTAACCGCACTATTTAAGTTTGTGCCAACAGCTTAGAGAACAATGAGCACATACTCCCTAATGAAGTGCCGCTATGCTCAAGGGATATGTATCACATTATGGTTTTAAAGTTTCACCCATCTCACAAGTCCCTAGAAGGAGAAACACGAATGTGAGACTAACAACATTGGAGACGATCTCTGCTACCACAACTCATACCATGAACCAATTTCGGGACATTCCCCAGGCCGTAAAAACTGCGACATCCGAGGGGCATGCCGTTGCCTGTGGCGATTACACTGTATATCGGAACTGAGGTGGAATTCCTTAAAGAACACCGCGTTGGCCAACAGCATGCGTGCATTATGAACACATTTGTGCACAAGCTCCGCCACACGAAGAAACACGGCGGGCACAGGAATATTCCTAAGCATGAGCGGAAAATCCGTTCCGCTCGCGGATTTCGCGGATTTTCGGTACATTCGCAATCCGCGAGATTCGCGAATTTCCCGCAAAATCTGCGAACGAAAATCCGCGAATGGAACAGATTGGGTCAAAATTTCAAGCTGACTTTTGTAACTCTTTTAGAATAGCGCCAGCAAGCTGCCAGAGCCCTTCTAAAATAGTTACAAAAGTCAGCTTCAACAGGAAGCTCTAATAGATAAAGTAAAGCAGGTGCTTCTCAAATTCAGTTACACAATCATTAATCACCCCTAACTTGGAGTGCCATGGACTCTAGGAGAGACTGCAAGGTTGGGGAGACGTGGCCACTGGGAGACATACACTAGAAGACAGGCACACTGGGATACTGGGAAAGGCACTAAAAGAGCTCACACAAACAATACGCCACAGCCCAGAAACACAACATAATCTGATATAAAATGATTGTAACTGTATTTATATAGCGCTTACTATCCGGACGAGGCGTTGAAATGTAGGAGCACGCAGTGACAGCATAGCATAACATAGCACTGCACAAAAAACTGTGCGAGTGTTGAATGGCCCAGAGCCATACATGACTCTCAAAACATCTAAATACCTGTAGCAAGGCATAGCATATAACATAATACAGCATAATATAAATGCATAACGTACTATGACAACTCACTGCAAACATACAGACGTGATGCAAAAATATCATAACACTACATAGCGTAAAATTGATATAGGTGACATGCTGCTTCTCTTTCATCTCCTGTTAAAAAGGTTGTCAGTGCCTCGTAGCCTCGTAAGGCTGGGAGAGGTGCTGTAAAATGACCCCCATGCTAGATATAACAAAGTCATTGAAAAGTGTGCACACTATCCTTCCAGCCCACCCCAGGAAAAAGATCACCCCACCGTGCTCGGGACGGTAGAGGGAGAGAGTAAAGTGACGGTGGGGATTTCGGAAAGGGAATGAGGGTGCAAACGGGAGGAGGGGAAGAGCCCACGCAGTAGCGGCCCATCGCAGGAGTGCTGCCAGGCGAACATGGGGCGGGGAGGGGCAAGGTAGGGGGATAGTAAAGTACGGAATATGGCCGAATAGAGGTAAGTAAACATATTAATAAATAAAACAAATTTCGTTGCGCTTGCTGCATCGCATTTGGTTCTTACCTCTGTTACTTGTGGAGTAATCTCGCAGGGAGGATGTGAACAACCTCCACCGTCCCCCACCTTTCCCTAGTAAAGGAATGTATACTGACCAGGGCAAGGATGGCACCAGGGGAAGAAGTCTTTACGTACAGATGAACAGGACCAACAGGAAGGCAGCTTGTGGGCATTCATGCGCGTCCTAGATAACCAGAATCCTTGTAACCTTGTAATCCACGAAGTGCCAACAAATAATAATAAACTCAAGAAAAAGTGCGATGTGACAAGGGTAATCTCTTGGCTGCACGCACCTGCGTGTGCCACGAGTGTAGGACAAACACCAACGCTTCTGCGCAAGTGCAACAACGGTGTTGTGACAATGTACACCTGTACTTTTCACGAGGAGACAAAGACACCAGCGCCTCTGCGCGAGTGTGTGGGGAGAAGCATAAGCAGCCTCGCGCTCCTGCATGTACTGACAATGCCAAGGAATGACAGCGCTCCTGCGTGAGTGTCGGTCAGGGTTTGGACGGCAGCAGGCTCCTGCGCATGCTGCAATGAGGCAATAATAAAATAAAGACCACTTGCGCTTTGGTGCGAATGTGGTGGACGGGTTTTGGGTGGTGACGTGCTCCTGCGCCTGTCGCTATAATGTAACAAAAAATGAGGACCACAAGTGCTTCTGGGCGAGTGTGGGGGCAGTGTCGTAACAGCGCGCTAAAACACCTGTCCCTCGAGAAACAAGAACACACCAGCACTCCTGCACTAGTGCAGGGGTAGTGTGGGAATAGCGTGATCCAGTGCCTGTCACCGGGGGAACAAGAACACACCAGCACTACTGCGCGAGTGCGGGTGTAGAGTGGTAACAGCACACTTCAGCGTCTGTCACCTAAACTGGGGATGTTGCTTTCCTTGCACACAGACGTCTGTAGAGGCCGTCAGGCGAGTAGCTGGATACAAAGCACTGTCAGGTTGGACGCCGCAGGTTTATATGCCGTCCCAACCGGCACTGTAAGGCTTGTCTGACCTGAAGGCAGCTTCCTGTACAGGAAAGCTGAACCGCTAACCGATCCAGCAGTTCCTGTTACAACGCCTGCAAGACGCAGACCATACATACCCCCTCATTCATCCAAAATGGACCTTTCCAGAGCTGTTCAACAGTGAGAGCCATTACTGTACCCCCCACCTAAGGCAGAACCCTCAACTAGACAGGGCTGGCAGGGCGTGGCTTAAGGGGATGCCATGCATGGAAGGTATGAACCAACGGGGGCATGAAACAAATGGGACATGGAATTCCAGTACCTTTCCTTCGCACCATATCCCTTCCAGTCCACTAGGTAAGAGCTTCCCTCTAGTTCTAGTCAAGTATGGCCTTCACCTTGTATTCCTTGTGATCGTCCCTGATTACAGGAGGTGGAGGGGAAATGGCACAGCCTTCCGGATGAACTGGTTGTAGGAGGGAGACGTGGAACACCTGGTGTATTCTCATCTGTGGTGGCAAGGAGAGCCTCATTGACACCCGGTTGATGACTTTATCAATGGTGTAAGGGCCCACATAACGTGGCAGCAGTTTTTTGGGTCCATGCACATTGAGGTTCTTGATAGATACCCACACCTTATCCCCGGCTTTGTAGTCGGGGTCAGCTTGTCTGTGTGCATCAGCATACTGCTTGTGACTTTCCTTGACTTTGGCTAGCTCGAACCAGGCCTGTTGCCAAAGGTCGTGAAGGTGTGTGGTATTCCTGCACTGCGGGTATGTGACTGGTCTGTTGTTTTTCCCATGGCTCTGATTGTGGGTGCCATCCCTGAAGGCAAAAGAAAGGCGACATTCCTATGAATGTGTGTTTGTTGTTGTTGTAGGCGTACTCTACCACCCAGAGCACCTTTGACCATTCTTTCTCTATGGATAGCAGTACACAACAGAGGTATTGTTCCATGGTCAGATTGGTTCATTTTGCCTGTCCATCTGTTTGAGGATGATACGCTGAAGAAAGACGTACTTCCATTTCCATAGTGTTGCATACCTCACCCTAGAACTTAAATATGAACTGGGAACCCTGATCTGTGATAAACACAGATGGCACCCCATGCAACCGTACTACGTTGGTCATAAATATCATAGCCTGCTCAATAACTGACAGCAGCTTTCTCAACAGTACGAAGTGTGCCATTTTCGTCAGGTGGTCCACAGTGGTGAGAAGCTGGTATTGGTCCTGGGTAGTTCGACAACAAAGTCGATTGATATGGTGTACCAAGGATATGAAGGCACCGGAATAGGGTTCAATAACCCAACTGTATGTCTGGACCAGATCTTTCCAGAGCACAGACAGAACGACGGGTTATGTGGGAGTGAACATCGGTGTCCATGGATGGCCACCAGAAGTCTCTGTGTAAGAGGTCCATAGTTTTATGGTATCCTGTATGGATAGACAAGAGATGGTTGTGGCACATGTACAGAGCCTGTTGCCGATGGTCTGCCAAAGGGAGGTAGTAACAATCTTCTTTGTACAGGAAACTGTCTCGTGCAGTAATCCCTGTGAGATCACCGATTCATTCCTCCGAATCGTTTTGTTCGAGGTATTCGTGTAACCGGGACAAGAAGGAGGAGGAAAGAACCACCCATTGAAAACAGCGCTCAGGGAGGATAGACACAGGTTCGGCTTTGGTTGCCTCTTCTTCGGTTTCATCCAACCTGGATAGGGCATCTGCTCTGGCGTTTTCCTTTTCTGGGCGAAAGATGATCAGGAAATTGTATTAATTGAAGAACAGGGTCCACCTTAATTGTTTGGAAGTAAGAGCCCGAGCAGAACGGAGGAACTGTATTCCTGTGTCGGTGTATATGGTCACTGGGTGTCGGACGTCCTTAAGGTAATGATGCCATTCTTTGAATGCTGGTTTGATGGCTAGTAGTTCACAGTCCGAAATTGTGTAGTTGCGTTCTACTAGTTGTAGTTTTCGAGAATAAACGGCCACAGGATGCAGCAGGCCAGTTTCAGCGTTTCGTTGTTACAACAAACCCCCAAGGCATTCTGTGAGGCATCGGCCTCTACTATGAAGGGCTGCTCAGGGTCTGGGTGTTTTTAGGACGGGAGAGCTTATGAAAATATTCTTCAGGTCCTGAAAGGTTTTTTGGCCTTCGGATCCCATAAGAACTTTACCCCTTTGCATAGTAGACTCATGATGGAAGTAACGATGTTAGAAAAACCCTCTATAAAGCACCAGTAATAGTTTGCAAACCCCAGGAACCCCTGGACTTGTTTAACGGAACAAGGTGACGGCTATTGCAATATGACATCGACCTTTCTTGTGTCCATTGTGATCCCTGCAGGGGTCAGGATGTGTCCCAGGAATTCGACCATGGTAGTGTGGAACACGCTTTTTTCCAGCTTGACATATAGGCCATGTAGTTGTAGCTGCTGCAGGATAGCACAAACATGGCTGATGTGTTCGGGGACGTCTTTGGAATATATCAGGATATCGTCGATGTAGACGGTATGGAAAAGATCGATGTATTCCCTCAATACTTCGTCGATGAAGTACTGGAAGGCCGCAGGGGCATTGCACAGTCCGAAAGGCATCACATTGTACTCAAACAGACCATATTTTGTTTGGAACGTGGTTTTCAGCTCGTCTCACTCCAGGACCCTGACGATATGGTAGGCCCCATGCAGGTCCAGTTTGGTACAGATGGCTGCATCTTTCACTTGATCCAAGAGGTTGGATATAAGTGGTAAGGGATACCGGTTTCGCTGGTTATGGTGCTGATGGCTCTGTAGTCGATGCACGTTCTCAGTCTCCCTGCTTTTTTGCCACAAAAAAGAGGGAAAAAGAAACAGGCAATTTGGAGTGGTGCATGAAACCATTTTGTAGATATTCATCCAGATAGATACGCAGGTGGTTGTTTTCTTTCTCGGTAAGAGTAGGCACGGCTACATGGGAGTGTAGATTTGCCGCAATATAGGCATATGTTCTGTTTTCGCCTTTTTTCTTTTTCTTCTCGGGATAGGGGGACCACAGATTATGTCTGTTTTCATTGGTTCGGGAGTCTCATGAGTCTTTACCGGCTCATTTCTGGGTTTGTCTCTGAACATAAGGAACCTGGAGTTAATGCCCTTTGATTTCTCGTTTTTCCACTCCTGCAGTCGGTAGCTCCATTTCACAACCAAGTCCATGAAGGATGCAATGTCCTACGGGGGTTCAGACAGCTGCGAAATAAGATCCTTTAACTGACCTCGTAAGCCTTGGTTGAATACGGAAACCTTTTTGGATTCTGGACATTTAGCTTCGATTGCTAATCTGTTGAAGGTAGTGATGTAGCGTAACAGATCGGAAGTACCTTGTTTAAGATTGAGGAGGTTTGTTGTCTGCAGCCTGTACAAACGTGCAGCAAGCGAACATTCTTCGTAGGGTTTCCTTGAAGACAGGGAGACTATACAGCATAGGATCGTCATTTTCAACAAATGCTATCGACCACTGGGCGGCGTCTCATCCGAGATAGGAAAGGATGAAAGTGACCTTGGAGGCATCGTCCAGGAAGGCAGTAGCATGTGCCATGAAGTGCAAATGGCATTTATTGAGGAATATGATGCATTTAGAGCTGTCGCCATGAAAGCATTCCGGGGTGGCTAGCCGGACTGTGTAGGGGGCTATGACTTGTATGAGGGGTTGGTCCATGAGAAGCGGGTAAGGGTCCCCCGGGAGTACATAAGGGGGGCCATAATATACCCTCCTGTCTGGCCTTAACAGCAGGGGCAGGACCCCAAGCCCCCATCTGTTCAATGGCTATTTGACTTTGCAAGGCCGTTATATCTTGGCATATACTCAGGTTTTCTGCCTGCATGCAGGTCAGCATTGCTGCTATATCCTGCAGGAAGATGTAGGGGTTGCTCATGTCGTCCAGGCCAGATATTTCTCGTATTCTTCGTATTCTGTCGGGACACCACAAGTCTTACCTCTATTACTTGCAGAGTAATCTTGCAGGGAGGACATGAACAACCTCCACCATCCCCACCTTTCCTTAGTAAAGGAATGTATACTGACCAGGGCAAGTATGGGACAGGGGGAAGAAGTCTTCAAGTACAGGTGAACAAGACCAACAAGAAGACAATGGTGTTGTGACAATGTACTCCTGTACTTGTCATGAGGGGATAAACACACTATTGCTCCTGCGTGAGTTTGTGGGGAGAAGCGTAAGTGGCCACAAGCTCCTGCACGTGTTGACAATACCAAGGAACACTAGCGCTCCTGCACAAGTGTGGGTCAGGGTTTGGACGGCGACTCGTTTCTACGTGTGCCACAATAAAGATCTTCTGCGTGACTGTGGTGGATGGGTTTTGGGTGGCAATGTGCTCTTGTGTGTGCTGCAATAATATAACAAAAAAATAAGGACCACAAGCCCTCCTGCGCGAGTGCGGGGGCAGTGTGGTAACAGCGTGCCCCAACGCCTGTCAACGGGGGAACAAGAACACACCAGCGCTCCTGCGGAGGTATTGTAACAGCGTGCTCCAGAGCCTGTCACTGGGGGAACAAGAACATACCCATGCTCCTGCGTGAGTGCCGGGGTAGAGTGGTAACAGCACGCTCCAGCGCCTGTCATAAGGACTGGGGAGGTTGCTTTCCTTGCACACGGAGGTCCGTTGAGGGCATCAGGCGAGGAAATGGATACGAAGCACTGTTGGGTTGGGTGCTGAAGGTTTATATGAGGCCTCAACCGGCAGTGCAGTCTGACCTGAAGGCGGCTTCCTGTACAGGAAAGCTGAATTGCTAACCGGTCGAGCACTTCCTGTTACAACACCCACAAGACGCAGACCATACATACCCCCTCATGCATCCAAAGTGGACCTTCCCGGAGCTGCTCAACAGTGGGAGCCATGATATTATAGTTAGCTGAGCTAACTATAACTCATGGCCCCGCCATGTCCTGCTTATGACCTCACATATTACATCCCTCATGACATGGTCAGTGAGATCCCTCATGATATCCCTGATGACATCTCAAATGGCATCACTAATGACATCACTGGTGACATCATCCACAGAATCTGACACACCCACTCACACCCCAATATAACCATTAATACACCCACTCAAACTTTCACACTACCATTGTCAAAACCATTGATACACTCATACTAGTACTTACACACCCACTCAATGATTCATAGGTCTGCCCACACATCCATTCACTCACTCATACAGCCACTCATACACCCACTTACTCACTAATGCAAACACTGACATATCCACTCATATTCCCATACAGCCACTCACTCACACTCAACACCTTCCATAATTTTGTTTTCTTTGATGATGTCACCTTGGGTTTTGAGTTCTGTTGTGAAATTATCCACGGATGGCCACCTTAACTATCAGAATGGGAGAACCATGGTAGTCAACAGTCCCCAGCCACAAAGGTTACCATCGGCAGTGCTGTTTTTTCAGCCAAGGGCACAGTGCATGCTGAAATTGGTAGTTTCACGTTTCCCCTCTGTAAGTATGGGCCTAAGGTGCCAGGATGGTTAGTGCAGAGACTGCTCAAGGCCCTCCCTAGTGGTTGGGTTCAGTGGCAGCTCTGAACACTTTGTGTGTCACTGAATACCTTGTGCTTGGCTGGGACTGTGCTTGCCCAGTCTGGTTTTGCATCAATAGAAACCTATCTCCCCTCCATTCATGTTACTCCATCAAACCTGGATTTCATAAAAAAAACTTTAATAATTTCAGGTTTAAGCTCCCCTCACTCCATGAACAGTGTGTGGGATTTACTGTAATCATGCACTCTTTCACAAGCATATGCTTCTTTTCCCTGAATCCTCACCCCCTTCCTCTGAGGAGACTTGTGTAAAAAGTGATCAAATAATTATTTGTGTTGTGGCATCATGTGCTATGGTGGCACGCGCCATGATGTTACTTGCAAACTGGCTAACTTGGCTAGTCCACCCACTTCTTTTTTTTAGGACTTGTGCCCTGGAGGAGGAGGTGGTGGTAGGTGGAAGGTGGGGACGTAAGGGTGTCATTCAGTATAATCACGTGTGAAACTTGTTGTTTACTGCACAGTTTTAAGTGGGAGAGCAGTCGGGGTAGAATCTGATTACAGCAAACACTGGTGTAGGCTTGTAGCAGCGTCGGTGCAGGAAAGTGGAAGGGTTGATGCCACTGGTCAGAGTAGGGGTGCCAGCACACTCTTCTGGGGCAAGAGTAAACAATAACCAGGGAGCACCGTTGGGGACCTATGCATCTCCTCTCTCCTTGTTTCGGGACCTAGCAGGGTTGCAAGAGTGTCTTAGGCTCTCACGGGCACACCAATTAAAAAGTAGAGAGATTTATGATTGGCCCTTGGATCTTTATTTCCTTTGGACCATATCACTACTGAGGAAGTCAGAGTCCCACAAGTTCTCTAATTGGCTGCCAGCTACATGCGAAAAATGTTGGGGCCAGCCATTACAGGACTCTGGGACTTAGCATAACTAAACAAATACTTTCAGACACTTTAAGCATGCCTATTTGAAAGTGGAATACTCTGCTAAAAAAGTTTCCATTGATTTAAGAATTAAAAGGAATGATTACGAGTAAAATAAAGTGCCACAATAATGCCACTAAATTTCAATTTTGTGCCACGAATTTTCAATTTTTGTGCCGCAAAATTTGCAAATCTATGCCACAATATCCTGGGGGTGGGGAGGTCTGATTATATATGAAAAAAATTAGTTTTAATACATATATCTCTTTGAATACCAGGTTATTGCCTGAAAAGGGATTTATTAGAATGGGATTGCTGGGCCTGAGGAAGGCGAGACGGCTCTTACTGGGCAGTAAAAGTGCCCGAAATATTTCGACACAAAAGCAGTAAGGAGAGACAAAGGGGTCCTAATTAACCCCTAGACCATTTCCATTTTTTCAATTTGAATCCTATCCAGGGAACCCATGTTTAAAGACTTTGATGGGTATTTCTGAGGTCGTTTTACACTTGCACTATAATTGTCTGTCTCTTTGTAGTTTACTGAATGCATCCCTACATAAATGTTTGTATTGTCCTCCTCCTCCCCTTGCTACATACAAGGAGCAGCCCTATGATGAAGCATGCCACTTTCTAGTGGCTGAGGGTATTTTTTAAAAGAACCTTACATTTTTCCAGAGAGGGGTGTTCCTTTACACCAGCCTCTTCCTGAATTCCTCTTGTAGTGGGTATTTGAATTTATGATAGGGTGGTGTGGTGATATAGTGAACCTCCTGTCCTCCGATTTGGCCTCCTCAAAATGGGTGTTCTTCAACTGCTCCAAACAGTGTCTAACGACTTACCTCTTGGCCGCCTGCGATTACCGCGCTGCGATGGCCGGTTCTCCTCCACCTTGTAAGCATGAAAATGCTGGATCTGGTGGCTGAGTGGACCAATACATCCAGTCTTTGGTCAAAGGTACACATCTTGGTGGGTCCACTCAGCCTCTCATCTGTTCAAGGTCAATAAAATGAGCAACATTGAGATGGTAACAATCCACATCTGTTATTCATTTCCAAGATGCCCCAAGGGGTGAACGTTCTTATTACAAATACATTTGCGCCAATTCTTGGGCCCCGAGTGAGGCAGACAATGAATGCTTATTTCTGACATTTTGGGCCCCCGCGGACCGTTGTTTCTCTCTTGCTGTTAAGCCTCTTTTGGCCTCTCTTGCTTTTCCTCCCCAGCAGCCACAGACATATAGAACTGAATCTAATTCCGAAGCTACCTGCTGTTGCACTGACTGCGTCCTCGCCATGCCGATTCTTAATCCTCCGTACCTGACTCTCCAGACAGTCTTCAGCTGAACGTATATTTTTCCTGCCATTAAGACTTGCCCTCTTGTAATCTCCTAGCAAAAATCTTAATGTTTTTGTGTTTGATGGTAACCTTTGTCTCATACTTTGAATGTGTATCCTCTAGAAGCAGATTTTAGGTTATTGTAATGACCTATGTGCTCACAAATGTTCTACCTCCACGGATGCTCTAGTGTTCTAGCTCACTGCTCAATGAGATCCTGGCTGTGTTTTACAATTTTCATAATTTTTGTAATTTTCTCTCATGCTATCCTATCCTCATGTGTCCACTCTCACTGGTAATCTCTCTTTTTGTGCTTCACTGACCTCCCTATCTCACCTGTTTCCCTCCAACTGCTTTCCTCCCCTTCGCTTTAGCTCTCTATGCTCATACACGACTCTTATCTATTTCCATATTGCACATGCTAACGCTCAAACCTCACCTGTATTGTAATTTCTGAATATTCTCTTATTTTCATCTTTATCTCGTACTTCACTGACCTCCCTCTCTCCCTATCTCTCCCCCTGATTCCCCTCTCGCTTTACTGCTTCCTTTCACTCCTCCGCTTCTCTTTCTCCCTTTTCCTCAACTCACTGACCTATCATGTCCTCATTCAACCACTCCTTCATCCCCCAAGACTCTACCATGTCCATACATGGCCCCAACTCATGGACCATTCTCTACCCTCCCAATCTCTCCAAAAATGACAAAAAACATTTTAAACATAAATTACTGACTCAGCACCCTGAAACACTAATTGTCGATAACTACCTCAGCCTCTCCTCCCCTATAAAAACCAACTACATCTTCTACTCCAAACGCCCCTCCCAATGGAAAAGCATCTTCCTTCACCACCTCCCAGTATCTTAATCAAGCAAAATTCCCTATGGATTTAAACTATCTACTACCCCTTCCCCAGCTTTTCTCGGTGAAATGGACATCTCCATATTTAAAACTGGTAATATTCTAATACATGCCTCTGAACACCACCTCTCCATCTTTGAGTTCCATTTCAATACCTTGTCCTTCCTATTATCCAAACCTTCTCCACATCCCTCTTCTGCCCAACCTCTCGACTCCCTTTTGCTCTTCCCCTCACCCTGACCCTAACCCTCCCTCCCCTATACGTCTCAGCTGCTAACGCTGTTTCCCTAAACTCGCAATCCAATTGCTCACTCTCCCCACTGATCCTCCCTCCACCCGGCTTCTCAACGACACTCTTTGTCTCCCAATCTTACATGCTCTCCAATGATCAACTCCCTCCAACCCCTAACGTTATTCTGGTCACTCTCCTACCGCCCCCCCCGTCCTGGAACTCCCTAATGCTCCCCTCCCGGCCCCAATTTCACCCTCTCAGAATTTCATTCCACCCCCAAACCAGCAGTAGATTATCCCCACTCCTCTCTCGCCCTCTTATCATCTCAAACCATATCTCCTGAATCTACAAATGCACTGTCTTTCTCATCAGCCCTCCCTTTGTCCAACTGCCTGAGCACTCCTCTTACCCTCCCTCCCGGCCTCTCCCCCCTCTTCACATCAGACTTCCTCCTCCAATCAACATGAAAGACATCCTATCCCCCACCTCCTTCTCAACCGTGTTCCCCCTCACACTTTTAATCCAGACACTGTCCAATATAGAACACAATCTCTCAACCCTGAAAGATTTCAACTCCTCTAAGGGCCCTTGGTCACAACGCATCTCTAATCTCAAACCATGGAGTACTACACTCCTCTGCTGCCGTACCCATAGTCCCCTCTGAGCTTTGAGCTATCTCTCCTCTTCCGACTTCCTTGACTTTTGAAACTCTTACCTTCCAAATTCATCGATTAATAATCCTCCCCTCCTCACTCCAACATTCCTGTTATTCTGGAGACTAGCAGAATTCCCTCCTCCCCATCTCCCCCAGACCTCCACCCCAACTTATCTCCATCCATGCGTGCTCTCCCCTTAAAGACAAGCCTAAACCCTTGCCTGCATGCTTTTGAACTGCCGTTTGGCTGTCCGACATGCGATCGAAATTTCTGAAACTATCCTTAGTGAAGCTATTGACATCGCCTACCTCACGGAAACCTGGCTCAATGACCACTTAACGTCCAGCCTTGACTTGCTCTCCCCCCGGTTACTCTATCATCAGAAAAGACAGAACTGATAGAATAGGAGGAGGATTAGCCAAAATTTTTAAAAACGAGCTTCAACTTTCCCTTGTCAAGAACTCTGAGTGCGCTACCTTTGAATACCTTGATGCCAAACTTAAACTTCAAGGTTCTCCCCCGATTCGACTACATAATATCTACCACCCTCCTGGTGATCCTCTGCCCTTCACTGAGGAATTTTCTGATCTTCTTACCCAATCCCACAAGACCACTGACTCATTGTCAGTGAATTTGCTCCCTGTCCCTCGCAGCACCACCATTAAGTAAGGCCTTCACTCGAGCCCCTGCACTCTCGAGTGTTGGTGTTCGAGGCCATTCTCCACCCGCAGGTTTCACCTGCACCTCAACCCTGGTGGTCCAGTGGACCTCTGTCTCCATTCTCTTGCCCCGCTTTTTCTCTCCTTTTTCACTAGTTTTTTCCCTCACTTTTATCTCCCCCTTCACTGTCCTTCTGGGTCTTTTCTCCATTTTCTGTTGTTTTCCCCTCATTTCAAGCTCCCCCTTTCACTCCCCTTCTGTGTCTTTCCTCCGTTTTTCCCTTGTTTTTTACCCTCATCTCAATCTCTCCCTTTCACTCTCCTGTGTCCTCTGTGTCTTTCCTCCACTCTTTCTTGCACTTTTGTTGCCTTATTTGCACTTTTCTCTCTCTTTTTTCCTTTTTCAGCCAGTTTTTTCCATTGCTGCTGCCCCAGTGGCCCCTCCCCCCAGCACGACCAGTGCAACTGGCCCAATCCAGCTCCCCTTCCTGCTCCCGCCTCCCAGCTGTCTAGGCCTCCCTGACCCCTACTTAATGACCCCAACACTGCAGCCCGAACCCTGCACAGTTGGATCTCTAACAACGCCAACACCATAGCCCCCCTCAAGAAAAACAACAATACCCACGCCAAGAAAGCTATATGGTTCACCACCGAACTTCGAGAGTTTAGATGCACTTGCTTCCGCCTCGAAAAGGCCTGGAGGAACACCAAATCCACAGAATCCCACAACAACTTCAGAGCTGCCAACAATGCCCACCACCAACTCATCAGAAAAATGAGGAATAAGCGATTGAAGACAGAATCTCCACTCATGCACACAACAGCAAAGAACTCTTCAACATCATCAAGGAGTTTGCCCAACCCACCAGCGAGTCCACCAACATCCCTCCCTCAAGACCTCTGCAACAAACTCAGCACCTTTTTCCATCCCAAAATCAAGAGCATCTACGACAACTTCGACAAAGACAACCAACACACTGAACACTCGCCAACCACCCCGACACCCTGAAGCCAGCGATTGACAACTGGACAGCCCTTACCACTGAAGACACACTGAAGATGCACCCATGCTCTGCCACACCATCAACCACTCCCCGGCAACCGCCTCGTTCCCTGACGACTGGAAACACGCTGAGATCAACCCCCTCCTGAAGAATCTCTTGGTGGACCCCACTGACCTCAAAAACTACAGACCCATCTCCCTGCTCCCGTTACCAGCAAAAGTCATCAAGAAAGCCATCAACAGCCAACTCACCACATTCATCGAAGAGCACAACATCCTCAACTCCTCCCAATCCGGCTTCAGAAAAAACTACAGTACAGAAACCGACCTCCTCGCCGCAACTGACAATGTCCGAAACTTACTGGACAAAGGAGAAACAGCAGCCCTCATCCTCCTCGACCTCTCAGCGGCGTTTGACACAGTCTCTCACAGCACCCTAATATGCAGGCTCCACGACGCAGGAATACAAGACAAGGCCCTCGACTGGATCCGCTCCTTCCTCTCCAGCAGAACGCAGCGGGTCAGACTCCCACCTTTCCTCTCGGACCCTACACCTACCACCTGCGAAGTCCCCATGGGTTCTCCCTCAACCCTACGCTCTTCAACGTCTATATGGCTCCGCTCGCCCCCATCGTCAGAACCTACGGACTCAACATTGTGTCTTACGCAGTCGACACCCAACTCATCCTCTCCCTATCCAACGAACCCAACACCCCAAGACACAACTTTCGAGAAGGCATGAAAGCTGTCGCCAAATGAATGAAAAACAGCTTCCAACAAATAAACACCCACAAAACGGAAGTACTCATCATGAGCCAAAACCCAGATGTTGGAACAACACCTTGTGGCCCCCCGCCTTCGGAAGCCCGTCCACCCCCATAAACCTGAGAATCATCCTAGACTCAGAGCTCAAAATGTACCGCCAGATCAACTCTGTCTCGTCCTCCTGCTTTCACACCCTCTGCCTCCTACGTAAGACCTTCAAATGGATCCCCCTCGAACACAGAAAGACAGCCACTCACGCTCTGATCACCAGCAGCTCGACTACGGCAACACACTCTATGCCGGAATAAATAAAAGCCTCACCCGCAAGCTACAGAACATCCAAAACGCTGCCACAAAAAAACTGGTCCTCAACCTGCCAAGACCCTGCCACGTCTCCCAGCACCTGAACACACTCCACTGGCTCCCCATCGAAGCTAGAGTCACCTTTAAGATGCTAATCCACACTCAACAGGCCCTCCACGCTACCTGACCAGCATACCTGAACTGCCGACTCAAATTCCACGCACCCCAAAGGACCCTACAATCAGCCCAGCTCTCCTACGCCATGGTTTCCCCCGCACCAGAAAGACCAGATCGGGAGGCCGATCCTTCTCTTTCCGCGCAGCCTGAGCCTGGAAGGACCTTCCGCTCCACCTCAGACAGATAACATTGCTCCCCATCTTTGCAAGAAACCTCAAAACCTCCTTGATGGACTGGAATCTGTGAACCCTCCATACCCCCAGCGCCTTGAGACCCTTATGGGTGAGTAGTTAAGCTTAAGTAGTTACGCTTAACAAACACCTGATTTGATTTGATACTCACTTTCAAACATAAAAAAATCTCTTCCTAGGTAATTTCAACTTCCACTGGAATGAGTCCGAGAATACCACAGTCAACCTCCTCACTAATCGTCTTGAGATCAGTGACCTCAAACAACTTTGACATGCTTCAACCCAAAACAAAGGGGCCACTGCTGACGCCATCATTGCCAAAAATTACTTTGCTTCCCTTTCCAATATCATCCCCATCGACTGGTCTGACCATCACCTCATTCTGTTCTCTATCGCCACCACTGCTCCACTCCCCCCACCAAAAACATCAAATCCATGAAACGGACCAGAAACCTTAATCGTATGCCCCATGGTGAACTGGAGTCTAAACAACAAGCGCAACTTCTTCTCACCCCTTTCTCCCAAAATGCTAGCGAACTCACTGAGCATTTTAACAAAACTGTCATTAATGTCTTAGACCAAATTGCCCTGTCAAAACTTAAAACTCTAAGGAACATTCCATCCAAATCGTGGTTCAATTTTAATCTCAATAACGAAAGATCTGCTCTTAGACTAACAGAAATAGCATGGAGGCAACATCCATCTCCCGCCCTCCTTGCCCTCCTCAGATCTGCTAGATCTACCTACAAGAAACACATTTTCTCTGAAAAGGCTTCATTCTTCCGCACACAACTTGATTGTGCCAAAAACAGATCCAGAGAGCTGTTCAACATACTTTGAAACCAAACAACTTCTGCCCCACCAAAGCTCATGGCCACAACTGAAAGATGTGAAGAAATTGCAAACTTCTTCTCTGAAAAATAACAAAAATAGACCAATCCTTCATTGTATCTCAGATCCCCCAACCCCCTACTTACCACCAACTCTACTTCTAAACCACCCTCCTTATCAACTCTCCCTCCTGATTCCTCCTCCCACCTACTTGCCACTACCCTTCCGGATTACAGCCTCTCAACCGCACAGCTTAAAAACAACACCTCCTGGCATAAATTCCACCCTGTAACTGAGCTTGAAGTCTCTGACATAATTTCTAAACTCAAACCGTCCTCACACCCTAAAGACCCTCTCCCTTCTACCCTTTTCCAGGACCTAAAGCACATCATTACCCCCTCTTGGCCTATCATCAACTCCTCCCTTACCACGGAATGTGTCCCTCCCTCCCTACAACTCGGAAAAATCACTCCCATTCTTAAAAATCCCAATGCCAACCCTAATGACCCTAACAATCTCCGCCCAATCTCCAACCTCCCCCTGCTTTTCAAAGCCCTTGAAAAATGTTCCCTGCTTCGACTGGACAAACACATTGACACATTTAACCTACTGGACTCCTTACAATCCGGCTTCCAAAAAGGCTGCAGTACAGAAACTGCCATGCTTAATATTGTTAACGATATCCACCACTCCCTAGATAATGGCGACACCTGCCTCCTTATTCTTTTCGACCTCTCTGCAGCGTTTGATACTGTTAACCACCTTGCCTTACTTAACGCGCCCAAAGATCGCTTTGGCATCCATGGTCCTGTCCTTAAATGGTTCTCCTCCTTCCTCCAACACAGAACTCAACAAATCAACATCTGCAACTGCCTCTCAAACCCTACACCTGTCTCCCTTGGTGTCCCCCAGGGATCCATTCTCTCTCCCTTTAACCACTTTATGGAGCCCCTTACCATCATTCTAAAACAAGCTGGAATCAACTACCAATTCTATGCTGATGACACCCAACTTTACTTAAAGATTAAAACCCACTCTGATGTTCTGCACCTTAACAACACCCTAACAAAAATCCAATCCTGGTTTCACTCCAATCATCTCAAACTCATCCCTAAAAAAACTGAAATCCTTCTCTTCTCTCCAAAAAACAACCCTCTTCCTATCCAAACATGGATCTCTGACCTTAATGCCCTCAACTGTCTGCTCTCCTTATTCAATCAGTAAAATCCATTGAAAATAGCCTAACGCTTCAGGTCCACATAAAAAACTCGGCTAAAGGAGCACTCTTCACTTTCCGTCATCCCTCCCCGCACTCAACACCGGACGATCACACACCTGCTTCCTGGCCATCCCGAAGTGCACCCATGGAGCTTTCACCTGCCGGAACTGCAGCTTCACCAGCATCCGCCCCACCATGCTGCCAACCAGGAAAGAACCCAACCACCTCAGATGCATCCTTCTCAACTCCCGCTCTGCCCGCAACCACGCCGTTGAACTCTGGGACCTACCCGACTCAACCTCCCCAGACGTCGACTTCCTGACGGAGACCTGGCTGAACCCCGCCTCAGCGCCCGACATAGCCATAGCTGTCCCGGAAGGCTACAAGATCACCCACAGGGACTGCATTAACCGAGCAGGAGGAGGAATCGCTATCGTCCACAGGAACACTCTCAGAGTCTCGACCAACACCGACGACACACTCAGCAGCGCCGAACACCTGCACTTCCAGATCCACATGACCCCAACACCAACCTCAGAGGAACCTTCATCTACAGACCCCCCGGACCACGACCACAGTTCAGCGACTCCATCTTCGACTTTGTCAACACACATGCCCTCGCCTTCACGGACTACATCATCCTCGGGGAACTGAACTTCTACCTCGAGAACAACAATGACACCAACTCCACCACCCTGATCGACAAACGAGCCAACCTCAGACTCAGACAACTTGTCACAACACCCACCCACTCTGCTGTTCACAGGCTTGACCCCATCTTCTCCGCAAGCCCCCACGTCTGCTACAACCATACCACCGAACTTCACTGGACCGACCATCACTGCATCCACTTCACCTTCAAGAAACCCACCATGCACCACTGCACCGAACAGATGCCTTGCCACTGCTGGAGCAAAGTCACCGAAGACCAGCTAACCACCACCCTCGCCCAGAGCCGACCCGCCGACCCCACCGACCCCAACACCGCCATTCGCAACCTCAGACAGTGGATCAACGACTGCGCCAACACCCTCGCCCTGATCAAGTAACCCTCCAACAGTCACACCAGCAAGAAAGCCAGCTGGTTCACAGAAGACCTCCGGGCCTCCAAGAAAACCTACCGAAAGCTGGAGAAGATCTGGCTCCGTGAACGAACACCTGACAGCCACACAGCCCACAAGAACGCCACCTGCAGACACCATCACCTCATCAGATCCACCAAAGGGGCCTCCTTCAAACACTGCCTAGACAACAACGCGCACAACAGCAAAGAACTCTTCAACATCGTGAAGGAACTCTCCAACCCCAGCTCCGACACCAACAACGTCCCACCCTCGCAAGACCTGTGCTACTTGCTGGGTCCTTCTTCCACCGCAAATTTGCAGACATTCACAACCGCTTCAATGCCACAACTGCCCCAACAACCACTGAGCCCCCATGACCACCATCTGCACCAACCGCCTGCTCTCCTGGACCAACATCAACGACGACGACACCATCAAGATCATGAACACCATCCACTCTGGATCTCCGTCAGACCCATGCCCACACCACATCTTCAACAAAGCCAGCACAGCCATCGCACCCCATCTCCGGAAAGTCAACAACACCTCCTTCGAGACAGCAACCTTCACAGAGAGCTGGAAGCACGCCAAGATCAATGTTTCCCTCAAGAAATCCAAGGCAGACCCCAAGGACCTCAAGAACTTCTGGCCCATCTCACTGCTCCTGTTCCCGGCAAAGGTCATCGAGAATACTGTCAACTAACAACTGACCCGCTACCTCGAGGAGAACAACATCCTGGACCCTTCCCAGCCCGGGTTTCGCAGCAACCACAGCACCGAGACTGCCCTCATTGCCGTCACCAATGACATCAAGGCCCTCCTGGACAACGGAGAAACGGCGGTCCTCATCCTCCTGGACCTGTCAGCTGCCTTTGACACGGTCTGCCACCACACACTACGAACACCCCTCTACAATTCCGGGATCCAAGAGAAGGCCCTGGAATGTACCACCTCCTTCGTCTCCAGCAGAACACAGAGCGTCCGCCTTCCCTTTTTCCGCTCTGAACCCCCCAAGATCATCTGCGGCGTACCCCAGGGCTCATCCCTCAGCCCAACTCTGTTTAACATCTACATGGCACCGCTCACACACGTCGCCACTACCTCAACATCATCTCCTACGCCAATGACCCCCAGCTGATCCTCTCCCTCACCAAGAACCCCCACACCACCAAAACCAACCTTCATGAAGGAATTAAGGCAGTCGCTGAATAGATGAGGTACAGCCGACTGAAGCTGAACTCGGACAAGAGGGAGGTCCTCATCCTTGGATCCACCCCTTTGGCCTGGGATGACTCCTGGTGGCCGACAGCACTGGGAACCGTTCCAACACCCACGGACCACACACGCCACCTAGGGGTCATCCTCGACTCCACCCTCTCCATGACTAAACAGGTCAACGCCGTCTCCTCCTCCTGCTTCAACACCCTCTGCATGCTCTGCAGGATCTACAAGTGGATCCCCACTGAAACGAGAAGAACGGTCACCCAGGCCCTCGTCAAAAGCAGGTTGGACTACGGAAACGCCCTCTACGCAGGAGCCTCAGCCAAACTACTGAGACGGCTCCAACGCATCCAGAACGCCTCTGCACGCCTGATCCTCGACATCCCACGCCACAGCCTCATCACATCCCACCTGAGAGACCTGCACTGGCTCCCGGTCAACAAGAGGAGACCCTTCAAGCTCCTCACCCAAGCACACAAGGCACTCAACAACAGCGGACCAACGTACCTCAACAGATGACTCAGCTTCTACGCCCCCACCCGCCAGCTCCGCTCCGCCGACCTTGCCCTCGCCACAGTCCCCCACTTCCGAAGAGTGACCTCCAGCGGCAGATCATTCTCCCACCTTGCCGCCAAGACCTGGAACACACTCCCCATCCACCTACGGCAGACCCAAGACCTGAGGACCTTCGGAAAAACTCCTCAAGACCTGGCTTTTCAAGCAGTAGCAGCATTCCCCACTCCAGCGGCTTGAGACGCTCGCGGGTGAGTAGTGCGCTGTACAAATTATATGATTGATTGATTGCTTGATTGATCTCAAGAAAATTAAACCCTTCATGCCAGTGGATGACTTTAAATCAGTTGTCCAATCTCTTGTCCTCTCGAGACTTGACTATGGTAATGCTATCCTCCCCGATACCCCTAAATTTCACCTAGCCCCTCTCAAATCTGTGCTCAACCTAGCGGCCAGGCTAATCACCGACTGCAAACATTTTGCCTACATCTCCCCAGCCCTTAAAGCCCTCAAATAGTTGCCCATCGAAGGCAGATCCTCCTACAAGATTGCTTGCATTACGTACAAAGCCCTTCATCAAAAGACCCGCTGTATCTCACTAATAAACTCAACAAAGCAGGATGCTCCCGACCACTGAGAACTACCAGCGCCCTCCTCCTTCTCACTCCCGTGTTAAAAAATAAAGCCACACAATCCCGCTCAATCTCCAGAAACACCCCTAACATCTAGAATTCCCTCCCTTAAGACCTGAGCTGTAACCCCTCCTACATCAGCTTTAAAAAAGACCTCAAAGTGCACCTGCTCAACAAATATTGCGACCATAATCATTTTTATTCCTCAGCTTTTCTACTCTCTTCCTTCCATCTCTTTTTCTGTCCCCGCCTTTCGCCCTTTTCCTTTTCCACCTCCTTCCATATTTCCTCCCCCTAGTTATACCTCCCTTCCTTTGTCTATGCTTCTCTCCCCTATTCATGCCTAACCACCCCTACCCTCCTACCATAGAGCCTTCCTCCATCGCACCTGCATTACTGTATAAAACTCGATTACCTGTATCCATTTTAATTATCCAGATAGTTCTTTACTGCCCCGCTGACATATGTAACTTGTATTATACTATTTGTTCTGTGAAATCTATCCTGTTTGAATTCCACGTTATGAACAATTGTGATATTCCTGTATAATATCTATACTCTTGTAAAGCTCTCTAATACCCCCGGGTCGAGCCAATGCTATATAAAACATTTAAAATAAATAAAATAAACCAAAGTTGGGCCGTAGGCAGTGAGTGGGTGCAGGTTTTAAGACTGTGCTTGTGTAGGGCCTTAGGACAGGGGACTACTGTCCTAAATGACAGAGGGAAATGCTTCCAATTGCCATGTATGTATTCTTTAAAAAAAATTCTCTTTGCAAAGCGTGCAGTTGCAAAATTGTGAGTCACCTGACCTTGTAACTGGCCTGCCCCCCCACCCCGCCTACCTCCCGCCCACCTTCTGGATACATTTACATCAGGAAAGCTACCAAAAAGATTAAGCAGCATAAATTCAATACATGAAAAACAAGGTTAATTCCATAGAATATTCACAAAATAGGATTTTAGTACAGGAAGAAATAGAGCTTCAAATAAAACCCTTTCATGGCCTAAATTTAAATCTAGATTCTGAAATGAGTCCATGACACACATGCATGTGTTGTAGTACTTCACTAACAAGGCCGTACATTAAGAACATTCCACTTACATGTTGAAACTGGAACATTCATATAGAAACCTTTTTGGGGGAGAATTAAAATATCCAAAAGTCTCCCTCAAACTCTTCTGGCACCAATGCGGTAGAAGGGAAGTAGCAAAGTACAAAACAATACATCCACACATTTTCATCATCTGACCCTGCGATCCCCATCTCATGACCAGCTTGACATGTTTCAGGTGAATGCCGATTAGAAGCCGATGACTATTCAGATGTTACATGGGATTAATAGTATTCTGCTTCTAATGAGCAGCTACTCCATGTTTATATCTACTTCTCTGTAATAAATTTCACCCCTCTCTTGCGTTGATGCACTTTAGTCATCTGTTTTTTGAATAATTGGTCAAAGCGGTATATTTGTATTTAACCACTAGATGGTGCTGCTGGCACATCACAGATTTTACGGTTCACCTTACTGATGACCACAAATGATAAATCTAAGGCACAATTTATAAGACTGTTTTGCCAGTTTACATTGTTAGGAAAAACAGTACATTAGGAGTGCTGTTTACTGTGTGGATGCGACTTCTCAATTCTACTTAGGGCTGACGGAGCTCATCAAATTGTATGATTCAGTGTCCCGCCAATTAAACTGATGTTACAATGTTCCACACGGAGACAGCATCTTCCAAAAATGCGTCGGCTAAAGACATCGGCTCAATCAAGGAAATCTACCCAAGATTAGGGTGACCAGAATTTTAAAGCCAAAACCGGGACATTTCACGAACATAGAAGAAGGACTACCGTTTTATTTCAAGAGAGCGCACAGAATCAAAAATTAGCTAGCATTCGCGCCAAGAATTTTCAATCTATTAAGAACACGGAGGCGAGGATTATGCTTCTCTTTCTTTACTGCTGAAATCACAGCAGCCAATAAACACATTCTTTCATATAAAAAACTACAAAGACCATGATGCTCGGCCTAAGCCACGCCTCCTTAGCCCTCATAAGAGCCCTCCCAGCTTCCTCTTTCTTTGCTCGAACTTGCAGAAAAAGTCCAATAACCAAAAGTTCTATAATATTCTCCAACATGGAAATAACCGGAAACTCAGTTCCAACTTCAGTCTTCAACCGAAGAATCTTCATTAATTTTTCTTGTCATTGCCTAGAAAACAAATATAAACAACCCGTAATTGCTGTATAATACCAGCGTAAGTCATATAACAGTGGGCGGGTAAGCATGATCAACATTGAAAAAAGCCGGGTGGGATAATCCTCGCCTCCGTGTCCTTAATAGAATTGCAAATTCTTGGCGCGAATGCTAGCTTATTTTTGATTCTATGACAGAACCGGAGGCTTCGGATTATGCTAGTTTAACGCTTTATCAAAAACAACAGATGTAATATCTCTCACCGGCTTATAATAGAACTGCTTGAATGTCGACTCAGACGACCAATCAGCACAGTGCATAATATCTTGAATGTTAGCTCCTAACAAGTATGACTTTGACGCCATGGCACCACGCACCGAGTGTGCCCCAAACAGTTGAACATCAACACCAGCCAGCCTCCTTCATGATAAACTTAAGCCATCTTGCAATAGTGGCAGAAGACACAGGTTTAAATGGTTTTTGCACAGCAATCAAAAGTTGGGTGACATCAACTAGTCTCAGACCACGAGTACATTCCTCGTAAGCTTTCAAGCATTGGACAACACACAGTTTGGCATTACTAGGAAAAGCATTATATTCAACCTGCCTAGAGAGAGTTTTTGTAGGACCAGTAATAGTAAAAGAAACTCCTTCCGGAGTAAATACTCTACCTGTTACTTCCACTGCACGTACATCCGAAGATCTTCTGCACGCTGACAAACATAAAAGCATAGCTAACTTAGCCGACAATTGCTTCCTGGAAAGCAAGTCATTAGAAGGCCAGCTATCCAAAAGTTTGATTACTAAAGACACATCCCATAGCCCAGAATATTTGGGCTTGGGAGGATTGACGACTCGTATGCCTTTAAGAAGCTTGCATACCAAAGGATGCATACCCACCGGTTTCCCGTCTATGTGGGTGTGTCCTGTGGCAATGGCCGATCGTAAATTATTCACTGATCTATAGGCCAGACCGCCAGCTGCCTTTTCCGACAAAAAATTCACGACTTGGGAAAGTCCTGCCCCCACGGGATTCAAATCCCGTTCAACGCACCAACCCACCCAGCCCTTCCAGGCTGAGGAGTATTGTTTCCTCGTGGACGGGGCCCAAGCCTGTTAGATAAATTCATTAGCAGTTCCCGAAACTCCAGGAAAATGTCATTGTTGCCTGAGAGCTTCCATGCCATCAGCGAGAAGCGTTGAGACGTGTTCATCGGATGCTGTTCCCCTAGAGGTCCCAGGAGAATAGACTCCGACCAGGGAAGCATCCCGGGAAGGTCGCAGCACATCCCCAACAGAACTGGGAACCAAGGCTGCAACCTCCACAGAGGCGTCACTAGGACCACTTCCGCTTTCTGTTTGAGAATGTGAGAGGCCACCCGTGGAATGAGAAGGAAGGGTGGGAATGCATAATTCACCGCCCCGACCAGTCCTGCAGAAAAGCATCCGTCGCTGCCGCCGCTGGATCTGGTCTCCAGCTGAAAAATCTTGGCGATTCAGCCTGAATGCGAACAAAACGATCTGACATGGACCCCACAGATCCTGTAACCATTGAAAACATTCTGGGAAGAAGCTGCCAATCGCTGTAATCCCTGAGATGTCTCGAGTTCCAGTCCGCTATCACGTTGGACTGTCCCGGGAGGTACTCTGCTATAACAGTGATCTGAAGGTTGAGACAGTAGTGCCAAAAATCCTTGGCTATCTCTACTAGCATGGACGATCTCGTCCCCCCAGTTTGTTGATGTACCTCACCGCAGACATTCGAAAGAGAATGCAACACGAGGTCTGCTGTGGGGAAAGGGTCTTGATCGCAAGCGACCCTGCGAGGAGTTCTAGACAATTTATGTGCAACTTCAGCTCTTCAGATGACCACCTTCCTCCTGTGGAAACATTTCCACAGCGCGCTCCCCAGCGACTGGCGTCGGATTCTATGACCACTTCGGGCTGCGAGCTGAAAATGGCTCTTCCGTTCCACGCTTCAACGTGGCCCAACCACCAACGCATCTCGTCTCTCACTTCCTGCGACAGAGGAACCAGGTCCGTATAGGCCAGACCTCTCTGAAGGTGCTGGATCGTGAGACGCTGTAGCGCCCTGTAGTGAAGGGGTCCAGGAAATATCGCTTGAATGGACGATGCCAACAAACCCACTACTCTAGCGATCGTCCTGAGCGAGACCATCTGCTTGCCGAGAAGGGAAACCATCTCCTTCTTCAGACCCTTTAACTTGGACTTCGGCAGGCTCAACTGCGCCGTCTGTGAATCGATCACAAAGCCCAGAAAGTCTGCTGACTGAGATGGGATCAGAGCCGACTGGGCCTGGTTGATCACAAAGCCCAGATTCTGAAGCAATGATATAGTCATCTGTAGATGCTGCGACACCAGCTCTGGACTGTGAGCCATGATCAGAATGTCATCCAGATAGATTATCAAGCGTACTCACTGTTACCGGAGATGCGCGACCACCGGCTTCATGACCTTGGTGAAGCACCAAGGAGCAGAGGAAAGCCCGAAAGGAAGGGCCAAATACTCGAACCATCGTCCGTTCCACTGAAACTGGAGGAACCAACGTGGTGGAGGATAAATAGGGACGGATAGATAAGCATCTTTGAGATTCAAGCGGACCATCCAGTCGCCCTGCTGCAGTAAATCTGCCAAGAGATGGATCCCCCCCATCTTGAAATGGTTGTAGACCAGGAAGTAGTTGAATTCCCTCAAATTCAAAACTAGCCTGTGACCTCCACCCTTTTTCTGAACTAGAAAGATATTGCTGGAGAACCTGTGTGGACTGTAATCACACACAGCGATGGCGTGTTTGCGAAGCAATTCTATCTCGTTGTCTATAAAAGCTCTCTCTTGTTGGGAAAAATTGAGAATTCTCAGAGTGGTATCCTTTCTGGGCGTTTCGTAAAACTCCAGATGAAACCCCTGTATTGTTTGCAAAACCCACGCGTCCTGAGTCAAGCGACGCAAATTGTGAAGGAAGTATTGTGTGCGACCCCCCAATGGAACAGGAAAACAATCTAGTGTGCTCACCTGCTGAGTTCTGTGCGTTGAAACCGGCCCTGTTGCCGCCACCTTGGAATCTGCCTCTGGAGAATCGGCGTCATGTGGTGTAAAAGGTACCACCCCTAGGTGAGTCCTAGTCTCCACGGCCGCGTCCGTAGTCACCTCTGGGGGGACCTTGATTGGCGAAGCCGCCTGGCGAGCGTCCCCTGCCTCGTCCGGCCCTATTAAAAAGGTTTTGTTGAAACACACGTTTTATACTGGATTGCGCTTTATCCAGAGAAGTGAAGGTGCCAACGTACTTAGAGACATCCTTCACGAAGCGCTCACCGAATAGGTTGACCTCTGACAGGGGCCCAGGTTCTGCAGCCGCCAGCTCTGTCAGATTAGAGTCCATTCTCATGAGCAGGACTTACGTCGCTCCGTGGATAATGCGCAATTAGCATTGCAGAGTAAGCAAATGGCACGTTGGGTCCAACCCGCAAGAATATCGGGATCTACCGGCACATGGGTTCCTTGGCCGCCAAGGCCATCTCTAGAATTTTAGCCAATGGGCCGACGACATCAAGCATTTTATCCTGGCAACCGCGCCAGGCCCGGTCAATCCCTTTCTTAGGGTCCTTTGCGAATTTCTTTAAGAAGGTGAGTAGACTAACGTCGATCTCTGGAGTCTCAGCGACCTTATGGGCAAGGTTGGGGCGAGGACATTCTGATCTAAGGCGGTTACGAACTTCCTTATCAAAACCCTTCCTGATATTTTCGTCAAGATACTCCGCCACAGCATGGGCCGGGATCCAGTCGGAAGATCTAGGGTGCACATTCTCACTGGGGTTGAAGGTGACAGGAGTGTTAGGAGGAGGTGCTGAACCTGAAGAGGCTGCTTTCTTTGCCTTCTTCTTCGGAGGGGGCTCTCATCTGTATCAGTAGTATCAGTGCCTGTTGTAGTAGTAGTGTCAGTGTCTACATAGACCTTTTGCTTGCTCTTCGCTTTGCCACCGGCAGCGTACGCATGATCCAAACCAGATGCAGGAGGAAGGGAACCTAATGCACTAGCGTGCGGCCATTGACCATCATTCTCTGACTATGTAGCTGGTGGAGTACTTTTCTTAGGCTTGTCTTTAGTGAACCCATGGCGCTTTGCAAAATGCTCCAGCTGCTTAGTAATTGGCTTTAGCGTAGCTGCCAATGCTTGTTGCACAGTCGCAGGCACTGCGCTTTCAATTGCCTTGTTTACTGAGGACTGATCCGAAGCGTCCAGAGCCTCCACAATCTTGTCCTCAACAGCAGCCTCATGCTGCCCCTCATAAGAACCATCCTCTGCCTCCTCATCATAATACACCCACTCTTCCATAACTCACAATACAGTGGGGCAACATCAATTGAATGTCCACAGGAGGTAGGCACTAGAGGAGTAATGGGGGGGTCAGCCCACCTGCACACTGACTATAAGTATAAAGAGACACAGTACCAGACCCCCTCAGCAAAGCTGTAGTCAGATTCTTGTAGCCCAGGAGGGCGTAGGAGCCAAGAAATATGTACAAGGAGCGTGTGCTCACTCCAATAAGGCAAAACTATTATGGCAACCAGTTAGGTGTCTCCCTCAACCAGCTCGTGTGAAACGCTGTGTAAATGTGGTGAAAAAATGGCAAAATCAGCGTGTGCAGCCCAACGCGTGCCCAAATCCTACCAAAATATAGCCCAATTGGCGCGCGTCACGCTGCACGCGCTGGCCGTGTGGTGTAAGGCTCCTGAGCGCGTCCGGGCGATTAGGGAGAGCCCTTGCGCACCAAACCGAGTGGCGGACGCGCCAACAGCGGTAATTGAAGCCGCGCTGCGGCTCAGTACTGTGCGCACAGAAGCGCAGTAAATAGGGGTGAATGGACTGGAGCAGAGCTCCGAGGGTGAACGCAGCGCTCGTAGTAACGCCGCGTCTAGCGGCAACACAAACAGATGTGGATTAAGCGCAGGAAGCCCCCGCGACTGAAAAGCATTAACAAGTTCACAAATATAATGATAATCTGCCAATAGAACAAAGACAATAACCACAGCAGCCTAAGCTGCGTCAACCCAAGAGCCAGCGCTATAGTCACACTGCATAAATTAAATGAATACAATATGGAGAAATAAGGAGCATAGCACTTATCTCTTGCTGTGAGCAGCAAAGAAAGAGGAAGTCGGGACAGTTACCAGGGCTCTTATGAGGGCTAAGGAGGCGTGGCTTAGGCCGAGCATCATGGTCTTTGTAGTTTTTATATAAAACAATGTGTTTATTGGCTGCTGTGATTTCAACAGTAAAGAAAGAGAAGCATAATCCGAAGCCTCTGGTCCTGTAATAGAATGACAGCGCTCCTCAGAAGAGAATTACAGAACAGGCAGCTGGAACATGCATAAAATGCAATTTTTAAACCCAGAAGCATGTCCGTTAATTAAATTGCCTTCTTGAAACCACTGCTAACTATCCCTGCTTTATAAAACATAAAAAATCACCTCTCACAGTTTTCAGTCGCCCCTCTCTAAAAACCGGGACAGGAGCAAAATTTCCTGAAATCTGCCCGGACAGCAGGTGAAAAAGCGGGACCGTATGGGCATATTGGGGACGCCTGGTCACCCTACCCAAGATGTGAGTCCAAAAACAAAGCACTAAGTACTCTCAGTTCATCAGTTAGTTGGCATGTAACAATGTATGAAATCCCTGGTGAAACTCATTGAATAAACATGCGCACGTTTGTTGAGTTACTTCCCTGATACTGTTGAAGTAACACAAGAGTACATCGTCTCTGGGCACCCTAGATTGAGATGTTCTAACAAATACCACAGGCTTCCTCTATTACCAGAAGTCATTCTGGGTAGGCACATGTGTAACAGAGCAGTGGTTCATCGAAGGATTTTTAACAAATTAAATATGTATTTGTGAATTAAATCTTGTAGTACACACCTATTCTGTAAAAAGAAACACTAGTGTAACTGGCAACTTGATGTTAGGATCAGACAAAGCAGGCTAATCCGATGCTTGAAGACGTTACTGTAAAAATGGCAAAAAAGGCTTGGTCCCTTTATAGTTAGGACCTAGTGTCGTGTTCATATCTAGGACCCTAATTCTATATTCCCGATTTATGCCCTTGTGAGGTTAATCAATAATATCCTGATAAAGGCATAAGAATCAGAATCAGATTCATATTCAGTAATAGCCCATGCAATCCAAAGCACAACACGGCTACTCCCATTGACTCCTAGAAAGCACAACGCGACGCGTTCTTAAACAAAGCAAGCCTCCAGCAGCCCGGGAAAACCCCCCTGCTTTTGTTTTGATTTGAACAAGAACTCCTGAAGTCCAGAGAGAACTGTTAGTTCTTTGTGATGTCTTATGTCCAACCTTACTTCAAACTCGGCACCTTCCAGGTATAAAATACCAACAGTTGCCTTAAGCAAACACACGGTGGTTTGGAGCAGAGCGGCCATCTACTTGCCCGAGAGCCCAGCTGATGCGAGTGCCCACGGAAGCCGCCCCTCCTGTTTGACGCACTGAGAGAAACGCTGCCTTTTTCTCCAGCCGAGAAAATCCAGCTGACTAAACCCTTAAGAGAATTCTTGATGCAGATTCTTGGCAAAATTATCTTAACCAACTTAACTTAAAACTGCTAGTTACTCATCCCATCCCACGTATTAGGCTTAGGTCAGGTACACCGGGGTAGGCTTAGTTAGAAGCACCATTTGAGTACGTTAGTCAATGTATTTATGTATGCATATATTTGATCCATTTTAAAGTATCATATGGCTAAGAAACCATATCATGCTTTTACAGTAATATTTCATAATACTACTTTTACTGTACACACTTTACTTTACTCTAGGTATTGCAATTGTGGCAATTCATTTCTCTTGCATGAGGATGAAGACTGCTCAATAAATAACACCTTTTATTGAAAAACGCCCGTCTCACTATTTCTCTGCATTCTGATGAATCTAAGTATGCACTGCTGACTGAGTGAAATAGCTGTCTATTGTTTTCACACGACTCTAGAGATACACTCTTATTCTGAGGGAGCAAAGTTGTCATGTTTATGCGGTTGTCGGAAACTGAATCCCTTCTTGTCTGAGCCAGGGGAGCTTGTCCCTCCCTATTCATTCTAGAAAGTTTCCAGTGACCTCTCAGCTAGCTGGCGCAAACCTAAATTAAGTTTAACATAGTCAGTAGAGACCTAGATGACCTCAGTCCTACGTCTACACTGCTGTTTATGTTATTCCAATGCGCAGAGCCTATTAGGAACTACACTACATGGCATCCAACGTTTGGCAAGGCGTTAATCTAACGCAAGACACTAGAGTAACTCAGTCGTGCTTTTTCACACAGAACGCTTTCCTCGTAAAAACTCCAATAGACGTCTGGAGTGGGTGAAAGGTTAATATTTGCCGGAACTTAGTAGGATGAGAATCCTATGTTTTAGTTTTTGGTTTGATCAACGTTGAAGGATACAGTGTTCCAAAATATTGTGCACCTAATCTTTGTTTCCTTGAAACTCGATCTGCAACAGAAAACTTTCAGTCAGTTAAATGGCAGAAAGTGACGGAGAAAGGGAGCGAGCAAGAATAGCAGCTCGACTCTTAGAGGAAGACACAAGTCTCCATGAAACCGACCCGGATGCTATAATCATTCCGGTCAATGTAAGAAGAACTATAACTCTAAAACTTATAGAAAATGGACTGACAGCACGAGGTGGTTCAGTCATATTCGTGATAGAAGCACATGAATATCGGCAGACAGAGGTATTCTATTCATGGATACATTTTCCAGCAGCACACGCTACGACAAAAGACTTCCACTATTACAAAATAGAGGAACCTCCGGATGAATACACTCCTTTCAAGGAGATTGAAATCCCACTAAAATACCAAGAGCACCTGCTCTGGTTTAAAGGCGCCCTAAAACATAATGATCACATCACCAGGCTTGGTCCACTAGGTAGACCAGAAGAAATGGGGCCGGTCCTATGCAACTATGCAACACACCCAGACTACGAAATAATGTCAAGCGGACAACTCCTAGTTAAATTAAAAGAATTAACAAAGGCATATAGAGAATTAGTTCAAGTGGCAAGGGATGATATAACGATCCGCCAGAAATGGAAGGAAACAGATATAGCAGAACAACCATTTGAACTCGCCAGAATCATAGAAAAATCCTATGAAGAGCTAGGAAGAGATAGTTTGGATGGGAAACCGGTAAAACCCCAACTAACTGAAAATCCTGAAAAAACATTTATTAAAAATCATTTAAAAACTCCAAAAAAGAGTTGGGAAGGTAATAAACAAACCATTTCCAGGGGAAAAACGTTTCCAGTCCAGAGGAAGGTCTCCTCATCTTAGAGAGAGATCTCCAGGCCGATAAGACAAGTCTCCCCAAAGGGAACCCTCTGTAAAAAGATACAACCTTAGAGATAGGGATAAAATAAGAAAACCAGACAGATATCAAGATGTTGATACACCTCCCTCTTGATTCTTCTCACTGAATCTTTCTAGATCTTCCTCACAGAAATCGGAAAGAAGAGGACGGTCAGAGCACAGAGAAGAGCACGTCAAGTCCAAAGACAAGGAACCTGCTCATCAAGTAAAAAAATACAATATCCCAGAAAGAAGGTAGCAAGTATTAAGATTAAACATGCCGAGAATTCTGAGGACACAGCTGAGAAACGGAGAGTGGGCACAGACAATGCTAGACAGCGGAGCAGAAGTGACCATAGCTCACAAGACCCTGATGAATCTTCCGGAGATAGTGGACACGAATGAGTACATTCTGGTGGAAACTGCAGATACACGAGTTAGTGTGCCCCATAAACTATATGAAATAACATTACGTATAGAGGGAGATAAAACTAGAAAGATAAAAGGTTTCTTTTGGGAAAAACTCTCAAAGGGCTATGACATTCTGTTAGCTGAGAAAGACTGGCCACCAGAGTTTGTCAGGGAATGCCCTCATGGTGAAGAAATTATTATGCCTGCCTACTCGAATCACATCCCGATTCATAAAAAATACACATTGGCAAGGAAATGGGCAGTAGCCCAAGCTCCTGCTTTGTACAAAAATCATGTAGGATGGGATGAGGACTCACCTCACCACAAGATCCAGTTAAAAAATCATCCCCCAGCACAAAGGCAGTATCCAGTTAAGCAAGAAGCTAAAAAACAAGTCAGGGAGATCTTAGATCAACTTGAATACCAAGGGATGATCGAAACATGCACCTCTCAAATGAACAATCCTTTGTTTCCTGTCTCCAAGCCAGACGATTCATATTGTCTAGTTTTGGACTACAGACACCTTAACTCCTGTTGTAAAACATTTGCAGTACAAAACTCACATAGTGCAGCCCTAATGAATAACATTGTGCGCAAAAAAAATAAAACAACATTAGACATCTCTAATGGATTTTTCTGTCAAAACATTGCACCTGAAAGCAGGTATTTGACCGCTTTCTCAATATTTGGATCGCAAAAACAATTTTGACGACTCCCACAGGGATTCAAGAATAGGTCAGGATTATTCTCAGCAAGGGTAACAGAGTTACTACAAATATATGATGATGAAGCATTATCATATGTCGATGACATCTATCTCACAGATGATGACCTGGAGACTTACTTAAAAAGGGCGAACACCATAATACTTGGACTCACTTCAGAGGGTTACAAATTCAACTTTAAAAAATCACGAATTGCCCATCTAACTGTCCTATTTTTAGGATATGAATTATCAAGTGAAGGCAAAAGCCTGGCAGACAATTTTTAGAGGAATGTGCTGTACTCCAAGCACCAAAAACACTGAAGAATTTACAATCACTACTAGGTTTCCTGAATTTCGGAAGACCATACATTCTAAATTATGCTGAGAGGGTTAAACCTCTCTATGAATTAATAAAACCAGATTTCAAACAAACAAATTGGACTCAGAAACACACAGAGATTTTGAGATCACTACAAACAGACATGTTAACTAAAACAAAATTGCAAACACGTGAAAATACATGTAATCTTGTAATCCGAGTCATCCCATGAAGATGTGGATTCACATACCTGGCCTCTAATGAGGGAGAAACAGTACATATAGCTTATAAATCACATTTGTACACTAAAGCTGAAATGAAATTCAGCTCCACAGAAAAAAATTCTAACTGCGGTTAGAACTGCTGTAGCTAAAGAAAGAGCCCTAGCCCAAGGCAGAAGAATATCTGTTTTTTCAGCAGAATCAGCCCTTGAGGCGTTAACAAGTCCTCGTAACCTGGTTAAAGGGGTATTAGATCCAAAATGGATAGAATGGGAAAATTCTTTTGCTACAGAAGACGTGAAATACTATTTTGACTCAAAACTGAAAAAACAACATGATCTAGTGTATGAACGCGAATATCCTCTGCCAGCTGAAATTCTGCCTCTAGAAAAATATACCTGCGTAATCTATATGGACAGATTCGCACAACACTATGATGTATAAAATAAATACTATGATGCAGCGTGCGTGATTGTTAAAGGTCGCCGGCGTTCTGGTAAATTCAAACCAATGATTACCAAAACGGAATCACTCAGGAAATGTTCAGCTCAGCGAGCTGAAATAAGAACTTTAAAGATGGCGTTTGAAAATGCCGATCGCGAATTCCCCACACTAACAGTGTGCGATTCATATTTCTGCGTCAAATCCTATAACAGTGACATGCAGACATGGATTAAAAAACGGTTACAAAGATGACCCAGGTGCTACAATAAAGCATAAAAGGCTTTGGGAACAGGTAGTTCTTTTGTAGAAAGAACTACAAAAGACTCACGTGATACACGCATTGAGTCATCGACGTGATGGTGTTTACGTTGCAGGGAATTCATTGGCTAACACAGCCACAGCGGAAGCGTTTTAACCGGCTTCCGTAGCCACTGAAAAGCGTTCAGAAAAACACATAGATGGGGAAACCATGCTAGCGGTAAAATCCTCATTAAAAGGCGATTATGCAGCATTACCCCTCAACTATCCACTCAGTAATACATACATAATGGATGCAAACTCCGTTCCATTTGCTCGAATCCCTGGAGTGGGGGATAGGGTAATTCCAAACACAAACCGGAGACTCTTCTTGCTACAAGAAGCACATATGGGGTTGGGTCTGAGGCACCAAGAGATCCTGAAATCTCTGATGGAACTACAATCAGAGTACTGGTGCCCGGGAATGAGCGTAGATATCTACTATTTTGCAAAAAATTGCAAGGACTGCAACAGAGATCGCAGTTGTGAACCGGTCCAGCCTGTAGCCCGGATAACAGTATTAGATAGCATCAGGCTATCTATAACGCAGAAATGCAGTCAGAGAAATGCGTCCCCATAATAATTAAGACTGAATTCACTTAAAAATGTAGGCCCCAGCGCTCAGCTGACGCCAGAACTGTTATAAAAGATTTGCGAGTCTTTATCGGCACATACGCAATTGGCATGCTACATTCTGATCAGAGTCCTGCGTTTAGCTCTAGAGCTTACAAAGAGGCCATGAACAGTATGGGCATCGCATTGCGGTACTCTTCTGCCTTCCATCCTGAGGGAAATGCGGTCGTGGAAAGAAAAAACCGGGACATAAAGCAATCTATAACGGCGAGGGTATTAGGTTCGGGTGGTGGGTGGGTCAAACATTTAACAAGTGTCCAACGTAGTCTTAACAATCTGCCAAGAAACTCTCTAAAAGGTCTCACTCCATATGAACTATTGTTCGGAACTAGAATGCATATTCAGGACCTTGATAGTGACACTTCAGTGGTAGAAGAAAAAACCTTTGATATCAAAGATCGTTTGGCTGTTTTACAGGATTTAAATGAAAAAAGAAAAAACCTGAGTAACATAAAGTTGAAACAACAGTCGACAGCCACTGAAGAAAAACCACCTGTCCCAGCAAGACCTGTCTGGATTCCAAAGATTGGGGATCTGGTCAGAGAAAAGATCGCGGCGCGGTAAAGAAGGAATTTGGGCCTTCGTACAGAAAAGCAGTACCTGTCTTAGCTTTCAACGGAACAAGATCAGAAGTACTACCGCCACTTGCTGGTAAAAAGGAGAGCCAAGTTGTATCCATCGACCTGGTAAAACCCCAATCATGTGGCCGATAATAAGTAGTAGGCCCAATGGACTCCCAAGAAATAGCAGAATACCAAAATTTGCAACTATCCAAGAGGTTCAAACTGAGAGACTAATCACATTTGATAAACCTACAGTTCATAAAAAAGGACTGTGCAACAAAGCCATGGAACTTGTGCCTCTTGAAACACAAATATCACCAATTCGTCAAGAAACACCTGTCTACAATGACGTAGCCTCGGACTATGCAAATGAAACAAATAAAAATGCAAAAACAAATGAAAATCCGGAAGCAATTCCAACAATTGACAGAACTGCATCTTCATAATTGAGAACTGCTACTTCATTAATTTTGACAATTTCTCTGAAGATCCAAGCGAGCATGAAGAAACGCCTTCAACAAAAACTTTTAAAAACAAGGGGCCATATGTAGGTAAATGGCATTTACCGAATTGTAAATACCGAATTTTACCGATTCGGTATTTACAATTCGGTAAATGCCATGTAGGTAATAATTCTTTAAATATTACCGAATCGGTAATATTCGGTAATTACCGAATCGGTATTTACCGATTCGGTAATTGACATTGATTCCTATGGGCCTTGAGGCCCATAGGAATCAATGGCAATTACCGAATCGGTAAATACCGATTCTGTAATTTTACCGATTTGTCAAGGGGGACAGGGTGTCACTTTGACACCCTGTTGCACCCCTGAATCTGGCTTGTGTGCAATGTGACACACATACATGCCCTTAGGGCATGTATGTGTGCCACATGGCACAGGTGTACATGCACAGATGTGCATGTTCACAGAAATTCGTTATTTACCATGCCATTGTATTTCATGGTAAATAACGAATTTCTAAGGGCCTGTGGCACTGTTTCCAGTGCCACCTACATCCTGAATTTCCGATTCTGTACATTTACCGAATCGGTAATTTACCGATTCGGTAAAATTACCGATTCGGTAAATATACAGAATCGGTAATTTAAAGGCCCCCTACATCTGGAATTACAAGTACCGGTCGGTAACGGCCGAAATCGGCCGTTACCGACCGGTATTTTGCCACCTACATATGGCCCAAAGTAATTAAACTTTTTCACCAACTGAAAGAGACATATCTTATTTCACCATGGATTGAATTTTGGATTGTGTTAGGTGTACTTTTCCTCCTGCTTTGGCTCATCATGGTTCTATGTTTTGGAAAATTCATTGAGGGGAAATATAGTACAATGGACACAGCAAGTCAGAACATCAACTTGGTCCTAAAGCCACACACATCCTCTCAAATAGAGAAAAGAGAACTGTCATCAGTGAACATCACAGCCATTCCAATACCCGGTGGGGTAGCATGGGATAGAACTGATTATGACATTTTTGGCCCGGTCGAGCTCTTGAAGTACCCTCACCAGCTCAAGATTTCATTAAGTGATTTTGTGACACCTAGTACCTTCTCTGATGACTGGGACTTTGAAAACATTAATAATATGATGTCAGATTTAGTAATGTCAGCCAAATTTACAGAACATGATTACTTGCAGGGTTCATCCAATTATGAAGAGCTATACTGCTACAACCATTATGGTGATCACTATTTGCATAAAACTGCTCAGCCTAGAAATGTTTTATCTTTTAACCAGTGGGAACACTGTCCAACTCCACCAAAAGGCAGTTGGAAAACAGTTTTTGAGAAATTCCAATACTTCTCAGGGTTTAATAACAGTGATCCAAGAACGTTTTATTTAAAAATGTTAAATAGAACAGGAATGAAAACAATGTTGACGAATACTAAATTGATTTATTCAGAAAAATTTTATGACAAAATGTCTACATTAGGTTTCAAATTTTGGAAAAACACCATTGAAACAAAAACAATCTGGGGTTCCAAAGATTGGCAAGTACAAGGCCTAGAAGCACTGTTTAGGGCCTGCATGATCCCAGAACAAATGATATTCTTCAATGACACAATTCAAAAAACTACTTGTCTTGGCCTAGCTAAGATAAAAGATTTGAATACACCGTCTATTCCGAAACCCATACCTGATAGTGACAGCACTACTGATGTGGAGATAGACGTTTCTAATATTTTACACCAAAACAGAACACATACTGATTGGAAAAAGTGGTTGATCTGGCCAACAGACATGATTAACTGTCAAGATAGATTCCAGAACAAAACATAGGGGTTCAAAATGACCAGACCAGACCCTAGATATTCCCAGAGACAACATCCAGGGCTAGTTACAACATACAGTGTAGGGAAACTATGCCTTGAGTGGCTACAGAAATCCACACTGGCTGAAATTAAGCAACACTTGACTTTACTTAAAGACTGTGCTGACTTGCGTGATTTCATAATAGGACCACGCAAACAGCGTCAAAAACGTTTCATAGCGGCCGGTATATACGCTGCATACAACGAAGCATGGAAAGTAATGCAAATTGAGACAGCAGAAAAAATACCAGATATTGATCGTATAATTTGGAAAAATCACTTTCTGTTGTAGACAATGGGTTAACGACTCTGTCTTCCAGAATATAGTCACTGGACAGCATTGTATCATCTGCCTTTGATATAATAGAGCACGACTTACTAATGTTACAACATGGTCAGTCTCAATTACGTTCTATTGTACAGCTTGGCTGGACATTGGAAAATCTGCGTTCAGGCTACATACCATGGCGTTTAATCAACACGTCATTATTCGGTATCTTTAACATTACTGATAAACAAATCAGTTTGGCACAAAAAGGAGCAGACTATAAGATTCTGAGCATTGAAAAACTCGAGAGATTACCATTGACAATTTCAGAGAGACCTGTCATCGAATGGATAATACATGGAAAGATTACAATTCCGATAACAACTTTCCAGTTTAAATACTGTCAAGAGTATATACCAGCAGGCCAGTATGAAAGGTTGGGTAAAGAATACATCAAATCAACCTGGGATTTACCTTATACACACAGATGTTATAGTGAAGGAAACAAGGAGGTATTTCTTAGTGGTACAAAATTGTAAAAAATCGCTAAGTGGTACACTTCTGTGTCAAGGAATTAATTTGCATGCGGCCTGCGAAGGGTCTTCAAACAACCTTTCATGTCACCTGCATGGCACGCCTGCAAAACAGATAGAGACATTTTTTAGACCACTTTCTAACGGTAGTTACATTTTAATAAGTGACCACCGCTGTTGTGGCATGCTGCCAGGAAAAGCCTATCTGACAACTGTAACTTCCAGGGCCATTTGCTGTATGCAAGTATTGTATCTACACAGCAATCAAGATATGGGGGCTGCGTTATGTCCTCATTTGAATATATCTTCTATTTGAATTGAATTGATACTTTAAGCAGAATGAAGTCTATTCTTTTACAAACAACCGTGCCTTTAACGTCATCAAAAGAAACATATGATCTGCAAGTTGCAAGGACAGCAGCAGAGATACATACCCTTTTATCAACAAATTGCCCGTACATTTCGTAGAAGTGTTAAGCCAAATCTTAAACATGTCTGATACCAGTGGCATCGCACATGTATTTAAGACAATTTTTTTCGGGACAGTTCTGGGCATCTTCCCGAATTTTGTCCATTCTGTCTTCGGCGGCCTACCCTTAATCTTGGGACTCGTGGCAGGAGTTTTATTTTTGCTCCTTCTGCTCCGATATGGCAAGCCAATCCACAAGCAAGACTCTAGCAACAATGGAAGAAACGATCCTAGCAATACGATACCGAGACCGTATCACTAAGGTCCTCGGATTGGCCCGGCTAAGAGATCTAAGTACAACCTGGTTTCTTTCATTCAGAGCAATCTGGCAAGATTGCATCATTCCTGTGCTTCGATGTCTGCTATGCGGAGAAGAATGCGCATTGGACGTCTGTCTTACACTACAATCAGCAGTACCATTGGAAATCGACACTTTGCTAGGTCCGGTAACGACTCATGCATCGTGTTGTCCCCAGCGGCTACCGATTCTGATGACGGCATTCATTGAGACTTCACCACTACGAGTAGGTGGCGGTGAGTTACGAGAGGAAAGCAGCACCGAACAGGTACAGCCTTCTATGAGCATTGCTGATCCAACCATTGATGATAGCAATCACGCAGAGAACTACACAGTTGCAGTATTTTTGAACTTGGTTGAACTTTCACCTGATGTGGTAGACCAATTTTTTGCAGGTCTGTCTGAAATAATGTTCTCTCCAGCCAACGAGAATAACTCTTAAATAAAAACAATGAGCACACAGCGTTCCCTGAACTCTGAATTCGGCCTTCAGTTTTTGATAAACATAGCTACAGAAAATATTTGGAACTTTTTCCCCTGAAAGCGAAATTATTTTTGCCCATTTTTTCAAAATATTTACCTTTTCTTTTGGCTTATGGTACTCTGCTTAAAGTAGAACTATTCTTAGAGAACAGAGCTTCTATTTTAGGATACTAGAGACAATATTTTACCTCAGCCTCTAGCACATATACAGCATTTTGAATAAATATGTGATGAAATGGTCTCGACCTTCTTTTCGGTATTTAGAGCCATTTCATGTGTAATTTTCGCAATTCATTCTGCTGATATATATATGCATTTATCTGAATGATGACACTGCTTGAAAAGCGTACAGTACAAACACTCATTTTTTCATGTATTTACCTTATACCATTTCAAATGCGAAATATGTATTTTGGGGTGGGTCGGATAAAAAACACCTGCATCATTGAATGTTTACTATGCTTCGTTTTTTAGTAATGATGGACATCAATTCGTGGAGTGGGTGTCGTGTTCATATCTAGGAACCTAATTCTATATTCCTGATTTATGCCCTTGTGAGGTTATAATCAATAATATCCTGATAAAGGCATAAGAATCAGATTCATGTTCAGTAATAGCCCATGCAATCCAAAGCACAGCATGGCTACTCCCATCGACTCCTAGAAAGCACAACGCATTCTTTAAACAAACCAAGCCTCCAGCAGCCCGGGAAAACCCCCTTGCTTTTGTTTTGATTTGAACAAGAACTCCTGAAGTCCAGAGAGAACTGTTAGTTCTTAGTGACGTCTTATGTCCAACCTTACGTCAAACTCGGCACCTTCCAGGTATAAAATACCAACAGTTGCCTTAAGCAAACACACAGTGGTTTGGAGCAGAGCAGCCATCTACTTACTCGAGAGCCCAGCTGATACGAGTGCCCACGGAAGCCGCCCCTCCTGTTTGACACACTGAGAGAGACGCTGTCTTTTTCTCCAGCCGAGAAAATCCAGCTCCGGTGTTTCCAGCCTACCCTTGCGGGTTGCTGGAATATCGAGTCCTGAGGAAAGAGATACCAGACCTCCCACATTCTATTACCAAGGTACGGAGCTGACTAAACCCTTAAGAGAATTCTTGTTGCAGATTCTTGGCAAAATTATCTTAACCAACTTAACTTAAAACTGCTACTTACTCATCCCATCCCACGTATTAGGCTTAGGTTAGAAGCACCAGTTGAGTACGTTAGTCAATGTATTTATGTATGTATATATTTTATCCATTTTAAAGAATCATATGGCTAAGAAACCATATCAATGCTTTTACAGTAATATTTCATAATACTACTTTTACTGTACGCACTTTACTTTACTCTGAGTATTGCAATTGTGGCAATTTATTTCTCTTGCATGAGGAAGAAGACTGCTCAATAAATAACACCTTTTATTGAAAAACGCCCGTCTCTCTATTTCTCTGCATTCTGTTGAAACTAAGTATGCACTGCTGACTGGGTGAAATAGCTGTCTATTGTTTTCACACAACTCTAGAGATACACTCTTATTCTGAGGAATCAAAGTTGTCATGTTTATGCGGTTGTCGGAAACTGAATCCCTTCTTGTCGGAGCCAGGAGAGCTTGTCCCTCCCTATTTATTCTAGAAAGTTTCCAGTGACCTCTGAGCTAGCTGGCGCAAACCTAAATTAAGTTTAAAATAGTCAGTAGAGACCTAGATGACCTCAGTCCTACGTCTACACTGCTGTTTATGTTATTCCAATGCGCAGAGCCTATTGGGAAAATAGGAACTACACTACGCTAGTTTCCATAGGAAAAGCGTTTTTGATATGCCAATATCAATTTGACGAATCTTCGCGAAATGTTAAAAAAGTATGCCCTGCTCCGGTAGGTTCCTGTCTTGACAGTTTCTGGGTGATTCGTCAAGCAGGGGACGAGAGCAGAGGGGGGTCCCAAAACACGTTTTCTCTATGTAAATTTTCAGAGGAAACTTTAAACAAAGCTAAAACCCGAACTGTTGGAGGGAATTACAGCAAGTTTGGCAAAAAGGTAGCTCTTGGTTCAGAAAGCATGCTTTTTTTTTAAATGGGGTAAATCTGTTCAGTGGTTCCTGAAATATTCATGTTATATATCTGGTGACCGAGGAGTATTCGCAAACCCTCCAGAACGCAAGCTTGATTCTGAATGGCTGCCAACACTTCAAACCAAGAAGTGTTGGCAGCCATCTTGTGACTCGGTAGAACTGACTCACAAGAACAAAGGTAAAAAAAAAAGAAAAGGGGGCAGGGTAGAAGCACCCTGCCCCCGAGGCATGCTCAAGGGGTCTCTCAGGACCCAAAAAAGCATATATTTTTTTTGGGGCTGGGTGCGCGAATCCGGACTAAATTGTTTTTTAAAAAATAATACGGGACTTCCGCGCTTCATAGTAACAAGCCCCTTAGTGGGCCAGGTCCCTAGGGCAATCTGCAAAATATATGCGGCCACCTCCCCAGGGCTTTATTAATTATGCGTGGGTGGGGCTCCCCCCATGCTGCCCCGGGCTGCCACCTCCTCTGGGCTTCAATTTATATGAGGCAGGGGGCCTAGCAGACCCCCCCAAGCCCCGGGCACTGCCACCTCTCCGGGGCTTCAATTTAAATAAATATGTCTGGGGGCTCCTACCCCCCAAACTGCCCCAGGGACCACCGCCTCCTCTGGGCACTAATTATGCTAATGCGGGGGTCTGTTGGGGACCCCTAGCCCCTGCACCACCATCTCCCTATGTAAATTTTGGGAGGAGGCCGCATGCTGGAGCCCCAGTTGGCCCTGGGGACCGCCACCCCTAGGGTCGTATCCAGCAATGTCCTGGGGGATTAAGTCCCCTTGAACCCTGAGAGTACCTGGGGGCCAACAAGCCCACCACGTACCTCCAGTAAACCCCATACTGTGGGATTGCTGAGAGGTGGGCTGAGGCCATGCCCCTTTTTACACCACTCTGCAGACATGCCTCTTGGTGCAATGCTGATGGGGAAAAGAGGTCCTCTTGTGTCCTGAGTACCTCAGGACTAAGGTGGACTTTATCCCCCGGGCAGCAGCTGCCCAGGAGGCGCGTTTGCAGAGTGGTGTATAAAGGCGCGTAGCCTCGGACCACTCTCAGCAATCCGGCTGAGTGGGGCTTACTGGAGGTAGGTGGTAGGCTATTTTGCTAGTAGTGGAGAAAGGGGGCATGGCCTGTGTCCACCTGTCAGCTATCCCAATATGTGGCATTTACTGGAGTTATCAGGTAGGCTAGTTAGCCCCTAAGGACACCAAGCTGCGAAGGGGACTTTAATCCCCATCCAAGAGCATGGCAGGAAGTGCGTTTGCAGAGTGGTGGGGAAAGAGGGAGTTGCCTGCTATGAGAACTTAGCACTCCTGCTGTGTGGGACTTCCTAGATGTAATAGGAGGGGTAGTTGGCCCCCAAGGTTGACCTTGGGGGCCACCTACCCCTCCTGTTACCTCCAGTAAGTCCTACACAGTGGGATTGCTAAGAGGTCACCGGAGGCCATGCTCACCTTTCTCCACCACTCTGCAAATGCACCTCCTAGCACAGTACTGGGTGGGGGATGAAGTCCACTTTATGCCTGAGGGACTTAGGCAGCAAGTAGCCTTCCTGGTGCCTTCTGTAACTCCCACACAGCAGGATTCCTGAGCACTGGTCAGAGGCCCAGGCCCCTTTCTGCACCTCTCTGGAAACGCGACTACTACCTTATAGTTAGAAATTAGCATTGAAAAAACCTTTGAAATTCATTGGAAAAAACCATAGGTTTCAGGGACGTTATAGTTTGTAATTAGCATTTAAAAATCCTTAGAAATTCACTAGAAAAACATAGGTTTCAGGCATGGTATAGTTAGAAATTAGCATGTAAAAACCTTGGAAATTCACTGAACAAACCACAGGTTTCAGGGTTGTTATAGTTAGTTGGACATTTCACTCATACAAAACCAGAGAAATTCGACCAGTATAGTTAGTTGAGCTAACTATAACTCGCCCCGCAATGCACTGCTGATGACGTCACATATTACATCACTCATGACATGGTCAGTGACATCACTCATGACATCACTGATGACAACTCAAATGACATCACTGATGACATCATCCACTTAATGCCTATGCACCTCATCACACCCTGATATAATTTTTCATACACCTGCTCTAAAATACAGACTACACTTCTCAAAACCATAGACACATCAATACCAGTTAGTACATACCCACTGACTGATTCATAGTGCTACACACACATCCACTCACCCATACAGTCACTCATAAATGCAGTCACTTATCAATACAGCCACTGGTATATGCACTCATACACCTATACAAATATTCACACACCGCCACCCACCCATAGAGTTACTCACACACCTAGTCAGTCACCCAATGAATCAAACACACTGCGCTTTACTTATTATACAGTTATACACACATCATCTCACTTATTCATACAGATACTAACACATACTTACTCTCTTCTACAATCACTGACACACACACTCATCCATACAGCTACTCTAACAATCACTCATACTCACATATAGGCAATTATATACTCCAACACTCACATATACTGCCTTTCACATATGTAGTTACTCCACATGTACCACTGAGACATCCATTCACTCACCAACACAGCCATACACACACTCACCCACCCATACAACCCCTCACAGATGCACTCATGAACCCATACACCCAGTGAATCACCCACTCAGACATCCATTCAGGCAGTCACACACCCCACACCCACCCACACAGAGAAATAGGCACCCATACAGGTACTCAGACAACCAAAAAAATTAACCCATATAGACAGTCATGTAGGTACTCACCAACCCATGCAGCTACTTACACACCAACTCAAAGACTGATACAGACATTCACACGGATTAGTCACTAACCTATGCATTCACTAAGACATGTTTAATCACTCACTTATACAGTCAGTTATGCAACTACTAAATCATCTATTCATACACTCATACACCCACTCATTCTTCAATACACCTTGGCATATATATATATATATATATATATATATATATATATATATATATATATATATATATATATATATATATATATATATATATATATATATATATATATATATATATATATAAAACACATACTTAAACTTTTCAGAAACACACAGTCACTGGATGATGTCATCAGTGATTTAAGTTGAGATGTCATCAATTATGGCATTAGTAATGTCACTGACCATGTCATGAGTGATGCAATATGTGATGTCATCAGCAGTGCATGGGGGGGGGGGGTTATAGTTAGCACAGCTAACTATAATAGCCAAATGTCTCTGGTTTTGTACGAGTGAAATATCCAACTGACTATAACATCCCTGAAACCTGTCTTTTTTTCAGTAAATATGTATATATATATATATATATATATATATATATATATATATATATATATATATATATATATATATATATATATATATATATATATATATATATATATATATATATATATATATATATATCTATGTACGGTATCCCATGTTTCCCTCGTCTTCACTACACCATTTAGCCAGGGGACACAGAAAGGCAACACTTCACAAAGTGAGGCCGCGTCAGGTTGTAGCTCCTCTGACATCTTTATTTACTTGTTTTATACTGTTTTCTCTAGTATCAAGTGCAAAGTGCAATCAGTGCATATATATGTAGTTTTATAGACACATATGTTATGCAATCTAGGCAGCGCTCAAAAGGAGTTTGTGCAAATGTATTGAGATATGGTAACGAAGCACAATGATGCAAGATGTGCAGGGGGGGGCGGAATTTAAACAAGGGAAAAATATTTTACTCAAATATCCATGAGTGGGCAAAATCTCATTATTCTGCTGGTGTCTGTTGAAATTTAAAGTTCAAAGGGGCAAACCGTAGGTCAGTACCAGGACTGCATAATGCAGAGCACCAGACTGTATATTGTGAAGAAGTAAGGAAATTAATACTCTCTTCCAGAATACCCAAACAAATACAAGAACAAGGAATTTGCCAAACTTTGCCACAATAAGAACCACATTAAATGTGGATTAAAAGACAAATCTATATTTCTGTGGCACACAGAGCAATTGCCCTGCACGGCGGGCGCTAGCAATGTTACACATTGGAATGTTGTTGCCCGATAGATGGTAATCAGTTCAATTTATAATTAGATTTACATTTAATTCATTACAATGTAAAGCTTTTAGAGGATAAAGGTGCTACAGGTGCTAAATTAATATGTTCTGGCAGTAGGGCACCGAGACTTCAGGTTAAAGCAAAAGGTTTTGTAAGTGGAGGAGTGGGATTGTTAATGCAAGGAGCGTGGGCATTACGTTTGGTAGGATTAGCACAAACAGGTAATATTAGGCGTGTTGTACCTGTACTTTATTTTTGTTATAATTTGCAAAGATGGGTTTGGCCGGTTTGTAAGGAGGTGAACATCACAGATGTCTGTGGTACGACCCACCCCACAGATCTTTGTGTTTTCAAGTTGAGGTGAGGTCCCATGTGTTCTACATCTTTGCGCCTTATTTCTAGTGATTTTTCTGGTTTCAGGTTTTAATTTAGCATATCAGACTTTTGGCTTTTGCATTCAAAAGATAAAGAGAATAAATAGTGTTGTCTTTGAAAGTATTTTTATAGTGTTAACTTCTTTCCAAATGAAGGAAAGCATAGAAGCGTAGAAAAATAGAGGTTGGGTGAAGGGACAGGGGTTGGTTGTAAACGAAATCACCCCCTCAGTGCTCTTTCAGACCCCGCACAGATCTCTCTCCCCAGTTATTATAAGTGATAGAAGAGGAAATATTGCTTTACCTTAAGGGAAGGACATAATAACTTATTGAGTCCTACAATAACCCATTCACTCTTCTAGCCCAGTCAACCCACTGCCCCGGGGTGTATAAAACGTAAACTTCAAACTATTGGGGGTAAAGCTAAAAGATCAAAAATGACCCAGCCCTTAAGCCTCCAAATAAACCTTTGGTGCCTAAAACTGTAGCCCCAAATTTAGATTCGAAGGTCACCAAGGCTTTTTACGACATAATGACCACACTGTTGGATACTAAATTGAGCCCCATTCTGGAGAGGCTGACAGCGATCGAGAGAAGTCTTGCAGTCTGCCGCGCCTCCTCCCCTAGCATTAGCCAATAGATTTTCCATGTTATCGCGGCTGGAGGAATGCGATGACTGGATACCTCAGATGTGTCTATAGTAGAGCCGAAGCACCAGCAGAAGGCTAACCTGACCCCGATGATTGAGCTAGAGACACTTCAAGCGATTCCCCCTCTATCCCCACAAATTGAGTTGATACCCCCCGATGTGGACAGTAATGCCATATCCTGGAACATAGCAGGTTTGGCAGAGAAGTTCCAGGATTCTTTGTGGCATCAGTTTATTAGGCAATTTTTTGTAATCTGCCTGCAAGAGATCTGCAGCCCGATTCATGAAGCTAATTTGCGATCGCAATTGCTGCGAATTAGCAATTGCGATCGCAAAATGAGTAAAAGCTATTCATGACCTTGAAAGTCACAAAAATGCGTAAGCGCAAAATATAAATAGCGAAATCGCAAATAAATTCGCAGAATCCAGAAACCACCCCATTTGCGAATTTGAAATAGCAAGCAACCAAGGATTCTGCGAAATTATTTGCGAAATTGCTAAATAATCGCTATTGCCATTCATGAAAAATCGCAGATAGCGGAAAACAAGAAACTCGCTATTAGCGACGCGCAATTTAAGGAGAACCCAAACCAGGTGGTAACCAGCAAAGAAAAAAAAAGGTGATTAAAGTTAACTGCATACAGGTGCTGGGCTGACCAAACACACTAAAGGACATGCAGCTGGAGACTGAGGACTCTCACAATGCCAGGACTCTACATGGTGGTCAGGCGGCGTAGGCTGCAGTGAGCAGCACAGAACAGGCGTAGGATCCAGGAGCGTATATTCCGGCAGCGGGTCACCCTTCTGGGCCAAACCAGGGAGCAAATCTATGCCAAGTACCGCCTAAGTGGCCCAATGATCATTAAGCTGATCCAGGACCTAGACCCCCTGCTGCAGCATCCAACAAGGAGAACCAATGCCGTACCCACCCATGTACAGGTATTGTGCAGCCTGCACCTACTGGCCTCCGGAAGCTTCCAGGGGATAGTTGCTGTCGCTGGGGGTATATCCCAGCCCACCATGTCCCGCTGCCTAAGGAGTTTCCTGGATGCAATGCTGACCCGGCTACACCACTACATTTCATTCCCCACCACCCAACAGGACCTAAATGACACCAAGCTGAAATTCTACAACATTGCACATTTTCCGCATGTAATTGGAAGCATTGACTGTACCAATATCCACATCTGCCCACCAGCACAAACGGAATACATGTACCGCAACCGAAAGTCCTACCACTCCCTCAACATCCAGATGGTGTGCAACGCAAAGAATTACATCACGGACATAGTGGCACAATATCCGGGCAGCACACAAGACTCCTTCATCTTCCGGCACAGCGGCATTCATACACGACTGGCAAGGGGAGACTTTGGCGAAGGACACCTACTGTGTAAGTACACATGTCCACAAATACCACACTTTCATCATGTATCTGCGCAGAATAGGCACTCACCCTGTGCTCATTACCCGCAGGTGACAGCGCCTACGGTCTACGTGAGTACATCCTCACCCCATACCTCAACCCTGCCACACCACAGCAACAGCGTTACAATGCTGCACACATACGGACAAGAAATTGTATAGAGAGGACATTTGGCCTATTGAAGAGCCGTTTCCGCATACTGCACAAGACTGGTGGGCCATCAAATACACACCTGAGGTCTGCTGCCGCATCGTGGCCGTGTGTGCAATACTCCACAACATTGCTACCAAGCGCAGGATACCAGTGGAGATATCTGGCAGTGAGTCTGAAGGTGACAACCGGCCGCCTCAAAATGTACGTCATGTTCGCGGAGAAGATCCTGCTGAAGGACACAGGCGCCGCAACCACATCACTATGAACTGTTTCTAGTGCACCCATTCCCCTATCACAACACTGCACCCATGCATGACAAATGTAATAATGACATGAGTGTGAATCAAGTTTGACCATTACTCTTTATTGTTAATTCACAATAAATTGGCCTTTAAGAATTCAACTGTCTGATGGAGAGAGTACTGCTCCATACCTCCCCATGCTGGGGTATGGGGTTTGCAGGGGTTGACTGCATGGCCTCCCTCTGAGTGTCAGAGTCCTCACGGTCGGTGACGACGAGACGCCCCAAGTCGTCTCTCCCCATCTTGAGGGACGGTGTTGGCCCTAGTTGCTGATGTTGCCCTGCTGCTGCGGCGACATGCAGGCATCGGTGGCAAGGATGCGCTACTGTTGGTTGACGCAGCCTCACTTGCGTTGTCAGCCCCCTCTGCTTCTTCATTGGCAGTGGGCTGTCTGCCGAGCACTGCTGCGGTGAGTAGGTCTAGTGACCTGGCCACATCCTGGCAACACTACACCATCTGGGCCTGCATGGCGAGTGACCTTCGTGCCAGCTGAGATGTAGCATTACCAACTACATGATTGGACCTAGTGTAGGCCAATAGGCGGGCCAGTAGTTGGCGGTGGCGTCGGCGGGTCATGTCCTGCTGGGCTACAAGCAGCTGGTTGTTTTCACGGACTGCAGCGGTCATCTGGGCTATGTGTTGGCCATTCGCCTGCATCTGTGTGAGCATTGCTGCCATGTGACGCGCCTGTGTGCGATGCACCGCCAGCATGCGGCGTTCGATGGCCAGGCCTGGATCTGGTGTTTCAAGTGCCCTGACGGTGCCTGCTGGGCCCTGGCGCTGCTGGCGCCTCAGTGCGCTGGTGTGTGACCTGGCACCAGCTGTGCGCCTCGTCTGCCTCCGAGGCGCTGGTGGTGGAACCTGTACCACTGCTGTGGCTGTTTGCTGGGGGGTTGGCTGCACGGCTGTGGCTGCAGGGGTGGCCCTGTCCGCACGGGGTGGTGGTGGTGGTGGTGGGTGCACTGCTGGTGGCTGTGATGGGCCGGGTCGTTGGGAGGACTGGCCCTCACCCTCAGTGTCCTCCTGGCTCTCGGCGATGTGCAGCGCCTCGCTGTCTGTGCTGGCTTCCTCGCCTGCACCTGTAAAGGTGAAAGGGTGCATGATTAAAGTTATGTATCTTGTGCTGCCAATGTTGATACATGCATGCAGCCTTGCTTTCCCTGACTGGCTTTTTGATTTAATTTGCATTGACTGCTCTGGCAGTGTTGGGCTGACTGCGGGTACATGATTACACTACAACTTCCACAATGCAATGGGGCTTTTTTGGTGGGCATGTGCTGCATTGTTGGGGATGTCATGTTGCTAGCTCAGGACTTAGGGGCATTGTTGGAGGACTGGGTCGCAGTCGCATGGCACTTACCTTCAGGTCGTTGGCTGGGTAGTGATGAGTCCAGCTGAGTGACCCCCACTCAGGCTTCTGGCGTAATGGTGTCCTCAATCAGGTCATCCAATGGGGTGTTCGGTGTGGCTACAGGTTCCCCTCCACCGGTGGCCAGTCGCTCCCTAAGCCTCTCAGCAATCCGCTCCTTAGAACGACCTCTCAGGTCGTACCAGCGCTTTTTTAGGTCGTCAATTGAGCGCTGGGTCACACCAACAGAATTGACCTTCGCGCGGATGCGCTGCCAGATCCTGCGTTTCTCTGCCTCTGGCACCCTCCGGGAGTCTTTTCCAAAGAGCCTGGCATGATCCTTGCAGACCCCCTCAATTAAGTGCTCCAGTTCTAATTCAGAAAAATTTAATTTTCCTCTTTCTCTCCTGCCCACTGCTCCCTGCTGCATCCTGGGACATCTTGGGATACTTCTTTTCTGGCTGGGGTGCTGCACAGTGTTGGTTTTGGTGCTCCTCAGTTTCCTGCTGCCACTCCCTGGCTCTGTGTTCTGTTTGTGGGTGTGGTGAACCTACTTCCTGGTTGTGATGTCATCAGTGGGCTCGAAATGCGACTTCCCGTTTTTGCGATCTCGCAGTTAGCGAGATCGCAAATTGCGATATCGCAATTTGCGATATCGCAATATCTACATTGGAAATTGCCAATTCTGCGATTATTTAGCGATTGCGGCAACATCGCAATCGCCAATTGCGATCTATTGCGAATCACTTTTTTTATCGCATTTGTACATGAATTCCATTCTGCGATTCACAAATAGTGATTCGCAAATTTTCGCTATTTGCTAATCGCAGATTGGTACCTTCATGAATCTGGCTGCTGGTCAGTGGGCTGTAATCTGTTTCTGCAGGGCTTCAAAGGTCACGTTGTTCCTGCTACCCCTTCAATCAGTGGTAGAGCCAAAGGAGGTATGGTCTATATCTCCCTGGCTATTGACTGCTCGGTACAAATCTGCCCCTCCACTGCATAGGGCCTACAGGCCATTACAATCAAGAAGGGGAAAAACAAAATGACCATGATCAACTCTTACAACCCACCAAACAGTAAAAAGGAAGGTAACATCACACAGCTGAGTCACTATTTAAGGAAACTTAGTGACCAAAGCTTACACCCCCTGGTGGTGTTGGGAGATTTTAATACCCATCCCTGTGGCGACCACAAGATCACGAACATGGTTGATATGGGATGTCACAGAATGAGGGGGTTTCATTTTGAACACTCTTCACAGGGGGACGAATTAAATAACTTATAAAACAAATTTGACTTACTGTCATTGATGTCACTCTCTGCCCCAAATAGTAAAACCCCGATTCCAACATGTAAAGGGAGAGGAACTGGGTCCTTTATAGACCATATTCTAGTCTCCTCACCCTCTCAGTCTCTTTTCCAGAAGTTTGCTATTAAAGATATAGGTTACAGTGACCACAATCCCCTTTGTGTACATTTCTGTGGCATTCTTTTATCTACTAAGCCTGGGGGTAGGGGAAGGGAGTCACGAGACCTACAGACGGTGGGCGCCATCTCAAATGGTCCCAGATAGATCCATATGCTTTTGATAGGGAGGTGAGGGACTCACGTGTAACTGAACTTGCTCTCTGTGTTCAACAAGAGAGTTCACCAAGGAATGTTCTCAGTGCTTTTAGTTCCATCACACACAAAGTAGGGGAACTTTTGAGGGCCACAGCTAGTATAGTGTCTAACCCTACCCCAAGATGGTTTGATTCGTCTTGCTCGAAGGTAGCGCGTAAGCTAAAGGAGGCCCTGAAAGAGGTGCTGAGGAACCTCATAAATATACGGGCTTGTCGAACAGGATATAAGCAGGCCCTAGCCATATGCAAGAGAGCGCTGATGGAGGAGAGATGGAGGGAGCTGCTGGAGTCTAGTACCCTGAGGAATGGTACACGGTTTTGGGGCATTGTTAATAGACCTCTTTTCTCTGAGGATTAAAATAACACCCTTGGATCCCATATCACAGAAGAGGCACGGGTGGCACATTTTAACCCCTCCCACGCTGGTGACGGAACCATTCCGTCATGCCCCTTGGGTGGGCTGTGCTGGTAACGGAACGGTTTCGTCACGGCCCGCTCGCCGCGCCTTCGCGGCGCGTTCTATTGAGCGGGCGGGGCCATGACGGAACTGTTCTGTCACAAGCACAGCTCACCTGAGGGGCGTGACGGAGCGGTTCCATCACCAGCGTCAGAGTGCCGCATGGCCCCCCCCACCCCTTAGCACTGCGGCGGAATAGCCGCTGTAGCGAAAGGGTTAAACTCATGTTTAAGGGCCCTATGGGTCACTATGACCAACCATCCCAATCAATAAATACTGACTGAATGGTCTTTGAGATCTCAGAGATAGAGTCAGGAATTGCGGGCTTATCTAGTAACAAGGCTCCGGGCCCGGACAGAATTCCACCAGACCTTTTTAAATCGGATCCATCGTTCTGGGCCCCGATCCTGACAGCTGTATTCAATGCGGCAGCCAGGGACGGTAGCCCCGCCACATGGGCAATCTCAACCATCGTGCCAGTGTTTAAAAAGGGGGACCGAAATATTACACATTGTTACTGTCCCATCTCTCTCATTGATTCTGTAGCTAAGGTGGTGGGAGGGGTTTTAGTGCAAAGATTATCTTCCTGGGCAGAGGAACGCAACATTATCACCGATACCCAATATGGGTTTCGTGCAGGGAGGTCTACGGTGGCCCAATGTTTAAATTTGTATTTGATCCTTGGCAAGTACACAATGGCCCGCCCGGGTACGATCTACATCGCCTTCAAGGACTTATCATCCACGTTTGACTGTGTTAATCGGGTCAAATTGTGGCAGTCCAAGAGGGCCATGGGGGTGAAGGCCTCCATCCTGGACTTTCTGATGGATCTGCACAGGGACACTAAAGCAAATATTAGATACGCACAGGATCTCAGGGTCTCTAGGGAATTTGATATTGAAATAGGGGTGAGGCAGGGCTGTATTTTTGCCCCCTGCCTGTTTGATTTATTTATTAATGAGCTCGAGGGGGCCCTGGTATGGACGGGGCTGACTTTCCGCGTGTGGACGGTCGGGTCTCCCTGTCCTCCTACACGCGGATGACGCTGTCCTGATAGCGGGAACTCCCAAAGGGCTTCAATGTTTACTAGATGCTTTTCTGAATTTTATGGGGTCCAGAGATCTAATGATCAATAATGCAAAATCCTGTATTATGCAATTAGGGTCTCGGTCAACGAAAAAGTACTCCTTCTCAGTAGGTTCTGAGAATGTTCCCAAAACACATGTTTTTTCGTATCTGGGGGTAGTGTTGGATGAGCGCCTGAAGTGGGGGGCCCTTATTCAAAGGAAGAAGGGGGAGCTTACACGAATAGTTGCCGTAATCTTCAGCTTTGCTGCTAAAATGGGCAAGTGCCCGATTGCAACCATGCTGAAAATTTATCAGGCGAAGGGTGTGTCAACCGCAAGCTATGGTAGTGTAGGGGTATACCACGGCAGATTCGCTGCAGGTGTTAGAAAATACATTTTTGAAGCGCCTGCTGATGAATGCCAACAGGATTATCGAATTTGATAGACATAGAAGAACTGGGGGTCCCTTTCCTATCTGATATCTTTGCTTTGCATCCTTTAGTGTTCTGGCTTAAGTGCTGGCCTATAAACAAAATCAAGTGGAACCACTTGGCCTTAGCGCACTGTTGCTGGCCCACCCTTTGGTGGAGCAAAGTATGCACAATTATTTACATGTACACAATAAAACCAACAGCAATTTGTTTTAAACAACAACCCAAACTCAAATGAATGTAGTAAACCATCTACTGGTTATTTTTACTCAAAATGTATAATCCACAAACATAATTCTCCATTACAAATTCATCAGTAACGTTTAGATTCAATAGCGTATTTGAAGAACTGCCCTATGCATTTCGGGTCATGTGGCCCTTCGTCCGGGGCTCAATCTGTAGAAAAAAATAAATAAATCAAATTTGGTTACAAATTTACATATTCCTTGCAATATCCAAGAAGCAGACAAATACATATGTCATGCAATTCCAAAATGCAGCGTTGTGACACAAGTGATATGGTATGACACTTTGCACATGATGTTAATCAACAAAGCAATACACAGTGAAAATCAGTGCACACAGAAACATTAGGAAAAAACGAAAAAAAAAAAATAAATAAAAAACCCATAAAAGAAACAAAATGGTAAATGCACGGTAGCTCCGTATGAAGTGCCTCATCCCATTACTAGGAAACACATGAGAAATATCAGTATCAACTTTCTGTAAAGCACTGTGCCCATTAACGTTGGATTCATTCACTCATTCCAACTCAGGAGAAATATGCAAACACTGACTCGGTAAAAAAAAACAAATGATCTGGGTTTTATAAAAACGCAAGCTGTGCTACTAACCTTGATAACTCTGATTGAGATGAAGATTCGAAGCGTGATCATACAAGAAACCAATCAAAATGCCGCCGTCAACAACAGGTTAAGCGACCATAGTAGCTGCAACACAACAATATAAATGGTAAATAGCCCTCCCTAGATTCTACTGATTCTCCGCTAAGAAAAAGTGAGCAACTGCCAAACCTACCAGTAATTCAGAGATGTCCACCACTTCTTAAACTTGTAAAAGCTGCCCCCTCAAGGAAACGAAGGAATCGCTTCAGCAGGGCGGTGCGTTGATATTCAAGATGCTCACAACACTGCTGTAATCACAAAAGCTTCGATGAAAATCTATAGCAACACGCTAACCCAGACTCTGTGTAACTAACGGTGAAATCCTCTCTAACATACCTGTATACGAGAAACTTACGACGCCTGATGACCGGTACCTCTCGACGGTGGAACGTATTCTCAGAACGCGACGCACGCAGCAGCAGGTTCTGATGGACTGTATGTCCCTGGATAATATGTCTAGAAGTACGTTAAAGATCGCTTCACAGAGCTAGGTCGACCAGAACTCTTTTTAAAACCCTCAACCATAACAAAAAAGGATGTTGAACTGGTCAAAGAAGCATTTATCACTATATGGAAGTTGGGAAGAGATGATCAGGAGTTATGCAAACCAAGTGTTCGGAAATTTCTGACCCTAAAAACCCATGCACTTACAGAGCCATACCTTTTGGGGACACTGTCCACTTATGAGCGGTTTCTGTTGACAAGTTTTCACCTTAATTTCTTTCATCTTTTAATTGCAGTGCAAAAAGGGTGTAGCAGAGGTCAGGTGTTAGCACCCTGTGGCTCCGACAACTTGTCTCCACAGGATCTGCTACACTTCATGTTCCTCTGTAAAATTTTATGAAGTACCTCAGAGACATTTTTTACTCCCCCTTTTAAACAGGTTTAATTTTAACCAGGTTTGCCCAGCACTTTTTTTATCTACAATTGTTGAAATCTGACTTTTTATTGTAGGGTATCTGAAATCACTGGTGAGAACCAGGGCCTGCTTAGAAAAACAGTCACTGAAGGGGGAACAGGTACACATAGACTTAGGTATGTTTCCTGTGTGTTCTTTTTTTAAGGTAAATAATGAAATTTATCTATTGCATATGTTGCATTTTTTCGTCAATTTTCTATGTTTTAAAGATATGAACTCTGTACTTTTTATTGTATATTTTTAAGGAATGTGTATATTCACTGTGACTTTTATGGTTTTCTCATTGTAAAACCGAATACAGTTTTATGAAATGAAATGGTTGTAAAACAGTGGTGGGGCCAGAAGTTGAAATGTTGATAGAAAGGCTGTGAAGAGAAAGGACAGACATGTTGCACTGGCAGTTTAGAAAAAAGTTATTTTTTACCATATGGCAGCATCACATTTGCAACTGGCTGTATCAATGTTACAGTCCATTTGAGTGGTTGGTTTGGATCCATATGGCTCCACTACTCTAACAGGATCAACTTGAGATTAATGATCTTCAAAGATGAAGGATTTCTTTTAGAAACTTCATAGATTTTTTTTCCAAACCTTTCAGGATTCATCAAGTTCAGTTAAAGTTGTGAAATTTGAGAAACAAATTAGGAGAGAAAAGTTCTGCAAGAATAGGTTTTGCATCAAACCTTCTGCAAAACCCCACTGTTAATGGTAGAATGTTCATGCAGAAAATGTTTTTAAGGCAATGTTTCTACACCAACTTTAAAACATTTTTTTTACAGTAAGTACACTGTTAGGCTCCCCCTCAGTGTTGTCTTTTGTAGTATTCTCCAAACTGGAATATTCTGGATCACTGATGTATCATCAAAGTTTGGTATTTTCTTTATTTGGTAAATTATATTTTAATAACTGATACTCACCTATAGTGCCAACACCGGAGACGATATACAAACAAATTACATATTTCAAGTAATGAGTTTAATATATCAACCTTCATTTTCATATCTACTTCAAACCTGCCAACTCACATGACACCACTGTAAGTCACAAGATTTTGGCTCCGTTCACACTATCACTGAGACAAGACCCGAAATCACATGGTGGCAGACAATGTTTGTTGGAAACTCCTGCAGTGAGTGTTTCCAACTCATGAGTGCAAGGCTGAGTACAGCTGATGTCCATGGAGGTTTTGCAATCTCCCCAGGGCATTACTGTCAGCTTTTGAAACCTCTGATTGTTTTTAGGGGGTGTTACAGCGGCTCACAGATAGTGACCTGCCCAAAGCCACACCCCTTACCTTGATCAGCACGCCTCCTCAGAAGCATTTTCAGAATTCGTGAGGCGATGGACTTAAGGTCCAGTCCCCTCCTTAGGCCCCACCCCTCCTGGTTGCTGTCTGACATGGTGAGTTTTTAGCTCTCGTCTAGGCAGCGCTTGCACTGTCTCTTTATGACCTGCTATAATCAGGTATGGACTTTAAGCTCTGCCCATTTTCCGCCCATATTTTCAATTGACTCCTCTTACTGTCCTTTGTAAATGGTGGCTTTTGATTCATGAATAAGCTTAGTAGTCCCTCATTAGTACCTCTCTCCCTTCTGTTGTTACTGCCAATGAGGACAGTCCCTCTTACATGTGTCCGTACTCTCGAGGTTTGATTAACAGTTAGTGAGAACTGTTTAGTTAATTAATGTCTTGCTGTTACAGGCACAACACCCTCTCCAGCTTCCACAAAGCAGAGTCCATGTGTTTTCCGGGGTCTGCTTGGCACCCGATCATGGACGCCACGCTTTCTCTTTTAAAGACACTCTCTTGCTTGCTCCATCCCCACTCCACAGCAAGTACATGTTAATATTTTTTTTTAAGTAACTTCATCTTCATCAAGCCTTTCTTATCGTATGTGCGTTTTGGCAAACAATTTTTTTTTAAATGTTACATGTGTTTTTCTAGTAGCCGCAGCGGTATATTTTACTTTTGGTATGTGCGTCTCAACAAACTCTTTTTTTAATTTTATATGTGTTTTTTAAGCAGTGGTGGTGCGCTTTAATTTTGGTATGCACAGCTTAACAAACTATTTTTACAAAAATTATATTTGTTTTTTAAACAGTGTAGCGCCACATTTTCATTTTGCCTGGCGGCTGTTTGGTCGGTTTACAGGAAAATTGAGGGAAGAGGGACCATCACCGGGAACAACAATATGGCCAAGCTCTTCAGGGCAACACAGCTGCCTGCAGACACTCTGCACCAGCTTATAGCATGCTGCTGGCCTCCATGATGCTTCCACATTGAGCTTCATGCTTCTTCTTAGCTCCTAAAATGCAGAGGCTGTTTGGGTGATGCTAGACAGAGACGGCGGGCAGAAGGAGCACGACATGGAACAGCAATGTGGGTGAGCTCTTCAGGGCAACACCGCTGCCACTGGACACTGTGCAGCATGTGAGAGCTTACGACTGGCCACCATGATGCATCAACAGCATTTTGTTTTGCACAGCAATAGTATATTTGTGAAGTATGACAACATAGGGTGATGCTAAAATGTAATCAGTAGCTTTGGGAGCAGCTTCACCCTGACAATGCATTTTACAAGTCTCCCCTGCCTCCAGCATGTAACTCTACCTTCTCTGACTCTCTTTCCCTCTCTATCTCATTCTCTCTCTCTTCACTCTGTCTCTCACTTATACACGCAAATAACTCTAGCTATCTCTATATACCATCTTGCTCTCTCTTTCTATCACGTTTGCTTTTGTGCTCTCTTTCACATTAGTAAAACACTTTTCCATCACCACACCAACAGCTTGAACTCGAAAAAATGCAAGACCTATTGCATTGTAATGCTTCTTTTAGGAAGTTGTCTGGTCTGCTACTTCCATCACCATACAAGACACCAGGGCTTAATCTGAAAGGAAACAAAAGGAAGTGCAGGGGCCGAACATTTTTCTTTGGACGTCGCTTGTGCCTCTTCCTTCCGCAAGATTACACTTTAAACCACCTTACCTCATTCTTGCACTGGCTTTTTTTATCCCTCCCTTTATCACTATTTTTCCATCTTTCTCTTCCTCCCACTTTTTCCTTTTCAGCCTTTTACTCTCAGAGACGTAGCCTGATAATAAAAAATAAGTTCCAGTGCCCAGAAATGAATGCCAGTGCCAAGCACCTACACAAATTAAACACTGTGTTACATGTATGGCATAAATACATACAAACACTTAAAACACACCACAGAAATACTTGTCACAGTACTTTTGTTGCAAGAAAAAAACAATATATTTGATCTAATTCACTAATGGCCATGTATTTGGAATGATTTTACCCATTCTGTGTCTACAGGGACATTTGCTGACACAGTAAGGTCCAGGTGCATAATAAATTAACATTTCTTCACAAACAGCCTATCAATGCAGGAAAACCCAATATTCTCTTAACAAGGTAATAATGTCATTTCTCTCATCCATATGTCAACTTTTGATGCCACAGTTGATTTCCAATCCAGCCCCATAAATAAATGTACTAACTGGTAACACTGTCCTAAAATGCTATCTGTTTTCCTGTAATAATACATCTAACTTACTGAAAAATATCTGCAAAAATGGCAGCTATGGCGATGGTACAAACGCTTTGGCAGTCACCAGCTCTAGCCTATCTACGAGTTGTGGCATTTTTCCCAGGGTGACAACTCAAAGCGAAATTCCACAACTCGGATTTAGATGTCTCTCTGGGCCCAGGACTATCAGGTGTGCAGACTCCTCAAAATAGTGTTTGGAGTCACCGGGCCTGACTCTGCTGCTGTAGGGGCAGGGGCTGCGTCAGTAGCACAGCACGGTACCCACCAGACGCCACATTCAGCAGCACAGGCTAGGAGATATTCCCCATTTCAAGGAAAAATCCGTAATCGTCAGAATTTGATGGGGGGACATCAGGCTGAATCAACATTCCGGCTCCTTTCGCATCCTCACACCAAATGTATAATGAGGCCCTTAGTGTCTATAATATCGTGGCTAGGCCTCACGCACTAACAGAAGGAGACCACACATGTTCTTTGATAGTGGTCAGTCAAGTGCCTGCCACGCCCAGGGCCCTGGGCTTTTTATTAACTATGCAGCGTGACCTCCGTCCCTACGTCGGGCGGAGCCACATGAACACACGCTTAAGGGGGAAAAAGAGTACAGTAACCCAACTCGTGGGCTAGAGTGGTTGCGCCCACTCCTACAACATTACATTCCTCCTTTACCCTAGGGAAAGAAAAACAAACACAGCAATACGGCTGCAAATGCAAACTTGTGTCTACAGTCTCTTAAGTTCTCGAAAATACAAAAGGAACAGTCTTACTTCTTGGGTGGTCGCGGACCAGCTTGAGACCTCTCAGCGTCTGCAACAGGCCACGAAGTCCTGGTACTTCTGGGATGGCTTCGGGCAGGGGCGCAGATTGTACCTGCTCTGGCTGCGCTCGCCCGACTGGGTGGGGATTGGTTCTTCAGAGTCTTTAGCCTCCCCCGCTTCTGGGTGGTTCAGTGTCGCCTGCGGTTCATGCTCTCTTCTGATTTATTTATTTATTGACATTTGTAGAGAGCGGCGAATACCCGTGGGCGTCTTGGCGCTAGTTAAGGGATGGATCAGCAACTGGGGTAAAGAAGATATACAAGGCTATTGGTCAAATAACCACGTCTTTAGCTGTTTGCGGAATGTGAACAGGGAGGGACTTGCTCGGATATGTGCAGGAAGGGTGTTCCAGAGTCTAGGGGCGGCAACCAGGAAACGCCTGTCGCCCCAGGTGACTGTTCTAGTGCGAGGCACAGCCAAGAAGTTCTGAATAGAGGAACGAAGAGATCGGGTTGGGACATGATGGAGAAGATTCTGTTTGAGAAAGTGGGGACCTTGATTATTGAGTGACTTGTAAACAATACACAGCGATTTGAATTTGATACAGCTGCGTATCGGGAGCCAATGGAGATCCCTAATGATGTTTGTAACTGGTGAGAACTTGGGGATCCCAGCCAGCATTCGTGCGGCTGCATTTTGGATTGACTGCATCTTATTTGTCACTCGGACTTGGGCATTTAAGAATAGAGCGTTACATTAGTCCAAGGAGGACAGGACTAGTGAGCTGACCAGTGTTTTCCCGGCCGTGTTCGGTAGGAAAGGTAGTATTTTCCTAATCATTCTCAATTTCATATGAGCTGAAGCCGCAGTTTTATTCGCATGTGCCATAAAATTGAGGCCAGCATCGAAGATGACGCCTAGATTTCTCACTTTGCTAGCTGGACTCGGTGATTGGCATGGCCGGACCTGTTGGCGGAGTCTCTTCTTCTTCGCTGGGAGTATCTTCTCCTTCGGCCTCCCGGGGGCTTCGGGTCATCCTGGGGTGGTGGTCGGCTGGATCTGGAAATTCGTCATCCACCTGGTGCGACAACCTTTTGAAGAACGATACGTTCCTGGTGACTGTCTCTCTCCCTCTCACTGCAGTGATCATGGTACCATTCACACCGGTGACTGTCTAGGGGTATAACTCAAATGGGAGGTGGAACTTCCCTCCTGGGTGGCGGTCTTTCACCAATACTCGGTCGCCAACCTGGATGTGGCTGTCTGCAGCTCTTCTCCGCCTAGACGCTTCTTTGTTAGACTTGGCTCGTTGTTCCATGGACCGGTTGTTCGGGGCTGGAGTTGATGCCCACACAGGATGGTGAGGGAGAGTGTCCACTACTGCTCTGTTGAAGCACAAGCGGCTTGGAGGGACTCCGGTGGTGCAGTGGGGGGTCAGCCTGTACTCTCGCAAGAACCGGAAGAGGGCTAGTTCCAGGTTTTGGCCATCCGCCATGGCAATTTGGATAGTCTTATTCTGAGTTCTCATTAGTCTCTCAACTTCGCAATTGGCTTGCGGCCACCTTGGGGTTATCTTCCTGTGCTTGATGCGGTGTGACAGTAGATATTCTGCTAGCTCACCGCCATTGAACGGAGGTCCATTGTCAGTACGTAGCTCCCCAATGAGGCCATGGGTCGCCAGGATCTTCTCTAGCTTTGGGATTACTTCGGATGCTGCGGTGGAGGGTAGTATTTCAATTTCCGGATACCTTGAGTAGTCGTCTACCACTACAAACATATACTTCCCGCCTGGAAGGCTCCCAAAGTCGGCGCTCGCCCGGGTCCACGGGGAGGTTGGCCCTTCTTCCGTAATCACTGGTGCAGGGGAGTTGGGCAAACTGGTTGCTATGCACACTGGGCACCGTTGGATGACATCTTCGACCTTCTTGTCGAGTCCTGGGAACCAGAGTTTGGTCCTGATGCGATTTTTCGATTTCACAATGCCCTGGTGGGCGCCATGGTCTAGGAGGACTGCTTGCTGGGTGAGGCTGTCGGGTAGAACAAGGCGGGGGCCTCTCAGGAGGCATCCTTCGGGCGATACAGATAGCTCGCTCTGGACTCGGTAGAGTGCTTTGAGTGTGGCCTGGGCTTCGGGCGTGCGAAACGACGCCGGGCTCTGGAGTGGTTTCCAGTTTCCCGATTGGATGGCCTGAATGGCAATTTGCAGGCAGTCGTCGTCTTTTGTGGCTCGAGTCACATCATCCAGGGAGATGGGCAGTGGCCGTGAACACTCTACAATCATCCTCACATACTCTTCAGTGGCGTCGGCCTCCGCGGCTTCTGTTTCCGTGGCCGGGCGGGCATGCCGCGACAGATAGTCGGCCGGGTTTCTGGAGCCTGGTCGATACTCCACTGTGAACTGATATTCTTGGAGCTGGAGTACCCATTTCTCGATGCGTGGAGGAGGACGTGAGGAGGACCCTTGGAACAGTGGGAGGAGTGGTTTGTGGTCTGTGACCACCACAAATGGGTGTCTGTACAGGTAGATATGGAAGTGACGGCACCCCCACAGGATAGCGATGGCCTCTCTTTCAATCTGTGAATATCTTTGTTCTGTTGCAGTGAGAGTTCTGCTTGCGTACGCGACCGGTGCCCACTCTCCGCAGGGTTGTTGTTGTGCCAAGACTGCACCAAGGCCGGTCGGACTGGCATCTACCACCAGTTGGGACTCATACCGAGGGTCGAAGTAGGCCAGGGTTGTGTTTGCAGAGAGTGCTGCTTTGGTCTTTTGGAAGGCTTCTTGTTGTTCTCTTCCCCACTCCCAGGTGGCTGTGGATCTTGTGAGGTCGCGAAGAGGGCCGGTGAGATCAGACAGATCTTTGATGAAACGTCCGCAGTACGTCACCAGACCAAGGAAGCTGCGGACGGCTGTTACAGACGTGGGGGCGGGGGCTTCATGGATGTCCTTGACTTTGTCCGGGTCTGGTCCCACGCCCTGGTCTGAGAATATGTACCCGAAAAAGCTAATGTCCTTCCGGAGGAACTCACACTTCTCCCTGTGGAGGGTTAGACCTCTCTCTTGCAGCCTGGTGAAGACAGCATGGAGGCGTCGGATGTGTTCATCCAGAGTCGCCGCGTGGATCAGAATGTCATCGCTCACATTCAGTACGCCGTCTAGGCCTTGTAGGACGTTTTGAATGATGTTTTGGAAAACTTCGGCGGCACTGGATATTCCGAAGTTGAGTCTGGTGTACCTCCATAGGCCTGCGTGGGTGGAGAAGGTCGTTATCGGGCGGGAGTCCGGGTGCAGAGGGATCTGGTGGTATCCGGATCTCAAATCCATCTTCGAAAACCACTTCGAACCCGATAGCTCACCGATGATGTCGCCGATGGTTGGCGTCAGGTGGCGTTCACTTTTGATCGCGAGGTTCGGAATGCGCATGTCCACGCAGATCCGCACGGCGTCAGGTTGTTTCGGTTTCTTGGCCACTACGATGGGTGACACCCACGGAGTGGGCCCGCTGACTCTTTCAATGATCCCGGCTCTCTCGAGTACCCGTAGCTCTGCTTCCACTTTGGGCCGTAGGTGGAACGCTATGCGCCGGTGTCTGAGGGCTACTGGGGCGACTGAGCGGTCTATGTGAAGACGGACTGCGGGTCCTCTTAAACAGCCGATCCCGTCAAATAGTGAGGTATGTTGTGACACCAGATGGTCGAGGTTGTGGGCTTGGACCGTGAGGGCGAAGTGGATCAAACTCAGGTCTTGGGCGGTCCGGCAGCCGAGCAGGAATCCGGACCCTTCTTGCGACACATAAATCTTGGTGTGCACGTGGTGGGAGTCGTGTGATACTGTTGTTCGGAACACTCCGCAGAGGCGGAGGGGTCGACTGGTGCCATATGCGTATACTTGAACTCTTGTGGGATGGAGTTCCGGTGGTTCTCTTAGTGTCCGGTATATACTGGCCGCCATTAGGTTGATCGTGGCCCCGGTGTCGATCAGTGCTGCGAGTCCTTGGCCTTGCACATTTACTGTGCACATGGGTTCTGCGGATGGGGTGGCGGCTAGCGTGTTGAGCATTCGCACCACGTGGACGGACACTGCATCCGCTTCGTCGTCGTCCATGTCGCTGTTGGAGGCTGTATCTGGCATCGGTTCAATTTGTCGTACTCTCCGGGGTGGGCCGTTGGGCTTCTTCCTTTGTGAGGATAGACACACGCTTGCGAAGTGGTTGGCTTTCCCACAGGCGCTGCAGATTTTTCCATGTGCTGGGCATGTTCCGCTGTGGGGGGGTTGCTCCACCGCACCACATGCAGGGGCGGCCGTGCGATGACTGAGCTGGGCTCTGCCGAGGTCTTCGGGGCTGTTTTGCGCGTGTATCTGAGGCGGTCGTCTTGATGGCGCATACGGGTTCAACTTTGATTGCGACCGTTGGTTTTGGCTCCATATGTGCTGCTCGAGCTTTCAATAGTTCTTTAGATCGTCCAAGCGCCAGGATGTCGCGTATGGGCATGTTGTCTGCCTCTAGGACTCTTTCCCGCAATTTTTAGGAGGCACAGCCCTGTATAAATTGAGCGCGGATTTCGTCGTCTACATCCGGAAGGGTGCATGTGCTGGCCAGCTTCTTGAGTCTCGCGTAGAAGACATTGACGGACTCCTCTGGGAGTTGGCGGGCTTGGCGGAGTAAGAATCGTTCGTAATCTGCGCTGGCGAAAGGTTCGAAGTATTCGGTTATTGCGTCGCGCAGCGTGGTGTAGTTCCGGGGCAGGCCGCCTTCCACCACGTCCTTCGAGATGTCGTGAATAGCTTCTCCTCCAAGATGTAGGAGCATCGCACGCCTCCGCTCAACCGCAACGTCAGCTGCCACAAAGTAGTTCTCTAAGCGTTCCACCCACTTTTTCCACCGGGCGGCCTTGGAGGGCGGTGTGCCCGTGATAGTGAAGGGCTCCAGCGGAGGCACCGTCGCCATCGCCATCGTGGAAAATGGGGGGCTCGGCAGACAGAGGAGGTCCGGCCACTAGAAGGCCAGGAGTCCAGACACGCGCCGGTGGCAGCTGTAGGGATGTCCAGGCAGCAGCAGCAGGGCACGGCAGCGTTGCACGCGAAATGCGTGAGAAATAGCAGGCCGGCCTCACGCGAGATGCGTGGGATATGGCAGGCGGGCCGCAGCGGTGCACGCGGGAAGCGTGAGGAATGGCACGGGAGGTGCGCGGCAGGCCCGGCAGGCCGCGTGACGTCAGACGGGATGCAGGCGAGGCCAGGGACGTGGCAGCGGAACTGGGCTCGCACCGGAGGCTGCGGGGAGGCACGCACTGGGGCGCACAGGCCGGGAGCACGCACCTGAGGCCAAGGGCAGGTCCAGTCGGAAGACTGTCGGCTGGCAGGAGGACAGCGGCGCTGCACGCTGGAAGGCACAGCGAGGTAGGCGGCTGATGGCAGGGTCCTGGTAGACGTGGTTGGGCCACCGCCGGCAGGGCACAGAGCGGGGCGTTGATGGGCCGAGAGGGCCTTGCAGGACGGCGGCTCCGGGGCTGGGGTGGCTGCACCGCAGGGGCACCACCGCAAGACGGTCCGGTCAGGGTGAGGGAAAGCAGTGCTGTGCACGCGGTGGGGTGGCGAGACCACCTCATCGCCAGTATAATATCGTGGCTAGGCCTCACGCACTAACAGAAGGAGACCACACGTGTGCTTTGATAGTGGTCAGTCAAGTGCCTGCCACGCCCAGGGCCCTGGGCCTTTTATTAACTATGCAGCGTGACCTCCGTCCCTACGTCGGGCGGAGCCACATGAACACACGCTTAAGGGGGAAAAAGAGTACAGTAACCCAACTCGTGGGCTAGAGTGGTTGCGCCCACCTCCTACAATATTACAGTGTCCCTATTTGCTTCTGGGCTGTGCCACAAGGGGTTCTGTCTGACCATCCAGGCCGTTCAATGGGCCTGGAATCCCATCAATTGTGGATGTTGCCTGCACTTTTCATCCACACCGTAGTCACTCTGCAAACGGTCACACATCTTGTCAATGGTTCTGTTCTGCATCAAACTGACACAGTCTACATTCCAGCTCATTTTACATTTTGAGTTTCAAAGTATGTGTAGAAATTATACTCATTTGGCAGAGGATGAGATTACCAGGACATGTTTAGGCCTTGGACTACTCTTGCAACCGATAGTCACTTTCCTGGCAGGAAATGACGAAATCACAAGTAGCTTACATGGTGATTAGGCGCTGCAGTACCTCTGATGATGCACCTGCTGATTAGACAGGAATTGATGCTGGCTTTTGTTGATAGGATTCATTAAACGTGCATTACAACACAAGCCTTGCAAAATAGATAGAGACGTTAATTAAGTTCATTGAAATAATTGGCTGCAGACAATTACAGTTGTAAATGATGTGTAATCATCAGGACATGGCCAGTAATGTTGTTTTGTCGCGAAGCCAAATTTAAATGCTGTTTTCAGCAAGTCCTCACTGCCTCTCCGAATAAATGTGTGAAGCAGAAGGTGATTGTAAAGTTGTTTACGCCGTTCACGCACACCGGGGACAAATCTGCCCCTTTTGGGGTCTTTGGCAGCTGCAAGTTCACAGGCCAGATTATTTTACAATGAGTTACCCTTTTTTATTTACAACGATTGGTTTAATGTCGACACCCCCGATGGTAACTCCAGCATTCGGTAACAAACGTATGTCACTCCCCTTATTGCCTTATTCAGGAAGTGCAGTAACACAACAGGCACGTGTTATTCATCTACAGGCTGTTTAAAATCAACCGCAGACCGAGCAAGGATGGCAAATACAGCTCTAGAAACAATGCACATTGCTTAGAAAAGGCATAGATTTACTATTCCTAACTCCACCTGTGGAGTATAGATATGCTATTTTCAGGGCCAGCTCTAGGGCGGTGCAGTCGGTGCCACCGCACCGGTCCCTGACTTGGGGTGGGGGCATCATTTTTACGAGTAAATTATCATTTTAAAAGCAACTGCTGCCCCGTTCCTGGCCTCCAGCTATTTTAAGGCCTCAATTAAACTGCCAAGATAACTCTGGTGATTACTGGTCTCCCTGAAAAGAGAAGGAGGTGTAGTGGAAGTTTTGACTCTTCCTAATGTAGCACAGAAGGTTAAAATGCCTGCTGGTAAGAATGTCTACTATGCAGATAACGAAATACAAATAATATAAATAGGTCAGTAGATTAGTGCTTCTGTAAGAGAGCTCTTTTTGTAACTTGTTGTTTATTAGACACAATCCTAATATATAACATTGAGCTATTAACTGTCATCCTAGAGCTGCATGCAAACTGCACGGTATATGTTTTTTTGCCTAGTCTTTCATCATCCTAATTTTGCGAAAAGGGTTCATTTGGGTAGGAAACAATTCTTATTATTAAAGAGAACCCTTAACAATGATGTTGTGTTTTAAATTCTTCATTTTTTTTCTCCAGAAAAGTTTATTGCCTACGAGTATCAATGACATGTCACTCCTACACCTTCTAGTCCTGTCTGAAGATAAGATTTCCTATATGCTGATTTACATGCATATGTGTGTGTGATGTAAAGTGCTCTGACACCTTACACTGGTATGAGCGGTGCTATAAAACTAAATTAATCTGAGATACAGTGGTTATGAAGACTTAAGGGGCACTGTTAAAGGGTGCTTGTGAGAGAATCAGTGGCAGAGGTGGTCATTTGGGGGGGAGGGGGAACGCAAACAGATATTGTTGCACAGGGCGCAATTAGTGCTAAAGCCGGCCCTGTTATTCTTAACTTCACCTGTTGAGAATAGATTTAGTTTCCCTAATCCTACCTACCTGTTGACTATACATTCACTATTTCTAACTCCGCCTGTAGATTATAGGTGTAATATTTTTAACTTCGCCTGTTGAGTATAGATTTACCATGCCTAAATCCTTCAGACAAGAATAGATTTACTGTTCCTGACTCCACCTGTGGATTATAGATGTACTATTCTTAACTTCACCTGTTCAGTATAGATTTACCCTGTCTAAATCCTTCAGAGAAGAATAGATTTACTGTTCATAACTTCTACTGTGGAATACAGATTTACTATTCCTAACTCCAGCTGTGGAATATAGATTTACTATTCCTAACTACACCTGTGGAATACAGATTTACTATTCCTAACCCCACCTGTGGAATATAGATTTCATATTTCTAACTCCAGCTGTGGAATATAGATTTACTATTCTTAACTTCACCTGTTGAGTATAGATTTACCATGTCTCAATCTATTTCTAACTTCTACTATGGAATACAGATTTACTATTCCTAACCCCAGATGGAATATAGATTTACTATTCCTAACTCCACCTGTGGAATACAGATTTACTATTCCTAACTCCACCTGTGGAATATAGATTTACTATTCCTAACTCCACCTGTGGAGTAGAGATGTGCTATTCTTAACTTCACCTGTTGAGTATAGATTTACTTTCCCATATCCTACCTGTTGAGCATACATTCACTATTCCTAACTCCACCTGTGGAATATAGGTTGACTATTCCTAACTCCACCTGTGGATTATAGATGTACTATTCTTAACTACACTTGTTGAGTATAGATTCACCATGCCTAAATCCTTCAGACAAGAATAGATTTACTGTTCCTGACTCCACCTGTGGAATACAGATTTACTATTCCTAACTCCACCTGCGGAAAACAGATTTACTATTCCTAACTGCAGCTGTGGAATATAGATTTACTATTCCTAACTCCACCTGTGGAGTAGAAATGTGCTATTCTTAACTTCACCTGTTGAGTATAGATTTACTTTCCCATATCATATCTGTTGAGCATACATTCACTATTCCTAACTCCACCTGTGGAATATAGGTTTACTATTCCTAACTCCACCTGTGGATTATAGATGTACTATTCTTAACTACACCTGTTGAGTATAGATTCACAATGCCTAAATCCTTCAGACAACAATAGATTTACTGTTCCTGACTCCACCTGTGGAATACAGATTTGCTATTCTTAAGTCCACATGCGGAGTTAAGTATAGTACACCTATTCTTACCTATTTGCACTTACTTCCTCAACATTTTGTCTCCTATAATTTTGCTACAACATTGTGCTGAATCGATATTCCAGACCACAGCCATTTGAAAATAATTTTTTGTCTGACCTACGGATAGTCGCAGTGTCTGGTGCGGTGGGAGTAAATATACAAATAGTTACTTGCTTCATTGATAAGCATGGCTGTTGGGTTCTCAATCTCCTGTATGGAATACAGGCAATCATTGGGAAGCTCCTGGAAGAAGAAGTTCTCAAAATCAAGATGGGGAAAGCTAAGGCTTACTTCAACGTCTGAGCCCACGCCTGTATTTTACTTTCTGAGATGATGAATTGAAAAATACAACATTTGACCGCAGGTTCAGCGCTTGGACGCTCCAGGACGCCCCAGGGCAGCAGTCGCACTTAATAAAACTCCTTTTCATTTCATTTCATTCATTTCATTTCATTTCAGGTGCAACATGCTTGAGACGTTCTCGATGGGAGTCTAGATAAACACCAAAGGGTTCAAATATAACTATGCCTATCCAGTGCCAAACTAGAAGATTATGATCTTTGGAGAGCAGATTGTTTTGTTTTCTGCAAAATCAGAAAATGTGCATTCTCAGTCAGACTCAACCAGGCAGGGCCTGATGGTTACTGTATCTCGGAGATCGGAGATACCAGATATATTAGTGTGCTGTCACCATGCAGATGAAAGCAAAAGAAAGACAGACTCAGCAGCTCAGTGTGATTTTTAAACACAGTAGATGGAGGGACAGGCCTTGAGGGCACCTGGATCACAGAGGCTGGGAGGTGAGTTCGCAGGGAACAGGGGTCTCACTTCTTAAGCCTTTTGTTCGTTTGACTGGGTTATGTAAGCCTTATCACACCTCAGAAAAAGTGTTTACCAGGGCTTCCCATAGGATTCGGAATAGACCGCCAAGCTACTCAATTTTTTTTCAGCAAAGTGAGTTTATGGAATAATTGGACCGTAATCAATATTACTTTTCATTTGAAATATGGACATTCGATGACAAGCAGTGAATTGAGAGGAATGAATGTGCTAATTCTCAGATGTCTTTAATACTCATATTGAGAGGGAATGGTCCGTAAATAGTTCCATAAATAAGCCAGGCAGAATTGTTCAGTGTGTTGGGACAAGGGTCAGATAACATAGGAAGGGAAGGTGTTTATTTGTCCGAATATCTTGTATCGAAAAATTGTATGACATAAATATTGAGTCCTAAATATTGTTTGCAAAAATATTGTCCTGTAACATGTAGATTTTATTTGGGACAACATTTTTGTAATAGAGATGTGGGGAGCTCTGGTTGAGCTTGAGGTCTTCTTGGACCCTCAACCCCAAAAGGAGATAAGCTTTCATGTAGCTTCTACCAGCCATCCATGCTCTAACCTCATGTGCCAAGATGGCACGAAAGCAGAAACCGTTGATAGAAAATGGGTGAAAGAAAGATATCCTCAGCTTGTGGTTGATTGCACAAAGTGAAATTAAAAAAAATCTGTGATCATCGCGTAATGGTTTAGTTCTTCCCAGTTGCTGTTTTAATTTTCCTCCTTGTGTTTTTGTATTATTATGAAAACACATTGATATCATCTCGAAATGCATTTCATTATGTTCATGAAATTGGATGGTCCTCTTTCCCAAAACATATTGACAGGCTTTCAGGCCTGTTTGATGTTCTGTACTTGTGTAGAGCGATATCAGGTCCATTGTCACAGGTTTATATGTAGTTTGCCATGGGATGCCATCCAACCATTTTGGCAAGTCAGATGTATCTCCTAAGTAGGAATTGAGGTATTTTACAAGAGGAGTAAGAAAGTGATCAATGTAATTAGAAACTGGCTCCAAAATTGAGCCCTTCGTGGAAACAATGGGTTTTCCAAGCAGATTTTAACTATTTTTGTGTATTTTTGGAAGGCAATATATCGTAGCCATCACAGGATGTTCTGTTGTGAAATATTTGCACTCTTTTTTGTCTATGAGATTTTGGTCTACCCATTTTATTGGATCGAATGTTAACATGTCTTGGGTAGGCTTTATTGGACTGACGGTCAAACAGCTGTAACATTCTTGGTCTGTGAGCTGTCTGTTGGCTTCTTTTATGTAATCTACTTTATTTAATATGATGACATTTCTCCCTTTATCCACTAATTTTAGCTCAATTGGGTCATCCTCTTGTAGTTGTTTTAACACTGTTCTTTCTTTAGGGGTTAGATTACTCATACATTTGACACTTTGAATTTTGTAGAGCTCCTGAACTATCCCTTCATGAAATATGTCAATTTTGTTTTGTGGTGGACGGTTGGGATAATAGTATGATTTTGAAATGGTTCTGAAATGTAACCCTTTCTGTAGTAGTGAGGCTTCCTCCTCCGCTATTTGTTTTTCCAAGAGGTTTATAGCATTCAGTTCTTGCGTTTTCAGTTCTAGCTCTTGCCATGTTTGGCACTGCTCTTGTTTGCATTCCTGTTTTTTTTTGTCTCCTTTAACCTCTCCTTGTCTGCCTTGCCTACCTTTTCCCCATCCTCTTCCTCTTGTGGGAACCTCCCAGATCCAGCATTGTGGGGTAGGTCCTCCGCCGAGTGGGAGCAACACAAACGACACTCGTTACTTTAACGTGTCCATTTCATGCTGTGAATCGATGGGGCCAGTCATGAATAATTTTTAGATTGGCTACTGCACCTAAGGATACTACACCCTTCTGGTGCAACAAGATGGTAAAATTAGGTTAATACACCATATTACCACTGATTCTAGTGTAGATACATCACTTTTTTATTAGGTCCTGAAGAATTGCCGCCAGATCAACCAGACTAACAGGCAAGAAACATGTTGACCAAAGTAATTTGAGCACAACAATCTGCAACATCATTGCAGAGAGTCGCCACACTATTTTTTAACCAGGGTGGGAATCAGGACCATTATAATTAGTCTTCCTTACTCTTCCAATTCCCTGTTTTAACTCACAAGGTTTACTTGAGCCTACACTTTCGCACTTCTACACTTCTAGGGCCCCTTACACCCTCTGCACCTTATGGCAAGGAATAAAAGATCTCCGCCTAGGAGCCCCTACATAGGGTGCCCCTCAGGTATTGCAGCGCCGACACGACGAGGAGCATGCCTGATGATGAAGCATGACACCCAGCGAGCTGGGTGTGTGAGGACCCTCATTCCGAAAGGAAGGATTCCCCGTCCTGCCTCTCGTTAGCCACCATAGGATCCCACCTTCTCCTTTTCTACTTTTACACTCCCCTTAGGAACTACATAGTCAATTGTTCGTATTGTTGCTGATATTTGATGGGGGTGCATAGAAAATTCCACTAGAGGGAAAAATTGTGAAAGCATAAATAAAATAACTCTAATAAATCTAAAACCCATTGTTTTTTAATGAATCTGAAAAATTGGTAAACGAATGGAAGAAAAATGATACCCGTCGATACAAGAACTAAGTGCAATAGATCTGTGCAGAGACACTCCTATCCAAAGAGGACACAACCCACTAGAGGGTATAAAATAAGGACATAAAAGGACTTCTCTAAAATTTTAAAAATTCATGGAGAAAATGAGGTTCAGTTGACACTGCCAAATAAGAAATAGGAAAAAAGAAAAAGATATGCATTGGAAAAAATTCCGCTAATAATGAGACTTGTGAAAGAACTGCATGAAGGCCTCACCAAACTTTTAATGCCATTTTAATCTGGTAATGGTTCTCCGTCCCACAGCTGAGCCAGCCGTTACGTACCTGCCCAATGGGGGAACATTTGCCTTTGTGTGGAAACGAAAATCCAATTCTAAAACATATTTTTTTTATGCATAGATATCACTTTATGTCCTTCAGTGTTTTTGCTTCGGTTTGCTTTTCACACTCATGATTGGTTCATTGTGGGCATCTACAACCTCAGAGTGAGCAGCTTGTCTATCAGCACGCTCTTCAGCTCTGGCAGCCATTAACACTCACTCCAGATGAAGAGTTTCTCTCAGCATCCATCAATAACTCTAAGACGCATAGCTTCTTCATCATTACATTAATTGAAATTACAGTGTTTGATGAGCGTGTTGAGTCTCTCCACAAATTCATCAATGGTCTCACCAATTTTCTGTCATTCTTGACTGAAAAAGTATCTTTTGTAATGAACCTTGGGTATTGTATTAAACTTGAGATTCAAGGCTTCTATAATCTGAAGGTATGTGACTTGTTTGTCAGTTCATGGCATTTTCGTAAAATACTTTTTTACACCATCACCAGCAAGATTTTTTAGGTATTTCATAATCTTTTTGTTATCAGTCTCTTTAAATGCATTATTGAAATCTTCAAATGTATCTATCCAAACAATACATCTGATGCCAATATTTTGCTTTTTGGTGGTATTGAAAGGTGGTGGTGGTTTAAGGAACGCAACAGCATTGTAGACCAGTGTGGAACTTAGTGAGGCAGGAAGTAGCGTTCTTTCTGATGCTGATTGATGATCACTGTGGGCTTGTTTGTGCAAACCGTGCCTGAGGCCTTGTGACATGCTGGCCTTGGGCTCTTCTTTGACATTAACTGGAAACATGGCTTCTTTTTTAGCTACCATCTTAAAGATTTCCCTTTTCCGAGTCTCTCTTTGCTCTTTATTCTTCGAAGATCTATGAAGTTGTCCGGAGGCCCAGTCAGCAGTTTTGGTGGCTAGTCACTTCAGGTATGGATAGCTTTGTAAACACAGCTTTGTAAGCACAGCCTTGGGCACATCTCCTTGAGCCACTTCATCAAGTGCAGCAGTACAATGATTTCTGCAGAGCTACTGTTTGCAGCTTTATTGTGCAAATTTTGATTAACAATGACTGCTTTTTGAAACCTGCTTATATCCACCGTGTAATGTAATGCTTTAGTTATCTTCAACTGCTTCACAGTGGCTGGAGCAGTGCTTTCATTCCACATGCATTAAGCGTTGATTCCGTACTTTGATGACCGCCCACATGGCACGCAGGAGCAGTTAGCTTGGACCACGGCAAACTCTCTGGGGGAGCACTGTTGATCTTCTTGTTACGTATCCCTTACCTTGTTTCCATTTGTAGCGGCCTCCCAAGCCTGGGTACTCTCCAAAGACTATGCCACATATGGAGCTCAGTATTACATGTCTATTTGTGTGCGTGTATTTGCAAACTCAACATTCTAAAGCAGCCCTCATTGAATTTTGCTCTGACACGTCACAGCTGCACAGAGTGCATCAGGAGCCAAAAGGGTTCTGTCATTTCTAACTCATGCAAGACATAACAAGTGATAGTCTGGTAGTACATCAGAAAAGGCACAAATAAGTGTCAAAGTAATGTGTAAGTGCTACGTTAACTGTAGGGTACCATCTTCCAAGCAGCTCTCACTACATGAAGCACATTTGGTTGGCAGTGTGAGTTGGTCTGGCCATGAACGTAATGAAAGAATGAACATATGAAAAATAAAATGAGCAAAGGACGAACGAGCAAACAAACAGAAGAAAGAATAAACATACAAGGAATACATGGTTTACAGGACAGAATCTACTCATTGTGCTTATTAATTGAAATGATGATCAAGAAATGGTTTCAGAAAACCTTCTTATTGACCTTCTTTTCATGAAGCAGAGATATTGAGTCTGTGTTTCAAAGTGCATATGAAGCCCGTTTCATGGTGCTGGATGTTGGACTGCGAAATGCCCATCTTATTTTGTGCTGCAGTTAGTTCTGGGGCATTGAGTAGGTTTCGGTTTGAAGAGCAGCCAGGGATCGGTTTAATGTTGTGAATGTCCAAGAAGGAGCTTGGATGGTCTGTGTAATATCTACTGAAGGCATTAACAATCAAAGGTTGATAACCCACGGAAATAACCATTTGCGCTTTTAGAACCCAAAAGCATGTTTACTTTGACAAAGATTAGTAATCACAATTGTTACAGTAATGGAGAGGTGGTCAAACCAACCACCAGGTGTTGTATAGTACTATTCACAGAAACTCCTAAAGGAAACCTGATTTATTCTATAACACAAATCAAATACTGCCATAGCGCATTGGAATTATAGAGGGCAGAAGGAGTGTTGATATGCACTCTATCTGACAAGGTGGGAGAAGATACCTCACAAAATAAACTGTTGTGTCTTCTTTTGGGCTGGATTCTGGATTAAAGGTGTCCAGACCATATTGTGCAATTTTCCAAGACTGCTGAATTTGAGAGGTGAATGTTAGAAGAGATGTACAGCTTTATGTCTCTTGATATTAAATTCGGAGCAGCTTAAACCAGCTACTTTAAAATCAACCCCCTGAGTGCTGAGCAAAGTTACCCTCACTTGAGCTACTAACTATACTGGCCCAACCACTGAGGGTGTAAGTATTTATGCATATTAATGTTATTTCTATAGAGCTAACTTAGCAAAAGAGCAGCAGAGCACTGTACATGATCAAAGACAAGCTTAAACTTGGCTAGTAATAGCAGAGGAAGCTGAGTTACGGCTGATTAATGCATTGGGATGTAGTGTTCTTTAAAGAGAGACTGCACCTCAGCCCTACCTGCCATCTTCATGCATGACACTATTGAAAAACCACGTGAATTTTGAATAGTCCACTCTTTGTCAACAAACTCATGACCTTCCACCAACTGACCAGACACCTACAAACCACCTCCCTCTTCCTTGCAGGCACATCCCGGATCCGCAGAGGCAACAGAGGAGGGCACTCCTTCTCATAACTGATGGCCAAAGCTTGGAACAAGCTTTCCCCAGCACTTTGGGACCACCTCATTACTCCAGCATTTCAGGAAAGACCTCAAGACCTAGCTGTGCGAATGAACAGATCACCACGAAGCAGTCAGCAATTCCAGCACCCTGAGATACTCATCAATCAATCAATCAATCTAATTTGTAAAGCGCGCTACTCACCCGCTAGGGTCTCAAGGCGCTGAAAGGGGAGGGATTCGCTACTGCTCGAATAGCCCGGTCTTGAGTTGTTTCCTGAAAGAGAGATGGTCCTGGGTCAGTCGTAGGTGGATGGGGAGGGAGTTCCATGTCTTGGCCACCAGGTAGGAGAAGGATCTTCCTCCAGCGGTGGCTCTTCACATGCGTGGGATGGTGGCGAGGGTGAGGCTGGTCGAGCGGAGCTGGCAGGTGGGTGTGTAGAATGTGAGGTGGTTGTTGAGATACTTGGGGCCCAAGTCGTGGAGAGCCTTGTGTGCGTGGGTGAGGAGTCTGAACGTGATTCTCTTGCTGACGGGGAGCCAGTGCAGGTCTCTCAGGTGGGCAGAGATGTGGCTGCGGAGGGGGATGTCCAGGATGAGTCGTGCGGAAGTGTTCTGTATGCGCTGTAGTCTTCACTGGAGTTTGGCTGTGGTTCCCGCGTCGAGGGTGTCCCCGTAGTCCAGTCGGCTGGTGATGAGGGCCAGACCGTCTTACTGGTTTCGGTGGGGATCCATAGGAAGATCTTTCGGAGCATGCGCAGGGTGTTGAAGCAGGATGACGAGACGGCGTTGACTTGTTTGTCATCGTGAGGGAGTAGTCCAGGATGAAGCCAAGGTTGCGTGCGTGGTCTGTTGGCTTGGGGGCAGTGCCCAGGGCAGGGGGCCAACACGAGTCATCCCAGGCGGAGTAAGATGATCCTAGGATTTGGACTTCCATCTTGTCTGAGTTCAGTTTCAGGCGGCTGGTCTTCATCCACTCTGCGATGTCTCACATTCCTTCCTGGAGGCTGGCTCTGGCGGTGGCGGGGTCGTTGGTGAGGGAGAGAATCAGCTGGGTGTCGTCTGCGTAGGAAATGATGTTAAGGTTGTGTTGGCGTGCAATGGCTGCGAGGGGGCTCATGTAGACGTTGAAGAGGGTGGGGCTGAGCGAGGATCCTTGGGGTACTCCGCAGATGGCTTCGGTGGCCGCAGATCGGAACGGGGGGAGGTGGACTCTCTGGGTTCTTCCGGCGAGGAACGAGATGATCCACTCCAGGGCCTTCCCTTGGATTCCAGTGTTGTTGAGGCGTTGCATTAGTGTGCGGTGGCATACTGTGTCGAATGCTGCTGAGAGATCCAGGAGGATGAGGGCAGCTGTTTCCCCATTGTCAAACAGGGATCTGATGTCGTCAGTAACTGCGATGACGGCTGTCTCGGTGCTGTGGTTAGCTCGGAAACTGGACTGTGAGGGGTCGAGGGATCCGTTTGTCTCAAGGAAGGCGGCGAGTTGCTTGTTGACGGTCTTCTCGATGACTTTGGCAGGAAAAGGGAGGAGCGAGATGGGGGGTAAGTTCTTGAGGTCCTTGGGGTCTGCGGTGGGTTTCTTAAGGAGGGCGCTGAGTTCAGCATGTTTCCAGCTCTCCGGGAAGGTGGCGGTAGCGAAGGAGATGTTGATGATGTCCCGGAGTTGGGGTGTGATGATGGAGTCGGCCTTGTTGAAGACGTGGTGGGGGCAGGGGTCGGTTGGTGATCCGGAGTGGATGGTGTTCATCGTGCGGGTGGTGTCTTCGGTGCTGACCGGGGTCCAGTTGCAGACGGTGGTGGTCGGGGGCGCTGGTTCGGTGGTTGGCTGCGTGGTCTGTGCGCCGAAGCTGTTGTGTATGTCGGCGATCTTGCGGTGGAAGAACGAGGCGAGTGAGTCACAGAGGTCTTGCGAGGGTGTGATGTCGTTGTTGCTGGTGCTGGGGTTGGAGAGCTCTTTGACGATGCTGAAGAGTTCCTTGCAGTTGTGGGTGTTGTTGTCCAGTCGTTCTTTGAATGTTGCCCTTTTGGTGGTGCGGATCAGCTGGTAGTGTATGCGGGTGGCATTCTTGAGGGCTGTCATGTTTTCTGTAGTCTAGTCGTGGCGCCAGGCTTTCTCGAGGGTGCAGCAGTTTTTCTTGGAGGTTTTGAGTTCATTGGTGAACCACAAGGTTTTCTTGCTGCCGGGTCTGCTGGGAGGGTTCTTCAGTGGTGCGAGGTTATCGGTGCAGTTGGTGAGCCACTGTGTGAAGTTGTGGGCTGCTTCGTTGGGGTCCGTTGTGTTGGCGGGAGGGTTCTGGCTGAGGGAGGTGGTGAGCTGGTCGGCGGTGATCTTGCTCCAGCTCCTGCGGGGAACTTGTTGCGGGTGGTGGTGGGCCGTGGTTCTCATGGGTGATTTGCCACGCTTTACAAATCCTTGATTGATTGATTTGTCATCCCACTCTATATCTCAACTGCTGATAAGAGAATTGAGCAAAGTAAGTTACAAGAGCAGAATTGATGGATTCCTAGCAACACAAAGAACAAAACTCAAGGTGTCATGATGTCACTTGGAACCTTGAGGTGAAAGACAACCCCTTATTGACGTCCCTGTAAAAACCTTTGTTGTAAATGGCACCTCCTGTGCCCTTCCCACATTCTGGTCACATGGATGTGCAAAGCAAGGGGTGTAAACGGTATTATCAGCAGCTGTACAGTGGAGGGGCAGAAGCACTGTGATATCACTACAGTTGGCAGCCAAACTGTTTGTCAAATGTAGTGACTTTGTTGCTTGAGTTTGAAATTCCTTAAAAACAGAAGACAAGATGATTTTGGCAAAACAGGAACAGTTTGTTTCATTAAACGTCACAAATGGGAGAAGAGTTACAGGCACGAGGTCTGAGGACTGTCTCAATTTACAATACAAAACATAATGGGTTGTAAGTTCCTGGCATACCATCTATGGTGAGAAACCTTGGCTGTTGCCTTTGGAGTCATAAATTAATTGTCTAATGGTTACCACAGGTGGGTCTCGACCTCGCGTGGACACAATGTGGCCAGCGGATAATGTGTCCCGATGTCTAGCATGGGGAAGGCATGTCCACTGCGTGTGCTAAGTCCTGATTGGCTATGTGTTCCTCACTAAGCTGGCGTCTGACTTTTCATGGTGTTTTTAGGAGCACATGTACCCCCTCCGGCCATGTGTGCTTTATTGGGACAATCTCCCCTGACCTTTGTAATGTCGCTGCGCCTATCTGTGGGATTCATAAAGAGTTTCCTGCCCAAGTCTTTGCCTGCCAGCTACACACCCTCCCACTTGTGTCCTTTCAAGCGGCAATAATGAGCCTACATTTCATGGTCTGCTTGACCACATATTTGCAATTTGATGTGGAGTTCATAACAGGCAATTCTGTCAATAAGGCAGAGATTTCATTTTCATTGATGAATGCATCGATTTCCATTTTAACAACTTCGCAGTACTCATCCACAGCTTCCATAATTATTTATTTTGTGAAATGGCTTTGGGTGGAAGGCAAATAAAAAGTATGAATCTGTAGTTGGGAAGCTGTCAACAATGGTGCTGTGTTTCAGCATTAGGTGTGTAGTAATGTCATAAACAATAAGGATGAAGTCTGACCTGTCTAAAATGTCACCTTGCAACCCGGGGTGAAAATTATTTCTGTGTTTAATAACTATACATCTATATTTGTATGTTATTCACAGGCCCCTTACATGGCTAATATTAACAACATATGTTTTGTTTTATTGTTGACTAAAAAAATGGATATTAGAACATTAGAATGTTGAGATCTCTTGTGAATAAAATGAACTGGCTCAGCCTACTGTCCCAAAATACATTTGCCTTTGTGTTTCTCCCTTTTAATTTAGAACATTCTACCCTCAGTGGCTGGAATGTTTGAATAGTCTTACAAGCCTCTGCCTCAGGCTATACAGATTGTTAAGTGCTCGCTAGCTCATTATAGGGCCTTTAACGACCATTAGAACATTGGAATATTGGGAGCTCAATTGAAGACAATGGTGTAGCTGTAGGCTTATAATGGTTGGTATAAGCCTTCTGCTCCAATATTCCAATGTTTTTCTTTATGTTTCTCCCTTTTTAATTTAGAACATTCTACCCTTAGTGGGTGGAATGTTCTAATAGCCATATATCCTTCTGCTTAGGGCAATATCGGTAGTTAAAGGCCCTCTCCCTTTTTATAGGCCCTATAACTCAGGTTCTTTGCCTTTAACAACTCGTATAGCCATCAGCAGTGGGCCATAAGGCTATATTATAGTCCTCAGCACCAGGCTATAAAGATATAATACATTGATGGTAAATAAAATAAGCAATGTTTATTTCAACAGTTTTGAATTCTAGGCTTGTAATTGTTCACTATTTTGTGTTCACATTTTGTTTGAAGATGTTTTGCTAAGCAGCAGTGTCACACACAAAGAAGGACCATGAAGATTTGATAAGTGCTGCAAATTAATGTTACAGAACCACACAGCTGACAGCATGTCTATATGGAAGTTTGAAACCTGAACAATATGGTGTGTGTGTCTGAAATGGCAGTTCTTCTAGAAAATGCCCAGGTGCCAACTGGCTGAACGTAAGTTAACTCCAGACATACAATGAATAGATACATCATGTGCAGCTGAATTGCTAAATAGTATAATCAGCAAAGTCCACATATTTTTCCAGGCTTCATGCTGGAGTAACATTGCTCTGTTGGGCATAGTGCTGACTGATTTTAATTGATAAAACATCCATTAGTGATGTAGATGGACCGGTGCTGCTAGAAGGCATCCTATTCTGCAATACAGGTAATAAATAGCCTAGGAGTGGCTTGTTTGGGGGTCAGCTGAGTTTAGCATGCCATTACCTGCTTGCCAGGTATGCAAACATGCTGTCACACCTTTCACAGGCTCTTTACGGAAGAATGAGGTCACCCTTCCCCAGTGCCTGACTCCCAATGTCCCAACTTCCATGCATGAGGTGCCTCTACCCCATGCTACTCCATGTGGTTGTCGAAATGTGTTATGTTATTTGGAAAGGAGCAGCAGAGGGGAGAGGGGGAGACAGCAGTACTGACTCCAGTTCAGACACAAAAAATAAATTATCCGATTTGAGGAGCTCAACGAATCACCGGAGAGTGTATCCAGGCGCTGTCCACAGGCACCGGGAGATTAGATGATTTGTCCAGAATCACAGGATGCTGAGCCGACGCCGACACTCGAACCTGGATCCCCAGTTCCAAAGTCGGCAGCTTTGGCCCTTATGCCACATAATCTCCATAGAGCACCCTACACCCTTGGGACCAGTATGGATCCCACAGCTCTGTAGTACTCTCATGCAACCTCCAAACAACCAAGACGAAGAAAAGGTCCCAGGCCTGATAAACTGCGTTAGTTCACCAGGGAGAACCTGGAGGCAGTCTCACGGAAGGGGTGTGGATGGAAAGTCTGTCCTTGACTGCTAGAAGCAGCTGCCACCAACTATTATTAGTGTCATGGTCTGGCAATGGGGTGATAAACACTCATGTTAAAAGGAATAGGTTCACCAGAGTTTAATGCTCTGTTGGCGACCAACATATCAACATCACATAGGACACCAGTGAGGAGTCTCGTGACAGGATGCCGAGTCTAGTGAGGAGCAGCTCTGCTATTTGCATTGAATCAAGGAAATCAGTGAAGCTCAGTCATGCAGTTTTGGAAATTAAGGGATGTCGGCAATAGGTTATGCTTAGTCTCGCAGTGCTTCATTTGTAAAAAAAAAAAAAAAAAATACATACCAGGGCCTTCGTCAGGAGTCAACCGCAGCTTGCGACGCCTATTGAGTCTACCAGCACTGCCAATGACAGGACCAACATAGCTCCTATCATCACAAGGCTGCGACAATTCAGACTGTTCCAGGGCCCAGGTGCTATAAGGATTGCTTGGGCGGCAGGTATTAGCCATTTTTACTGTATGCTGAACGTATAAACAACAGTTGTTTTCCTCATCTTTAAATTAGATACACAGCGCTAGATGTGGCAGACTGTCATAAGTCACGGTGTTGACGATTAAATGCTTGTGAAAAACACCGGAAACCACCGGCTCAAATCAAGCTGATGCAGATGCCTCAATCTAGACCCAAATGTAGCAAAAGCCAGGGTAGACTCTCGGTACAGTTGCTCAGCTCTCCATCCTGGCGTTAGTTATAGTAAACCCCTCCGCCCCCGCCCCCACACACACACAAGAAGACCTGATAGGTAGAGCCTCAAGAGTGACTTGTAACACTCAACCAGAGCCACGGTAGGAGGAGGCTATAGAGGGTTAGACCCCTCCCAGAAGAAGTACACGTTGGCGGAGAGGAGCGTGCTGCCAGTGCTTGGGTGTCGCGCAGCTGTCCGTCGTGGCTCTCTCTGGAGGCCGCGGGTGGCACACGTCAATCATCATTGGTCCGCTCCTGGTATGCTTTCGCTGCTGGGGCCGCCCTGAAACTCTGACAAGCTACCCGGGCAGGCAGGCAAATGCAGCCTCTGGTTCATCTCTGCACCCTTGAACCCGTGCCTTTCTCAGGGAGACAAGCAGCTTGAAGTTACAGCCTCCAGAATCTCCAACACTAGGACCAAGCACATAACACGTTTGAAGTAAGGAAAGGCTCCAAATCACTGGCACTGAATCCATGTTTGGTTACTGGTGTGGGCGGGTGGACAGTACAAGCCCTACACACCAATTAAACCATTAGGATTGTTTGCGCACAGTACCAGCGCACATGTACACTTATTAAAAGAAGAAAGTAGTACATGTCTGGGATTTGATGCGTAAACACTCTTTACTGGACATTGCTGGCCGTACAGGGCGTCAGCCAATCAGACTTCGGGCACCGTTGTGCGTGGCTTGAGAGCGCGCCATAGGCAGGGGCCAGGTGCATGCGTCGACCTGCTTTAATGCTTCTGTCTTTGCATCTTTACAATGTGTCTGACTCACGTACACACCTACTCTCTCAGCACCCGCACGGATATCCGGAATAATTAGCACTTAAAACAACAATTAAGCTGTTTTTTTGCCCAGGGCCTAACTTCCACATTCCTTTCCTTGGACTGATTAAATCGAAACACTTGTTAAATGAGCGCTGGAGGTGATGACAGGAGCAAACCGAAGCAAGTGCTGCGGGTAAGGCCGGTATTTTGGTACATTTACCACCTCGTGCCCCAAACCCGAGAGTTATAACCTACAAAAAATATAAGTTATACTTAAATTATTATAAGAAACATTTCCCTGTGATGTTTGAAGTTCATAGTAAACGTGAAAGTTTCCAGTAAAAAAAGACGCGTATCTGGCAGATACGCGTCTTTTTTTACTGAAACTACTCTGCTTTACTTTTAGCGTGGCATCCTCAGCTTAACGCCGCACTGGTGCTGTGTCGTGCACGGGTTGGAAACGGTGACCCGAAGTATACATAAATTAATTACAATTTCATTCGGGGAGACACTTTCAATTACGACTGTTCAGTTTTCTACCTCTAGAGGGAGCAATTGCATTGAAAATAACGGCGCGGGTCCTTGTTTTGACTTTACAATAAAATGCCTGACACCTCAGAATTTGGATTCGTTTCAAAGGGGCTGATTTTACAGACACGCAGGAGGCGCGAGAAGTCTTCATTAAATACTGCGCATATGATTGCAAAATCCACAACCCGATGCACTGGCTAAGCGAGCCACAGGATGCGAGTGGGCGTGAGTTATGCTGTAATAACAACACATACTACACATGCCAGGGTGAGTAACTGATGGGTATTAATGCATTCAGTAGCGAAATGTAGCCTCCCAACCTTGAAGGCAGGCAATTACAGCAGCCGCCACGCCACTCCTGTATCTGGCTGTAAAGGATAATTACATGTATGTGCTGGAATAAAAATGAAGAAATCGGAGGTGAAAAGCTAAGGTTCATTGCGGCGCATTCTTTTGTTCTTGCAGTATGAACTCGACCATAGGAATTGGGAGCTCTTTATATGATCACTAGATGCATTACACGAGGACACTTTTTGGTTTCCGGGGAGAGTGATTTGCGCAGCGTCACACAATGTTGAACTGACGCCGAGGCTCGAACCCGGCTCCCTAGTTCCTCTTTTAATTCAGAATTTGGTTTTCGCCGAACCTACATAGCACTGTACCCAAACAATGATACCATTAATCTACCATGTGGATCTACAACATCAGCATTCATTACATCGCAGGAGACATGAAGGTCATTGAATGTATGGAAAGGTACATTTAAGGATACACCACGTAAAATGTTCTTTTATATTGCCATAAAGGAGTTCTGGTGGAATCATATACAAAGAAAAATGTGTAAATGTCACCAGAACAGCGAGACAGGTTATAGGAACATATCAAACAAGTTAGGTGTTCCGTATTTTTTTATATTACCTGTTTATTTTGGTGCAGTTATCATGAAAACAACACTTTCTTCAAACAGGGAAAACTCTATCGATAATGGTAAGTGAAATAAAGGAATATACTTTGCGATTGTAGCGCAAAAAAAGAAGAAAAAAAAGTTTCATTATGGCTCTACTTTCTTAAAAGAGAGCATTCTGCATATAAAAGGAGCGACTGTTGAACCTGACAGCAACGCCGAGCCGGCAACGGACACTGATTGCAATTAGAATGTTTGTTTTTCATAAACTGCTTATGACCTCACATATTACAACAGTCATGACATATTCAATGATGTTCTATAACATCATCGATGACATCGCTGATGACAACCAAAGTTAAGTCATCAACACTGTGCATGGCAAGGCACGAAGTATAGTTTCTTGAGTTAACTAACACTGGTGAATTTCAGTGTATTTTTTAGTTCAAAATGTTATGTTTAAACTGACATTTCACCTAACTAGAACATCACTTTAACCTTTGTTTTTTTCAGTGAATTTCTAAGATTTTTTTTTAATGTAAAGTAATATATTATTCTGATGACTGAAAAAATTAAAAGTTATGTTGACTCAAGTTCACATGACATACGGAATGTATACTCATATTTTTTGAAGTTTTATTATATATATAAATTTATTTGATTTTTATTCCTTTTTTGAAGGGTAAATCATTGCAGTCCCCTTTTAATATATTTTTCTCTTTGTGTGTGAGTATACATGATTATGTATACACACACAAAGATAAAAAAATATATATCAAACAGGGATTGCAATGATTTACCCTTCATAAAAGTAAAAAAATCTAATCTGAACATAAACATATGTAACATAAAACATAAAAAATATCAATATTTTCACAAACACTCATGTCTATATATTAACAAAATGACTATTAAACATTTACCTGCAATCCAAAGTCTTTTGCAATGCACTTCTACTCCTGATGTCGTGATTTCTGATATAGTGACTGTGATGCTTTCACTCCTGATGATGTGACTCCTGATGTAAGGATAGAAGACCCTACTAATTCACTGGTACAGATTTCTTATGACTGGTAGGATTGGAGGTTATGTGGGCTGAAGTTCACTTGACTTATAGGATGTTCATGCATATTTGCAGCAGTTTCATTAATGCCCTGTGCCACACTGCTGCTTGGAGGTTTCACTGTACAGAATACGCAAACTTAGAAATGCATTCTTAAATAACACAAAAACCTTTCAAATTAACCTCAATTCACTCTGAAAGCTCCTGAAGGCGATCAGTATCAAAGAGTATCAATACTTAAAACTCTAAGGCCCATATGTGCCAAAACTTTGCATGGGCGCTCACGCAACGAATAGTAACGCAAAAGATAACGTCAATTTGACTACCATGTTAAAGGTGTGTGTGTAGTTCACTAATTTGGCTTATGATATTAAAGAAGGTGTTAAGATCAAGCACCTTACCAAGTCAAATAAGGTGATGTGTTCTATGTGTAAGAATATGCGGGCCATGCGAATGGTGTTGTATGCATCATATGTTTGCATTAGAACGGAACCTATTCTTTTTTTTTTTAAGTATTTGTTGTCTACCGGTTTTTTATAGGAAGAGACACAATATGCATTTGCAGTAACAATATGCTTTAACGATTTGATAGAAGTAGAAAAAAAAATACATTCACCTCTGACATTTCCATGGGAATTTAATGTACGACTTCCTCACAAATAACAAAACAAAAATTGTTCTAAGTATGGTAAATATGAATTCATTCTGTCTCAAAGTCTGAAATGATAATTCATATTATCGTTAATTGCTTATACAAATAAAGAAAAATAAAGAAACATACAAGACACATAGAGAGTAAGAAGAAAATTCAACATTGCTCTGAAAAGTTTGTGACTAGCCCCCTTTGTCACATTCGCCCCAGCAGACATCGGGTTAATACCCATGACCGTCAGGCCTCCTTGGATTGGTTCGGAGTTCCTAGGGCTCTGGTTGGTTCTTGCACTTCAGGTGCTCTGGGCGTAAGTTTGGCAAATGTTGGCGGTTGGGCTCAGTGGAGACAGTGTGTCTACTAAAGGTATTTATATCAAGGCACGTTATTATTAAGATAGGCCTGCCCTCAGTGTCAGTGCTGAGGTGTGTATGTTGTGAAAGAGCTCTGTCAACGTACGCATTTACATGCACAGACAGCGATCGTTGTAAACCTATCTTCTGTGGCTGACCTAGACGAGTGGAAATAAAACATTAAAAAGTGGCACCAAGCCGCTACTTAAATGCCAAATTTGGAAGAAGAAAAGAGAGAGATTTTGAAAAATAAGTTGATGGAATTTATTTTCCCTGTTGACTTGAATGGAAATTGAGGCACTGTGGGCTGGAGAAAGGTAAAATAAATTCCTCCTGGCTTTAAAGTTCTTGAGTATCAGGCTATTTTGCCATGTATGCCGCAAGCCTTCACTGTGATGCGCATCTTTTGAAGAATTTAATAATCAATGACAGCTTTATCCTGCTTGAAGGCCTTACTGAACGCGCCAATTTGAACGGACCTAAAAAAGTATAATGGCCAGGGACTGTCTCCGGCTACCCTGGCAGAAGAAATCCCCAGTTACAAGTTATAGTTCCGGGGTTGTTATCAACAACTTCCGGCAAAATGTTAAGCAGGAGGAAAGACTTAAAAGTCCAATGCCGCACAAAACTCTTCGCACTTCTTTTTCAGTTTCTTTGTCGCAATCAGAAAGGTTTCCACCTTCAGACAAGAGAAAGTCTAGGACACTTATCCGTTTTTGAACACTTTTCAGTGGCCAGAAACATTGGGATCAGGTCCCTCTCTGGTTGAATCTGCAAGGAATCTGGGTATCATAGTGGACACCAGTCTATCTTTCAATCTCCAGGTTAATACAACTGTGTCTTCTTGCTTTTAGATCATAAGTACCCTCAGAAAGATATTCCCATTTCTTTCTCTAGCCACATGGAAGTAAGCTGCTGTATCATTGATTTTATCGAGGATGGATTATTGAAATGCCCTTTTTTAGATATAAATATGTCCTCTATCAACAAACTACAACTGGTGCAGAATGTTGGTGCAGAATGTGATAGCAAGACTGGTCTTAGATGTTCCAAAATACCATTAAATTTCGTCTGCCATCAAGAAATTGCGCTGGCTCTCAGTAGAAAAAATAATTTTGTTTAAAGCCTTGTGTATTGTGCATAAGGCACTACACAACTCAGGGCCAGAGGGAATTAGGCACATCTTTCACCGATATGTTTCTACCAGACATCTGTGTTCAGCCAATAAAAACCGTCTGGTTTTCCCTAGGTATTGGAGGTCACGATGGGAAGGAAGAGCTTTCTTCGTCACAGCGGCCAAGCGATGGAACACTCTTCCTCCATGTTTTTTCCGGGTTAGAACCAGATCTTCCTTTTTGTATGGTCTTGAAGACCTGGATTTTTGCTTGTAAATCTGACCCACCAAGATTCACTGCTCCTACCAGATAGTTTAACTATTACAGCGCCTTGACGCCTTCGGGTATAAGTTTGTGCTATACAAATTGGTCATCCATTCAGCATTGTTCGCCAGCACCGTTTTTTGAGTAGTCTCCAAATTCCGACCTGGTCTGGATTCACATACTCCAACATTGTTTGCACTTTTACCAGTGATTTTTACTGCTTTTATTTTTATCCCAGGCCTTTTAAATAATTTACATTTTTCTTTGCACGTTATACTGCATCCCTGCCAAAAACCACACATCTGGCGTTAGAATAACGCATTTCAGTGTGGCGGTCTGCATCATCGCACTGAAATGTGAAGTCACGCATATTAGTGCCTCCTGGGCTGCACCTGTCAAGCGCTGCCACCAGAGAGCGCTGACTTCTTAATTAATTATAATAAACCGTTTATGAAAGGAAGCGAGTGTGGTAGTGAAGGCAGCATGTGGATGTGCAAACTGCACACTAGACCTGGAGGCTGGCTGAGGCTGCTGCTGAGCAACGCTGATCCACGAGTCAGCTGTTCCTGAGCACACTCTTCTACTCAACAGGGCTACACCGCGTCCCGGGCGGAGGAGCCTTGACTTAGATCCTGCTCCATACAAGCTACCTTGCATTTCTCTCATTTATCGCTGTTTTCTTTTTCCTGTCGCATCACCAGAACGTCAGCGCAGGCCCACGCTGCAGCCAGCTTCCGTAGTTTATCCAGAGCTGGGACAGCAGATAGAGGAGGAACCACTCCCAGACTTGTAGGAGCGAGAACTGGGAGATTGATGGGCAGGGAATGTATTTAAACAGGGTGCATCTGAGAGCCAATGAGATGCAGGTATGAACTGTACCCACTTGTGTTCAAGATGGAGGTCTGGTCATGGGGGACCTGTTTTCACGTAGGTATGTAGGACAAGAAAAACTTCATTTCTTTTGGGCCTGGCGGGAACACACAATATTTACAGTGGCGCTTGTGCTAACCACGTCACTCATCAAACTCTTTCTGCTGCTCACTATGCAGTCTCATTCCTGTACATGTATAGGCTCTCCTTACCCTTGCCGACCTTGCGTCTATTTTGCTGATTATCCACGCGTCCTCACGTATCCATGTGTCTTCATGCCCTCGTAGAGCTGAGCTTCTAAAAGGGCAGAATTCTTAAGCATATGCATTCATGTTTTTCCTAGCCCCAAACACTACTTCCAAGAATAACTGCTACATTAAATCATTAAAATATGTTTCGAAACTCCAAAAAGAAACCTAGTTATGTTTTTAAGCATATGCATTCATGTTTTGCCTAGCCCCAAACACTACTTCGAAGAATAACTGCTACATTAAATCATTAAAACATGTTTCGAAACTCGAAAAAGAAACCCACAGTTATGTTTTTTTAAGCATATGCATTCATGTTTTGTCTGGCGCTGAATATTACTTCCAAGAGGTTTAAGATCTTCTTAGAGTTTCTTGTTGCTCAAATGGGTGTAATTTCTGATAATTATAGGTTTCCCTACTATTCATTGCTTGATTGATTTTTCTTGCGAGAAAGTGTCACTCATAGTTGTTGAAATGTCACTCATAATTACACTGAAATTATGAAAATGTCACACATAGCAATCTGAGACTTTGGCAGCTATGCTACTGGTGGGCTGTGTCATTCCTTCACTGCCATGGCAGACAATAGAGTATACTGGCGGTGATGGAAAAACCTAAATCTGTTTATCTCTGGAGTGAACCCTGCGCATTACCACGCACAAGACCTTGCTGTTGTGGAAGAAACATACATATACTTATGTGGCCAATGGTTTATTATTGTAATGTTTGAACGCGGCACACTGTTCTTTTAGACTCTTCCTTAATCTCAAGACTGAATGGCAATTTCAGATACAAGAGCTTCGTGCACCTAGCGTTTTGCATGGAAACCTTTATTTGTCACGTTTTAAACAGAATATTTGCTATTTGGGGGACTTTAAGCTTCTGGTTGGTCAGTATCACATTACCATTTTGTAGAGGTAAGGTGGTGTACACCCATACAGTGCTTTAGGCATGAAGCATAATACGCTGAATTGAGCCCCTTATTTGGAGCCGGTGTAGCGTCATTAGTTCGGGAGAGATATGCTTCAGGGGAACCAATGAGGGGAGGCACCGCATAGAGCTTGAACATCTTCCTGGTTGGAAGACCTCAATGCATTCTAAATCCCTCTTGGAGATACCTACTCCCAGAACTGGGGCAATCCTTTGAGGCAGGAGCAACATAGCCACAGAGGACGTATAGCTGCTGCAACAGGTATTTGGTGACATTGCTCACCTTTAATGTCAGAGACAAGGTTGCATCCAGTGTGATGGAGTGTTTGAGAATCTTTTTCTCCATCTTATGAACCCACTACATGAGAGTACTTTATAGGGCCCGGATCCCCCAGCATGCTCCACGCCCGCCCAACCCACCAAATAATCAGGACTTTGAGAAAGGGTGGGTGTAAAAAAGGCCATGTTTAATGACAACACTCATAAACATGACATACATGATTATTAAAAGACATTATCAAATTATAAGCAACATTTATTATTTAATCATCTTATCAACTTGTATTATGCATTATTCAAATTGTATTTGTTCAAAACTTCTTCTTCTTTCCCCCAGCACCAAGGGGCCCTCTGGTTCGCATCTCCCCAGGTTGAGATGCCCACGCAAGGTGCAACCCACCTGCGCCCCTGAGCGATGGGCCCCAGCCCTCGGGTCCTTGTCTGCCATTTCCAGGGCCCCACCTCTCGTCCACCAGGCTGCCTAGGAGGCTCGTACCTGTCGCCCTAGCCTCCCCAGCTGGTGGCCTCCATCCCCCTGCGCAGAGCTTACCTTCTCTCCCCTCAGTGCTGGCATAGGGAGTGCGCAAGGCGGACTCCCGTCCATTTTGTAAGTGTATCACTGGTCCAATGTCTCTTTTCCGCAACACACCCCTCCAAACTACTGCCTTAAAGGGACGGGCGGGCGGGAGTTTAAAATCTTTATCCTAATGCGAGGGGAGTGGGTCGAGCAGGGTGCGAGCAGGTCCGGTGCTGGCGAGGGAAGAGGCCGAGTTGTGTGTAATCTTGACCTAAATAGGTCAGGGCCTCTGCCCTCACGCCCCCACCGGACGTGCGTCACCCTCCCTAAACCGGAAGCACTTCCCCGGCCGGCCGGCCATAGGGCAGCCGGCCGGATACCTTGAACAATGGCGTTGCGTGGGCCGGGGGGCCGGGCCCTAAAGGCGGGCTCATCTAGCCTCGCCCTTTGTATAGGGCCCGGTTCCCCCAGCATGCTCCACGCCCGCCCAACCCACCAATTAATCAGGACTTTGAGAAAGGGTGGGTGTAAAAAAGGCCATGTTAATGACAACACTCATAAACATGACATACATGATTAATAAAAGACATCATCAAATTATAAGCAACATTTATTATTGAATCATCTTATCAACTTGTATTATGCATTATTCAACTTGTATTTGCTCATAACTTCTTCTTCTTTCCCCCAGCACCAAGGGGCCCTCTGGTTCGCATCTCCCCAGGTTGAGATGCCCACGCAAGGTGCAACCCACCTGCGCCCCTGAGCGATGGGCCCCAGCCCTCGGGTCCTTGTCCGCCATTTCCAGGGCCCCACATCTCGTCCACCAGGATGCCTAGGAGGCTCGTACCTGTTGCCCTAGCCTCCCCAGCCGGTGGCCTCCATCCCCCTGCGGAGAGCTTACCTTCTCTCCCCTCAGTGCTGGCATAGGGAGTGCGCAAGGCAGACTCCCGTCCATTTTGTAAGTCTATCACTGGTCCAATGTCTCTTTTCCGCCACAAGGGAGACTAGGGCCTAAAGGTCCGTCGCCCTTCCCCCCTTCAGACAAGTTCAGCACAAAGGACCATATCCCTTTGATCCACGTGTCCGTGCCAGTGTCAGATAAATGTACTCCATCGTGGTGAAACATAGTTGCTCCTGAAATCATCTTGTGCGGGAGGTGTAGCAAGCGGCCCTTCTCTGAGCATAACTTTGCCAACTCCCCGTTGAGACGTCTTACTGACACATTTAAAGCCCTCGCCCGGATTCCGTCGCCCCACCATTGCCGTGGGATCATGCAAGACCATGCTATCCTGGCCTGTGGGAAGGTCCGCCCCAGCCAAGCAAATTCCGTGAGCAGTGCCTCTTTGACCGCCAAGCGTCCCCTGTCTACCATATCGTTGCCGCCCAAGTGGATGATGATCAATTCAGGGGACTTCTGTCCCTCACGTTCTCTGATTTCTCCCACGAGCCGCCGCAGGTGCCGAATGCGCATTCCTCCCACACCGTGCCACAAAAATTCCGTCCCCTCCAGACTTGGTGGTTTCCGCACTCGCCGCTGTCGCAATCTCACTGACAGCCTAACGAGCTCCGACACCTCACCTGACGAGCTGGTCGCCGCTCTCTCTGACTCGACCGAATCGACTGCACCGGTCCGCCCGCAGGCTGCCAGCCACCCGCTGCTCCTCAGGATTCTCCGGCAAGCGATGGAAAGGGGACTCGACTACAGGAGAGGGGAAGCTACTGGGCCGGAGTAAACTCGAGTTAAGTTTAAAAACTTTATCCTAATGAGAGGGGAGTGGGTCGAGCAGGGCGTGAGCAGGTCTGGTGCTGGCGAGGGAAGAGGCCGAGTTGTGTGTAATCTTGACCTAAATAGGTCACGGCCTCTGCCCCCACGCCCCCACCGAATGTGCGTCACCCTCCCTAACCCGGAAGCACTTCCCCGGCCGGCCGCCCATAGGGCAGCCGGCCGGATACCTTGACCAATGGCGTTGCGTGGGCCGGGGGGCCGGCCCCTAAAGGCGGGCTCGTCTAGCCTCGCCCTTTGTATATGCATTTGGATTCTCACGATGACTGTCTGGTCCCACCCAATAAGAGAAGATTACTTTTCCTATTCTATGCTGAATTCTGAAACAGGGTATGTGTAATCTGTGTTTCAGGATGAACGGGGCTTTAAATGGGAAAAAATAAGTGCAGGTACTCTTACAATGAGCTATGAGTGTAGTAAGTGAGCGGGGCTAGAGGCGGAGCTAAGGACAAGACATTTAAGACACTACAACTATGTGGCCGATTACTTATATATTCTTAAGTGCGCAATCACAGAAACAAGCAGCAAAGCTCACACAAGCATTCCCAGAATGTCCTTTAAAATACCTCTCTAGTGTCTGGATTCTCTCCCTCTTTCACTTGCTTTTCTCACTCACACGCAAACAAACATGCGCAAACAAGCAGGCAAAACCCAGAAAGACACTCATTCAAAAGACTTTGGTGGGATAAAGGCCATTTTATACCCCTTATCTCCCGCGGCTTCCTTAATTGCTGCTGTTGCTGCTGTCCGCGGGATGCCTGGATTCGAGTGTGTGCAAACATACACACCATGGTGTGAATGTGATTGACAGCACAGGGCCTGTATGGACCCTGCTCTGTCAAACACAGCGTGGTGGGGAACACCGGACATTATGCGATTGAGCCCTGCCCCTGCCGAATAGTCTAGAGGTGGCTCCGAGGTGGCTCTATCCGCTTGGGTTACAGAGGTGCTTTGGCTGTCAGACAGCCTCGTTCGTACTCGTGAGCACTAGATACAATAAGCCTACCTTTGATGAGTACCAGTACTCTCCTTGGCAGCAGAGAAGTGCCGGTACTCAGAGCGATAAAAATGAGAAGTGCCGGTACTCAGTACCGGTGAGTACCGGCCCATTTAAAGTACTGAGGATGAACATATACTGCACTAAAGAAAAGAAAGGTGTGGGCTGTGTGGGGATATCAGGCAACCCCCCATGGCTAAAAGTTCGCTCCTGGAGGTTTGAATGGGTAATCCGATTCACACTAAGTAGAACAGCAGCTATCAATAGATGTTCTGCAGAAGGTTGGCTGCGCTGGACAGAAACACTATTGCACAAAACTGCTCTTACATTCTCAGGGCCGTTTCTAGGTCTTTTGCCGCCCTAGGCGAGAATTGAGAAATGCTGCCCCCTCCCTTTTACTACCATCACTCTCTCCCCCTGTCATCCAGGCTAGAAGAAAAACCCATCAAACATTAAATACCACTGAAATTCCCAACAAAATAAACACTGCAAACTGGACCGGCTGTTGGATGGCTCAGCTTGTGCTCTGACTCTCAACCAGACTGCATTGGTATTGCCTATCCTCATTAATTTTCCGACCCCTCTCACCCAAGACTGAATTGAAAATGGCTGGAATGGCTTAGTGGGTGAAAAAAGGATGAATTTGGATGATGCACCATTTAGTTACCAGTGGCTGAATTTAATAGAAAGATCCCACCCGTGCCTTTTTTGTTTTTCCCTGTGAGATGTTCTGAGTATGATGGGTATTCCCAGACCTAGAACTCATGCTCAGGTTGCAGTATGGCTTAAGCTGCTTCTCACTGAGGAAGGAGGCCCTTTAAGGCCGACACCAGTGCGGGGTTACTTGTGTTCTCATGTAGGTGGGATTTTACCTATTAGTTCAGACTGGACTGCTCCTATTAGAACATGTCTATGTATGTTTTGAATACATCCGGCCTCAATCTGTATGGGCATTTTGGGCTACTGGATCAATTACTTTCAAACCCAGATTTGTTTCCAGCGGATGAGAATAATTCAAACATTTCATTCATAAACTTTTTCTTTAATGCTGTCTTGGCTATGATTAAATAAATATACTCTTGAAAACTGGGTAACGTTTCTGCTGGAAGGAGAATTGCTTTGTTGGATGTCTATATTTTTAAAGGCATTATTAGTACCTGTGGAGAGTGAAAAATTGTTACCCAAGGAAATTGTCTTTATGAAGACCGTGCAGAAAACACGTTCCTTTTAGTACTTGCAACTCGAGGCCTGGGCGTCCACAAAGGTATAACGATTCGGAATACAGATTGTCACTCCCACTCATGCCTTTCAGTCTACCTTAATGAGGCTATAAGGTAAAGGTTTCAAAGACATGTTTTTTTCTCTTTCAGTAGTTGAAAGAGAATCATTGACCCAGTTTGGTATTTAAGCGATTTGTGTTCACTTTTATTATACACTTATCAAATGCAATAACTTGTAAAAGCAAATTTGTACTCAGAATTATGCCGAAGTCTGAAAAGCTTTCACAGGCGTTTGCATTTAATATACTTGCTGTTGTTTATTTTCGTTTTAATTTTTAGATTGATAATATATATTTTTTAGAATGTGAATTATAAAAGCATTTTCAACAGAAAATGCCACGTCTACCTTATCTAGATTCAACAAAAGACCAGGAGAACATCACACTCCCTGTGACCTCAATAGCATCACAGGGTTGATCTCTTGTACAACTCTTCACCCCTCAGCATCTTCCTATTGGCTACAGAGGAGCTAAGGTAAGTACAATTGCTGGAACCTCTAGAAAGTAAACAAGATTTTTGGGGCGGTATTAGGAGTGTTCTTTCGAAAGGAGCTTGCAATTCCTGTTACTGTCAAGTCCACTGGGAGGTCCTCTGTGCCTCAGGATTGGTTGGCTACTAGCCGAGTCAGGGGTGCCTGAAGGTACCCCTGACTCGGCTAGCTATTAAAGCTCAGAGTTAGTACCAAGGGCCTGATACAAGGAAGGTGACAGGGAAAGGACTAGTGAAAGGAGACTTGAAATAATTAGTTTGAAAGTTACTACTCACACGCATTACAACTTGCCTACGATGCTTCTCTTGCTGCACCTCCTCCATCAAACCACGTATCCTCCGATATGTCTTCACTGAGTTCTTTACTTCTTAAAACAACCTAAAGCTTCAAAAATCTACGCTTTGCTTCAATCTCAGTCTTCATCTCGCACGAAAACCACAACTGAAGAAACCTGGGAAAAAGACCTAGAAGTCTCCTGGCCTATTGAGCTATGGGACAAATTATGGCTTAAGATTCGTAGATCTTCCAGAGCTGCTAATACTACTCAAACACTATTTTTTATTTATAATCGTTTATTATTTTCACCACTAGTTCTTAGTAAACAATACCCTGATGCTTCTGATAAGTGTTGGTCCTGCTCCTTACCATGTGCAGATCTTTTCCACATGCTTTTTAGTTGTTCCCATGTTCATAATTTTTGGCGGCAAGTTTGGTCTCAAATTAACAAGATTTTTTCCTCAAATCACTCCTTCTCTTTATCTCACATTTTCTTAGGGAGTGTTTCCCCCATCTGGGATCATTGCACTTTCAGGGTTAGAATAATTGACTTATTGTTGGCAGTAGCTTTCCAGCAAATAACAAAAAATTGGAAGGATTTTACCAAAATATCTTATCAGGCTTGGTGGTATGCTGTTTGCTATAATCACAGGTTAGATACAACTTTTGTCTATCCCTTGGCTTTAGCTGCCAAGCGAAAAGAATTGTGGAGTCCAGTCACACTATTTTTTGATTTAAGTGCTCAGAGTTCTCTGCCTTTGTCCCCATTACAACAAGAAGTTCCTAAACCTCCATGAATTCCTGTATTTTGTTAAACATATTAATATTATTTTCGCTTTTCTTGTAATTACAATGTATATTTAGTATATCTTTTATTACCTTATATCATACCAGTTGCCAATTTTTCTTATATTTATTCTCAATTTTTGATGTTTCTTTTTGTAGCTTATATTAATACCTTTAATTATCTTGATGTATACTTTTGCTTGTTATTTTCTTTGTCTTACTTTGTAAGCTTATGTCATATTCTTTCAATAAAATGTTTCTGAACTTAAAAAAAAAAAAAGAAAGTTACTACTATTTCCAGCCCATCTCTAGCTCCCAAGAACCTCTGTATATTACGTGCTAAATAGTCCATATTTTCCTCAGCAACTGACATAAACTCATAAATAGCAAGTTCTGCATGTTCAAAAGGCACCTTTGCTTACAAATTAAACAGATATAAAAATAAATGTATGCTGTTTGTCCCTCACAGCAGTTTTTAAGACCTTTACTTTTTTAGAACTATATTGCTGCCCTTTTAACACCGTCATCATGAATTAAATTGAGAGCTTGCTTTATTGGATTGCATCTAAAGATAAAAGTGTATTTAAGCAGTGCACATATATTATAGAGTAGTTGTTGATTTGTTGCTGTCGATCTAGTCCTTCTCATTTCAACATGCAGCCCTGACTCTCCATTTATACTCAAACCCACGCCGACTGTATCAAAAAATTTACCAACACCTGCAGGCCGAAAGAACATGGAATTTTCATCTATATTTAACCTTGTGCATATATCTGTATAATGAATAGCTGGCTATGTTTTTTCTAGAAATATTCAACTGATATCACTGTATCCTATGTACATAAAACAGGAAATCAAAGTGCTCAGGAAGCAGACAAAACAAGAGAACTGCATCGATTAACTAAAGCCAGTTAGTTACGTACTTGAATGGACAGTTTCAGCATATCATGATTTCAAGTAAAACAGTTGTGCAATCTGCCGGTTTGAGAGCAATTAGCGCGTGCTGAAGGAGGGAAACGTTAATGCCTGCAGGAACACATAGGTGACGGGGTCATGTTTAATATGTGACGGTATTCTGTTGCCAGGGTATCTCGGTTAATTAACAAAGTAATTTTGACAAGATTGCGTGTTTTTTTCTTGAACTGTAGATTAAACCCACTTGCTGAATGTACTGGGGATTCCCAAACATTCTGCTAAAGGCCCTTGATCTGTGATTAGAGAGCTGATCCTCGATTCCTGTTCCCATGTAGGTGAGTTAACAATTAGAGTATCCTAGACATGATGGTAGTGGGAAGGAGGGGGTCCCTGACAAGATCCTAGGAAACAACAAGGTGGAAAGAGGCACCGATGTTACAAACTGCACGGAAAACAATGTTACTGATCTTTCAAGCACAATTCTCTTTGCCTAGCTCTGCTCCTTACCATCATTTTCAGTTGTAGCCAATTGATTGTTGTTTATTATTTTAATTATTTTTTACATTGTGCTGTTGTTCCCACTGTTTCTTTTGCATACTTTTTTATTCTTGGGAGCTACTCAAGCTTATCACGAGCATGCAGGCTCAAGTTCAGTGATAAATGTATAACCTTATTTCTAGTTAAAAGATCTGGGTCTGTGTGGCTTCCCCAGTATCCTGGCACTCTTCCGCCGACCTCCTCTGCAGTGGTGCCTTTAGAAAAGCACGTATGCACTAAAGGCTCATCATGGGCAAGCATGTCAGGGGAACATCCATGACAACGTGGTCAAAACACCGCGCTGCCATTACGACGCGTCTTTTACAACGCAAGTCGTTACCACGACTTGCGCTGGAGGGCGCTCTAGACTAAGGAATAGTAGATTTACTATTCCAACACCTTCCCTACTGTACGTAGGCTGGTGTTGGAATAGTAAATCTAACTATTCCTAAGTCCAGCACCCTACAGCGCAAGTCGTGGTAACGACTTGCGTTGTAAAACTTGTGTTGTGATGTACCGCGATCTAAAAGATCGTGTTGTAACATCATACAACCGCCTGTCTGCACCTGCCAGCAGCCAGAGAAGCCAGAGTCCATGAACCCGGCCCTTTTTTCAGTGTTTAGTATGCGATGTATTCAAATTGTATTTTATTTATCTTTCTATAGATAGCAGCACCACAGTCTTCTTTTAGAAGATAAATTCTTCAAAGTGGATAAGATAGTTGCTAACTCTCCCACAGAGTTCCATGCAGCTTTAAATCAACTTGTGATTTAATTGGGCCTTCTCAATGTTTGCTTTCTCTACCAGGCCAGGCCAGCCTGGATCCTGGGGATATTAATCCTGGATATATTCATGGGCAAAGAAACTTGGCTTCAAAGGATTGAATGATTTAGTCTTGAACAAGGCCACTCCCGATGATTTTGCTGCACCAAACAGCCCGGAAAAACATGGAGACAGAGTTGCTGTATTTTCTAGGATAGATTGTAAGGTGGCTAAGAAACATTTTCGAGCTGCTACTGTAGGATCGTTTAGGAATACTCCATACAGAAGGTGCTCACCTTGTTGATTATTTACCGACCTGTAAAAACTTATCTTCATTCGTTGAAGATATGAAGAAACTATCGCCAGTATGATCACAAATCAGGACATACCCATCACTCTTGTTGATTTTATTTTATTTTCATTCAGAAGACACCATATCGACTTTAGTTAAGGATTTTTTTGTATTCTCCCAGTCGTGCTGGTTAAAGCAGCACTTACAAAAGCATACTTATAGTTGTGGCTATACCTTAGATATCATCCTCGCCTCATAGGAAATGTTTAATTTTAATGTGGTTGCCTCCAGTATGTTCCAATCACTACTTAATTACTTCTGTGATTATGGACCAGGCGACTACTTCAACAAAAGGAGCTTTTGATCCCCCTTTTAGGAATCTGCAATGGTGAATCACTCAAGGCTACGATATCTGCTCTTCAGCCACCTAATCCTTCTCTTGGCACTGCTAGGCTTTGTCACTCATGTTATTGTTGACTAGTATCTAGCACCCTTGACACTCTATGTTTGTGGGGGGGAAACTCACCACAAGCTAAAGAAGCACCGTAGTGTAAGGGCAAGCATATGATTTTGGAAAAGGAAAAGAAAAAAGTGGAGCATCTTTGGCGAATTAAATATAGTGTGTTAGAAATGGGTAGTGTGGTGCAGAGTGGGTGGGCCAAACTCCGGAGGAAATGTGTAAAGCATCCACACAGCACTCACAGGTGACACACCAGGCACTCTACAAAAAGAGACTCCACACCAGGTTAGGTGAAAAAAAACAGCATATGTATTATGCAGAACACGTCATAAGGTAATCACAGAACACTGTGCCAAGCGGCACCGGGTAGTAGTACACGGGGGGACTATTTGCACAGCAGGGCCAATCGGGCCGCTGCCAGAGTCATCACAAGCACAGGAATAAATGTAAGATCAGCAATCGAAATGTCACAGCCAGTCGCTACTGGAAAGACCATGCAATAAGCATAAATCAGATAGGCATGAAGTATAAAACCTTTCCTGAATAACATTAGCAAAAATCACATTAACAATAGGTCCCTAACATATTAGCGTTGAGCATAAACATGCAAGCATGAAGGCATCATGAAGCCCATTAGTCTAAAAGCATGAGCAACGCCCTAGGCGTGACACTAGGTATACACGGGTGGGCAATACACGGGGTGGGCACCCGCCTACAGCAAATAAGCAGGCCAAGCGACGCAATCACGCATCGTGAGCACCCGGGATAAAAAATAAACACAAAGGCGTCGGAAACACGGGGTGGGCACCCGCTCTTTAAATAGGCAAAGATACAGCCATGACACGGGGTGAGCTCCCGTTCCGCTACTGCAACTGACAATGTGGGGAGTTGAAATATAGCGCTTTCACAGCCCAGCGCTGCAGAGGACAGACACTCCTCTTCTCCTGGCACTTTAGATGTTGCGCTCACGAGGCACTAGGTCCCACCAGCAGCATCAGGGAAAAATGATAGTGCTCCTCACCTCCTGGGAGTACAGGCCAGGCCAATATATAGCGCTTCCACAGCGCTAGGTCCCATGAAGCAGGGCTTTAGCTCTCAAGAGGCGCTAGGTAGGAGAGCAGCAGGCCCTACTTGGCAAGATCAGCAGTCAGTGGGCACTCATCAGAACAGGGCCGCAGTTCCCAGGTACCGTCATCCTCTGTAACGTGGCACTCCTCCTGGTACAGCCGTCTTTACTCCAGTAAGGGGGCTCTCACTAGCCCAGTGGACAGCAGAGGGGAACAGTTGGGCACAGGGGCCAGCACACAGGCCCATGCAGCGGTACCTCCTGGCAGATGGCCCTTCTCATTCAGGTCCACGCTCAGTCTGAGAACATGGCATCCTAGCTCCACTATTTATACACCCCTCACCCTACCTACCAGAAAGGGCTGAAAGCTTCTGGAAGGTTCCCTGGAGAACCAGTTCCAACTGGTCTAGGGGGAGGTGTCCAGCAACCTGTCTGCCAGGTTTCCCTCCAAAAGCAGGGGTTGCTGGGAAAAAAACGACTATACTGGCAACCCAGCTTCGGCAGACAGGCACAAGCACACAGCAATGGTGTCCATTTTAAAAGTAACCCTTTTGCAAAGGTGGAAATAACTCTGCGCACGCCATTGCGCAGCATGTATCACTGCATCTCGCACCACACATGGCCTATACATTCCTCTACAATGGGGGAGATAAAGGTGTGTACACCATTGCACAGCATTTAACATATGCATTTGAAATACATCCACATGACATGTTTATTCCCACCAAAGCAAAAAAATTCAGGGAAAAAAGGGCCAAGTCCAAAACAATCCCATCCCAGCTAAAAGCCAGGATAAACCAATCAACGCCTTGATGAGCTACCCTGCTTGGGGCGAGAAAATGTGGACGCGGGTCCGTATCAGCAGGGGCACATGCAGGTTCTCCGCTACTCTGGAACCTGGTGGTTCCTCTCTCAAACCTCCCTGGACCAATTAAGCCACCCCACTGGTGCTCCCTAGTCGGTTGTGGCCAGTACTGAGTGGGGGGCAGTAGCCCCAGGCCTGTAGTACCCATTGGCCACTCTCCTTCTCCTTTGTGCAGTTCCAAACTTCCACTGGTCCTCCCACCTAGGGTCCACACCCTCAGGCTGACCAGCAATCATGGGCGAGGTTCTCCTCCCCTACGTCTCCTTCTGGGGTTCCTCACCCTCCTCTTAATCGGGGCACCCTCAGAACACCACTGTCTCCCCAGTCCAGGGCCTTGACCCTGCAACTGATCCACCAACCTAGGGTCTAAACCCTTAGGTTGAACCGGTGCCCGGGGCGAGTCCTCCCTCCCCCGCACCCTTTCCCAGAGTGCTGCACCCTCCCAACTGGAGAAGTACCTCTAGAAGACAATTCTGGGGGGACACTGCTTACAGATGTCCCACCCACCAGGTCAGGCAGTAGCTGTCCCTGTCCTCCCAACCCAGGAAATAAGCCCTGTGGCTGAGCCGGTACCAGAGGTGAGCCCTTCCTCCCTATGCACCCCTCCCAGAGTTCCGCACCCTCCCACCTGGAGAAGTACCCCTGGAAGTCAACTTGGTGGGGACCCTGACTACAGGTGTCCCACCCTCCAGGTCAGGCAGTCCCTGAACCTGGCATCCCAGCCCAGGATCTAAACCCTGCGACTGAGCAGACCCCAGAACCTCTGGAGCTCAGATTACAGACATCCCTGGTTCTCCTGACACTAGGGGCTCTCCTTCAATGAATGGCCTATCAGGACAGCCTAGGCTACCTACCTGGGGCTCTCTTAGGAAACTCTCCAGGACCTGAGACTGCAGTTGGGGCACCTCGGGACACCTCCCTGTCTCACTCCTTCTTGTAGATAGGACGTGAGGCCCTACAACCCTCTCACTACCCTAGGACCTAGCCGGGCTACTCTGCACTTCTCCCACCTCACTGTTTTGTAAGACCCCTGAGCCACTCCCTTCAGGATCACTCCCCAATGCCCTCTCTGACTCTGGCACTCACCCAAAGGTCTGCCTCCAGCGCAAGCTCCCTGTGGTCAGGGAACCCACACTCATATAGGTGTTGTCGCAACCTGGGAAAACAACTCCTGAGCACGTGCTCCCTGATAATCTGATGGAACAGCCCTTCCCAATCGATCAGTGCACCACACTCCATCACTCCTCCAGTGCGGTCCAACACACGTCCACATACTCCCCCCAAGACTGATGGGACAGTTTCCTGCCGCCCCTAAATTCCAACCTGCCCCCCTCCTCCTGGGGATCAGGCCCCATCTTCAGGGCTCCGGGCGTGGGACTTCCCACACCAGAATCACTCTCGCTGCCACCACTGGATCCCACCTTCACTGGTGAATTCAGACTTCTGAAACCACTCTCAGGGGACAACCTACCCTCCTGAGCTAGTCTCTCCCTAGCGAAAGACCTCTCTGCCTCCGCCATCCTTTCCTGCGCTAGGACCTTCCATGTCTCTAGCCTCTTCTCCTCCACACTCAGCCATGCTAGCTCCACTCTGAGCCTTTCCAGCACCAGCTGATGCTCCCTTTCTTCCCTCCTATCCACCCACTCTTCTGGGGACAGGAAAAGGGATGGGGCAGGACAGGAAAAGGGATGGGGCAGTGCCCCCGGGACTGGACCCAGCACGGCGCTCCCTGACTATGGTGTCCTCACTCGCTACTGGCATCTCCGGCTTGTCATCTTCTTCCTCCTCAGTATGATCACCCTCCAGGGTTATGGACCTGGAACCCTCACTCTTCAAGTCCTCCTCACACTCGAGGTCCTCCTCCGGGTCTCCACCAAATCCACCCTTTAGATATGCGGAGGGGTAATCTGAAAGGTCCCCACAGAGCTCTACAGGTTCTCCCCTTTTAAAAAACTTCAAAGAGGAACAATTTTCTGCAGAAGTCACCTTCTATTGGTATCCCCCTCTCTCTGCAGAAATCCATCACTTCCTCCTCAGTGTACTCCCAAAGTTCGTCCTCATTGTATACCAACCCCATTTTGGCGAGATACACAGGCACAGTAACCAGGGGAACACAATTCTAAAACAACACTTTCAGTAGGAAAGATAATCACACTCAATAAACCCCAAATCCGTTAATATTTTAAATGCTCAGTTTGCAGTGCAACCCTTTGTCGCTGTGGTACTGCGCAAACACAAGTCCTATCCTACCACTGAACACTAATGTTAGAAACCGGTAGCATGGTGCAGAGTGGGTGGGCCAATCTCCGGAGGAAATGTGTAAAGCATCCACGCAGCGCTCACAGGTGACACACCAGGCACACTACAAAAAGGGACTCCACACTAAGGGGTCCATTAGGATGGCGGACGGATCGACACCGCCATGCAGGTGGTGGCGATCCGTCCACCATCCTTGCCCGTCCGCCACCTTTCTTCCCCCGCCATATTACAATGGCGGGGGTGACCATGACGGAGGGGAAGACCGTCCGCCGCTTCTCCGGTCTATCAGGTACCGCCAGCCATATTAGGATGGCCTGGTGGGAATGTCTGTCCGTGGCTGAAATGCCGCCACAAAAAGGCATACGGTTCCTGCTTTTGGGGCCCGTTGCTGGCCCCCAGGGTGAAGGGGGCGTGGGGGGTGCACATGGGGGATACCTATGGTACCCCCCTGCGTTTCACAGCACAACATGGCAGGCACCGCACGGTGCCTGTCATGTTGTGCTGTGAAATGCACAACAAGCATTTTTCACATTGCGGACGCCGGTCCTTTAAGCACCGCCCGCCGCAATGTTAAAAATGCAGGATGCACCTGCCACTGTGGCGGGTGCATCCTAATTGGGGGCAAGGTTCCTCCGCCCTTGTGGGGGATGGTACCGGCCCCGACAGGACCCCCAGGTTAGGTAAAAAAACAGCATATGTATTATGCAGAACACGTCATAAGGTAATCACAGAACACTGTGCCAGCTGGCACCGGGTAGTAGTACACAGGGGGACTATTTACACAGCAGGGCCAATCGGGCCGCTGCCAGAGTCATCACAAGCAAAGGAATAAATGTAAGATCAGCCAACGAAATGTCACAGCCAGTCGCTACTGGCAAGACCATGCAATAAGCATAAATCAGATAGGCATGAAGTATAAAACCTTTCCTGCATAACATTAGCAAAAATCACATTAAAAATAGGCCCTAAACATATTAGCGTTGAGCATAAACATGCAAGCATGAAGGCATCGTCAGTAGCATGAAGCCCATTGGTCTAAAAGCATGAGCAACGCACTAGGCGTGACACTAGGTATACACGGGTGGGCGATACGCGGGGTGGGCACCCGCTTACAGCAAATAAGCAGACCAAGCGCCGCAATCACTGGCGGTGGGCACCCACTAAAAATAATACACACAAAGGCGGCGGAAACGCGGGTGGGCACCCGCTGTTTAAATAGGCAAAGATACAGCCATAACACGGGGTGGCTCCCGCTCTGCTACCACAGCTCACAATGCGGGAAGTTGAAATATAGCGCTTTCACAGCCCAGCGATGCAGAGGACAGACACTCCTCTTCACCTGGCACTTTAGATGTAGCACTCACAAGGCACTAGGTCCCTCCAGCAGCCTCAGGGACAAAAGATAGCACTCCTCACCTCCTGGGAGTACAGGCCAGTCCACTATATAGCGCTCCCATGGTGCTAGGTCCCATGAAGCAGGGTTGTAGCACTCAAGAGTCGCTAGGTAGGAGAGCAGCAGGCCCTACTGGGCAAGATCAGCAGTCAGTGGGCACTCATCAGAACAGGGCCGCAGTTCCTAGGAACCGTCATCCTCTGTAACGTGGCACTCCTCCTGGTACAGAAGTCTTTACTCCAGTAAGGGGGGCTCTCACTAGCTCAGTGGACAGAAGATGGGTACAGTTGGGCACAGGGGCCAGCACACAGGTCCATGCGGTGGTACCTCCTGGCAGAGTGTCCCCTCTCATTCAGGTCCATGCTCAGTCTGAGCACATGGCATTCCAGATCCGCTATTTATACACTTCTCACCCCACCTAACAGAAAGGGCTGGAAGCTTCTGGAAGGTTCCCTGGGGAACCGGTCCCAACTGGTCTAGGGGGAGGTGTCCAGCACCCTGTGTGCCAGGTTTCCCTCCAAAAGCTGGGGTTGCTGGGAAACAAATGACTAGACTGGCAACCCAGCTTCGGCAGACAGGCACAAGCACACAGCAATGGCGTCCATTTTAAAAGTAACCCTTCTGCAAAGGTGGAAAAAAGTCTGTGCACGCCATTGCGCAGCATGTATCACTGCATCTCGCACCACACATGGCCTATACATTCCTCTACCATGGGGGAGATAAAGGTGCATACACCATTGCACAGCATTTAACATCTGCATTTGAAACACATCCACATGACATGTTCATTCCCACCAAAGTGAAAAAAATCAGGGAAAAAAGGGGCAAGTCCAACATAGTCTCAAGGAGAAATCAGTATATCAAGAAAATAGCTCCTTATATAAACATTTATCACATAATACTAAGTGTTAACAGAAGTTCTTCCTTCAATAATATCTCAGCATACGTATTTACAATATTCAACTAGCTGACTTCTAAAGATTCCTTGAGCACTGCTACTTCCAAGTAGCAAGAACTGTGCAATAAACTAGTGTCTCGTTTTATATGAAAAGTTGCCACCATCTGATTCCAACCATTCTGGGTCTAACTCTTTTACTCAAACACAGTTTCTACATACTTAATTGTCAAATGCAAATGACATTGCAAACTTATTTTCCAATAAATACTGATTCTACAGTTGGTTGGTTTTTAACCCCTGTCTTATATCTTGGCCAACTTTATGGCCAAATGTAAATTGGGCTTGCTGTTAGATCCAGTGCACATACTATAGTAATGTGGTAATACCTTCCCTCCTTAATTTTTAGCAGTTTTCAATAGCATGTTCATCTTTGGGCTGCACGACCAGATCTCAAAAATGGCATAGTCCTTCCTTTAGTTCAGAAACAAAGTTCTGAATAGTGTGGGGTACTATGTGAGGACTTATTCTGTAGTTGTTGATTTCTTATCAAAATATCAATAAGGAAATGTGCATAAAAAAAAAGCTTGGATTGGACACAGTTAAGGTACCTCACTACCGCTAAATTAATGTATTCCACGAAGCAGTCAAACTATGTATCAGATGGCAACAGTGTCAATGCAATGATTTTATTATAACTAGCAGCTGCCTTTGACACTCAACAATTAGATTCTTCTAGCCAAACTTCATGATGTTATTAAATTTGCAGCAGTTCAACACTGGGTTACCTCACTTGTCACTAACCACACACAGGGAGCAAATGCTGGGAATATATAGATGTCCACATGTTATTTCGGGGTTCCTCAGGTCTCTGGATCTCCCGCTACCTTTTTAATTTTTACATGCAACCTCTCAGTATTGGTCTGCTTCTTCAGGCTACAACTTTTTATATACACAAATGAAATTCAGTTTCTTTACTGACTGAATGGTAGCATTTTAAGCCCCTTGTAACAGTTACCAGTAAGTGCTTGTAGGTATTTATAATACTATTTGATGCTATTTTGGAGGTAAATGGACATCTTACTTGTAACAGATGCAGAAGTTGCCTCATGTTGGAGTGCAGAGTGCACCCTCACACGAGTGCAGAACGCAGTAAAGCACGGGCATGAGGAGTGGCGGTTGCTGTTGCCTTGGTGCATGGAGCTGCTGCTGTATATTTCAACTAGTTATAAAAACAAAGGTCCTTACAGAACACAATATCTTTGTTTTTTTTTAACATATTTTTATTTTGAGCTTTTAGATAAAAAGCACACATTTTCAAAAAAAAGAAAAGAAAGTAATGCAAAACAGAATTTTCCCATTGCTCTTACAATTGTCCATATCACAGTGGTAAAAGCAAATCCTAGTTCAAAAACAGAATAAGCTCAGGAAAAAGAAGGCAAAATCATCCACATATCGTATTACACTATAATACAAGCAAATTCGTAAATCAACAGCAAAACTTATCAACCAATTCCTGTTCTCCACTTCTCCAAAGGCCCCCAGATTTTAATGCCTCGAGCTCTACCAATCCTACCTTTCCTTGCATATATATGTTTCTCTAAATTGTATATAGCCATAAGATTTGATAACCATATTTGCATGGATGGTGGACTCTTATCTAGCCATACTCTAGCTAATGTTAATCTAAAAACCGCAGCTACCATGAACAAAAACATTGCGTCGCCTGAATCCATTTGGGCCTCTACCACATCGACTCCCAGCATAATGAGACTAACTGTAAAAGTTATTTTAACCTTTAGTGAATTAACTAAAAAGTGCTCTATGTCCTTGATTAATGTATATAATTGGGGACATGTCGCAAACATGTGAACAATGTCTGCCTCATTGGAGTTACATCTGGGGCAAGTAATACCCTCGGTCCCCCCCCATTTTGCAATCCTGGCTGGGGTATGATACAGCGAAAATAGGGTTTTATAGTGCTGGGATTGCAGGGGGGCAGAGCAGAGCATGGACCGACCTAATTCCAGGGATTCGTCAAATGCTTCAGAAGTAGCCTCTATTCTCTCCCCCCATTTCTCCCTGTGCTTATCCAGGTCGTCTGGTCTATTTTTTGCCAAGGCAGCATATATTGACCTAATGGAGTATTCCTCCCCTGCAGTTATCCCTTCCATCAATTCATTGGGTTGAAACCCGATCGGCCCCCCCTGTTTGTTTCTTAAAAAACTCCTAATCTGAAGGTATTTAAAAAAATCCCTTCTGTTTATTCTATAAACATTAACCAGATCCTCAAATTGTACAATCACCTCTGAACTTATTAAATCCCCAATTTGGTGTATCCCTTTGTCTTCCCATTCCGCCATTACAGCATCAGCAAAAATTTCCTGTGGGAAGGATTTGTTTTTATAAACTTTGGTATATCTATTAAATCTTCCCATGCCTGTCTTTTTCAGGAAGGAGCTCCAAATTTTAAGTGCTGCCCTGAGGGTCTTGTATGTCTGTCTTCTAAAATGACTTAAATCCGTAGCATACAAGAGGCAATTTTCTGTATTTTGCCCTAATACCGCTGTATATGCTTCGATTGACATATTGATGGCCTTTGATGGCCCTCCGCCTCCTCCTATTAATCCCTGCAAATACTGAAGAGCAGCAGCCAAATAATACAATCTAAAATCTGGTGCACCCCAACCCCCTCTATCCCTTGGCAAAGTGATGAATTTATAAGCCCTACGCGTTTTTCCTTGAGCCCAAATAAATCTGTTAGCTACACTCTCTAAAATATTGAACCATTTGTTCTCAAAAGTTAAAGGTATTGACCTGAATAGATACAAAAATTTTGGCAAGACCATCATTTTCAGCACATTCGTGCATCCAACCAACGAAAGGTGCAAGTTATTTATCCTTTCCAGGTCTTTTTTAACCTTTGCTATCAGTGGCTCCATATTGCGCTCTACTACCTCCTCTAGGTTTGCGGAAATGTCGATCCCTAAATATACAGCACTGTCAACCACCCTGTTATCTGAGCTAGTTGCAAACCTATTCCTAATTATCTGGGTTTTCGTCTTGTTCAGGCTATAACCTGAAACCAGCCCGAAGCCATGTGCCTCTGCTTCTACTCCCACCATAGCTATATCCGGATTCGGAGTCAATATAGCCACGTCATCCGCGTATGCGAGAGTTTTCACAGTACGGCCGTTTAATGACATAGAACAAATTTCAGAATTTCTCTCTAATTTGCGGAGTAGCGGCTCTATGTATAGGGCAAAGAGCAATGGGGATGACGGACAGCCCTGTCGCGTCCCTCTTTGTATATATACTAAATCTGAGTGTCCTCCATTTATTCTGATTTTAGCAATCGGCTCTCTATATAAAGCCTGTATGGCCTGTATGTAACCTGGCCCGATTCCACACCACTTCATAACTTCCCATAGATATTCCCAGGCGACCCTATCAAAAGCCTTCTCGGCATCAAGGAAGAGTGCTGAAATAGGGTCGCCTGTGACCTCTGCCGCATCCAACATAGTAATCACGGTCCTAATATGCTGTGTAGTGCCCTTCCCGGGTATAAAACCATGCTGTGAAGGGCTCACCAAATGTTCAATGCAGCCTGCTAGTCTCTTTGCCAACATCTTCGAATATACCTTAACATCCGAATTCATGAGGGTAATTGGCCTGTAGGATCCAGGAAGGTTTAAGGGCTTCGCTTTTTTAGCAATGACAATAATATCGGCCCCTCCCCATGAATCCGGAGCCTGCCCCCCTTGTTGTACATATAGCATAACCTCAAACATATAGATCAACAGGCAATCGCGAAATACTTTATAAAATTCGACCGGGATTTGATCAGGCCCAGATGCTTTTCCTGATGGTAAACTGCTAAATGCATCAAAAAATTCCTCCAGGCCTAAGGCAGCTTCTAACATTTCTTCTTCCTCTTTTGAGATAGATGGAGGGACTATATCTTCAAGGTAATTACGAATTTCCCCTATTCCCCCTGTAGCTTCCCGTGTATACAGTTTCTCGTAAAATGTTCTAAAGACATCTCTTACCCTATCCGGATCTGTAACTGTAACCCCTAATGGATCCAATATCTCTTTTATCTCAGCGGCTGCCCTCTGCTGCCTAACTTTAACCGCAAGGATATGACCCACTTTTTCACTGCATTCATAAACCTCCTGTTTTTTAGCCAAATATTTTTCCGCAAGCTTTCTGGAAAAACTTTCAACAGCTTCAGCCTTTAGTGCTACCAGATTTAGTAATATGTGTTCCAAACAGGATTTGGATTCTACCGCAGCAACTAACTTTCTTTCCTCAATATTCAGTTTTTGCTTGATAACCTCATTCTTTAACCTCTCTTTCTTGCGCCTTGCCAATACATAGCACAGTGTCTCACCTCTAATTCCCGCTTTAAAACAGTCCCAAGTTTGTCCTATGGAGGCAGTGCCATGATTAATCTCCCAAAAAAGCCCAATCCACTTCTCCATATGCATCCTATATTCAGCATCTTGAAGGAGGCTCCTCTCAAAAGTCCATGTAGACCTCTTATTCTGTATTTGCGGTATCTTCACTGTTAAAACTAATGGGCTATGATCGGAGATGATCCTTGGATGTTTTTCAATCTGAGTCTCCGAAGCCAGCGACCTTGAGATTAAAAAATAATCAAGTCTTACCAACACCTGATGTGGTGCCGAGAAGAAAGTACTACTATCTAACAGTGGATGCTGCATCACCCAGGGATCTACCAAACTGTTATTGTAGACCATGTTGACAATAGCCCTATACACCCTTCTTTTTCTACCCCTATACCCTGCTCCTGTATTCAAAAATGTACTTGTAGGGTCATGTAAATTAAAATCACCACAGCATACTACTGGTTCAGGCCACTGCGCTAATTCTGCATCTATGAATTGCCATAACTCGGGATCATCCTCTGTTGATCCATATATGGTTACTAAAGTAAACTTAAGGCCTTTAAAACATATTTCCGCCATAGCCCATCTCCCCCATTGATCTTCTTTCTTTCTTTTAACTATCGCATCTCTTCTTCTCCCCAAAATTGCGACTCCTCTTGTCCTAGTTCCTTGCCTACTAGCAGCCAGTACATCAAAGCCCATTTGATTCAATAAGTATATCTGCTTTTCCTCTATATGCGTTTCCTGTAGACATACTAAGTCGACTTGTAATGTCCTAAAGTAAGCTGCTACATTCGCCCTTTTCCTTGGATCATTCAAACCGCAAACATTTATAGAGGCTAACTTACATGACATTGTATATTATATAGGCAAACATTTCTTTGTATCCCTGCAGTTTCTTTATCCATCTTTTCCCCTTTACCCATCCTTCCCCTCGCTTCTCTGCTCAAAAATATAGACGACAAACTATATATGCAATCAGTGTGTGCTAACAAACATAACAAAACAATAGATTTTTTTGTCTCCCACCCCCTCCCCTCCCCCTTCCCTCCCCTTCCCTCCCTTCCCCCCTCCCTACAGGCAAATAGGTCAATAATGACCTATGTGTGGTCGCTTCCTGGTTGTGTCAGTCGCACCCCTCTCCCACCTTCTTAAGTAACCCCCTTTACTAAAGGATAAATCTCTCCTGAACAAAGGGATTTTTAAGAAAGGAGAACCCCCCCATTATCTTCATTTGAAAATCACACAATATCTTTGTAATAAATATCTATAATGACTAGAATCAGCGCTATATTCAAGATGTCCAGCCGGACAATAAATGTAATCAATCAAAAACATTTTTAGAAACAGTCAAGAGCACAGTAATAAAGAGAGACACAGTCCTGCGTTCAAAAAAACACAAAACAATAACAAATGGACAAAAACATTTCAGGCAAAACAAAACAAAAGTAGCTTATGGCCAGTATGACTGATAGGGACAAGCATCCAATTTAACAAATACTGCACTGGTTTTAACACATTGGATTAATGTGCAGACTGTTTAACCAAGTCGACGACGTTTTGATCCTTTTTAATAAAATACTAGGATCATCATTAGGAGGGGTGTAATACAAGCCTGAAACAATACAACAAGGGAAAATGGGAAAAAGGCAGAAAACAAAGCAATATTAGAAGACACACTTAGAGAGAACTCAACCACCAGGAGGTAACTAATGTACATGCTAATTATGTGATTGCTATAGGGCGATAGGTGCAGGCATAATAAGGTGCACAATTAATTTCAATTATACCATTTAGTGCAGATTGCTTTTGCAGAAACAGGGCAGCATGAAGCTATGCGGAGTTACTTAGTGAGTTTTAAGGCTAAAAGACCCAATTTGATGTTAGGTGCAGCATTTGCGCCAATTTTGCGAAACGTACATGCGCCAAGTGCAAAATACGGGATAGCAACGTGAGGTGGGAGGCAGGCGGTAAGGGGTGACAATATTGAGTGGTAATAGGCATTCTAGCTGTGACAAGCAATTTGTTGAGGTGACAACGGGACGGACGATTGTGAGAAATGAGTGGCAAAACCAAGCTACGACTATTTGGAGAATGGGTGTGCGATGAGCGTTGTAGATAAAGAACAGGGGCCGCGCGTTACAGTGAATTGTGGGCGTAAGAACCATGACTGTTTAAGAACCAGGCATATGCCGGACAAAAGGGCAATAGAATGTGCGAACTGACCTCTTTGAAAATACAGGCAGGAATAGGAGAGCCAGAGGCGTGTGATGACAATCTTGCGTGAGGGCTCGCTAAGAGCTAAAGGTCTGCTCAAGGCGCGGAACTGGAGGGGTATAATACCAACCATATGAGAAACCTCATTAGGGGCTATGGCCACATTATACAGGAGCATTATCATTCACTGCCACTCCTACCATGCATCCACCACATAACATTATTTTTCCATTTGAAAAGACACATTAAGTGAGTGTGAATATTTAGTAAGCTCTGTTCATAATCCCATAAGGCATTTTTTTAAAAACATCTGAAATTCACTTATAACTGCAGTTAAAGATCAGTTACCAGAACCCTCCTGAAATTGTGCAGTCATAGTTACCCGCAAGCCATAGTTCACACAACTGCCATGCAAACCATAACTATGACACCAAATGCAAACTCACAATATTTGAGACGATAAATAAAAGGATTTCACACCACACTTTAAATTTCAACACTTGAACCAAGAGAGCATAGTTGTCCCGACATGCATCATTCATAATACATACATACCAATAGACAAGTTTCCGGCGGGAGTATTCCTTTTTTGTAGAGAAAAATTGATACAAGTTAATTGTGGGGGTAAAAAAGCAAAAAGAACAGATGATGGATGGAAGGCTGAATAAATCCAACATTCTACCCCAGTCACAGATCTAGGTTTAATCCATTGTTTCTTTGCTCACCACACCACCCAAGTGTGGACCCAGCCAAATACAAATCTGTCTTGTTAAAATGCAACATTTAAAATTAAAAAAAACACTGAAATTCACCAGTTGCAGTTAATTCAGGAAACTATATCTACTGCCCTGTCATGCACAGAGAATAGAAAGAATTATGTTAAACAAGGGCTAAGGCTTATACCCTGACTTGTATGCCCATCATGAGGGGTAGTGTCTAGACTGATTTGCACATGGCTGGGTCGAAACTGGGGGTGCCATAGTAAGCAAATGACCGATGGATTAAACCAGATGTCTTGAATGGGGGTGAGTGATTGAAGACTTCCACTTTCCTGCATTTCACTAATAGTATAATTTATGTCATTTGTGATGTTAGCTGTTACATTAAGGGTACTGTAATGGAAATTACATTTGGTGTGTGAGTTGTGGCTTGCATCGCAAGTGTTCAAGCTATGGTTTGAAACTTCATGTTAAAAAAACCTTAGAAATTCACTGAAAAAGCTAAAGATTAAAGTGGAGTCATATGTGCAAATTAATTTGCTTCTCAATCCATCAACGCAGTCATTCTATAGTTTGTTGGGCAGTTGCAAGGTCTTTTTTTCTGTAGTGGGCAAATAATTGTTCCCTACCACCACGGTAATCGGCCGCATGGAATAGCAAGCATTGCATAGTGGGTAGAGCCAGTGTGTCCAATAGTCAATGTCCAGTTTATACCGTTTTGCGGGATAGCCTTTTGGACAGGGGCCCCTGTCTTCTGTAGATTTTCTGATTCTAATGGCCACAAATCATCTTGAGCACAAGGGGCAGATGATATTTTTTTAGCTCGAGCCTGGGTAGGGCATGCTCTGCTCTGCGAGGCATGCTGTATTGAAGTATGGTATTTTAGCTCTGCCCATTTCTCCCCAACTTTTCAATTGGCTCCTGTTGCTGTCCTTTCAAAGTTATTTCTTTTCATTCTTGAATAGGCTTAGTAGTCCCTCCTTGGTACCTTCTTTTCTGTATTTGTAACCTTCCATAGCAACGGGACTTTTTACTTGTGTTGTTACATGGTCTGCTTTATCTAGTTGGTGAGCACTATTTTCTTTAATGATCATCCCTATTCCACCCACACCGTTGCAGCATGCCACCACCTTTTATACTGTTATTAGTCATGTATTTTTTCATTTCCAGCGTGGTCCTCTTTAACTATAGCCGCCGCACTTATTAAATTATTTAATTTAGGGCGCAGTCCACTTTCACTTTAGCGGCCGCGCTTATATATTTAATATACAGCTCAGGCCACTTTCACTTTAGCGGGCGCGGTTATTTTCTTTACATGCATTTTAATTTCCTATAGACGAATGTTGTTAAATGCAAATTGAATAATAAGTAATAATTGCTAACATAAACAATGTGTGGCGCATCACCATTCATCATAACAGAATACCATGCAATATGCCGAAAAAACCACACTGTACATCGTGGCACTGCACAAAAATATTTCCTTCACATTAGTGAAACGCAGCCTATCCCAAACCCACGCAACACTATGCAAATCACAAAAACATTGTTACATAGCGACACAACACACCACAAAGGCAACACTATGAAATTGCTCTCCACATTTTCTAAATAACAAAATAAAAACACATCTCAACATAGTACAAACAGTTTATGAAACAGATGAACACATTCAACATATACACGTTGGAATTTCTTTAATTTCAACAAATGCTATCTCCCTTGTCCCCAACCAAGATGGCTGTTGCATACTGTGAAGAAGTCCGAAAAATGTTTTCCACAAACGAGAGTTATACATTTAGTCATGGTTACTTCACAGATAGATACACTTTTCAACACATATTTTATCGTAAATTATCAATTATCCTCTAAAAACGAATAAATGCAGCCATCCACCATTTTGTCGTCAGTGGTACAATGCCTTCTGATGTGACCACACACAGCAATTAGACCAGAAGAAAGAAGCACAGCCACTTTTAAACAATGGCATCTAGCTATACAAGTAAGTATAGTCTCAACAATTAATGTCCTCTAACAATACTAACAATATCACAGAAACAAGTATTTATTCAATAATGGTTGTAATGTTGCAGACTTTGTCAAAGTTATCTCGAGCCGACAATTTCATTTCATTTTCGAGTTTCACACAAACATTAGGTAAATAACTCATCCTTCTTTATAAGAAAAAAAATGAAAACGTTATTTAATAAAAATAAAACGTGTCTCTTGCTGAGATTGGGTGCTGGACAGGGTTTGGCGTACAAAATCTCTATTCTTTCTAACTATGCCAAGTACTTACCTCAGGGAAGGTGCTGGACAGTGCCTGGGGGACAAAATTACTGTTCTAACTCCGCAAATTACTTACCTCACGGAAGGTGCTGCATATTGTCTGAGGACAGAATACTATGCTAAATCTGCTGTGTATTTACCTCAAAGAATGTGTTGTACAGTGATTGGGGGCAAAATTACTATTCTATCTCGGGCTGGTTCTTACCTCAGAGAAGGTGCTGGACCGTGACTGGGGCAAAATTACTATTCTAACTCCGCCGGGTACTTATCTCAGTGAAGATGCTAGACAGTGACTGGGGGCAAAATTAATATTCTATCTCCACCAAGTACTCACCCCAGGGAAGGTGATGGACATTGACTGGGGGACAGAAATACTATTTTAACTCTGCCGGGTACATACCTCAGGGAAAATGCTGGACAGTGACTGGGACGATATTTACTATTCTAACTCCTCCAAGTACTTACCTCAGGGAAGGTGCTGGACAGTGACTGGGGGCAAAATTACTATTCTAACACTGCCGAGTACCTACCTCTTTTTCTGTCCACAGACCTCAAAATAAAAAAAATTATTGAAAGAGGTAAGACAATGCAAACAGTGCAAAATCACAGTCCATCTTTGGAAACCATTTAACAGTACACATGTAAATTATCCTCAAAAAATACAAAAAGCAAAGAAAGTAGAAACAAAAACCAGCAGAAGCACTCCAACACGCCGGGAAACCAGAACAATTTACCTCAGAGTTTTCGAGACCACATTCGAACAGAGAGAAAGCACACCAGGTAACATTTGCAATGAGCAACTATAAACAGCTAAACCTACAAATTTCTTCCCATAGAATACAACCATTACCACTTAATTTTCTATTTTTTCTACAGGAAAGAAAACTTTTTTTTGCCCTTCAAAGGACAGCCTCAAATAACCATCCAAACCTTTTTCCTTAGACAGAATTTCGTCAATGAGAAAAAATCACAGTTTTAGACCATTGCACTCACAAAAAAGGTTTCTTCTTTTTTTCGCTGAGAGAAAGGGGTCCCAGTAAACAACAAGAAAATATGCACAATCAATAAACAAAAAATCAATTGACAAATGTTTGCTCACATTGTATTTATTTCCAATGTAGCTTGGCCACTTATTCAGGCAATTAAGGTAACAATTATAGTTTTTATACAGTGCCCTGGTAAAGGGGGGGGGAAGGGGGATTGGTGCAGTGAGTGTAGGGAGGGTAAGTGACATAAAAACAGAGCCACAGGCTGCAATCAATTGAAAATTATTAAGCTCATTCAAATTATGGGTGATCATAAGTTCCAAAACACTTTTATAACATAGCATGCTTCATAAATGTGCTGAATAACATTATTCCTGAAATGAAGCTGAAAAAACAGAAGACAGTCGACGTTTCGACCCCGATTATACAGGCAGGCAAAAGTTGATCCCTTGCATTGGGGTCTTCATCAGGACGAGAAGGAAAGGGGGGGAGGGACACAACCAAGGAAGCTTTTTGTCCTAGGCGGAAAGTGAGTGGTTACTCCCACAAAGTAGAATAATTAGGCTTGGCAAGACCTGCCCTGATCACAAAACCACTGCAGAATACTGGGAAGAGCGTCGTTCTGGTCAGACAGTTCAGTATTGGATAAGGTCAAAGGTCTCAGTGCTTCAAGTAAAAGGAATCAGCAGATCTGGTCGGACACACCATGAAGTCCTAGAGACATTGTCTCCGTAGATATAACACGTGAAGATACGAAATGATTATTCAGCAAATAAGGATCAGTCACCTGTTCCAAGGCGGAGTCCGCAAGTTAATTAGGGCCAAGAATCTTCGAAAGCAGTATCTGTAAGGAAAGGAATGAATCCATGTATCATCGGCCGTCTCGAAGCGGAGTATGCGTAGTGGAATCCCCACGCCGACTCTGCCTTGGAACAGATGACTGATCCTTATTTGCTGAATAATCATTTCGTATCTTCACGTGTGATGTCTATGGAGACAATGTCTATAGGACTTCGTGGTGTGTCCGACCAGATCTGCTGATTCCTTTTACTTGAAGCACTGAGACTTTTGACCTTATCCAATACTGAACTGTCTGACCAGAATGACGCTCTTCCCAGTATTCTGCAGTGGTTTTGTGATCAGGGCAGGCCTTGCCAAGCCTAATTATTCTACTTTGTGGGAGTAACCACTCACTTTCCGCCTAGGACAACAAGCTTCCTTGGTTGTGCCCCTCCCCCCCTTTCCTTCTTGTCCTGATGAAGACCCCAATGCAAGGGATCAACTTTTGCCTGCCTTTACAATAGGGGTCGAAACGTCGACTGTCTTCTGTTTTTTCAGCTTCATTTCAGGAATAATGTTATTCAGCACATTTATGAAGCATGCTATGTTATAAAAGTGTTTTGGAACTTATGATCACCCATAATTTGAATGAGCTTAATAATTTTCAATTGATTGCAGCCTGTGGCTCTGTTTTTATGTCACTTACCCTCCCTACACTCACTGCACCTATCCTCCTTTCCCCCCCTTTACCAGGGCACTTTATAAAAACTATAATTGTTACCTTAATTGCCTGAATAAGTGGCCAAGCTACATTGGAAATAAATACAATGTGAGCAAACTATTGTCAATTGATTTTTTGTTTATTGATAGTGCATATTTTCTTGTTGTTTACTGGGACCCCTTTCTCTCAGCAATATACGTACCCAGGTCCCAGTGACTTTATTGGGTGTAACCCCCCCCCCCCTTTTGCAACTCTTCTTTTTTTCAGCAGATCACTGTGGCTATTTTTATTGTAAGGAGTGATTAATGAGCCCAAAATTCATTGGGGGTGTGTTCTGTATTTTTCATCCCATTTCAAAGGCAGAGCGGTTACTCTAGGTGACACTGTTGAAAGTGCCACAGAACATAATCACTCTGCCTCTACAATGGAGATTGAAGTGAGTTAGAGCATCCAACAATTGAAAGTGCGCGCATCCACCAATAAACCCTGTAGCCCAGTTTTGAGGGATGTAGCCCAAAACTTCCAGATGCACGTTGCTAGTAGTATCTCACAATATCCATTTTAAGGAGAATGGTACAAAGATAAAATCTGGTGAGTATTCCCCAAAGAGTAACACCACAACCGTACTCTGACATTAACACCCCCCTGATCTTACAGTTTCTTATACCAATGAATCTTCCTACTATGAATACTAATCTTTAACCCAATCCATAACTTAGTAACCCTGGAGAATACTGAAATATGGATGGAATGTTTAAGTCAATAGCCCATCCATTCACCAAAATTGACACTATTCATGCGAACATAAACAACACAAATCTCCTATCAGTGTACAGCGTACTCCCTGACAAGTAATCCTCAACTTGCACAGAATTTTTGTCAGTGTACAATCCAAAGCTCAATAAAAGTACTAGGAAAATTATAATTGATTTTGAATTTCAGATGATTAATACTATTACTGAAACTTACCTTGACACCCAAATTCAAGGATGTGTTTTCACTTTTACTAGATATATAGGCAAAAAAGTCAAGAAGCCTCCATAGCTGAAGATTACATGTCCCGCAGTAAACTACAGTATGAATTGAAAAAACAAACAGCTTTGTGTTTTGTACCTCCTGAGTGTGTGGATGAGTTCTACAGATCAATTACAGAATCAGAATACTTTTCACAAAATGAGGAAAACTTAACTCCACTCCTAAAATTCTTTGATGACACTTGGGGGCATATTAGCAAGGGCACTATCACCGCATTAGCTGGACTTTTTCCCGCTAAAGCGGCGATCATTTTATCGCCCTATTAGCAAGCTGTCACTAACAGCAGTTAGTGACAGCTTTTAGGCGATAGCGACCGGTTTCGGGCCCACTTTGCATGTCAGCGATATTTATCGCTAATGATATGCAAAGTGGGCGTACCCAACCTGTTAGCGACTGAAAGCAGTCGCTAACACAGCTATCCCCTATTAGCAAGGCAGGCTGTGCGATTAAAAAAGTCGCGCTAAGCGCGTTTATCACCAGAACCTACCGCCTGCTCAGACCATGACTTAACCTGTATATCCAATGAGAGGTGGATATTCAGGTTAAGTCCCCATTAGCGTTAATGCCTGAATATCGCTGGATTTCCAGCGATATTCACACATTGAGCCGATATCTCCGGATATTTTATCGCATTAGAGATAAACTAATAGCATGTTATCTCTGCGATAATATCCGGCGATAGACAGCGATAAAAAAAATTCGCTAAGCGCATTTAGCGATAAATATCGCTATTTGTTGCTAATATGCCCCTTGGATTGACCATCTAAGCAGGTCGGGTCACAGTAGAAAAGCAAGGTTTCCTATTGACTGGTGGAACTATTACTCGACCTGCTTAAAGGACGGAGCAAAAACAAACAATGGCATAGAGGGATGGCACAATTAATTTAGCAAATGTATCAGAAGATTAAAATATATATATATTTCTTCATTGGCATTTTCAAGTTGTTACAACAGCAATCAAGGCAAAAAATAGCAGTTATGTTAACACATAGGACAGCAAGACTCACAGTAGTGTAACATTAAATTATAAAGCAGTATAGAGAAACATGTGGTGCTTATATAGACCAGAGTTCTATTGTTTTGTTTTAGCCCCGGTATTAGGGAGGTGGGCTAGCTTAATACATTCCCCAGGTTAACGCCAGCAATATCTATCCAGTCTACAACAATAGTCAAAATTTTACAATCTAAAGCATGTTTTAACAATCCGCGAAAATGTGTGCGGCCATGGTAACTCAATAGTACAAGCCATATGATAACAAAATAAAAGATACATAGGGGAAAGCGTTGGGGCATCCACTAAGGCGTCTATGGATGAGGCACTTCCTTGTGTGCAAGGGGCAGTGGAATCCCATTTCAGGGGCTCCCCAGAGCTAACCAATCGGCAACCATTCCACGCAGTGTAAGAGTCCAGGAGTAGTTGGGATTGTGCCCGTGATCAAGTATTAGCATCTAATTTGTCCTACAGCTTAAGCACATAAGTGTCCCATAGGGTAGCCGCACGCCCTCTCGCTCTACACATATAAGTCATGTGCCATAAAATCAGCCTAGACGGTCTCACACCTAAGCCCAACCTGGAGTCAGCAAGCATCAAGGGTGACTGCGCTGCCTTCCATGATATAGCTATTAGTCTCTTGAAGAGAGCCATAGTCAGTACAGCCAGTTTTAGATAATGTTTAGTGCGTTTTGTGCGGTTGGTGATCCCAAGTAAGGACACCTCTGCCTCCTGCCAAGGTACCGGATCATGAGCTTCCAGCAAAGCCCTCATCCCAGGCATGCTCCAGAGTGGTAATTGTGGGGCATAAGGCAGCGTACTGCATTGTGGCTTAATATATCTATTCCAACAGTGTTTTGCAATGTGCGTGAGGGTGACCCCGCCCCCATTGTCACCAGTGTGAATCACCCCAAAGACATAACGGGGATTCCCTACCAGTATGAGAATGAGGAGGAAACCATTACCAGATCACCATTGCTAATACGTGACTCTTCCCTCCTCCCCCAGCCTTCTTGAAATGACCCGGATGTAGCTCGTTCCTTGGGAGGCGGGACAGATGCCTCCCCTGACCAATCAGGATTACGCACAGAGGAACAGCAGATGCTACAAAGGAAAGGAGAGACACCATAGGGCACGACTGCGTGGAAAGACCGGAAGAGGATACCCGGAGGATCCAGGAGCCGCCAAAGAAGAACGCAGACGCCGAACCTGAGGAAACCGAAGACGAGGAGCTGGAGTGAAGACTGGTGGAGCCTGGAGGACGCACGAGCCGCCACAACTCCGGAGAGTTGTGGCTATTAGCTGTACGTGGCGGGACAGGGGCTTAGGGAAGGGGAGGGAGACTGCAGTGGGTGAGAAAATAATGTGGGAAAGGGCGGGTTTGATGGCAAGTCACTTTGTGTATCTCATGCCTCGCCCTGATAATTGCCACAGATTTTGAACAGAGTAAACTGCTTCACACCTCTCCCTGATCCCTGATACCTGCCCACATATTCGGCGTGAGTAAAGTGCCTCCTATGATTTAGCACATGCCGAGCCTTAGCATATTAAAACCTACTTTTCCTTATAAGCTTCATTTTGTCATACACAAGCCTTCCTTTATCTCACTCAGGTGGTTTGGTGACGGTACACTAAATTCGTAAAAGGGTAGACACTGACGCCACTATCTTTTGTTTGAGGTGCCACCTGGAACCGGGCAAGAACACCAGAAACCTGTAATAGGTTTTCCCACTCCAGGACCACCATCAGAAACCCATATTAGGTTTCCCCACTCCAGGAAGACCATCAGAAACCCGTAATAGGTTTCTCAAGACCGCGAAGACCATCAGAAGCCTGTAACAGGTTTTTAAGAACCCTGACGAGAGGGGTACACACCCCCGGACTGTCTACCGCACCACCCCGTTTCTGACTGTCCATTGCTGCTTCAACCGGACTGTATACCTTATAATTATAACATGAAAGCCTAATAAAACCCTCACTATTGACCCCATGCGGCCTCTTCGCTTCTGTTTCCGACCATCCTTCCGACAGTGTGCCAGTCTACTCATTCCTTGGGGTGGGCCACCAAGTGATAACACCTACTCCAGTAGTCCTAAACCACCCAGTTCCTCTCTGACCAATCTGCCCCCGCCCATTACATCCTCTGCCAGCCAGCGCATAGGCCATTATAGCTGCCCCACCGTGAAATAGAGCTCAAGATCAGGTACTCCCAGGCCACAAATACATGCTTATGGGCTCCGCACCATATTAGGTCAGAGATTAAGCAAATCTATTGGAATATCTCACCGTAGCCATTATCATTTTGTAGAAATTTTGAAGAGAGATCAAAGTTTCCAAGAAATGAGAATGGCACAATCAATGTCAGGTATTCTTAATCCTCAAATTTCTAAAATAAAAAGTAAGGAAATGTCTGAGAGAATATTGGCAAAAATCCATAAATTTTCATTGATGGGAGCTTCAGACTACCTAGACAATACTGCCTTCATCTTACATTTCTCGCCAATTTTAATAACATTGTCAAATTCAATTGGCATTTTTGATTTTTTTTTTTAACAAAATTAAACAATAGTTTGTGTTCCTACCTTTAGTTGTCTTCTTTCTTCGAATCTTGGTGATATTTCATAATACTTGTCACCAAGAGTCTTGAGCTATCCAATAATCCAAAGAGTGGAAGACAAATCTAGGAAAAAGGCCCACACTCGCTTTTTTATTTAAAAAAAAATTCTCCTACAGCCAATATTTGATCATTCACAGAAAAGCAAATACATTTAAAAAAATCCCAAAATAAGGCAACTATTAAAAAACTGCAAAATATCACCCAATTTTCAAAAATGACATTCCAAAAACGAGTTCTGCAGTAATCCATCCTTAAATCCAGAGTTTCTTCATCAATGCCATGGTCTTTGTTTTCAAAAGTCACAAAGCAGTAACAAACCACAATGCAAAAAATAAAAAATGTTGCTTTTATCTCAAATAGGTTTAAAAAAAGTTGTATCCATGATTTTTTCCAACATTTTTTAAACCTAAGTTGAAAAAGAAACAAATGTCCTGATGTGCGTATCCGGACACAATCTGCATGGAGATGTAAAAGTGGTTAAAATAACAATGAAATATAATTCTTAACTGTACAACATCTAGTTATCTTCCCCGTCTCTCCTAAAAATAAAGTAAGCCCTCAATACGTCTACAAAGGTAAAGTAATTGTTCTAACCTAGTGGCAGCTCTTCCTTGTATCTGATCTTGACTGCAATGCTCCATCACTTGTAGGAACTGATGCAAAAATGCCTACATCAAGCCGAAAAGTCAAAAGAAAAAAAGGACATTAAAGTCAATGGCAAACCATGGGAAATGCTATAAATATTCTATTAAAATATGTAACAACTATTTAAAATATATTTTTTATTTGTATAAAATAAGTTCTTTGTTCTACTATTCAATAAAATGTTATCAGATTTTTACAAACTACTTAATTAATAAAACTGGTGTGTTTATTTATCTTTGAAAATAAAATTACTAAGAATGCTGTATATTTTGTAAAAATGATTTTTTATGTTGCATTTTTAGAAAACATTTCACATATTTTACATGTTACTTCTTCAGTCGGTGAAACTATGTATGATGACAAATGTGTGGTGTATTAAAGATTAAATATGAATACCACCCAATACTCCCGTGTCCATTGAATCCCATCCCAAAAGGTTTGTGTTGTAGTTCTAAAAATATTTTACATGAATAAATGTAATAATAAATATCCTATAAATGAATGTTTAAACAATACTCTATTGATACACTTCCTCACCAAAAACCCCTTGCATCTCATCCCTAAATATTTGTTTTGTAGTTCAAAAATATTTTACTGAATGAATATAATAATATATATCCTATAAACTAATGTTTACACAGTAATATTCAGGTATTAAATTAAAACTTGAGTATTCATTCACTTTCCGACGCTATAACCCTACATCCCTTGCATTCCATCCCTAAAGGTTTGTGCTGTAATTTTACAAATATTTTAATAAACTATTATAGTAATAAATCACCTATAAATAAGTTTTAAACATTATTGTTCAGGTACTAAAATTAATATAGTAATATTTGTAATTAAAATATATCATCTATATTTATTCATTTTATTTTTCCCAAAACACACCAGCATATTTAAAAAGGCCCTTTGTCCATACTTACATATATACTTTCCCAGTAATGCTACTACTCACAGAAAATGGAAAATGTTAATGTTAAATTGCATTTTGTGATATATGTCACACTGCGGAGATACGCTAAACGATAGATTGTAAATTATGCAGTGACCTTATTTTGCAAATAAAGAAATTAAAAAAAAAACAAAAAAAAACATATAAATTAATGAACCTATATACTTACCCACAAATGCATGGTAAAGCAATTCTTGGTAAATGCATATACCAATAATGTGACTTAAAGTTATGCGTGGTAAACTTGTGTGGTAAAATTACATGGTTGGTAAAGACATGGGTGGAAAAGGCATAAGTGTGGAAAGTGCTATGTTGTGTTAAAGACTACATGGTAATGGACTTTACTTGTGCATCCTGAACCCAGCTTGTTCCAGCGGGACAGGCAACCTGGCCACTATACATCTTTTCTGATAACCCCCACCTAGAAAACTCCTACCAATGTTATCCTTGCAGAGTTGGAATAGAGGCTGGACTGGGCTGGAGCCCTGAAGCTGGAGCAGAGAGCTTGAACTGCAATGCTGCTGCTACCACTGCAGAGCATGACGTGGGGAGGTGTGGTGTGAGAACTATAATGATGTTCCAGCTATAATAATAAGCTAGGCCATATATTGGGGCCACATGACAACTGACTTACCTCTTGGTTCTTTAACCCCTTGCATGCACGGGGAATTTTCGTGCTGTGTGGGCATTCTAGTTAGTGGGTGGGATTTAGACAGCCCCCGGCCGTCGCGAGCACACGCCAACCATGGCTCATGATGGCCGGGGGCCGTCATGTGCATGCAAGGGGTTATTGGCATTGTTGTCAGGGTGGGGTGAGGAGGTTCATGAATATTTTTAAGTTCTTGTTCAGGAACTATCACTGCTAATAAATTCCTCTCAATGTAGTAATGTAATCTAATGTACTGAAGTGATACAATTTCACGTAATGAAGAAATACATGTTTTGAATGCATGCCAGATATTGTGGTGACTCAACTCATGCTCCAGCTCTTTGAGCCAGGATGTAGTTCCTTGACTCAGCTCTGGCTTGGCTCTCCCCAATCATTTGCTGAATTTCTCACCTCTGCCCATGAAGCAATTTCTCCCGTGATCTGAAGGCCTACAGGAGGCAGAAGCAGACAGGTAAAACATACAGTTTTCTAAACCATATACAAATCATCAGAAATAAAGTGTGTACAATTAATTCAGTGAGTCTCTTTTTAACAAAACTGTAAAAGCATACCATTATTTGATGGAGCTATTGGAGAATATGCAGGCAGAGAATAAAATGAATGAGGGTAAGCAAGGGCTAAGGTTTGAACTGAGCATCAGTATGAGTTGAGCAGGTAAACTAAATATCGGATAAAGTACATTACATTATGTAAATGTACATGTATTTATATAGCGCAAATCGCCCACATCGCAGGCATCTATGCGCTTGCTTAGGGAACCCGTCCTGGTATTCCCCTGTGAGATACCCCGGCAGGGTATCCACAAGGTGAAAGCCAGGCATCCCGCCGCGAGGGGCCGTTGTGGAGATTAAGCAAGCTATTGCCCAGAGTCGCAGAGTGTGAACCCGTGAGTCGAGTAGGCACCGAAGTGAGAATTATCGAGTCCATGGAATTATTGAGCCCAACCCCCGTCGGGGCGGGGAATTGAACCCTGGTCCAGGGCCGATCTCAGCTTCCGGGTCTGCCGCCTCTAACCCCTGAGCCACACTTCTCCATTATATGTTTTATAACTTTGCGAGTCATTCAGGGCATTGTGGAGTGGCGGTATTTTCTGTTGGTACAGGAGAGTCATATGTGTGCAACATTTTCAGGCTAACCATTGACTATTAAACGATTCACATTTAGTTGTATTGAATGTAGAGTTATCTCGTGTGGATAAACTGAAAATCTGGCAAGGATTTGGCTCCTGTGGGTCAATATTAGTAAACGAGAAAAAAGTTGAAGATCAGGTTATTTTTTCCGGGTCATCGACCTCTGCGATGACCTCCAATACCTTTTTGAATAAAGTTTTGGGTACTTTAGTCCTTATAATTGGGGCCAGTGGTAAAACACCATTGTCGCTATTGCATGTCCTTATTAATATACTGCAATCACAACATAATCGACCATTTGCTTGTTTTAAAAATAACTTTATAGATCCAAGGAATCAAACGTTATTATATTCCCTGCACAGAGAATGCAGTCAGTGCTACACCGGATATTTTGCAAAAGCTAACAGTTAATTGCTAGACAAAGGTATTTTAAAAGGTGAGATTATTCCCAGTAGCGTAAACATTGTCAATTGATGGATGTGGGCTGAGCAGTAAAGAGCACTAGGGAACAAAAACAATACATACTTATTTTAAAGTGAAAGACAATGCAAAGAATTTTTCCTGAAAATAGTTTGCTTCACTATTCACTCAAATGTATATTCACTTCACAGACACTGATCTCACAGTAGAAACTCATTCAAGAGTACTCTGAAATGGTTGAAGAAATAACAATGTTTCATCTCTTTTAAACGTCACATGTCTTGAATCCTAATTCAAAAGACCTCCTAGTGAGACATGGACATATAAACAAAAATGTGCTATACTACCAACATTCTAATGGAAAGAGGTGCTTTCAGATGCCCTGTGGTGTGACCAATGGGTGAAGTGGAAACTTAAGACAAGTCTTAGAACATACCTTCCATGTGCTGAAGATAGGAGCCATATTATTTTAGTACAGAGAGTGTGTACAGGCAGGTCTGTTGTCTTTGTGCAACAATGTATATGTGTAACTCAATATGTTTTATTTAGGAGTAGGAAGGACAGTTTTAATAACACGTTATTCCTGTGGTTCCATGCAGCACAAAATTACTAGTTAATGGTGGGTAACATTTTCATATATAATTTTCTTTCATTCGTCTTTTTGTAGCACTAGAATGCCTTTTGTATAAGAGTAAAAATGTCAAAAAAAGCTAGGCAACAATGCCAAACAATGTGTTGCACAAATAGCTTTTAATGGCACAGCATGGTACACAATGTTACTTTTAATGCTGCATAATTTAGTCAATCCAGGATCATGGTTTGGTCCTTCAATAATTCTTTTTTTAACATGCAGGGCCCCTCAAAGCACGCCCTTTGACTCAACCTATCAATCATAGGCAAATAGCTCTTTTACATTCAGTAACCTGCGTGAAAGATAATATCAACCAAACAAGCTTGTTTTAGGATACATTACCGTACATTTAATATTTCAATGCTCTAACTCATAAGTACTCACAAACTTTCTCTCGGGGGCCAAATTTACAGTGTGGTTTGTGGCTGAGGGCTGCCCCTGTAGAGGAGGGGTAGTGGGGGGCGGGGCTAGAAAAAAACTGTGACCATGAGGTTGAACACAGGCCCCTGCAGTGGACACATTAGTCCACTGAGCCACCGGCCCCAGCATACACACACATGTCTGTCTGTCTGTCCCTGTGTGTCTATGTCTGTGTGGCTCTGTCTCTGTGCATATGTCTGTCTCTGTGTGTGCGTCTCTGTCACTGTGTGTGTGTTTCTGTCACTGTGTGGGCATCTCTGTCACTGTGTGTGTGTCTGTCTGTTTGTGTCTCTGTCTGTGTGTGTGTCTCTGTGTGTGTGACTCTGTCTGTGTGTGCCTTTGTCTATGTGTGTCTTTGTCTGTCTGTGTCTTTGTCTGTGTGTGTCTCTGTCTGTATGTGTGTCTCTGTGTGTGTATCTGCGTGTGTCTGTGTGTGTGTGTCTCTGTGTGTATGTCTCGGTCTCTGTGTGTGCACGTGTCTCTCTGTGTGTTTCTCTGTCTCTGTGTGTGTGTGCCTCTTTCTGTGTGTCTCTATGTGTCTGTGTGTCTGTGTGTGTCTGTGTGTCTCAGTCTCTGTGTGTCTCTCTGTCTCTGTGTGCCACTGTGTGTTTGTGCCTCTTTGTCTGTGTATGTGTGTCTGTCTCTGTGGGCGGAGTAGAGGCTGCGGAGAAGAGGACGTTGTTGTCAACACGAAACAGGAAGTTTCCCAAAAGGCCCTTTAAAAGTCAGCTGTGAAATCGCTTACAGCTGACTTTTATAGGGCCTTTTAGGAAGCTTTCCGACTGTGCCATGTGGGAGATCGCAGAGGCCGGCACTAAACACAGAAGATGGCTGCAGGAGCATACATAGTGAATACGCGCTTAATACTTAATAATAAATCATTTGTAGAGCGCCTGGCTACACAAAAACTGTGTCCCCGCGCTAACTGCTGAAAAAACAGAGATCAAAAGGCAGTTGTGGAAAAGAAGCTCAGGAGATGTTACATGTTGGGAAACAGAAGCGTTTTCAGTTTTCCCCGAAATCTCAGTTCAGATGGCTCCATCCGTAAGTGGAGCGGGAGCGCATTCCAATGTTTGGAGGCTAGGTACCTGAAGGAGCTGCCACCCATTCTGGCCCTGAAAATTCGAGGAAGCTTAAACAGCATCGTGCCGGATGATCTTAGGTTCCGGGTAGGGCGATGTATTGTGAGGAGGTTTTTTAAGTATTCAGGGCCTTTGTCCTGAGCGATGCAATGAGCATAGCAAAGGGTTTTAATTTTGATCCTCTCCCTAACCGGAAGCCAGTGAAGTTTGACCAGGGCGGATTTTGCGGAAGCTCTACGTGAGAGTCCGAGCACGAGGCGTGCGGCAGCATTCTGCACACATTGCAGTTGATGTAAACCCTTTAGACTGAGCCCAATCAGCAGGGCATTCCCATAATCCAAATGGGGAGTCACTAGCGCATGGACAATTGTTTTTCTGGCTCCGGTAGGAAGGAGATCCAATATTTTTCGGAGAACCTTGAGTATGCTAAAGCACCTTCCCGTTACCCTGCTGACATGGGTCTTGCCAGAGAGATCAGAGTCCAGCATAACACCTAGGTTTCTTACCGACTCCACAGGAATGGGGGGACTTCCCAGTTCGTTAGGCCACCATGAGCGAGACCAAGCTGATGCTGCTCTCCCAATCACCAGTAGTTCAGTCTTTTCGCCATTAAGACGAAGGCAGTTATTATTCATCCAGACTGCTACTGCTGACATGCAATTCGAGAAATTGATGGCATCTTCTCTTCGATCGGGAGTTAGCTTAAACACCAGCTGGGTGTCGTCAGTGTAGCTGACAATGCCCACCCGAAGCCTTCTACAATGTGAGCCAGGGGTTCCATATAGATGTTGAATAACGTAGGGCTCAGACTTGAGCCCTGTGGCACCCCATGGCTCACCTCCCGAAGGGAGGATCTAAAGGGTGGGCAGTGTAGCTGAAAACTTCTGTCGGCCAAGAAGGAACGTAGCCAGGCAAGTGCTGAACCCGTTACCCCCATGTCTGAGAGACGAGACAGCAGCGTTGAGTGCAGCACGGTGTCAAATGCTGCACTCAGGTCTAATAAGACCAATGCTGCCGTCTCGCCTTTGTCCGCTATCTGCCTAAGACGCTCAGTAGAGTATAGAACTGCCGACTCAGTAGAGTAGCCCGCTCTAAATCCCGATTGTGAGGGGTGGAGGAGGGCTTCTGCCTCCAAATACTCCATGAGCTGTCTGTTCGTGATTTTTTCTATTATTTTAGCACAGAATGGGAGGAGGGAGATGGGGTGGAGATTTTGGAGCTGAGAAATGGGAATATTGGGCTTTTTCTTTAATGGTATAACTTGAGCAGTTTTCCATACCTCCGGTACGTAGCATTCCTGAAATGACAGTGTCACCATGTGACTGATATAGTTAATTAATATACTTTCCATAACTCCCTTGCACCGGTCCGGTGGACAGGCGTCAGTGGGGGAGCTGGATTGTATACTGTTAATAATACCTAAAAGTTCATGTCTTTCAGGGGTTTTAAAACTAGTAAGAGGTGATTTATGTGTTGAGATGGTTCTAGTTTCCTCACTGTTATTTAAGAGAGTTTTATTGTCTTCAAAGGTGGCATGAATTTTATCCACCTTATCTACAAAGAAATCGGCTATCAGATCACATGTCTCAGTAGAGTACGTGTCTTGGGTCTCAAGTCTCGATGGAATCGTGAGTTCTTTGTAGATACTGAATAATTCTCTCGTGGGGTTGTCTGCTTGCTCAATTCTGTTTTTAAAATGGAGACTTTTCTCCAATCTAACCAATTTCTGATACTTTTTTAGCTCTGTTTTGTAGCATGATTTGAGTTCAGGAGTATAGCTCTTCCTCCATCTCCGTTCTATGGTTTTGCATTGAGCTTTGGCCAATCTTAGTTTCTCTGAATACCACGGAGCAGTTCTGGATTGTCTTACCGGTGGTTTAAATGTCCAGGGGGCGACCTTGTCTAGTGCTTTCGATGTACTACTAGTTATTTACTACGTGTGCTGCTGTGGTCCTCTTCTGGATTTACTGTCGGCCTCACTGGCAATTTAAAAACGGCATGGTAAGGTCTGCGGGCTGCCAATGAAATACTGCCGGGCCGTATTATGAGTACCACAGCTCTAACTGATTACCAAAAATTACATTTTCATTCGAAGGTAACCGGGGTATGCATTATTCATAAACGTTTCCATGGTGTACGATTGAATTTTCCAAAGCTTTGGAAAAAAATTGCATAGGCTAGGCATATCAGGGAACTTGTTGCAATTAATCATTGGTTTACATTCCTCGACTTAGTGTCAAGTTATTTTACGTAGCGATCGGGGCATATCACCTATAATGTATACTAATAACGGTTACAATGATGGATTGAAGCAGGGATGTCTCTTGGCCACAATATTGCTCTCCGTATACATATCTGATTTGCCTCAGCTTCGGTGTTAGTAAGGGAGATCAATAAAGTATAGGAATTCACCATCTACTATGTTTATTTATGCAGTTGCTATTGTTATCTTAGATCTAACCACTTGTTCCCTCCATTAGTTTGCTGATTCCTATTATGGAAACTTAGGCCCTTATTACACTGTCAGTCGGAGTTGCCTCCAACTGAAACCGTTTCGGTGAGGGAACCACCTGACAAAAGGTTGTCAGTTCCGCATACATAATTTCAATGCGACCACACATGGTGAGGTTGAAAACTCCCATTTCTCTATGGAAGCTTGCGCAGCGTTTGGCAGTTGCCCGCAGCCCAAGCTCCCATTGAGAAATGGAAGTTTGTGAAAATCTCTGCACTGTGTGGCAGGCAATTCATGGTGCCTGGCTGCCACACAGTGCAGGGATTTTCAGGGGGACACCATAGATGCCCAGGAGACCCCTAAGCAGAGGGCCAAAAAAGGGGGTCCTGCTAGGGGCCCTTAATGTCACTTTCTGACAGCCTTTATATGTCAGAAAGGCCGACATGGAAAGACTGTCAGAAAGTGACAATGTAATCCCGAGGGTTGAGCCAGAAGGGATTACTATTCCATTCCTGTTTCGACTGGCTCACAGAGCACATCCGAAGAGGAGCAGAATCCCCTTGTGGTTTTCTCTCCGACTGTCGTAATCAAAATACGGTGGTCAGCAGGAAAGCTCAGGATGTCGGGTCCATTAATATTTTAATTTTCAAGGGAAATAAGCTCTGGAAACATTGTAGTTGTGATTGGTAACTTGGTTGATGAAAGTAGTGGAGTCCTATACTTACCTTGGCAAACCATTTTCTTGTACCCTGAATGAACACAAGCACATATCATACAGCTCTTTTAAGGCTGCATCTCATGCCTGTGGATAAAGGTTTTTTTTATAATGCCATTGGCTCTAGGTCTTTTCACACTTACTATCATAATGCCGAGCAAAAGTCCCCCAAACTCTGCTGCGTACCATAAGATGCATTAATATCCCAAAATGGGATCTTTTAAATAAAACTGAAGTTCAAATATTACAGAAAATGTGTCATTGGAATATGCTTGTGGCACTACAAGCACTCAGATTAGAATTTGGATTGATTAGTGCTTATGTGCAAGGCGGTAGTTCGATGGGGACATCAAATGCAGATGAGCAAAGAGAACACACTAAGATATCTTATGCGTTCAGACATTACTGATATGAAGAAATAATGGTATGTATTTTATAGGAATGCGCTTCAAATTTCTTTGAGTTAAATCAGGAAACTCTTGTTACTTCAACTTGGTCAGTTTATCAGCTAATAAGTTTTTTAAAGCAGTCCTCGAGTACCATAAATTCAAATTTGTATAAAAAACAGTAAATTCCATTAAATAATCGCATTGCGTGTTGTGAAGAAGCCTCAAAAAAACTTGACTTGTAGCTGTGATCATGGAATCCTAGGGCCTCATTTATGAGGCTATGCGTCACTTTTACGCCGCCGGTGCGTCACTTTTTGTGATGCACCAGTGGCGTAAAAAATGCGCCTTGTTGCGCCATAGTGTGGCTCACTGGTTAGAGGCGGCAGACCCGAGAGCAGAGGACGGCCCGGGACCAGGGTTCGATTCCCGGCGCGGCAGGTTTCTGGACCAGGGTCAGCGGACTCAATAATTCTCTCGCCTCGGTGCCCACTCTGATCAGCGATCACACTCGGCAACTCTGGGCATTAGCTTGCCTCATCTTCACTAACGGCCCCACCAGACCGCCGGGGATGCCTGGTCTCACCCTGGAGATACCCATTAAGGGACCATCTCTCAGGGAAGCCAGGAAGGGTTTCGCAGCGGTCGAAGCGCCTTGGGACCCTCCGGGTAAGTAGTGCGCTATATAAATGCCTATACATTTACATTACATGTACAAAGTGATGAATCTAGGTAGATGCGTCACTTTGTAAACCCCTGCGCCACATTATACCTGCGCCAGGTATAATGCATGCAAGGGGGGGGCGTATTGACGCAAGAAAGGTCGTAGAAGGGATGCAGTGAAATCTATGAGATTTCACTGCGTCACTTCTAGGACGCCGTTGCGTCAAAATCTTGCGCCTGCCTCACAGCAGGCGGAAGACTGCCGCAGGCCCTTTCACATGGGGCTTGCCCCATGTGAAAGGACACATTGCTGGTGTTGCGTTACTTTTGTGACACACTCCAGCAATGCGTCACTTTTGCGCTTACAGATACATCAGAAATACTGTAAATATGACGCATTATTGGGGTCGCAAGGAGGGCGCAATAAAAAGTGACGCACCGCTGTTTTCTTGCAGCGGTGCACCACTTTTCATAAATGAGGCCCCTATTGTTTATTGCACCTCCTTGCATAATTAGTGCCGTTATTAACAGAGACCTTTTTGTTTAAAATATAATGTGAGTTGCCCAATATTTGATATTTTCACCATTTAGTTAATTGTTATGTCCAAAAATGTTAGATTTTCTAAATGCATTAAAATTTGTTCTAAATGTATTTGTTTCATTTATGTAATAATGTTAATCTTAACCTGTGGACTTCTTCTGAGATCAAAATCTTGAACATAGAATTTACTGCTAGGCCTTTCTATTTTTGGTGTGATGCTCCTTCCTAAGTTGTAAAATCGTAATTAAATATAATAAGTACAATATCATATTACGACTGAAAACAATTAAACAAAGTGTTCCTAAAAGGTACCAACTATTATCAAATGATATCATGGTTAATATATGAACAAAATTATAAGAATAACATTTTAAATGGGTGCGACATACTGAAATTATGACATATTAATATTTTAAGTGTCATGCTCCTTAGTATGTGTCAGTGCATATATATATACATATATGAATTATGTCAATCATTAAGATTTAACCGGATAATTTTTGGTCGATAAATTTGATCGTGCTCAAGAAATTTCCACTTAATATTGTTTGTTAGCAGACTAGAATGATCTTGTCTGTCAACATTGCGTATTTGCACAGAAAATGTTAAATTGGCGTATTTGCACAGAGAACATATAGATAGCGTGTTTGCACAAAGCGTATAATATTGCACTTAGTCACTTTATTGCGGTTAAGCGAAATTTGCACGTTTATGATATGCATTTGCACTTTATATTGTTGATAATCATAAACAACAGATCATCTGTATACCATTCCTATAACAAGTATATATATTCGTGGACAATTACATGTAGTACTAGTGTGTTTACTAGTATTTTTGACTAGGCAAATATGGCCTCCACACACGATTTCATTTTGTGACCTATGATGAGTTAAGTCCTTTTATTGTGTCAATGAATCGCATTTGGGCGCGCTTTTTCCAAATTAACGTTGTATTATTTAAATGCAAGACAGTCCACATTACCGCCAACAGTGAGCAAGGGCGTTCACGCCCGAAACGCGTCTGTTCGACGTTCTTTTTTGCACCCCTGCACCTTATGCTTAAAAAATAAAAACAAGAACAACTTGAAGACTGGCTTCGGACTTTGATTTTGTGTCTGCGTACTGGGGAAAGTGCATTGGACGTTTCATTGCACGGTAACCGGTTGGAGGAGTATAGATACAGGACGTGGTTGGTTCCTGTTTGCGCAGACCCCTTTCCGTTTAAGTTCGGCTGATCAAGGAAACGGACCAAAAAGGAAATGCTGTTTGGAACAAGCAAGTTACGTCAGCCCCCTGTGTAAGAGGATCTACACGAAGAGAGTTTCCGGCGGCCAAGTGTGTTTCTGCGGAGGAGCCCGTCAGAGGACGGAGGAATCTAGCGAGGAACCCAGGACTGTCGGGAAAAGACGTCGTGTAACCCTGAACAGGTTGGAGAGGTGTCCTATAAGCCAGCGGTAAGGAGAGGCATATGCCATTGTGCCATTCCCTTGAACTGTTTACATCAAGTGTGCATAACTAATTAGGGTCAAAAGAGAATGTCGGAAGAGCGGGAACGGGAGGAGGCGTTCGACCAGCTGTTTTTGAATTTGCCAACAGTTAGACAAAGTGGTGATACAAACAAAAATAAGAACATTGGAACAGATAAAGACAATGATGTTAAAAAATTACTAAAGCAGCTGGAAAAGCATATGAGGAGCGAGCTAACTAAGTGGTGGGAGATCCGTTCACTAGAAAAATACCACGAAGTAGGCAGGGTCCCACGGGGCTTAAGAATCATGCTAGTCCCTAGTTTCGAAAACCCGAACCCCATGCTTCTCAAAGATTGGGCAGAAAGCAATTTGGAAGCCTCTATGAGATTGCTATGCCTATTGGTCAAATATGCAAAAATTGATCGTGACAAAGACCTTACAGAAATAACACGCATTAATGAGGAACTTGCCAAAGAACAATTTGCAAAAGACAAAGCATTAATTGAACAGACACGCAAAGATATCAAAGAGCATTTGAGTAAACATGAGGGTACAATCAAAACTAGAAAAGTATACAAATTTGCCCGTGACGAGCAAGATTATAAACTTGGACAAATATACACGTTTGCACGGAAATATGATCACTTACGGAAGCAACGGGCATCAGGAAATAGTATGCCCAAACAAACACAAGTTCCGCCACAAGCACAATCCACATCAGTGGTTTTAGGCGATTCTATCGCTGCAACTTCTAATGAAAGTTTGGTGCCGACTAGCGAAGATTCTGATGGTGGAGCCCCAGGTACAGAGGAAGGGGATTTGGGTCAACTAACCCTGAGAGAAGAATTGGAGTTTGTGAGACTACAACGGAAAAGCACTCTACACTCCAGAAACGTGCAAACAAGCAGCGCAGGAATGCAAGGCAGAGGCAACGCAGGAAATGCGCAAAGAGGAAGAGGACGACAACAGAAGAAAAAGAATTGGGGAAACAACAAACAATAAATGATAACACTATTATCAATCTTACAGATGTCGAACTTGATCAGGCAGAAAAACAACTCTTAACTTTGGGACTCTCCTATTGCCCGGAAAGTAATTTTAACTATGGTAACACTAGAGTGGATGTATTTAAATTCATCAGAAAAATTAAATTGCGCAAATATTATGCGATCAAAGAAGGATCCGGAACAAAGAAAAAATCCACAACTATGGTCTCTGTCGCAAAAAGGAGTGGATTGCAGGCAAAAGACATCCCTTTAATGAAAACCATGCACTCATTGCGCAATGATGAAACATCCACCATTAGTACTCAAGATGGTGCCGCAGATGAATATGTTGATTTGGGACAAACTGTGGGTAGTGCATTTAAATTACCATCAACTTTCATCCCAATAATGCCCAAAGACTCTATAGACACATATGCGGAACTCATAACTGATGGCTTAAAAAAGTTAAATACTCGAATCAAAAAGCAACAAGGTTCAACTAATGTCAACATGAGGCCATACAACGAATTGATGAGAAAACGGAAAACCAACCAAGCAGTAATCGTCAAGCAATCCGACAAGGGTGGAAACATCGTGCTTTGGGATAAAAAACAATATATGGAAGAGGCATACAGACATCTAAATGACGCAGTATGTTATGCCCAAATTGACTTTAAGACCGCCAAATCCATCCAACAGGCATACCAAAAAGAACTTAATGGGTGGAAGCGGGAAGGTCTTTTATCTAGGGATGAAATGAAGTTTCTTCACAAAGACCATCCAGTGTTGAGTAACATTTATTTCATCCCCAAAGTACATAAAGGAATAACACCGGTTCCGGGGAGACCGATAGTCTCTGACATCGACCGCCTGTTTCAAAACACCTCGAAATATATAGATCACCACTTGCAGGATTTTGTCACCAATCTCCCTGCCTATATCAAAGATTCAACGGAATTTCTTAGGAACATCAACCACTGTGTTTGGTCAGCTGACTATCTGCTAATGACTATGGACATTGCTAGTCTTTATACTAGTATTTCCCACTCAGATGACCTAAGAGCCATTAAGTTCTATTTGGATAAAAGACCTGTTGAGCTATATAAACATAATACCATGTTAATAACTATGGTGGAACGTTGTCTTAACAACAATGTTTTCCTTTTTGACAACAAGGTCTATAAACAATTGAGGGGTGTGGCCATGGGGGCATGTTTCTCCCCCAGCTACGCGGGGCTCCACGTGGGCTGGTGGGAGGAGCATGTCCGCAAGGTTGAACGCTCAGACTTTTGGAATAACAACATTGTGAAATATATGAGATATATAGATGACATATTCATCATTTGGAGAGGCAGTATGGAAGATGCAAAGTCTTTTGTTGAAAGTATCAATGTTAACAATTCTAACCTAGAGTTTACTGCTGAAATAAGTAGGAACAGAATTAGTTTCTTGGATGTGTTGGTTGAAATAGTGAATAACACTCTCACTACGAGCCTTTTCAGAAAAAGCACGGCAGGAAATACTATTCTGCATGCGCAAAGTTTCCACCCACAACACAACTTCAGGGCAATCCCCTATGGGGAATTCCTTAGAATACATAGAACTTGTAGTACGGTGGAACTTCGAGACCAGCACCAGGAAGAAGCCAAGAAACGGTTAGAAGCTAGGGGCTATAAAACTAGTGCCTTAAACAAAGCAAGGATTAAAGCCAACAATTTAGATCGGCACTCTTTGTTGGAAGTTCCTACTATGGACCCCCAAATGACCAATTCAATTAAGAGTAGCAATGACATTAGACTAATTACTAGCTATAGTCGACAAGCACGCCAAATCTCGAATTTGGTAAGAAATCAGTGGCCTCTAATTCTAACTGATCCCGTACTTAAGGATATTTTACCTAACAAACCCACAGTGACATATAAAAGGGCGTTTAGCATGCACAATGAACTGGTTTCCAGTTCTCCAGAAACAGTAAAAAATGACGACTGGTTGTCACCCCGTAAGGGTTTCTTCTGGTGTATTTTATGCCGTGCATGCCATTTCGGCATCAACACTAGATCTTATTTGACCCCCTTTGACCCCAAACCTATTACCATTAAAGCCCACTATACCTGCAGAACAGAACTAGCGGTATATGTTTTAACTTGCACATGCAATTTGAGATACGTTGGAAGCACTAAGTTGCCTGTGTACCAACGCATACTCCAACATCTTAGGGCTATAGTGAATTGTGATCAGAGCTACCCGGTAGCACGACACTTTGACCAGCATCACAATAGGAACTTATCTCATCTCAATTACTTTGTGATAGATGCCGTGAAAACATCCAAAAAAGGTGGCGATTATGAGAAAAAATTAAGGCAGTTGGAGTCTATGTATATTGTCAGACTAAATAGTAAAATCCCTGGAGGTCTGAACATGAGGGAAGATTTAAGTAATTTTCTTTAAATGCGCCATGTGTCATCAACATTCAGTCTGTGGTCTTAAGTATCAATCAATATAATGTTATAAATAAATATTCAGCAACTCCCGACAAAACATCATTAAATAAATGTATAAGCTCGTGAACCACTTTGTAAAACTAAAAAGCATATAGGATGTGATTTAACATCCTAGGAATAAGATTTTAAACACCACAAATTTGTTGAAGAAAGATTGATTTCTAATGTTTTGTTTTATTTATTTTGACTTATCCCTTCACTACCTAAGTTGTCTAAACAGAACTGGTTATTGACACTTAGCCACTCCTTCACCATTATTATTATGATTTGTTTGTTTCTATTATGAACAATGGACTGTGACCTCTATGATAAATGGGTACAATATATAATATTTGGATTAACTCTACAAACATACAAAAGGACATGCAAGCATTTGTGCATATATGAATTATGTCAATCATTAAGATTTAACCGGATAATTTTTGGTCGATAAATTTGATTGTGCTCATGAAATTTCCACTTAATATTGTTTGTTAGCAGACTAGAATGATCTTGTCTGTCAACATTGCGTATTTGCACAGAAAATGTTAAATTGGCGTATTTGCACAGTGAACATATAGATACCGTATTTGCACAAAGCGTATAATATTGCACTTAGTCACTTTATTGCGGTTAATCGAAATTTGCACGTTTATGATATTATTTATATTGTTGATAATCATAAACAACAGATCATCTGTATACCATTCCTATAACAAGTATATATATTCGTGGACAATTACATGTAGTACTAGTGTGTTTACTAGTATTTTTGACTAGGCAAATATGGCCTCCACACACGATTCAATTTTGTGACCTATGATGAGTTAAGTCCTTTTATTGTGTCAATGAATCGCATTTGGGCGCGCTTTTTCCAAATTAACGTTGTATTATTTAAATGCAAGACAGTCCACATTACCGCCAACAGTGAGCAAGGGCGTTCACGCCTGAAACGCGTCTGTTCGACGTTCTTTTTTGCACCCCTGCACCTTATGCTTAAAAAATAAAAACAAGAACAACTTGAAGACTGGCTTCGGACTTTGATTTTCTGTCTGCATACTGGGGAAAGTGCATTGGACGTTTCATTGCACGGTAACCGGTTGGAGGAGTATATATATACATATATACACACACACATATATATAGGCGTAGGTTATTAATGAACTTTAATCTATGATAGCTAGATGTATGGATCCATCAGAAACATGATCGATGAACATTACAATGTTATTGCTGCTGGTAGCCGGGGCTGAGTCATCAATATGTATTATGCAGATATTAAAAGAAAGGTTTTGATTATTTGTCATTCAGCCCCTAGATGTAGCTACTGTTTCCGACTTCTAGGATTGTTATTTGTATCAATCACAGTGTCTGGCATTGGATATTGTCCATCGGTCTTGGTAATTATGTAATTCTTACATGACATTGACATTTGAAATGTGATCCCTGCTGGGAATAAGATCGATGTTCATTTTAGAAATTATGATGTGAGAAGACCAACATTTCTCTAAATGCTTTGACTTACTGAATTTTGGTATGTTCCTAACGCAAGTCTGCTTTCCACATGTGTAACCTTGGGTTAAAGACTTTCTTCTATGGAAGTCGGGGGTCACATGACAATCTATTGAATCTTTTCATTGGTGATTAGGTTTTTGAAATATGTGTTTGTTTTCTATCACTGTTGTCTGGTGAGCAAGGCGACTGAGTTCGCCAAAACGCGTCCTGATCGGAGCACTCTGGATTCACTTTAAAAAAATGCAATAAAAAAGATTTGCTGCAACGCGCACACCGGAGTCAAGTGTCGGTTTCTCCCAAAAGGTGCTGTTCGTGGACGGCAAGCTTGTCGGAGCGTTGATTGACACACCAGTTATAGTTAGCTGAACATTTTACTCACACAAAACCATTGAAATTCCCCGTTATAGTTAGTTGGACTCACTATAACTCGCGTGCCCGCAATCCACTGCTGATGATGTCACATATTACATCATTCATGACATGGTCAGTGACATCACTGATGACATCACTGATGACATCTCAAAAGACATCACTGATGACATCACTGATGACATCTGAAATGACATCACTGATGACATCACTGAAGACATCATCCAGTGAATGTGTGTTTCTGAAAAGTAAATATATGTTTAATATATTGAGGAATAAGTGGATGTATGAGTGCCTGGATGAAGGATTTAGTAGGTGCGTGACTGACTGTATGAGTGAGTGTTTCAATGTGTCTTACTGAATGCATTGGTTAGTGACTAAACTGTCTGAATGTGTGCATCATTATGTCTGTTGTTGTGTAAGCTGCTGCATGTGTTGATCAGTAGCTATATGAGTGGCTATATGGGTTATTGATTGGTTGCCCAAGTATTTGAATGGGAGACTGAGTGTGTGTGTGGGTGGCTGGGAGGTGTGTGACTCTGTGCATATATGTGTGAACAGTTGATTCACTTGGAATATGGGTTCAACAGTGCATGTGGAAAGAGCTGTAAGGTTGGTTGACTGTCTGCATGGGTGTGTTGGTGAGTGAATAGCTATCTCTGTGCTCCATGTCCAAGTAAGTACATATGTAAAACACAGTGCATGTGGGAGTTGGCATATATAAATGACTATACATGAGACCCTGTGATTGCGTAAGTGACTGTATGGATCAATGTGTACTTGTAACAGTGATTGTAAATGAGAGTAAGTATGTGTTAGTATATGTTTGAATACATAAGGTTTAGTGTGTTTAACTGTGTAGTTGATGAAATGGGAGTGTGATTGATTCTTTGCATTACTGACTAGGTGTGTGAGTAACTCTGTGGATGAGTGTCAGCGTGTGAGTGTCTGTATAGGTGTATGAGTGGATATGATAGTGTTCTATTGATGAGTGACTGTATGTATGAGTGATTGTATGGGTGAATGAGTGGATGTTTGTGTAAACCTAGGAATCAGTGAGTGCGTATGTAGTTACGGGTATTGGTGTGTCAATAATTTCAGGAATGGTAGTTTGTATTTAACACTGGAAGTATCAAAGGTTAGATTAGAGTGTGAGGAGGTGTATTGTATTATCACATGGATGATGTCATCAGTAATGTCATTTGAGATGTCATCAGTGATGTCATCAGTGATGTCATTTGAGATGTCATCAGTGATGTCATTAGTGATGTCACCGACCATGTCATGAATGATGTAATATGTGACATCATCAGCAGTGGATTGCGGGCTCGCGAGTTATAGTGAGTCCAACTAACTATAACGTGGGAATTTCAATTGTTTTGTGTGAGTAAAATGTTCAGCGTACTATAACTGGTGTGAAACCTATGGTTTTTTCAGTGAATTTCAAAGGTTTTTTAAATGCTAATTCCTAACTATAACGAGTGTGAAACCTATGGTTTTTTCAGTGAATTTCAAAGGGTTTTTAAATGCTAATTCCTAACTATAACGATAGCGAAACCTATGGTTTTTTTCTGTGAATTTCTATGTTTTTTTAAAATCTAATTCCTAACTATAATATGTGTGAAACCTATGTTTTTTTTCTGTGAATTTCAAAGGTTTTTTAAAAGCTAATTCCTAACTTTAACGTGTGTGTAACCTATGTTTTTTTTAGTGAATTTGCAACTTTTTTAAAAAGCTAATTCGTAACTTTAACGAGTTTGAAAACTACAATTTTTAAGTGTATTCTTTACATATTTTATAATTCTGTTTTTCCCCGTGGTGCGCTCAGGGTACGAGTACCGGTAAGCGCCCATGTGCGCGCACCGTGAGCTTACTCCGCGAATTTTTTTTAAGGAAACTAAAACTTTTTTTACTCTTCGGAGTTCTCCTAGGCCCCCCTGATAAAACATAAGGGGGGCAGGGTGTCTCTACCCTGCCCCCTATCAACGTTTTCCACTTTTATTTTTCACCTCTTGTGTCTCTGTTCTACAGAGTCACAGGATGGCGGACTATGCAGACCATAAAGAATGTTTACAGACACCCAAGAGCCAATTAGCTTTTGAAATTTAGAACCAATTAAAATGTTTCTTTGATTTTGAATTTGTGTGTGATGAAGTTTCATTGGTTTTCTACATGAATATACATGACAAATGAGAAGGAAACACAGCCATTTTGTGATAGTACTCCTTGAGGTACATTTCTGAGGAATTTTTGGTGTTCTATTTCTGGTGTGAAATTTACACAGTACTAACTCTTCTACTGCTTTCTAAAAGGTGAGTTGTTAATTTGTAAGGGGAATTTAATACTCGATAAAGCTAGTTTTATATTATCTATTACTAAAAACGATAAATTAAAGTAATTTTTTTTCTGCAATTGACAGCAAAAAATTTGAAAAGAATATGGATCTGAATGAGGACACCATTGATATTAATATTGAAATTTCTACGACTTTTGGTGAGGCGAGTTTTATTGAGGTCTTGAATGATCCTGTTGATAACACTATCCATGAAGAAGACCTTTTTTGAGAGGAGATGGAATGGGGGATTTTAATGATGAGACTTTGGATGCTGAATTAATTGAATGTTTGGCCTATATTGAGTTCCAGGACTCATGTATGGAGACTTCTGATGAGGAGATTCCTGATCAGTTAATGTTAGAAGTTCTTTTAAATTATGAAAATTCCAAAGAATACATTTATATTTAGACATTATAAATTGTTTGAGACATTTTTTATTATTCTATTTGTAATTTATGAGATAATAGCGAAATGATTGTGCTATGCAGTGAGACTTACAGTATAGAGTGTAACATTTCTGTGTTACATAGTAAGTTTACTCACAGTTACTTCCCTTCTCCCACTATATTTTCTCCAATGTGTATTTCACATCTCTTCTTCATCTCATGCCTTCTTTCTCTCACTGTCTCTCTCTAATGTACACTATCGCCACCATTTTGTGTAGTTTCAGAAGACAGTGAAATGTAATGCTCCAACGGTGGAGTGCAAGATCTGCCATACTGTACTTTCCAGAGGAGACCCCAGAAGGAAGTACAGTTTTGGTAATTCTACTATGAGACAAGGTGAGTAACGGAGTAAAGAGACAGAGAATGTGAAAGAAAAAGTGAGAGTAGAAGACTGAGGGCCTCATTTATAAGGCCATGCGTCACTTTTACGCCGCCGGTGCGTCACTTTTTGTGACGCACCAGTGGTGTAAACAAAGGACCTTTTTGAGTCATATTTACAAACTGAGGCATCTAGGTAGATGTGTAATTTTGTAAACTCCTGTGCCACATTATACCTGCGCCAGGTATAATGTATGCAAAGGGGGTGTGTTAACGCAAGGAAAGGAAAGAGAAGAAGTAAGTGAAGTGGAGTAAGGAGAGTAAAGGAAGGGAAAAGAGTAAAAGAATGAAGTAAGAAAAGAGAAAGGAAAGAAAATAAAGGAGAAGGTCTGAAAGAAGGTGAGTGTAAGAGAAGAGTGTGAAAAAGGGGAGTAAACGTGGGAATTCAGAATAAGTGAGGCATGTGCAATAAGGTAACAGAGGTGTGGGAGCATCAAAGAAGAGTAGTGAGGTTATAGAAAAGAGTATACATTTTGAATATTTGACATTAATGCTGGTCCAGAGATATTGTATTGGTTTCATTAGCATATTTACAAGCCGCTTGCGCAATATTAGATATAATTTACCATGTCTGTCTCTGCCAACAGTATGTGTAACTCTGCCTAAGATCACAGTGATAAGTGAATCAAGCTTCAGTCATAGTGTGATTTTAGGCACATGATCAGAATGTTAGATATAATGTACCATGTCTGTCTCTGCCAACAGTATGTGTACCGCGGCTTGTAAATAGGCCAAAGACACCAATACAGTATCTCTGAACCAGCATTAATGTTAAACATTGAGCACGCAGCTTGTAAATTGCCCAAGGAAACCAATACAGTTTCTCTGGACCAGCATTAATGTTAAACATTGCGCACGCGGCTTGTAAATAGGCCAATGAAACTAATACAGTATCTCTGGACCAGCATTAATGTTAAACATTGGGCACGTGGCTTGTGAATAGGCCAATGAAACCAATACAGTATCTCTGGACTAGCATTAATGTTAAACATTGGGCACGCGGCTTGTAAATAGGCCAAGGAAACCAGTACAGTATCTCTGGACCAGCATTAATGTCAAACATTGCACACGTGGCTTGTAAATAGGCCAAGGAAACCAATACAGTATCTCTGGACCGACATTAATGTTAAACATTGCGCATGCGGCTTGTAAATAGGCCAAGGAAACCAATACAGTATCTCTGGACCAGCATTAATGTTAAACATTGCGCACGCGGCTTGTAAATAGGCCAATGAAACCAATACAGTATCTCCGCACCGGCATTAATGTTAAACATTGCACAAGCGGCTTGTAAATAGGCCAATGAAACCAATACACTATCTCTGGACCAGCATTAATGTTAAACATTGCGCATGTGGCTTGTAAATTGGCCAAGGTAACCAATACAGTATCTCTGGACCGGCATTAATGTTAAACATTGCGCATGCGGCTTGTAAATAGGCCAAGGAAACCAATACAGTATCTCTGGACAAGCATTAATGGCAAACATTGCGCTCGAGGCTTGTAAATAGGCCAAGGAAACCAGTACAGTATCTCTGGACCAGCATTAATGTCAAACATTGCACACGTGGCTTGTAAATAGGCCAAGGAAACCAATACAGTATCTCTGGACCAACATTAATGTTAAACATTGCGCATGCGGCTTGTAAATAGGCCAAGGAAACCAATACAGTATCTCTGGACCAGCATTAATGTTGAACATTGCGCACGCGGCTTGTAAATAGGCCAATGAAACCAATACAGTATCTCTGCACCGGCATTAATGTCAAACATTGCGCACGCGGCTTGTAAATAGGCCAAGGAAACCAATACAGTATCTCTGGACCGGCATTAATGTCAAACATTGCTCACGCGGCTTGTAAATAGGCCAAGGAAACAATACAGTATGTCTGGACCAGCATTAATTTCAAACATTGCGCTCGAGGCTTGTAAATAGGCCGGAGAAACCAATACAGTATCTCTGGACCAGCATTAATGTTAAACATTGCGCACGCGGCTTGTAAATAGGCCAATAAAACCAATACAGTATCTCTGGACCAGCATTAATGTTAAACACTGCGAACGCGGCTTGTAAATAGGCCAAGGCAACCAATACAGTATCTCTGGACCAGCATTAATGTTGAACATTGCACACGCGGCTTGTAAACAGGCCAAAGAAACCAATACAGTATCTCTGGACCAGCATTAATGTTAAACATTGCGCATGCGGCTTGTAAATAGGCCAATGAAACCAATACAGTATCTCTGGTCCAGCATTAATGTTAAACATTGTGCATGCGGCTTGTAAATAGGCCAAGGAAACCAATACAGTATCTCTGGAACAGCATTAATGTCAAACATTGTGCACGCGGCTTGTAAATAGGCCAAGGAAACCAATACAGTGTCTCTGGACCAGCATTAATGGCAAACATTGCGCTCGAGGCTTGTAAATAGGCCAAGGAAACCAGTACAGTATCTCTGGACCAGCATTAATGTCAAACATTGCGCACACAGCTTTTAAATAGGCCAAGGAACCCAATACAGTATCTCTGGGCCAGCATTAATGTTAAACATCGCGCACGCGGCTTGTAAATAGGCCAAGGAAACCAATACACAATCTCCGGACCAGCATTAATGTTAAACATTGCGCACGCGGCTTGTAAATAGGCCAATGAAACCAATACAGTATCTCTGGACCAGCATTAATGTCAAACATTGCGCACGCGGCTTGTAAATAGGCCAAGGAAACCAATACAGTATCTCTGGACCGGCATTAATGTCAAACATTGCTCACGCGGCTTGTAAATAGGCTAAGGAAACCAATACAGTATCTCTGGACCAGCATTAATGTCAAACATTGCACTTGAGGCTTGTAAATAGGCCAAGGAAACCAATACAGTATCTCTGGACCAGCATTAATGTTAAACATTGCGCATGCGGCTTGTAAATAGGCCAAGAAAACCAATACAGTATCTATGGACCAGCATTAATGTTAAACACTGCGCACGGGGCTTGTAAATAGGCCAAGGAAACCAATACAGTATCTCTGGACCAGCATTAATGTTAAACATTGTGCATGCAGCTTGTAAATAGGCCAATGAAACCAATACAGTATCTCTGGACCAGTATTAATGTTAAACATTGCACACACGGCTTGTAAATAGGCCAGTGAAATCAATACAGTATCTCTGGACCAGCATTAATGTTAAACATTGCGCACGCGGCTTGTAAATAGGCCAAGGAAACCAATACAGTATCTCTGGACCAGCATTAATATTAAACATTGTGCAAGCGGCTTGTAAATATGCCCCTCTATACCTTACATTCCAACTCAATTGATACCATTACTGAAATACTTTATGCATCTCCCACACCATTTCATATGGTTTTCTATCTGCTATTCCTATCCCTCTCCATACATTCACTGCTTCTACCCATGTTAAAGGTTGCACAAGGTGCTTCAAAAAAAGGAGCATATTTACAAGTCTAATGAAACCATTACACAATTTCTAAACCAACATTGAATCCAAGCATAAAAAACTATTTAAAAAGAAGTCTACCTTATAAACACACAGCTAACATTATGGAAAAAGGTAAAAATATAATTCTTTAATTCACACAGACACTCACTGTGATACTTGCCAAAAATCTTTATGCTGTCTATCTTTTCTAAAAGAATCATTACTCACCTTAAAAATGCTTTGGAAGATGAAAAACAGTGTCAGTCACAGTCAACAGATATTCTTAAGCAGAATTTCTGAACAATGCTTCCTTCACTTGAGCCAGAGAGTAATGGCATAGATTCTTTCCCATTTCACAGCTGTATACTTGTACATAACCTATCAAAATTATTCCCACACAAATTCAAAACCAAACTGCACATTTTAATTGGTTATATATTTCAAGACTTTGAAACTCACATAACATTCACCCCTCCCCCCCAGTGCTCATTTACCAAGTAACCATGGTAACTCCCTCTTAAACCACCACACAGTTCACAAGTTCATCATACTATGTTGCAAAAAAATCCATCAAGGCTGTTTGACCTCTCAATCTACTAGCTAATGAAATGCAATGTTTGTTTAAATGACTTTTTCTCAACCATTGAAATGACTTCTTACAAACAAAGCATGCACCCTAATTTTCAGTGGAGATTTTTAAGAAAGCTCCAATCATTTCTAGTTATTCAACTGCACTGATTCTCAAACACTTTTTTTCATAATCAAACTGCAATTCCATTTCCACAACTCATCTGACTAGAAGTACAACTACCTCCAACATGAAAAAAGTCTGGTTTGTAGGTCATAGCTATGTCCACTGGAGTCAAAAACACGCAGCTAACAGAGGTATTTACAATCTTGATTTACCAAATGTGAACATTGTATGGATTGGACAGAGAGGATTGAGGAGTCACCAATTGATACCATTGGTAAAATCCTTTATGCATTTACCACAACCTGACCGTATAATTTGCACTGTGGTGGAAATGACCTAGACACTTTGACTGGGGTAGGTCTGGAAATGCTTTTAAAGGACATCTTTTGGCAATTGATGTCACCTTTTCCCAAAACTGCCTTGGTATTTTCTAATATATGCCAAAGGCAAAAATGGAAGTGGTCCAACCAATTTAGTCCACAGATTGAAAAAGCAAGAAAACATGTAAATAAATCACTTTCTGCTTTCCTCAAAGATTATGCTATGGGTTCCATTTTCCACAACAACTTGCGTTACAACATGCAAGACATCTACAGGAGAGATGGTGTGCATTTTACAGATGAGGGAAATAGAGTTTTCCTCTTGAATATAAGACTCTGCATTGGTACCTACTTGTAGGTACAAAAAACACCAACATAACACAACAGCTCTTTTCAGAGCTAACTTACCTCTAAACACTCTACATTATTTTTTTACTCTATTTTTTTACACTGTTTTTCCCCGTGGTGAGCTCAGGGTGCGCGTACCGGAGAGCGTACCCGGGAACGCACCCAGCGCTTACCCCGCAAAAATTTAAAATAAAAAAAAAAGTTTATTTGCCCTTCAGGGTTCTTCTAGGCCCCCCTCAGAAAACCTAGGGGGTCAGGGGGTGTCTACTCTGCCCCCTTTTAATTATTTCCCCCTTTCTTTTTCACCTCTTGTGTCTCGATTCTACCGAGACACAAGATGGCGGACTCTCCAGACTGTTTAGAATGTTGAAAGACAACCGACAGCCAATCACCTTTCCCCTCGCGCACTCCAGTAGCGCGCGGGGGGCGCTCCACGGTACGCGTACTAGTGAGCGCTCGGAGTGCGCCTATAGATATATATGTGTTTTTGAAGTTATTTTTTAAAAAAAACACTGGAGCAATTTCCACCAAATATAGCAAAGGCACATCTGCATACCAGTCCCTACAATTTTGCCAAGTTTCCATTCAGCGGTTGGGGCTGTAGACTTGTCAGACCGTCCTGTGGAAATTAAAATGGGGAAAACACGTTTTGGAACCCCCCTTTTTTCTCAGCCTCCACTTCACGAATCCCCCCGAAACTTCCAGGGAAGGAGCAGAGCGGAGCTGGCCAACATTTTGGAAAATTACACACAAATTCCTCAACCGGCGCCAGAGTTATTCCCAATAGAATGTTGCGGATTTCCAATGGTAGCCAATCCTAACTATAACTGCCTACTGGCGACCGCCAGTAGGTAATATATATATATCCATTAAAAAAATGTTGCCTGCAGTAGAAAAGGCCCAACACCCGGTAAGTATATGCCACGCATCTTCAATGAAGGTAGTGAAGCAGTGAATCAGCTCAGTCCGCATACAATGTAATGTAATGTACTGTGTATACTTGTAAAGCGCACTGTTGCCGAGCGGCGTCCTGGCGCTGTATACCGCTGGGGAACCCGTCCTGGCTTTCCCTGTGGGATGGTACCTCCTGGGAATCCCCAAGGTGGAGCCAGGCATCCCCGGCTTTGATGGGGCCATTGTGGAGATTAGGCAAGCTAATGCCCAGAGTTGCCGAGTGGGACCCCTGGTTAGAGAAGGCACGAGGCGAGAATTATCTAGTCCGCTGACACTGGTCCACGCCCCTGCCGCGTCGGGGATAGAACCCTGGTCCCAGGCCGATCTCTGCTTCCGAGTTTCCGAGTGGGACCCCTGGTTAGAGAAGGCACCGAGGCGAGAATTATCTAGTCCGCTGACACTGGTCCACGCCCCTGCCGCGTCGGGGATAGAACCTTGGTCCCAGGCCGATCTCTGCTTCCGGGTCTGCCGCCTCTAACCAGTGAGCCACACCACTCCACTAATAATAACAATAACGAGCCCAACGTGTTTCGTGAGTTCTTCACTTCATCAGGGGCTTGCAGCTTGACCGTGTAAATGAACGGCATTTTTTCTCGGCAACGCTAAAATATCATTAGTCCCCGCCCAGTGGGCGTGGCCACCCCAGTGGCTTATGGTTGCTGTAGTGCCTCGATTTTTCTCCAGTGAGTTGTCGTTCGCTCCCCAATAGTGCACATTAAAATTCACAGTGGATTGCGGTACATGGCAGAAGAATGCTGCTTCACCTACTTAAACTCTCCAAAAACTGTCTCAGGGTGCCTTGAACAGCTACGCCAGTTGGGCGTCTCCACGGGACTGCCGAGCATGACAGCAGGGCACTTATCCGCTGCTCAGGCAAACCGCATATATACATCAAACAAAGATGCCTGTAGTAGAAAAGGCCCAACACCCGGTAAGTATATGCCACGCATCTTTAATGAAGGTAGTGAAGCAGTGAATCAGCTCAGTCCGCATACAATAACTAGCCCAACGCGTTTCGTGAGTTCTTCACTTCATCAGGGGCTTGCAGCTTGACTGTGTAAATGAACAGCATTTTTTCTCTACACCGCTAAAATATCATTAGTCCCCGTCCAGTGGGTGCGGCCACCCCAGTGGTTTATGATTGCTGGTCGCCAGTAGGTATATATAGTTAGGACCTAGTTTCCATAGGAAATCCGCAACATTCTATTTGGAATAACTTTGGCGTTGATTGAGGAATTTGCGTGTAATTTTCCAAAACTTTGGCCAGCTCAGTTCTGCTCCTTCCCTGAAAGTTTTGGGGGGATTCGTCAAGCGGGGGCTGAGAAAAAAGGGGGTCCCAAAACGTGTTTTCCCCATGTTAATTTCCATAGGACGTTTAGACACAGCTACAGCCCGAACCGCTGAACGGAATTACACCAAACTTGGCAAAATTGTAGGGACTGGTATGCAGAAATGCCCTTTGTTTAAATGGTGTAAATCCCTCCAGTAGTTCCTGAGAAAATCAAAAGAGAAAAAATATATATATCTATAGCAGCTTACTGGAAGCTTACCTTCCCGAGCACGAGCTGCATGCTGATTGGCTGCCAATGTCTGTCAACACTCCAAACCAGAAAGTGTTGGCAGCCATCTTGTGGCTCAGTAGACTGAGGCATAGGAAAGCAGAAAAACAAAGGTGCAAAACACGCAAAGGGAGCAGGGTAGAAGCACCCTGACCCCCTAGGCCTGCTCAGGGCGTCCCACAAGGACCCCCCAGGCCCAAAAAAGTAAATTTTTAAATCCATTAAAGCCTAGCACAGCCTGTGCTATGCTTTAATGGATTTAAAAATAAATTAACTTTCAGGAAGAATTCGGCTGGTGTTGCGGCTTTATTGTCTTCTCGAAGACGTTGTTGTTCAAGATATATATATATATGCACCAAAGTTAGAATAAGAACTAGAGAGGAGCTGTTGGAAGGTAAGACTAGTGATGAATCAACACAAGCCAGTGAGAAGGTGAGATTCGTAACCACTTACAGTAACAAAGCCTATGGAGTAAGAAAATGCCTGGAAAAACACTGGAGCATTTTACAGACAGACCTTGATATAGAAAAGTCAATAAACGAGTCACCACAAATCACCTTTAGGAAAGGGAGATCAATTAAGGACATGGTAAGCCCGGCGAATTTACCCAGATTAACAACTAAAAAAACAAGCCCAATACAGGGATTTTACATCTGTGGCAAATGTAAGGCCTGTAAACACAGTAAGAATTGCAAATCAGTAAAGTTGTCAGCCAGCAGTGACCCGTTCAAAATTCAGAAACACTTGTCATGCGAGACCGAATATGCAGTGTATGCCCTCAGATGCCCATGTAACCTGAGTTACATAGGGAGTACCATACATAAGGCAAAGAAAAGAGTACTTGAGCATCTGAGGGCCATAAATCACCACGACAAACAATATCCAATTGCCCGCCATTTCTACAATGAACACAATCAAAATACAAATCTATTATCATTTGTGGTATTAGATTGTATACCCAAGAGAGAAAGAGGTGGTGACAGGGTGAGGGAATTGCGACGACTGGAATCTAGGTTTATAATCAAATTCCAAACACTCTTCCCATTAGGACATAATGCTGATGAGGGACTGGCATCTCACCTTGGGTAATAACTGTGCTAGTGTTAAATATAGTGTGTAAACAAACTTTGCTGACTTCAATGTAATTGCGGAAAAGAATGTTTTTAATGTTTAAGGTACGACATTATCTTCAAAAATGTTGAGACCGGATTTTAATGGTTATACTCTCTCATTTTACAGGTCACACACGAATCTTTATTCATTCCGGAGTGCATGAATACGTTTGAAAGCCAGAAAAGTGAAGAGTGATCGTAGGTGCAATAAGCACAGTGAAAGCGAAGTTGTTATGAACTGCAAATGTGTAGAACACGAATACTGAGTAATTTGCCCACTGGGGCGCAACTAGTCAGGAGATAATATGGATTGCATTAGGCTACGTAAAAAGATCAGATTGCACCAACAATGACAGCAACGTGAACAAATTATCTATGTTGCAAATATTTGGTATGATTTGCCCACTGGGGCTACACGCTGTATTTTTGTAAACCAACGAGGACTGTGTATAATTGGTACACGTTACTGAATGACGCAATTCAGTGAACCAATAAGTTTATGGAAACCCTTGACAATAGGGCAAGAACGTTATTGAATGGATTAATTAAACATACAATTTAAGTTCAAAATGAACAAACAAAGTGGGGTTTACATTACGAGCCCAACAAGATGAATTGGGGGAATGCAGTCCAGCAAACGCTTAATACAGCTCTGGCTCTCGCTAATGGCTTAAATAACTTTGTTTACATCACAAATGTTAAGCAAATAGGATGCAATGAGAACCAACAATTGTATTGAAAAACATATATTGTGACATGATGTAATGTCTAATGAGAGAGTATGTTTTCACTTTTTGTAAGTCACATGACTAAGTTTCCGTTTTCTTTTTGTATATATCTTTATTTGTAAAACACAACCTGTCACTCGTGAGCAAGCGGCAAAGGCTGCGAAACGCGTTGGGTGTTGTTGCCTAAATAAATTCACTTAAAAAGCAAATTGGGCCTCGACTTGTTGTCTTGTGAGGAAAAGAGACAGCGTTTTCTTGGATATATATATATATATTACCTACTGGCGGTCGCCAGTAGGTATATATAGTTAGGATTTTTTCCCTATGGGATTTTTGAAAATTCTATGTCTAATAACTTTGGCGTTTGTGGACGGAATTGGCTGAAATTTTCAGGAAAATGGCACATTTTGTTTCTGAGCAGCCCCTGAAAATTTGGGGGGGGGGGTTTGGCAAGGGGGGGCCGAGAAAAAAGGGGGGTCCCAAAACGCGTTTTTCCCATGTTAGTTTCCATAGTGCGGTTGGCCTCACTTTTAGCCCGAACGGCTGAATGGATTTGCACGAAACTTGGCAAAATTGTAGGGACTGTTAGCCCGATGTGCCTTTGCTAGGTCTCAATATATGTGCTCCAGTGGATTTAGAGAAATTAACGTTCAAAACAAGATATATATCTGTAACAGCGCTCCGGGTAGCGTTCCGGTTCGCGTACTTTTCGCGTAACGGAACTTTGCGATGCGAAGCTGATTGGCTCCCCGGTGTCTGTCAACATTCTAAACAGTCCGGTGCGGCCGCCATCTTATCTCTCGGTAGGATCGAGAGAGAAGAAGAGGTGAAAAACGAAGGGGGAATTTAATGAAAGGGGGCAAGGTATACCCCTCTTGACCCCCTAGGAATGGGAGACGTATCCTGATCCCTTATGTTTTCTAAAGGTGGCTGAGGAGGCTCATATATGTTGATACATGTCTTCCAGCGGCTGTGCGTGAGTTTTTTTTTTTTTTGCTGCGTGACGTCTGTTAACGTTCGATTCGATGGAAATCAGGAAGTGTTGACCGCCAATTTGTCAGTGCGATAAAATATTTTGTTATAAATGAATCCTTATTGATAAACATTGTCTGCGCCATCTTGCCTTTTTTCCAAAGCCACAATTTTGTCGTGCACGGCAGCCATTTTAGATGCCAGGCCGGTCCCAGGCTATCACCTAGCCCTGCGGATGTAGTTTATGGCCCCAGCTGTAGAGAATCCAGACATGCCAACCCTCCCGATTCAGGCGTGAGACTACTGATTTCAGTGCTAGTCTCCCGCCTCCCGATTTCTGCAAGCAAAAACCCGGGGGCATATTACCAACAACTAGCGATAATTTTTGTCTCTAACTTGTTTAGAGACAAAACTTATCGCCGCACATCGGCGATTTTTATCGCAGATAAACCTTGCTATTAGCAAGGTTTATCGCAAATGCGCTAAAAAACGGCCGCAATGCATGAATATCGCTGAAAAGTCAGCGATATTCATGCATTATCGAGCAAATGCTCTTAGCCATGTTATCCACCTCCCATTGGATAACATGGCTAAGAACTGCTCAGGGCAGGTGTTAGCTTTTGGAGATATTCGCGCTTAGCGCGAATATCTCCAAAAGTTGGTAATAGGAGATAGCGATGTTAGGGACTGTTTCCAGTCGCTAACATCTTGGCACGCCCACTTTGCATGTCATTAACTGGTGTTAGCGACAGCTTGGTAATAGGGAGATAATTTTATCTCCGCTTTCTTGGCTTTTAAAGCCAAAAAAGCGGAGATAAACCCCCTTGATAATATGCCCCACGATTCCTCGGGGGTTTCAGGTGACAGGGCTTGGTATTGTGTTAGGTGGTAATTCTTCCAGGAAACATCAGAGGGTCGATGCAGGGGTTCTAGAAGGGGTGATAAACCATTTAAGCCTCATGAACAAGCGCATGGTCTTTTAAAGATCTGTGAAGTACTCGGGGCGGCGGTGTGTGTGTGTCCTCTTTCAGGAGCGGGCGGGGGGGGGCACTGCCAGCAACTTGCCAGGCAGTGTTCAACACTTGCATCACCCTTTCTCTGCCTGCTATTGCGCTCCATGCTTCGGAAAGGTAAGAAAAAGAACGTGCATTTGAGTTTGAAATGTCCGATCCTGTAGCAGTACACTTGCAAAGCCCACACATGACAATAACCCGATTCAAGGCCCCATTCACCCGATTTTTTAAAAATATATAGCACTCCAACAAAGTAGGATTATAAAACTTTATTAACTTTTAAATATAACGAACGCAACAAAAACTGTAAATACATTTAAACATTTTTTGACAAAAAAAAGCAACAATGGTCAGAAGCTGTCTTTTGTGCGACTAGTCCCAAGGCAGCACAACGTGCTGAGTTCTGGACGGCACCCAGGTGATGTCACCTGGGTGCCACACTGGTTTTTGGTTTCCTACAATGCAGCTCAGAAAAACAGCGTGGGGCGTCCCGGGTGGTGCGGGGGGAGGCCTCGTCAGTAGCGGTCTGTTGTGCGAATAGTCCCAAGGCAGCAGAACGCGCTGAGATGTGGATGGCACCCAGGTGATGTCCAGTAAACTGCCGCACTGGTTTTGGTATCCTACAATGCTGCTCCGAAAATTAGCATGGGGCGGCCCGGGGGGGGCGTGGGGGAGGCGGCGTGAACGGGCCTCCCCAGGTGGTGGCCATCCAGCTGAGTTGCGCCCGCTCTTGCGGCTACAGCGTCTCGCTCATCATGTAGTTGACTTCCGCCCACTCTTGCAGTGCAGCGATAGGCGGCTGCCACAGGACTCTTAAAATGGCGGACGGCTCTTCGGTTTTGGGCCTGGTCCACTAAAATGGCCCTGGGACACCTTGGAACTCGGACGCTTGCCTGCTAGGGCTTGGGCTCCATTCTCGAAAGCGTCCCCTCAGCCGTGAAGATTCTACAAAAGTCTTGGGGGCCCTCGACTCCTGCAGGCTTCCGGTGGGGAGCGGCTGCCATGATTGCTCGCGGAATGACCACGACGGAGCCACGAGATGGTGGTGCTCTCATGCTGACGCCAGCTTCAGTCTGAAACATCCAGAAACAAGGTGGGGCTTTCATCGTTTGGGAAAAAAAATGTTCTAAACCAATGAAAAGTGTTATTTTTAGGTCATATGACCAAGCCTTCCATCTTTAGGAAACCAAAAGTAAAATGAACCAATGAAAAGTTTTGTAAACAAGTCACATGACCTGTTATGCGGCATAGGGCTACAAAAAGCGTAGAAAATCCGTTGGCACGTGAGGCGGCGTCAGTAGCGGACCGATGTGCGAATAGGCCGAAGGCAGCACAACGCGCCGAGATCCGGATGGCACCGAGTTAGTGTCCAGCAAGTTGCTGCACTGGTGTGGCTATCCTACAATGCTGCGCCGAAAGTCGGCGTGTCAAGCTGAGTTGCGGTCACTCTTGCTGCTACAGTCCGTCATGGAACGAAGAAACGCCTTTTTTCTCGAAAAAGGAATATATTTTACTTGCAGGACAGTTGTAAATTTTCCGGGAAAGTACATTAGCCTGGAATATTATAATATATATGTTTAAAAAAAAAAAGTTCGAAATCAATAAAAAGCGTATTTTTTAGGTCATATGACCAAGCTTTTCATTATTAAAATAACAAAAGTAAAATGAACCAATAAAAAGTTTTATTAACAAGTCACATGACCTGTTATGCTTACGTTACGCGCTGCGCGCCGCGCCCCGGATCACTTCCGGGTGCGCTAACGCGGCGTGTCATATAACGCATTACGCGACAACGTAGGTCAAGAATATAGTCAAAATGTCTCCACCAACCAGCGTTCGGAACACAACCCCTTTCAGCAGTCCAAAAAGTTCTGTTAAATGACAACAGAGGGGACAGGCAACAAGAACCATCAGTCAAAGAGGGGAGGGCAAGTTCTTCTCTACCGGGTCATGTTGGGGCTATACCGGAACTGATCGAATTGGTAGTCTACAGTGTTTCTGGATGTTTCAGACTAAAGCTGGCGTCAGCATGAGAGCACTACCATCTCGTAGGTCCGTCGTGGCCATTCCACGAGCAAACATGGCAGCCGCTCCCCACCAGAAGCCTGCGGGAGTCGGGGGCCCCCAAGACTTTTGTAGAATCTTCACAGTGAGGGGACGCTTTCGAGAATGGGACCCAAGCCCTATAAGGGAAGCGTCCGAGTTCCAAGGTGTCCCAGGGCCATTTTAGTGGACCACGCCCAAATCTGAAGAGCCGGCCGCCATTTTGAGAGTCCTGTGGCAGTCGCTTATCGTTGCATCGCAAGAGCGGGAGCAACTCAACTACATGGTGAGCGAGACGCTGTAGTCGCAAGAGCGGGCGGTAAACAGCTGAATGGCGGAAGAGGCACAGTGTAGCAAAAGCGGGCGGAATGGCAACTAAAACGGTAAAGGGGCGCCCCACTACAGCGTGTCTTCAGGTCAAACGGATTGTGGGACAAGGTCCAGAATAGAAGAGTCATCAAAAGGCAAAAAGTTCCGCCGGACCCCGGGAGCCGGCCGCCTATGTCGGGGGCGATCTCAGGCTAAACCGGTGCTATAAGACTTGGGGAGGGGGTCGGAGCCAAGCGTCTTCTCCGAGTCCGTGCCATCACACCGCCCCGAGGGGGCCTCCGTCAAGCGGTTTAGGGAGGTACCATATCACATTGTTTTCAAATGCAGTCAGGTCCACAAACGACCCTCACTTACTTTGAGAATAGTGAAGCTGCAGTAGGTGGAAATAAGCTTCAGACAGTGTTACAAGCGCTGCTCAGAACTCTGAACTATGGCACCCAACATCCAGAACTTATGCCATTTGAGAATGGCAGTGACATCGAAGCAACTCAGGGACCAGAACCATTAACGTACTTTCACGTATGAAAATCTTACTTGGGGAGGGGGCAGGAGCGAACCGCCCCCTCCCAGTCCGCGCCACCACACCGTATGTTGAAAATCTGAAGCCATCGTTCTACAAACTCAACCAACCTTGGATGGAAAAATCTAGAAAAATGTACAAACTGAAAACCAGTTTTGGTCTGCATAGCATCAGTAGCAACGCTTGCTATCAGAGTGCATGAGTTTCATGCTCGATCGATTGAGCTAGCCGGATCGGGCAATAAAAAGTATAAAATAGTTATGCAAATAGTTATTTAATAAAATGTTTTACCCTGTTTCTTTGCTGGTGTGTTGTATATATTTTTAATATTTGCATAGGGTTTGTCGTTATTTTGGGCGGGGTGGGTGACGGAGCCGAGCTGTCTTGCAGCCCTCATGGTTTGGAGCTCAGTTCATCTCACTATTTTCGTATTTCTCATGAAGGGTTGTTCCTAATATTTCTATTTTAGCGAGGTCAAAAAGAGATCCAATTAGTGGCCTACTGATTTTGCTCGATTAATTGTATTTTTTTACACGATTTTTCACGATTTTTCACTATCTGCAAAGACTAAACAGAGTATTGCGACTTTGTGCTTGTTTGTAAATAGAGAATGAACCAAAGAGAATCAATTGTAAAACAGTAAATGCTTGGATAACAATCAATCAAATGGAGAGACAAGCAGGCACGACGGATTACAACGGGGGTAAAGGCCTGCGTTAACTACTCTTTACTATCTGCAAAGAGAGAGTACTACTAAGAGAAAAGAGGGGGGGGCAGCGTTCAAAGCACATCAGCGTGCATAAACACGAAAAAGTTTTTACCTATCACGTACTTGACATTTGACAGCTTTTGATATTTGCTATTAAAAAACCATTGAAATTCACAGAAAAAAACATAGGTTTTAGGCCATATATAGTTAGGAATTTGCATTTACAAAACCTTGAAAATTCACTGAAAAAACCATTGGTTATAGACCATATATAGTTAGGGATTAGCCTTTTCAAAACCTTATTTTACTCACACAAAACCATTGAAATTTCATATATAGTTAGTTGCACTAACTATATATCGCGCACCCGCAATCCACTGCTGAAGATGTCACATATTACATCATTCATGACATGGTTAGTGACATCACTGATGACATCACTGATGACATCTCAAATGACATCACTGATGACATCTCAAATGACATCACTGATGACATCTCAAATGACATCACTGATAAAATCACTGATAACATCTCATTTGACATGACTGATCACATCACTGATGATATCATTCATGTGATAATACCATGAACCTCTTCAGACTCTAATATAACCTTAGATACAATCAGTGTAAACAGACAGTCACAGACTGTCACTCATCCATGGAGTTACTCACACACCTAGTCAGTTATGCAAAAAATCAATCACACCTCCATTTTCTCAATTATACAGTTATACACACCTTACTTATTCAAACATATACTAACACATATTTACTCTCTTATACAATCCCTGATACATGTTCACAATGATCCATACAGCCACTCACACATTCACTGGCTCTTATGCACAGTTATTTATATATGTCAACTCTCACATGTACTGTGTTTTACATATGTACTTACTTTGACATGTAGCACTGAGATATCCATTCACTCACTAATACACTCATGCAGTCAACCGCACATACAGCTGTTTCCACATGCACTTTTGAACCCATACATATAGTGAATCAACTACTCACACATCTATGTACAGAGTCACACACCTCCCAGCCACCCATACACACACACTCAGTTTGCCATACAAATACTTGGACAACCAATGAATAACCCATACAGTTATTCATATAGCTACTGATCAACATATGCAGCAGTTTGTAGAACAACAGATATAATGATGCACAAATTAAAACAGTTTAGTCACTAACCCATGCACTCAGTGAGACACATTTAATCACTCACTCATACAGTCAGTCATGCACCTACTAAATCCTTCATCCAGACACTTATACATCCACTCATTCTTCAATATGTAAGACATATTTTAACTTTACAGAAACATACAGTCACTGGATGTTGTCATCAGTGATGTCATCAGTGATGTCATTTGAGATGTCATCAGTGATGTCACTAACCATGTCATGAATGATGTAATATGTGACATCATCAGCAGTGGATTGCGGGTGCGCGATATATAGTTAGTGCAACTAACTATATATGAAATTTCAATGGTTTTGTGTGAGTAAAATAAGGTTTTGAAAAGGCGAATCCCTAACTATATATGGTCTATAACCAATGATTTTTCAGTGAATATATATATATATATATATATATATATATATATATATATATATATATATATATATATATATAGTGGCCACAATGTGATCCTGTTTACGTCAGTGAGTGCTCACCAGCGGGTGCCCAGCGCTAGGGTCAAATCCTGACCCCCACTTAATTTCTTCACTCCAACAAATGGCGCAGCACTCCGGAGCAGTTTACTTAATGGTATTTATTATTTCCACAAACCACTAACCAATGCGTTTTCGCCTGGATGGCCTTAATCCAGGCTAAAACGCGTTGGTTGAGTGGTTTGTGGAAATAATAAATACCATTAAGTAACCTGCTCTGGAGTGCTGCACCATTTGCTGGAGTGAAGATATATATATGGCAAGACATCAAGTATTTGGGACTAGCATCCATCCCCACACAAGAGAGGGGGGGTGATAGATTGTTGAAACTGAGACGACTGGAGTCCAAATTGATAATCAAGTTTAAAACAAAACAGCCGAGAGGGTTGAATGTAGACGAGGAGATGCATGTACACTTATAATGACTCAAAAAGTTGACTTTGGTATCAATTCTGTGTGACTGAATATTGAAAAGAAGGCCTATGTGATCAAAAATTGGGGTAAAAAGTGGGGCATAGGGCACTCAGCCCGTAAAACAAGCAACAGATCAATTGAAATGTTGAATAGTCCGTGATGTTGTGCCTAACCATAAGCACTAATAGGACAGTATGAATCATTTGTGTATTTGAATGCATGTTTCATTCAGGTAATACATTCTATGACAAGTTCCTTTATGAAATGTTACCCACACGATTACCCTTTCAAATGTAAAATGTGAAAAATGTGAAAAAAACATACATTTAATGTAAGAAACTACTAGGCCCACAATCCCTCACTTTGTATGAACAAGTGAAAAAGTATAAAATGTGGAAAGAGAAAAGGGACATTTGTAGAACACTGCCGTGGCCAAGAACGTTTGTTCGAAACGCGTAGGAGTTTTGCTTGAGACCTAAAATAAATCTACAGTGAAAAGAAGAGTGCCGCGTCCTTGCCTTTGTTTTCGGATTACTAGGAGACACGCTCCCGGTCTCCACACGCGGGCACCAACGCAAGCAGTTCCCTCTGCTACGGGAACATTCGGGAAGAATATATATATATATATATATATATATATATATATATATATATATATATAGAGAGAGAGAGAGAGAGAGATACATATATAACTCCTCATCAATTGATTCCAATACCACAATGTGCTCATGGCCGGTGAAGGCATTGCGGGCGAAATCATGCCCCTGTATTTATTCAACATCATCAAAAGATTATGCTGCACTCCAGGAGTTTCTTTTTCAAAGCTTTCTTATTACAGCTAAACACCAATGCGTTTCGACTAAAAAGTCTTGATAACGGTAGGGAAGTCCTTCTACCATTTCGCTATTTATACAGAAATGTCCACCTAACTTATAATAAAGCCTTGTGGGATATGTAGTTTTAACTGTGTCCATTAAAAACAATTTCCAAACAAACGATGCTGAAAATGTCTTTATTGCGTCATGCGCCTATTTCGACATTAGATCGAGGGTAAATGTTAACACATAATAATGCATTTGCATCTAGTTTTACTTATTAATTATTCAATTTGAATGAGTTATTATCTATTAATTCCATAATAACAGATATGTTCAAGTATTGATATTTAGTACATTTTCTTGTGTATTTAGCTGTTCATTGTGCAAAATTAGTTCTGCGTGGCGTATGTATTGTTGTCAATAGCTAAAGCCCAATATTTAGGCTAAGTGCCTTTTTATCCCCTCATATTGAACATATAACTTTTTACTTACTCATAATCATTAGCTCAGTGCCAGTAATATCTCCGATTTTCCAAAGAGTTTTTTTCACCAATTTTTGTTTCTCAATGTGTTAAGTCCGTCTTGATTTTATTCCAATTTACTCCCTGACTCAATTGATTTGAATCATATTTCTGAAGTGTCTTCCTTCATTATTTTCCATTCGACTATTTTGCATACAGATTCCCAAAATGGCTGTACTCATATTTCATTATATGTGTACATATATTTCTTCGTCCCCATTCAGATCCTTAGGTTGTTTTGTTCTAAATTGTATAATTAGACAGGTTTCCAAAACATCTTAATTTCAGTGATCTATCCCCATTTTTATTCTGTACAGCTCGATTATGTTCTAATATCCTTTTCCTTAAAGAACTTGTCAGATTGTGGACATCCAAGGAAAAATCTTCACCGTCAATGATAAGTATACATGTGACACAAGCTATGTAGTGTATATGATTGAATGCAGGTGCAACCTGAAATATATAGGGAGCACCATATGTCCTTTAAGGAAAAGGATATTAGAACATTATCAAGCTGTACCGAATAAAGATACAAACTATGCCATGGCGAAACTGTTACGACCCACGGAGGTGGGACACTATGAACACTGTCCAGAGCCATGTTTCAGGAAAGACTACACATCCCATGATTCCCGGTGGAGAGCGACGCGTCTGGCTATGACGTAGTTTTCAGGAAGTTCAAGACGGAGTGAATCCCGCATCGCTTCGCCGTATATTCTGAGTCCGGATGCTGTTACGGTAGGATCCCCCGTTCCGGATTGTGGCTGCGTATCCTTTTATGTTCCACTGCATTATTCCTTCGTGTTCCTTGCTGGGTTCTGTGGTAGTGTGTTACGCTCAGGGGAAGTTCCTCTTGGCGGTTAGCGGAGCCTTTCCAGTGGCTTCGTGATCAGAGACCCGTTGTTCTTGTTCTCGGATGCTGCCTTAACCTAGTAAAGCTCCTGATGGTATTCAGGTTTTACTAGGAGGCTACAGACTTAAGCCATACGCTTTGACTATTAGTTATTTTAACACGGGCAGTGGCTGTGCTAGTGTTATTATTTGAGATCCCCTTCTGCAGAGAATGCGTATCTGTTGGGGGTGATTTAAAGAACCTTTTTTTTGAACTGGAAGACTGCATTTCTTTGGGGAACAATTTCATGTAATTTATGCTCGCTGGTTCAGGACCTAATCAGCCGGGCTTTGGGTGACGTAACCCAGAAGTCTTTTATTTATGATGTTCTACGGAAGCAAAAGCCTGTTATTTGCTGTTTACTTATCTTTTCACAACAGGGGTATAATGAGCTTCGCCTGGCTGGCTGTTTTCCATTCTGCCCTCTGTTGAAGCCCCTACTGTTAGCAACACTGGTATGTGCAAGGTACCATAGGGAGATATTAATGTAGAACTGTGCAATTGTTAATACACGGTGTCTTGTGTTCCTAGGATTGTGCTGTTATTTTCTACCATCTGAAGGCCAGGCAAAGCCAACCCTATCCTACCCTCCAGGTAACTAGAGTTCAGTCATAGGGCGGTTCAGATTAGAGAAGTTCAAGAAGTCAGGTTATATAGGTTACAAGACAGAGTGTGATTGTTTGCTTCTTGTTCTCATTTCAGCTTCTCCGCCCTCCCGTTCCTGCCCTGCAGTTCCTGTTATCCCTCGCTTGATCCCCACTGTGAGTCTGTTATTGTCAGACCCAGAGGTTATCGAGAGGTGGAACCCTTTTTGGCATCGTACCATCCTGAGGACATTGGGACCTGACAGAATATACGGCCCAAGAATCTAGTCCTCCCGGTGTTACGATATCATGACCACCCTCGAAGACTTAATGGCCGCATTGGCCATAGTGCAGACTGAGTTGCAGGCTTCCAGGGCGGAAACTGCAACGTTGCAAGCACAGGTTGATAGGATGAATAGAAACCCTTTCAATGCAGGCACCCAGCCTACTTCTTCAGTGGTAGTGGAAGTCCCCGCCCCGATTCCATTGGCCGCTCCAGAACGATTCCATGGGGATAGTGATAAGGTGCAGGTTTTTCTCACTCAAGTCCTTTTACACTTTTCATGCAAACCTAAGGTCTTCAACACTAACCATGCAAGGGTGGCCTTTCTCATATCTTATTTGGGTGGGGATGCTGCTCAGTGGGCGGTACCACTTGTTAAGAAAGACGATCCTTTGTTAAGGGATTGGGAGGCCTTTAAAGCTGAGTTCGAGAAAACTTTTAACCGCAGGTCGGCCACCTTGTCAGCAGATAGGGACCTACTGGGGTTAAGACAAGGAAACAGGGATCTGATAACATACCTTAATGATTTCCGAAGGCTAATTACTGAAACGGACTGGCCTGAAAGCAAGCGCCTAGCCATCTTTTACAATGGATTGACTGGAGAGATGAAAGACGCCTTGGCCCCAATCGACCCCCAACCCAGTACTTGCGAGGATATGATTAGCTTGGTGCTGAGGTTGGACCATCGCCTCAGTGATAGACGGGGAGACACTAGGCGAAAGGACAGGACTAGGTCTAGTTATGAGTACTCCAGAACAGCAGAAGCAACGTCCGCTGCAAAACCCGAGCCCATGGAAATAGGTGCCGTTAGATCCCCTCTATCGGCGGAGGAAAGAGAATATCGAAGAAAGAGGGGATTGTGTTTATATTGTGGCAGGAAGGGGCACTTCATACGAGAATGCCCAACAAAGACAAAAAATCGGTATGAAAATCGGAAGGTGTCTGTTTTGTCTTCTGAACAGGAGGCGGGAAACGAGAAGGCTTGAAGAGGAGTGAAGGGTGCCCTTCAAGTAAGTTGTATATCCCTTCTTTGGATAGACAAAGCTCAAAAGAAGCTATACATTTCTATGTTGATATAGGAGTGGACATACAGGAGAAAAGGACCTGGATCAAAGCAATGTTGGATTCAGGGGCGACTGGTTGTTTTATGGACCAGGCCACAGCTAGTAGTCTAGGGTTGGAACTGCAAGAGAAAGAAACCCCTGAAGCTGTGTTTGCGGTCGATGGTCGAAAATTGAATTTCGGACCTATCAGGTTACAAACCAAGGAGCTCTGGGTGACCATGGGTGTAGAACATCAGGAGAGGTTGTTCTTCAATATTATTCACGCACCGCAGTATGGGGTGATTCTTGGACTACCATGGCTTAGAAGACACAATCCCGCAATAGATTGGGAAAATCAGGTGCTACATTTTTCTTCGGAGTTCTGTCAGAGGAATTGCTATCCGATGAATCTAAGTCCAGCTATCGGGTTGGCTAGCATCCATCATATAGCCACGGCAGTTGAACAGAATGTGGAACTCCCAGCTGTATATCAAGATTTGGCAGAGGTCTTTAGTGAAACAAAAGCAGAAACTCTACCACCCCACAGACCGTATGACTGCCAAATAGATCTGATTCCTGGGGCTAAAATACCAGCAGGACGGGTGTATGCTCTAACGGAACCAGAGACTCTGCATCTCAGGTCATATTTGGATAAACTGTTAGAGCTCGGATTCATCAGGGAATCTAAGTCTCCGGCCGCCTCTCCGTTATTTTTCATCCCGAAGGCCAACGGTGATCTTAGAGCCTGTGCAGACTACAGAGCATTGAACGCCATAACGGTGAAGAATAAATATCCACTCCCCTTAATCACGGTATTGTTGGAGCAGGTGAAGGATGCAGTGATATTCACACGGCTAGACCTAAAGGGAGCTTATCACTTAGTCCGAATGAGGCCCGGGGATGAGTGGAAGACAGCCATAAAGACACGTTTTGGATTATACGAATATTTAGTGATGCCCTTCGGGCTGTGTAATGCTCCAGCAGCCTTTCAATTCTTTTTGGATGACGTTTTGAAGGAGTACTTGGATCGTTTCGTCATCGTATATATAGATGACATTTTGATTTACTCCTCCACCACCAGTCAACATACGGGGCATGTGAAGGCGGTATTACGCACTTTATTGGATCATCGACTATACTGTAAGCTCAGTAAGTGTGAGTTCAACGCTACCTCAGTGGAGTTCTTAGGGGTCATTTTTTTTTTTTTTTTGTTTTTGTTTTTGGAAGACCTTTATTTCACATTTGTCCATCATCATACAGGGTGCATTGCATGGCCCACAGAGGGGCGAATCAAATAGTCAAGAAACAGAGTGATACGGCATGGATGACACAGCCATTTAGCTGGCAACCCGGGGGTCCAGCGGCAGTATACATGATGGAATCAGCATTGTCATTTGGAATTGCCCATAAGAAATGATCAGTCTAATTTTCTCTTTTTTTTTTTGTAACAACAGTAGAAATGTGTCATTCAGGCAAGCATCGCAGTCGTCGCAGCTTGTTCCCCGGGACCTCACCTAGGTGTGTGTAGAGCTGTATAAATGCGTAGCAATGCGCGGGTCTCGGGGAGGTTGTGGGTATGGCTCGCATTTGCAATGCTCTACCGTGCATGACAATCAGTGTGTGGTATAGCTCACTGAGGCATAAAACTACCGGTGAATGCTCGCGAGTCCAGGTCGCAGCCCTAAAAGCGATGTCCACATGTGCGGCAGCAGGGCGTGCACACTAATCCTCAGGCCCCAGGCGCAGCGGTCAGTCAGTGTTAGGACAGGTTCACTCCGCCTTGCCGCGTGTTTGTTCACTGCGTGCGCCGGAGCCCTAAGCGTCAGTACCTCTTCGTACTCCAGGTGTAGCATGCGTTTCGTAGTGTGCTGTCGCCTAGTGGTCGCTCTATCCTCAGTGTCCATATCGAGAGCTAAGTGTAAGTCTGGTCGGGGAACTTGACCAGCGGTTAAACTATCCCCCACGCGTCATAACGGCAGGGGAAAACTGGGGTCGGGTAATGTATCGCGGTCAGGGAGTGGGTGGAGGGGGGGCATGAAGGAGATCATCGTGTGATGTAGCGGGGGGGGTAAGCAGCCAGAGGGACCAGGGCTAGGAGGACAGGAGCTGTGTGTGGGCGGGGGGGAGGGGAGATGGTGCACTTCCAGGTAAGGTCTCGGCATGTGAGTGCGCCCAGCGCGTCTATGAGGCAGGCGGTGGTCGCCTTAGGTCATCTCATGTTCCTGGCAGGCCTCCTGATACGTCTGGAGGAGATCGTCCCAGAGCTGGGCGATGGGGAACTTGCGTAGTCCCGCCGTTTCCTCCCTCAGGAGCACGGCACTTTCCGCTCGCGCCCAGTTAGTGAAGGACGTTCGCCAGTGCTGCGTGTGGGGAGGGGTAGCAGATTTCCAATGCTTGGTGAGCAGGCGTTTGGCTGTGATGAGGCCCATGTCCCAAAAGCGCGCTTGCACTTTGTTGGACTTAGTGCGTTTGTATAACCCGAGAACGCACGCTTCCCAGGTGTGCGGTAGCCTCTCTTCAGCTCCATGTGAGAGGAGTTTCAGGACTACTTCCCAGTATTCCCTCACCTCAGAGCAGTGCCACAGCATGTGTAGCAAGTCCGCTCCCGGTAGAGAGCAGCGCTGGCAGGCCGCATCCGCAAGCGGGAAGTACCTATTGATTTTATCCGGCGTGAGGTATGCGCGCTGGAGCAAATAGTACTGTATAATCTTAAAGCGGGGGTTTCTAGGGATGTTGGTCGGTCCCGCCAAGACCATCGCCCACTCCTTATCGGTCCAGTCCCGGCCCCTGTCCGCCGCCCATTTGTCACGCAGCGGCTGTGTAGAAGGTTGCGAGTGGTAACCACAACTATGGGCATATACCGGTTTGCATTATTCAATCAACCTCCACTAATTACCCACAGGCAAGCATATATAAAGGCCCTAGTCCCTTTGCAGCTCACTTCATCGGAGCCGCGTTGAGGGAAGGCAGGCGATTAGCTGTTGCTGTAACCGTGAGTTATAAGACCACCAAGAGAAGCAGTTTCATATTGTAGTTGTGGCGCTCTGATGATTAAGTTCTCCCACTAAATCCCTGATATTGATTTCCTAGGTTTCTGATTAGAAAGGAAGGATTCCCCAATATACGTTAAAGGCTCATGAAGTCCTGTATTTGGGAACTTTAAGTAAGATCTTTTGTCCTCACTGTTCTGCTCTCTTTCCATCTGAGCAGAGAGTTGTGTTGGTTTGCGTGTGTGTATGTTTGTAGTGTCCTTTTTCTTTTTTCTGTTCCAGGTTCCAATTATTTTTTGGGTTCTACCTGATGTTTTTTCAGAGAAGCATTATTCTTCTCCTCTAAACCTGTGATACTTAGATCTGTATGTTTATCTATGATTTTGTTTCCACAGGTTCTTACGCCAACTGGGCGCAACTACACTCACTTACATATAACATTGTGAGGAACATTACACATTGTGGTAATTTTTATTTTTCACTTTTACATCTTACATGTGAGTAAGGGGAGGGTAAGTGCATTCACCCTTGTCCTGAAGAAGGGGGCTTTGACCTCCGAAACATGTTGACTTTTAATACAGTGGTTTGATACCCTAACACGTATCTTTCTAAAACCACGCCCTGCACTTTAAATTTTAATAATACCAGCCGGGGATTTAATAAAGTTTTTTTCTTCCCACGTGCCAGGTATTTTTTAACCACTCACTTTTTTCACCTCACCTCACTCACATCTTTGTATTAAACACACACCCCCACACATAGTTCACTTCAAGTGCTCCTGCGTATTCGCGAGTCGTAGCACGCCGCATCCCGTAGAGGGGTGCGAAGGCCCCGATGATGAAGCATGACACCAAGGGGCCTGTTGGTGTGTGAGGGGCATTTAAACAACACTGTGTGTTCCCCATCACTCTAGGGATCACTATCACTCGAGTGGATTCCACTTTGTTTATTCACATGACTCGGGAGACTGAATCCACTGACTCTCTCTCTCCCCCCTCCTGTTAGAATTTGTTATGTGTGAGTAGACCACCAAGAGGCTCTATGTAAAAGTTTAACATGACAGGAGATGGTATGGAACCCAAGGGTCTGCACTTATAATAGGGATCTTTTGTGATCTGCAGTTGTCCATGTCAACAAACTAATGTCGGGTGGAAAGGTAGTAGGAGAACCAGTGAATGAAATTGCCAATGATTCCTAATTGTGACTTAAGGAAGGGTATGAGGGTGAGCTGGTCGACCATGTTGAATGCAGCTGGGAGGTCCAGCAATATTGGGAGGCAGGGGTCATCTTCATAAAATTTTGTTGAAGACATTCCATTTATCATTTTGTATAGGGGAATCTCCCAAGGGGATGATGCAATGTGTATCAACTCTGAAGAGGGCATGATTATTTTGGAGGCTTTATTGGTGGTACTTGTGCAGTAAACAGATTTGACTGAAGAGACAGGTGGTTCTTTTCGTAGATGTCAGGTTATTAAGTTTGAACAATTATCCTAGGAAATCCATTTTCTTGTGTGCATATCGGGTGTTTGCTGTCAGTGAGTTCTTAGTATCCATTGTATCAAGAAACTACTAGTTGGCAGGTGTTGATGATGGTATGCAGACAAAATATCGAAATTTTAATATCGACATACAATAATATCGATGTTTAAATATCGAAGGGACATAATATAGAAGGTAAGTAATAGCGATAGATTTTAATATCTATATTAGTAATATCAATGTTTTAAATATCGATGTTAGTAATATCTGTGTTAATAATTTCGATGTTACTAATATCGATTTTTATATATTTTTTGTATATTATGTATTTATTATGTTTTGAATTTCTTTTTATGTAATTTAATTACATTTTGTATTTTAGTATTTTAATTTTAATTAATTGGTAATTAATTTTAAATAATTGGTAATTCATTTTAATTAACTGATTAATTGATAATTATGTTCTGAAGCAGGTTGTGGGTTTATAGGGGAATAGGGTGGGAAGTAATTTAATTACACTAAATTGATTATTAATTAGTAGGAATTATACATTGATTTTAATTAATTGGTAATTAATTGGTAATTCATTTTTATTAATTGATCAATTAATAATTATGTTCTGTAGCGGGTTGTGGGTTTATAGGGGAATAGGGTGGGAAGTAATTTAATTATACTAAATTAATTATTAATTATTAGGAAATATAAATTAATTTTAATTTTTTTTTTTTTATTAAAGTTTTTAACACATTTTTTTGCTCCCCCTTAACCGGGGTGAGGAACAGATTACTATATACATTCAGTCATAATTTCTAAACAAAACAAATCCACTAATAATTAATTTCCAACAGAGAAACATATACATTATATATATAGTTTGATAATATCACTATACATAAAAAAAAAAACAAAAGGGAAAAGACAAGACACCATTTTCAGCTATAAGCTTAAGGACCCTACCTCGTATCGCAATATACATTACATCCCCTATACATCCTAATACATTATATTTCTTCCTTCCAGTTGGATATTGGCTCCCATATTTTCAATCCCAGTTTCCTCCCCTTTTTCCCTTTTCTGGCATATATCGCTTTCTCCAAACTATAGATGTTTAAGATCCTGGCTAACCACTGATGAAATATTGGTGGTGTTTGGTCGAGCCACGCTGAAGCGATACATAGTCTCAGTACAGCCATTGCTACAAAGATAAAATAACATCCCTCTCCTTGAGTGCTATCCGAATTCACCCCCAATAACACTATCAAAGGGGTTAAGTTAACTGTTATTTTTAACGCTCCTTGTACAAAGTTCTTTATTTCTTTCAGTATCGTCGATAGATGTGGACAGGTTGCAAATATATAAATTATATCAGCCTGAAGACTTCCACATCTTGGACAGTTAATTCCAGTAACCGCCCTCCATTGTGCCAGTTTTGCCGGGGTATAATAAAGACGATATAATGTTTTATAATGCTGTGCCAGTAATGCTGCGGAACACAAAATATTTTGACCTAGCTCTGATGATAATTTAAAACATTCCAATTCTACCTCCAGCTTGCTCGACCAACTTTCCCCCACTTATCCATATCATCTTGGCTTGTTTTAATTAATTCAGCATAAAACCTTTTGATAGTACAAGTTACTCCCTCTTGTATCACCTCTAGTATAGGGTTTTTCTCAAATCCACTCAAGCCCCCCCTTTTATTTGCCAGAAAACTTCTTACTTGAAGGTACTTAAAAAAATGTCTTATTTCTAAACCATATTTCACCTGAATTTCTACAAACTGCTTCATCCCCTACGGATCCATCAAATCTCCCACCCTCGTAATTCCCTTCCTCAACCATTCCGTGAAGATTGCATCTGAGAAAATATCGTCAGGGAATACTGGATTGTTTCTTATTCTAGTATATCTATTGATTTTCCCCACACCGTATTTTTTGGTAAAGGCCTTCCAGATATTATGAGTAAGCCTGGGTGTAGTTCGCGTAGCCGCACTCCGCGAGCTACGCGAAGATGCACTTGCACTCCGCGAACTACGCATAGCTCCGCGAGCATGCGTAGTAGCTTGCTTGACCCGTTCGCAAGCCATTTTTCGTCTTCGGGAGCGCCGTGGAACTCTGGAACCTGCTCGACACCACATCTCCAGACGTCGCCTTCCTCACGGAAACATGGATGAACGCCTTCTCAGCGCCCGACATCGCCGTCGCCATCCCGGACGGATACAAGATCACCCGGAGAGACCGCGTCAACGAGACAGGAGGAGGCATCGCCATCGTCCACAAGAACACCATCCGCATCACGACCAACTCAGACGACACCCTCACAGCCGCTTAACATCTTCACTTCCAGATACACACCGACCCCAAGACCACACTCAGAGGCACCCTCATCTACAGACCCCCAGGACCTCGCACACAATTCAGCGAAGACATCGCAGACTTCCTCAGCCCGCACGCTCTCGACTCCGCTGACTACATTCTCCTAGGGGACCTCAAATTCCACCTGGAGAACAACAACATCACCACCACCCTGCTGGACAACCTCGGACTCATGCAACTGGTGAACACCCCCACCCACTACGCCGGACACACGCTTGACCCAGTCTTCTCCTCCAGCAAGTACATCTCCTTCAGCCACTCCACCGGGCTCCACTGGACAGACCACAGCTGCGTCCACTTCAGCTTCAGAAAGACCACGACTCACCACCACCCGCAACAGGTTCCCCGCAGGAACTGGAACAAGATCACCACCGACCAGCTCACCACTTCACTGAGCCAGAAACCGCCCGCCAGCTCAACGGACCCCAACCAAGCAGCCAACAACCTCACACAGTGGATCACCAATTGCGCTCGCCCAACCAGCCTCGACCACTCGCAGTCCGGCTTCCGCACCAACCACAGCACCGAGACCGCCCTCATCGCACATCGCAGCCACTGACGACATCCGAGCCCTGCTCGACAACTGGGAAACAGCGGCCCTCATCCTCCTGGACCTCTCCGCAGCATTCGATACGGTCTGCCACCGCACCCTAGTGCAGCGCCTCAGCAACATCGGAATCCAAGAGAAGGCACTGGAGTGGATCATCTCGTTCCTCACCGGAAGAACCCAGAGAGTCCGCCTCCCCCCGTACAGATCCAAGGCCACCAAAGTCATATGCGGCGTACCACAAGGATCATCACTCAGCCCCACCCTCTTCAACGTCTACATGAGCCCCCTCGCAGCCATCGTACGCCAACACAACCTCAACATCATCTCCTACGCCGACGACACCCAGCCGATCCTCTCCCTCACCAACGACCCAGGAACCGCCAGAACCAACCTACATGAAGGGATGAAAGACGTAGTCGAGTGGATGAGGAACAGCCGCCTGAAACTGAACTCAGACAAGACGGAAGTCCTCATCCTTGGATCATCACCCTCCGCCTGGGACGACTCCTGGTGGCCCCCTGCCCTGGGCAGCGCACCCAAACCAACGGACCACGTACGCAACCTGGGCTTCATCCTGGACTCCTCCCTCACGATGACCAGACAAGTCAACGCCGTCTCATCATCATGCTTCAACATCCAACGCATGCTCCGAAAGATCTTCCCATGGCTCGCCGCCAAAACCAGGAAGACGGTCACACAGGCCCTCTTCACCAGCCGACTGGACTACGGAAACACCCTCTATACCGGTACCACAGCCAAACTCCAGAAAAGACTCTAACACATCCAGAACGCCTCCGCACGACTCATCTTGGACATCCCCCGACACAGCCACATCTCCGGACACCTGAGAGACCTTCACTGGCTCCCCGTCAGCAAGAGAATCACGTTCCAACTCCTCACCCACGCACACAAGGCCCTCCACGACCTGGGCCCCAGGTACCTCAACAACCGCCTGACCTTCTACACTCCCACCCGCCAGCTACGATCGACCAGCCACGCCCTCGCCGCCGTGCCACGCATCCGAAGATCCACCATGGGAGGAAGATCCTTCTCCTACCTGGCAGCCAAGACTTGGAACTCCCTCCCCATCCACCTCCGCCTGACCCAAGACCACCTCTGCTTCAGGAAGCAACTCAAGACATGGCTGTTCGAGCAGTAGAGGACCCCCCTCCCCCAAGTGCCTTGAGACCCTCTGGGTGAGTAGCGCGCTATACAAATATCCTGATTGATTGATTGCCTGCATGCTCGGGATGTGTAGCGCGCGAAGTTACCCATGATGTTTGTCCCGCCCGCTCGCGTCCCCTTATTTCCGGTCACTACTAACGTGTTCGCGAGTTATTCTGTGCCAGATTGCAGTTTCTGCGTGTTCGGCAACTCGATCTTACCGACAAGCATCCTCGCGCACGCGAAAATGCTATTGAGCGCGCGAGAACTACGCTACGCAGCAGTTTGCGGAGTATTCAACAACTTCGCGTTCTCCGCGGAGCGCGGAGTTGCCGAAACTCCGCAAACTCCGCGAACGGAGCGTAGTTCTTCGCCCAGGGTTAATTATGAGCTGCCATAATAGTCTTAAATCGGGTCCTTTTAAAGTAAGCTGTATCAAAGTGTCTTAAAAGTATATTATTTACCTCTTCCCCCATCAAAAGCCCATATATTGCTAACGATCCTAATTCATCATACCCCTCCGCCTCTGCTCCACCTATCAGGCCAACCATATATTGTAGAGCGGCAGCCCAGTAGTAAGATTTCAAATCCGGTAATGCCCACCCTCCTCTCTCCCTTGGTAATGCCATGAATATTGCTGCTCTCCTGGTTTTTCCTTTAGACCAAATAAATCTATTGATCATACCTTCTAGTTTTTTGAACCAAGAATTGTCAAACAAAAGTGGAATTGTCCTAAAAATATATACAAATTTTGGTAGGACTAGCATCTTAATAATATTAACCCTGCCAACTATTGTGAGATGTAGATTGTGGAGCCTATCTAAATCTCTACCAACTTTCGTTATAATAGGACCTATATTCAGTTCTACTATCTTCTCCAATTCTGCAGTAATTATTATACCAAGGTATGTTCTTGACTGCACCACCCGTTGATCCTGACATACTGCCTTATCATTTTTAATTATTTGTGTTTTATTAGTGTTTAGGGAGTACCCTGATACTTTCCCGAAATTCTTGGCCTCCATTTCCACGTATCTAATAGCCTCTGTGGGTACTGATGTTACAACAGCCACGTCATCGGCATATGCAAGTATCTTGCAGTACCCCCTGTGTGAATTAACTGGAGTTATATTCTCATTCCTTTCCATTCTGCGAATCAATGGGTCCAAGTACATGGCAAAAAGCAGGGGGGAACACGGACATCCCTGTCTGGTACCCCTATTAATTGTTAATTAAATTATATTAATTGATTAATTGATAAATATGTGCTGTAGGGGGTTGTGGGTTTATAGGAGAATAGGGTGGGAAGTAATTTAAATGTAATTAAGTAATAATGTTTTTAATTCATTATTTTGTTAATTATATAATTGTTAATTAATTATTAATTGGTAATTAAATATTATTAAATGTTTTTTAACTAATTTTTTTAGTTAATTATTTATTGCTAATCATGTAATTAATAATTATGTATTGGTATTTGTAAATGGCTTATATTTATTTAATAGTTAAGTTTTTTATTATTACCTCTAGGCTAGCCAACACTTTCCCTACTGTTGCACTCTCTGGAGTGGGAATAGTAATTGTTACCCCTACGTTATCCAACACTTTCCCTACTGTTGCACTCTCTGGAGTTGGAATAGTAATTTTTACCCCTACGCTATCCAACACTTTCCCTACTGTTGCACTCTCTGGTGTTGGAATAGTAATTGTTACCCCTACGCTATCCAACACTTTCCCTACTGTTGCACTCTCTGGAGTTGGAATAGTAATTGTTACCCCTACGCTATCCAACACTTTCCCTACTGTTGCACTCTCTGGAGTTGGAACAGTAATTGTTACCCCTACGCTATCCAACACTTTCCCTACTGTTGCTCTCTCTGGAGTGGGAATAATAATTTTTACCCCTACGCTATCCAACATTTACTTACTTTTTTTAATTTGTTTTACACTTTTATTAATTGTTATTTATATTATTATTTTATGTATATACATTTATTTGTAATTTATAATATTTTCATTTATTTATAAGTTAATAAAATAATTTTTTAGAGTTATTATTAGTGAAGTATAGACTATGTATTATATCTTTATTATTTGTTTTTATTACATAATTTATTAATTTTAAACATTATAATATATTTTAACTATGTTTATTACATTTATAAGTATTATTTTATTAATATTACATGTTTTTATTAAAAAACAATTTTTTTTAAACAATATTTTTGACATCAATATTGTTTTCTCTATTTTTGTACTTACCTCGTTAGAGATAGGATGTCGATATTGTTGTAATCGATATTTTTGTTGCAATATTTTTGTAGGTAGATATTTTTGTATTTGATATTTTGTCATAGATTCGGTGATGATGGTGGTCAGATATTGCTTAAGGGGTTGTGTGAATGTATGTGTTTTGGTGTGTGTAAAAATTGTTTAAAAGTGTTACTGTTGCCATGCTGAGTTATTGGTGTGCTCATTTCTGAGGTCCATGGTTTATTTTTCATCAGGTTTATTTTTCATCAGTTGGGGTAGCTGTGCGCTATATAAGAGACACAAATAAATAAAATAAATAAATAAATCAGTAGACTTTGACCTGGAGCAAAACAGAGAAAGGCAGAAATAGAGAAAAAGAAGAAAAAGAAGGAAGCAACCAATATCTGCCCAAACCAAAACACCAGTGACATGCACAACACAATGCAAAGCCCCCAAGACAACATCACAAGCAGAGATATCATAAATTGTCACCATTCTCACACGGTCTGCAACATAAACCTATATGCAAAATTATCACACTAGCGCACAACTACGTAATAGCAACCCACAGCTCTTCACATATATGCAGCAATTCATACACAGTGCAACACACTCAAAACCCATACAAGCACAACGTATATACACTCACAAATGCAGCTAAAAGCACAAAATATACACAAATGACTCCCAGATGACAACTCCCAAACTTCAACACAACACACTCACACGTGCAATCATACACACAGAAATCAACACAGATGGAAATGCTAAGAAGGTATTCTTCCTTGCTCCTTGCGCCTCTAGGCTGGCCAAAAATTCCTCTTCTCGAAGTCACAGATTGTATCTCCCGACCTGGTTCCAATTAGAGTTTCCCATGAAAAAATATTCAGCAGAGTTAGAAGTCTCTCCCCGGCAGAATACTGGAACTGGTTAAACGTCAATCTCTCCAGCCATGCACATGCACAGTGGGCATCCAGGGACTGTCGTGCTCCCTCCTTGTACGTGTTCCCCACATGCTTGGCATTCTTTGATGGAATCACCCAGCCCCCTCCCCCCACTATAAGACTGCCATCCGAGAGGCCTATTTGACCAACCTCCTCTTCAGTGCCTGTGAAGGACCAGGAGGATGGCAAACAGCAGCATCCTGTGCCGAACTAAGACTACTACAGAGGGATAACATGCAACTTCTTAAGTATGATTGGTCATATGATTGCGGTTAGCAGAGTTTGGTGTGTGGAGGCCGGGGTCTTTAACAATGTATGGACATGCCATCTGGAGCACTCGTTATGTGCATTGCTTGGTTGAGGCCGTGCTTTAGATGTGAATGCAGGGGACCAGTGTTTTTCATTAGAGCCCCTCCTTGAGCTGCTCAATGCCAGAGTTGCTGATTACCTGGTGTTTATACCTCGTGACTCTTTATTTCATCCCCTTGCACTTAGTCACAAAGAGAGGGACAGAATGGGCTATTTTTAACGGGGTCCAGCGCACATGCCCAGAACTAGTCAACCAAAAGAAGTACGCAGTTCCCCAGTGGGGGAGGTTGGAGGTTAAAGGAGGGGGAGGATGAACCAAAGAGGTGGGTGAAGGCGCACGCAAAATGGGGGAAAATTCCCTTTTCTGAACTAGAACCCTCACACACCCAGCAAGCTAGGTGTCATGCTTCATCATATGGGTTTGATCCTCGTCGGGTCGGCGGTGCAATACCCGATGGGCACCAATAAAGGGGCTCTTTGGCGGAGATCTTTTGTTCCTGCTGTATGGTGCCTTGGGTGTGAGGGCCCTAGGTCAGTGGTTCCCAAACTGTGCGCCGCAGCACACGGTTTGGGAACCACTGAGCTGTGAAAGACATGCATTTTCTTCGAGGACAGTGTTTGCGCGGTCTTCTTTTTATTTCTAGAACTGCAAGTGTTTCAAACTAAATCACGGTCATTCCAAACTGCAGTTTTTTACATGTTAGAGGCACGCCGGGCTCGATGCAGTTCAGGATGAGCAGTCTGAGGCAGAGAGGCCTCTTACAGTTCTTGTCCTTTCCCTGCTGGTTTTCTGCGATATGGAGTCAATCTGGCAACAGCGGTTCCCTTTGCACTGTGCAACTCGAGGCTCAAGTATTTCTGGCGTTGTGCAGGATGTCGTTGTTTTGCAGCCTGCTTGGCCCATGCCCTTCTAAGTCCCCACGCCAACCCGGACTCAGTTTGCCAAGAGATTTTTGACATAGAAAGTCAACTTTACAGCTCCTGCCCGCCGGTTGTGTGTGCTTCAAGGAACCAGAGGCACATTGTCTCGTCACTGATACCGGGCTTTGACAGTTAGCAGAGTGCCCAGGTGTTTAAGCACAGTTGTAACCAGTGCTGTTAACATCTGCAGTCCCAAGGCGTCAGACAGGCTCCCTCCCAGAAAAAGCAACCTGGCTGCACAACAGAGCCTGGAAGGCACCCATCCTAGTGTGGCGAAACAGTCAGCCAGCCTGCAACAATTCAAAAGCGAGTGGTGATGAGTGTGCATCGTGCAGGCTGGTGGCAGCTGGATTGGCAGTAACTGCAGCATTTCAAAGGCACTGGTAGTATTAGTCAGTTCGACACAGCTTTCTAAGGTGGTGAAGAGGACTATGTTAGTCGTGATTGTGGGTCATTAATTTGGGGTACTATCAATTGAAGTACTTTGGATTCACAAACTAGCATTACATGTTTTTTAATCCAGAATGTATATCTAATTTACAGATGAAAGGCTATATGAGATAAGACAGCTGCTATTTGGTAAAGATTGCCATCTGCATTTATTTAATGCAACTTAAAATATTAGGGGAAGGTACTCTGGTACAAGACACAGGGCAACTTCAGAAATCACAAGATATCCGATTTCAGGTAAGGATGGTTTATTTAATCCAGGCACTACACTACATTTCATGAGACACAATTTTAATTGTGTAAACGTTTCTTAATCCAGTGCACGTGACAGTGTTAAGCAAGGTGTCACACATGATAAATGTGAATGCCACTCATGGGTGACCAAAAAATATGGAAATGTCACTCGTGCACACTGAAAACGTGGCTGTTAAGCCAACGACATACCATTCTGCTGAGGTTAGCTGGGTAATCTCATTAACTCTAAACAGCTTATCTAAGGAGCGTGCTCTCTGTTTTTCATTTCTGGTTTCTAAACCTCCCATTGCACTTCATGTACTAATCCCCATATTATCCCTTGTATATTTGGGGGAGGTGGTAGTGCCTATTCTACCACATTTGCATCATGGCACATTCAGAAGGCTCTCGCTTGGAGGAAGATCAACCATAGTATTTACCCTCTCCATGCTTTTCTAGGATTTCTACAACGCTAGACTGAATCGTACAAACACTGACCAAGTTGAGTGTGGACAAGGGGACCAATATCCTCTGTGCAAGGGAAATACTTTGACTCATACTCACGGTTACAGCTAAATTAAATTGTGATGGTCTAGTCATATGAATATAATACCTTCATTGGCATCATTCCAAATATTTTCGGGGAGTAAAATGGAAGTACTCCTGAGGCCGGGCTCACATCCCTCACCCTAAAAAAAAAAAAGTAACCTAGTGGGGAGCCACGGCCAACAGCTAATAGGTCAAGGGAGCCCTAGGTTGAAAAAGTTTGGGAACCATAGCCCTAGGTGAAAGTGTAAATGTGGATGGGCAGTGTGTTAAAAAAGGATAGATAGTCCATTTGAGAATTTTACAGTTGTGGTAATCTACCTTATTAAAAAAGTGAAGAGAGGCTGCTCGCTGGTATCAGGATCCAGGAGAGCAATGCTCTACTCTATATCGCTGGTCAACATGTTTCATGCTATGTGTTCAAAGATACAATGCAATTCGTCAGGACGAAGAAAGTTGCTATCTACACACTGTGGTATGGGGAAGTGTTCTACCTATCACTGGATTCAAGGGCGGACAGTTAGTCCCGCCTCTTCTAGTGAGACTTAAATGGGGATGACAAAAAACAGGAGAGACACATGATGGTGAGTGACGTCATCAGCCCGGTCCATCAAACAATGGTTCATCAGATTAGTATAATACCAACCAGAATCAGGGGGGGGAGGATTAAAAAAAAAAGGTCTATAGACTCAAATGATAGTAATTAAAAAACAGCTGAGGACTGGTTCTGTGCAAAATGCAACATGTATATTACTGGAAGAAAGACTCAAAGTAAGGGGAAAGGTTCTCACCCTACTAGAGAAAACTGCTGGCTTCAACGGTCTTCTCTGTCACAAGCACCTCAGAAGTAGATGCCCTATTAAGAGAAGGCAAAATATAAATAAACTAAAACCTGTAACCAAGGTAGCGACTAGCTCGTGGTGAAGGCATGATGAAAACTAAGGAGGCTGTCTCCTCTGGGGTTAGGGGAGCTATGCTAACCCCATTTAACCGCTAACCTTATCAGGGCTAATCAGCAATAGCGTAGTTACTATGGTTGGTGCGGGGAGGGCTGGGTGCATGAAAGTAAACTGTAGCCGTGGTCGGAACCATAATGCCCCCGTTGTCCCCAACCATCCCACACACACACACTCAATGGAGGCAGTAAACAAACTACAGCGATCGGCACACAGCAAAAGGGAGCAGTGGTGAGTCCAGCACAACTGCCCTGTGAATGCCCCCTGTGAAGTAGCACGTAGTCCGATCATTTACACCCAAGTCAGGAAGACAACTGCTCTCGAACCCCATAGTGGTCGAGACCACTGGCGCAAACACTTACCTGTCCATAGTCGGACACACTTTGTGAACCAGGGAAGCTGGAGCGGGGATTAGATGCAGCCGCTGCGTTTATATCGGGCTGCACTTCCTCAATGCTCATATTCACGTGTGGTGGGCGGTGGGAGGGTGTTCAGTACATGCGTCGCAAGTCGCGCTGCGAGAGTGGGCTCGCACGCATAGGTGGAGCTCTCTAGTCTGTAAGGAGGCCATCTTGGAAGGTCCAGGTGAGGGTCTCCTCAGCAGTATAGCGAAATATGTGGGTGCTATTAATAAGCCAGGTGACGTATGTGGGTGTTAATATTATTATGCTCAGTGACTTCCCACTGTGAACATGAGGAAAAGGAGAGGGCTATTGCCTGGAATCAGTGCACAACGGTCCCAGGTCTTACTCCCCCAGAGGTGCAGCTTAGGTTACCAAGGTGGTACTGTGTCCCCAGTCCATGGCAGGACAGGGCTGGACAGCGACAGTTAGTGTAATGAGGACCCCAAGGGTCAAGTTGTAAGACTGGAGGCAATATCAAGACCGTGAGAGATCTATTGGTATGTGCCCATAGTATCCCCCTAGTCTCAGGTGGAAGGATACAGGGAGGCCGGTGGTAGTGCCAGAGTCTACAGGACCCCTATCCTGACTAGTGTAGACACTGGGGTGCCCACAGTGGAGACCCGAGGTAGACGCCCCTAGAGGGGGGTAGGGGTAGTCACCAGGTTCCTTGCCTGCAAGCTGCTTTATGCATCAAATTGTCCTCGTGATATATCGGGGTATACCCGAATCAATAAGGCATACTGTGAACCTAGTTAAGGGTGTGTTCGCTAAAGTAGCCCACAGGATGCTGTCATTAAGGCCCTTGCACTTCCAAAGTATTGATCTAATTCTTGTGGGTCTCTTTTTATCCTTTCTTAACGTCTTTGTAACTCTTTCCGTATACTTCCCTTCCTCCTTCTGGTTCCTGATTTACTGGATAAAGGCGCTCCTGTCTATATAGGGACCATTGGAAATTCTGCACCCAACCTGTCAAATTCAACATGATGAAATCCGACAGAAATGCTCTCAACTTAAATAGCCCCAAAAGAAACAGGGTTCTATCAGTCTAATGTAGCTGCCCACCTTAAAATTTCCATCTTCATATGGATCGACGCATAGGGCCCAATTACGAGTTTGGTGGTCCTAGAGCGGGCCGCCATGCCACGGCCCCACTCCAAGACCGCCAAACCAGTATGCGCACCGCCAGCCGGATTATGACATTTTCAGTCACTGGCAGGTGGTTCTTTGGTGTTCCCACAGCTGTGCCTATGAAATAGGCACAGTAATGGGACTGTCAAAGGCAGTACCTGCATGGTGCAGGTACCGTGGTGCACGCACACCGTGGGGCACATGTTGCACCCCATGGCCTAGAGACAACCTATTTGTTTCATCTCTGCCACAGTTTTCTTGGAGGAGGAATCGCCATGAAAACCGTGGCGTAGAGGAAACTCGAAAATGCTTGGCAGTACCAAGTCGGTCCTGCCAAACATATTGCGGCCTCAAGATCGCCACGCCACCTCCAGGGATCTATGATCCCTGGCGGTGACAGCAGTGCAATAGCGGTCCGACAGCCAACTTGTAATGGGGCAGGTGGACTGCTGATGTGGCGGTGGCTGGACCGCCATGCCACCGTGAGTCTGGCGGTCTGCGAACTGCCAGACTCATAATCAAGCCCAGAGTGGGTAAGTGGCCGCTTGTCAGACAGCTACTCACGTTCAGCCAGTCTCGTTGTTTTAGCTAACACCACTTTGCATGACAGATTTGTAAACGCTTGCTTATGAGAAAAAAAGATGAACTAAATGTAACTTGTGCCAAAACTGCCTCCAAAAAAAGAATCTACAAAAAACTGATTTTGAATCCTAATCCTCTATTTGAAACAATCAAATGCAATAAACAATGTTATGGACAGACATGTATAAATCAGAAAATCAGCTCATCAACTCCTGTAAATCATAAGCAAAAACCAAGTCCAACAATCTACGATGGTTAATTCTTTGTGCAGCTAAATTGCTTGTGGAGATCATCTCCACAAGCAATTTGATTGTTTCATCATATCCCCTTATATTTATTCACTGATCAATTTAATACAATATATTTTTTCAGATAAAATTACTTTTCCGTGTGCTTCTTCTTCCCTTTAAACATCATTGATTGTTTTCATCAAAGTGAAGTCTTGTAGTTATCCGTTGGATACATTAGAGTTAGATTTTTTGCTAACTAATTCATCAATTGACTATTAGTATATAGACAAATCAAATCCCTTGTAGAGACCCTTTACCTTAACTATTCATCTCCCAAGCCTACAAGGGTATATTGGGTTACTCATTTTCTCTTATGCTTAGAATTAGGTCATGTAAAATCAATTCGGAGAAAAAGGGTTAGGCACTGAAGTGCAGTAGACACTGAAGATCATAATACCTTTAGCCCTATATCCAAACTTCCATTCCAGGCCAAAGTTCTAGAAAACTGTGTACAAAACCAACTCTACCTCTTCCTGGAAGAACATGAGCTGTTAGACGGTCTGCAGTCTAGAGTCACACAGAAAGATACAACACTGAAATAGCAACACTAACAATAGTGGATAACAGATTATCTTACCTGCTCATCCTCCTGGATCTCTCTTCAGCCTCTCACACGGTAAACTGCAACTCACACATGAAAAATTTCAAAAAACAGAATGGACCTAAAAGACACCATCCTTAGATGAATCACATCATTCCTGGATAATGAGAGTTGCACCAAGTGGTTCAACAGGTCTCAGTCCTCTCACTGACACTATGCAACACATGCATGGAACCCCGCGCATTCACCCTGAAACAAATATCAGCTGCCATTCAGATGTTGAGGAGACACAACTCTTGCCCTCAGGACATTTCTTGCACTGCGGGCATACGTACACTGTCTCAGATTCTCAATGAGATTTCTCCTTAGTGTCCATCCATTATCTGCAACTAAACATGGTTAAAACATAGTTTCTTGTCATCTCACCCCAGGCTGCATCATACCGATTCAAAAGTGGCTGAGAGAGAAGTCCGTTCTCTACTGTCGCTCTCAAGATTCTTTGGTGACTCTGCAAAATCCTTGGGCTTCATCCTTGACAAGTGCTTGGATCTGCCAGGGCTCATCAGTAATATAATGAAGGGTGGACAGCTCCAAATTAGACTCAAAAATGTGTACTATGTCTTATGTCTTAATTTACCCAGAAAGCATCCACATATGACAATATGAATAAGGACTCTTGTAATGTTTAGTTTAAAAACACATATGGAATTTCCGAACTCCTAAAGCCTCTGCTTCAGGCCAAAAATCCAGAACTCATAAAAGGTGAGCCTCTTGACGTGGAGCCTGTTTTTACTTAGTTTTTTTTTACTTCTACACCTATAGGTACATTTCACCTAGTGTTTTTTGTAAAATACACTTTTACATTCCATACCCATGTGAGTAAGGTGAGGATAATCGTGCATATCCTTGTCCTGAATAAGGAGTCGCTGTACTCCGAAACATGTTGACGCACTTTTAGAGGTTGATATACCCTAATACGTATAACTGACAACCTCATCTTGCACCCCTTTTAACAATACCAGCCGAGGACATAATAAATATTTTTTCCTACGAGCCAGGTATTTTTTAACCTTCACTTTTTCACCTACCACTCACACTCCCTCTCACAGACACAAAAACATAGTTCACTATCAGTGCTCCTACGTATCCGTGAGTCGCAGCACGCCGTATCTCGTAGGGGGATGCGAAGGCCCAGGTGATGAAGCATGACACCAAGGGGCCTGTTGGTGTGTGAGGGGTATTTAAACAACACTGTGTGCTCCCCATCACTTTTAGGGATCACTGCCACCTTCTGAGTGGATTCTATTTTGTTTAAACGAATTGCCAGGGGAGACTGAATCCACTTCTTCCTCTCCCTCCCTCCTTTTGTTGTATTCAAGCCTGTTTTCACTTGCCTTTACTCAACCCACCTTTGCCTGCTATGTTTTTTTTATTCTTTCTGGTGATTGAATTGCAATTACAACTGGTTTCAAAATTGCCGAACGCTTGTCTCCTTCCGCTCAGAAAAATTCTCCTTGGTCCAGATGATAGAAGGTGGAAACATTGTCAACAGCATGAAAGAAATTTGTGCCATTTACCTGTGAAAACATTATGTTAATTTCCCTGAAATGTATCTGCTATAAGTTCTCTCTTAAATGAACTATTCCCAGCCTTGTCATCATTTTATATATACATTTTATATGTGATCCTTTTTAGGGCCACTTTTCTCCCTATTAGCACCCTGTATTCACGCTATACAAAGAGCTTATGTTTTTCCTTTTATTTATTATCAGTTGCACATCAATGACATGGCATGCAACAAATGTTTATATACACTTTTTATCTTTGTACTTGGCCTTGCCCTTTACGTTTTTTACATTCATTGTTATTATAGTGCACTCTAGGGATTGGCAAAGTACTTTATTTCAAATAATTCTGAAACTACATGGACATTAATGATTACAATTTCAAAATGAGGTGAGTATTTTCCTCTTGGTATTTACCAATTTAAAACGGATTTTTAGTTACAAAGTTGCGTTAAATGGGCTTTTTTGACATAACACCAATGTGCTTTTATTTTGTTTCAAAAGGGGGAAGTGGATTTGGGTGTGGAGTGGGTGGGGGACGAAGCAACAGGGAAAGAGGGAGGGAAGGACAGAAAAATGCAGATGGGGTGAGAAGGACAAGCAATAGACAATGGGTAGCAGAAAGACACCAGAGGTTGGGTGACCGGAGAAGCACATGGACAATGGGAAACAACCTTTACAACGCAGGCATTACTTCGCACTACCTTTATATAGCAGTCATTACATCACAGCATCCAATACAGCGCATGTCATTACAACGCAGCCATTACATTGCATGTCACTATAACGCATGTCATTACAATGCATGTCACTATAACGCAGGCATTACATTGCAAGTCAAAACAACGCATACCATTACAATGCATAGTACCCTTACACTATCCAACACTTACCCTACTGTTGCACTCACTGGAGTTGGAATAGTAATTTTTACCCCTACACTATCCAACGCTTACCCTACTGTTGCACTCACTGGAGTTGGAATAGTAATTTTTACCCCTACACTATCCAACGCTTACCCTACTGTTGCACTCACTGGAGTTGGAATAGTAATTTTTACCCTTACACTATCCAACGCTTACCCTACTGTTACACTCACTGGAGTTGGAATAGTAATTTTTACCCCTACACTATCCAACGCTTACCCTACTGTTACACTCACTGGAGTTGGAATAGTAATTTTTACCCCTACACTATCCAACGCTTACCCTACTGTTTCACTCACTGGAGTTAGACTAGTAATTATTAACCCTATACTATCCAACACTTACCTTAAATGCAATGTAATGGTATGCATTGTAATGCTATGTGTTGTAAAAATATAATGTGTTGTAATGGAATGCGTTGTAAAGTTAGTTTCTGAAAATGCAGTGTAATGGCATGCTATGTAAAAGAATGTGTTGTAAAGGATGTTGCGATGTAAAAACTGCGTGGTAAAGGCATGCATTGTAAATGTATGCATTGTAACGTCATACATTCGTGGAGAAGCAAATGGACATTGGATGGTGGGTGGGCAGTGATGTGGGAGAACATGGATAACTGAAGGGGGGAGGTGATCCAAGAATGGTAAATGAGGTAAAAAGGACAAGGGCAGAAAGAAACACGCAAGTGAGAAAGATCCACACAAAGTACCTAAGGGAGACAGCTAGAAAACACATGCACTCTCATGAAATGCTTAAGCAAAAAAGTGGACCAATGTACAAGTAGGCTGGTTCACCAAATACTGAAGTGCAGGGGATTCCAGGAGGAATAGCCTTATGAATATTTGTTAGTCAGGTCAGTACTTGGCAACAATCGCAATGATGGTGGCCTGCAAACTACCATGCTCGTGATTGTGTAAAGAAAAAAGGATAAAGAAAACAGAGAAGTGCTAGTGAAAGAGGTGTCGTCCTGTTCATAGGAAGACAAGTCCTATGACGGAAAGAGAGAGCCGCCGACAGCAAGAGAGGGACCTCTGACGCACTACAGAAATAAACTCCCCCTGACAGCAATGGAGGTACTTCTTAAAGATCATGAAAATATGTGCAGTCCGACCACAAGAGAGGTATTTCCTACTGGGCACTGACACACACACTTGTGACAGCAAGAGAGATGTATTTTGCTGACCGCAGAAATATATACGCTGTCACTGCAGGAGAGGTACTGCTCATTAAAACCCTAGATAAATAATTGCCTTCACTTTCTCTGCCCTTTCCTTGAAGAAATATGGCTCAGTCCGTCACTTGTTTCCATCACGTGACATCTGAAGGCATCTGTTGATTATAGTCTGTGGCCCAAATTCCTGCCAGGCCATGGGCCTGCAATTATAAAGACCTCGCTCTCCGCCAGGGCCCTAAAAAGGGCTTCTGAAAATTACAAATTGCTTCGACTTGAACAGATTAGCCAAAGCGTGCTACAATTTCGAGAACACTTTGTACGAGGCGCTCCCAGCCCGCCTTCCACAAAGGCATGCTCATCGACTCCCCATTACCGCGGCGCGAGGAATCCGCGCCCTGCGGATTACGTTCCCAGGACGCTGGCATCCTGGCCGTCCCGCCCGGCTTTCATTCAGCGCTTTGAAACGAGATGTTTTCTAGAAAGTCGATACTTTAATATTTGCCCAACTGCAAAATAAGCCAGCGCATTTGCATACTAAGAGCGTGTGTGTGCGCGCGAGCTGCTACTTTGTGAAGTTTGGAGAGGGGGGCACTTGAGCGGTGGGCACGTCAAAGGCGCTGCGTGAGAATGGGGACCCTCCTCGGGGGAGGTGGGGGGCCGAAGGGGCTCCTGGGGCTGTCCTTTGTACCCGAGCTCCTGTGAGGTGCAAGGTTTAGGGCATGGAGATTAGATCTACCCAAGAGCATTAGGTTAACCCTGCCACTATTTCCCAGAGAAGATGCCCCTTGTGCCCAAGGAAGTGAGATTTAAGATGGCCCAGTCAAACCATCACCACTGCTAGACATATTTATTTTCCTTGTTATAGAGCGCAAGAAAACCGAACAGGTGTCACAGGCTGGCGCCTAAGTATCATAAGGAAAATATTGTCCTAAATATTGTTTGCAAAAATATTGCCCATTGAAGTTAACAATAGAAGTTTTACACCCCCTGGGGATGCCATTTTTGTACACAATGTTTAGGACACAATGTTTCTGTTAGACAATATTTTTCTAACGATATTCTGACATGCAATCTGTCAGCGTTCTGCACAGAGAACAACTTTGATATGCATATCTCATACAAAGAAACAGAGAATGCATAAAGCAATAAGAGGTATATTGTTAGAGGCGTCAGCCGAACACAAGCGGTAGGGACAAGGAGGGATGAGCTCGAGTAGCGGTCAAAGAGAGTGCGGTAGTAGGCTGAGAGAATCAAGGATGGTGGCAAGGTGAAACGAAGAGGAAGGGAAGAAGGTTGGTGGGTCATGAGAGGCGCCAGAGAACGAGGAAGTAAAGTTTATATAGGTGTGTGCCTAGTTTCCACCAGAAGTGAAGTAAGCAGTCCAGACATCTGAGTTCTTCATGAAGTGAGTACCATGGTGCTGGGGCCTTTCTGGAGAACGCCTGATTTCAGGGTGTTTGGTGGTTGAATGTTATTTCAAGTCTCAACAGTCTTTGTTCCTGAGAACCTTAGTTCCACCAGACTTTCAATGTGGTTAGGGTGTATTTTGGTGGTTTCCTGAGGAACTCTCAGAATGTTATGCATGCTGTTTATAAACGGAATACTCGTCTCCTTCGCTAAGGGCGGGTGAAATGCAATCCATTTTTGTCCTGGAGAGTAGCCTGGCTACAGCGTTGAGAATCACTGATGCGCTCTGCCTGCTTTTGTTGCTCTCAACAAGGTGGCATACAGTTATTAAGGCAGGAAGAACAAGCTCTTACAGGGCAAGTCTGAAGTTGGATGATTGTAGTAGTGGTTTTAGTGCAGCCTTGCTATGGTGGCTTTCACTGTATAATCCATTTGCGAAGAGATCGTTGATTGAGCGTTGAGCCAGACACCCAGAGGTTTTACTTCAGAAGCTTGTTAAGGATTACATCAGACTTAATGAAGTTTAGATAGCTAGTTTTCACAAATAGTGATTATGTTTTACCTGAGCACAATTTAGAAAAAAAAATTCCAGCATTTCTAACTGTTGCAGAATTTTTCAATTAAGAAAATTGAGGCAGAGGGAGATAAAGAAATTTGCCTGAAATCCCACAGTTTAGTCAGGTGGGTTAGCTGGAATTAGAATTTTGATATTCAGGTTCAATTTAGGAAAATGTATTCACTAAAAACATATTATCAATTCACGGTGCTGGCTTTGCTGTTTGTAAGTATTGTGGCCCATTGTGCACTCATGAGCATCCGTCTTACAGATGATATAGTAAAGACATTCCTCTTTTAAACATAAAGCCCCAATATACAACACCTTTGCGCAGGGTATAGTTGGCCCTGGCCTCTTCCCATGGGGGCTTAATCACCAATGCAACCCGGACAGCAACTGGTTGTTCCCCTATGTCAGCAGTTCTTAACCTTTTGACTTTTGTGGACTTCCACTGAAACATTACTGGAATTCACGGATCCCTTTGAATCATGTTTCGATTCTGGAGACTGCCACACCACACCAGTGTAAGAAATGTATTTCATTTGAACCTCAAACCAATACACAAAAATAGAGAAATACATATACATCAAACAAATACACAAATGGTGAAATATTTGATTTAATTCACAGAAATGTAGAAAAATCGAAATTTTAATGAAAAGGTTGGAAATTTTCTAAATTCGTTTTTCAATTCCTAAAAATGAAGCAATATGCTAAACTCTAGCAAATCTCTTTGTTTTTACTCCTGGCGCATGCTCTCCTTTAGTCAGAACCTATCAGTACTTCAGTTGAGTCTCCCAGTTGGCCAACTTGAACCTGTTTGCATTACTTATACTGTTACCACAAACTAGGCTAAGGATACCAGCTCAGGTTTTAGAATCCAATTTCAAATATTTTCGCACATACAGAACTTTTTTTTATGTTGAATTTAACATTTTGCTTATTTACTTATATTTATTATACTAATCAGTTAAAATTGTTAAATCTTCTAAACAGTTGCAGGCCCCTGAGTAGGCACTGCAGGACTCCCACCGGTTAAGAATCACTAAGCTATGCTTTTGGGTTGAAGCTCTCTTTAGCAGAATAAAGCAAGCAGCATGTCCATGCTGTTCCCGGTGGCAATGGCAAAGACGTCTTGTTGGAGTATATCTGTGCAGCTCTTCAGTACAGGGTCCTGGATGACAGATCATTATGTACTATTTGCGGATGTATGACATTACATCGCATACTAATACCATGCATGCCATTACAACGCGAATATTAGTACGCAATGTCAATGACATCGCATGCCATAACATCGCATACTTTTACCACGAGTATGCTTTTACCACGCATGCCATTACAACGCAAAGGCTTGCATGGTAAAGCTATACTTGTGGTAAAAGTATGCAAGGTAAGTAACATCCCTATCCCTACACCAACACAACAGACTACTCCCACCCTACACTGCCCCAACCCAAAAACACTGCCACACTACTACACTACCCACACTACTCCCACCCTTACACTACCCTAATCCACTACTACACTACCCACACTACTCCCACCCTTACACTACCCTAAACCCTAAAACACTACTACGCTACCCACACTACACCCACCCTTACGCTACCCTAAACCCTAAAACACTACTACGCTAACCACACTACTCCCACCCCTACACTACCCTAAACTGTAAAACACTACTACGCTACCCACACTACTCCCACCCCTACACTACCCTAAACCCTAAAACACTACTACACTACAATTACACAATTCTCTTCCTGAGCAGTTACTAAAGCATTATCTTAGAATTAATCCACAAAAAAAGCATCCAAATTATATCTGAACAAATCAGAAGAAATGAATCTAAAAGATAATCATTTTTGCGTTGTGATTAGAAGTCTTTCTTGATGGAACGTGCTCCTATCAACCGCAACAAAGACAATTAATAGTTCATACATATGTAATGCTCACATTTAGGGCCATTACTATTGAAGCAAATATCTGTATAAAAGATATATTTACAAAAGGACCTTATTTACAATTTCTATCGTCATAAATCCTTTTCTCATATTTACAAACTAAAAGGTCATGGTTTCATGATTTCATAGGAAGATCATTGAAAAAGTTCTCAAAAGAGAGGAAATGATGTCAACATATGTGTAACATTCTGTATTTCTCATACTACACATGACTACAATTTAGGCAACCTCAAATTCTATTCTCTATAATCATATATTTGATGCTAGACTCACCGAATAAGTATCTTTTATCTATGATATTGGCGAAACCTCGGGTGATCAAACCTTGAATTTTCCTAAAGAATATATATAAAATTTTCAGTATCAAACATATACATCCATTAATAATTATTTCAATAACCCAGACTTACTTCACCTATTGGTTTATAACTATCTCTTTTCTCAGGGTATATTGAGAATAACTCAATACTACCCTTATTATAACTTACACATGGTAGTGCAAAATATTTTATGTGATATATTAAGAAACAAGAGGTGCAAAATTTCTTAGTGATACCCGTTGTGAATTTCAGTTTCCTTATACCTCATTTTATTTCTTAGGTATCCTGTAGTCAAAGTTATAAATATAAACCAGGATTTCACTGCATTAGCCTGGAATCACACCTTTTAATAAAGGGCTACTATAGGTTACTTCAGCTAACACACTCGTATTAGACGGGTTTCAACAATGAGAGACCAGGTGTCCTGAAATCAAATTACCGTTCAGGTGGTTATCTAGGGTTATATTTATAGACCGGGATATCTCAGTATTAACATTGGACCACACTTATTAATAAAGGACCCCTCTAAGTTACTTCAGCTGACATGCCCGTATTAAGCGGATTTCAGCACAAATAGACGAACATTAGCATTTAATCACACCCATCAATAAAGGGCCCCTCTAGGTTACTTTAGCTGACATGCCCTTATTAAGCGGATTTCAGCACAAATAAATGAACAACTAACTCCCCATTGTAGACAGATTTCAAAAGTATTACAAAATTCAAAGTTAACATTTTATATCTCCTGCCCCTCGCACAATAACATTAAAATTGTAACTACAGAAAGCAAGTTTAAAATCAGATAATACCTCCGTTATTTATGAAATCCACAAAGTTCCAGATTCTCTCATGTATCGGAATCTCAAAGTCGAATTGTCACCTTTCCTTATATTTTCTACAAAAAAGAGTTCATATTAGAACTAAAGTAATATTAACTGCCTAATGACAAAGTAATTACATTCTCCTTTTAAGTCTTACCGGATAAATCGTGAGAAACCTCGGTATATGGGAATCTTGGCGTACTCGGCGTCTAGCGTCGTCGCCATCTTTGTTAGGGTTATTTATACTATGGCACTATTACGAAAGGGAGAAGGGGACTAGCTATTTTCAAAAATCAAAATAGTAGACGATATAACACAATCGAGCTATTTTATCACTTAGTTTTTAGATTTATATTAATACAGCGCCCGTCATCGTCATATATTTAATTTATATATCATATATTGTATCGAATATGTAATTTCGATTATTGGTGTTCCCATTCCAAATATGTATTATTTTAATACATAAAATAAAAAAATAGCATTTAGTTTAAGGTGTAATATTCACCTCAGTCGATATCAACATATATTCAGATCTGTATAATCTGTTTAAAGCTATAGTCTTATCGTATCTATTGGGGCGCCATTCAGAGCTTCGGTCATATCGTATCTATTGAGGGCGCCATCTTAACGTGGCTATGCATCTCAAGGAAATACATTATGTGTCATATGAAATTATCGAAATATCTGTATCTTCTAATCTGGACTACCTATTTAATGTATTTCCGAAGGGTAACTAATATTAGTAGTCAGTTATATTTACTCCACATACAGTTGTATACATCTTATATTTTATATATTATCGATCTATTCCCTATTGAAACTCTTTTATTTTATAAACAATCGATCTATTCCCTATTACTAACTACTATCTTGTTAACTATTTAAAAAGCACTATTAATTATATCATTCCGTCGCCCTGTAAAGTTATGAAACTGAGTAATCTAGTGCGTTTCATGGGTGACATACCTCAATATTCAGTAACAATAAATTGACAATTACCATTTTCAATTTCATTGCTCTTTGTGCTATACTCTATATAGATGTTCCTACTCTCTCCACATTCAATATTCCGAAAGTCATATATATATATCTATTCCCTCTAGTCAAGCTAGTTACAGTCTAGCATCAATATTGTTTTGAGATTGCGAAAATATGTACCCAGGAGGAATTACTTATATAATAATTCTCAGTAAAGAAGTTCAGGTGAGGGCATGTTATCTCTGAATCCTGTTAACTCCTCATTGGTGCATCTCTTATTAACCTATAAATTCCACATTAGGGTATCTCATCACCCCAAGAAATATTGCATTTCATCATCAATGTTGATCCCGTGAGTAACTGCCCGCAACCTGATGATCCAACGTACTTCAGCCTGTCTCACTTTGAGCTCTCTATTCCCTCCTCTTATATTAGATGGGATACTCTCCAATCCATGAAACGAGAAGCTTTTATTGGGACAATTTAATGCATGCAGTCCTATGGGGTATTTCTGGTCCATATTTTTAAAAGCTCTATAATGTTCCGCTCTACGTTCTTTCATACTTCTTTTAGTGCTCCCTATATAGATCTGCTGGCATTTGCATATTATTATATAAACTACATATTTTGTTGTACAGTCTATATGTTGTCTTATATAATATTTTTTGGATCCATTATATGCAAATTCCTTTTTATCTGTAAATGCCATTCTGCACAGGCTGCAATTATTGCATTTAAATGAGCCAATGTTATGTTTGTGTAGCCAGGTTGGTTTTGATATCTTATCTCTTAGGTAACTAGGGCTAGTAATGTTACCCAAAGTTCTACCTTTTCTATATGTTATACCAGGATTTTTAGATATATACTTCTGTAATAATATATTAGAAGTTAAGAGATGCCAGTGACGTTTTAGGATACCATATATTTTATTGGACCATGGGTGATACGCCGTAATGAGTTTAACAGGAATTATTTTATTCGGATCCTTAATCCTAGTTTGTAAAGTATCTAACCTCCTTAATTTTTTTACTTGATTTTTAGCTTTCCCAAGTACTTGTGAATCATAACCCCTAAATAGAAATCTCTTTTCCATATCGTTCAATGTATCCATAAAGTCAGTATCTTTAGCACAATTCCTCCTTGCTCTATAGAATTCACCATAGGGAATTGCATTTATTTGTGTTCTAGGGTGAGCACTTTCCGCATGTAACAAAGAGTTACATGAGGTCTCCTTTCTATGCATTTTACCTAATAACTTATCACCCTCTACAAATAATTCCACGTCCAAAAAAACTAAAGTTTTTGCATTATAATTCATGGTGAATTTGATATTAAAGGTATTATTATTGAGGAAGTCAAAAAACTCTTTTAGTTTATCCACTCCTCCTGTCCATATCAAAAGACAATCGTCTATATATCTACCATAATACATAATGTATTCTTGCCAAATCGCTCCCGGATGGCCCCAGATATGCACCGCCTCAAAACGTCCCATGAAGAGACAGGCCAAGGACGGCGCAAACCTGGAGCCCATTGCCGAGCCACATATTTGCTGATACCAATCTTTTTTAAACATGAACACATTTTGTTCCAGAATAATCCTCGCCAAATCCACCAACATATTGGAGTGATCTAGCAATTCCGCCGGTCTTTTATAGAGGTAATATCTTAGGGCTTCTAATCCTAATTCATGCGGTATATTTGTATATAAAGCAACCACGTCTATTGTTACCAATAACATGGTGTCCTCCCAGGATATATCCTCAATAATATTCAGTATATGTTTGGTGTCTAGTATTGTAGATGGCAGGTTGGCTACATAAGGTTGAAGATAAGTGTCCACAAATTCTGATATTTTTTCTGTTGGTCCTCCCACCCCAGATACTATAGGTCTCCCCGGTGGTCTGGTGGCGTTTTTGTGGATTTTAGGCAGACAATATAGACAGGGAAAATTAGGTTTATCCACTGTCAAGTATTTAAATTCATCCTCATTAAGTAATCCAGCCGAATACCAGAATTTCAAATTGTCATTGATAAGTTTAGTTATCTTAAAGATGGGGTTGTTAGGGAGTTTTCTATAAAACTCTACCTTACCTAATTGCCCTAGTATTTCATCCTCATCATATTTCCTATCCAGAATTATTATGTTTCCCCCTTTATCAGCTCTCTTTATTACTATTTCTTCATTAGATGTTAGTAATTTCAATGCTTTGCGTTCGCCAATGGTTAAATTATCCATGTGTCTCATAGTTCTTACATCATTAACTTTGCCTTCCACTTTATCCAGATCATTAAGGACCACTCTGTAAAATGCATCAATGCTATTCCCATTACTCAATTGTGGCGTCCATTAGGATTTTGATCTTAGACCACTATCTATTGTTTCATTAGTATTATATTCCAAATCTTGCAATACCTTATGCATTGTGATAGGGTCTTCCTCATTCTCGGTAATGGATAGTAACAAAGCTGTATCTCTAATTTCCTGTATACAAAGATCGCAGACAACAATGTCTGGTGTACATTTTTTATTAGGGTTTTCATCAAAGGCAAAAAATTGTTTAAGTTTTAAGTTCCTTATGAATTTATACAGATCAATCTTAACATCTGTTAAGTCACATGATTCCATTGGACAAAAGCTCATGCCTTTACTTAAGACTCTGGTCATATCATCAGTCAAGGAATAGCTAGATAAATTGACAATTTGAATGGAATTGACATTTTCATCTATTGTTTGGATTTGTTCCAGGATCGGGTATTTACTCTGTCTCTGGGACCTGCATTTCCCTTTACCTCTACATCCTCTCTTAGTCTTCCTCTTGCTCCATTCCCCTCTTTGTTCCCTATCCGGATTCTTTGGACCTCGCGCAAAAAATTACTGCTAGTTGAAGTATTTGCCGGAGTTTCTGTGCTTACTTCGTCTGTTCTCAAAGAGACATTACTAGAAGAGGCAGAACTTATACCACTAGCTAGAGAGATCTTACTACCACTCCGTTGCATATCATTTTTGACTAAGATATCACATTTTTTGGCAAAGGTAAAAACTCTTCCATTTCGGTAGTCATTCTCATCCCTCTTCAACTTCCTTGCCTTTTTGTCCTTAATCTCTTCCTCATATTTACTCAAAATCCCTTCTAGGATAGAGTAATTTTTCTTAGTGGTATCTACAAGTTTTAGATCATCAATCTCTTTTTCTAGTAGATCTACCTGTTCTACCGCTTGCATTACTTTCCGGTCACAATTCTCAATTAATATATTCATTAGTCTCATGGAATTCCCTGTCAATCTTTTTCCCATATTTGTAACAGATCTTCCTCCAGATCATCATATGTGGGAAACAGGTTAGAACGAAGACCCCTAGGTATTCTTTCCAACCTGATATATTCTTTAAGAGTCGCTCCGTCCCACCACTTGGTGATTTCTGTTTTCTTTAACCGTTCCAGTCTCTCAAATTTCTTTTTCAATCCTTCATTTACCCTGGATGTACTTTGAGTGACTGCTCTATTAACTGAAATTCCTGCATTTAGATTCTTAAACATATCTTCTGCAACTTTACTCCGTTCTGATCAAGAACACATTGTCACTTATTTGTCTTTATATATATTACACTAATAGCTGCAGACCCCACAAAATACAGATTATTTTATCGAACGGCAAGAGGGGTTCTTTGCGCTTATAGTGTTATTATTCAATGGATATTTAATCAGGCTTAGTATTGCTCAAAGGCTGAGATACAGTCCCTGCCACAACTGTAAAAATAGACAAATAAATCTGTCTATATAATGAACATTTACACAATTCTCTTCCTGAGCAGTTACTAAAGCATTATCTTAGAATTAATCCACGAAAAAAGCATCCAAATTATATCTGAACAAATCAGAAGAAATTAATCCTGTATATTTAAAAAAAACTTCTTCTTTATTTTCTTCTTTCCAGTCACTCAGTACTTTTCCTTCTTTTTTGCTTTGCCTAATACAGTATCATAAATACAATACTAAAAAAAATCTAAAAGATAATCATTTTTGCGTTGTGATTAGAAGTCTTTCTTGATGGAACGTGCTCCTATCAACCGCAACAAAGACAAAGACAATTAATAGTTCATACACTACTACACTACAACACTACCCACATTACTCCCACCCTTACACTACCCTAAACCCTAAAACACTACTACGCTACCTACACTACTCCCACCCCTACAATACCCTAAACCCTAAAACACTACTACGCTACCCACACTACTCCCACTCTTACACGACCCTAAACCCTAAAACACTACTACACTACAACACTACCCACACTACTCCAACCCTTACACTACCCTAAACCCTAAAACACTACTACGCTACCCATACTACTCCCACCCCTACACTACCCTAAACCCTAAAACACTACTACGCTACCCACTCTACTCCCACCCCTACACTACCCTAAACCCTAAAACACTACTACACTACCCACACTACTCCCACCCCAAACACTACCCTAAACCGTAAAACACTACTACGCTACCCACACTACTTTCAACCCTACACTACCCTAAACCCTAAAACTAATGATTTACTCAGAGAAGTGAATGAAGTTTCTATTCAATTAGAAGAAATACGTATAGAAACAATCTGTTTCTAATTGATCTGCACTCTTCCTAGGGTTCGGTGCACCGGTCCCACACAACTTAAAATGATCTAAAATAAGCCCATGTTCCACAAATGAGTGCTGGAACCCACCTACTGTAAGCAGCAGCACAAATGAGTCATTGCTTGCAGTGGTCGAAGTAGGGGAAAAAAGTAGGGGAACTGTGGGCAGAAATTCAGAGGGCAGGAATAACCCAAGGATTGGATCAGTGGGCAGAGTCAGAGGCGTGTCAAAATGCGCAAAAACATCCCAATTTTTAGTATTTGTTTGGCATTTCACTGCCCAGTTACAGCTTATTGTGTTATTTCATTTAACCAACAGATACACGTGATTATTTAAGGTTTAATATGAGTTATTGATATTAAAATACATTCACAAAGTGGGATACATCACAGAATGTCCCAAATACGCTTCAAAGTGGAAGCACAAGCCATTTGTCTCCGAGCCATAGATTTTCTGTCATCAGGACTTTTCCCTTTTTCCACAAGAGCAGTTCAAGCATGAATGGCAAAATATCCTAGTTTGCCAATGTTTTCTTAACAATTATGGCTCTGCCATATTTGCCACATTATACAAGATCTGCTGCATAATCTGACAATTTTAACTAATAAATTGTTTGTAGCTCAAATGGATCACAAATTACTAAACAATGTGACTTGTGTTGCTGCGAATTGGAAGGTCCTTTGCAAAGGTTGACTGATCACCTTTTTCACTGCTGCATTTGTACGTTACACTGGTTCCAAAGCAAAATCTTTCCATGTGTACAAATGTCAAAATAATAAAATATCAGAAAATATACTGCCTAACGCTGTAGCCTTTTTTTTTGCTGCATAATTTAGTCAACACTACGGCATAATTTTGACCTCCTTTGCTTCGTAATTCCAGCAGGCAGTATATGTTAAAAGTGATTGTGAATGAAGCAGAGAGACTGCGAAGTTTGTGAACTTAGTTTGGTGTACGTGCAAATCCTGCATTGCTGATCCCTGGTGAGTTGCAGCTACTACTGCTGACACAAAGTCAATGGAGGTACCATTGGGCGAGGTGGAATGGCCACAAGGGCAAGGCCAGCTTTAGCGCTAGTGGCGCCCTGTTCAACAATGTTTGTTAGTGCCCCCAAAGACCACCTCTGCCATCGATTCCCTCACTACCACCCTTTAACAGTGTCCTTCAAGTCTCCATAACCACACTCTCTCTGAGATGCATTTAATTGGATTTACAGCACCACTCATACCAGTGTAGGGTGTCAGAGCACCTTACATTACACACATGACAGAGACAATACATATATGTGTACATATACATGTATACAATACATATATACACATATATATACATACATAATACATATATCTACATACATAATACTATATATACATATATACATGTATACAATACATGTGTAAATCACTGTAAAGAAAATTTTACATAAGACTAAGGACTACAAGGAGTATCAATCACCTACCCATACTAGTAGGCCGTATAGTTTAATAGTGATTGGTCTGGAGAAACACAAACTTGGGGGTTCTCTTTAATAATCAGAATTGATTTCTATGTTTTTGCAACATAAAGATAATCAAAGACTGGAGGAACAAAACATAATGCTCTAATTGAAACCTTGCAGTTTGTATGCAGCTCTTAGATGACAGTTAATAGCTCACTGTCCTATGTTAGGATTCTAATTTATAAACTGCAAGTAACTAAAGGATCTCTCTGAAAAAAGCAGTAATACACTGACCTATTTACATTATGTGCACTTTTTGATCTGCATGGCACATGTTCTTTTCAGCAGGCACATTAACCTTATGCGCTACCTTTCAATGAGTCAAAACTTCCACTAGACAAAACTCTGATCTTTCTCTAGGAAGAACATTATCACCGGAGTAATCATTACATTTTTATTGTTGCCGAAAAAGCTGGAGGTCAGGAAGGAGGCAGCAAGCACTTTTAAAACCATAGCACTCTTGCAAACATGATGCCTCCACCCAAAGTCATATTTACAACAAGGGGTGGTGAGGGACAGAGTCTCTGAATTAAGCAGAAAGCTCTCACCCAGTCAAGAGATCAGGGCTAGATCCAACACCGTTTTTTAGCTCACTGCACCATCCCAGTTTCAGAACCTGGCTGTATGCAAATTAGTCTGTTCCTGTCCCAGTGCATGATGGGAACAGGGCAAACCAAACTACAAAAGCCAATTCTTACACTGGGAAGGAAACAAGCTCCCGGGGACCGGTTTCTGGCATTACAGCCGTCTTCGGCCCGGTTTGCTTGAATCCTGATGGTGCAATGAGCAAGGGTCTCACATCTGAGAATACCCTTCCACGCTTAGGGTGGACAAAAATATTTACAACAAGGGGTGGTGAGGGACAGAGTCTCTGAATTAAGCAGAAAGCTCTCACCCAGTCAAGAGATCAGGGCTAGATCCAACACCGTTTTTTAGCTCACTGCACCATCCCAGTTTCAGAACCTGGCTGTATGCAAATTAGTCTGTTCCTGTCCCAGTGCATGATGGGAACAGGGCAAACCAAACTACAAAAGCCAATTCTTACACTGGGAAGGAAACAAGCTCCCGGGGACCGGTTTCTGGCATTACAGCCGTCTTCGGCCCGGTTTGCTTGAATCCTGATGGTGCAATGAGCAAGGGTCTCACATCTGAGAATACCCTTCCACGCTTAGGGTGGACAAAAATATTTACAACAAGGGGTGGTGAGGGACAGAGTCTCTGAATTAAGCAGAAAGCTCTCACCCAGTCAAGAGATCAGGGCTAGATCCAACACCGTTTTTTAGCTCACTGCACCATCCCAGTTTCAGAACCTGGCTGTATGCAAATTAGTCTGTTCCTGTCCCAGTGCATGATGGGAACAGGGCAAACCAAACTACAAAAGCCAATTCTTACACTGGGAAGGAAACAAGCTCCCGGGGACCGGTTTCTGGCATTACAGCCGTCTTCGGCCCGGTTTGCTTGAATCCTGATGGTGCAATGAGCAAGGGTCTCACATCTGAGAATACCCTTCCACGCTTAGGGTGGACAAAAATATTTACAACAAGGGGTGGTGAGGGACAGAGTCTCTGAATTAAGCAGAAAGCTCTCACCCAGTCAAGAGATCAGGGCTAGATCCAACACCGTTTTTTAGCTCACTGCACCATCCCAGTTTCAGAACCTGGCTGTATGCAAATTAGTCTGTTCCTGTCCCAGTGCATGATGGGAACAGGGCAAACCAAACTACAAAAGCCAATTCTTACACTGGGAAGGAAACAAGCTCCCGGGGACCGGTTTCTGGCATTACAGCCGTCTTCAGCCCGGTTTGCTTGAATCCTGATGGTGCAATGAGCAAGGGTCTCACATCTGAGAATACCCTTCCACGCTTAGGGTGGACAAAAATATTTACAACAAGGGGTGGTGAGGGACAGAGTCTCTGAATTAAGCAGAAAGCTCTCACCCAGTCAAGAGATCAGGGCTAGATCCAACACCGTTTTTTAGCTCACTGCACCATCCCAGTTTCAGAACCTGGCTGTATGCAAATTAGTATGTTCCTGTCCCAGTGCATGATGGGAACAGGGCAAACCAAACTACAAAAGCCAATTCTTACACTGGGAAGGAAACAAGCTCCCGGGGACCGGTTTCTGGCATTACAGCCGTCTTCGGCCCGGTTTGCTTGAATCCTGATGGTGCAATGAGCAAGGGTCTCACATCTGAGAATACCCTTCCACGCTTAGGGTGGACAAAAATATTTACAACAAGGGGTGGTGAGGGACAGAGTCTCTGAATTAAGCAGAAAGCTCTCACCCAGTCAAGAGATCAGGGCTAGATCCAACACCGTTTTTTAGCTCACTGCACCATCCCAGTTTCAGAACCTGGCTGTATGCAAATTAGTCTGTTCCTGTCCCAGTGCATGATGGGAACAGGGCAAACCAAACTACAAAAGCCAATTCTTACACTGGGAAGGAAACAAGCTCCCGGGGACCGGTTTCTGGCATTACAGCCGTCTTCGGCCCGGTTTGCTTGAATCCTGATGGTGCAATGAGCAAGGGTCTCACATCTGAGAATACCCTTCCACGCTTAGGGTGGACAAAAATATTTACAACAAGGGGTGGTGAGGGACAGAGTCTCTGAATTAAGCAGAAAGCTCTCACCCAGTCAAGAGATCAGGGCTAGATCCAACACCGTTTTTTAGCTCACTGCACCATCCCAGTTTCAGAACCTGGCTGTATGCAAATTAGTCTGTTCCTGTCCCAGTGCATGATGGGAACAGGGCAAACCAAACTACAAAAGCCAATTCTTACACTGGGAAGGAAACAAGCTCCCGGGGACCGGTTTCTGGCATTACAGCCGTCTTCGGCCCGGTTTGCTTGAATCCTGATGGTGCAATGAGCAAGGGTCTCACATCTGAGAATACCCTTCCACGCTTAGGGTGGACAAAAATATTTACAACAAGGGGTGGTGAGGGACAGAGTCTCTGAATTAAGCAGAAAGCTCTCACCCAGTCAAGAGATCAGGGCTAGATCCAACACCGTTTTTTAGCTCACTGCACCATCCCAGTTTCAGAACCTGGCTGTATGCAAATTAGTCTGTTCCTGTCCCAGTGCATGATGGGAACAGGGCAAACCAAACTACAAAAGCCAATTCTTACACTGGGAAGGCAACAAGCTCCCGGGGACCGGTTTCTGGCATTACAGCCGTCTTCGGCCCGGTTTGCTTGAATCCTGATGGTGCAATGAGCAAGGGTCTCACATCTGAGAATACCCTTCCACGCTTAGGGTGGACAAAAATATTTACAACAAGGGGTGGTGAGGGACAGAGTCTCTGAATTAAGCAGAAAGCTCTCACCCAGTCAAGAGATCAGGGCTAGATCCAACACCGTTTTTTAGCTCACTGCACCATCCCAGTTTCAGAACCTGGCTGTATGCAAATTAGTCTGTTCCTGTCCCAGTGCATGATGGGAACAGGGCAAACCAAACTACAAAAGCCAATTCTTACACTGGGAAGGAAACAAGCTCCCGGGGACCGGTTTCTGGCATTACAGCCGTCTTCGGCCCGGTTTGCTTGAATCCTGATGGTGCAATGAGCAAGGGTCTCACATCTGAGAATACCCTTCCACGCTTAGGGTGGACAAAAATATTTACAACAAGGGGTGGTGAGGGACAGAGTCTCTGAATTAAGCAGAAAGCTCTCACCCAGTCAAGAGATCAGGGCTAGATCCAACACCGTTTTTTAGCTCACTGCACCATCCCAGTTTCAGAACCTGGCTGTATGCAAATTAGTCTGTTCCTGTCCCAGTGCATGATGGGAACAGGGCAAGCCAAACTACAAAAGCCAATTCTTACACTGGGAAGGAAACAAGCTCCCGGGGACCGGTTTCTGGCATTACAGCCGTCTTCGGCCCGGTTTGCTTGAATCCTGATGGTGCAATGAGCAAGGGTCTCACATCTGAGAATACCCTTCCACGCTTAGGGTGGACAAAAATATTTACAACAAGGGGTGGTGAGGGACAGAGTCTCTGAATTAAGCAGAAAGCTCTCACCCAGTCAAGAGATCAGGGCTAGATCCAACACTGTTTTTTAGCTCACTGCACCATCCCAGTTTCAGAACCTGGCTGTATGCAAATTAGTCTGTTCCTGTCCCAGTGCATGATGGGAACAGGGCAAACCAAACTACAAAAGCCAATTCTTACACTGGGAAGGAAACAAGCTCCCGGGGACCGGTTTCTGGCATTACAGCCGTCTTCGGCCCGGTTTGCTTGAATCCTGATGGTGCAATGAGCAAGGGTCTCACATCTGAGAATACCCTTCCACGCTTAGGGTGGACAAAAATATTTACAACAAGGGGTGGTGAGGGACAGAGTCTCTGAATTAAGCAGAAAGCTCTCACCCAGTCAAGAGATCAGGGCTAGATCCAACACCGTTTTTTAGCTCACTGCACCATCCCAGTTTCAGAACCTGGCTGTATGCAAATTAGTCTGTTCCTGTCCCAGTGCATGATGGGAACAGGGCAAACCAAACTACAAAAGCCAATTCTTACACTGGGAAGGAAACAAGCTCCCGGGGACCGGTTTCTGGCATTACAGCCGTCTTCGGCCCGGTTTGCTTGAATCCTGATGGTGCAATGAGCAAGGGTCTCACATCTGAGAATACCCTTCCACGCTTAGGGTGGACAAAAATATTTACAACAAGGGGTGGTGAGGGACAGAGTCTCTGAATTAAGCAGAAAGCTCTCACCCAGTCAAGAGATCAGGGCTAGATCCAACACCGTTTTTTAGCTCACTGCACCATCCCAGTTTCAGAACCTGGCTGTATGCAAATTAGTCTGTTCCTGTCCCAGTGCATGATGGGAACAGGGCAAACCAAACTACAAAAGCCAATTCTTACACTGGGAAGGAAACAAGCTCCCGGGGACCGGTTTCTGGCATTACAGCCGTCTTCGGCCCGGTTTGCTTGAATCCTGATGGTGCAATGAGCAAGGGTCTCACATCTGAGAATACCCTTCCACGCTTAGGGTGGACAAAAATATTTACAACAAGGGGTGGTGAGGGACAGAGTCTCTGAATTAAGCAGAAAGCTCTCACCCAGTCAAGAGATCAGGGCTAGATCCAACACCGTTTTTTAGCTCACTGCACCATCCCAGTTTCAGAACCTGGCTGTATGCAAATTAGTCTGTTCCTGTCCCAGTGCATGATGGGAACAGGGCAAACCAAACTACAAAAGCCAATTCTTACACTGGGAAGGAAACAAGCTCCCGGGGACCGGTTTCTGGCATTACAGCCGTCTTCGGCCCGGTTTGCTTGAATCCTGATGGTGCAATGAGCAAGGGTCTCACATCTGAGAATACCCTTCCACGCTTAGGGTGGACAAAAATATTTACAACAAGGGGTGGTGAGGGACAGAGTCTCTGAATTAAGCAGAAAGCTCTCACCCAGTCAAGAGATCAGGGCTAGATCCAACACCGTTTTTTAGCTCACTGCACCATCCCAGTTTCAGAACCTGGCTGTATGCAAATTAGTCTGTTCCTGTCCCAGTGCATGATGGGAACAGGGCAAACCAAACTACAAAAGCCAATTCTTACACTGGGAAGGAAACAAGCTCCCGGGGACCGGTTTCTGGCATTACAGCCGTCTTCGGCCCGGTTTGCTTGAATCGGTACCGGTAAAGAATTGGCTTGGTAGTTTAGTCTGCCCTGTTCCCATGATGCACTGGGCCAGGGACAGACTGATTTGCATATAGCCAGGTTCTGAGCTGGGATGGGGCAGTGAGATAAATAACGGTGATGGATCAAGCCCTGATCTTTGGACTGGGTAAGAGTGGTCTGCTCAATTCAGACACTCTGTTCATCACCACCCCCTTTTGTAAATCGATTTTGGCCACTATAGGTGTGGCAGGGTATACTCAGACATGAGTCCCTTTCTCACTGCTCCATCAGGATTCAAGCAAGCCGGGCCGAAGAGGCTGAAATGCCAGAAACCGGTCCCCGGTAGCTTGTCTCCTTTCTGGTAAAGAATTGGCTTGGTAGTTTAGTCTGCCCTGTTCCCATGATGCACTGGGCCAGGGACAGACTGATTTGCATATAGCCAGGTTCTGAGCTGGGATGGGGCAGTGAGATAAATAACGGTGATGGATCAAGCCCTGATCTTTGGACTGGGTAAGAGTGGTCTGCTCAATTCAGACACTCTGTTCATCACCACCCCCTTTTGTAAATCCACCCAAAGTCAGCACATGGTGCAATCACACTGGTCGCACAGCCCTAGAGCAGGCCCTTCTCAAGGGTCTTCTTACCTCAGTGACAGAGTCACTGTTGCTCAATGGTGTGCTGCTTTATAGGCCTGCCTGCAAGACTGGATGTGAACGTCAGTATGGATTGTGGTGGACAGGCCTTCAAGGTTAACCCACAGTTGCTATGGCTAGGGTTCACCTGCTGGTGCTAAGACACCAGGGCTTCAAGGTCTTGCAGGACCTTCTAAGGTCTAGAATGGGAATGTGCTCCCTCAGGATAGTGGTCTGGTGGACTGGCCACAAAGGCTGAATCTGGTTCCCCAGTTCCAATTTCAGCAGCTATGACCATAGTGCCACATCGTCTCCCCCACTGATCACCATACTGCCCCAGTGAGAGAAACGTGCGCTACATTAAACTACAACCCAATTGTGCCCGCTACATACACCTGGATGCGCCTCAATTTAAATTGTGCACTAGTCAAGAGCAATATGCTGCCTACAAACAAAAGTAATAACATCCTGGGAAAAGCTAACACTCATAGGGAATGCAAAATTAAGTAAAGCATGTGAAATGTAAGCAGGTTACCTTAACGCTTTTTCACTCACTATTCAGAAATCTGTGAGTGCTTCTGCCTGAAAAGTTAAGGGCATGACTACAGGGACCGGAGTGGACCTGTGTCAATGTCTATTGCTTATATATATATATCCTTACAAAACATAAGCAGTATGGTATAAACAAAGACCACATCCGTGAACACAGAGCTATGGTACACATTTAATTTTCCAATCCACGCATTGCAGTACCTTCAGGCAGGGCCGGATTGGGAACCAAAACAGGCCCTGGCAATGTGCTCAGCCGGCCCCTCCTCCCCACTCGGGGGGGTTGGAGGTGGCGCCGAGGGCTTTTCTAGGGACGGTTTTCGGCTGATTTTGTTGCAGGTCCGATTTTGCAGCTATGCTGCAAAAACCGCCCTGTAACAAAATCGGCCCCCACCCTTGCGGCGCACCGTGGGATTGCCCGGTGCCCGCTATGGCCAGTCCGGGCCTGCCTTCAGGATTGGTGCACTAATACTCCACTCGAGGAAAACAATGCTGTTCAAAGAAAGACAAGAAAACAAAAGTAGCGCTTCACTGGTAAACTCTGTAAAGTGGCGCTAATGTGTTTGGGTGTGAATAAAATTAATCTGGCCACTTTGCTACCACTCTGTCTTGCTTTATTTAGTTAGTTAGTTATTTATTTTTCATATTTTGAAACTTTTATTCATGAGGCTGCACTTTAAAATAGAAAAATGTCAGAAAAAGACGACATTTCCAGCAAAAGTATTTTTCTTTTTTCGATCCATTTCACAGAAGAACAAATAAATCAAAAGAGTAACACCCTCCCCGTCCACCTGCGACAAACCCCGGACTTTCTGACCTTCAGGAGACTTCATAAGTAGCTGCTTCTTTCCCTTCCCCCCTTAGCGCCTTGAGACCCTCATGGATGAGTAGCGCGCTTTATAAATGTTTTGATTGATTGATTGATTGATTGATTGATTGATTGATTGATTGATTGAGGAAAGAGAGGGTGAGAACACATTCTTGAAGTCAGGGTTTTCAGTAAGTGAGGAGCTGCTAGACAGAAAGAGCGGGAATAAGAGGAATAAAGAGAGAAACTGGTGGGGACAGCTGAAGTAGCAGAGCAGAAGTGGACACTTGTATTCTCTGGTCAAGAAGGAAAAGACAGTCTTTTTCCTTCTTCGCCCACCCCGCCCATCCCCAAACGGCCACGAACACCGAGCCTCTATAGGCCGAACATCTATAGGCCTTAGCTATATCTGCCGTCCTGGGACTCATGTTCAAAATAAAAAAGTAGGGGAACGGAATTTATGGAATTAAAGAAGTAGGGACACACCGTGCCCTGCCAATCCCGCCCACTTTCGACCACTGATTGCTTAAGAGGCACATGAGGAAACCTTGACCTTGGTGACCAATGGTTTGCTTTCCAGTGCAGGTCTAAAATCTCCCCAGAGGATCGCCACCTTGAAGTAGTCAAGCTGTGTGTCTCAGTGACATGGAAAGCAATGCTGGCGGAAGCTTATGCTCCTGGCATGGCCACTCAGGCTACACAGGTCAAAGGGGAGAGACCAGGTGAAGCTTGATCAACTGGTCCTCTAGGTTGGGGGTTGGGCACAAGGATAATAACCTTGTCCTATTAAAGCATTTGTTTTGGAAACCAAAGCAAAAACTTCTAAATCTTCTGATTATGAGGGAATTCAAGAGTCTCTGTATGAGACATGCCTGATCAACAGTAGACAAAGTTGCAAGGAAACTACTGAAAGGAGGACCGAAGGTCTGAGTGCCAAGTGAAAGAACAGAATGGGATTCTGGAACATATAGACTATGCATGACACAGGAAAACTGGCTCAATTAACAGATGGGGTGCTACAACCTACACAGCCTGGGGGTCAGGCCAAAGAGCACCTGGATGAGAACTGTGGAAACAGAAATGAAGAACCTGAACCTCAGCTGAGGCCCTGTACAGAAACTTGCCCAAGAGTGACAGACAGAAGACTAGGCCCTTCATTGCTGCCCTACATGCCAGTCGGCATTACAGGCAGTAAGGAAGTAAGCTGGTCTGAAATGAACTAAGAGGCCGCTATCGTAAGTCACTTCCTTGCGCCAAGGTGTAAATCTATCCAGATATAACCTGATGGCTACACAACGAGCTGGACTCATGCTTTATGTGAGTTGCAGAACGCAGGACTTCTAACAACCCAGTTATGGGGATTAGCGATGCCACTGAATGCAACATTTACTTGGTAAAGTGGCTGGTTTTACAAATGCCTAATGATCCCTCTAATACAGTCATCATCACGCGGGGACACAGATTTGGCCCGTTCCGCTAGTGTGGCAGAGCGTGCCAGTTGCTAGCAGCCCTGAAAAGGGCTGGACCTCTGTCCATAAATCGATCCTTTTCGCCGGGTAGAACGGACCTGGGTGTCTGGCCCACATGGAAGAGGGTCATGAATATGAATGCTTATGCATGAACGCGAGCCTTACGTCGGGCGTCCAGCTGGCACGTCAGACTGGATTCATCACGTCCTCTGTAGCAGAGCAGCTCCTGCCCAGAAGATGCAGTCTGGATGTCAAAGCACGCGAAGACAGAACAACTTGAAAGTGAGGGCGGAGGGCGTGTGAGGGAGCATTAAAGTATTTAGCATAAACACCAGACATACTTATGGAAGGCCAGGAGCAAAATCCAGCCTTTAATAACTTCCTGAAGCGCCACATTGCGGCGGAGGTCGGGGAGGGAGGTATTTCAGCACGCATAGCTTTGTCTAGGCCCGAAAAAGCCCTCCTGCCACCCATTCATGCTATTCTGGCGAGGGCATTTAGAGCACCAGGCATGCGGACATCTCTTTGGGGGAACGGGTGTGGCACTGAGCTTGCCCCGGTCTGGAGAAAGCGCTACTGCTACCAGTGCAGGTGCTGCGCCAGGGAGCGCGGGGAGGGCACGGGAGTGGGGGGGGGGGGGGGGGGGCGTGCCGGAAATGTGGCGCATTGCTGGAGTTGCGTCGCAAGCGCGACGCAGCTCCAGCAATGCTCTGGGGGGGCCTATTCTTTCAATGCTGCCTCAAACCTTACGCCTGCTTCAAGCAGGCGCAGGGTTTTGACGCAGCATTGCCCTGAAAGTGACTGAGTGAAATCTCATAGATTTCCCTCAGCCACTTTCAGGAGGCGTTCCTGCGCAGGAACGCCCCCCCTGCGCAGGAACGCCTCCTCATGGCGCAGTGCTGTACAACGTGACGCATCTCCTAGATGCGTCACGTTGTAAATAGGGCGCAGGGATGCGCCACGTTTCCGTGCCGTTGCGTCACGCAACGGCGGCGTAAACGTGGCGCAAGCCCTTCATAAATCTGCCCCATAGTGTATTCCTAAATATGTGTAACTTATACATTTCTCTGGCTTTGGTGCCTGAGCCCGATTTGCCGAATCATGAAAAAACATGGGGCACCTGAGCCAGGCGCCCTCTAAGCAACCTACTGCATCTGTTGCACGGTCTGTAGGGACACATTAACATAACACCGCCGCCGACCCAACGAGGAGCAGCCCAGATGATGAAGCATGACATTCTGTTGGGTGTGTGAGGGCATTATAATCCAATAAATGGATCCCCAACGCTGAACCCACACATTTAGGTTGGTGACAATTTCCCTTGTGTGTCCACTGAGAAACAGCATAACCTTTTGCACATACAAATTAACAAAACCCAGCATAGCATTGATCCTTTATCGTCCTTGCTTCGCTCATGCGTACACTACGTACTCCTACGTTTGCTACTGAGGTAGGTTGCACTACCCCGCCCGAGGGCTGAGCCAGAGGTACATGAAATACTCTGCACAAGCGACTAACACCCACTCTGCCTTAACATAGTGGGGCCTCTGTAAATGCATTCAAAATTACAAGCCAGAGATCATGTTGTAAGCACGAAATTATGCACAAACCACTGCATGATCGTAAGAGAAGTAGTTATTAAAGGGGGGAAACGTATTTGAAAGGGGGAAAAATAGCAAAAAGGTGAACTAACAACTTACCTGCACATGTCCCACACGTGGAGAATTCACATTCAAGCTAGAAAAAAATTTGCCCGTCCATTTTTTAAGTCTACGCACTTACTTCGAAAGAGTTGTGAAATGCATAAACTATGCGAATCAGTTTTTGGAATTATACAAATGAAGATAAACTACGACCATGTACACTTCCAGCTTACAGATGTTATAATTGATAGCTGTTATTTGTGTGACTTGGGACGAGCATGATGACAATTCACACTCAATCTGGATTCTTACATATAAAACTCAAGGGGTAAACATTTTTTGTTATCTGGAGATAAAATCAGGGAGACAAGATGAGTTTTCTATAGTCCTTTCGCTGCTTTCGCATGGTTCTCACACTCAGAGAGCCAAGCATGCAGTGCTTAATAGTAAAAAAAAATAAGTGCCAGGGCTCTTGTCCGGAGGCCACTTCAGCTTGCACCACACATCTTCTCTGCCATGCTGCCAATTATAGTAACGCGGTACAAAAGGGGGTGGTGATGGACGGAGCATCTGAATCAATCAAACACTCACACCCAGTCAAAAGTTCTGGGTTTAATCCATCACCGTTCTTTAGCCCACTCTGCCACCCCAGTTCAGATATGGCTATATGCAAATCAATCTGACCCTGTGCCTCATGGGAGCAGTCCAGCCCGAACTGCCAAGCCATGTCTTCCCTGGACCGGAAACCAGCTTCCGAGGACCGGTTTCTGGCATTCCAGCCGTCTTCAGCCCGGCTTGCTTGAATCCAGTGGCAAAGTGAGCACGGGACTCACGTCTGAGCATACCCTGCCATACTTATGGCGGCCAAAAGCGGTACAAAAGGGGGTGGTGATGGACGGAGCATCTGAATCAATCAAACACTCACACCCAATCAAAAGATCTGGGTTTATTTCATCACCGTTCTTTAGCCCACTCTGCCACCCCAGTTCAGATATGGCTATATGCAAATCAGTCCGACCCTGTGCCTCATGGGAACAGTCCAAGCCATGTCTTCCCTGGACCAGAAACAAGCTTTCGTCCATCACCACCCCCTTTTGTACCGCCAATTATAGTAACAGCACAACTACTAACCGGCACACTCCTACAAGTGTGACGATTCAGACAATTTCATGCTCCCCAAAGCTATAAAAATGACTTGGGCGGCAGATAATAGTAATTTTTAATGTACATTGAATTCTTGTTGTGGTCAATTTTTTTAAAAAGCCAGACAGCGCAACCTTGTGGCAGACTGTTACAAGCCTCATTGATGACAATTAAGGGGCTAATTATAATGTTGGTGGGTCTGACACCAACGGCATGCCAGTGTCAGACCCACTGACATCTGACATTGCCTGCCGCATTATGATGCAGGGGATGGAGGCAACGGATGGAGGGACCGTCCACGGCGCTTCCGATGGGCTCAAGGAGTCAGTGGAAATCACCATAATCCCTTGAATGACGGCAAAGCCAGGCTTGGCTCCACCGCCGGGATTGTGATGGCACTTTCCGACAGCCTTTCCATGTCGGCCTTTTTGACACGGAAAGGCTGTTGGAAAGGTTCTTTGGGGGCTCCTAGCAAGCCCCTTTCTCCCTTAGCCCTCCGCTATGGGGCAGGGATGTTTACAAACATCCATTCTCCAATGGAAGCTTGTGCTGAGGGCCTATTCCTCCCGCCGCACAAGCATCCATTGTAGAATGGATGTTTCGCATCCAAATCCGACGGGCGGAACCGCCGACCTAAGGTCGGGCAGTTCCACACCGCTATGGTATTGGACGGACGTATATCCACTCGACATCGTAATTAGGCCCTTTACGCCAGTGCTGAGCAGCGGAAACCACTGGCTCAAATTAAGCAATGTAGGTACGTGAATACACAGCCAGCAAACAATGTCACACAAACGCACTTAAGGATGTGCTTAAATGTTTTCCTTCTAATTAGCATATGCTGCGCTCACAAAACGAATGCTTGTTTGCACAAATTCATCTGCATGCGCATGTGAGTTTTAGGTAGCAAAAAAACTTTGTGAGTTATTAAACATGATTTTTATAAATGGCATTCATTACTCCTGGGAAATCATGAGAAAGTTGCAACTGAAACTGGAGTAAGACCCAATTACTCACAGTGAATGCTTTGTGAAGAACGCCTGAATATTTAGGAAATTTGAATCTAAATCAGGAGTTAAAGAGAACTTCTCATCTGAAAATCACTCTCGAAGCCAATAGACCTGGATTTAATGTTTCTAACACATGCAGCCTAAGCACATTAAAATACTATAAGAAATGAAAGGAAGCCGTTAATCAAAGGTCCATTGCCTTCAATACAGTCCTGTTTTTGGCTTCCAGTTCAAATAATGGTCGGATACCAAAAGACCTTTCGTTATAGTTCTTGCTTAGTTTTGACGACATATAAAGAAATAAAGCACCTCCATGAAGGCTCCTTGCCACCCAACCTTTTTTTTGACATAGAAACAAAAAGAGGATGTATTGAAGGCAATGAAGGCAATGGAGTCATCAGTACAGCCTGCCTTCACAGTGGCACTTATGAGACGTTGTCGGGAGGGAATGGTGGCTGGTAGAACTTGAGCGCACTGGGGATGGACGGGCGGCACTGAGAGGGTGGTGGGTGAGTGGGACTGAAGAGCCCACAAGGGCAGGAGGAAGGTGCAGAAGGGAACAGTGAGAAGAAACAGAAGGGGACCAGACCAAGACACCTGAGGGAGTCAGCAGGAGCGGACAGCAGCCTTTAGTTGTAGAGTTCCAATTCCAATTCCAAAAAACTTTATTTCGGTTGGATGTAACCATAAAAGTACATACAGATTAAAACAGATTCTTATTCCAAATAATCATACCTTGTGGTTATATAAGAAAGAGTTTATAAAAATATGTTTACACACAATCCATTAAGTTTAAAACCCATCAGCACAACGGAGAATCATAATGGGAAGAGTAAAGTTTAAAATGTATTTAAAAATTTAAGTTAAATCTAGGTAATATTAAAAGAGACATAAAAATATACATGTTTACACGTGTTGTAGAGTTATGAGCAGTCCCTCGTGTAGTTCAATGCAAGCATTCGAGTGGAGATGGTAGGATACACCCAAGTAGCCAAAACAAAGAGGTAAGCAATTCATTCTCCACTGGGGTTCTGCAAAGATGTAATTAATAATGTCTCCACCCAATGTCTGTAAGAGACTGGTCAAAGAAAGCCAATGGTTGAAAGAAGCAGACCCAAAGCCCACTCTCTGCTTCAAGCAAAGTCTGTCTGACAGCGGCACTGTCATAATCTGGACCTAGAAAACGTTGTGAATCAGTCCTCACTCTACCATTGAAGGTAAGGTACATGTATATTGCTTTGATCAGTTATTCCATTCCATTGACACCTCAATTTGGAATTCCACTGGTGCTGTTAGAGGCAATACCATTACACTTCAGTAAGCAATCTAGATTCTAACCTCTAACCCCTGAGTGTGGCTCAGGGGTTAGAGGCGGCAGACCCGGAAGTTGAGATCGGCCCTGGACCAGGGTTCAATTCCCCGCCTCGGTGGGTCTTGGGCTGAAAAATTCCACGGACTCGATAATTCTCGCTCTGGTGCCTTCTCAACCCATGGGTTCACACTCTGCGACTCTGGGCAATAGCTTGCTTAATCTCCACAACGGCCCCTTGTGGCGGGATGCCTGGCTTTCACCTTGTGGATACCCTGCCGGGGTTATCTCACAGGGGAATACCAGGACGGGTTCCCTAAGCAAGCGCCGGGAAACCCTTTGTGGGTAACTGTGCGCTATATAAGCTCAAATACATTTACATTTACATTTACATTCACCGTAGAAGTGAGTTCAGTGGCAGGAAGATGTCTTTCATACGTGTTTATCAAGAGCAGTTGCACCACTGCCTACTCCTGTAGTATCCATGCTGTGTAATTATAAGAATGGGGCAGCAAGTTACATGTTTGAAAGACACGTGTGGCATGCCATGAGTCAGGGTTGTGCGTATGTACCAAATTTGTACCACAGTCTGTAAGGGACCCCATTGGGGTTTTGACAAGAGGCACCCCAATGCCCCTCGATCAACCACCATCACCACAACTATTATGGTAATAGTTCCCAGTGGTACAATCTGGGCCAGTGGATCTATACCCACAAAAACTGCAGTGCATCACATATGCCTGTCCTGCATATTGGCCCAGCATAAAACCAAACCCTGTGCCTGTAACTGTACCGCGTGAAGCCCTTCAGCACTCTCATGGAGCTGACACCTGAAAGGTCATGGAGGTTTATGTTCGTGTAGATGTGGACAAAGACACACAAACCGATTAAGTACCCGGAGACACACCAGCATCCCTTCTGGCGTTACCATCTGCTACATACATGAGCACCCTGCTTCACTGCACCCTCAGGCACCAGACCAAGCCCAACATGTAAATGCCTCCCAGTGAGATACGAGTGCTCTCAGCAAGGATGCAATACAGCCTTTCTAAACCATATCACACAAGGGGCAGCTCTAACACATCTCAGAGAAGATGGTGGTAGATCATTGGCAGGCAGGGAAGATCCTTCCTGAAGTCTGCAAGTTTATGATTTGTGCCCCAATCAAAATATCCCTTAGACTCCGAAAAAAGCGACCAATGTATGTGTTTCCTGACACAGGTGAGTCAGGGGAATTGGCAAAATCAAAGAATGACCCAAATAACATTGTGGCAAAAGGGTGGCATTGATGCCCCACCACCATCAATATCAACAATCATTCTCAAAGGGAGGGAGCTTGCGTCACTTTATCCTGAAGAAGGTTTTAGTTATTTCTACTCCAATCCTTACCTTGTAACAGGTGTCAATATCTTGCATTTGACCCCACACACCTATAGCATCCTTTATTCATTTGAAGATGTGCTTGTATAAAAGTTGTGGTGTGTTTAAGCAGTAACAATTATGTTCATGTGTGTGTTGCGTAGTGTGGTTACATATTTTAAGTGCCATGCGTTTTTTTTTTACATGTTGGTGTCCTTATGTGTACTGGTTTTCTTTCTTTGTTCCCTTGTTCATGAATGACGCTTAGTTATCGGTCCAGTACTTGTCTGGTGTGCAAGAGGGTCAGTGTGAATGATTGGGCATTTAAAAAGTACCTATTTATTTTCACTCATCATTATTAACTTGTCTTGTCAGCTTTCACCATCTCCACCGTGATACGGGTCTGGTACGAATTTTCCCACATATCTTCAAGTAAAAGAATGACTGATAATGCAATTTTCTATTATTTTTCATTGTTATTGTCAACTTTAGGGCCAGGATGCCTGTTGCCCACACATATACTAGGACACATACTCCTGCTGCTCTTTTAGCCATACACAGCGGACTACTAAATTGGAAAAAAACCCTATTGTTCTTCGGGCTATAACGAATTTGCATGTGAAGCATCACAATCTTGTATAAACTCTACCAGCAGAGTCCTGTCCTGGGGAAGACCACAGCGCAAAGCTTTGCAGCATTGAAACAAATCAACGGCAACACTGTTGCATAACTATGGATTGTCTAAAATGTACATGTGTTAGATTTATATATGCTGTGTGCTCTGATTCCAGGAGACAGATGATCAGTAACTACATAATTCCAGTCATCAGTCACCCTTCTGGTACTCAGAATGTGTGTATGTAAAATGGGTTCACTGTCAATAGAATTAAACACATTTTCTAGTTTGTGGACTGCTGATGACAGATGATATTTTTGTACACTTCATGACAGCATACAATCATGTAGACTAATAAATTGCCCTATTTTATGAATATTAAAGCGTATAGGCAGCATTAAATTAATTTTGCTGCCACTAACCTCCTGCCACACTGGGACACCTGCCCACAATGCAGGTTATTTTCATCCACCTAATCTTCTAGGTTGATATCTTCGTTTAAAGCAAGGACAAATATTCCAGGATTGCAATATGTTCCAGGATGTAACAAAAGATGATAATACTATTGACCTTGTATAGAGTATATTACACAGCCGATCCTGTGCCGTGTAAGTGATTATTTTAAGTCTAGTTGTATGATCTATCGCATTTATGGTCTGGATGTTTACATACCTTCGCCTGATATGAGGGGATCTCTAATGAGGATCTTCACGGATGGCAACAACAAAAGGTAAAGACATTTCTGTTTTTATGTTGACCCTTACGTATCATTATGAATAATCATGCTAACTACCATCTTGAATTTGTTTTAGAATGTCGAGGATTTAAATGACCTACCAATACACTTAAATATTTCATACTATGTCAATTGGCTGGCAAAGAGTTTGGGTTGGAAAGCGCCAAAGGATTTTTGCAGCTGCTCACACACTTCATATGTCAGATATGCCCTGTTTCACCTGTACTGACTGGTTTTATGTTGCCATGACATATCATGCATTTGCATTTTGTCATGCACATGCAAATGCTGATGCGCTAATAAAAATATTTAAAATGGACAACATTTACGATCATCAGGTCTGAGTCTTAATATGACTGGGTCCAAGCCAATCAAATAAACGTACGCAAGACAGAGTTCTAAGGTAAACTTTGTTTGTTTATTAAATATTAAGATCATTACAGAGAGCAACAATTGGTTAGTTAATCAATTGCAATCAATGTCTCAATAGTAAATCAAAATCAAACAGTGTGAGAGGATCAACATAAGGTCTAACTCCAAACAAAGCAAGCAGCGAGAACGAAGTATAGTTCAGAAAGAGGACCGACATAGGGTTTATCTCCAAGGAAAGCCAGACAAGATAAAGTATAAATTAAATGACAGGCTAGCGTAGAGTCTGCACAGTTAGAAAGGTAAAGAAAGTCTAAGAACAATCTGGCACATATCATAAACCAGTATCTTTTATAGTGTTTTTAGACAGAAGAGCCACACACATTCAGAAGGGAGATGTGACATTATAGAGTTGAACGAGCAATATATTCTAGTAGGCCAATGAATATTCTAATACATAAGATACATTCAATATAACTCATGTAAAAACACCTAGTCAAGTCAAGTCAAGTCAAAAGATTTGTATAGCGCGCTACATACCCAGAGGGTCTCAAGGCGCTTGTAGAAGGGTGGGGAGTTACTTGTCGAATATCCATGTTTTGAGTTGCTTTCTGAATGCTAGGTGGTTCTGAGTAAGGCGAAGGTGAGTGGGAAGTGAGTTCCAAGTTTTAGCTGCTAGGTAGGAGAAGGATCTACCTCCCATGGTGGTTTTGTTGATGCGAGGTACATTGGCAAGGGCTTGGTTGGAGGACCGTAGCTGGCGGGAGGGGGTGTAGAAGGATAGTCGTGTGTTGAGGCATTCGGGTCCGATTTCGTGGAGTGCTTTGTGTGCGTGGGTTAGGAGCCGGAAAGTGATCCTCTTATTGACGGGGAGCCAGTGGAGGTTTTTCAGGTGATCAGAGATGTGTTCTTTACGCGGGATGTCTAGTATGAGCCTGGCTGAGGCGTTCTGGATGCGTTGTCGTTTTTTCTGGAGTTTTGCGGTGGTGCCGGCGTAGAGGGTGTTTCCGTAGTCTAGTCGGCTCGTGACCAGAGCGTGGGTGACTGTTTTTCTAGTTTCGGTAGGGATCCAGCGAAATGTTTTTTTGAGCATGCGAAGAATGTTGAAGCAAGATGAAGTAACGGCGTTGACTTGTCTGTTCATCGAGAGTGAGGAATCCAGGATGATGCCCAGGTTTCGTGCGTGGTCCGTCGGGATGGGTGCTTTTCCAAGGGCCTCTGGCCACCAAGAGTCGTCCCAGGCGGAGGGGGAGGTACCTAAGATGAGGACTTCTGTTTTGGCTGAGTTCAGTTTTAGACGGCTGTGCTTCATCCATTCGGCTACTTCTTTCATTCCTTCGTGTAGGTTGGTTTTGGCCGTGTTCGGGTCTCTGGTGAGTGATAGGATCAGTTGAGTGTCGTCGGCGTAGGAGATGATGTTGAGGTTGTGTTGGCGTGCGATGGCCGCGAGGGGGCTCATGTAGACGTTGAAGAGGGTGGGACTGAGTGAGGACCCTTGAGGTACGCCGCAGATGACTTCAGTGGCCTCTGACTTGAATGGTGGGAGGCGGACTCTCTGGGTTCTTCCGGAGAGGAACGAGGTGATCCATTCCAGGGCTTTTCCTTGGATTCCGATGTTTTTGAGTCGCTGTAGAAGGGTGCTATGGCAGACTGTGTCGAATGCTGCGGAGAGGTCGAGGAGGATGAGGGCGACTGTGTCTCCATTGTCCAGTAGAGTTCGAATGTCGTCTGTTGCTGCGATGAGGGCGGTTTCGGTGCTGTGCTTGGCTCGGAAGCCGGACTGTGAGGAGTCGAGGGATTTGTTGGTTTCGAGGAATGCGGCGAGCTGGTTGTTGACAGCTTTCTCGATGACTTTGGCTGGGAATGGAAGGAGTGAGATAGGGCGATAGTTTTTGAGTTCGGTGGGGTCAGCTGTGGGTTTCTTCAGGAGGGCGCTGAGTTCGGCATGTTTCCAGCTTTCCGGGAAGGTTGCGGAGTTGAGGGAGCAGTTGATGACGTCTCGGAGGTGCGGTGCAATGATGGAGTCTGCTTTGTTAAAGATGTGGTGAGGGTAGGGGTCTGTGGGGGATCCTGAGTGGATAGAGTTCATCAGACGGATGGTGTCCTCAGTGGAAATTGGCTTCCAGTCATTGAGGATGTTCAGGGGGGGTGGAGGTCCTGCAGGGGATTGGGAGGGTTGGTCTTCTGGTTGGTTGTCGAAGCTGTTGTGGATGTCTGCAATTTTGTTGTGGAAGAATGAGGCTAGGGAGTCGCAGAGGGCTTGAGAGGGGGTGATGTCTTTGGAGTTGGCTGAGGGGTTGGTAAATTCCTTGACGATGTTGAATAGTTCCTTGCTGTTGTGGGCGTTGTTGTCTAGACGGTCCTTGAAGGCTGCTTTCTTGGCATTTCGGATTAGTTGGTGGTGAATGCGGGTGGCGTTTTTGAAGGCGTCCTTGGTGCTGGCGGTTGGGTCTTTTTTCCAGGCCTTCTCGAGGGAGCGACAGAGTTTCTTGGATTTCTTAAGATCAAAGTTGAACCAGGAGGCCTTCTTGCTGCCTAGTTTGATTTGTCGTTTTTTCAGTGGTGCTAGGATGTCGGCGCTGTTGGATAACCATTGGGTGAGGTTGGTGGCTGCTTGGTCTGGGTTTGAGGAGTGGGCGGGGGGCTTTTGAAGAAGCGATGAGGAGATCTGGTCGATGGTGATTTTGTTCCAGTTTCTTTGCAGAGTGGGTTGGGGGTGGTTGTTGGATGAGGGCTTGTTGTAGGTGAAGTGAACGCAGCTGTGGTCAGACCAAAGGAGAGCTGTGGTGTGGCTGAAGGAAACATGCTTGCTGGAGGTGAAGATAGGGTCGAGTGTGTGACCTGCGATGTGGGTGGGGGTAGTGACAAGTTGTTTAAGTCCGAGGTTTGCGAGGTTGTCCAAAAGGGTGGTGGTGTTGCGGTTGTTGTTCTTATCAAGGTGAAAGTTGAGGTCTCCCAGTAGAATGTAGTCTTCGGAGGGGAGCGCGTGTGGAGTGATGAAGTCCGTGATGTCTTCACTAAATTGTGCGCGGGGTCCTGGTGGCCTGTAAAGGAGGGTGCCTCTGAGTGTGGTCTTGGGGTCGATGTGGATCTGGAAGTGAAGGTGTTCAGAGTTGGCGAGGTTGACGTCTGAGTTGGTTGAGATGCGGAGGGATTTCTTATGGATGATAGCGATGCCTCCTCCTGTGTGGCCGGTACGGTCCTTGCGAATGATCTTATAGCCTTCCGGGATGGCGATGGTGATGTCTGGGGCTGAAGAGGCATTCATCCATGTTTCTGTTAGGAAGGCGACGTCCGGAGAGATGGTGTCGAGTAGATTCCAGAGGTCAATGGCGTGTCTGTGTACTGCATATTAATTAATGAGGCATCCATAGCAGAATGAAGGAAATGACATGACGTTTATGAAGACAGAAAAACGATAGACAGTTCAACTAATATAAAAGTTTTGAGACTAGAACTTCGAAAATTATAAAGACAGAAATATACTGAGCATGGCTTCTTGAGGGGAGCACAAATTAATACAATTTATTAATACAGAGACCATGAAATAGGGTTATATTTTGCGGGTTTTTTAAATGAAAAAGCACACAGATAAACACATGCATGTGGGAAAGTACGTTCACATAAAATAAAAGTTTACATTTATTTTTTTCAAATATGAATAGATGTCAATGCAAGCTAGCTCGGCCAGGTGATACTAATTAAGCTTATCTGAATTAAGTGTTATTTTTTTTTCTAATAAATGAAAACAGTCTAACCAGTTTTGTGAAAAGCGACTTTTGGCATGTGCTTGGATTTATATTCAGCAATTGAGTAAAATCAGTATTCATTTATACCAAATACAGATTTTTCACTGGAAATGAATATGTCACAATGTTTGTATCTGCCTCTGTTATTGCTAGTTTTGTGACTCACACATATGGTGTATTTTCTGCCGATTTCATTCTTTACTTAAATATGATGGATTACTTTATGCTAATTAATTATATGATACCGCCTCTTTGGGGACTTGCTGTCACAGTCCAGATGACTGTGTTAGTATAATGAAGTATCTATAGGTGTCTGAGTATTTGCTTGAATGCTCGACACCCCGGGGTGACAACATCAGCCTTTCCCGGGGGTTGATGGTGAAGATCTGCTACACTTACAGTTTATACTGGCTCAACCCAAGGCTTCCTATAGGTAATATGATGACTTTACTCTCCCAGGGCCAGACATCACCGGCTCGAGCTCCCTCATCATTACACTGCTGAGATAATAGCCCCAGAGCTCAGAAAAGTCCAGGCCAGGAGTCTTTCCGAGCGGAAATCATTAGGAGGACCTGTCAGTCTCTTGGTCTGCTGGGACAATGACGGAAACTTTAGGAAGGGCCCATCCAGTGAAGAAAAAAGAGCAGGTCTTTTTTTCAGTCCCGTAGCACCAACAATCACCAAAAATAAGCATGCAAGAATGTGGCTTTTTGGACGTCACTGAGGTTCTGTGCATATTGTGTCAACATTCACCAGATGACCCCATGAAGAGGAGGCAGGAAAAGTGATGTTTCATCTGAGGTTTGTCAAGAAGTAAAGGCAGGGCCTCTGAACTCAAGACAGTGTATGTAAACCACTCAAATGAGACAGACCTTACACTATGATCAATATCTGCTGTGGTTCACTACATGATGACCATGGTTACGTGGAACAAGCAAAGCACAACAACACATTTAGGTAAAAAGGAGACCATGTACATTGGCAAAAGAGAATCTGTAAAACAGCCCCCAACGGATTGCTTGTATTTTACTCTGGGTCGTTACTAACAAAGTCATTGTCAATCATTGTAAGAACTTCAGAAAGACATGATGGCTCTGCCCACATCAAAATACCAGGACTGTGGGATGCACATGGACTTCTGCAGTGGGAGATCAAGGGATTAAACAATTAGAAGACATTGTAAGCTCAAACATAATGGCCTGCAACCTTTATTTGTCACTTTTGCTATGGTAATGTTTAGTCACTTTTCATCTTCAGCAAAGTAAATCTCATTATGCATAAGTCTTTTTCTTACATGTCATCAAAGACAATGATTACAAACACCATCATAAAAAGGTAAGTGAAAATCTTTGGAGATTGGAGACTTTGCATTATTAATAAGTGTCAGGACCTGTGTTGATTTTTTTCAGCATTCATGTAATGTGGAAGGCTACAGTTACTAGCCTTTGTGAGCTGCTTTTCTTTTGAAGGAAACAGCACATGCACCACTGTTCCTAGACACTGAAACAACGCCACTGACTTCTCATTAGTGTGTCTTCATTGCACTGTAATGGTCTTTGATTGCAGGATTTAAAGTAGCTGTATGTGAAGGTTCAATCTTACACACAAGCTCTTACCCCTTCCTTGGTGATATTATACATTTTACATCTTTCAAGACAGAATTATATATTTTAGTGCTGGACTTGCCAATTGCACTGCAAGTCAACTTTGAAATCACCTCAGACCAGAAGTAGTATGGTTTTCATAGAGCGGCATGCCAATTTACACATTCACTGTGTCCTCACTACCTCCCTCACTCGCTCACCCACCAACTCATTTAGCCATTTCTACAGATACTCTTCACTCGGTCACTCGCTCACTCGCTCAGTCATTCACTCACTTGTTTATTCAAAAGCTCATGACATGCTCGCTCATTCAAACAAGCAGCTCAAGTCTTTCGCACACAGTCACTCATAACTCAGGTACTCAGCTAAGATCCTGGAAGTGGATCGGGGGCACTCGACCCAGACCCACTCACTCCTCAGAACGCTAACTATTGGAATTGCAGTGTGATGTCTTCCTTTGCTCTTTGAAGGGTTCTCTACTCTTCCAAGCCTCTGGTTGTGTTCCACACTATCAGTATATCTAGATCGTTTAAATAAATATATGAAACAGGATGTGATATAAATAGATTATTTCACATGCACAGTGCCATAGATAAGCAGGGTTTAAGGTATGCTCGATGGTGAAAGGAGACGCCCCGCAACGCAACAGCAGGAAAATAAAGACAAAACATGACCAAGGTTCCAGTGCAACATTGATACCTATGTACAATTTGTATATCTACCTAAAGCATATCATACAATGTACAGTTTGTAGGTAGCTGAGTAGCTCCCTGTCTTTTTTAATTGTAATGTTTGCACTCAAAATCCTATTCATTGTGCAAGAGCTTTTATCATGCATGCCATTTAAGAAACAAGGGAGTATTTATGCGGTTAAGTGCTGTAATTCTTCTTTCGGCTCCTTGGTCAATGTGGGATTTACTCATTATTGCCTTCCTCGCTGTGTACATCTTCTTGGAGTGCTACATATGCGTGCACGTTTTTTCATTATAATTGTTGGTGTTGATGGAATCTGTGGGATTGCTGATTGCTCACAAAAATGTTCAGGTTGATGCCACCTAGAGGCTGACATCAGGCACAGAGATGGCCTTTCCAGCAAAGACATTTCATACTTTGGGCATACAGACTTTAGAAATTGGTTCAGAAATCAGATACGGTTTAGCTGCTGGATGAGTATCAAGTGGCATTTGAGATGTGTAGAGACTAGTTTAGGAAAACTCTGCAACCCCACCGGTTGACATAGGATGCCTGTGGACATGATCATTTAGAAGCTGGAAATAAAAACACAAACACCTGTGCATCTGTCAGTCTAGCCACCCCAGGACATCAGTCTGATTCATAGAGAAGCGCATGATGGCTGGTCAGGAAGACGATTAAGGATATCTACGCATAAACCGGGTGATACCACAGATTTGGAAAATTATTTGTATGTATGATTGCAGTATGATTATCTGCTTGGGCATAGCAGCTCTTCATCTGCACTTATGCCCTCGGTTTCTACAGGTTATTAATTGTGAGTTACAGGCAGTGGCCTGTTGGAACTGGGGAGGAGAGGATCTTTTCATTCCAAGGTTGTTGGTTGGAGGAGGACCAAATGGAGTCCAAAATCCAGCACCAGCTGAGATTGTTGAAGCCTAACAGGGCTTTAAGTGGGCCGGGTCCAGGCGGTGCTCCACACCAGCAGTTCTAAAATGCAGGTGCTGAGAGGGATCCCTATCCATTTTTGTCCTCACCCTGAGGGTGAAAAAAAAATCTTAACTCTGCAGCAGAGCCACCCTTCACTGCCTTTGAGATAACTTCAAAGAGACTCGTAATAGTTCTTTTAGTCTCATCATTTCAAAACTGAAGCATTTTCAATGTTCTATACAATGAAGCCATAGTTTTTTTTACTTAGGCAACTAACAACCATTAACAAAGCTATTAGATCTGGCTTGTTGTAGGTGTAATGGTACTTGTTGTATTATATATATTATGTATATGGAGAAGTGTGGCTCACTGGTTAGAGGAGGCAGACCTGGAAGCAGAGGTCAGCCTGGGACCAGGGTTCAATTTCCGGCTCGGCGGGGTCTTGAGTCCTAAAATGTCCATGGACTCGACAATTCTCGCTCCGGTGCCTACTCGATTCACGGGTTCACACTCTGCGACTCTGGGCAATAGCTTGCTTAATCTCCACAATGGCCCCTTGCGGTGGGATGCCTGGCTTTCACCTTGTGGATACCCTGCCGGGGTTATATCACATGGGAATACCAGGATGGGTTCCCTAAGCAAGCGCTTAGAGACTGGTTGGTGATTTGCGCTATATAAATTCCTGTACATTTACATTTACATATATATCTGGATGCAAAGAAGCAGCAATATACAGGTGAGATAGGACGGGGACACTATGCTAAGCACAGATTTTGAGCGTATGTGTTTTTAAGCCACAGTTTCCATCAGCCATGCCCCTTTGAGACCCCCGCCAGTTTTTTCATTCCAGTAAAGGCCTGGAGCCCCAGTTACTCTTCTTGCCGTCACCTGGTGGATTACCCTCAGGTCACAGGAAAGAAATGGTGTCTGTGATCATATATGACCAACCATGCAGCAAAGAGAGATGGGAGTAAACAGAGTACAGTTGAGGCTTACAAGTAACAACCCTTCTTAACCTCTTCCCCTCCAGTGAGGGTCCCCGTGCCCTCTAACCATTTAATAATTTGTGTGCTGCAGGTAGGGAGGGCTCTAACCAGAGACGTTTTAAGGCATGGCCAAAGTGGGCTGGCTCAGCCCTGGGGGGGGCTGATAAAGTCAGCACTGTTCTGCAGAGTCTTGCCCTAATGACCGTGGGTATTTCTTAAACAGATTGTTGCAAATAGCGTTTTCGTTTAATTTATTTTGAATGTGTGAGACTCTGATCGAACAGTTTGCAGAGAAACGTTGTGATTACATTTCATAGAACATCCATAAAACATAAATTCTCTTAGATCAAAACAGGCCCTCTCCTATGAGAAATGGGTGGGTGGCAGGCGTTATTTTCAGTGAAATTAGTGAGCTGCTGCTGTGTTTTGATATTGTCACTATCCCTGAATATTATATATAAACACATGTAGAATTTGGCCAAGGTCCCCCAGACTCTTTAAGATCTCATTGGCTCCAACCGGAGCTATCATTTGAACTGAACTGTGTGATCATTCGTCTGAAATATTTTCAATATAATCATGTCATTGTGTGGTATGCAGTGCCTCTCCCCTACTGCTGCACAAGGCGCATTCTGTGACGAAGCCGCGGCTGCCAGGAGGGGGCGACCTTCCGTACATGTGGCGAGGCCGTCTCCACGGGGTACTGCCACTGGAGAAGGGTCTCCAGAGACGCCGGGGAGTTTATTAGATGTGTTAATTGGAGCAGGGACTGTGACGCGGCACACATCCTCGCACGCGCAATTACGGCTGAGAACATTAACCGAGGAATGGAAACCTTACCGTACATTGTGGAAAAGTGACTCACCGCAAAGCAATTATACACCTATTAGGGCCTAGTCTTCGGCGCGAACTGCAGTCTAATACTCTTAATTGGAAAATTCACGACCAAACTTCCTGAAAACTAACAACCGCAGATGACGAGTACTGTTTGTGGATTCCACGTTTTGTTTTCCTAGAAAACATGTGAGACTTCAAAATTACCCCTCACAAAAGGAGTCGCTAGGCTGATTGCCAGGCGTCGACGTGTCACGAGGCAGATTTTTGAGCCATGTAAAGTGATGGAGTAAACTGTAAGTAAAACATTTCATAGACTGTGTTTCTGATTCGTTTCCCTGTATGCTTGCACCTGCCTTCATAAACGTGGTTGGTCCTCTGCCACGCTGTTCATGTGTTTATTGCATATTGGGCCTACAGTAGTAGGCTTAGAAAACCCGCGCAACAAGACAAACATAGCACAGTGACGAGCAATCTCTATCAATATGAGAGTTGTGCAAAATTAGGGAACGTTCCCTCTATCACCTTTGAGAAATTAAAGAAAAAAATCTCCATAGAGGGAACTCTGGTTAGTGTGCATCAGACACAAGCCATTCTGATGCGCACTCTGCTGTGCCTCGATTCCCATCCTCTCTTTGTCACTGTCACTATTACCTGGATACAGACAGGTGCCAGCATCCTCTGTTGTAATAACATCTTTTCATCAGGATGGAAGACAGCAGGCCCTCCATCCAGCCGCGGTCCGTGCAGGTAACAGCAAGGCTAGCTTGAACCCAGTAGCATAGCGAGCACGGGGCCCACATCTGGACATATCATTCCCATTAGGGCAACAAATGTTCTTTTTGCTTTCAGCAGCAGCACAGTACCAGGGTAAATTTGGCACGCAACTGACAGAGTGTTGCGCAGAAATGCTCCTTTGACGGGATCGTCGGCATCTGTTGAGCAGCACCTGTGCACCTACGTGTACCAATTTCACTGAGCTTGCTGTGCCAATGAGTACCAGTAGTCTTCTGAGCCAATAAGTTCTGATACTAAGTGGGTGAAAATTCCTAAGTGCCAGTACTAAGTACTGGTTATTACTGGCCAATTTAAAGCAATGCTTTCCAATAAACTCCAGCGTCTCCTCACAGGCAGCTCAGGGTCCCAGAAGGTCCCTGTCACCTGTGGTCTTCCCCCCAAGGTTCCGTACCGTCGTAACCTCTACATGGAGCAATTATGCCAATGCTTCACTGCGCTCTGAAGATCTACTCTGCTCCAGACATCCACCACCTCAAACACTTCCAGCACCTGTTCAGCGCTCATCCCAAAAATACAAAATTCCTGTTATTTGCCAAAAACAACAAGCAATAGATAGTACAAATCTGACTCAGTGATATGAGCCTTGATGGGTTCGATTCCCAGCGTTCCTCGAATGTCAAGTCACTTGGATTCACCTTGGGCACCGACCTCATTCTTAAGGAGCACATCGCAAAATACAAAAATGGTCTGTTTCCAGCTCTCCCTTCTACAGAAACTGAAACCATTTCCTACAGAATGTGGTTTCAAAACTGTTGCTTAAGGTCTCATACTCTCACTTCTGGATTGTGGTAACAACCTGCTCTACGCCTACTGACTCCACATTGGCCTCGCATAAGAGCATCCTACATTCAGCAGTATGTCTCATCCAGGGCCAAAACTAATATGATTGCATCATCTCCATCTTGTTGGTACTCCTTTGGCTCCCTTTGTTGGCCTGCACCATCTTCAAAACCAGTGGAATCATTTACCAAGCCATCACGACTGGAAACACTACTTGCCTTGCAGACAAGCTCACCATCAGCCTGGACATCATCAAACTGCAGACTAAGAAGTGACAAAAGAAAAAAACAGACATTAGGCCTTTTTCATGTATGCGCCCAGGATCTGTAACAACATCCCTGTTTCCATAAGGTCCCACATTAGGAGGGAGCTTTTTCCCTGGCATCTCTTTTGGTCTCTGTGGATCCCAGACAGACCTGTTCATCCAAACAACTTACTATCTGACCATAGCTGAAAAATATTCCTACAGTCTCATCACACAATGTTCACGTATCACAAAAAAACAGCTCGGCAGTCATCTGGCGTTGCAGCACACTAGGGTGGCATTCGGCCACCCCTGGTGGGGCCCGATGATGAAGCATGTCACCAACCAGGTTGGTGAGTGACGTCTTTCTGAACAACCCACTGAGGTTTCTCTCACAGTTGACTTTGGACTGTGGGTGTTGCTACATGATTGCTCTACTTCTTGCTTGGCATGACGCTCCTTAGTTGTTTTTCTCATCACACAATGACACAGATTTAGAAGTATTAGGGAATCCTCCTTCATAGAAAAAGGATTGGGGTGGATATCCACTGACCCTACAATGGATAATGAAGGATTAAAGAGTGAGTAATACTGTGATCAAATTTAAAAAAGTCACCCAGACCTCATCAGTCCAAACATTTGCATACTAGACCTATTGACATTGAAGATACCATATTTAGCTCCCCCTTCCCAATCTTCATGGATAGCTGTGGATATCAGCACACATAAACAAATACGGAAGGAACCATAAGAGTACTGTGGTGCCTCATCCAGCCCTATTGAGGAGAAGAGAGGCACAAAAGAAAGGCTCTTAATCCCCAGTGTACTTTTACCAACCTTCCAAAAACTGGATCCTTCAAGTGTGAGAAAAGAATACATCTTGTATATGTAGATCCTTTTAAACATCCACATATTGAAAAAGCAAACCAAAAGGCAGAGGCAGAGCACAGGGGCTGGACGTCGGACAAGGCTAAAAGCCACACCATATCCCGCGATCCTATCGTATAGGACCTGTGCCCAAAGCTTGTAGTGCTGGCTGAAGGTTAGGCCCTGTGCTCAGTGCTCATTGTGTACAGATTTTTTCCAATAGTAGTGGGTTATGTTAAAAAATGTGAACAAAGACGATGCACAGTGCTGTCTTATTTGGCCAGAGACCAAAATATATCAATCGAAAACCTAAAAATTCACATTAGAACCTTATTAAATGAGTTTCTAAATTCCTCTTGAGTTTTCCTACTTTTTTGTAGGAAAACAGTGAAACTCTCCAGTATGGAGAACAAATTACCCATAACTTCCAATGCCATTTTATCGCAGATAATGTTGATGATATTACACAAAACAGAACTGATGACATAAAATGAAGCTGTTACCAGAGGAAGGGCATTTAGGATTGAAGAGCAAAGCCACTCTGAAGGTGGTGACGTTCACACATGCAAGACAGTTTTCGAATATGGGAGCCACCAGGCATGTATGCATGCCACATGATATGTACCACTCCTAACAAATGGAAACTTAGCATTCACAGAACAAGATTCCGCCTGACTGTGGAGCAGACACGCATGATGCACTCGGACACAGATGCAAAGGGAAGAAAATAATTGACCAACATCCAATCTGGCACACATGTTGATTCCCCAGAATTGGACAATTATGAAACAACGGTTCCTTGTGGAATAATCAGTTATAGGTAAACTCGTGACAATTACTCACTGTACATATAAAATTGAACTAGCAAATAAACGGTAACATGAACTCAAAAAAGTTTTTAGCATATTTTAATGTGTAATTTATCTAACATTTGTGAGTCATTACTGGTGGTTTGTTTGTCTGAAACTTATTATCCCACAAGGACACGTTGTTTAGTAGTTGTTCATTGTCACTGGATCCAGATGGTTTTTCTAATTGTTCCTTGCCCGTGTTTCCGGATGATGTAGTAATTGCTCATTGGGCGGGTTCCAGGTGGTTTAGTAATTGTTCATTGCCTCTGTTTCCAGGCGATTGAGTACTCGTTCATTGTGCCTCTGTTTCCAGGCGATTGAGTACTCGTTCATTGTGCCTCTGTTTACAGGTGATTTAGTCATTGTTCATTTTGCCACTGGTTCAAGGTGGTTTACGGGCAGCTCCTGTTGCTTATCACTGTTCCTTAGAATTAGAGGCATACAAATTGTATCTTCTTTATGCAGTTGCCTACGTAGACAGTGAAAAACCTCACAAGACGAGTGAGCTACAGCTTCAGGTAACATTCTAATGTGGGCACTAAATCTGGCACTAACTACCTGTTTGAAATCCCAAATAACATGGGTGAAAGAGCAATAAATATCATTTGGTTTAATTTATGAGAATTAAAGGGTGAGTCTAACTTGAGGATCTTTCATAAATCTAATTTTGCCTTTCATGGTGAGCATGCTTGAAACGTTGAAAAATATAATATGCTTTCCAAAGGTGGCTCTTGGAAAGCTATATTCAGGGAATTTATGGTGAAGGGGAGGAGAATTCGAAACGTTGCATTTCCTTTTTAAAATTTAGGGCCACATATACGTAGGTTTCATTTTGCGATTTTCTAATAGTGATTTTTTGTGATTCGGTATTAGGTAATATCAAACACCCATGTACTAATGTGTCTTTGACACACTTAGCGATTCCTAATGGGGTCGCAATTGACCTACCTCATTAATGTTCATGAAGTAAGTCGGAATTTGAGACCCATTAGGAATCACTAAAAACACAGGGATGGTCGCCTGCTGGGGACAGCAGACCACCATTTCTGTGTTTGTTTTTAAATAAAGCAACGTTTATTTAAATAAAAAAAAGGATGAGTTTAAAAACAAAAATGAAAAGTTTACTTTTAATTTCCTAAGAGTAGACAGTGGTCCGCTGGACCACTGCCTGCTCTTAAAAAATATTTTCGCATACATTCACAAAGGGGAAGTAGCCCCTGGGGACCTCTTCCCGTTTTGCGAAAGGGTTACCACCAACTTCAAGTTGGAGGTAAAATGTGAAAGTTTTGCAACCGCATTTTGGTGGCAAAACATTCTTACATATCACTGGGAGTCGCTCCTTCCTAATACCAAATCGCTAATGCATTTTGTGATTCGATAATAGATTACAGAATCACAAAATGGGCCTTTGTACATAGAATATTGTTTTTTTCTAGTTGCAAAAAGCCTTATTTTGTGAATCGGGCTGTTTGCGACATGAAAACGCTACGTACATGTTGCTCTTAATGAGGAAAGCTCGCAATTTGAGAATGCAAAAATAGCTGTTTGAAGTCCATGGTAAGTGGGTCCTGAAGGGAGTGGCACTGGAACAGAACATAGCCAAAATCCATAATTTGTTCCAAGAGTAAAGGAGTGGCATTAATACAGGGCACCTGTTGTAGCCATGCTCAGTGGGCAATGAGGGCTGGATTACCGGTCACAGCATGGTTAAAGGTCGTATCTGGTTCTCACTGTTTGCAAGGCACTGCTGCAACCATGTCCATCAAAAATGGGGGAGTGGTACGAGGTGCAGGTAAAGACCATCATGACCTAGCCATAGGTTGTGTCCTAGTACATACTGGACATAATCTTGAGCATGGGTGGTACTAGGCCAGGAGTACAGGCACATGTTAACACATCCGGTACTGGAACTGGGTTGCTAGATAAAAGGGTTAGTCAAAGGCCCTACAATGATCCCAGTCCCTGATGGGCACAGCCAAGGGTCATGGTCAGCATTTACTGGTGCCAGGGTGGCAGGCTCTGCGTGCATCCAATAGCTACATTAGCTGTGTAGTGCACAGTGGGGGCTGGGATACTAGGCATGGTGTATGAGTGAAGACTAGGCTTTGTGCCAAATGTTCAATAAGGGTGGCCACACGCTTTACTCAGCAGGAACCCAGGTAGGACTGCCGGGCACAGAGCATGGCCAAAGGCTTCTCCGTGGGCCCAGTATCCATTGATAATGACATATGTTACCAGCTGTGGGGGGCAGACACCTCTGAAGGCAGTACAGCGTGTTGAACACCCAGCAGTGAGTATGGGCTGCGGTAGTAGGTAAAAGGTATGGACTGTAGATTGTGTTGCTTTTGCTGTTTAATTGTGCGCTCCTCCTCCTGTCCCACCTGCTACAGCTTTGTCACAGTCCTGGCAGATCCAGCTGTGCTCCAGTTGTGGATGTTTCATCTCTGCTGCTGTCCTGCTAGCTCTGTTCCAGTCCTGCCTGGACTATTCCTATTCCTACCCAGATTCAGAGCCTCAACATTGTAAATGCTGTCCTGGATTGTGTGGATTGCGACAGAGCATTTTGTAAGTTTTTTGGTAACTTTGAGCTTTTTTCCTTCTGTTGCTTTTTAGAGGCCCTCCTTGTAACCTATATTACAACCAGGATGGACAGAGTTGCTTCTGCACAGGGTCACTGTTACCTCAGAGCTTCTAAGAAAGAGGTGAAGGTCTGACACATGCATCCAGCCCTAGGCAGGTTGTGTCACAAAAAGGTTCTGGGGCCTCTGCCTACAAATATCAACGACTCAATGGTTTCTTTTCTGCTATTTAACGACAGCAAACTCAGATTTCCAGAAGAGAAAATGCTGCTTTTTGATATTCACCAGATGTGCACCTTCGACTGCCTTGCGATTACTCTTAATGTATTTTAGAATATGTATTCCCAGCTGGAGGGACTTCAAAAGCTTTTACTTTTTAAAAGCATGTAAGACATAAGTAATAACATCAGACTAATGACTTCTGGGCCCTTTTCAGGTGGCGCCCGAAGATTACCACATTTGTTATACCCGCATTGGCGATGAGTTTGTTCTTTACGGTGTATACATTCAATGAATTCAGCGCCTTTTGGAGGCCTGTTTTGGTGTGGTTTAGAACAGGGTTCTCCAAAGTGGGTCCTAGAGGGCCGTATCCATGCCAGATGTTTAGTATATCCCCATTTAGATAAATGTAGTTATCTTAAAATCTGGCATGGATCCAGCACCCAGGGCCGACTTTGGAGAACCCTGGTCTAGAAGGACAGTAGCTGCCCTTGGAGGGAGTGCAGCGGGGCGGGGCGGGGAGGGGTAGGGTGGGATGAAGTAAACTCCGGCTCATGGCCGACCGGAGTAATGTAAATAAATAAATAAATAAAACTAATTACATTGCGCACACTAAAAAGCCACTGTAGAAGGATGAGATATTCAGCATGTTGCACAAGGAAGGTTTTATTTTGTTCTATCCCCGGAGTGGCCAAATTACTACCTGATAATGCCAAACCCAAATCCGCTGTGTACAAATTGAATAAAATGGGGGCGAGTACACAGCCTTGTTTAAGGCCACGATCCATTGAGATTTTTCAGGTGGCTGTGTTGCCAGAGAGATTTATGCAAACCAATGCCTTGGTGTGAAGCGACATAATGGCTCTCAGCAGTTTGTTAGGTATGTTCCAGTTCTCAAGCTTCTGCCAGAGTACATTGAGTTGCACTTCATCAAAGGAAGCAGAGTAGTCGATGAAGCAAGCAAAAACAGGCAGGCTGTTGTGGGTGGCTGCTTAACACCATCAATGATGATGGTTTTCCCCTCCTGTGTTGGCCACGATTTATTCCCATTGTTCATGACGAGCTCAGCTCGTCATGAGCACAGCTCAACCGTGCCTCCTGACGAGCTGAGCTCGTCATGAGCATCGAAGGGGTTAATGAGCTATTCAGGTGAGGGCCACAATGTTATCTACAGTTGATCCCCCTCACTGAGCCTGGTTTGATAAAAATGGAAGCCGGAACTCTTCTGAGACCCATTTAACTAAATCTTCTAATAGGGTGCTTGTGTAGGCTTTCTCCTTTATATCTAATAATGCAATTAACCTGTAATATTTGGGGTCGCAGTTACCCCCCTTCTTGTAAATCGGTTGGAGAAGAGAGCTCCTCCATAAGTCTGGAATGTCTTAATTTATTTTGCATTCTGCATGCAATGGAGTGAGGCCTGCTGCCCTAAAGAGAGGATCCTCTCTAAATAAAAACCAGAGATGCCATTGGGGCTCGGTGCTCTGTCCTTTTGGATCTTCTTCAGGGCCTTGGTTGCAGCCAGATCATCCATCAATGCATATTCCACCTTTGTGATTTGTGTCATCATGTTGACATCCATTGCCGCATACAGGGATGATGCGGATAGTTTTTGACCCAGTTGTTTTTTGGGTTTCTCAGTGTTACAGGTTGTGATATGGCTATCCATTTGTTTGCTAATACCAGGTTTCCCCTTCCGCTGTGGCATAGAGTGTATACGTAATGCCAGAGTTGCTGATGTTTGCCTGTTATTAAGACAACATTTTTTATCTGTTCAGCCTCATGGGGTTTTCTTTTGTGGGCCCATTAAAGCTGTTTGTTTTATTTTGTGGCCGTTACTAGGTCCTCTTAGTTTACGGGTATCTGTGTTAATCTCTTGCACAAATCCCAGTGTGTGATTTTCTGGCTAGTGGGGTTTGTGTTGGCTGTTTCCTAGTACGAAGGAGCGTAAGTGAGAGACCAGGGAGGACCAACCTTCGATGATATCCTGATTTTATGGTTCGGTTGACCAGCCAGCCCCTTGGCCTTTCCAGCCGTCTATCCGAGCTGAGGTTAAGGTTGTCCACTTTATCCTACGTATCAATTCGTAGTGTTCTTTGCTTTTTGTTTTTTCGATTGCAGGAAGTCTGTCGTGGTTCCTTCCTAGCAAGGACAGATGGACCATCCGAGCAGCATGCTCTCTCTCTGCATGTTCATGTTGGCGTACCTGAATGATGCGATCGATTTTGGTCAATATGTTGAAGGAGTGAAGGTGACTGATAGATGGTTGGATTTTCTTTGCTATAGTCTGTGCGGACTCCAGTTTATATTTTTGAAGATACGTATTAATTGTCCGACTCATTTGACAGGGGCTCCTTGTGCTGGTACCATCCTCCACCATGCTGTGCATATTGAAGCCGCCCAGTAAGATTACCTCAAATATATTGGGTTTGCTAATTAGTTCCTCCAAGAGGGTGATCATCTTTTCTGTTTTACATAGTCCTTCTACAGTGGGTGTTGAAATAATCTTTTAATATTAAGCTTGACAGTGTGCCTCCCTTTGAGCTATAAACTTTTATAATGCTGGCTTGCAGCACTTCTGAGATGAAGTTTATTTCTGTGATGGACAATTTTACTGAATGCTTGACATATGTAAATATTCCACCAGATGGCCTTCCAAATATGGTTCTCCACATATCATGGTAGGAGTGTGGGAGTGGATGACCATGTCTCTTGGAGGCAGACAACGTCTTCTTTATTCAAGAAGGTGAGTGCTGACTTGCTATGTAAGATGTTGGTGGTTTCTGCTATGTTCTATGTTATTATTTTCATAGTTTCAGCCTGGCGTTTCATGCTCTCCACGGCCGTGTGATTGCTGCTATGGATGTCTCAATTTTTCCTGGTTTAGGTTTGCATGGTCCAGCTCTAGTCATTTGGTCAATTGCATGCCGTACCCTTCAGCATGATTATCCTTTGGTCTCCTGCAGATGCCTCTGGCTGGTACAGGATGTTGAAGTTCCTATAACTTGGATTGGGCTGGCCACTTGATGCATCTATTAAAATGCCTTTTTTTGCGATCTGTTTCTGGTGGACATAGGCCTGATTTTTTAGGACATAGGGGTATTTGTCATTTTTGTTGATTTTCGCTATTATTTCCCAGTTTGCAAACTGCTCTATCTACTGTGGCACTCTTGTTGACAGGCCTGCGTTTCTCCAGGTTATAATTGTGGATCTCTCGGTTTCTCTGGGCCTACAGAGTCAAGTTAGACGCTTAGTATGTCTTCACTGTTGATGAAAGATAGTGAGGGGATGTGCTGAAAAAGTTAAAGTATGTTAGATCGATTAAGACCATCTGAGCTTCCCGGAGGTTCATACTGGGGATGAGTATTGCTTTTTCTGATCCTCCCCATCGTATGAATTGGGGAGTCTTGTGTAAGGCACATGACAACAAATGTCCATTATTTTCACCTGAAAGTTGTCCACTAGAGTCTCATGTAGGGCCCACCATGTAGCCTTATCAAGTGCGTGCCCATGCACTGGCCTTGTTTATATAAGTGGTAAGTTTGTCTCAGTGTTGAATTGTTCTGCACCCCCTTGATTTGATGAGACCATATGATCTTCAAGCCTTTCAGGTACTGCCCTTTTGAAGGTCTCAAATAACTCGCCAGTTTTGATAGCCCTGCTTGTCTCTGCGGGATGGCATCCATTTTCTTTCTTTGTTGTTCGTCAGGCTATCACTAGCCCTGAGTTGTAATGCCCCACTTTGTCCATTTCTTTTAGGTATGAGTTGTCTACTGATAGCTCATGTGTCGGGTGCCAGGTGTTATATATTGTCGCTGTATTTGTGGCTTGGGGACTTATGCCGATGTGTGGGCCCTCCTGCTTTCCTTGGCTTGTCTGATCCTCTTGGACCTTGGTAGTTATGTGGTGGGTCCACTTGAAGGAATCCGGCGTCTCTTTACACATTGCTGAATTGTTGCTTTCTCTGACCTGTTGTTGTACGGCCTGTGCATATGTGATCTTATTTGAGGTCATGGGGGATACCCTCAGCAACCTGTTGTGCCATTTCTTGTGCCCTGTTTGTTAGGAAGATTGAGTATATGGTCTTAGTCGAGATGTCTGTGTTTGTTGGTGGACATTTTGCCACTAATAGTTCCTTTTAGGCTTTTGATCTGCCTTTTTACCATTGCTTCATCTTCATTGTTTTTGGTGTTTCTTTAAGCGTCTTTTTGCTCTCTGTGACAGTGGTAACATGTTCGGGTGCCTTTCCCCTTCTTCCTCATTGTCACGCACTCTCACTTGCTCCCCAAGCGGGAGTTTTTTGTTGGTGTTTTTTTAAGGGTTCACCTTAATCCTCTGCCTCCAGCGCAACCTCTGCATGACTGTCCTTTTGTCTTTTTCCTGTCATCACAGCCTGTACACCAGGCTTGTTCTTTCCACCTTCCCCTTCCCCAATGCTTTGTGTTCTTGGGTGACTGTAATTTTTTAAGGTTGACGACAGTATTGAGACGCTAGTGGGTATTATGGACCATTTTTCTACTATCTCTGGGCAAAAGCAATATTTTGTGGTCACCTTTATGTCTATGTCATCAATTTTCTTGGTCATTTCAGGCATTCTGAGGGCCATTAGTTGTATGGTTTCCACCTGGACTTGAAGCTTATGGGACTGCCTTGTCAAAGCATTCATGGCTGCCATCAACGAGGAGTTGTTAAACCTTAGTAGCTTGTCCTGGGTACTGGCGGAGTCCAACAATTAATTATAGTTCTTTTGTAAGAACACTACAGTTCTTGGTGGGTTGATACTTCCTTTCCTAATATAGCCTATGAGAGATTCAAGGTTTTGGGGTGTGCTACTGGAGACTGGCTGTTCAAGTTGGCTTGCCTCGACGGTTGCCTGCCCCCCCGCCTCATGTCCTCTCACGTTGTGGACCTGAGTGATGGCTGTCTTTCTACGTTGTTCTTGATTATAAGGAAAGTAGGGACTGTCCCTGTGGAGTTCTGGACTTTTTGGTTCCGTCCAGAGGTGTCAGGGTACAACACCCGAAGACCCCGGAGTTCCACCTGCCTTGGTGCACAAATGAACAGAAACACGGGCTTCTCGATGGTGGCGTCAAAGACCAAAGGTTTATTACTGCAGGGACACAGAAGTCACAGAATCTACACACGGGCAGAGACTAGGAGCCTGTTCGATTTGTACAAAGAGGGCTGCTCCTTATATACGGTTTTTTATGCTAGGGGCAAATTCTTTACATGTAATACATTCCCAAAACCCTTGTGTCTAAAACAATAAATATTTGGTGTTACACAGGAACCGTCGATAATATCTGAGGCCAAACATTGCGAAAAGAGGGGTTCCCACTAGTTTGTCACAATTCCCTGTCAATATTGCATTCAGGACCCGGACCGCCTCATCGTAAAGTTCGTTACCTCCCCCTAATAAAGATTCAGAAAGAAAGAAACAGAGCCAGGTGCAGGAGATAGAAAAGCGGGATAAGAGATGTTTGTGGGTTGTAAATGGGCAAGGCTACCGGCTTCGGCCGCCTAATCATGATCAGGTACAATGGACACGAAGACCAGTTTGGCAGGACTGGCCTCGGGCAGAGGAGGCAGCCTTTGTCGAATCATGCAGCTACAGCGTGATCTGGTTTAAGGTGCACGTGTCATGTAAGAGGTGAATCTCCGGCTACGGCTACGTGTCCTTAATCAAAGTGGAGTGAATGAAGTGATCAGAGGCTATTGCATATGTGAGGGCAAGGAAACACAAAATGGCGGCCATGATCTAAGATGGATGCCGTGGGTATATCAGAAATATGTCAATGGAAGGAGTGCTCTTGCTCGTAGCGTAGCGAAAACACTAGGATATACTAAATGGATCATTTGCGGTTCACTGATACCAATATTATGTATTTCCGACAAACTTGAAAACACGGGTTCAAGTCGTCACGGAACCGTCACGGAACCTCAGACCCTCCTTTTGCCCTTACATAGGCAATTACTCAGTCTATGTCAGAATCTAGTTCTATGCTCATCAGGTCAGTGACATGTTGTTGTATCATCATCCTTTCTCGTGTCTTTTCTCCAAACGCAGGTGGTTTTCTGAGACAAGTTGCAGCACAAAGACTACACAGAGCAGGACCACACTGGATAATCAGACAACATGAGAATAGGAATACTAGGATGACACCAATGACCATTAGAACCTTCCATCCCCACGCTGAGATCAGAGTCCAAAACCACTCCATGAAGGACCAGTTTCCCTTGTCTACATGTATGGAGTCTGAAATCTTGTGCAACTTAGAGATCGCCTCATAGACTGTTGGAGCATTATTAGGAATAAAGACACAGCAGCTCGATTGGATCATTCTGCATACCCCACCTCGATCTGCAAGTATAACATCTAGAACCATACGGTTCTGTAATGTCATGAGCCTAGCCGCCTGAAGCTCAGCTGTCAGATTGCTAAGGGCACCAGCAGTTTCGGTAATAGTAGATTCAACTACCCGTGTTAGCTGACGTATGTTTCTACTATTGGCCATAGGTCCCCAGAACGGAAGGAAGCCTTTGAAGAAGTCTCCGGCTTCCTGACCAGCGGTATCTTCCTTGCTGAAGACACCTCTCGCTACTCTTGTTCTGTGGTAATCAGGTGAAGCAGTGTATGTCGGAGGCAATAATCGAGCAATATAACATGATCCTGAGAAGTCGGCAGGCAACCATGTATAAGCTCTGTCTCGACAAATGAAATAGGTACCCCTAGCAGTAAGAAAGGCAGGGGAAGAGTTAGCCGGAAACACATAAGTCTCTACGCACTCACTCCTCCCTAGCTGAGCTCTCGGATTTCTCCCATTACCTTGCAAACAGACCTGACCTCGGTGAGGTACGACCCAGATTGGAGTTGAGCTTTTACGCTTGCTTTCTCCTAAACTAAGGCGATACTCTGAAGTATTCCAACTTAAATATACTCGCAATTCGTCTCTAGGGTATGATGGAGTATTATTGACGTCCTTGACCATGTCAATAATTCCCTGGACTAAAGCTTTGTTAGCAGAGTTATATTTAGTGGAACGTGGCGGACGTGGAGGATAAGTTTCAAGGGCATAAGCAAAGATGTTTTGGAAGGCCTGAAATGATCCATTATAGCTGTAAGGCAAAACCAAATAGGGAATACCTTTATCCATAGTGTGAGGTATCAAGCCACACACCCAGCAGTCTGTAGTGTTAACTACCAGTTGGTGTTGGTGCAAGAGCTGTACAAAAGTATTATTAATGAATTCTGAGCGTCGAGCTTGCTCATGTTCTGGAAATGAGTGAAAAGAGTGTATAGAAGAAACAGTAGAAATAGCTGGATCAAGGGGAGGCACTGTAGAAACTGGCACAAAAATCAAACTTATGCTAAAGACGATTCCACCCACCAATGTTGCTAAAACAATCAAAAATGTAACGGCACATTGCATCAAGAAACATTTGCTGTGAAGAATTCTATTAAGTCTGTTTCTGCGAACGTAGATCACATTCTTTCGTTGCAGCGCAGGAAGCTCCATCTTCTACAATCCGCTCGCGACCACTGATGATGTGTACGTAGATGAAAATGCCTCTATCAGCCCTGGGAGTTCCCAGAACCAACAGAAAGATCGACCTTGTGTCAGACCCCTGCAAATTCAAACTAGGCACACAGCCACGACCCTACGGCTACCCAGACGGCAAGGCAATTTTAAAAACAATAAACAATAGCAAACTTCCTGGCTGAAGGCAAAAGGTTCAATATATCAAAATCACAATATGCAGTTGCCTGCTTTATTTGTCCTTTTTATGGCTTCTAAGGTTGTATTTCTGCTTCGCTGGTACTGTCTGATCGGAAAATAGTGTATCACTAGCAGCTGTTGCAGAGTTTAAGTTCGCAGATAGCAAAGTTTCTTCTGATGCTGGAGACAAATGTTCAGTGTTCAAAGGAGTCTTTTCAGGAGGAGAGTCAAGTTTCAAAGTGTCAGTAATCAAATCGGCATCGCTGAAAGGGATAAATTTCGGAGTGATTTCAGATTCGGAGGCACCAATTCCCTTCTTCACCCAGTCGTCGTAAGGCAGCGGCAACGGAGCACGCTTTACGTGAGAAGCGTGAATCCAGTGTTTTCGGCCAGCGACACGTACGGCTGTCCTCGTTGCCAGCAGGACCTGGAAGGGGCCGATGTAGCGAGGCTGAAGATTCTTTGTCCTCGCGAAGTTTCTGACCACCACGTGGTCGCCGGGTTTCAGCTGATGCCCTGGACTCTCCGGAGGTTTTGGCAAAGCATCAAAGACCTGTTGATGAATAAGACTTAATTTAGCAGTCAAGTCGTAAAGGTAGTCTATCAACATAGGATATTCAATGGAGCAAAATTGTTTAGGCCTTGGCACACCCCAGATATTTGCCGGGCGGCCAAACACAATCTCGTATGGAGAAAGTCCTATTCTAGAATGCACTGTTGCTCTCGTTGATAACAAGGCCAAAGGAAGTGCGTCTGGCCAGGCTAAACCTGTGGATGCTTGTATTTTGGCTATCTTAAGCTTCAGAGTGCCATTGTAACCCTCGACTAAACCAGCAGATTGGGGATGGTTTGCACTATGGAATTTTTGTTTCAATCCTAGACCAGCACACACACTCTGCATAACTTTCCCTATAAACTCACTTCCGTTATCTGACCATACAATCCGTGGCATTCCATACCTAGGGAAAAATTCCTTGAGAAGAATTTTGGCAGTTGATAGGGCAGTGTTGTCTTTTAGTGGGTATGCTTCTATCCACCTGGAAAAAGCACAAACTACCACCAGGACGTATTTTAAATTGTTGCAGCGTTCCATGTGAATGAAGTCTAACTGAATCACTTCAAAGGGGCAGGAAGGAGGAGCGAAATGACCAGCTGGAGTTGGAATTCCCTTGCCAGGATTATGCATCAAGCACACCATACAATTTTTCACCACTTTCTCTGCACACTTACTGATTCCCTCATTCTTCCAGACCGGAGCCAACATCTTACATATCCCTTTAGAACTTATATGCGCTACTCCATGCGCCATCGTCACTACTGCAAGCACATATGCATCAGGCAACATCCAACGCTGCTGTTCTGTCAAATCAATCCAACATCCATTCGAGTCCAACTTGCCCGTACTTTCTCTCCATACACGTTTCTCTTCCTCAGTCGCTTCTTTCTGAATCTCTTTCACACTTTCCATAGTGTCCTCACACATCCCAGACTCAGCAATCCATCTTGCAGACGTAGCAACATACATTCTACTCATCATGTCTCTAGCTGTCTGTTTAGCAGTTTCATCAGCAAAGGCATTCCCACGACCAACATCATCCGTGATTGCTTTATGAGCACTGCACTTCACAATCGCAACTTCAGTCGGCAAGGTTAGAGATTCCAACAAGTCGTTAACTAGCTGACCATGTTGGATCTTAGTCCCATGGGACGTAATGAAACCTCTTTCTCTCCACAACCGGCCAAAACTATGGGCCACGCCAAATGCGTACTGACTATCTGTAAACACATTCACTCTCTTTCCCTTAGCTAAAACACACGCTCTCGTTAGAGCTATTAATTCTGCAGCTTGGGCAGAATTCTGACTCACTCTTGCAGTCTCCACAATCGTCCTCAAAGTCGTTACCGCGTAGGCAGCAGTCACATCACCATTCTCCAATTTAAAACATGACCCGTCCACATATAGCGTACCATCTGGGTCGGACAGGGGAGTATCTTTCAAATCGATACGTCCTTTTGTCTCTTCCTCCGTTTTGAAATAACAGTCATGTGGCTCAGAATCACTCGACTCTTGATCAGTCGGCAACAATGTTGCTGGATTCAATACATTGCATCTTTTGATCTGAATATGACTCGCTAATAACGTCAGCTCGTAACCAGATAATCTCGCACTAGTAAGGTGTTGTGTCTTCGTTCGGTTCATGAGTGTATCCACTGCATGAGGAACCATGACCACTAGCATATTGTTCATCACCAAACCAGCAGATTGTCGAATGGAAGCTGCAGCTGCCGCTGTAGCCCTCAAACAACTAGGTAACGCTCTGGCTACCGGATCTAATGTTGATGAAAAATACGCACAAGGGCGTTGTTTATCACCAAATTTCTGTGTCAGAACACTCAACGCGCAACCTTCTCTTTCGTGAACGTAGAGCGTGAATGGCTTGCTGTAATCAGGTGTACCTAATACAGGAGCTGAACACAGTGCTTTTCGTAATTCAGTAAAACTCTCTTGACATTCATCAGACCATGGCACCGGACTCGAAACATTTTTCCCAGTCAAAGCTACCAATGGTTTTGCTAAAAGAGAAAAATTTGGGATCCACTGCCTACAGTAAGAGGTAATACCTAGGAAGGCACGTACCTCTCTCTGTGTGCGTGGAACACTCATCTGCGTAATGGCTTTTATTCTTTCTGGGGTCAACTTCCTTCCCTCCTTTGATAAGAGGTGACCTAGGTAGGTTACTTCTTGGCAGCAGTATTGCATTTTGGAAGGTGACACCTTATGATTCAAATTAGACAAATGATGCAATAGTGAAATTGTAGCTGCTTTGCAAGTTTCCTTGTCATCGGCAGCCACTAAAAGATCGTCTACGTACTGTACTAGGGCAGAACCTGGAGGAAGGACAAAGGAATCTAGCTGACTTTTTAAAGCTTGACTATAAATGGATGGACTTTCACAATAGCCTTGTGGAGCACGTTTAAATCTGAAACTTCGACCTCCTAAACAGAAGCCGAAAATATCCCTACTTTCTTCAGCTATCGGAATGCTGAAAAATGCATTCTTGAGATCTATAACTGAGAACCACGTAGCTGTAGCAGGAATCAATGTTAATAAGGCAGTAATGTCTGGTACTACAGGAAACTGCGGAATTACAATCTTATTAACTTCTCTAAGGTCTATGACAAACCTATAAACTGGAGGTTTTGTAGGGTCAGTTCGCTTCAGAATCGGTAATACAGGACTGTTACAGACATTTCCTCTAGTTTCCTCAACTACACCCTTCTTAATCAAGTCTTGCACAATCAATAAAAGTGCACGCTCACCTTCACTCGATATTTTATACTGGGGAATTCTTGGAAATTTCACATTTGCTTTCAAAGTTACTACATACGGTGGAATTTCTAGGAGACCTACATCATTAGGACCAGTCGCCCAAAGAGAATCAGGGAGTGAACGTAGCTCCGGCGGGAGTGCGTCCATTGACAAGTACATCGGAGAGGTGATATTTTTACCCAAAGTAAGCTGTACTCCTTCCGGAGAACAGTACAATGTCGCATATAGTCGTTTTAACAAATCTAAACCAAGCAGATTTTCATTACAACCTGTAGTCAAAATCAGGGGTGCTTTCAATTGGCACGGTCCAACAGAAATAGACAAAGGACCAGATATCGGGTTGTACACAGGGGCGCCTGAAAAACCTACGGAAACATTTGTTGAGCCAGACAAAGGTGCGCCAGGGAGTTTCGCATGCATGATAGAACTTTTTGCGGCACCAGTATCCAACAGAAACGGTTCGACTACACCTGATGTTGCTACTGCGACATAAGGCCCACTCTGATCCACTGGAACTGATACTACTCCCTCTCTCTGTCCATGGCTGTCCTAGTACCCATTTTGTTGAAAACCCTCTTCTACTTCACAATAATCTTCAACAAGATATTGCTGAGATCTATTTTGCTGAACAGATTGTCCATTTCTCTGATCAAAGTGATTGGAGGGACGATCATTCGTTTGTGGAGGCATAGCACCTCGTCCTCGTCCTCTAGAATTCTGCACAAAACCACCACGACCTCTCTGAGCTGCTGCTGCATTATTTTGCGCTAAAATCTGACAATCATTTTTATAGTGACCCTCTTTCTTGCAGTACGCGCACTGATTCCATTGATATTGAGGTCTTGATGTACTATAATCTGTCCTTTGGTATGAGTTTTGCTGCGTATTAGTCTGATTCGCGCGAGGCGGATACGCCTGCTGCAAAAGAACTTTAGTTTTTAAATCTTTCGTTTTCTTTTCTGATTTTTCCTTTTCCTCTTTATCTCTATTTTCGTAGTACTGTGCAGTCGCAAGTATTTGCGCTGTCGTAGATACAGCCCACGCACTTTCTGAGTCTTTTAATTTATTGCATAATTCAGGTAACAAATTATGCACAAATTTATCTACAAACAGTCTTTGCCCTCCTTCTGTACTCATGTCCTGACCACTATGATCCACAAAAGTCTCTTCGAACCTCGTGAAGAAGTCCGAGACACTTTCGTCTTTCTTTTGCCTACATGCTGACAACTTGTCCCAATTAACACGCAATGCTGGCATCAGAGTCTTCATTAGATCAATTATTCTACCTGGCAGATTAGCGATCAAAGGTTCAGGTTTCGCACCACCTATTTGTTGATTATCTGCTGCAGTGATAGCTGCCCAATCACCACCTAAAGCAGCCTGATGATCCTCTCTACGAATTTTAGCCCACACTGGTTGCGGAACTACATTACCAAACAACATATCAATGTCGGCTAAGTTCATTATACAAGCCTCAACTGTCTGTGTTAATTCCTTGTAATATCCGGCTGGATTCTTACGCGGATCTGGCAAGGCCTGTTTCACTGCTAACACTTCTGCTCGCTTCCATGGAATGTGTATCCACACTCGTTGGAACTGTGCTGGAGCAGCTACAACACCATTCGGTGCGTCAGCTTGCACAGCTTCGCGCCAAATTGGAGGAACCTCCCTCATAGGATATTGGCGACTTAGCTTCATTTTACCTTTCTCTAAATCTCTCGGTGAACGAAGAGATGTATCATTCCTAAAACTTAAAATGAGTTCCATCGCTTGCTTTATATTCTCACCCACTATCATTCCAGCAGCAAACTCCTTTTGAACCCTAATTAAATCTTCCAAATCTGATTCGACATCGTCTTCTTCTATCTCTTCACGTAACAACGAGCACATCTCATCAAAGACGTATCGTTGCGTTGGTTCTCCCCACTGCATAAATGTGTCTAGCACATCTCTTGTACTATATCTTCTACCCTTCGAAATCCATCTGAGAGCCGTGGAATCTAAAACTCCCCGTTCCTCAGTACTTGGAAGCTGACTCCGTCTCTGAACAGAGTCAGGAGTAGGAGTCTTAATCAAAGTTTTATATATAGGAGACAGCATATTAGTAACCGAATCAGTGATTCTTCGACGAACAGAAAGTGGAGTTAGTACACTCGCAGACATAGAGAATGCAGTGGAGGTAGGAATAGATGAGGAAGCAGTAGGAGTATCGAGGAAAATAGTTTCTGGAGCAGTAGGTACAGGGGTAGGTATAGGGGTTGGCAGTGTAGGAAGAGGAGGAGCTGTAGGAACATTTACATTCACCACTGGAAGTACAGGAACTTGATTCTGAGGGATAGGAGCAGGAGCACCAGGTTGTCCAGCAACCGGCAATTGAACATTCGGGACGAGTGGAGTCGTAGCACCTTGTGCATACGGTGGAGGTGACCGTAACAGATAAGATAGCAGAGGATCGTTTTCGGAGTCCTCCAGTATCTTAGCCATTTTCGATGGCAAGGCAGGATAGCACTTGTCAATCGCTAAGTTATGCTCTCTAATGGCTACATCTATGACCTTCTCACACTCGTTAGCCTGCAACTGTTTAGTCGCTTGTTCTAGAGTTAACTCTTCTTGTTCTTTCTGCTCTTTCTTCAACCTTCTCATTTCTCTCTGTTTGGATTCTTTCCGCCAATAACGGAAGGAATCAAACATTGCCGGCCGGGCTTTCTTTTTGAACAATTTCTCTTCTAAATTGTCGAGAATCTCTTGTTCAAAACTACCATGCAGTGGCCAACTAAGGACACCATCCTTCTTACAATAGCGGACCCATATCTCATTATAAGTTATAGGACCCACGCCATATTTGCAATATAAATCATATAGGGGAGTCCCAATCGGAGGAACCAGACAAGAGTCCTCCAATCGTGAGTCACGGTTGCAACCAAAACAAGACAACATTTTCCGACTTACCATTTTCAGTCCGGAACACAAAACAAACAAAACACGGAACAAATATGTGCACTCGAACCAAGAACTTAGGCCTACCAAAACGAACTGATGTATCGATACCCAAAACTAAACCAAATAGATTATCGTAACTAGAACAACCAGTGATAATCTGACAAAACCAAACCAAACCAAGAACCGATCAAGGATTTTTAACAATCCTCACAAAAGTAACCAGCTAGCTATCACTAAATACTTAACTGAGTCACTGAAGACGTCACCAAGGAGAAACCCGTCACGTTTCGCCGTACTAAGGACTGCACCACTTCGGGTCCAAGACAGGGCGACGGTCAAGGCAACGGCCCACTGCAGCCGTCCTGAACGGGAAACCCTCGTGGAAGAGAACTTCGGGCCACTTTTGCGATATGCCGGGATCGATGAAGTGGGGCGCCTCCCTCAGGAATCTTCACACGAAGCTTCTCGAACTCTTCAGGCTTTTGGACCGGTACCGAATGACGTCGCCCCACGTTGGGCGCCAATTGGAGTTCTGGACTTTTTGGTTCCGTCCAGAGGTGTCAGGGTACAACACCCGAAGACCCCGGAGTTCCACCTGCCTTGGTGCACAAATGAACAGAAACACGGGCTTCTCGATGGTGGCGTCAAAGACCAAAGGTTTATTACTGCAGGGACACAGAAGTCACAGAATCTACACACGGGCAGAGACTAGGAGCCTGTTCGATTTGTACAAAGAGGGCTGCTCCTTATATACGGTTTTTTATGCTAGGGGCAAATTCTTTACATGTAATACATTCCCAAAACCCTTGTGTCTAAAACAATAAATATTTGGTGTTACACAGGAACCGTCGATAATATCTGAGGCCAAACATTGCGAAAAGAGGGGTTCCCACTAGTTTGTCACAATTCCCTGTCAATATTGCATTCAGGACCCGGACCGCCTCATCGTAAAGTTCGTTACCTCCCCCTAATAAAGATTCAGAAAGAAAGAAACAGAGCCAGGTGCAGGAGATAGAAAAGCGGGATAAGAGATGTTTGTGGGTTGTAAATGGGCAAGGCTACCGGCTTCGGCCGCCTAATCATGATCAGGTACAATGGACACGAAGACCAGTTTGGCAGGACTGGCCTCGGGCAGAGGAGGCAGCCTTTGTCGAATCATGCAGCTACAGCGTGATCTGGTTTAAGGTGCACGTGTCATGTAAGAGGTGAATCTCCGGCTACGGCTACGTGTCCTTAATCAAAGTGGAGTGAATGAAGTGATCAGAGGCTATTGCATATGTGAGGGCAAGGAAACACAAAATGGCGGCCATGATCTAAGATGGATGCCGTGGGTATATCAGAAATATGTCAATGGAAGGAGTGCTCTTGCTCGTAGCGTAGCGAAAACACTAGGATATACTAAATGGATCATTTGCGGTTCACTGATACCAATATTATGTATTTCCGACAAACTTGAAAACACGGGTTCAAGTCGTCACGGAACCGTCACGGAACCTCACCTGTGTGCTTCTTCTTTTCCCCTTTTCCCCTTTTCCCCCATTTTTCATATTTTGTGATGTTTGTAGACCAAGTATATTTGATGATAGTTCTATTATTGAGCTTTCATCTCCCAGCTTAGGGCATGAGCGAGTGTGCCTTCTTGTGCTTGGGTTGTCAAGCCCAGTTGACAGTTCTGCTTTGAAAAAAATTGAATAGATGGACTCGGCATAGGGTCCAGATTAACAAAGGAGGAATTTCACCTTTCCTTTTTTGGGAAGTATGCTGTGATGACACTGGACACTTGTCTACTGCATATGTCTGTTCTCCTTGAGTGCTCACCCAGATTAGTGATCCTGGGGTTCTTAAAACGCGATTAGAGACTTACCTGCTGGGCCTTTCTGTCTGGGTGGTATATACCTTCTTCATGTTTGAAGTTGCCGGTGTTTTTCCTGTCTGTGCATTCCTCTTGGCCATTGCTGCTGCCCTCCTGGATATGAAGACCTTGTGATTTTAGCTGATTATAACTGCTGTTGTAACAGATGCTGCGACGGTCAATTTTTGGCTCCTCCAGTTTGCTAATCTGGGACAAAAATTTGAGTTGTCCAGGCTTTTACCCCCCACGAATGCACATTAACAGTGGCAGGAATGATTATGTCACATATTATTTTGTAAATATGCCAGCTACTAATGCGATTAACCATTGTCAGTTGGTTGGCTGATTAGGGCGGGTTTGATGTCACAGTCGGTGAAGTGGCAAGCTTTCCCTTGTGAGCTCTCTTGGGATTTTTAATCTGGAGGAAATATTTTTGAAGGAGGTGAGTGCTGAAAATGCTGGGCCGGGGCAAAAAGGGGTTACAGGGAGAACATGCACCAGCTGCTCAAGCAGCACCCCAGCCTGGATGGGCCCCTTCCATGTGGCCAGGCTCAACCTTGTGTGGTGCTGCTAAGCAACCACCCTAGCGTGCCACCACCACTTACTGCACACCTCCAAGAAGATCAAGCTGACCCAGATTCGTCACAGGCCCAGAAGTGGAGGACAGGGTCTCAAATCCCTGAATCTGGCGAGCCCAGCAGTGCAGGTTCCACTTCAACACCCAGCTGACCTCTAGGGCAGATATCCATTTTTCTGCTCCTACAATTTTCACATGTTGTCTGTCCAGGCACTCGCCCATGTGGTTCAGGTAGCTGGAAGTAGTATCAAAGCATGCATATATCACTTGAAAACTTGTCTTAAGCTCGGCCATGATGGTATTGAATCCAGTTTGCTGTTTGACCTCCGCTAGTGGTTTTGGATTTTGTAAAAGGCAGCTTGCTCTGTTTTGGGTCACACCATACCATTATATTAGCAGGTGCTGCTGTGTCGCAATCCACCATACTGGAGGAGGCAGACTCTGATATGGACCAGGGCTTTGTCCTCAAAATGGAATCCAGTGGCTGGCACATGTGTAGATGGTAGCTGGTGCCCATGCCTGAGTCCTAAACCAGAGGAATACCAAACAGCAAGCAGGGACCCCTCCAGAGCAGACAAAGCGGTAGCGGTGAGAGAGCAGTTCAGCAGTGTGCTGTCCTCAGAGGGCAAATGGAGGAGATGGATGTACTCTATGCAGGAGGCACTAGGCGGTGGTAGTAGTGCGGATCAGACTACAAGGCTTCCAGCATCAGGGACACAGTCCCATCCTTTAGGTGGTGTAGTCAAGGAGTGCCAAAACATGACCGTCCACCACAGTGGTGCATTCCCACAAGATTCAACCCCCGCAGTGACCTATTGCTGAAGCAGCGCCTCCAGAGTTGCTGATCCAGAGCGGCAACGGGCCCAGCGCAGCGCAGTCATTTGCACCAACCTCAGTCGGCTCGGCTTCAACAGTGTCGCAGTTGAGTCAAGGCAGGAGTACCACAGTGCTCCTATTACCTCTGGTGCTATATGGACCATCCAGTATGTGCTCAATGCACGGGCTGCCCAGCACGACCCACCTGCCCTGCGCCTTAGACTCGCCCACGGACCCTGTCACCCCGGGGCCTCCAAGGCACGTGGAAGTTGCCGAGCATGGCCTCCCCCACTATGGGGCCATGTTCACAGAGAACAGCCAGAGTCGGGATCAGCATCTGCCCAGTGATACTGGGCAAGTCCCCACTCCGAAGGACTCATTAGAGGGCACCACAGTCCCATCCAACCCAGGACCAGTGCCAGATCTGTTGGAGCTTCAGCGCCCTGCGGCCATCTGGTTCGCTGGTGTGGCCAAGCCAAATCTATACGTGTTCTTAATTTACTCCCTTTTCAAGGAACAAAAAAGAACAGGGATGAAGTAGATGACTATAGGGGCCAAATGAACCCACTAGTCAAATTTTCATCTAAGTAATTTTAAATGTATTCTGTTTCTAATTTAGTAAGTGCATACACTCAGCTACAGGTTATGGAGGCACCCAGTGCAAATAGATCTTACAATCATAATTTCTATGTAGAGGTACCACATTTTCCCTTTTCTTGACAAATACATCACCAAATTTTTCATTATAAGAGGGTGGGGGAATTGCACAACCAATAACTGGGGGAATACGTAACCCTGCTAGCACTTTAGGATGACAAACCTCTCTAGATTTCCCTCATCATACAGTTAGCTTGACAATCACATGAGGTCAATTGTACTGTCCTAGAAGCCCTATTAATACAAAGATTATGTAAGACTAACCACAACATTTAAGATAGCTTTGCACAAAGGGGAAGCTTTATAAAATCAAAGCATTTTTCAAGATAGTTTGCTTAACAGACCCAAAAACGCACATGTGTATAAAACCTCACTAGACCCGAAGATGGAATAATGTCATTTACTGCCTTAATCCCTTCAGGAATCATTTTCTTGAAAATAGAAATTTGCTCCAGGATCTTAAAATTCCAAAAATTGCCTTCTATTGAACTTCTTACAAAAAAATCTTCATTGAGACTATCATATGAGCCACAGCTGACTGTATAGTATTCACTACCCATCTGAGAACTAAGTTATTTTTCTTACCTTTTAATGCACCTCTTTTAATTGTTGAAGATTCTAGTTTTCTACAGGCAGCACCCTCTCAATGGGCAAAGTAGTCATTGATTTTTTTTTAATCTTTTATAAAATGATATGACCTTCCACATAACATCCATAACTTATGTACACACGTTCCTTCCCTCTCTTATTTAGCCATGGGCCCTCTTATACCTCCTAATTGCATAAACTCAGCAGTTTCTGTAATTCTATTCTCCTCTGATTTAGGCCGGACTATGAATACTTTGGTCTTTTCTGAACAACATTCACATAGGCAAGGACCCATCTGAACCACTAGCTCTATTAGGTCATTACACTAAGTAGGAGGATTAAGCACTTTGGCCAAAACCTCTTTCAATTAACTTTACAGAAAAAGTGCTCTCTATTTATTCTTCTCTGGCTTACCTGTCTCAACTACTAAGTGACTAAATGTGGTAATACAACTTAATAGAACTTTATGGCCCTGTTTCAAAGTTAGAACCTCACTATGTAAAGAAGGAATGTGTGGTTTGCTGTGAATCAGTTTCCACAACTTATCACAGAAACCAGAAAAAAGCCAAGGATAATTTCTCTATACTGAGGAAACGCTACTATTTGATGGATACCCACTGAAGTACGACAAAACAAAAGTCACCTAAGTCTGATCATCAGTAAAGGGTTTACTCACAAAGTGTAACTGGCATTGATTGAGGAATGAGGCAAAGTTTACCAGATAATCTTTTGGGTGCTGCTAAGAGTATGACTTGAGTCACCACGGAATACAGATGTGTAAACAACGTAGTGTCTCTTAAGGGCAATAGTAACATCCAGGAACCAACATTCGTGGAATCTGAGGTAAAGACACTTGACTGTTGTCTTTCCTCTCCAGTTTTAACATGGTACCTGTCTCTTGTTTTACTACAGTTAATTGTGAATTTAGCAATTCATATTCTGACAGCACTGGAATTTTGTTATATGAAATTAAATTAAATGAAAAGGAGACTTATAAAGCGTAAACATTCACCCGAAGGTGTCAAGGCGCTACATATCCCCTCTAAAGTCTCAGAAAGAGTGTGTCAGAATCCATACCCGGGTTTATTGACATTCTGTCTGAGATCACTAACCTTGTAATCAAGATCTAATGGGAACAATACCCCCTTCCATCTATCATCTCAACCTCCAATGGCCACATAATATACAATAATAGGGCCAGTGATAAACACAGGGAAAGGGGAAATGGTCAAACAAGAAACGGGAACACTGAACTTCACTATTCTGACTAATCACTTTTGCTGGGCAGTGCGGTCTGCCAGGCATAATGGATTATTTAAAAGCAATAAAAGAGACATTCAATGTCAAGCCACAATAGTCCTGCACTAAATTGTAACTGTGAATGAGCATACCTTTAGACATATGTTTGTGTAACCAACTCTGTGTGGTTTGAGATGGAACTTGTTATTCCTGAAACTAAACTACAAGAAATGTGTTCATCAATGCTCTCTCTGTGAATTGGATAACTACCTCTAGTTTTGTAACTTTGCATTGGCTGTGGAAGGTGATTTATAGTTTCTTCTTGGCTCGTGTGTCACTGTAAAGTAATTCACAAGCATTAATGCCCTGTGATTTCTAGTTTGGCTACGCATATAAACATTTTGGAACTCTGAGCATCTTACGTGTAAACATAAATACAGAACATTTGCTACATAGTTCTGCCTTCAGAATCCTTCCTGTTCCACGGGATAAATTATGTGATAGCAAATGCTACAATGTTATAAAATCTCAAGTTAACTACTCAACTTCTCTGTATTCCCAATGTTGTTCAAACATCTCCCCCCTGGAAGCAACAGTTCTAAACAAAGGAAATCCTACATGTGTGTTGAAACTCCTGGCTGCAGTAAAATAGTATCATTACCTAGCAAAGACTCTGTAGGCCATGATGAAAGTTATACCCAGACATCCAATATGGCTTCCATGTGGCCAAGCTACATAGGAGTTCATGGCCTGCTAAGTAATGTAGATTGTGGTTGAGACTAAGATGCGTCCTTCATTAACTACGGAAGGACATCTTTTGTCCAAGCAGCCCGACACCCAAGAAGGACCTCCAGCCTTTCCATCCCTGAAATGGTGTCAGCACTAGTGAGCTGAGAGTACTGCTTCCCTGCGCTTGCCAAGTCTTAGTCATGCTTCCCGACAACTGCATACAGGTTTTAATTTTTCTAGGTTGGGATAGAGAAATTATAATGTTGCCTATAGTTTTTCAACAAGCAGTACTTTTCTTTAGTAGACAGGATTTGTAGGAAACTTAACAGTTTCAAGAGACAAACAGCCTTAGGTACCCCACTTTCAAAAGGCATACACACGCAAATATAAAGACAAGATCAAAGTATTAGACTATCATATTTATTTGAACCTTCACCTTGTCAGTATGTGGTAATCAAGCGAGCTTTGGCAGAGGTTCCCTCCCCGAACCTTTGATCTTCACTTGCTATTAAAATTCGCCCTGCAGACCTTAGCTGTGAGGGCCTGGAGGGGCGTGACAGCAGAGAGCCCTCTGCGCTCTCGCGCGCTTTCAAAACAACAATCAAACCCGCATAAAATATTTAACTTCAGCACATAAATATGACACATGCCTAGGAAAAGAGCCCCATAGTTATTATGTTTCGTGAACTCTAAATTAGCTCTAATTGCACTCATACTGCAGAGGGATTGGGCAAGCGAAGGGAAATCAATCATTTTGGAGAGCTGTTGCTTGCGTGTTGTCGAGATGGGCGGCTTCCACTTGAAGCCGAGAGGCAGGCTTGTATCAGAGGACGTTTACAAGGTGAAAGCAAAGCTTTTGCGTTATTAACTGGAAATATATTCGGGCAGGGGTGGGGCTGTGGGGGATGGAAGAACCTTTGGTGTGTTATGTACTGTGGCCAGAGTGCGGGGAAAAAAAGACATTTTCCATATAGGAAAAAATAAATCAGTCCCACTGATTGGATCTTAGGTGAGAACACGAGAGACCGCATTGAATCTCAGGAATGCATGGAACTCCACGCTGTGGACAAACACGGGACACGTGTGCATAATTTGTATAAATGAATGGATGAATAAATAGACAAACAGGTACGTAATGTTGCAGGGTATCAAGGTTTTCCTAGGAACCGACTGACAGAGCTGCCAAATGCTGGCGTTGTCTAATACTGCGCCTGCCTAGAATTGATTCCGTGTCATGCCTATTCCTTCACTTTTATTTATTTATTTATTTATGTATGTATTTTGAAGGTTTTATATAGCGTTAGCACATGACCCTTGCCGGTATCAGAGTGCTTTACACGGATCGAAACTAGGAAATTAAAAGCAGACAGGATTACATAATTAAGGCTTGTAACACAAATATCAGTTGAGGGCAATATGTACAATGTTTCATGTGAATTATCTTAAGAGTAAGAATTTTACTTCTTTTTAAAAAGAGTAAAAGAAGGTTTCCGTCTAGTTTCCGGGGACAGTGCGTTCCAAATCCTAGGAGGATTCCAGAGAAGGCCCAGTTGTATGTTTTCTTTTTGGCGAAGCGTTGTGGTTTCAGAAGAAGATTGCTGGTACTTCTGGAGGATCTTTCACCACAAGAGAGCACCCATTTCTGGGCCAAGTAACTCAGAGTATTGTGATGTAGGGCTTTGTCGTGCAGGTGATTTTTTGTGGAATTCTAGCTTCAAAAGTTAGCCAATTAAGAGCTCTGAGGTCGGGGGTAATGTGAAAATTTCTTTTTGAGCATAAGATGAGCCTAGCCACTGAATCGGACGAGGCTCTTAGAGTGGCCGCTGATGATCTGGGAAGACCGCAAAGCGTTGCACCCCGATAGTCGAGTCTTGGGATTACTAATGCTTGAACTGCCACTTTGAAGTCATTTGCGGGAAGGAATGGTTTTAATTTTCTCAAGCTGTTCATCTGAATGTTTGCTCCTTCTGTAGCAGCACTAATATGTTTCTGCATGTTTAGATTTCTGTCAAGTGTTAATCCCAGCGATTTTGCTGAGTCAACAATATGAGGTTGGCAGTTGAGGATTGTTAGTTGTTTATGCCCTTTTCGTTGTTGGTAGTTTGGTAGGGAGGAGCGATTAGGAGGAATTCGGTCTTGAGGGTGTTTAATTACACCATTACACATTACACAGTAGAAAACACTGCATTTTTAAAGCATGCCATTAAGCCTTGTATTCCATGATCACTTCCATTATGACAGTTATCTTCAAGTGGCATCAATCAATCAGATTCCTTCATTCCAGCTCTTCTAAATTTTCAGTAATCCCTAAATTGTGAAGAATATGCAGTAGAAGTCGACGTTTTTCTGTTAGAGCTTCTAAAGTCTCGAATTGATTTCCTTTCAATATAAAGGTTATCAAATGTCATACCACGGTTTGTGAAAAATTGAAAACATATCTCTTTACCCTGTGATCATTTATCAGTGTCTCTTTTGTGCTTCCCCTGCCTTCGTCAGAACTGAATGTTCTTGGATATCTGAATGCAAAACAAATTCACTTTCACTCATTCATTTAAAAATAAGTCTAAATTATTTAAGCTTTGAAGCTGTGTTTGCGTGTTCTTATGACTACATATTGATGATAATTGTATATTTTATATGCTATGTGTAAGCTTGCCATGGAGGCTTTATGAAATTTTTATGATTCTAAAATGATTCTAAAATGAACTTTATTTGACCGTGACAAAGGTGGGAGTAGAGTGCATCCTACACTCTGTTAGTTCTTGCAGGAAATTCTGAATATCAGTCTCATAGCTGTTATTCATGCATGCTTGTCTTCGCCACACCATTTCAGAGTAAAGGAAAACCACTGCTGCTACTATTATTAATATTATTAGAAATATTTATAGACCGCCTAGCTACCCGAAGGCATCCCCGCGCTAGTAACGGCAAGAGACTGACAGGCTAGATGGTTAATGGGTAGGGTTTTGGAAACGCCAGGTCTTGAGAAGCTTCCAAAAAGAAAAATAATTGGTCACTGAACGAAGATGAGGAGGAAGAGCATTCCACAGTTTAGCAACAAGAAAAAGAACGACCACCACAGTTACCCTTTTAATTTTAGGGACTGAGGCTAGGCAGAGAGGTTAGTTGATCGTAGGCATCTTTTGGGACAGTAAGAGGAAATGATGATACGGTTGATTGAGGGCATTCTCCCCCAAAAGGACTTGTGTCTTATGCACAGATATTTGAATTTTATTCTCTCCAAGATTGGCAACCTATGTAAGGCATTCAATGCGGGCTTGGCAGATTGGCTACTGGGGATTTTAAGCAGCATTGGTGCTGCGCAGTTCTGAATGGCTTGCAGCTTCTTTGTGGTAGACAAATGCCCTAAGTAAAGGGCATTTCCATAGTCCAGGAGAGAAAGAATTAAGGTCTGGACCGTGAGTCTCCTTGCCAAAGTGGTTCTCTATTTGGAAAACGTTGATCATTCACTGGGTATCAGGAAATCCAAATCCCACATCAAATATGTTGGCAGCATTTGGTTTTGTCTTTTTAACATATTGAATTGCAACTCATTTTATTTTCCAGAATGTGCAACATTAGCAAAAAGCATTGACAAATCCAGTAGGCTCGGCCTTGGCAAGAGTGCAATTTTTCTATCACTTGTTTTTGCAAACATATGCACCATGGAAAAAAGGGTAACCATGTAAAAAAACATAAACAACTTTTCCAGTGTCTGTGTGCATGTAATCAGACGAGATTAAGTCACCTGCAGAGCAAGACTGACAATGTATGAAGTGGGCTGACCCATTGCAGTGGTGGGTGAAAGTCACATGTGAATGACACTCTGTCACGCAAATGGATTAAGGGAGTGGAGTGAGTGTGTAAGTGCATGTGAGTGTATTATTATACTGATTTTTTATTATTTTTTGTTATGACTATTTTGGAAAACGAGACTGACAAGACAACAAAAACTGTCTTTAGGCGTGAACTAAAATTGGGAAAAGAAGTTAGCATAACCTACAGAGACTCCTCCACTATCATGCAAAAGTCATGCAGTCAGCATATGAAGTCGTCATATTACGAAATACTAGACACATGAATAGTTAAAAGAGTTGTAGGTTTCTAGATAAAAACTCAGCTTGTAGGAACACAGGGAACCCAGCAAGGAAAGCATACATCGATTCGAATCTTAACCTCAATTACTTGCTCTGCACGTTTGAAATCAATCTGATGTTAGAACATTTGATTTTTTCATTAAAATGGTGAAAAAGCAAATAGTCTTCCCGATTTTAAATGGGTTTCTGTGGATTCTTTGGATATCTTCGTCTAAGGTCTTAACCTCTACCCCTGGGATAAAGTCTTTCAATTTCTGGCTCTCTTTACCACACCCCCCCCACATCTCTTGTGGGTTTAGCCAGTAATTTGCACCCAAACATGGGGCCTCATTTATGAAAAGTGACGCACCGCTGCGTGAAAACAGCGATGCGTCACTTTTCACTGCGCACTCCTTGCGACACCAATGATGCGTCATATTTAATGTATGACGCATCATGTCGCAAGGACTTACAGATACGTCAGTATTTCTGACGCATCTGTAAGCGCAAAAGTGGCGCATTGCTGGAGTGTGTCACAAAAGTGACGCATCTCCAGCAATGCGTCCTTTCACATGGGGAAAGCCCCATGTGAAAGGGCTTGCGTCAGTCTTACGCCTGCTGTGAGGCAGGCGCAAGATTTTGACGCAACACCATCCTAAAAGTGACGCAGTGAAATCTCATAGATTTCACTGCGTCACTATTACGAGGCTTTTTGCGGGGGAACGCCCCCTCTGCATACATTATACCTGACGTAGGTATAATGTGGCGCAGGGGTTTAAAAAGTGACGCATCTACCTAGATGCGTCACTTTTTAAATATGGCGCAACAAGGCGCACGTTTTACGCCGCAGATGCGTCACAAAAAGTGACGCATCCGCAGCGCAAAACTGACGCAAGGCCTCATAAATGAGGCCCCCGGATTATGCCTCAGGACCCAGTTGTGCACACCGCATGCACAATGTTCACCAAGCAAAACCTAAAATAAATAGTGTGTGAAACTGCTTAAACATCCTAGTGCGCATGCCTCAGAACAAGTGAAAAAAACAGGCCTTAGCACCTTTCCAGTCGGAAACTTAAAATAATGTATACATTATGTGTCTCTGACATATAATACCGTATTGTTTTGGTATTTACCAGATGTGCAGTTTTCACCATAAATTGTTCAGCCTTGGTACTGAGGGCATGAATATGAAAGAGCGGCTCCAATGCCTGTTGTGCAACTGTGAAGACAATTAGCACCTGAAATCGCTCAGCCTTCAAAACAAGGCCCCAAGCATGGAAGAACTACCGTAAGGCTTGTTCTGTCATTCCGAAGGCAAAAGCATATTTTTCACACTTGTGTATTTCTGTATGAGCAGACAAAATGTACATGGTACTGACCCCTCCCACAGTGTGCTTAATTAAACATAAAAAACACCACAGTAAAAGTCGTGATTGCAATAGTGAGGCCACATAGCGCAGTGGCAGCTCCTCCGCTAAGGCGGAGGAGCGGAGCCCCACTGCTTTTTAGCAGTGAAACACTGAGAAAATAAAATTATAATAGCTGTGTAATAATGTAAAATGTTAGAATTAGAATATTTGGTTTAGAAGGTTGGAGGGTGTAGAATGTAGGGTTAGGCAAAAGATGCGTAATTGATTTGGCTCATGAAAGTCACAGAGGTATATCAGGAACAAAGAACATAATAAGAGAAAAAATTTGGTTTCCACAACTGGATAGTCAAGTAGAATAGGTGATAAAAACATGTTATTTATGTCAATGTACTACAAAGGAAAGAGTCATGGAAGAATTATACATGTATAAACTGCCTGGTGCTATATGGGCTAGTGTAGCAGCAGATTTTTATGGACCACTTGATTCAGGGCATTATTTATTAGTGCTAATTGATGAGTATTCTCGATTTCCGATTGTAAAAATGCTATTGTCAACATCTGCAACAACTGTGCTGCCTATTCTTGATGACATTTTTCAACCTGGGGAATACCAGATATGTTGAAAACGGATAATGGACCACCGTTCAATGCAAATTAATTAAAAAATGTAATGAATTATTTAGGAATAACGCATTGAAGGATTACACCAATGTGGCCACAAGCAAATGGTATAATTGAAAGATTGATGGCGACTATTAAAAAAGAAATTCATAAAGCGACGTTTTCTCAGATTTCAATAAATCAAGCATTGTGTCAAGTTTTACATGGCTATAGAAATACTCCCCATGGTTCCTCAGGTAATGTCCTTCTGAGTTAATGTTTGGTCAGTCAAGACAAACACGTTTGTCACATCTACCATCTACTTCTCCAAAAGACCATGCTGAGATAATGGAAAAAGATGCAGAAGCAAAAAGGAAAAGGAAATATTATGCTGACAGCAAAACTAATTTTCCAAATGAATATTAGAATGTAGGAGATTTAGTTTTAGTGAAACAACAACAGAATAAAAAATCGTAAAGCAGATTTCATCCATCTCCTTTTGAAGTAACACAAGTTTGTGGAACAGCAATTACAACCACAAATGACAATGGAGAGATTACAAGACACAAAACATTAAAAAAAAATCTTATTCAGGCTCTGAAGGACAAAGGAATATACAAATGGACAGTCAACATCAGGAGGAATTAAATAGAAGATCTGAGAGAGTTTCACGGAAACCAGCTCGATTCATAAAACATTGCTAAAAGATTTTTGTTGAAGTTAATTTTATTTCATTTTTTAGTTTCTTTTTTCTTCTTTTCTCTTTCTTTCTCTAAAAGGGGGAGGGGGAGAAATGTAATGCTGTAATATGTTAGAATAGGAATATTGGGTTTAGAAGGCTCGGAGGGTATAGAATGGGGTCCTGGGGGGGGCGGCCGACCGAAGGGAGGCCTGCCCCGCCCGGGGGAATTTGGGGGCCGGGGAAAAGGGGGGGGGTAGAGATGGCGCCGAACGGAGACGGGTTGGGTTGTGTCGGTAGCTTTTGGGCTGGGGGGCGGGGCTTGGGTGGAGTTTCCGCTGGGCTGGGCTGTGGTATCCGCCCGTCCACGCGGCTGAGACACCATTTTAGGTGAGGTGTCTCGGCCGCCGGGCGGGGGGTGGCGGTTGTACAGCAATTTTTACCTGAGGAGAGATAGGTCGTCACAATGGACTGTTGGACTGTGGCATTTGTTTGGCATCGTCCGTGCCACCGGAATTCACTGCAGGTTGGAGGCGTCACTGACATCGCGGGAGACCGGAGGAGCTCGGGTGAGCAGCATGCGGCTCCACACGACCGAGCGGATGGGCCTGTTCTGCTTGGTGCGGGCGGTCAGGCTCCCACGTGGGACTTGGTGAGTCCCGCTGCCTCTACCCGAAGGGTCCGGGCGGCCGCCGGGGGTATGTTGGGGGCATACAAGGAACAACTAGGGTACAGAGGACGGGCGGCATTCAGGTTTGGGTAGAGCGGCCGAGACTGTGTGTGAGGTACTAAAATGTCATATGGGTCTTGTGTCTATCTGTAAGCGGTGGGAGAACAGCCTGAATCCGGGGCTACATGGGGACATGTAGGTTGCATAGGATGGTGCAGGGGGGTACGGGATAACTCCCCGCAGGGTTTCCAGGTTTGTTCCCGTGAGATACGGTTGCCGCATGATCGTCACGTTTCCACTCTGGAATGTTGCATTAGTTATGTTTGCTTGTTTCTTTTGCGAGATTAATCGGATGGTGGGGGCTTACCTCTTTCTCGCTGACGTTCCCGTGCCGGTGACACGCTATTCACGCTCGCGAATTAGGGGTTAATAATGACTGAGGGTATGGTAGGGTGCGCTGATAGCCTCGATTTCATGCGCGACGTTTGTGGTTGATGGGGACTGATTGTATGGTACTGTGCTCTGATAGCCTCAATGTCAGTTTGGTCACAACAAGGGTGCTAGATAGGGTGGGCAGTTCTTAAACAGAAAAAGGGCATGACTACAGCCCTTCAATATGGAAAGCGTGCCTGGATGGGTAAATAAACATACAATTGCACTTAAATCTGATGACATTTAAAAAAAAAAAAAAAAAGTGGAATGGTAGGGGATGTGGAAACGCATTTGTATTATTCACTCACTACATGAAGCCGAAAATGCGGGCACCTATGTATGACTAAAATAGGCGCAACGTCACCAAAAATTTCTGATGATGCAAATATCATACTGCTGCTGGGAATCTTGAATAACGTGGCGTCATGCTAACTACTCATTAAGGCTGTGTGATTATAATTCATGCAATGCTGAAGTTTAGAAATATGAAGTTTTAGCGACATCTCTGTGCATCTGATCACGGCAGAACACTTATTTGGTCTCCCGCCTGAATATAAAACGAGGTTACAGTTTGAGAATGTCACCATTCAGATATTTGACATCATGATGATAGTTGTTTAATGTCACATTACAATATATCTCTACTCAGTAGTTAACCTGGCGTCCATGTCTGTGCAAAGTAATCCTATCTTACGTTCTCGATTGTTCTATACGCATCGTTAAACAATGTAAAATGATGTTATAAAGTTAGTTCATCTGCTTCAATAATATAGCCCTTCGCCGATGGTAATTAGCACCCGTCTGTCTATCTTAGTGAAATACCTATATTGCTATACAAAGTATGAAATCTATAGGCCTGTTTTTAGTGGGCCTCTTTCGTATGCATTTCCAGGTTTAAATGAACGTGGGTATCAAACATACGTGTGCTGAAGAACGAAAAAGAAATGCACCTCTCTGATCCAATTACAGATATTAATCAATTCTAAGTCAGGGAAACATTTTTCTTATGGACTCATTGAAAAGTGGATTCTGTCTCGCAGCTAGGGCAAACGAACTGCGAAACAAAGTATATACCAGCAAGTTAAGGATTGTGACCACTCAATTCAGAACAACGTTTACGGAAATCAATTAATTAGCATATTATACTGTACAAATATTTCATGAAAAATGAGGGCGTACCGCATGCAGTAAGATGTAGAGGGAAATAGTATTAAACATAGAGTATACTGATTCCGTCGAACTGTAAGTTGTATTTCGTTAACCACCCACTGAAATATAAAAGCGAAAAGGCTCTGTCAGTGTCTCCCTTTCGATCGGCTCGTTGCAGCATTTGCCCTTCCGGTTATATCTTGCAGGGGGCGTGCAGTTGGGATCAGAAGACCACAGCTCAGGGCGAGGACACATCTATATGCCCCCTCGGTCAGTCACCCTTACACATGTCCGATCCTAAAGAGGCCACCAGCAATATTGCTTTTCTCTAGCAAAGTGTCACTAAAAAAAAAAAAAAAAAAGTAAAAATTTTGTTTTCATTGTTTCTCTTAAACGTTAGGCCACATCCAGCGTGGGCAACTTCTGAATTCGTCCCTGGGTACGCATTCGTTGGCAAGGGCATCTCGCGTCGTTTCCAGCCGGCTTCATTGTCCACATCTCATTTTGTTCGCGTCAGAACCAAAATGTTCACAGGCCGAGTTTTGTAGCACAATATGGGCATTACCAGGGTTTCTTTTACTGTTGTCGCGGGTCTCTGAAACTAGATCACGAAGGACAGCCAGGGCATGTGCAACAACGGCGTCGAGAAGGGGGCTGGGGCATTATTTTCAGCCAGCATGGCACCACGAACATCAAGTTTGTGCCGCCCTTCGTAACAAAAAAATGAGCGGTATCAGGTTTATGCCACATCGTGAGTTCGGCCCTCTTTCGTGTGTTGCTGGCATAAGTACGTAACGTTTGCCCATGGACAGCTGCCCCTGCAGGGGGTTGACTGGCATCGCTGTCGGCCTATGCGCAGGATGGGGGGCTCGAGCGGACGGTACGGGAGTTAGCGGCGTGAACGGGGACAGCGGCGCGGTTAGGCCGCGGGCATTTCAAGTCGCGTGTAGGTGAGAAGTGCCTTCTTTGCAGTGGGCTTTTCCCTGGCGGACAGGCTCTGGTGGGTGACGCACCGTGTGGAGGACTTCTTCCCGGGCGCGGGAGAGGAGGCACGGTCCCATGTCGGTGGTCGTTCCCCGTATTGAGCTCGACTCCGTGGCCAGGGAGCACGCCCGCCGGAGGACAGGGGGGGGTCGAAGCGCGCAGGGGGGGCTGACGCGGAACGGGGACGCCGCCGGGTCGGGGGCTGCGGGGTGTGGTAGGTGACGGGGGGAGTTGGTGCCACTGCGGCAGGGGTTTCTTCCTGGCGGACGGGCTCCGGTGTGGGACACGCATCCGGAGGGCTTCTCTCTGGTGGGACGGCCGGCTTCAGCGGACCGCTGGCAGGCGCTGGGCGGCTTCTCAGGCCTTCTGTTTACGGGGGGGCCCTGGGCGCCAGAGAGGGAGCACGGCCCCGGTTCAGTGCGGCATACCTCGTAGGGAGCTCGATTCCGCGGTCAGGAAGCACGCCCCGTTAGTAACAGAGGGCATGGCCCTGGCATGGGTGACTGAGGCATCTGGATACATCGGTGACGGAGGGCATGGCCCTATGCAGTGGTGACGGAGGGCATGGCCCCATAAGTGGTGACGGAGGGCATGGCCCTATATGTTGGTGGCGGAGGGCATGGCCCTATGTGCGGGTGGCAGGGGCATGGCCCTATACCTTGGTGCCGAAGGGCATGGCCCTATACATCGGTGATGGAGGGCAGGGCCCTATACATTGGTGACGGAGGGCATGGCCCTAGACATGGGTGATGGAGGGCATGGCCCTATACTTGGTGACGGAGGGCATGGCCCTATACGTGGAGACGGAGGGCAGGCCCCTAATCGTTGGTGGCAGGGGCATGGCCCTATTCCTTGGTGGTGGAGGGCATGGCCCTATACCTTGGGGACGGAGGGCATGGCCCTATACAGTGGTGACGGAGGGCATGGCCCTATACAGTGGTGACGGAGGGCATGGCCCTATACATTGGTGACGGAGGGCATGGCCCTATCCGTGGTGGCGGAGGGCATGGCCCTGTGCGTGGTGATGGAAGGCATGGCCCTCCACATTGGGACGGAGGGCATGGCCCTGTGGTTAGGGGGGAGGACGTGCCGACGGTTTGAGCGCGTGGACCAGACATCACGGGGCTGGAGGGGGGTCCGCGGCAGCCATATAGTTAGGGGGTGGTCCCGCCGAATGGGGGGGGGGGTGGCACGTCCCGGTTGAGGGAGGGGGGTCCTAAGGGGGGGGTCGAGGACCGTTAGCACGTCCCTCGAGTGGCGGTTTCTTCCTAATATATGGGGGAAGAGTAGGAGAACTGTGTTGGATTATCGGGGGGTAGGTCAAGCACAATAAAGTATTTAGCCAGGTAGAGAGGCAAATTGACGTTATGCTAATTGTTACTGTTTGTGGACTGTGGGAATCAGTTAGGGGAGGGGGTGGGGGTGAGGCAGGAAATTACATATTTATGAGGTTTAGATTGTGCGGCGCAGGCCAAGGATGTTATTGTGTAGGATGCACCTGCTTCCAATAAAGCGGCCTTTGTCACACTTACATGGAGTCTCTGGTCGGTGCTTTCTCCCCCCTCCCCTTTCGCCAATGGGCCCCAATGGGGTCCTGGGGGGGGCGGCCGACCGAAGGGAGGCCTGCCCCGCCCGGGGGAATTTGGGGGCCGGGGAAAGGGGGGGGGGGTAGAGATGGCGCCGAACGGAGACGAGTTGGGTTGTGTCGGTAGCTTTTGGGCTGGGGGGCGGGGCTTGGGTGGAGTTTCCGCTGGGCTGGGCTGTGGTATCCGCCCGTCCACGCGGCTGAGACACCATTTTAGGTGAGGTGTCTCGGCCGCCGGGCGGGGGGTGGCGGTTGTACAGCAATTTTTCCCTCCCTCCCTCCCTGGGCCATGATTCGGGGGGGGGGGTGCCCGCGGGCAGGCATCGCCCCTTTCCGGGTGAGCTCCCGTGCGGGGAAGTTTGGGGTCGTGGGGGTGTTCGGGCTCATTTTGTTGGAGGCTGGTGCAAATAGGGGGTTTTGTGGTGGTTGATGAGTGTGTTGGACGTTACATCTTAGCGTTCCTAGGTTTAGTCCTTTTTGGTATGAATAGAATCAGAGGCGCCCGTGCTTTGGGGAACATTGCTCTTTATTGGTATGGGGAAAAATGTGGACAGCCGACGCGTGTTTCGCCCGGTGGCGAATTGCGACAGGGTTTTTTCAAGGCTGTTTACACTGTTGTATTCGGTGCACAAAGGGGGTTTTGGATTGGGTGGGGGGTTTTCTCATGTCGCTGGAGCAGGTGTGGGGTGCATTCTGTATTTAGGGGCGGTTTCTTCCTAATATATGGGGGAAGAGTAGGAGAACTGTGTTGGATTATCGGGGGGTAGGTCAAGCACAATAAAGTATTTAGCCAGGTAGAGAGGCAAATTGACGTTATGCTAATTGTTACTGTTTGTGGACTGTGGGAATCAGTTAGGGGAGGGGGTGGGGGTGAGGCAGGAAATTACATATTTATGAGGTTTAGATTGTGCGGCGCAGGCCAAGGATGTTATTGTGTAGGATGCACCTGCTTCCAATAAAGCGGCCTTTGTCACACTTACATGGAGTCTCTGGTCGGTGCTTTCTCCCCCCTCCCCTTTCGCCAATGGGCCCCAACTTAGGGTTAGGCAGTTTAGAGGAAGATAGCGCCGATGGAAGATGTGTGTTTTATGGCACCAATAAATCTCCAGAAATAAGCTGTTTCCGTCTTGTGTAATATGTAATGTTTGCAAGCTGGCGTTATTAAAATTTTATTTTCTCCTACTTCCGCCCACAGCTTTGCATGAGGGGGCGGGGGCAGGGGAGGAGTGGTAGCACCCTTCTAAAGTGCGCAATGACTGCTTGGCCAGCCCTCTCGGGCCGCCCAAAACAGTCATGCGCACTTTGCATGTTCTCCATGCAGGCTGCATCACAGCCTATATGGAGAACATGCCCAGGCCTTCAGTCAGCGTCTGAGCTCCGAAACACGGCTCTCACATAAATCACAATCCTGCATAAGCAGCATCTTGATTGGCTGACTGGGAGCCTGGGTGTGCTTCCTGTGGCCAAACGAGGGAGGACTATGGAGGACAGACGTAGCAAGAAAGCCGAGAGAAGGTACGTTTTTAATTTTTAATGTAATGTTTTTATAGCCACTTCCCACCACCTCACACCTCCTCTGACCCCACCTGCCCCAGCCCCCTATCTCCAATCCGTGCCGGCCACCGTTGCACATAGGGACAGTCTATAATTTGACGTTCTGTAGGAGGGGGCTCAGATTAGACCAATGGCCCTGCAGGGCCTCTAGTGGGGGGGTCTAAATGAGTATTGCGCCAAACCTCTTTTGAGAAGCTCTCTGGTTTCCCTCTCAAAACAAGGTATTCTCAAAGCAGTTTGCGTAGTTGCTGCCTGAGGCCTGTGACATTAAGCACTGGTGCCCTAAGGTGCTGATAATGGCATGTGTGACTAACTTTGAATTTAGTTAATTCTAATTTAATTTGGAACCTAACACAAAGTGTTATTTGTGGGCAAGTTTTAAGGTATTGGCAAAGTGGACAATCACCCAGGGCCTTCACCTGTCTCTCTCTCTTACTCTCTCTCTCTCTCGTTCTCACTCACATTCTCTATGAATGTGTATCAAACTCAGCACTCTTTCTCTATCTCCTCTTGTCTCTCTCAACTTTACCTCTTTTTTCTGTACACCTCATCTCTCTTTCTACCCATCATCACTCTCATTTCCTTTCTCTCTGTCTCGGTTTCTTGTACATCTTCTCCTTTTGCCCCTTGCAATACGTTACTGTTTTCTCTCTACCTTGCATCTCTCTGTACTTCTGTTAATACCTCAAGTCTTTACCTGCCTACCTCTACTTCTCTCTACCTGTACTTCACTCTAACTCATTTCTCGTTCTACCGTACCTCTCCCTCACTCCTCGGTCCACCCCTCTCTCTTAATTTCCTTCTACCAATATCTAGTTCTCCCTGCCTGTTTACTTCACTCTAAAATATTATCTATGTCTCTGCCTACCTCTTAATGCCACTCTGTTAATTTCTTTCCTGGTTAATACGTCCCTTCCTACCTCACACATCTCTGTACATGAAAGCTGACTCTCTTTATGGGAAATTTAATCAGGCATCTCGACCCACTAGTGACCCAAAACAAACTGCACCATGGTCCTCCTGTGACACCCACGGCTTTCTTTTACAGAAAGGTAGCCAAATATCTGAACTGCGTGCTCATTGTGCAGGACAATAACTAATGAATAATCATTCCTGGATAGAAACCAGAACACAAAAGGCCTGATTGACAAAAGGTGTAAAAGTAGGTTAGGAGCGCTACAACTCCCGTAGATCGTATTTACACACCTTTATATTCACAAAACACGATCCATAGTATGCATCAGCATTCTCAATGTGCTGAGTTGTATGTAGCATAGAATTCCACATGGCAGGAGGGGTTACTGAACGTGTAAAAGCACATTTTTTTTCCTTTTAATTTTTGACTTCATTGAGAAATTAATTCTGCCATACCATCCCCAAAACCGGAAGTGCCTTGCTGCTTGTTAGAAATTCTTCATGGCTGATCACATGCTCTACTGGTGTCTTCTTCAATCAATCAATCAATCAGGGGGTTTGTAAAGCACGCTACTCACCCGTGAGGGTCTCAAGGCGCTAGGGGGTAGGGGGGAGCAGCTCCGGATCAGTTGAAGAGCCAGGTCTTGAGGTCCTTCCTGAACGTGTGCAGTGTTCGGGAGCACCTGATGTTCACAGGGAGCTCGTTCCAGGTCTTGGCTGCGATGTAGGAGAAGGCTCTCCCGCCTGCTTTGTTTCTGCGGATAAGGGAGACCTCTGCCAGGGACAGGTCGGCGGAGCAGAGGTTCCTCCTGGGCACATGGAAAGAGACTCTTTCATTGAGTTATTTGGGTCCTGTGTTGTTGAGGGATTCTAGGAGTGGGTGAGGAGTTTAAGGTGACCCTCTTCTCGACGGGGAGCCAGTGGAGATCTTGTAGGTGTTGGGTCATGTGTTTGTGACGTGGTGTCCCGAGTACAATTTTGGCTGTGGCGTTCTGGATGGTTTGGAGTTTGTGTAGAAGAGTTCTGTTGATTCCGGCATATAGGGCGTTGCCGTAGTCCACTCTGATGGTTATGAGTGCGTGGGTGACGGTCCTCCTGCATTTGGGGGGATCCATTTGAAGGTCTTGCGGAGGATGCACAGGCAGTTGAAACTGGTGGAGGTGACGGCATTAATTTGGCGGTTCATGGAGAGGGAGGAGTCAAGGATGATGCTGAGGTTTTGTGCGTGGTCTGTACGGGTGGGTGGATTCTGGAGGGCAGAGGGCCACCAGGTGTTATCCCAGGTGGAGGTGCAGGATCCAAGGACGAGGACCTCGGTCTTCTCTGAGTTTAGCTTCAGGCAGCCGTCTTTCATTCAGGCTGTGACGTCCTTCAGCAGAGTCTGGCATCTTTGGGATTCTTCGTGAGTGAGAGGATGAGCTGGGTGTCTTCGGCATAGGATACTATGCTGCGCCCATGCTGTTTGACGATGGTGGTGAGGGGGGCCATGTAGATGTTGAAGAGTGTGGGGCTGAGCGATGATCCTTGGGGTACTCCGCAGTTGATATCGGTGGATTCGGAGAGGAAGTGAGGGAGTCTGATCCCCTGAGTTCCGCCGGAGAGAAAGGATTAAATCCAGTCGAGAATTCTTCAATTCTTTTTCCTCTAACTTTGGTGTTTCCCAAGAGTTTGAAGATTTTCCCTGTGACCTTCTTGATGTTACCACCTCACTTGTCATTCCACATTAATTGTGTATCCTTAGTGCTGCATTTAACGTCTGTTTCACTGCCCAGCCCACACAATGACACACTGAATGAAATGTACAAATGCCATTGAAGCATGACTTACACCTGGCTGCTACAACTCAAGCAACAAACTGAGATCCTCTTCTTTCTTACTTACTTAGGTTGGTGTTAAAAGGTGCACAGCTACCCAACAAGGGTTTCCCAGTGCCGGCCTGAAGAAACAGAAAGGAGCAGAAAATTGAAAATTATTTGTGAAACAACCAAGTTTTTAAAAGTTTACGAAAGTTTGCATATATTGTTTCACTGCGAAGCTCAATGGGGAGAGAGTTCCATAGGGAAGGACTTAAGTAAGCAAACGAGCGACCTCCCCTCCTCGTAAGTTTGACTCTAGGAACCGTGAATTTTTCCTGAGTAGTGGAGAGTAACAAACGGGAGGGTAGATAGGGTTGAACCAGATTTCACAGATATTGAGGAGCAATGCCAGCCTTTATCTTGAACATATATACCAAGGCCGTTGGCCGACGGCAGCACTACTTCCCTAGTGCTGCCGTCGGCCAATGGCCGATGCAGCCCCGCCCACTCTTCAGAACGCCCGCACCGTGGAGGAAAAACCGCCGCTGTTAAGGCGTTAAACTTGGTGTGGCTTTCAACCCTAAGCCAATGCAGATGTCTCAGGGCGCTAGAGGTGGAAGATGTTTTAGGAATCTGGCAAAGCAATCTTGCGGCTGAATTTTGAACCACCTGTAGCTTCCGCATTACATCTTTATTAACCCCCAAATAAAGGATGTTCCCGTAATCCAGTCTGGAGGTCACAAGTGCCTTGATTACAGTTATTTGGGTATGGCTCAGAGCATCCAGATGATTTTTTCCTCAACCATTTCAGAATGGTGAAGCATGTGGCTGCCACCTTCCCCGCCTGCTGATTCATCGATAATTTGTCATCGATAATAAATCCCAAATTGAAGACTTGATGGGTGGGCTGAGGTAGGGTACCCTTTTCGATAGGCCAGTGCTGTGGTCCCCAGAGATGTTTATTTTTAACCAAGATCAGGACTGCAGTCTTTACGCCGTTAAGTTTGAGTAAATTAGCCTGCTTCCAAGATGCAATATTACTCAAACAGGCCTGAAGAACTGATGGTCCAGGCAACGTTTCCGATGAAAGGGAAAAGATCATTTGGGTATAGTCTGCGTAAGAAAAGAGGGACAGCCCAGCCTCTTCTGCGTTCACTGCCAGAGGTTTAATGTATATATTAAACATAAGGGGCTTAAAATTGAGTCCTGGGGTACACCTTGTGGAGAGAAATAGATTTTAGAAGTAGCCTTAGGTGAGAAGGCTTGAAATGTCCGCTTAGCGAGAAAAGATGAAAGCCAACCAAGTGCCGGGCCAGAAATGCCAAGGAACTGAAGGGATTTGATTAACACGGTGTGAGATACCATGTCAAACGTGGAGCTCAAATCAAGCAATATAAGAGCCACCAAGTCCCCAGAGTGCAGACGTTGTCGTATCATTTCTTTAACTCCAAGGAGAGTTATCTCGGTCGAAAAACTGGCTCTAAAGCCAGACTGAGAGGGATACAAATAGTTGGAGGATTCCATAAACTGAGTTAGTTGTAGGTGTGTGCTTTTCCAGAATTTTAGAGTAAGTAGGGAGCAAAGAAATTGGCCTAAAGTTTGATGGCTGGGCAGAATCGGCATTAGCCTTCTTCAAGAGGGGAAGAACCATGGCATGCTTCCAGGCGGATGGAACCGTAGCCTCTTGTAAGGAAGCATTGAGTAGCTCTATGATTAATACCATTGATGGTAAATCAAGCTGCTGTAGTATTGAGACAGGAAGATCACAAGGGGAGCCTGATTTAATACTGCCTAGGATCTTTTTAAAATAATTAATATCAAAAGGCACCCAGGATTCTAACTTAGTGATCGGTTCAACCGAGCAGGTAAGTTCACTGACAGAGGTCAGTGGAGAAGGGACTGTTAACTGGGTTTTGCAAAGTGACGAATTTATTTGTTCCACTTTATTCACAAATTTTTTTTGGCAAGATTGTCGCATTGTGGTTCATCTAAAATAGGAGGTGTGGACTGTGCATCAAAACCAACACATTTTTTGATCGTCGTAAATAAGGTACGCGAACAATTCTGTGCTTTAGAAATGGTGGAGGAAACATAATCAGCCTGAGCAGATTTACAACGGGCTTGATACTCTTCTAGGCCCACACATCTGTTTTCTAAGACTCCACCTCATCCTCAACTGCTCAAGTCTTTTAGTTATCTCCCCATGGTTGCACCAACAAGGGCTTTCTCATCATTGATGCATCTGTAATTGATGTACCAAGTTCTGCACCAAGCAGGGCCGGCTTTAGGGCAGTGCGACTGGTGCGGCCGAACTGGGTGCTGATATGAGGAGGGGGGTTCAGACCTCAGGGGGGGCTGTTCTTGGCAATAACATGATTTAAAAACACTTTCAGCAAAGTTCCTCTTGTGTCCAGTTTTCAGGCAGCATTAAAAATATCAAGAAAACTCTTGTGTGTAATGTTCCTGCTGGAGAGAGAGATCAGAGTTTGGTCTAGTGTCAGTTTTCATCTTACCAAATTGTAGTGCAGAGGGTTAATGTGCCTGCTGCTAAGAAATCTTACCATGCAGATCACAGATCTGTATTTTATGTGGATATCCGAGTGGATTACTGCTTTTGTCACAGAGACCCTTTTGTCACTGTAGTTCATAAGATGCAACGCTAATATAGAACAGTGAATTATTCATGATTGTAGGAATTTGCTAATCTGCCTGAAATAAATCTCAAATTATAAAACCTGGAGTGAGGCCTACAATGGGGTCTCTCAGCAGCAACACTTAGGCTCTTGATAGGAGTGGCCCAAAAATTAGGATGGGCCTGATAACAGTAGTTACCATGCCCATAACAGCTACAGATTTAGGTTTCTCGTGTGGAGATTTCAGCTGCTGAAAATAGTCGTAACCTCTTAGTGAAAGACGGGAAACACATGCAGGAATCCTGAGATTTCCGCTTGTTGTACCCAAAAAGTTGTAACCCCCCTATTATTTTCTGGCCTGTGGAATTGCTGGGAACCCAGGTAATGGTAATTCTGAGGTGGAGAAATAGCAACACAGTTAATGGGCCAATCCTAATGAGGGACGTACAAGTATGTCTCTGTATGCATGTGGTAAATACAGTTCTTTATTCTGACAGTTCTGCCCATAAAACTTACATAAAAACATTAATAACATGTTTACATATATATTATAAAATGCAGAGTACAATGTGCAAAGGCGTAATTCCAATACAGATTTTGCGATAGAAAGCAAACAGTTTACGCAAAGTTGGGGGGGGCAAGGAAGATGATTATCCCATAAACTATGCAACTCAAGTCTTCCATCAATGAGCTCAAGTATCATCCAATTGCAATTTCATAAATATACGCATAAACTAAGAGGAAATAATAATCCTTTACATACATACCGAAGTAGCACATGGTGTGATGAGCAAAACAAAAAATGTGGCACAGATGTTGTAGTACAGACGGAATTTGCATTACTAGCCTGAAGTGGACAAGCGGACCTCTATCCTGAGGAGTTATGTACACACGCCTGCCAACAAAAACATCTACAAATGGGTACCTTATGTTCATAGGGGGGGTTAGATCCACCTTCTAGACTGCCATGTGCTTTATTGGGTATATCTGTCTCATTTGTGTTGAAACTTCTTCATTCTCAGACCATTCAGGGACAGTTCTGCCTCGTTCCTTTTATACTCATACACTCTGTGCAGAACGTATGCCTCACCCTCTATGCCTTATAGAAAAATGTGGACACTGCACACACATATAGGCCATGCCTGTCTATTTCTAATACCCTGAGAGCTATTCGAAAATGTATCACACACAGGTGCCAACCAAGGTTTCCTAATGCCGGCATAAGCTGGACAAAAGAACATAAAATATCTACTGTTTCATAGTGCGAAGCACCCACTGCACAGGTTGATGATACTCATGGCAAGAGGGGCCACCTGCTACTACACCATTTATTGACAGGAAGAATACCGCACTGGACTTTCAAGTATAAAGCTCTTGCTTCAGGGGGCTCAGGGCCATATGTATCATCATCACCATTTGCGATTTCTAAATAGCGATTTTTAAGGAATCGCTATTTAGAAATCGCAAAATGGTATGTATGTAGAAAATCGCTATTTTTTAGCGATTTCCAATTATTCCTTATTTTGCTAATTTTTCATACATTTCAAAATCGAAAAAAAGTCAGTTTGCGATTCGCTAAGGCCGAAATTCTGCGAATTTCGGCCTTAACGAATCGCAAAAGGCTTGATACATATGTCCCTCAGTCTTATGAAGAAAATTGTTTAAAAAGTGGCAAGCAATTTTTCTGTCAAACAAACCTCACGGGACTCAGTGGCAGTGTAACTATTTTCATGGGGGGACCCAGGGAGAGCCAGGCGCGAGCCGGTCTCTTCCTGGGTAGGTTCGCGCGAGAATCAGGAAATCAGGTGGGGACTGATTAGTGAACAGATATAAGGGAGTCAGGCTGGCGGTTGGGAACTGCGTAGCGGGAGGCTAGTAGGGAGGTTTGTTTTGCGGCGCTCGTGGTTTACCTTGTGTCCTGGGTCATGGAGGAAGCGGCGGAGGTCCGGAGGGCTGTGCAAATCCTTTGTGAGGCGGGGCGTGAAGACCTGCTACGGCCGGGTGTCCCGGCGGAGGCGTGGGTCGGCATGGCCCGCCCCCCTCGCAAGGCGTCTGAGGGCGTCTCCAGGGCGGTGGAGGCCTGTTTATCGCAGGGCCTGGAGGAGGAGGAAGACGGAGAGGCGGCTATGCCGGCAGACGGGCCTGGGCTGGTTTTGCCCGCCGTCGATGTGGAACCCCCGCCGGATGCCCCGGGTGCCCTCCAGCAGGTATGTGCTTTACCATTTTTTATTGCTGGCACACGTGGGGCGCCCGGGGGGAGGAGGGGTCGTTCGGTGGGCCGGCAGGCTCCGAGCCCCAGCGGGCTGGTACGGGGGAAGTCGGGGAAGCCTCAGGCGGGCCCAAAACCCAAGCGTGGGCGGAGCCTGGATGTGCCTGGGCGTGTGCAACTCCCCCCCCCTGCAGCGGTGCCCCCTGCCCCCTCCTCCGCGGTTCCTCAATTGCCGGACGGGGCCTCGCCTTACCTGTGGTTGAACGGGCAATGTTTCCTGCTCTCCCCCGCTGTGCCGGGGCCTGGTACGGCTCCTCACCTCTCTTTTGGCCCCCCACCCCAGGGTGGGGCTGATGTCCGGCCCCTGTCGTACGCGTTGCCGGTCTGCCCTCCCTCTGAAGTCCCGCCCCCTGCTACTGTTATTCTTCCTGCGGGTGCTGCACCCAGTGGGCTGCCACCCCCGTCTGCCCAGTCTACGGACGCTGGTGTGCCTGGCCTGGGGACTGCCACCTCCACTCCCTTGGCTTAGGGTGGGAGGGGTTTGTTGCATAGGGGGGCGCCCACGGGCACTGGTTCTTCCCTGTTCCCGGTCCCCAGGGGTCGGCCGAGTGGCCGTTTGGGGGGCCCTGAGCCTGGGACGGTGGGTGGCCATGGTTTGGCGTCGGCGACTCGTTCCTCGGGGGGTGATGGCGTTTTCGTTTTCGGGGAGCCTGTTCTGGGGTCCTCTTCCTTGTCTGGCTCGAGCGGCCGCAGTTTTCATGCGGCACCTTCGGCTGGGCGGCTGTCGGCTGTTTCTACGGGCCCGGGAACTGTCCACACGGCTGTTTCCAGTGGTGGGCTTAACGGGGGGCTATCTGGAGCGGATAGCTCTTCTACAGCTTTCAATGTACACAGTTTTCAGCCTATTGATTGGCAGTTTTATGATGGGGGTATCGGTGATGGGGCTATGCCCAGTGGCAGTGACCAAGTTTTATTTTCTGATGAAGCTTTCTGTGGGAATTTTCGTGAGGAGGATTTGGAGGAAGGGGAATTGAGAGACACAAATGTTGGGCTTTTGGCAGCACGGGCCCAGGGGGGTGGGTTGGGGCAACCCACTGTTTCTCGTGTTTTGCAGGAGTCTCGAGCGGACCATGCAGGTGTACGAGGGGCAGTGAGGTCTGGACCTTCGCAGAAGGATCGTGGGGCTGTCACACTGCAGTCGGAGCAGTTGCCCAGAGGTAAGGATGGGTGGTGGTCTGTGTGGCAACCTAGGGAGAGTCTCCCTGTGAAGAGTACAAGATCTATTGGTACGGGAGATGGGGTTGTGGTTGAGCGAGTCGCTCTGGCACCGAGGCTTGAGCGGCCTGTACTTTCGAATGTTTCTACGGGGGATGGGGTTGTGGTTGAGCGAGTCGCTCTGGCACCGAGGCTTGAGCGGCCGGTATTTTCGAATGTTTCTACGGGGAAAGTTGCCAAAGAGGTTTCTACTGCAGGGAATGGTGGAATGGTTGCCCCACAGGTGGCGGAGGATAGTATCCTACCGAAAAAGTTGCCTTATTCTGGGGTGGGGATGCCTTTGGGGTCTCATTTGTCCGAAAAAACGAAGAATCTGATATGGTCTGGGGCATTTGTGGATGTTTTTCGACTTCTCCATAGAGATGTTCAGGCAAAAGAGGGGTCGAAGGAGGAGGAACTAGAACTGGCTCGGAGGCCTCGTGTTCCGAAGTCTATAGAGAATTGGACTTCGGCCTTTCTGATTTATGCCAGTGTTTATTGTCAACGTCATCCCGAGAAGGCAATTGATATGTTTAAATATGCAGATATCGTCCGCAAGGCTCACAGTTATTTTGGTGGCTTTGCATGGTTGTCCTATGATGACGAATTCAGGGCCCGCATGAGCGCTTTCCCCGAGCGTTCGTGGGGTGAGGTTGATTCCGAATTATGGTTACAGTGGATGGCATCGGCAAATCCGCCTGCTACGACCCACACGGCTAGCGGTCAGCCGGTGCATTATCGGCCCTTTTCAGCTCGCCCCGCTCAGTCTGGGGCAGGGGTTTGGGGCAGAGGTCAAGCAGCCGCCACTGGCACTTGCTGGCACTTTAACCGGGGTTCCTGTAACAGGCCAGCCTGTAGGTACAAGCATGAGTGTTCCCAGTGTGGAGGAAAGCACCCCCTCACCCACTGTTTTCCTGGACAACGATTGGGCGATCAGGGACGAGGTTCCGGGGGTAGGGGACAGCAACAACAGTCTGTTTACAAGGGCTCCTACTCCTATTAGGCAGAAGGTTCTCGATCTCTGGCTGGTAGATTATCCAGATTTTGAAGCAGCTAAGATTTTGTCTTGGGGTTTCAAAATTGGTTTTCGGATTGGGTATCAGGGACCCAGGGTGGGCAGATGGTCGGACAATTTGAAGTCTGTGAAGGAGAGTCCCCATGTTGTGCGGAAAAAGCTGGATGCCGAGCTTGCGGCTGGTAGGATTGCTGGTCCTTTTGTATCTTGTCCTCTGCCTGACTTGATTGTTTCACCCCTGGGCGTGGTGCCCAAGAAGGCGGCAGGGGAGTTTCGTCTTATACATCACCTGTCCTGGCCCGAGGGTACATCCATTAATGACTTCATCGATCCGGCCGACTCAAGTGTTACTTATGCCTCGGTGGACGATGCCTTACGGCTCGTGCGCATGGCAGGTGTTGGGGCATTGCTGGCGAAGAGCGACATTCAGTCGGCTTTCCGGCTCTTGCCCATCCATCCTTGGGATTTCAGTCTGTTGGGAATGCAGTTTGAGGGTTGTTTCTATGTGGATCGAGTGTTGCCCATGGGCTGTTCAGTGTCCTGCTCCCTTTTTGAAACTTTCAGTACCTTCCTGCAGTGGAGATTCACTTTTGTTACTGGCCACATCCTGGTCTGTCATTACCTTGATGATTTTCTTTTCATTGGGGAAGGTCGCTCCGGGCAGTGTCAGTCGGCTTTGAACAGCTTTCAGGCCCTGGCGGAGGATTTGGGTGTTCCTTTAGCGCCGGACAAGACTGAGGGCCCTTGTACGTCCCTGACTTTCTTGGGGATTGAAATTGACACGCTGTCTATGATGGCGAGATTGCCTGCAGCTAAAGTGACTGAAATGTCTGACTTCATACAACTGGTTTTGAGGGAGCGGAAAGTCGTTTTGAAAACTGTCCAGAAGCTGTTGGGGTACCTCAATTTTGCTTGCCGGGTTGTTCGGGCGGGCAGGACGTTCTGCAGACGTCTGGGTCTGTCCATGTCCGGTGCGAGCCTCCCCCATCATCGGGTACGCATTACCACCGCTGTCCGTGCTGATCTGCAAGTCTGGCTTAGTTTTCTGCAGGAGTTCAATGGCGTGTCCTTGTTTTTTGCGGATGAGGACATGGTGTGGCAAGTACAGTTGTTTACTGATGCTTCAGGGGCTCATGGCTTCGGAATTTTTTGGGACGGTCGGTGGTGCGCGGCCGGCTGGCTGGCGCTCTGGCAGGACCAAGGTCGTAGCATAGCATTTCTGGAGCTCTTCCCACTGCTGGTTGCTTTGTATCTGTGGGGGGATGAGTTTCGGAATCGATCACTTTTGTTTCATGTGGACAATTTGGCAGTTGTACATCTTGTCAATCACCAGAAGGCTCGTGATTTGCGGGTGTTGCGGCTCCTGCGCGCATTCATGCTGCGGTGTCTGCAATTAAATATTGTCTTTAAAGCACGGCATGTTCCTGGTACTTCTAACTGCATCGCTGACTCTTTGTCTCGATTTCAGTGGGCCGAGTTCCGCAAGTTAGCTCCTGGGGCGGACCTGGAACCAACAGCGATCCCACAGTACGTATGGGACCTGGGGGATTGAGGGTTCACCAATTAGTCGAAAATTCGGTGGCTGCCTCCACGAGGCGGGGGTATGTGAAGGCTTGGAGTGAGTTTCTGCAGTTCGGTAAGGATTTGGTGGGACCGGCTGGGGCTGGTTGGTCTGATGAACATGGCATCTTACAGTTTGTGTTGCATTTGGCAGACAAAGGTCTATCGCCCACTACCATTTCGGGCAAGTTGGCTGGGATTTCTTTTTATGGGCTACTTTGGTGGGGGAGGGATCCGGTTGGGGGGGTGTTGGTTCGCAAAATGTTGAAAGGTTTGGCTAGGCTTCGGGCTGGTGGTCCGCAGCTCCGGCAGCCAGTGACTTTTGAGTTGCTTCAGTTGTTGTTACCAGAGTTGGAGTTGTGTTGTCATGATGCCTTTGAGTGTGCCAAATTTCGTTTGTGTTTCATTTGGTTGTTCTTTGGGGCATTTCGGGCATCGGAATTGTTGGGGTTACGGGGTAGGGTAGGCATGACTAGCAGTGAGGTAGTGTTGGAGAGTGACAGGGTGCGGCTGTGGCTGCGGGCATCCAAAACCGACCAGTTGGGGAGGGGTAAGTGGGTGTTCCTTGGCAGGAGTGGTGTTTCTGCATGTTGCCCGGTTGGGGAATGGGAAGTGTTTGTATCCTCTCCACATTTTCTCCAGGGGTCTATATTTTGTCATGTGGATGGTAGTCCCATAGTGGCATCCCAATTGTTGGCTGTCTTGCGCAAAGTTTTGTTGCGCTTGGGGAAGGATCCGGTTCAGTTTGGTACCCATTCATTCAGAATTGGTGCGGCGACGGAGGCCGCTCGTTTGGGTGGGACTGGTCCCAGATCCGACGCATTGGTCGTTGGCGTTCCAAGTGCTGTGAGAAATATGTGAGGAAATAGTGCATTTTTGGATTGTCTAACATTTCTTTCTCTCCTAGGTCCTTGGCCGTCGGTCACCGGAGGCAAACGGAGGGTGTGGATACTGGGGCACTCTTTTATTAAACGTGCAGCTTTAGCCGCTGCCACTCAGCTCTGTGGGAGATCGCTTGGTCTAAACAGCACGACACACGAAGTCTCCTGGCATGGAACAGGGGGCATGCGCTGGGGTGGGCTTTTTCCCGCCTTGGCTGCTTTGGTTTCCCAGTGTTTGGGGGGCCCTCCGGATCTCCTGGTGCTCCATCTGGGCGAGAATGACTTGGTTTCTCTCTCTGGGTTGACTTTGTTGAAACTCATGAAGCAAGATCTGGAAATTATAAAAACCACATGGGTGAGCACCATGCTGATATGGACTGAGTTTGTGCCTCGTCTGCAATGGCGTGGAGCGAGGAACCATTCCGCACTTGAAAAGGCCAGGAGAAAAGTGAACAGGACAATGCGACCTTTTTGTCATAATTTGGGTATCTACTGTTTGAATCATTATCATTTACAGGTCTCTGAACATCATTTATTTTGTGAGGACGGTGTGCATCTCTCGGCTTTGGGTATTTCTTTTTACCTTTTAGAACTCAGGGATTTGATTAGTAAGGTTCTTCAGGTACAATTATGGTGTGCTCCTTCCTGTCCTTTTGGTGGGGCAGGAAAACACTAAAGGTTTTCCTGGGTGGCGGGTTTTTGGTAGTGGGGGTGGGCAGCCTGGAGCGGGTTGGCCATCCTGAAGGGTAGCGTGGGTAGGTTAGGGGTAGTAGGTAGGAGTTTCGTTCTGGGTTTTGGGATTCAGGTTTTGTAAGATCATTGTAGAGTTGGATTTTGTAAATAAATAAATAATGAAATGTGTTTCGTGAAAATTATGATGCACCTGTCCTAAAATAAAGTGGCCTTTTTTGCTCCTAAAAGAGAGATGTGGACAATGATTTCTTGCGCGAGGGGGGACCCAGGGAGAGCCAGGCGCGAGCCGGTCTCTTCCTGGGTAGGTTCGCGCGAGAATCAGGAAATCAGGTGGGGACTGATTAGTGAACAGATATAAGGGAGTCAGGCTGGCGGTTGGGAACTGCGTAGCGGGAGGCTAGTAGGGAGGTTTGTTTTGCCCCACCCACCCTCCCTCTTTTTCTTTTACATTTGGGTGGGGGGTATTTTTTCTTCTGCGGTACTCTAGGTGCTGCTCCTTTTCTTAGCCTGCCACGGTTAGGATGGGTGCCTTTGTTCTACTTATAGGCGGGTTTTTGGTAGTGGGGGTGGGCAGCCTGGAGCGGGTTGGCCATCCTGAAGGGTAGCGTGGGTAGGTTAGGGGTAGTAGGTAGGAGTTTCGTTCTGGGTTTTGGGATTCAGGTTTTGTAAGATCATTGTAGAGTTGGATTTTGTAAATAAATAAATAATGAAATGTGTTTCGTGAAAATTATGATGCACCTGTCCTAAAATAAAGTGGCCTTTTTTGCTCCTAAAAGAGAGATGTGGACAATGATTTCTTGCGCGATAATAAGCGCCCATTACCTGGTCTTCCAATGTTTAATCGTTCCTTTACTACTTTAAAGGGGATAGTCCCATAACTCGCTCATATCCACTATTAAGCCATGCCTTAGTGTGTTTGAACCAGTGTAACTTGCAACCAGCATCTAAGTCTTTCAGTTCAATGAAGGCCGTCTTATTCTGATCTAGTTCTTTGCTAGACCGTAATCTCTTCCAGTCGAAAAGGGGTTTAAGATTCACACTGCTCACAATGTTTTTTGTGCCTAATCTAATCACAATGCAATTAAAGGGCCATTTTATGGTAGACTATTATGCGAAAAAATGTATCTATTTTCGAATATTAACAGTTAGGATACATTCCTAAGGCCTATAACCTCAGAGCCATAAAGTGCTGCACTAACCACTGTAGCTTGTTAGATCTCCAAGGCTCGTGATAGCAGACAATAAAAAGAGTTTGTAATGCCCTTAATAAAGTTCCAGCTCAATGCTTTTCTTTATCTGCGCTGACCAAGACAATGTGTTTGTCAGCTGAACCCCCAAATAGTCAAACTCTTTCACACCCTCAAGATGGATACCATGCATATACATCTTGCCACTGAAAGATCTTTGCATGTGGTATATGTGTAGAGTTAGCCTAGTTAAAAAGTGAAGGATCGCTTCACGTGTTCAAAATCAAAGAGAGAGTGAATGAGCGACTGGAGAGAGGACTAGGTTCTGAGAGAGGAAGTGTTCTGTTACTGCATCATGATGTAGTGTCCTTTAAAGTGGTGTGTCTTCAGCTCCTAAATTGGCTGGTATAGTCCTGATGGGTACAGGGATGTCGTCCCAGAAGTCACTGGCTTCCTGAAAATATTTGTGTCCCCTCTCCAGTTTTTATGCCTAACCATAAAGTGAATGCAAAAAATTGATCCGCGGAACAGCCAAAACTGAATTTAGAAATACTTTGTAGGGGGGGGGGGGGTGTAGGGGGGGAGTCATTAGGACCTTCTTCTGTGAATCCTTTTTTATTTCCCACCGTTTTGTTCCTCCAGTAGTGAGCCATCTTTTAGTGAGATAGTGCTTTCTATGATGCCATAATAATGGCCAAATTCACACTATAGAAGTGCCTACTAACAATAAAATTACTAAACACACGACCCTTGTAACTTGGGAAAGAGCCTTATGATGCATACTTCAGGAATCCTTTAAAATGTTGCCTGAAGTTATTGGAGCGCTCTAAAAGTGATCGGAGATATAATCAATTTTTTTTAGAAGTGTATAGCACAGACAGTTGATGACAAGAACCCCCTCCATCAGCTGGAACTCTCATAAGAGTCCTTAGTACCTAGTGGAGGGTGAGAAGTGATGACTGGAGATTAATGGCTTCATCACAAGGGTTTCACCCGTCTTTCATCTTTCTACGGGCAATTAGTTTAGAACCAATTACCTGGTCAACAGTAATTCCTGTTATTCAAATTAGTACGAAATTGTAGTATTATTTGGGGGGAAAAATGGTACAATGATCATTGGAAATATAAATGTCCATATTAAAAGAAATGTCTTAAAATAAGTAATACGGAAACAATATTTCTCTCTGGGTTAGTTGCAGAAAATATAATAATATAATAATATCGACTCACCGTTCACACATGGTTCTGACACGATATTTTTATTCTGGAAATACGAAACCCCTATACCCATTTGAGACAGTCCATATCTAACCATTAGGCAAGTCCCACAGAAAGCTAGAGAGTTGCATGTAAAAGTCAAGCAGGGTAGTTTGCATTTGAAAGTGATTGGAGTTTACCACATTATAGTATGCCAACAAGGCAGTTAAGTGTTCGCAGTTGTCATCTGTTGCATGACCAACAGATCACAAGTTTAAAACTCAACAAGGCCAATTCAGCATTTTGCCTTTTTCGAGGTCCACACATTGACTACAATTAGGAGTACAATTAAATTGGATATAGGAAGAAACTTATGTTTAAAGTGCCAAGAAATGGCAAAACTGCAGTATTAAGTGATATGTAAAAAAAAAATCAAAAGTGTTACTTATTAGCTATGTCTCTTCCTTATGTACAAATAAAGTACGAATGATATAGCAGCCTATGCATTTGACCTTCATGCACTCAGTATTTAGGCCCCCCAAGGGTTATAGAAAGTACTATAATATTTAAAATACTCTGCTCACCTCATAACATTCTTGTGCTGGGTTATACAAAGTGGGGAATTTTGTAATTTTTAATTGATCCTTTTTTCCTTAACTTCAATCAATTTCATACGAAGTGTTTGCCTCTGCGTCAGGAGAACCGGTCATATTAAAATGCATTCCCAAATTTTCTGCACCCGGGCCATCTAGACATAAGTAAGATATGCAGGTAACTGTGAGGAATGCATGCCATGATATTTTCCATGGAAGAACCAAAGGAAATGATGGACGGAGCGTTGACAATACAAGCACTCACCCCCATTCAGCTGATCTGGGTTTAATCCATCACCGTTCTTTAGCCCACTCTGCCACCCCAGTTCAGACATGGCCATATGCAAATCAGTCTGACCCTGTGCCTCATGGGAACAGTCCAGCCCGAACTGCCAAGCCATGCCTTCCCTGGACAGGAAACAAGCTACAGAGGACCGGTTTCTGGCATTCCAGCCGTCTTCAGCCCGGCTTGCTTGAATCCAGTGGCAAAGTGAGTAAGGGACTCACGTCTGAGCATACCCTGCCAACTTATGGCGAACAAAGAAAAACCAAAGGAAATGATGGACGGAGCGTTGACAAAACAAGCACTCACCCCCATTCAACTGATCTGGGTTTAATCCATCACCGTTCTTTAGCCCACTCTGTACCCCAGTTCAGACATGGCCATATGCAAATCAGTCTGGGAACAGTCCAGCCCGAACTGCCAAGCCATGCCTTCCCTGGACAGGAAAAAAGCTACAGAGGACCGGTTTCTGGCATTCCAGCCGTCTTCAGCCCGGCTTGCTTGAATCCAGTGGCAAAGTGAGCAAGGGACTTACGTCTGAGCATACCCTGCCAACTTATGGCGAACAAAGAAAAACCAAAGGAAATGATGGACGGAGCGTTGACAATACAAGCACTAACCCCGAGTCAACTGATCTGGGTTTAATCCATCACCGTTCTTTAGCCCACTCTGCCACCCCAGTTCAGACATGGCCATATGCAAATCAGTCTGACCATGTGCCTCATGGGAACAGTCCAGCCCGAACTGCCAAGCCATGCCTTCCCTGGACCGGAAACAAGCTACCGAGGACCGGTTTCTGGCATTCCAGACGTCTTCAGCCGGCTTGCTTGAATCCAGTGGCAAAATGAGCAAGGGGCTCACGTCTGAATATACCCTGCCAACTTATGGCGAACAAAGAAAAACCAAAGGAAATGATGGACGGAGCGTTGACAATACAAGCACTCACCCCCAGTCAACTGATCTGGGTTTAATCCATCACCGTTCTTTAGCCCACTCTGCCACCCCAGTTCAGACATGGCCATATGCAAATCAGTCTGACCCTGTGCCTCATGGGAACAGTCCAGCCCGAACTGCCAAGCCATGCCTTCCCTGGACCGGAAACAAGCTACCGAGGACCGGTTTCTGGCATTCCAGCCGTCTTCAGCCCGGCTTGCTTGAATCCAGTGGCAAAGTGAGCAAGGGACTCACGTCTGAGCATACCCTGCCAACTTATGGCGAACAAAGAAAAACCAAAGGAAATGATGGACGGAGCGTTGACAATACAAGCACTCACCCCCAGTCAACTGATCTGGGTTTAATCCATCACCGTTCTTTAGCCCAATCTGCCACCCCAGTTCAGACATGGCCATATGCAAATCAGTCTGACCATGTGCCTCATGGGAACAGTCCAGCCCGAACTGCCAAGCCATGCCTTCCCTGGACCGGAAACAAGCTACCGAAGACCGGTTTCTGGCATTCCAGCCGTCTTCAGCCCGGCTTGCTTGAATCCAGTGGCAAAATGAGCAAGGGACTCACGTCTGAGCATACCCTGCCAACTTATGGTGAACAAAGAAAAACCAAAGGAAATGATGGACGGAGCGTTGACAATACAAGCACTCACCCCCAGTCAACTGATCTGGGTTTAATCCATCACCGTTCTTTAGCCCACTCTGCCAGCCCAGTTCAGACATGGCCATATGCAAATCAGTCTGACCCTGTGCCTCATGGGAACAGTCCAGCCCGAACTGCCAAGCCATGCCTTCCCTGGACCGTAAACAAGCTACCGAGGACCGGTTTCTGGCATTCTAGCCGTCTTCATCCCGGCTTGCTTGAATCCAGTGGCAAAGTGAGCAAGGGACTCACATCTGAGCATACCCTGCCAACTTATGGCGAACAAAGAAAAACCAAAGGAAATGATGGACAGAGCGTTGACAATACACGCACTCACCCCCAGTCAAATGATCTGGGTTTAATCCATCACCGTTCTTTAGCCCACTCTGCCACCCCAGTTCAGACATGGTACGTTCTTGGAGTATCATAACTATGGTTCCCAAAGCTTTGAGGTCACGGGGAGCCACAAGTGTTAAAATGTAATAGAACTGTAATTAACAGACATAATTTAAGACTGTTGGTAAAAGGAAACAAGGCTGTCAACCTATCGCTTATAAAATAACTTTGAAAGCACATTGCAATCTATCTGGTACAATCTAGAAGGTTCGAGAACAAGCCAGACAGTTCAAGAACAAACAAGAAGGTTCTGGAACAATTCAGCAAATAGACATCAACAATAAATGACAATCCATCTAGAACAAGCCAGAATGGTCTAGAACAATCCAAAAGGTTCTGAATACTGCCATGTGAAGGTAGCAGCCATCTTTGATTTCAGGAGGATATAAATACCATTCCCTTTGACCACACTCCTTGCTAGGCAATCGGAGTTCCAGTGACGACATCACCTGTGTTTGCCCCTCAGTTCCAGATTATCTGCGCATCCAGGAAACCTAGGGGCATGTTACCAAGCAATAGCGATAATTGTTGCTATTGCTTGGTTAGCGTGAAAAAATTATCGCCGACCTGCGGCGATTTTTATCGTAGATAAACCTTGGAATGCATGTGCTCATGGATAGTTGTAAACACTATACCTGAGTGTCCGTGTCATACTCATTTACAAAGTATGTGGGCCTAGAGCCCACAACTTTACATTGGCTACGATGATGCAGAACCTCCACACCATGCTGCCTGCGACCATCTGCCATGAAGGGGAGGAAAGCGCATCCACTAGCACCACCGATATCGCCTGCCCTGAGGTGGAGATTGGGGTCCCTTCTGCTAAAGCACCCTGCCCCTGTGAAGTGGTCACGTTGCCCCACGAAGAGAATGAACCATTTCCCTGCTTGAGAGGGAGGCAACTATGCATCAAGCATAATTGCACTGGCAAAATAGCGAAAATGAAAGTTTCCAATGCATCAACCGAAAAAACAAGAGATTCGCAAAAAAAGCTCTTGCAAATTTAGCCATTAGCAAAATAGTGAAACCATAATAGCGAAACATACAACTGCAACTACAAATAGCGATTAGCAAATAAAGAATCGCAAAGCAATGCATCAAGAATCGCAAATAGCGAATTCAATGAAATTCGCTATTTAGCAAGAGCAGAATAAGGGGAATCTCAACCAAGAGGTAAAGTAAAAAAAAAAAAAAACAGGTGCTAACAATTAGAAACCCTTTAAAAATGCCTCAGGAGACCCCGGAAGCGTTTCACAATGGCAGCCCTCTATGTGCTGGCAAAGAGGATGAGGATCAATGCAGCAGCCCAGCAAAGGAGGAGGATACAGGAGAGGGTATTCCGAGTGGGCATAACATTGTTGGGCCAAAATGAAGACAAAATATATGATAAGTACCGGCTGAACCGTGCTATAATAATGCGCCTCATAGCTGATTTGGAACCCCTGCTGCAGCACCAGACCCGTAGGACCAATGCCATTCCTTCACATGTACAGGTCCTATGCAGCCTGCACCTACTAATGTCAGGCAGTTTCCAGGGGGTAGTAGCTGTAGCCGGAGGGGTATCCCAAAGCGCACTCTCACGCTTCTTCTGAAAATTCCTTGATGCCATGTTGACAATGATTCACACCCACATCACCTTCCCCACAACCCTACAGGAGTTGTACCAGTCAAAACTTGAGTTGTACTAGGTAGCACATTTTCCACATGAAATTGGATGAATTGACTGCACGTATGTCCCCATTTGTCTACCAGCAGCCAACGAGTTCATCTTCCGGAACAGAAAGTCATACCACTCCATCAATGTGCAGGCCGTGTGCAATGCAAAGCATATAATAACAGACATCGTGGCACAATTTCCAGGGAGCACACATGACTCATATATATTCCACCACAGTGGCATTCACAGGCGTCTGCTCGGGGGTACATTTGGTGAAGGAAACCTACTTGGTACATATATACATCTAGTTGCTACATCATGAAACAAAATGTAATAGCATTACTGTGGCTAACCCTTTGCTGTCCACCCTGTAGGTGACAGCGCACATACCTTGCACAAATATATACTGACACCATACCTCAACCCAGCCATACCACAGGAACAGAGGTATAACGCGGCACACATAAGCACAAGGAATGTGGTAAAAAAGGACATTCGGCATACTCAAAAGTAATTTTCACATCCTTCATAAAACTGGTTGTGCATTGCAATATAGCCCCGAGACCTGCTGCAGGATTGTGGCTGTATATGCCATGCTGCACAACATTGCCACCAGAAGGGGCATTCCCATTGAGATGGACAACAGTGACTCGGATGGTGATGAGCAACCACCCGCACAACACCGACAGGCGCATGTGGCAAACACTGCAGAGGTCAGAGGAGACGTGCACACATCATACATCATTTTTGAGGTAGGTAAGAATGAGCCATTACAAACAAATGCTGAACGTAAATGTTTATTAGCATGAGCACATGTCAAACTGGAGAAGTGCATTTTGAAAATTTGGAAGGTGATTGCATTGGTCTATAAAGTCAAAATAAAATTGTACTCAGCACTGGAGGGCAATCACTAAGTTGAAATTGACCATGGTTACCCCACCATGGCTAGTTCCTCTTGCCACGTACACCCAGCCTCCTGTCGCATGCCTCTGCAACATCACCCTGACGTGATCCCGTGGATGTTGAGCTGCACAAACTGCGCCTTCTGTTAGTGGTCACTGGCACCAATAGGCTACTCAGGCTAGAGGCCTCCTCACTACCCTTCCAAGTTGATGGCACTCACAGTGCCAGACTGGATGTGTCCCACAGCAGTGGTCACTTGTCCTAAGGACCTGGCAACATCCTCACAGAAATGCCCAAGATCAATCTGCATTGACACGGAGTGCCATGCCAATTGCGCGGTGGTGTTACAGAGCTTGTTGATGGCCCTTGCATTTGTTGACATGCGGATCAAGCTCTGGTGATGCCTTCTCCGCTTAGTGCGTTGTCCTGCAAGCACCGCAAGGGTGAGCTCCAGTAAGCTCAAGTTTGTCTGCCGATTCCCCTCAGCAACCACTGTTGTTAGTTCGCGCACATTGTCTTCCATTGTGCTTATGTTTTTGGCCAGCTTTGTAATCTGCATGTAAATTGTGCCCGAGTGTCTCCCATGCAGGCGCTGCACACATAGCATCTGAGACTCAACGCCGCCATATACATTTGGAACCTGCTCATCATGTTCTGCAATGCGGGCCCTGGACCTGCGCCGCCGTCCTGTTTGGACCTGTGCCTGTGTTGGAGTTGGTGAAGGGACATGTGGCTGGCTGGAAAATGTAGTGGGTGCTGGAGTCTGATCGGATTCCATTTCTAGCAGTGAGGGTACATGTGCCCTGCATTTTGGTGATGGGGGTGGTGTGTTTTCTGGGACCACAGGAGTCTCTGCATCCGTCTCTGCAGGTGTTTCTGAGATGACGGGTTGGTCACTATTCTTGGAGTCTCCCTCAGCTGCATCTGTGATGTGAAACAGTGCAGTGTTAGTCTTGTATGATCCCAAATCTGTTCATCATTTATCATACTTATTTCAAAATAAATCACTAATTTAAACACACTGGCTGGCATGCGGTATTGGTATGTTTAATTAACCATTTTTGCTTTTGAACGACCACTCGTCTGACATGACCACAACTCCCATGATGCATTTTGTGTATGAGGTGAAACATAGCATGGGGTTTTACCTTTACACTGTGATTTGCCTGGGGGAATGTGGTTGATTATACAGTACGCAGAGGATTAGCGCTTGCATGCATCTTACTTTGTGGTGTTCCTGCTGCGCCGGATGTGTCCAATTGTGTCACTCCGACAACTGCCTCAGGCTCGATTGTCCCCTCAACAAGGTCCTCCAGGGCTGTGTTTGCGGGTGCATTAAATGGACCCCCCACTGTGCCAGCCGCTTCATTCACCCTTTCTGCTATGCGCTCCTTGGCAGGTTTCCTCAGGTCATACCACCTTTTCTTCAATTCCTCAATGGTGCGGTGTGTGACTCCCATAGCATTCACTTTTTCCTTTATGCACAGCCATATTTTGCGCTTTACAGCCTCTGGCACCTTCAGGGACAATTTTCCAAAAAGTTTATCATGGCTACTGCTGACACCCTCAATCAGGTGTTCAAGTTCACTCTCAGAGAACTTCAGCTTTCTCTTCCTAGGCGTGGCACTCTTCCCTGCATCGTTTTTGTCCATCCTGGGTCTGGGAACAGTAGCTGGATACAGAGTGTGAGGTTTCTCAGCTCAGCTTCAGTTCTCTGCCTCCTCCTCTGAGTTCCTCAGGGCACTGAATGAAGCATGGACTGTGTGACTTCCTGGTTGTGATGTCATCAGCCTGCTTCCAGTGCGATCAATTTTTTGGCGATTTTGCTAATAGCAATTTTGCTAATACCGAAATCACTATTACCGAAATCGCTTTTTTCTATTTCCTGTGTTAGCGAGTTGCAATTGTGTACTCAGTCTCGATTTAGCGATTTATAGCGAATCACAATTTTTTTGCGATTCTCTTGATGCATTCTGGTTAGCGATTCCTTATTTATCGCAATTAAGGAATCGCTTTTTCTAGTAGTGCATGTGCACCTAAGATCCTCAAGTACCTCACTGCGACTGCCACTGCGGACTACTGAGTGATCATGTGAAGCGGTTTGCACTTTGAAGCAGACAGCTGCGCTATAAGCGCAACGCCAGTGGAGGATGAGCTCTTCAAGATATGCCAAGGCCCCGGCCATGCTATGCCCCATACCGAGTGACTCACCTGTAGCTGCTCTAGACTGCCGACAACAGTTCTGGCAAAGAGAGGAGAGGACCACTGCATGCACTGCCTGTACACACGTCTCCTCACTGCTGCTGCCACAGATAAAACTACGCCTCTTCTGTGTCCTCACTTAATTTCTGTGCACCGCATGGTGCGTGAAGAAGATTTGGTAGCCTATCAAAAATCACCGACTTGCAGCTTTTCCTGCCGGTAGCTATCTGCAGAGCCCTGCCGTCACGGGAGATAATTGACACCACACCCGCAGTGAACAAATCCCCTGCATACCTTCATCTGTGTCCAGCGCAAAGGACTGTGGCTCATATTTAAAGCGGCGGCAGCAACGTGAGAATCGTAAGGAAGACTGTTACGTCATGAGTAGAGGTGGCTGCAGCCCCACTTGTTGGCAGCCCAATGAAGTGCACCAGTAAGTGACTGGTAAATGAAGCAGGCAAGCAGCCTAATGGGGCTTGGTTTTAAAAACACAAAAAAAGGACAGTGACCATTGACCTTAAATCACACAAGGCAGCCGGCCAGCTGCGGTGCCACACCTAAATACAGTGGACAGTTAAGCCCCACTTGCATATATAAAAACGCTGCACCACACTAAAGTTAAGCACACACATCACAAAGAAATAGCCCCAACGAAGCGAACACTTTGTAATGATTTCTGCCGCCCCACCATTCTTACAAGCTGGTTGAGATATGCACGGCCGGCGGCCCCCACAAAAGGTTGCCACTCCAGGTAAAGAGTGGCTGCAGGGACACCTAGAGGTTGCTTGTGATATAGCGCCAGGATGAAGACTAGCCCCCAGATTCCCAGATTCATCAAACCCAAATTCTGCGAATTATAAATTGCGAGAAATACTGAATCGCAATTTAGAATTCGCAGAATGGGATTCATGAACAAATGCGACTAAAAAAAGCGAATCGCAAACGGCCGCAATTGCCGTTTGCGATTTTGCTCAAATCGCTAAAAAATCGCAGAATCGGCCTTTTACCTTGTAGAAATTGCGATCTCGCAATTATCGAAATCGCAAATTGCGATCTCGCTAATTGTGAGATTGCAAAAATGGGAAGTCGCATTTCGAGCACAGTGATTACATCACAACCAGGAAGCAGGCATTTCCCTCCCTCATTCTGCATACTGAGCCTGAAAGTGGAAGCAGCACTGGCCAGAGCTCCACTCCAGACCAACTAATGTCCCAGGAAGCAGCAGGGAGCAGTGCCTCAAGAAGGAAAAGAAAAATCAAATTTTCTGAGCAAGAATTGGAATACTTAATAGAGGGAGAGAGCAAAGACCATGACCGGCTTTTCGGGAAGGACTCAAGGAGGGTGCCTGAGGCGGACAAAAGGCGCATTGGGAAGGCGCATCCGCACCAAAGTAAATGCAGTGGGAGTGACCCAGCGCTCCATAGACGACTTGAAGAAGAGGTGGTATGACCTCAGTGGGCGTGCCAAGGAAAGAATTGCAGAGGCTGGGGGAGCGAGTTGCAAATGGAGGAGGAGAGCTCACTGTACCACCCAACACCCCACTGGAGGAGCTTGTGGATGACACCCTGAATCCCGAGGCATGCGTGGGGGTAACCCGGCTGGACTCCTCCTGACCCATCCAAGAATCCCAAGGTAAGTGCCATGCGACTGCGACCCTGTCCCCTAACAATGGCCATGACCCCAGAGCAACCCATTAAAAACCCCAGTCATGCAGCCCATGCACACCAGAAAAGCCACATTGCATTGTGGGATTTGTAGTCTGACCACAATTTCTATTTAGCCCCATACAGCCAGACCTGTCCAGTGAGAGTCAGTCCTACAGCCAGTCAGGGAATGCCAGCCTGCATGCATGTAGCAACCTCCCATGTGCAAGAAACATGTCAGTAATCAACGTCCACTTTTCATCACAGGTGGCGCTGAAGAACCCAGCACCGATAGTGAGGCCCTGCATATAGACGACAATCTTGAGGACACCGAGGGAGAGGTCCATCCTTCCCCTCAACCAGGATCATCAGGGCCTGCACCAGCACCAGCAGTAGTACCCCCACTTGCCCCTGTGGACAGCGCCACCCCTGCAACAACAGGCGCGCCACAACCACCCGGTGTGACACCCATGCCTGTGGCACTGGCAACTACAGCTGCAGCATGTAAGCAGACAAGGCGCACAGCCACTGTGAGAACACAGTCCAAAGGGCTGGTGAGGGAGCCACGCAACACAACATCACGCGCCGGCAGGGGGCTGAATGTCTGGGTACCTGGCCTGTCAATTGAGCATCGTATGCTCAGTGTACACCAAAAACAGGCACGTCACTTGGCAGCCATCCACCTGCAGCTGCATAAGACTGCACGGAATGTGGGACAGCTCAGTGACAGAATGGATAGGATGACCGCTGCTGTCGAGGAAAACACCCAGGCCATTTTGACCCAGCGGGACGTCAATCGCCGCCGCCACCGCCAGCTGCTGACCCGCCTGTCAGCGTACACACGCTCGAACTACATTAGTGGGAATGCCATCTCCCAACTCTCACATCGCTCGTTGGCGATGCAAATACAAATTGTGCAATGCTGCCAGGATGTCGCTAGGGCACTGGAGCAAGTCACCACTGCAATGCAGAGTCTGCAGACAACTGGCCATGGCCAGGCAGGTGGGGGGGATGACGCAAGTGAGGGCAATTCCAGCCACAGCAGCCTGTTGTTGCCACTGGTAACAGTACCCTGCCGCAGCACCAGGCCCACTGCTGCCTCATGGGCAAATACTGAGGAAGAGGTGGAAAGGTGACTGGGAGCGTCCGCCCGGGGGTGCCACTGACAATTTATTGTGTACCATGCAGGGCCATGCTGATGAAACAAGCATGCCCTCCTCACATACATGGGGATGTATGACTCAATACAGCTCTCATGTAACTGTAAGAAAAAATGCCACATTATTGTGAAAAAAACAATAATATTTATTTAGTACCAGTTAATCTGACTCATGTCATTATTTCAATTGTCATGCATGAGTGAAGTGTTGGGTGAGGGGAGTGGGTGCACTAGAAACAGTTAATTTTGATTTGGTTGTGGCGCCTATGTCCTTCAGCAGGATTCTCCCCGCGTGCATGACGCACATGTGCAGGTGGGCGGTTGTCCCCTTCCGACTCACTGCCAAAGATCTCTACAGGTATGTTGTGGAGTATTGCACACACCGCCACGGTGCGGCAGCAGACCTCAGGCTGGTATTTGTGGGCCCCACCAGTCTTGTGAAGTATGCGGAATCGGCTTCAAAAGCCCAAATGTCCTCTCAATGCAATTTCTTGTGCGGATGTGTGCAGCATTGTAACGCCGTTGCTGCAGTGTGGCAGGGTTGAGGTATGGGGTGAGGAGGTACTCACGGAGACCGTAGGCGCTGTCACCTAAATGAAAGGAGCAGAGGGTTAGTGCCTGTTATGCGCAGCTACATGGTCACAATGTACTATATGTTGGCATGCGTACTTACCTAGAAGGTGTCCTTTGCCAAAGTCTCCCCTGCCCTGGCCAGTCATGTGTGCATGCCGCTGTGCCAGAATATGAAGGAATCATGTGTGCTCCCCGGGTATTGTGCCACTATGTCCGTGATGATTGCTTTAGCGTTGCACACCATCTGGATATTCAGGGAGTGGTAGTACTTGCGGTCCCGATACATGTATTCTATTTGTGCAGGTGGGCAGATGTGGATGTGGGTACAGTCAATGCATCCTATTACATGTGGGAATTGCGCAATGTTGTAGAAATAAAGCTTGGTTTGATTCAAGTCCTGTTGGGTGGTCGGGAATGTGATGTTATGGTGTAGCCGGGTCAGCATTGCCTCCAGGAAACTCCTTAGGCAGCGGGACATGGTGCTCTGGGATCCCCCCTGCAACGGCAACTACCCCCTGGAAGCTTCCGGAGGCCAGGAGGTGCAGGCTGCACAAGATCTGGACATGGGTGGGCACAGCATTGGTCCTCCTTGTTGGGTGCTGCATCAGGGGGTCTAGGTCCCGGATCAGCTTGGTGATCATTGCCCCATTCAGGCGGTACTTGGAGTAGATTTGCTCCTCAGTTTGGCCCAGAAGGGTGATCCGCTGGTGGAAAATTCACTCATGGATCCTGCGTCTGTTCCTTGCTGCAGCCTGGAGCCTTCGCCGCCTGACCACCATGTAGAGTCCGGGCATTGTGTGAGTCCACATGCTCCTACTGTGTCTCCTTAAGTGTGTTTGGTCAGGCCTGCACCTGGGGCTAGTTTATTTTATTTTTATTTTTTTGGTATTGACTTCATGGTTACCACCTGGTTTGGGTTCTCCTTAAATTGTGCGTCGCAAATAGCGATTTTCCGATTTTTCGCTATTTGCGAGTTTTCATGAATTGTGTTTGCGATTATTTAGCGAGTTCGCAAAATATTTCACAGAATACCTGGATTCTCACTAATTCCGATTCGCTAAAGGGGTTCCACCTAGATTCTGCGAATTACTTTGCGATTTTGCTAAATAATTTTTGCGAATTCGCAATTTTTGATTTTTTCACATCATGAATTGCTTTACTTTTGTTTGGGATCGCAATAGCTAATTCGCAGCTATTGCGATCGCAATTTTGGTTGATGAATCTGGCTGTTAATCTGCAACAGAGCTGCCCCATCTAAACACACACTTGTGTGAAGTGCAAGCCGCCTGGCACCAAGAACACTTGGAGCAAGCCCCTCTGCCCCAACACAGAATCGGGGAATGAGACCTTCACTGCACGCCTCCAGTTGGGGAACAGCAGCCACTGCAAGCTGGCTTAGGAGAGGGGAGAAGCTGGCTGTCACTTAGTGAAGAAAGTAGAGGGCATATATGCCCCTGGTGGCAAGTGGCCACCACTGCAAGAGAGAAGCAAGTACAGTCAGAGACGCTGACCCAGACAAAGATTGCACCTGCCTCTATAGCAGCCCAAATATCTGCATTAACAGCTCCCTTTCTCCCATGCACCAGCGGAGATGGCGGCTGCCAAGTAGCACCAAGATCACTGCACTCTAGGCCAGGTGGAAGGCTGACCTTAGGCATCAAAGGTGAGTGGGTGTACCAGGCCCATAGTACACCAGTGCCCCCAGTGGCCACCTGAAGAGACTTTGTTCTTCTAACAGCAGCCATGCTGCTTTGGCCAACAACATTATACATACAAAAAAGAAAAGAAAACAGAGTCTGGCTGGTAGAACGCCACCTGGTGGCTGTATACCGCCACTACAAACAAGAGGGGGAAGAGACCTTTTGTCTCCCATAGTAATCAGACTGAAGCAGTTAGTGAATCATCAACTGAGCACCTCCCAGTTTGACATCTGTCATCAAAGCCACAGGGAGGAAAAGAAACAGTTTGCCTCCCATGGTAACATTGCATCACCGGCAGTTACTCGCTGGTGGAGCGGTCCTAGAGCAGAACCGGCCATAGTGAGAAAGTGAAGCTGGGACAGCAAAGAGATACTGCATGCCCCTGGTGGCATCCAGCCGCCAACGCATGCTAGCAGGGACCTGTGCTAACAGTGACTTGACTCAGAAGATCAGCACACCACAGCATTGAGGCTACTGTGTGCACTGGAGAAAGTGCCTGGCAAACCAGCATGAGACCTAGTGAGGCAGGCCCTCAGAGAAGCAAACCTGAGCTTTCTGAGAGAGTGCTGCATGATCCCTGGTGCAGAACATCTGCTGCCACAAGCTCCCTTCACTTGAAGGAGAAACTGGTGGCTAGCCAAGAAAGCATTGTCTGTCGCCACTGCGTTTGTGAATACAGCAACACATACCCCCAGTGGCTACCTGTCATTTGGAGGGGAGAGACTGCTAAAGCCCACAAAGAATTCCCAAGCCTAAAGGTGCCCCTACCAAGTAAGCTGCCTTGGCAGTCAAAAGAAAAATCAGTGACTCTCTCCTAAAAGGCGGAGAAGTTCATTTGTGCCCCTAGTCACAGGACGCCACCACTACAAGAAAGCGCAAACACACAGGGCACCAGCAGACAACACCCATGAGGACTATCTATGAGCCTCATCCCGGCCCGAGCAGAACCAATGCTGAGAGGGCATCTATACATTGAATGAATGCATGAAAGGAGCAGCACCGCCTGGCCAACCTGGAATGCATGGCCACCGCTGGCCTGTCAGTGACAATGTCACATGGAGTGACCAACCCTTCCAGGCGCATACAACCCTAGGCCTGGTACAGAACTATGACAGCACAGACTCGAGGTGTAAGCACTGCACCCTCGAGCGAAGAAGAGGCGGAAGGAGGATACTCGCCATAAAAGAAGCAAAGCACCAAGGAGATCCCACAGAAGGAGATCTCAGAGGAGGAGCCCAGTGTGGCCCGAACACAGGAAGGAGATCATATTCACCTTAACTACACTAGCACCACCCTGCAGTGGGTCAGGGTCTATTCCGGGAATGCACCCAACACTGCCTTAAGACTGTGTCACACATCGGCCCGTTACAGGCATGAGGAGAGTCACATGTCCCCTAGTGACAAGCTGCCATAACTGCAAAAGAAAGGAGATCCTCTCCTTCAACAGTAATCCTGACTTGCACCTGTAATACCTTGTTGAGGAAAAGAAAGCTATAGAAGAGGCTGAAGACTAGAGTCATCAAAACACACCTACCTCCATTGCCGTCCACAAAATTTGTAACGCATCTGAGAAGACGCCCAGTCCTACAGAAGGGACTGGACCTGCAAGTGGTCCATGATGGAGAAGATGAGCAGTTCAACTGACATGACGGACCTGGCAAGAGGTCCCGCTGAGAAGAACTGACAAAACGTGGCCTGTGACCACTTTGCAGCATGTGCAGAGAAGACATGTAACATGTGTGCTTTCGCCACATCTCACAGCAGGTAAGAAGAGGAGAGCGTGACATGTTGCCACATTTAGAAGAAGAAAGCGAGTAGAGATAAAAGAGTGTGACAGGCCTGTCACACAGAAACACGGACGACCACAGGTGAACAGGAGAAATCAACAAGGAGACAAGAACGAGGACTCATACCATTATCTGAGTGCACAACTAACACAAGCCAGCCACTTGGGGCGGTGACGTCACAAGAGACAGCTCAGCGGGAGTACTGAACATAGGCCACCTGCATGCGGAACTGCGCATCTGCCCGATGCTTCACAGTGTGACCGTTCAGCCACCTGTCACCGGCTGCTTAGAGCAAATGGCATCCCTGCTTGCACATGCCAAAGAAGAGCTGCACTAAGTATACAATGAGCTGCAAAGCTGCAAGTTCATCCAGTCACCCTTCCTCCATACAAGTCATCGCCACCTGCCGTATAAGTTGTCTAATGGCAACCACTCAGTCATTTGCCATGTGCATAACCACCACCCCTGTAGCATCAAGTAACAATATTTGAGTCCTGCACCATTGCCATACAACTTCCAAGAAGCACCAGTGATGAATTGAAGAACTAATGACACCTGCTCAATTAGCTTCCATTCTGATCTCTGTAGTGAGAGCATTTTCTGACCAGGACACATTCACCCCTGATGTTGCACGAGTTACTAGGCAGTGGCTCTGAGCTGGTCTTGTTGCTGTCCAGATGCAAACACATATGCAGCCCTAGTGCAGCCCACAGGCAGTCCCATGGCAACTCAACCAAGGAGCCTCCCCCAAGCGTGAGGGATGGATTCCAGGATGTAGCAAGGCTGGGTAACAGACTTCAACAGGTCACAGCATACCAAGACTGTCGTCAGTGGATCAAGCAACACCATCATCAAGCATTCACAATGGACTCCATCAATGCTCCTGATGAACCAAGTTTGAACTGTAAAAACACCAACTACATCACAGCGAGAGCACGCTAGACTGATCAACATCACATAGGTGGACTGTCACTCAACTGACGTAATGCCGAAGGGTTCGGACTTCATCAGCACTTTTTTCGTGCCCAGAGGTACCTGGTTAAATTATGGATGCGGGCCAAGATGCACGGTGTTACCAGGGGGAAACAGCCATGACAACACGGCTGTTTCCTAGGCATACCATTACAACGCAAGCATTACAACGCATGTGATGTAACAATGCGTAGTCGTTACTACACATTTTTTACATCCCATGTGCTTTTACCAATCATGCAATGTAAAAATAGAATGGCGATCTACCTCATTGTGAGGAAACAGTCTCTTCTGTTTCCTCACAACGGCATGTACTGCCCCTCAGACCCGATGTGCAGCAGGAACCAGGAGGAGAGAGGAACCACGAGGAGATAGAGGTAAGGGGGATTGAGTCTGGGGTGGGTTTTTCTTTTTTAGGGTAAAAGGGGTTTGGTGTGGGGTGTGTGTGTGTAGTGAAGGGTAGTGTTTTGGGGTTTAGGGTAGTGTTGGGGGTTGTGCAGGGTAGTGGTTAAGTGTAGGGACAGGACTGGGGGTCGGGGAGGGTCATGCAGGGGGTAGTGTTTAAGGGTTTAGGGTAGTGTTCGGGGGTCGTGCAGGGTAGTGTTTAAGTGTAGGGACAGGACGGGGGTCGGGAAGGGTTGTGCAGGGGGTAGTGCTTTAGGGTTTAGGTTAGTGCTGGGGGTCATGCATGGTAGTGTATAAGTGTAGGGACAGGACTGGGGGTTGGGGAAGGGTTGTGCAGGGGGTAGTGTTTTTGGGTTTTGGGTAGTGTCGGGGGTCATGCAGGGTAGTGTTTTAGTGTAAGGAAGTCGTACGGGGTAGTGTTATAGGTTTTAGGGTAGGGTCAGGGGGTCATGCAGGGCAGTGTATTAGGGTAGGGAGAGGAACGGGGGTTGAGGCAGGGTTGCGCAGATGTACTAAATTAGGGTTTATGGGAGGGCAGGGTAGTTTAACTTACCTTGGACCCTTTTACCAAGCCTATACCTTTACCATGCATGCCTTTGTGTTGTAATGTCATGCGTCATAAAGGCATTTTCATGGTAAAAGTATGCAGTGTAATGGCAGGTCATTGTAATTGACAATGCGTAGTAATACCCAAATTGTAATGGCACGCATGGTATTAGTATGCCTTGTAACCTGTCATATTCGTTCCCAGGTGCACCTGTCCACTTCTGTTCTGCAGACTGCCTATCGAAGCTGTGAGACTTAATGTGTTTTAGTTGTTTTTCATTCCTTCCTACAGGTTGTACTTTTGTTTTTTTGTTTTTAATGACATTTGAGAGGAATGTTGTGTCTTGCTGGACACAATCTTGTGTTTTACCATCCTCTCCCATGAGGGCTGGTCCATACACCCACCCCACACCCATCCAACACAGGCATCACTGGTCAGGTGACCCTGCCAATAAAAAAAGCCGGCGTGCACATGGTTGTGACGAATATATGACATTGCAACACAAACAATTACAATGCATGCCTTTACAATGCATTTTTTACATCGCAACTACCATTACATCGCATTTTTAAAAAGTACCATTACAACGCATACCATTACAACACATAATACTTTTAGGGTAACAGTGGGGTAAATGTTGGATAATGAAGGGGTAAAAATTACTATTGCCACTCCTGTGAGTGTAAAAGTAGGGTAAGTGTTGGATAGTGTAGTGGTAAACATTACTATTCCTACTCTAGTGGGGGGGCAACAGTAGGGAAAGTGCTGGATAGTGTAGGGGTTAAAATTACTATTTCCATGTACCCGAAAACCCATACCCCCGCTAAAATTAAAAAAATCTCCTTTACTTACCTTATAATGCATTGTAATGGCATGTATTGTGTGGCATGTGTTGTAATGGCATGCAATGTAAAGGCAGTTGCGTTGTAACAGCTGTGTTGTTTGGTAGTGCGTTGTAATGACTGTGTTGCAATGGTTGTTTCATGCTCGTGGCTAGTTGTAAGTACTATACCTCTATACCTGAATGTTCCTGTAATACCTGTCATACTCATTTACAAAGTATGTGGGCCTAGAGCCCACAACTTTACAGGGGTGGGGAAAATCACAACCATTTATCAGGCCACTCATACTGAGGGTCTGTTAGTCTAATAATTTCTTCATGAATCGCACATTACATCAGTTGAATTGTCCTCCCATGATTACTCTATCCAGCAGTCGGTAGTAGGCTTGCCTTATCAAAGTAAGCAGTCTATTCACAGGTTTAAAGTATTGTATTGTATTGTAATTGCATTTATATAGCCCTTACTACCCCTGACGAGGCGTCGAACCTTTTTTCGGCAAGTAGCACGCTACTCCGTAACCCATAAATGATTTGTGGTGAATTAGTATAGCGAAATATGCAAGTATTTTAAGCGGTGGAAATGTTAGTCAGTTACTTGGATTGAGAAAGATGGTGGAGGGATAGAAGAGGGAAAAGGTTTGCAGTCATATAATGCTTGCTACCCCTGATGAGGTGTTGACGCTCTTTTTTGGCAAGTAGCACGCTACTCCGGAACCCATAATGGATTAGTGGTGAATTAGTCTAGTTAAATATGAAAGTAATTTGAGTGGTGGATATGTTAGTCAGTTATTTAGATGGAGAAGGATAGTGGAGGGATAGAAGAAGGAAAAGGTTTGCATTTATATAGCGCTTGCTACCCCTGCTGAGGTGTTGAAGTGTTTTATCAGCGAGTAGCACGCTACTCTGGAACCCATAAAGGATTAGTTGCGAATTAGTATAGTGAAATTTGAAGTAATTTGAGTGGTGGATATGCATTATTTGTGAATTATTATGAATATTGGATTAAAAAGTATAGTGTAGGGTGTGGAAAGGGAAAAGGTTTGCATTTATATATTGCTCGCTACCCCTGATGAGGTATTTACGCACTTTTTGGTGAGTAGCACGTTAATCCAGAACCCAACCAGGATTGGTAGACTTAGTATAGGAAAATATAAAAGTTCTGCAATCTGTGCAGAACTGTGCCGCTCGGCTGCTTATGAAACTTCCCAAAAGATGCTCAGCGAAAGCCTCACTTCAACACCTCCACTGGCTGCCCATCAAGGGAAGGATCACTTTCAAAACACTGTGCTTGGCGCATAAGTCCATCTATGGCGCTGGACCGCCGATTCTGGATCCCCTCTTCTGTCGCCATCGATCAGTGAGATCTCTGAGATCCAACCAGCGGAACTTACTGGTGGTTCCCAGGATAAAGCTGGCGCGGATGGGTGGCCGCAGGCTCTCTGTGCATGCAGCTAAAGAATGGAACGTACTCCCAGATAACATCAGGCTTGAGTCCAATCATCTCGCTTTCAGGAAGCGTTTAAAGACACACTTGTTTCAATAGTGTTTTCCTGTTCCCTTGGTCTTACAGCGCTGGGATGCTCAAGAGTAGCCATGCGCTATATAAGAGGGTATTCATTCATTCATTCATTCAAAATATGCAAGGAGGGATCTAGAATTTTTGTGTGTGTTCTTTTCTGGGAGTTTATAGCCATAAGAGGGGGTTTGGGATGATGGAGGGGGAAGAGCAGGGTTTAGAAAGGCTTATTTGTGAAATCTGAGTAGTAAAAGAGGTATGAGATGATGCAAGGATGGCAAGAGAAGGAACGAGTCTAGAAAGTGTTATTTTGGGGATCATAGTTTGGGATGAACTAGCGAGAGTGGAGGTAGATGATATATTGATAGAGGTGTAGGGTCAGAAATAGGATAGTGCATTGGAAAGAGTAGTAGAATGAGCTTTCAGATGAGTCAGAGAGTTGAGGTAGAGGATATATTGAGAGCAGTATAGAATGAGAAATAGGGTAGTGCATTGGCTATGCTGAATTAGAAGGCAAGTAATAAATATATAGATACATATGTACATGGAAGTTTCAAGTGTTGTTGTACTTTAAATCATTTTTTTATTTTTGTAATTCTATAGTGAAGCAATTGTAGATAGTTATGATAAAAGATTTACTTATTTATGCAGTCACATATACTTGTTAAAAACATAGTATAATGTAGCTATAAGTAATAAGTACACTTGTTAAGCAGAACTAACGAATATCTATATTTTTGAAAACATCATTATTATACACATTTATACAAAGCAACACACATGTGTACATATCTATAGTCCACATAATTGTTCATATACAGAGGGAAATGCTGTATAATTATGCTTGCGGATGGTGGTTATGTGGGGAAGAGCCAATCCTTGAGTAGTTTTCTGAAGATAAGGTGGATTTCAATGGATCATATGTTGGGGGTAAAGAGTTCCATAGTGTGGCTGCTTGAAAGGAAAAGGATGTGCCAGCCATGTTTTTTTTCATGTACATTGGGATTTTGAGGCGAGGTGCCAGTCTAGAGCAGAGGTTCGTTTGTTGAATGTATTTGGTGAACTTTTTCCTGATGTAGAACAGTGCAGATCAATGTATTACTTTGTGCTTGATACAAAGCAATTTGAACGTGGATCTTCCGCCAACCGGTAACCAATGCTGGGTTTTTCAAGACAGGGGAGATGTGGTCTTGCGGCTTTATATGTAAGAGTAGTCTGGCAGCCAAGTTCTGAATCCGTTGTAGACTTTTCATAGTTGTTAAAGGTGATCCGTGGTAGAGCATATTGACATATTCAAGTTTGGACAGAACAAGAGAGATGGTAGCCTGGATCTTGTGTGGAAATCCCAGATGGGGGAGATTTGTTGCAGAGTGATTATAGAAACAAAGCTTGATCTTGCTAGCTTGCCCACGTGGGAAATCAGTGATAGCTTGGAGTCCATGGTCATTCTGAGGTTTCTTTATGTATATTTAGCAAGGACCCCCTGAGTATGCGAATCTTGTAATTCCTAGGTCAGGGAAAACAATATATTTGAAAAACAACAACCTAGGCAACTAATATTTAAAACACAGTAATGATAGAAAAATGAACAGTTGGCTACAGCTGGCTAAAAAACATGGTATTTTATTTAGCAATTAAGAAAATTGACAAATCATTGGCACAACACATTATTAAGGTTAAAATTTCACAGAGTACATTATCGTAAAAAGCATTACACAGAAGTCAATAAACAAACAAAATTTTAAAAAGGATTTTTTATCTATAGTGGATAGGTGGCAAAAAATGAGTCTCTACGCGCGTTTCGGCGGCCAGCGCCTTCTTCCTGGAGCAGCCACGTAATTTCTATAGAAGTAAAAATACATATAAAGTACATAATTATATAATTTCAAAGTCACATATTTATACAGATAAAAAAGTCTAACATCAAAAGATTTTAGTTTTTGCAGCTGTAGTTTACTAGTTAAAAACAATCTAGTTTGCATTGTTTGATTTTGTCGTTGTCATTTCCTTGCTGTATTCTGTCTAAGTCTTTAACGACCATATTTTGGATGAGGAATAAGAACGGATAAGACAATTTAACAGCGATAGGCATATATATAACATCTAACACGGTATTTTTTGATTCACTATTTTTACAGTTTTAAAAGATTTAATAACAATAAAAGGACTTGACATTGATATCTATTGGTTTACTATTTATACAGCAGCCATAGGATATTTAGGAGCTTTAGGGTATTCAGGAGCTTGTTATATGCAATGTGTGGTAAGGGAACAGATGCATAATTAAAGATAGCAGCCATAAGGTATTTGGGAGCTTGCTATATGCAATGTATGGTGGAATAATCAGATGCATAATTAAGGACAACACTCATATAAATTTGTTGTTATTATTTCTAAATAGAACTCAGTTTTTTTTTAGGGTTTTTCAATTATTATAGTATGAAGGATTTCTCTAATCTTAATTTGTTAGTCAGAAATACTCACTAGTAGGAATTTTTGTTTAAAAAGATGGTCGAGTAAGGTTTCTGCTTCTTGTTTTGGTTCTTTCAGCGTCAGGTATTGCCGGAGCTTAGGAGGGAGAGATCATACTTGCTATTAGCTTTTAGAGTGTTTTGGTTATCGTTATTTTAGACAGAACTATTTTCAACCGTTTTTTACCTGATTGGTTAGAAGATAAGTAGTTATTTCCTGCCAACCGGAGCCCTTTATATGGAATAGCGCTGGTTAATATACCAAGATGAGTTCCTCCAAGGTTATTCTGGATATCTATTTTATAAAAAGTATATAAAAAAGACAAGGAAGTATATAACTTTCATGTTCTCAGTCGTGATTATAATTGGATGGGATTGCTGATAGCATATCAGAACGGAATTCTAATATTCCTTTGTCTATATTCAATCTGGTCTTACCTATTAAGCTTGTAATATTTTCTCAATTTCATGAGCTCAGGTTTACGATCTATGATGTGATCTGTTATCGATGTATTGCTTTAGGTGGCTTCCTATCGGTCCAAAAAAGAAATGGGGGTGAGAGTTAGGTATATATTTTCTATTTTCTGATAGCAGGATCTCAAACAGGGGTGAAGAAATGCCTGTATTGTTAATAGTCTTACCCAAAAAGCGGATTCTTATACTTCAAAGGTATGGATGATGTTTTTTTTAAAAAGATTGTCGAATCTTGTACACGAAGGGTTAATGTTAAAAGATCTCCCTGCTTGTGAATATAAAAAGAGGGGGATATTAAGTTCCATTGTAAGCGATCTAACTCCAACTCTAATGTGTGGCAACTTTTTTAGTCTAAAGTCTCACCTGAGGATGGTCGGCAGGGCTCTCTATGTCCGGTGGCAGGTTAGTCCTTCTGGCAGAGACGAACGCGGAAAATGATGAACGATTACACGTTCGCAGGTCTTATATATATTCTCAAGCTAATTGGTCTAGATTATCTGCACCTGTTTTTTGTTTCTGGTTTCGTAATGCTACGTACGGAGTTTTCTAATCTACACAAGTAGCGGCGGAGTTACTGCGTGAGCTCCAATGATTGGTGGTCTAATGCTCGCGGAGTTAGCGCTTGCAAGAAAAGAAGGACTTTCATTCTGTAGTTTCAATGCCTGGGGCTGCGTGAGCTCCAATGATTGGAGGTCTAATGCTCGCGGAGTTAGCGCTTGCAAGAAAAGAAGGACTTTCATTCTGTAGTTTCAATGCCTGGGGGTAAAACGCTTTCGTAGTCAGCGCTTGTAAGTGAAGAAAGACTTTAACTCTGTAGTTTCAGTCGGTTAGTTCTCTAGTATTAGCTAGTCGTTATATAAATTTGCAGGATGGCGGTTAAACGCTTGCGTGGTGAAAGCAAGAAGGATATACATTTTCCATGAATAAAAAATATAAAATTACTGATAGCTAATTATTTTAATGTGGTCATTTTTGTTTATACATTTAAGAGTCTATATTTTTTTCGTTTATAAATTTAAGAGGTTATATTATTTTCAAAGCAATGCTTCACTCATGTTATTTATACATCAATATTTCATTCTAAATCTTAACTTGGGATATAGCAGGTGTTTCTAAATTCTTATCTAGGGACATACTATCTATTTCTAAGTGAATTAAGCACATATATGTGTTAGTTTATAAAATACATATATGTATATGCTTCTGTTTACAGGAATTTTCAGCAGATTGCATGTTCCCACGGAATTTCGTTATTTAAGCCTTGCCGAAAAGTATTAAAAACGAAAATCCAGAAAACCTCCCTTTTCTTTCTGATGGCTGTACCTCCTTTGGAATCTGGAGTGTGAATTTTTTCTAAAATTCTCCATTTGAAGTCGTCAGCACAGTGACCCTTCTCTAAAAAGTGCTTTACCATAGGGCATGCAATTTTTTTAGTTCTTATAGCTGAGCGGTGTTCGCTCAAGCATGTCTGAATCATACGGGAGGTTTCTCCTATATATCCTAGAAGGCAGGGACATTGTATGAAGTAAACCACATTATTTGATTTGTAATTCCACATTTCCCTTGCTTTGGTTTTGTGTCCGTTATGTTCAAATTCCTCGCCTCGCAATATATTTCCACACGAAGTACATGAGGAACAAGGAAAGGTCCCTTTAACTGGATTATTTGTCAAAATGGATCTTTGACTCAAGGTTTCTTCATTTGCTTTCTTTTTAAAGCGCAAGTGAACAATGAAGTCTTTTATGTTTTTATTTCTTTTGTGTGCAAAGAGGGGCTTCATCAGTTTTTGTTCATTCGAGCAGTTGCTATTTAGTATATGCCAGTGCGAATTTATAACTTGTTTTACCTTTTCATTTATAGTTGAGTGCTTTGTTATACAGACTATTTGGTCATTAGGTTTTGGGGGTTTTGTTCTTAGAAGACAGTCTCGGTCATAATACCGTGCTCGTTTATAAGAATCTCTTACTAAACGATGGGGGTAACCCCTATCGATAAATTTTGATCTCATTATTGCAGCTTGCTTGTTAAAGTCATTCAAGTTTGTGCAGTTGCGCCTGACGCGTAAGAACTGCGAAAAAGGAATACTATTTTTTTGGGATCTTGGGTGGAAGCTCCGATAGTGAAGTAATGTATTCCTTGCGGTAGGTTTTACGTGAAGATCTACTTTTAGGTTTCCTGCATCATTTATAATTTCGATGTCCAAGAACTCTACTTTCTCGTTACTAACATGGGAAGTAAAGTGTAGGTTAGGGTTTGCTGCATTTATCCATTGGAGGAATTCCTCCAAAGTTTCTCTCCCATCGGTCCAGACAAAAAAGATGTTGTCAATATATCTGGACCAATGGGAGATAGACTCATAGAAGGGGGCAATCTCATTCTGGATAAATTCTTTCTCAAAGGCCGCCATAAAAATATTGGCTATTGACGGGGCTACTGAAGCACCCATACTTACGCCTTTAATCTGGCGGTAAATATGGGTACCAAACTCAAAGACATTTTCTGTTAGTACAATTTCTAGGCAAGCAAGCAAGAATTCTTTGGGGCATGGAATTTTGTGCAAATCAATAAACAAACTTGTGGTTCTCATTGCGTCGGTCAAAGGGATATTACTGTATAAAGACTCGACGTCCATTGTTACTAGCAGTTCATTATTGGAGTTAAAGGCGATTCCTTCAGTTTTCTGTATCATATTGCCTGTGTCACGTATGTAAGAATCTATTTTAGGGATAAATGGACGTAGATAATTATCCACATATTTTGAAAGTGGTTCAGTTGCTGTTCCTATGGTAGAAACTATGGGGCGGTACGGGATGTCGCTGGCATGTTTATGTATTTTGGGCAGACCATAAATACAGGCGATTTCCCCCTGATGATGGTTTAAGAAGTCAAATTCTTTGGTATTAATGAGTCCATCTTCTAGGGCAGTTTTGGTTAAGGACATAATTCTCTTAGATAAATTTATCATAGAGTGGGATCTCAAGGGGACATAGAATGTCGGGCCATCTAGCATTTTAAGCATATTGATTTCATATTGAGATGTATCAATGATCACTATGCCACCTCCTTTATCGCACCCTTTAAAGGTGAGATCTTTATTGGTTGAAAGAGATGTTAGGGCTTGATGTTCTTCCTTTTCTAAATTATAGATGGGTTTAGGGATGAATCTTAAAGCCTGGTCTAATTTTTTGAGAACAACTAGCTCAAAGGTCGCTACTTCGGGCCCCAATTGTTCAAGGCCTGGGTAGAAGGTAGATGGAAGACAAAGGGGTTTTATGGAGGGATGTTCCTCATCTAGTGTAGTATTTAATGCAAAAAACTTTTTTTAACGAATATTGCGGAAAAATTAGATTATATCGCAGTATAGCTCAAATAAATTGAGTGTGGAGTGTGGGACATAGGACAATCCTTTGGATAACAGGTTAGTGCTGTATTCATCTAGCTCTAGTTTCGTTAGATTGAAGATTGGAATCACATTCCTTGCTTCCAATATTGTCTGCTTCGGGTCTTGCGGACAAATTGTGGTTCTTCCTGTTGGTGATGGTGCTGTGGTTGGTAGTTCCCTCTCGGTTGACCCTGGAAATGAACTCTGGGGCGTCCCCGTCCACCCCCTCGGTTCCCTAAAAAAGGCTGTCTACGATTTCCTCTATTAGGTGCTAGATTGTAAGTAGGATCTGGTTCATAGTAGCCCTCATTATTTTCATTTTCAGAGTCTGAGGTTTCTGAAAAAGTATTTACACGTTGCTTTTGTTGTTGTGGGTCCCTAGTTTCAGCAGTATAATGATTCTGTTGATAAAAATCTGGTCTCAGATAGGGATAAGTGTTTTCAATAGTAGCAAACCTTTTATCTTTCAGTAACTTGTCATTTTTTCTTTTTTCTAGATAGCTAGTAAATGATTCTAATTCTTTATTACACTCTTCAATTTTCTTTATGGCTTCCTCTATGTTACCTATTTTTTTGATCTTATTCTCTAGATATTCTACTTCGGATCTTACTTCTGCTGCTAATTCTTTGGCGGTCTCAACAATGAGCATCATTAGGTCCCTTGAACATCTACTAGCAATTCTGCTCCATTTGTCTAGAAATGCTTTGTAGTGAGCAAAGAGGCCAGGGATGTTTCTTACCCGGGGCCCCATAGGGATAATACCTAGCCGTAAATAGGCCAGCATGAATTCCCCATGCGCTTCAATTCTTTTCAGTTTCTTTTTTAGTTCTACTAATTTTTTGGTATCGTCATTATGTTGATTAGAGTTAGTGGTGGTAGTGCCAAAAGCAGATGATGTTCCCACAAGTGTTTCAAATTCTTCATCTGTAAAACCAAAGGTTTTTTAGAGGGCCATTTTAGTAGTCGGTAGGAAATTGTAGTATAGTGATGGATATAATCGGCAGAAAGATGCAAGGAAATGACAAGGGATTAACAAGGGAGGACTAGATGCAACGAAATCTTATTGTAGAACAGCCCTGCACAGACAAGCTGTGGGAAAAATTATGTATATTTAGCAAGGACCCCCTGAGTATGCGAATCTCGTAATTCCTAGGTCAGGGAAAACAATATATTTGAAAAACAACAACATAGGCAACTAATATTTAAAACACAGTAATGATAGAAAAATGAACAGTTGGCTACAGCTGGCTAAAAAACATGGTATTTTATTTAGCAATTAAGAAAATTGACAAATCATTGGCACAACACATTATTAAGGTTAAAATTTCACAGAGTACATTATCGTAAAAATCATTACACAGAAGTCAATAAACAAACAAAAATTTAAAAAAGGATTTTTTATCTATAGTGGATAGGTGGCAAAAAATCAGTCTCTACGCGCGTTTTGGCGGCCAGCGCCTTCTTCCTGGAGCAGCCACGTAATTTCTATAGAAGTAAAAATACATATAAAGTACATAATTATATAATTTCAAAGTCACATATTTATACAGATAAAAAAGTCTAACATCAAAAGATTTTAGTTTTTGCAGCTGTAGTTTACTAGTTAAAAACAATCTAGTTTGCATTGTTTGATTTTGTCGTTGTCATTTCCTTGCTGTATTCTGTCTAAGTCTTTAACGACCATATTTTGGATGAGGAATAAGAACGGATAAGACAATTTAACAGCGATAGGCATATATATAACATCTAACACGGTATTTTTTGATTCACTATTTTTACAGTTTTAAAAGATTTTATAACAATAAAAGGACTTGACGTTGATATCTATTGGTTTACTATTTATACAGCAGCCATAGGATATTTAGGAGCTATAGGGTATTCAGGAGCTTGTTATATGCAATGTGTGGTAAGGGAACAGATGCATGATTAAAGATAGCAGCCATAAGGTATTTGGGAGCTTGCTATATACAATGTATGGTGGAATAATCAGATGCATAATTAAGGACAACACTCATATAAATTTGTTGTTATTATTTCTAAATTGAACTCAGGTTTTTTTTTAGGGTTTTTCAATTATTATAGTATGAAGGATTTCTCTAATCTTTATTTGTTAGTCAGAAATACTCACTAGTAGGAATTTTTGTTTAAAAAGATGGTCGAGTAAGGTTTCTGCTTCTTGTTTTGGTTCTTTCAGCGTCAGGTATTGCCGGAGCTTAGGAGGGAGAGATCATACTTGCTATTAGCTTTTAGAGTGTTTTGGTTATCGTTATTTTAGACAGAACTATTTTCAACCGTTTTTTACCTGATTGGTTAGAAGATAAGTAGTTATTTCCTGCCAACCGGAGCCCTTTATATGGAATAGCGCTCGATAATATACCAAGATGAGTTCCTCCAAGGTTATTCTGGATATCTATTTTATAAAAAGTATATAAAAAAGACAAGGAAGTATATAACTTTCATGTTCTCAGTCGTGATTATAATTGGATGGGATTGCTGATAGCATATCAGAACTGAATTCTAATATTCCTTTGTCTATATTCAATCTGGTCTTACCTATTAAGTTTGTAATATTTTCTCAATTTCATGAGCTCAGGTTTACGATCTATGATGTGATCTGTTATCGATGTATTGCTTTAGGTGGCTTCCTATCGGTCCAAAAAAGAAATGGGGGTGAGAGTTAGGTATATATTTTCTATTTTCTGATAGCAGGATCTCAAAAAGGGGTGAAGAAATGCCTGTATTGTTAATAGTCTTACCCAAAAAAGCGGATTCTTATACTTCAAAGGTATGGATGATGTTTTTTTAAAAAAGATTGTCGAATCTTGTACACGAAGGGTTAATGTTAAAAGATCTCCCTGCTTGTGAATATAAAAAGAGGGGGATATTAACTTCCATTGTAAGCGATCTAACTCCAACTCTAATGTGTGGCAACTTTTTTAGTCTAAAGTCTCACCTGAGGATGGTCGGCAGGGCTCTCTATGTCCGGTGGCAGGTTAGTCCTTCTGGCAGAGACGAACGCGGAAAATGATGAACGATTACACGTTCGCAGGTCTTGTATATATACTCAAGCTAATTGGTCTAGATTATCTGCACCTGTTTTTTGTTTCTGGTTACGTAATGCTACGTACGGAGTTTTCTAATCTACACAAGTAGTGGCGGAGTTACTGCGTGAGCTCCAATGATTGGTGGTCTAATGCTCGCGGAGTTAGCGCTTGCAAGAAAAGAAGGACTTTCATTCTGTAGTTTCAATGCCTGGGGGTAAAGCGCTTTCGTAGTCAGCGCTTGTAAGTGAAGAAAGACTTTAACTCTGTAGCTTCAGTCGGTTAGTTCTCTAGTATTAGCTAGTCGTTATATAAATTTGCAGGATGGCGGTTAAACGCTTGCGTGGTGAAAGCAAGAAGGATACACATTTTCCATGAATAAAAAATATAAAATTACTGATAGCTAATTATTTTAATGTGGTAATTTTTGTTTATAAATTTAAGAGACTATATTTTTTTCGTTTATAAATTTAAGAGGTTATATTTTTTTCAAAGCAATGCTTCACTCATTTTATTTATACATCAATATTTCATTCTAAATCTTAACTTGGGATATAGCAGGTGTTTCTAAATTCTTATCTAGGGACATACTATCTATTTCTAAGTGAATTAAGCACATATATGTGTTAGTTTATAAAATACATATATGTATATGCTGCTGTTTACAGGAATTTTCAGCAGATTGCATGTTCCCACGGAATTTTGTTATTTAAGCCTTGCCGAAAAGTATTAAAAACGAAAATCCAGAAAACCTCTCTTTTCTTTCTGATGGCTGTACCTCCTTTTGAGTCTGGAGTGTGAATTTTTTCTAAAATACTCCATTTGAAGTCGTCAGCACAGTGACCCTTCTCTATAAAGTGCTTTACCATAGGGCATGCAATTTTTTTAGTTCTTATAGCTGAGCGATGTTCGCTCAAGCGTGTCTGAATCATACGGGAGGTTTCTCCTATATATCCTAGAAGGCAGGGACATTGTATGAAGTAAACCACATTATTTGATTTGCAATTCCACATTTCCCTTGCTTTGGTTTTGTGTCCGTTATGTTCAAATTCCTCGCCTCGCAATATATTTCCACATGAAGTACATGAGGAACAAGGAAAGGTCCCTTTAACTGGATTATTTGTCAAAATGGATCTTTGACTCAAGGTTTCTTCATTTGCTTTCTTTTTAAAGCGCGAGTGAACAATGAATTCTTTTATGTTTTTATTTCTTTTGTGTGCAAAGAGGGGCTTCATCAGTTTTTGTTCATTCGAGCAGTTGCTATTTAGTATATGCCAGGGCGAATTTATAACTTGTTTTACCTTTTCATTTATAGTTGAGTGCTTTGTTATACAGACTATTTGGTCATTAGGTTTTGGGGGTTTTGTTCTTAGAAGACAGTCTCGGTCATAATACTGTGCTCGTTTATAAGAATCTCTTACTAAACGATGGGGGTAACCCCTATCGATAAATTTTGATCTCATTATTGCAGCTTGCTTGTCAAAGTCATTCAAGTTTGTGCAGTTGCGCCTGACGCGTAAGAACTGCGAAAAAGGAATACTATTTTTTTGGGATCTTGGGTGGAAGCTCCGATAGTGAAGTAATGTATTCCTTGCGGTAGGTTTTATGTGAAGATCTACTTTTAGGTTTCCTGCATCATTTATAATTTCGATGTCCAAGAACTCTACTTTCTCGTTACTAACATGGGAAGTAAAATGTAGGTTAGGGTTTGCTGCATTTATCCATTGGAGGAATTCCTCCAAAGTGTCTCTCCCATCGGTCAGACAAAAAAGATGTCGTCAATATATCTGGACCAATGGGAGATAGACTCATAGAAGGGGGCAATCTCATTCTGGATAAATTCTTTCTCAAAAGCCGCCATAAAAATATTGGCTATTGACGGGGCTACTGAAGCACCCATACTTACGCCTTTAATCTGGCGGTAAATATGGGTACCAAACTCAAAGACATTTTCTGTTAGTACAATTTCTAGGCAAGCAAGCAAGAATTCTTTGGGGCATGGAATTTTGTGCAAATCAATAAACCAACTTGTGGTTCTCATTGCGTCGGTCAAAGGGATATTACTGTATAAAGACTCGACGTCCATTGTTACTAGCAGTTCATTATTGGAGTTAAAGGCGATTCCTTCAATTTTCTGTATCATATTGCCTGTGTCACGTATGTAAGAATCTATTTTAGGGATAAATGGACGTAGATAATTATCCACATATTTTAAAAGTGGTTCAGTTGCTGTTCCTATGGTAGAAACTATGGGGCGGTACGGGGGGTCGATGGCATGTTTATGTATTTTGGGCAGACCATAAATACAGGCGATTTTCCCCTGATGATGGTTTAAGAAGTCAAATGTGGAATTGCAAATCAAATAATGTGGTTTACTTCATACAATGTCCCTGCCTTCTAGGATATATAGGAGAAACCTCCCGTATGATTCAGACACGCTTGAGCGAACATCGCTCAGCTATAAGAACTAAAAAAATTGCATGCCCTATGGTAAAGCACTTTATAGAGAAGGGTCACTGTGCTGACGACTTCAAATGGAGAATTTTAGAAAAAATTCACACTCCAGACTCCAAAGGAGGTACAGCCATCAGAAAGAAAAGGGAGGTTTTCTGGATTTTCGTTTTTAATACTTTTCGGCAAGGCTTAAATAACGAAATTCCGTGGGAACATGCAATCTGCTGAAAATTCCTGTAAACAGAAGCATATACATATATGTATTTTATAAACTAACACATATATGTGCTTAATTCACTTAGAAATAGATAGTATGTCCCTAGATAAGAATTTAGAAACACCTGCTATATCCCAAGTTAAGATTTAGAATGAAATATTGATGTATAAAAAACATGAGTGAAGCATTGCTTTGAAAATAATATAACCTCTTACATTTATAAACGAAAAAAATATAGTCTCTTAAATTTATAAACAAAAATGACCACATTAAAATAATTAGCTATCAGTAATTTTATATTTTTTATTCATGGAAAATGTATATCCTTCTTGCTTTCACCACGCAAGCGTTTAACCGCCATCCTGCAAATTTATATAACGACTAGCTAATACTAGAGAACTAACTGACTGAAACTACAGAGTTAAAGTCTTTCTTCACTTACAAGCGCTGACTACGAAAGCGCTTTACCCCCAGGCATTGAAACTACAGAATGAAAGTCCTTCTTTTCTTGCAAGCGCTAACTCCGCGAGCATTAGACCTCCAATCATTGGAGCTCACGCAGCCCCAGGCATTGAAACTACAGAATGAAAGTCCTTCTTTTCTTGCAAGCGCTAACTCCGCGAGCATTAGACCACCAATCATTGGAGCTCACGCAGTAACTCCGCCGCTACTTGTGTAGATTAGAAAACTCCGTACGTAGCATTACGTAACCAGAAACAAAAAACAGGTGCAGATAATCTAGACCAATTAGCTTGAGTATATATACAAGACCTGCGAACGTGTAATCGTTCATCATTTTCCGCGTTCGTCTCTGCCAGAAGGACTAACCTGCCACCGGACATAGAGAGCCCTGCCGACCATCCTCAGGTGAGACTTTAGACTAAAAAAGTTGCCACACATTTGAGTTGGAGTTAGATCGCTTACAATGGAACTTAATATCCCCCTCTTTTTATATTCACAAGCAGGGAGATCTTTTAACATTAACCCTTCGTGTACAAGATTCGACAATCTTTTTAAAAAAACCATCATCCATACCTTTGAAGTATAAGAATCCGCTTTCTTGGGTAAGACTATTAACAATACAGGCATTTCTTCACCCCTGTTTGAGATCCTGCTTTCAGAAAATAGAAAATATATACCTAACTCTCACCCCCATTTCTTTTTTGGACCGACAGGAAGCCACCTAAAGCAATACATCGATAACAGATCACATCATAGATCGTAAACCTGAGCTCATGAAATTGAGAAAATATTACAAACTTAATAGGTAAGACCAGATTGAATATAGACAAAGGAATATTAGAATTCCGTTCTGATATGCTATCAGCAATCCCATCCAATTATAATCACGACTGAGAACATGAAAGTTATATACTTCCTTGTCTTTTTGATATACTTTTTATAAAATAGATATCCAGAATAACCGTGGAGGAACTCATCTTGGTATATTATCGAGCGCTATTCCATATAAAGGGCTCCGGTTGGCAGGAAATAACTACTTATCTTCTAACCAATCAGGTAAAAAACGGTTGAAAATAGTTCTGTCTAAAATAACGATAACCAAAACACTCTAAAAGCTAATAGCAAGTATGATCTCTCCCTCCTAAGCTCCGGCAATACCTGACGCTGAAAGAACCAAAACAAGAAGCAGAAACCTTACTCGACCATCTTTTTAAACAAAAATTCCTACTAGTGAGTATTTCTGACTAACAAATTAAGATTAGAGAAATCCTTCATACTATAATAATTGAAAAACCCTAAAAAAAACCCGAGTTCAATTTAGAAATAATAACAACAAATTTATATGAGTGTTGTCCTTAATTATGCATCTGATCATTCCACCATACATTGCATATAGCAAGCTCCCAAATACCTTATGGCTGCTATCATTAATCATGCATCTGTTCCCTTACCACACATTGCATATAACAAGCTCCTGAATACCCTATAGCTCCTAAATATCCTATGGCTGCTGTATAAATAGTAAACCAATAGATATCAATGTCAAGTCCTTTTATTGTTATTAAATCTTTTAAAACTGTAAAAATAGTGAATCAAAAAATACCGTGTTAGATGTTATATATATGCCTATCGCTGTTAAATTGTCTTATCCGTTCTTATTCCTCATCCAAAATATGGTCGTTAAAGACTTATACAGAATACAGCAAGGAAATGACAACGACAAAATCAAACAATGCAAACTAGATTGTTTTTAACTAGTAAACTACAGCTGCAAAAACTAAAATCTTTTGATGTTAGACTTTTTTATCTGTATAAATATGTAACTTTGAAATGATATAATTATGTACTTTATATGTATTTTTACTTCTATAGAAATTACGTGGCTGCTCCAGGAAGAAGGCGCTGGCCGCCGAAACGCGCGTAGAGACTCATTTTTTGCCACCTATCCACTATAGATAAAAAATTCTTTTTTAAATTTTTGTTTGTTTATTGACTTCTGTGTAATGCTTTTTATGATAATGTACTCTGTGAAATTTTAACCTTAATAATGTGTTGTGCCAATGATTTGTCAATTTTCTTAATTGCTAAATAAAATACCATGTTTTTTAGCCAGCTGTAGCCAACTGTTCATTTTTCTATCATTACTGTGTTTTAAATATTAGTTGCCTAGGTTGTTGTTTTTCAAATATATTGTTTTCCCTGACCTAGGAATTACAAGATTCGCATACTCAGGGGGTCCTTGCTAAATATACATAATTTTTCCCACAGCTTGTCTGTGCAGGGCTGTTCTACAATAAGATTTCGTTGCATCTAGTCCTCCCTTGTTAATCCCTTGTCATTTCCTTGCATCTTTCTGCCGAATATATCCATCACTATACTCCAATTTCCTACCGACTACTAAAATGGCCCTCCAAAAAACCTTTGGTTTTACAGATGAAGAATTTGAAACACTTGTGGGAACATCATCTGCTTTTGGCACTACCACCACTAACTCTAATCAACATAATGACAATACCAAAAAATTAGTGGAACTAAAAAAGAAACTGAAAAGAATTGAAGCGCATGGGGAATTCATGCTGGCCTATTTACGGCTAGGTATTATCCCTATGGGGCTCCGGGTAAGAAACATCCCTAGCCTCTTTGTTCACTACAAAGCATTTCTAGACAAATGGAGCAGAATTGCTAGTAGATGTTCAAGGGACCTAATGATGCTTATTGTTGAGACCGCCAAAGAATTAGCAGCAGAAGTAAGATCCGAAGTAGAATATCTAGAGAATAAGATCAAAAAAATAGGTAACATAGAGGAAGCCACATGTAGGCCTTGATATTTTGACCCCGCAATTCTTTAAAAGCCCTTATTAGAAACGTTAGTACCATTGTGCCTCACTCCAAAGCCCATAGTCACTGTTCCACAGCCTCTTTACAATTATTTTCATATAGCATTACATACTGACTGCCATTTCTAAATGCTACAAATAACAAATGGTAAAGAGGCGCTCCTGCTCCGTCGCTCCGAAGCCCTTTGTAACTGAGGACAATGTAGTTTTCTAACATACAATGAAAGTGTTAAAAAATAAAAAAAATACTGAAAAGCTACCTTTGCGTTTTATCATTATTAATTAAGCAGGTCCAGCAAGAATGGACTATGCAATAAAAAGATCACTGTTGGTCCTCTGCTTGTATAAATACTGCATCCCAGGACCCGCATTGCTCTAATACATTCTCCTCCGTTTTCAGTGGAAAGTACCCAGATAACATGGGGATCTATAAACAATACACACTCTGCACCACATTGCCTTAAAACAGATGATGTTGTCCTTACAGCAAAAGTATGTGAAGAGGTGTCTCTGCTCGGTCGGCTGTTACTATGTCTCTGCAACTAAATCAGGAAATTTCCATAATGAAAACATGCTGGTCGGCTTTCTTCTTGCTAGTTTCTTGTAGGGCATTGGATTTCCAGTGCAAGAGTCCCTCACTGTCAGGGGCACAGTGGTTATATTCTGAGGCCTTTCCGCTCGCACAGTGTCCCTGGTCCTTCACTAAACTCTCAGGAACTGTATCAGCTCCTCTTTGCCTCCATTCACCTTTAACTAGGCCTGGGCGCCGAGAACTCAACGAAGTGCCCAAAAAAGTCTGCCGGGCTATGCAGAGTTCCGCAAGCGGTGGAGTGCATTATGTCACGCTCTTCACACTGATTGTTAGGGCCAAGAGTTTGCCCAGCACTGAAAATCAACACAAACTGTACCACGCGCAGTGCCAGATGGTGCTGATTATTTATGCCGCTTGAGGAGATTTTCTCCTAGAGCGGCAGCTTCCTCCTCGCAAACAGAAGGTTTCTCAACACGAGGGGTCGTGACCTTCCACAACCATGGAGTTGAGAAATCTCGCTGGGAGGTGGTCTAGCATTGGATTTTTCTCATTCGCCAACTTAACGTGCATAAACGAGGAAAACATTCTGCTACGCGGAGCGAAGTTTTTCGGAAAACTCTGCAAACTCAGCGAAAGTAGCAGAGTTTACCACTGGAGTGAATCTCAAGGGTACTAGTGTTTCTATGAACCTTTAATCCCTTTGTATGCAAACAAAGACAGCTGGGGAAAATGAAAAACTAGGTTTTGCTTCCAGGCCAAAACATGGTGGTGTTCCCAGGCTAGAACAAGGAAGTGGTCCGCGGCTAAAGCAAAGTGGTGCTCCCAGGCTAAAACACGGCCATGGTCCCAGGCTAAAACAAGATGGCTCTCCCAGGCTAAAACAAGGCAGCGCATCCAGGCTAAAACAAGACTGTGTTTCCAGGCTAAAACAAGGTCACACATCCAGGCTAAAACAAGGTCGTGCTTCCAGGCTGTTTTCATTCACAAGCACTGGTGTATTTCCCCTCCTGCGGATTCATCCCTTGCTTAATGGCCAAGGATGCTGTGGAACTTCACTCAGCCTAGAGTTGTAGACATGCCCCCATAGTGGGGGAGCAGATCACCGCTTGAAGACCGCTGGTGTATGCTATCAGAGACAGCTGAGCTCTGAAGTGCCCCTACAAAGAAGCTACGTCGCTTACCAGCTTATGATATTCCTTGGTTTTGACTCAGACTTTCAAGTAAGCCCCCTGGGCTGGCATCACACACCTGGTTCGGAGCGCCTGAGCACCCTCATGGGTGATTGCAGTTCTATAAAAACACTGATAACATAACTTTGCATAACAGACTGCCTCTGCCCTTTTTCAAGTCAAACATCCAGATTTGTGACACTAAAGCATTGCTCATTTTCCATGACGGGCTCCGATTCAAAGGTGACTAGTGCTTTAAAGACTTTAGCTTCCAAGGGGGCCTCAGCAATTGACTTAGAACTGAATGGATCTGCAGAGTCCAAAGCTGTGTATTTTCAGTAAGGGTATTGTTGCTCATGCCTGTTTCAGTGGTGCCAGAAGTTTGTTCTGCTCAAAAGAGCAATGGATAATCTGTCATCAGAGATGCTACCAAATCTGCATTTTCTATCGTAACATTTAATGGGCAGGGGTCACCCAACAACGTGACCATTTGAAACTGCAGAGTTCCTTCATTCTTAGGAAAAAAATGTACATTTAAACTAGATTTTAAAAGTACTCTGCAACTTTTGAAACCAGGCCCTGACCAGATGACATGTGGGGTTTGAAACACTTTCCCTTGAGCTCCTGCCGGAAATCTGGAAATCATTGCCCATCCCGTGCAGGCCGGTATACTTCAAAGAGATTATTTCATTTTAAAGCATTTTATTGTAGCTTTAAAAATTACGAAAACGTTTCAGCACCTTTCTAAATTAAAAATATACCGTTGCCATATTGGTTTGTCAAAATTGAACGCTTACCACAGGCGGACTTTCCTGACTCTTGATGTGCACTATCTGGAAACTAATAAGAGTGGATGTATATAATGTAAATATGCAACACATGTTACAGTGTGAAACGAAGAAATGTGCTTGACACTCTGCAGCCAGCATTAGCTGCAGCTCTCACCGCAGAGCTTTGTGAGTTCAAATGTCAAAACTGGCAGTGCAGGGGTTAACAACTAGAAGTCAGAATTAAGCCAGTACTTCAGTGTAAAACAGTGAGAGCAATATCGCATTTATTTGTAAGAATTATACATTGTAAAAAGCGTTTCTCAAATGCAGCTTCAGAGATTTCTGGGGCCGTGTGAGGAAGAGTGAGGCAGGCTCAGAGGAAAATGCCTGTTTCTAGGCCTTGCGCCTAGCGCTGCACTGCGCAGGAGTGCTCGCGTAGCACCAGGCATTTTGGAGGTGAAAAACGGGGAATGTGAGTTGCCTTAGGAATCGCACACGCACGAGCTCCCCCATTGGCCTTTGGTGCGTCTTATTGTAAAAGACTGCACGCAATTGGCCAAAGGCGCATGCATAGCTCCTCCCACGGCCTATTGGTGTCTATTACGCGCACCAAGCGCGTAATAGACAGCAATAGGCCGTGGGAGGAGCAAAGATCGTGCTCAGACACAGGGGTGACATGCACGCCACTTGTTTTTCTTAACTTTTGGTATAAGCGCGGCACCCAAGCTTTACTTTTAATGTTATAAGTAAAGCACGGGTGCCGCGATTATACCAAAAGTAAAGAAAAACAAGTGGAATAGAAAAAAACATCTATTTCTTTACTTTTGGTATAATGGCGGCGGTATACACCTGTTACAACGCAACTTTTACAACTACCTACTGTTACAACGCAACTTTTACAACGCATACCATTACAACGCATTGCGCTGGGGGGCGCTCTAGGATAGGGATTAAGTATAATTTACTATCCAACACCTTCCCTAGTGTCCACGGGGACTGGAGTTAGAATAGTAAATTATACTTACCACTATCCAGCACCTCAAAGCGCTATGCGTTGTAATGGTATGCGTTGTAATGGTCGCGTTGTAACAGTAGGTAGTCGTAATGGTATGCGTTGTAACATGGTACATCCAATGGCGGCACCGGCGTTTTACTTTTAACATTAAAAGTAAAGCGCAGACATGCCCAGAAGAGCCACGTCTTTCACATATCGCAAAATAATTAATAATCTACCAGACCAGACTACCCCCCTACGAGACAGGTGGGTGGAGAACGTAGGAGACATGGATGAAACCGAATGGCAGGAGGCACTGGCATCACCCAGGGAGGTAGGAATACCAGCAAGGCTCCGATTGGTGCAATTAAAGATCTTACACCACAGGTACCACACTAGAACTACGCTGCACAAAATGGGGAGAGCACAGCATCCATTATGCCTCAGGGGGTGTGGGGAGGAGGGATCCTTTTTCCACACACTATGGGACTGCCCAGCGCTTACAGAATATTGGCGGGCAGTTCTTCTAACAATGTCCCAGGCACTGGGAGTATCACTTCTGCCGGAACCACGCAGGAGCCTACTAAACGTGTGGGAACCAAAAGATTTGACATGTACTGGGCAAGCGTGGGCCATGTTGGGACTTATAGTAGCGAAACGTAATATAGCGCAGAAATGGGGGGTGGTGGAGCTGCCTTTGCTGGAGACCTGGTGTAGGGACATGGACCTTTATATGCTAACGGAGAGGACAGTCTATATAAATCGTAAGTGCCCTCGGAAATTGACCGAAATATGGGCAGCATGGAATGTACACAGGGGGGATATCTGTGATCCAATACCAGACTCTGATGGGGACAGTTCTGAAGATGAACCTGGGGTGGATTAGAGTGACTGTTATAAGCAACTTGCCCAGGGCTATGTTTGTTGATATCCTATTGCATGAGAGGTCGAAGTTGGATAAATGTCAATGGTCATGTAACCTAACTGTACCATATAATTATGAGCGTACTGTGATTTGTGCCGATGTTTTGAATGAAAATAATAAAAACTGTTTAAAAAAAAAAAAAAGTAAAGCGCAGGTACCGCGATTATACCAAAGATAAAGAAATATATATTTGTTTCTATTTCTTTGCTTGTGGTATTATCGCGGCACCCGCACTTTACTTTTAATGTTATAAGTCGGTGTCGCGATTATACCAAAAGTAAAGGAATAGAAAAACCATCTATTTTTTTACTTTTGGTATAATAGCATTTGCAATGCAATAGGTCTCGCATTACTAAATATTTGAGTTATTGGCACTGCATTATTATTAGCAAAGCTAATAACGCAAGCTTTTACTAATGCGAGGCCTATTGCATTGCAAATGCTTGTTTCCGTTTATAATGAATGCATGAAATGCAGACACACAAGTCGGCCACAGTGAGCAGGGATTGCCTCTCCGTTTCTGGCCTGTGCTGCCTGCTTTTACAAGCACTGCTGTTTTAGCCACTGACCCATGCTCACACTCTGCTCCCTTTGCTCAAGCACTGCCCTCTCATGGCCCTGCTCCTCTGCACACACACTGCCCTCTCTTCTCCCTGCCTCTTCTGCTCGTACACTGCCCTCTCTGACCCTGCCCCTCAGCACACACACTGCCCTCTCTTTGCCCTGCCTCTTCGGCTCACAAACTGCTTTCCTGCCCCCTTTGCTCACTCACTGTCCTCTCTGTCCACACATTCCCTGGTGTAGCCAGCTACACCTACTTACATGTGGCCCTCCCTGCACCCTGCCCTCCAGTTCATTCCTGCCCCCTCTACCACTTGCCCTGTCTGATCCTGCCCCTCCGAACACACACTGATAACTCTACTCACACCTTGAACACCCTACTCTACACCTGTCTGTTCACACATTGTCCACATTACCCCTGCATTTCCCTGTGTGCTTTTCCAACTCACATACTGCCCCTCTACACTCTGCTCTCTCTACTCCTGATCCTTCTGCCCACTCATCCTTGTTCACTTATTGCCACTCCACTCACACATTGCACTTCTGTACAGTGCCCGATCTGTTCACACAATTCCCTTTCTGATCACACCCCTTCTGTGCTTGATTTGAGGCAGTGGTTTCTGGGGCTCAGCTCCGGCACTTAATTATCAACTCTGGTGCTTGGGGAAATCTGCCACATGGTGGCACTGTCTGCCTAATTTAGAGATGAGCACAACAGCAGTTGCTCATTCATTCAATATGCATTGGAAATGACATTTACCTGCTGCCCAAGCTATTCTTATATCTTTGGGGGCCTGGAATTGTCTGAATAGTCACACTTGTAGGAGTGTTATGGTTAGTTGCTGTGTTGGTACTGTCATTGGCATGCGCTGGCAGGAACAATGTGTGGTTTAAGCTGCACTGACCTCTGACGAGGCCCCTGGCTTTTACAAATTAAGCACTGATCCCTGCTGCACACACTGCTCCCTGCCACTTTTGCTCATGCACTGGCCCCTCTGCAAATACACACAAAAAATACATATAATGCCACACACAGGCTCATACACTCACACACACACACACACAATGTCCACTCTGCTTATACACTGAGATTGTGCTCCTGCCTTTGTGCACACACATCTTGCATGTTCATTTCTGGCTTCTACAAAGGTATTAGGTCTATTTCTTATCCAAGAAACGCACAAACTTGCAAGAAAAACTGTAACTTCGATTTGTCTAAGTGGAAAAAATAAAGGCATTGGAAGGAGCATAGTAAACTTGGGAGAAATGTGGGGGTTGAGTAGATGAGGAAAAATACATATATGAAAGCTCCTAGAAATGCAAAATACAATTTCTCATGCTAAATATTCTGATGAAATATGTTTTACAAGCCATTTAAAGAAACTGTAAAAGTAGTAGCAGTAATAATAATAATAATAATAATAATAATAATAATAATAATAATAATAATAATAAGAAGAAGAAGAAGAAGAAGAAGAAGAAGAAGAAGAAGAAGAAGAAGAAGAAGAAGAAGAAACCAACGTCAAAATATATGTTTATTCCATACTTTAAAATTAAATATCTTAAAATAAAAAAGATGATGGACAGTTGGGAACCGGGCAGTGAGAGATTGGCATACAAGAAATGTACTAGGATAAGAGAAGAAGGGGTTTTAATACAGCAATGTGGTAGCATCATCTCCCTAGAAAATGGCTCAAACTCCGAAAAAAATTAAAAAAGAGATTTTATTTCAGAGGCCAAGATAGTTTTTATTTTGTGTTCATGGGTATGACATATTTAATATTAATGAAACATTAGTTGTACTGGTTACTTTATTTTAGCTTGATGGTAATGACTTTAATTTTTAGCATTCTTTAATTTATGTAGATCAGCTTCCAAGGCTTTTACCAGGAAAACATTTTTGTGTTTCTTTTAACAGTGTGCGCTCGAAAAGTCCATCTCGTTTCAGTATATAGCGTGGAAAGTTATTTTTTGACCTATGGTTGTCCTTTTTTCTGATTCCTTGAGACACTGTGGTTTGCACTGCAGGTTCCCTGACCCACTAACCTACTCTAGAATTATTTGACATTTACTCTGTTCTATCAGTACCCTCTTTAGACCATGGTGATTCTCCTCAGGCACAATCATTTGATTTTCTGGATTTGCCAAACTGGCGAAAAGGGTTTAGCAATGTGGTGGACTAATACCCAGACAGGCAAAATATTCCAAGCAGAGGTCTGGCTCAGACAACACTTTGCATTTCCGTTATTAACATGGATCAATAGCCAGTGGTGGTTTGCATAGAATCATCTTGCCCAGATGTTGAAGACCTATAGCACAGGTCCAATTCTGTACTATCCCACTGCATTAGCTCTACCTTTCCCAGTGCTTTAATTTCAGGCGTTTTCCTAGGAAATGCCTTTTTTGTGATTTTAATACCTCCTTCACTCATTGAAGAATCTCCATGAAACTTCTTTTTGATTAGTTTGCACAAGGAGGGTTTGGGGGTGATCCGTCAAGCAGGGGCAGAGAAAAGGGGGGTGTCCCAAAATGCGTTTTCCCTGTTCTCTTTCCATAGGAACTTTAGACGCAGCTATAGCCCAAACTGCTGAAGGGATTTACACCAAATCTAGATCTTGGTCTAGAAAGAGTGCTATTTGGTGTAAATCTGTTCACCAAATTTTGAGCGATTAATGCTCCAAAACTTTGTATCGTTCACAAATCAGAGGCTCTGCGGACTTGAGAGACTCCATCTCCCAGGCCGAGTAAATAAATGAAGGGAGGAGACTTGCGGTTCCTCTATCAGAGCCTAATTAGGCTCCTGGGACCCCATCCCTGGCCCTGAATTATATATTTAAGGGGAGTTGGCCCGCGCGGTACCTCACCCCAAGCCTAAAAAGGCCCTGTGATCCTATCACCGGGGCGAGTAAATAAATGAAGAGAGGAGGATGCTCAGCCACCTAAGCCTCGGGGACCCCATCCCTCAGGGCCGAAATGTGGGCAGGGAAATAGAACAGATATTGCTCAAACCCAGAGGGAGCATGCAAAAAACAGCTGCTCCCTCCCGGCAGAAGCAATGCCGGTTCCTGCAGCATGCAGGGAGCTCGCTGGGGACATGGGGCACCTGAGTATATCACTGTGGCCCCCAATGTGAGGTTTGTTGGTGCCCCAGGTAGGCACCGGGACCTTCACCTGTGGGCCGAGGAAATGGGTTCCCGGGCCACAAGAAGGCTCAGAGAGAAGGGTCCTCTCCCCTTAATTAAGCATTTCGGCCCCAGGGGAAGGGATCCCAGGGGCCTATTAAGGCTTGTGGGGGCCACGCAGCCCCCTTCACTTTTAAATAACATAAAGCCCTAGGGAATAGGGTCTTTGGGTCCTATGAAGTCTGAGGGAGGGGACCGCTTACACCCTCCCCTTTTTAATAGAATTTTTCCCTGGAGGATGGGGTCCACAGGGCCACAATAGGCTGAGGGAGGGGAGCCACGTGGACCCCCTCTCTTTTTTTAATCAAATTTGGCTCTGGGGGATGGGGTCCATTGGGCCTATTAAGGTTTGAGTAGTGGGGCCACATGACTCCCCTGCCCTTTTCATTGGAATATGGCCCAAAGGGATGGGGGCCCTGGTGCCAAGTAAGGCTCAGAGAGGAAGGCTGCATGCCCCCCTCCCTGTAATATATATATTTTGGTCCCTGGGTTGGGGTCCCAAGGGACTGAAGGCCACCCCTGCGCCACGCTGTTGGGTTGGCAACCTGTGGGTGCGTTGGCTGCATACGGGGGTTGACCATAGGGCCTGGCCTCGGCCAACCTCGCAGCATTGGTTGGCTGCCTGCAGGAGCTTGGCTTTACGTATGATAACAAAATATTATTTGAAGTTAATAAAAACCTAGAAATTCTCTGAGAAAACCAAGATTAAAGTGATATAGTTCTAGTTAGGTGGAATGTTATTTAACAACCCAATGTTTCAAATTCAAAACACCGTAGAAATTTACCAGTTATAGTAATAGTTATCTCAAGTAACTATAACTCATGCCCTAAGGTACCTATAATTTGCGCCCTCGCCATGCACTGCTAATTACCCCACATATTACATCACTCATCACAACTTCTATCACATCATTGATAATATCACTGCAATATTTGCAGTGAAATTATTGATGTAAAAGATGTGCCTGGTAGAGGAGTGAGTTATACTTACCTTAGGGCATGAGTTATAGTTACTTGAGATAACTATAACTATAAGGGGTTAAATTCAGTGTTTTTTTAGATTAAAACATTACAATGTTACTGAACATTTCGCCTAAATATAACGTTACTGATCAAGGCTGTTACCAGCTCAAACACGTTGATGCTTGTTAGCAGCACCATGCAGAAATAAGTCACCACTGCACTGTACTCTAAGTGCTGCTCTTTACTGGACGGATAAAGTTTTTGTGGAATTAAAAGACATTGGAGGCTGTCGTAACATCCTAGCAGCACCACTGGTGGTTTGAAAGCTCATCAGCAACAGCCTTCTTCATTGGTTCTATCTATCTATCTATTTATCTGTCTATCTATCTATCTATCTATCTATCTATCTATCTATCTATCTATCTATCTATCTATCTATCTATCTATCTATCTATCTATCGCCAAGTTGCGTCTCCACTAGGTAGTTATAGTGTTGCTAGAAACTTTGGCACAGTTTGACAGAACTTTCCAAAAGAGTACTACTTTTGACTTGTTTCTGCATGGAAAGTTTGGGGGAGATCGTTAAGCTGGGGCTAAGAGAAAGGGAGTCCTAAAATGCTTTTTCCCCATTCATTTTTCCACAAATACACAGCTAGAGCTCAAACCGCTGAACGGTTGGACACCAAATTTGACAGAAAGCTATATCTTGATCCAGAAAGAAGGCTTTTTGTGTCTTGGTCTACATCCTTTCAGTAATTAGAAAACTTAGTATACATCACTCCGCAGAGGATCTGTAGACCCAACATATCCATTGGAAAGATCTGATTGGCTGCCACCACATCAACCAGGAACTGGAAGCAGCTGACTTAGGACTCTGGACTTAGCACCAATTCCCCAAAAAATGCAAATAAATAGAAATTCTAGGCAGGGTAAGGATACCCTGATCATCTAAGCCTGGTGGTTGGGTCGGAGAGGGACCCAGCCTAGGGCCAAAACTTTCTTTTAAAACAATGTTGCAGAAAATTTACTGGTGATCCGCACATTCATGGCAAAATGCAAATTAAAAACCAACAGCCAGATCCATGAAAGACCCGTTTTGCGAGTCTGAAATAGCGATTCATAAGGAATCGCTATTACAGACTCGCAAAACCGGATTCATGTAGGAATCGCAAAATTAAATGCGATTCCTACAGATTCCTTATTTGCGATTAGCAAATTGCTAATCGCAAATAAGGAATAACTCCCCATTCATTCCTATGGGCCAAAAGGCCCATAGGGATGAATGGGGAGTATTCCTTATTTGCGATTAGCAATTTGCTAATCGCAAATAAAATAGCGATTTGAAGGGTGCCAGGGGTGTCCAAAGGACACCCTGTAGCACCCCTTAAATGCACATTTCAACAGGTGTTGCGCACACACATGTCCTAAGGACATGTGTGTGTGTAACATGCAACTTAGAAAAATGCTTTTAAAAGCATTTTTCTAAGTTTTTGCTATTTACCACGAGGTTTGACCTCGCGGTAAATAGCGGCCGAAATTTGCGAATTCGCAATTTTAAAATGTTTCAAGAATAGCATTTAAGGAATCTCTAATAGAGATTCCTTAAATGCTATTCCTCGCAAATTTGCAAGTTTCTAAATAGCGGTTTTTGCATTTGGGATGATGAATCCCAAATGCAAAAATTGCACTCGCAAAGGGCCAGATTCTCAGAATCTGGCCCTTTGCGAGCGCAAATATGATTGATGAATCAGGCTGCAAGTGTGTGGGCCAACACATTATATTTTCTTGGGAAGGGTGGTGTGTGGCTCTGCCTGAGCCTCTGGAAAGCCCAGTGGACCCCATCCCCCAGGGACGAAGTCCAAAAACAAGGAAGGGGGTCCTGCCCCCCCGCCCCCCCCAAGCTGAATTAGGCTCCCATCCCACGGGTCAAAATGTATTAAAAAGGAGTGAGAGTCACATGGCCCACCTCCCTCAGCCCAAAATGACCCAAGGACAACATCCCCTGGGGCAGAGTAATTAATAAAGGGAGGGGTGCATGTGGCCCGCCTCCCAGAGCCTAATTAAGCCTTGGCGACCTCCATCATCTCGGGCCGGAATGTAAATTAAAGGGGACTGGCATGTGCTGCCCCCCAGAGACCCTTTCCCCAGTGGCCATGACACACTTTAAAAGGGAGAAGGGCCATGCAGCCCCCTTTCCTAAGCCTCAAATTGCCCTGGGTACCCCATCCCTAGGGCCATATCAGTAACTGTACCCCGGGATCCCCACCCCTAGGACACAGTCATTGTATTCCTCCCCACAGCAGCGCAGTGAGGGAAGCATATGTTCGATCTTGTCTAGAAGGACCATTTTAAAATTGTATTCCAACCAGGGGGCAGACTCCAGTGTCTCTCTATGGCTGGGAGCAGACTTATGTTCTGTTTCCCTGCCCACACCCCTGCGGACAGGGAAACAAATCACATACTGTTCCCGCCCGGAGAGAGTATGCATAAGCAGATGCTCCCTCCGGACAGCAGGAATGCCGGCTCCCGCATCACATGGGGTATTGGCTGGGACAACCACAACCTCCAACATGTTGGTTGGTGTGTGCCCCAGGTGAGCGCCGAAGCACCCACCTATTCCAAAGAGATGCCCCGGCAGATGAGGTCATATGGACCCAAGAAGGCTCAAGGAGGGTCACCGTGCTATCCCTCCCCTTCTTAATAAAATCAGGCCCGGGGGAAATATATAATTATTTTTTACCTTTAATTTCTCAGAAACTACTGAATGAATTTACACCAAATCTCAAAAAGCACAATCTGCGGACCAAAATCTAGCTACCTAATGAATTTGGTGTAATTCTGTTCAGCCATTTTTGCTATAACCTGTCTTAACAATGTCTATAGAAAATGTTTATGGATTTTATATTTGGAACACCCCTACCCCGCCCCTTTTTTCTCCCCACTTGACGGATCACTCCAAAACTTTACAGGAAACAGCTGAGGTGAATTAACATTTTTTGTTTTGTGGAAGATTTCGTAAAAGTTTGTCAAACAGGGCCAAAGCTATTAGTAAACCAAAAAACGATCTGTCTATAGTAGCACACCTAACTATAACTACCTAGTGGTGACCGCCATTGGTCCAGTTGAAGGCGTTTACTGAAACACGTTGGCTTCTCACATTATGTAGTTCCTATGAAACAATAAATGAATTTATTCTTTTAGAGTGCCTCGTAAACGGATGGTTTATGTGGCAAGACACTTGATGCGGCTGATCTTTGAAAAGGCAAAAGGATACCTTAAAGGAATCGATGTATATTATTATTATATTTCTTATATAGCGCCAGAATCGAACCCCGAAGGGGTATCTCTGTGCTTGCCTTGGGAACCCGTCCTGGTTTTTCCCTGTGAGATAGCCCCTACAGGGCATCCCCAAGGTGAAAGCCAGGCATCCCGCTGCGGGGGGGCCGTTGTGGAGATTAAGCAATCTTAATGCCCAGAGTTGCAGAGTGTGAACCCATGATTAGGCCAGGCACCGAAGCGAGAATTATCGAGTCTGTGGACATTTGAGCTCAACACCCTGCCGCGTCGGGAATCAAACCCTGGTCCCGGGTCTGACCTCTGCTTCAGGGTCTGCCTGCTCTAACCAGTGAGCCACACTTCTCCACATGTTCTATATGAACTAGCCATGAGACCAACATGTTTTAACCTTTCATTCTTTTTCAATCGGGAAAAAGACTTAAAGGGGGAAACTCGTTGGTGTAATGTTTTCCTCTATCTCAAATAAATAATTGTATGGAATTGTAATTCTATACAAACCATACTTAAACTACACAAACATTTGAAATTCTGAAGTTACAGATATAACTTAAATTTAGCATTTACACACCACCTTCTAATTACTATAAGTTACAAAAGTATGTACACAGTGTTACTTACAGCTTACATTTTAACTTAAAACATCAGCTTCATATTACTATAAGTCACACACATCTGTACATAGTGCACTCACCTCACTCGCCATATTACATTAACAACAACTTGCCACTATACCATGTACTGTGTTCTGAAAAATCATCTCAATTAAGATGTCATTGAGAAGGCACGAATTATAGTTAATGTAGTATGGTGAGTGAGGTGTAGAGAATAGCATAGAGTGCAATACGATACAGTCTAATAGCATAGTGTATAGTCGAGTGTAGAAAAGTGGATTGCCACAAGTGGAATAGCGTGACAGGACTGTTGTAGATTGGGGTACCATGCACTGGAATAGCGTAGAGTGTAGTGGAATACAATGAAGTGTGGTACAGAAGCTTAAAGTGCAGTGGAGTAGCATACAGAGGAGTGGCGTACAGTAGAGTGGAATAGACTTGAGAGGTGTGCAGTGCAGTGTGATATACTGAAATTCCATATAGTTGAGTGTCATAAAAAGGAGTGGCGTTCAATGGAATAGCGTAGAATGAAGTGTCATAGAATGGTTTGACGTACATTTGAGTGGCGTATAATGGAGTGCCATATAGTGAAATAGCATAGAGTGCCATGCCGTATAGTGAGTGGTGTGCAGTGGAATAGAGTATAGTCCAGTAGCATGCCGTGGAGTTGCGTACAGTGGAGTGTCTTAGAGTGGATTGGTGTCCACTGTAGTGTTAAAATGGGCAGCTGTGAACAGTAGAGTCATGAATACTACAGTGGTGTAGAGTGGAGTGGTGTAGAGTGGAATAGCATATAGTGGAGTAGCGTACACAGTGGAGTACCAGAGAGTAGAGTTGCATACAGTGGAGTAGCATGCATTGGAGTGCCATACAATGAAAGGCATAGAGTGGAGTGGCATATAGAGGAATAGCTTAGAGTGGAGTGGAATAGTGTATAGTAGAGTTGATTACAGTGACGTTGTGTACAGTGGAGGTGTGTACATTGCAGTGGTGTACAGTGGAATAATGCAGAATTAAAAGGCTTATAGTATAGTGCAGTATAGTTTAGTAGGGTGCAGATGTATTTGAGATTTTGGAGGACTGTAGATTATGGTGTGCAGAGTTCCGCAAGTCAGTTACTTGCACTGCATTGCATTTTTGTACATATACCAAGCAAAGAAGGGTGATGCATGGTGGCTTTACGTAGTTTGGTAAAAAGTTACTTAAGTAATGCATAGCACTTGCAACATTATGCGTAATTCAAGGGTAATGCAATACAATCCCAAATTTGTCCCCATGTAATATTGTGTGCCATTGTATGCCGCGGTAAGTTAGCGCTATACCGTCGTACATAGTGATAAAAGCCACTGTATAATTGGCTAATGTCTGCCTTTACACATTTAAAAGGCATAATCCTTTTACTAGACTTTTGGATTACTGTGGCTTAGGGCCTATATGAAACACACAAAAGTTGATGGAAGGAATACTTGCAATTTGTCTAACAACTGGCAATCGCTCAGGGTAGCATCCTAACCCATTGTTCTTTTGCTCACTGTGTCATCTCAGTTTGGACCCAGCCAAATCAGTCTTGATCCTGCTTCTTGAGAACAGTCCAGCCCAAACTGCCAATTCAGGTCCTCCCTGAACCAGAACACAAGCAACCCAGGACCGGTTTTGCCCTATAAACCGAACCCGGTCCTAGGATGCTTGTTTCAGTTCCAGGGAGGACCAGGCCTGGCAATTCTGGCTGGACTGTTCCCTTGGAGAACAGAGTCAAGACTGATTTGCATATGGCTGGATCCAAACTGGAACGGCATGGTGAGCAAATAAATTGTGGATTTAGGACCAGATCTCTGTACTGGGGATAAATGGTTGACATTGTTCAGCAGCCCGTCTATTATCTGTTCTTTTTGCTTTTGTCACCCTAAGTGGGATGGGTATGCCCAGATGTAGGTCCCATGCTCACCATGCCATTGAAGTCATACTAGCCTCGCTGATGAAGTGTGATACCCTGAAAACAGTCCTAGGATGCATGTTTCCAGACCAGGGCGGACCTGGCCTGGCAGTTTGGGCAAGACTGTACCTATGGGGTGCAGGGTCAAGACTGATTTGCCTATGGCTGGGTCGAAACTGGAATAGCATAGTGAGCAAAGGAAGTATGGCTTTAGGCCCAGATCTCTGTATTGGGAGCGAATCTTTGACATTGTTCAGCATTCCGTCAATCATTTGTTATTTCTGCTTAGAGCCATGACCATACGTAAGTAGTAGGTTTTATTGTTGGTCCCATCCTGTTACCATTTTTTAAAACTGGAAATAGATATGGAATTGAAAAAATAATTTTGATATATTTATTGAAAGAGTTTAAGCAGTACCGCAGTAGTAATTTTTAAGTACTGAGGTAGTTTGTAGGGCTATTTTTGACATAGTGGGGGCGCAAGTTATAGTTACCTTGAGGCATGAGACATAGTTACTCGAGATAAATAAAACTATAACTGGTGAATTTCTGTGGTTTTTAGAGTTTAAAACACTATGGGGTCCATTAGGATGACGGGCGGACTTTGCCCGCCCGTCATCCTATCGTAAATCGGGACCGCCGCCATAAGGGCGGGGGTCCCGGAGGTGCCATTAGGATGTGCCCGCCACAGTGGCGGGCACATCCTGTATTTTCAGCATTGTGGCGGGCAGTGCTCTCTGCACCGCCCGCCACAATGCTGAAAATGCACTTTCACATTTTCATTTGCAAAGCGGCAGGCACCGCGCGGTGCCTGCCGCTTTGCAAATGACAATGAAGGGGGGTACCACAGGTACCCCCCATGTGTACCCCCCCAAATGTACTTCACTCTGGGGGCCCGCAGGGGGCCCCCAGAGTGAAGACCGCATGCCTTTCCATGGCGGCATTGCCGCATCGGAACGGCATTGAAAAATGCCCATTATAATATGACTGGTGGTGTCTGATAGACACCGCCACCTTGTTATCCCTTTTCCGCCCCGGCCGCAATGGTCCCCTAAGTTCTTACTGAACATTTCACCTAAATATAACCTTACTTTAACCTTTGTTTTTTCAGTGAATTTCTAGATTTTATAATTTGAACCCCTGCTGTGGCCAACCCCCCACCTGCAGCCAACCCCTTGCTGGGCATGGCCTTCAGCCATGTGCGGTGGGAGGTTGGCCACAAGGCAAGCCAGGCTTTGTGGTTCCCCAAAAGACAGATAACACTTTGCTGCTCAGGGCCTTTGGTTGTGTGTGTGCTGGACAGTTGGCCACAGGGCCAGGCTGTGTAAGCCTCCCCTGAGCCTTATTTGGTCGTATCTTTTTTAAAAGGGGAGGGGGGTCATTTACCCCTCCTCCCTGAGACAATATCGGCAAAGGGGGACCCCTCCCCCAAGGGCTGTATTTTTTAAGTGAAGGAAGACTGCGTTTCTCTCCTCCTCCCCAAGCCTCATTAGGCCCTGGAGAACCTGTTCCCCAGGGCCATTCTTTGTGTATTTTAAGGGAGGGACCTGCGTGGTCCACCTTCCTTACCCTCAGTAGTCCCTGGTTACCACATCAATCAGGCCCCTATATATTTTAAAAAGGAGGGGTGCTGGTTGGCCTCCCCTCCTGAGCCTCAGTAGACCCTGGGGATCCCATCCCCTACATCTCTCATCCTTTTTCATCGACCCCCGTTGGAGCCAGCAGCACGGATCAGAAACTTCACATACATCAGCTATTGCTTTATTTAAGGCAAATATCAACGAACTCACTATGTGAAACGATCGAGTCATTTTTCTAGACGTGGTGGCAGTTAATAAACTTCTCGAACATATCTTAAAATCAGATAATATCCCTCGACCGTTTGAAATCCGTGTGTCGCGACTAGTGCTTAGCTGGGTCCACGACTAATCTGGGACCGCCTCATGAAGAATATTCGTAGCCACCGTGTATAGACAATCTAACACACACGGTTGTGTGACCCTACCAGGAATCCTATGGTTATCATCTGTGAAATTAAACTTCCCGAATAATACCTTCTGGTTTTTAAATCGAATATGTCGCTCTTCTAAACATGATACATTGACTGAGCAGAAACCACAGTATATCGCCGACGCTCATCTCGTTTTTGAATAGTGGACGGCTACCTGATGAAGGCATGTTTGCCGAAACGCGCGTTGTAGACATCTGCCGCACTGCCTGAATCAACGTTTCTCGTCTATCATAGAAGATTTGTATATATTTATAATTGTGTATGAATTCATTTATGTGTCACAATTTTGGGGTTTTCTAGAACATAATTAATTTATTGTCTAATTCAAGTTTAATACCAACTATATAAAAATTTGAAGAAAAAAAAGATAAAATGAATACATAAATAAATATTTTGACTAACATTAGCATTTTCTGTCTATCATGTTATGTTAGAGTGCCTGTCCTATACATGTCTAGACAGTTTAGGGTATTGAGTTAAGATAACAGTTGTTCAAAATAATTGTTTTGTAGCTATAACTTCCTCTCTCTGATCCCATCCCCTACAGCCATATTTTTTTTACAAGGGAAGGGGGCGCGTGGCCACCCTCCCCAAGCCTTATTTGGCCCTGGGCACCCTATCCCTAAGGACCTTTTTTTTATTAAAGGCGAGGAGGCTGATGGCTCCTCTCTCCAAACCTTATTAGGACCTGGGGCCCACATCCCCCAGGGCCATCTTTTCAATTAAAGTTGACGGGGCTGCGTGAGCCACCTCCCTGTGCCTTAATAGGCCCCATCCTCTAGGGCCACTACTTGACATAAAAGGGAGGAGGGGCTGCACGGTCCACTTCCCTGAGCCGTTATCGGCCCGGGGACCTCATCTTCCAGGGTCACTCCTTATAACAGGTGGGTGCCCTGATGCACAACTAGGACACCCACCATAAACTCATCGAGGGCCACGGGGGGAGCCCCAGGACCCCCGCAGCCCCAGCCCGCTCCCAGCATGTTGCGAAAGCCGGCATTGCTCCCACCCGGAGGGAACAGCTACTTATGCTACTCCCTCCTGGCAGGAGTAATCTGTTGTTCTGGGCAGGGAAACAGATCTCAAGTCTGCTCCTAGCCAACAGGAGCATTTTCAAAGCTCCCACCAGCTGGGAGTAGACTTTGTGTTTGCTCCCGCATGGCAGGAGTTTTGAAAATGCTTCCACCAAGTGGGAGCACACACGAGTTTCACTGCCTGCACCGGTGCGGGCATGGAAACCACTGTGTACCAGGGGTGGGCTTCTCGGGACACAACATGTGAGCCAGCCCCAGGGGATAGGGTCCCCAGTGACATTAATGACTCAGGGAAGGCGGGTTGTGTGCCCCCTTTTGTAAATGTGTCACGGCCCCAAGGGATGGGGTCCCCTAGGTCTCTTTGAAGCTCAGGAGGGGTAAAACATCCCTCCTCCCCTTTGTGGCATATTTTGGCCCCAGGGAGGCTCTTGGGGACCTATAATGGCTCAGGGAGGGCCCCCTCTGGGCCCCCTCCCATTTTCACATATAATACGGCCATAGGGGCACTTTGAGGCTCGGAAGGTGCCCACATGCTCCCCTCCCCTTTAACTTTTGTTTCGGCCCTGGAAATGGGGTCGCTGGGGCCTTTCATAGGCTCCGGGTTGGGGCCATGTGCCCAAAGTCCCAAATGAAAATATAGTATTTCCCAGGACCACCTCAGGGAGGATTTAATAAACAAACACTGGAGCCAGCCTTTTTAAAAAAAATATATTTGGATGGACATCATGGGTCATCAGTGAACTGGCGGCAAAATTGGAAAAACACAATTTTTGGGCCCCAGGCTGAGGGGTATCCTATCCTGCCCCCTTATATCTTTTCTTTTTTTACTTTTTTTTAGGACAGAGAGAGAGCCAGCATGGTACATCGGAAATCTCACTGGACCCAGCATGACCCTCCTGTGTGGTCCAGTGAGAGTACCACTGTACAATGAAAAAAAGCATAAACAGTGAGGGTTAGGTGTCTGTTGGGGGTTTCCGTGCCTGTCTGGAGTTAGCCAGCAATGGGGCCTTGGCTGCCCATGGGGTTGGTCACCCGTGGGAAAGTGGATGCAGAGCATGGCCTCAGGCCAGGCCCCGTGACCAACCCTACACCCCAAATGGCCAAAGGCTGTCCATGGAAGGAGTTGGCTGCCCATGGAGTTTGGGTATAGGGCTTGGTTGTACCATGCACAGCGGAAGACCTTGCATGGCAGTGGGTGTGCAGGCCCTGGCATTTGTGGTGGAGGGTTGGCTCACATGGGGTTTGGCAGCAGGGTTTATGGCCTACCCCTCGCGGGTAGCCAACCCCCTGTCCTGTACATCCTTTGGCCTCACCTGAGGCGAAATAAAAAATGTTAAGCCCTGGACCCCACGTTATTCCACTGGGACGGAGTGAGGGCCATGTGACTCCTGGTGATCCCACCTGGGCCCTCCTTTGTGGTCCCACGGGAGTAGGTGGGGTAGGTGTCTTGGGGTGGTGCAACCACTCACAGGTGTTTGAGTGCAGCGACTGGTCGCAGGCCATGTCCTGCAGACAACCCCAGGGTGAGCCGGCCAAAGGAGGCCATGTACATGGGTTCTGGTCATCTGTGGGGAGTTCGGTGCATGGCCACTAATAAATTCACAAATTATATTTAACTAAAGTAACTAGAACTTTCACCCCTACCATGCAATGCTTTAAACCTCACATATTATATCACTTATGATGACATATTATCTGCCTTCACTGGTAACATTAGAGTGACGTCTGAAATAACATCATTGAAAACAACACTGTGTATCGTGGGGGCTTGAGTTACAGTTACTTTAGTTAACTATATCTGGAGAATATCAGTGTTTTTTTTGGTTTAAAACAATACATTTTAACTGACATTTTCATCTAACTGAAGCACCCTTTTTACCTTTGGATTGATTTGTACCACTTTTAAAAATACAGTATGTGTCAAACTACTAAAAACACACACCCCTCCTCCCATTTTTAACCCTTTGGTTTCATGCCTGCTTTAACATCTCAATGCTTATTGACTTACTTCCTGCTCTTCAGGAAAAGGCTATAAATGTAACCATTTTTTTCCCAACAAAATGGCATTTAGGAGTGCCTCACTTTTGTCATAAATACAAAATGTTAACACTCTAGCTGTTTGTTAGAGCTCTGTAGTGATGCTGCAGTTCATTACTAGGGAGTGAACTGACACACCGCTGTTGGTGAAAGTACATTTCAGTCTGCGGTTAAAATGTTTTCTATGGCTGAAAGTGATGTTTGAGAACTCACAGAAAAAGTGTCCTCATTTTAGCTTTCTAGAGACCTAAGCATAATTTATATGATAAAAAGAGCCCTCTCAATGTGTTAATTTCTAAAGGAAATGCTTTAAGTTTAACAGCTTAAATTCCATCAACATGGCTTCAAGTGTACTACCCTTTTGTCATAAATACAGAACACTGTGGGAAGCTGCCTTTGATTACTAAAGGGTTAACTGCTGCTGGTGTTGTAAGTACCTTTCACTCTGCATGTTAGAAAGTTTTACTGAAATGGATGAGGAAGATATTTGACAACTAAGCTTTCTAGATCCCTAACCATAATTTCTATGATAAAAAGAATCTCCTCATTGTGTTCCTTTCTAAAGGAAATGCTCTGGTTTTTACTTCTTTGGTGCTATCATTATTGCTTCAGGTGTGTCGCATCGGTGTCATAAATGCAGAATGTTAGCACTTTAGTTGTTCTTTAAGAATCAAGGACCAAATATTGACCTAGAAAATATCGACCTACAGAAACATCAATGCTGAAATATCGAAGGCAAGAATATCGACATTCCATCTACAACATGGTAAGTACAAAAATATCGAAATAAAAATATAGATGTTAAAAATATCGATGTTAAAAATAAAGGTAAAATAAAGGTAAAATAAAGTAAATAACACTAATAAATAAAATAAACATAGTTAAAAATATGTAATAATTTTTAAAATTAATGAATGATACATATATAATAATAATACATCAATTAAACATATACAGACAGTATATACAATATATAATATATACTTACTTAACAATACGTTTTAATAATTATTTTAATAATTTATCAATTAATAACACATATAAATTACAAATACATTACAAACATAAAACAAAAACATAAATAAAAAGTAAATCATTATTATGAATAAATTAAAATATATATATGTATACTTTTAATATTTTTAAAATTAATTATATACTACATTATCTAAAATTATACAAAAAATATTAAATAGCTAAATAAATAAAAATACTATTCAAAACCCATAACTAAAAAAAATACAGTGATAAAAATGTTGAACTTAAAATTACCATTCCCACTCCAGAGAGCGCAACAGTAGAGAAACCATTGGATAGCGTAGAGGTAAACATTACTATTCCAACTCCAGAGAGTGCAACAGTAGGCAAAGCGTTGGATAGTGTAGGGGTAAAAATTACTATTCCCACTCTAGAGAGTGCAACAGTAGGGAAAGCGTTGGATAGCGTAGGGGTAAAAATTACTATTCTAACTCCAGAGAGTGCAACAGTAGGGAAAGCGTTGGATAGCATAGGGGTAAAAATTACTATTCCAAATCCAGAGAGTGCAACAGTAGGGAAAACATTGGATAGCGTAGGGGTAAAAATTACGATTCTAACTCCAGAGAGTGCAACAGTAGGGGAAGCGTTGGATAGCGTAGGGGTAAAAATTACAATTCCCACTCCAGAGAGTGCAACAGTAGGGAAAGCGTAGGGGTAAAAATTACTATTCCCACTCCAGAGAGTGCAACAGTAGGGAAAGTGTTGGATAGCGTAGGGGTAGAAATTACTATTCTAACTCCAGAGAGTGCAACAGTAGGGAAAGCCTTGGATAGCGTAGGGGTAAAAATTACTATTCTAACTCCAGAGAGTGCAACAGTAGGGAAAGCGCTGCATAGCGTAGGGGTAAAAATTACTATTCCAACTCCAGAGAGTGCAATAGTAGGGAAAGCATTGGATAGCGTAGGGGTAAAAATTACTATTCCCACTCCAGAGAGTGCAACAGTAGGGAAAGCGTTGGCTAGCGTAGGGGTAAAAATTACTATTCTAACTCCAGAGAGTGCAACAGTAGGGAAAACATTGGATAGCGTAGGGGTAACAATTACTATTCCAACTCCAGAGAGTGCAACAGTAGGGAAAGTGTTGGATAGCGTAGAAGGTAAATATAACATACTTATAAATAATTGTTGTAAATAAAATAATAATTTCATTTTTAAATAACTACATAATTTGCAAATACCCATTAATAATTATTAAACACAGAATTACAATTGAATAATTAATTAACAATGAATTAACAATAAATACCAATAAATATTAATTAATAAATATTAATTACCAAATAATAAATATTGAACATTAAAATATTTTTCAAATCTAAAAACATAATTACAATTGAATAATTAATTAACAATAAATTAACAATAAATACCAATACATATTAACTAATAAATATTAGTTACCAAATAATAAATAATGAACACTAAAATATTTTTCAAAACAAAAAACATATTAATAATTAAAAGCTAATTAACAATTAAAATATAGTAAACAATACATTTATTTTCAAATCAAAAATATTTTTAATAAAACAATAACTACCAAATAATAAGAAATTATTTCCAAATAATAAAAAGGAATTAACAATTAAAAATCCTAATTACCAATTAAAAAAAGCAATTACCAATTAAACAAATGTATTTGCCAATTAAAAAATGTAATTACCAATTACAAACATTAATTACCAATTAAAATAATTAATTACTAATTAATAATTATTAAAAATAACATAATTATCAATACGTATAAAAAAATCATTGCTTAATTACAATTAAATTACTTCCCACCCAATTCCCCTACAAACCCACAACCCGCTACAGAACTTAAATGCAAAAATTAATTAAAATTAATTTACAATTACTAAAAATTAATAATTAACTTACTATAATTAAATTACTTCCCACCCTATTCCCCTTTAAACCCACAACCCGCTCCAGTACTAAAACATAAAATTAACTTAAAAATAACATTATTAATATATAAAAAATAGTACACTTAAAATACTTAGCAAAAAACATATAACAAATACATGTAAAATACATAATAAAATACATAACAATAAACTAATATCGATATCAGTAACATCGAAATTAGTAACATTTATATATTTGATATCAATATTACTAACTTCAATATTACTTACATCAATATAAAAAAATTCGATATTACTTACTTTAGGGTCGATATTCTGCCCAAGGATATCCTTGACCTCGATATTCTTAACCTTCGATATTTCCAACTCGATATTACTGTAGGTCGAAATTTCGGAATCGATATTTAGACTGTGCACCATTCTGTAAGCCACCGTTTTTTGGGAAACTGAAGTTAATTACAATTGAGTTAACTGACACACACTTGCTGGATGTACGTTTTGCACTGCATGTTTTGCACTGTATGTCAGAATGTTGTACTGAAATTGATGATGAAGACAATTGGGAGCTTATAGAAAATGTATCCTCAGTTTTGCTTTGTAGAGCACTAACTATAAGTTCTATAATGAAAATACCCTATTGTGTTAGTTTCTAGAGGAGAGGCTTTAGGTTTTACAGCTTTGATTCCATTAAGATGTCTTCAGGTTTGCCAAACTCATGTCATATATAGAGTATGTTAGCACTATAGTTGATCATGTTAACGGTGTAGGAAGGTGCAGTAGAACACTGGTCAGTTTGTTTTGTCATGAATACAAAATGTTGGCTCTCTTCTTGTTTATTAAAACGCTATGGGAAGCGGCACAGAGCACTGGGGAATCAACAGGCAGGCCACTGCTGCTTTTGGAATTACATGTTTTACTTAGGATATCAGACTTTGTTTTCACATGGCTGTGGAGGATAGCGTGAATGTATTGAAAATGTGCTCTCAACTAAAAACGTGACTCTTCACATAGAATAGACCTCAACCACACATCCCCTCTTTCTCAAGAGTACCAGGATAGCCTTCTGGGTGAGATACACACTTTAAAAGTACACATAACATAATATTTCATAACATAACATACCATTTTAGCTTCTGGAGCATCTTCCATAATATATATGAGAAAATCATGGAAATGATTTCTTTCAATCATGGTTCATCAAATCTCAACAGAGGGTCATCATTTTTAACAGGATAAAATCACCATACAAAACGTCACAATTTCAAAATTATTATGGTACAAATGATTTATATTGTGACGACAATGTGTTATCACCATTTATATGTGCTGCTTGTTGTAACCCTAGGCCCTGCTTGACGGATCAGTGCGTAGCAGATAACTGATCAGTCAAACTTAGAATAAATATTGGGAGTCAATGATACTCATTGGTCAGAAGCGGGCACCCCATAGCACTTCAGGAGAGTTAAGACCTCTATGTTAGTGCTGTGATTTTTTATACCATTCTCCATTTCATGCTAGGGACAAAACCTGGGGCAAAGCCCTGTGCGGAGGGCTGTAGACTGCCTTGAGAAAGATGCGCTACATGATGGATACAGAGGTTTGCTGAACTGTATCCCTCAGAGAAGAACCTGCTTTGTGGAGACAGAACACCCGCTGCGTGTTGACCTAGCGTCCATGCAGGGGACTTAGTTCCCGACCGAGATAGACATGTCTCTGGAAGGTCCCTGAGGAAGGATTTCACTTGAGGACCAGAATGAGCACTATACGTATACCTCCAGAACATCACTGGCTGCCAAAGAAATCCACAGCCATGCATTTTAGAGAAGAGTAGCTGTGCAGAAGGACTAGAAGTATGCATGAGGCAATATGTGTGCCCAGAGGAAGGGATTTGCTTGTACTGGTAACCCCCCTTTGGAAGGGAGGAAAGGGGGGCAAGCACACCGACAAGCATTTGTGTGTGTAAACGGCCGCTTTATTGAAACAGGTGTACATCACACTTTAATAAACTGGCAATCCGCCTTACAAAACTAAAACCTCTCTAAACATCGAATTACCTAAACCCCTTAACATTTCCTCCCCCACCCATATGATCCCCACATGATAAAAAACCCCACCCTGCAACATACAATATATACAATATATAAATTGCAATACATTATATAATCCACAATCTTCTCACCCCACATTAAAACTCCTATTTGCGTTCCTGCAACTGTAACTAACGACCTTCTAATGTAAACTTCCAAGCTGCTTAACGTTTCCCCGCTCCTGTTCACCAACTCCCCAACTTAACGATAAACTGCCAAACTCCAGCCAAACTTGGCCAACTTCAACAACAACTCCGCCACCCGGGAAAAGGCGGATGGGTAGGTGGTTACACCGCCTCCACCTTTTCCTGACCCCCAAACCCCCCAGAAACTGTGCCCTGATGCCTACACCCCTCGCCCCTTACTCCCAACGCGATCCCAACATCCTGGACAAGACTTTCCGCAATTCTAGGAGATACAGGTCCATCCCCAAACACGACAAGTGGACCCCATCCCCCCTGAATAGTTCCTGTGCGTCATAGCGCAGGTCCCGGTGCCAGACTCTCGAAAACCCCAAATGCCTGCAAAAACGAACCATTTCCACATTGATCTTACGTCTGGCTTTATCCACCGCCTGGGGCTTCAATGCCCCCCTCCAAACCCTCCGCGGAACAAACTCGGTCCATACAAACGAACACCCCGACCACTTCCCCCTGATCTCTTCCAAATCCCTCTTCATGGCCCGCATTAAAACCAACCCTGTTTCCTGCACCATATCATTTTCCCCCCAAATGGAGGACCAACACATCAGGGCACCTACCCCCCACCAACAGCCTATTCAGTGTCTCAACCAGTTCCTTCCAGCGCATCCCACCTCTCCCAAACCATTGAACTTTGAAAAACAGCAGGATTAAATCCCAGATTCTCGCCAAAGTAACTATTCTGCACTTGTAACTGGGCCCGCTTGACAAAGGAGTGGCCCACTATCCAGACAGCCATGTCACGAGCGAGGGGACCAGCCACAGAACCTGAATTGAGAAACAGAAGTCAAGCATAGGCCACAGAACAACCGCGCTAGCATTGGGGAACGTTGCTGCGCACATAGCGCCTGTAATAGTCGGATGACCACCGCCCCAGGTGCATAATGTCTCCTCACCCCCATCCCCTCCTGTGCACCTCTGACGCCGCGCCAATGCGAAACGAGTGCGAACCAAATTTACTCCCGTCCCTCCCCAGCTGCTCCAAAGTCTTCCGCAACACAGCCAGCAACTGCGATCCCGTCGCCCTTCTCCCATCCTCGTGGCAAAAAACCAACCCCTCCGCCGAACCAACCGCCCCCCATCTCAATCTCCATCGCACAGGGCACAACACCCACTCACTTCTACCCAACACCACCCACTCCTCTGGTCAGTCTTCGACTTTCCCAGCCACAGGCGTACTTCCTCCCCCCCAAAGGTCACCTCCGACCACCGTAACCCAGCCCCAGCCCTCAACCCCAATAACTCAGATACCCGAAACGCACCAGCAAACATCCATGTTATAAGAGTAGCGAACAAGCAAACCTCTCCCCATTCCTGCATACCAACGACAAGGCTCCCAGGACTCTCCCCAGTAATTCCCCCAATAAAGGAAGTCGAACCCGACAAGAGCTCCCACACTCCCGGGCCCAACGCTCCAACATCCGCGCCCGAGCTCCCCCGCCGACGGTGCATACCCCCACAAGAGCTTGCCCATAAACGCCACCCTGGCCAACTTGCCCGCTATGGTGACCCGAGACAGTCCCCTGGTGATCAGCGACAATATAAACTGTACCCCATCCTCCTGTCTCTCCCGTCCAAGGGCCCGCCAGCCCACCCCGGACGCCACAAACTCCTCCCATGCAGACACATACGTGGTCCGTGTTGATTCTGCCAAAGACCCTAGAACCAGCTGCAACATCCTGTGTTGCCGACGTACCACATCTGCGGAGGCATGTCTGTCGGGTCTCCATCCGCGTCCTTGGCTAACCCACTGAATCTCTCCCACTGCGAACGAGATAAAGCATCCACAATGTCATTATTGATCCCCGGGACGTGCGCCGCGCGAAAAGCAATATCGTTTCACAGGCAGCCCAACAAAAAGACCCTCAATAAGCTTCAGCACCTGCTCGTGTCTGGCAGACTGTCGATTCACCACCTGCACCACCGCCATGTTGTCTACATGGAACGTCACAGGCCTGTGGGCCAACACCTCCCCCCACAGCACGACCGCCACCACCAACGAGAAGAGTTCAAAACACGCGATGCTCCTGCCACCCCCAACCACTCCGGGGGCCACTTCTACGCACACCACCGTCCCTGCCGGTACAGCCTGAAACTGTCGCTCCCGGCCGCGTCCGAGAATATCTGAACATCACAGGTCAAGTCCTCTCCTCTCTGCATAGGGACTCCGTTGAAATGGTGCAGAAAAAAACTGCCATATCCGCAAATCCTCACGAATGCCCGCGGACAGCCGCACATGGAGATGCGCAGGCCTCTCCCCGCCAACGCTCTGCCCAACCTCCTGCAGAACATCCGCCCTACCCGCACCACTCTGCAAGCAAAATTGAGGTGCCCCAACAGCACCTGGACCTCCAAAACCGTGACTTTTGTCCGTATCAACATGACCTCCAGCAGACCCAACATCTGCTGCTTCTTTTCCACTGGTAGTCGGGCCTCCATGGTCCCCGAATCCAGTTCAATGCCCAAAAAGGACAGCGCCGTGCCTGGCCCCACAGTCTTCTCCGGTGCCAACGGCACCCCTAGGTACCCCATCAGCTCCTGAAACCTGCCCAGCACCTCCTGGCTGTCCGCAGAGTCTGGGGCCCCCACCAGAAAGAAGTCATCCAGGTAGTGCGTAACTCCTTGGTAACCCATTCGTTCCGTAAAAAACCACTGCAGGAACGTACTAAAACACTCGAAAAGTGCGCATGACATTGAACATTTCATCGGCAATGCCTTATCCACATACCAGCGGCCGTGGAACTGGATCCCCAGTAGGCCCCAATTGTCTGGCTGAACCGGAAGCAGCCGAAAAGCCGATTTGATGTCGCACTTTGCCATTTGTGCCGATGCTCATGCAGCCACCCCCAGGGCCATAGCGGCGTCAACTGATGAGTACGACACCGTAGACTCCCGCTCATCAATGTAGTCGTTGACCGACCCACCTTCAGGCCACGACAAGTGTTGAATAAGCCGAAATTGCCCCGCCTCCTTCGTGGGCACCACCCCAATAGGGGACACAATCAACTCCTCCAAAGGCCAGTCCTCAAAGGGCCCCGCCATGCGGCCCTCACTGACTTCCTTGTCCAACTTCGCTTGCACCACCCCTGGGTGCTCATTAGCCGACTTCAAGTTGTCGGCCCATCTCCTCCGCCGCGGTCCCTCATAGCCCAACCAAAAAACGCCCACAAACCCGGTCCGCAACCGCTCCGCGACCCCCCTTGAAGTACCGAAAAATATTTACCACCTCCCAATTAGAGTTATATTCACAACCAATCCTATTCCCATTACCAGTAATCAGTCGGTTGGCAGTGCAGAAGGTCCAATCGTTTATTATAACAAACTCTGCCAGAGGAGCTCCTTGCGACCTAACCCCACGAGGTCCGCCAAGAACACTGCTGGCACATTATCAGAACATCACATATATACAGTTGCATTCTCGAAACCGTTACCCAAGATGGAAAAATACAAGTTGGTACAGGTTGGTGCAGAGGGAAAGACCATATATGAGAGACAAAGCGCTCTTGGTTTATCCTAGATTAGCAAGGTCGTACGGGTGACTCCCTTCTGCTAACTCCGAGAGAGTCCGCCCCGCACCCCTCCAGGAAAATGTCTATCGGGCCTCCTCCTGCTACCTATAACCTTGACAGGCCTAACGAGCAGAGACAGCAGTATTGCAACAGTTGAGCCGTTTCTCATGAGAACGACTCCGGTAAAATAATTGAGTACGGTCTGCTAATGTAGGACTTCGAGCGAGGCCACAAAATGGCGTCGGTCAAGTCAAGCAAGTGCAAAACGTGGAAAGCGGTGCATGTTAGAAACCTGAATTATGGCAGTTCGGGTTTATGCTAGTGTTTGCGTATTCGTGGCAAGTTAGTTAGATACATCATGCTAATTCTAAATAATCGATTATATGCTTCATATAACCGGAAATTGATTCCGGTTCCTCAAACCCTCCTTTTAGCGTGATGTAGCTAAACAAAGAGGTGGGCGCTAATCTCGGAAAACCTCCTCATCAATAGCCATTAATTCGTGAATTTCCTGTTGGAGCATCTGAATCTTAGCAGAAACAGGAGCAGGAACACACAGGGCCGTCATTCTGGAAGCGCAATAGGAGCAGCAAGCCATAACCACATTGTAGTAGAACGCAACAGGTGAAAATGACACCGGCCGCTCCACCCAATATTAACAACAATGTTCAATCCCAGGTTGTCAGGAGCCCCCAGAACCAGCCCGATAGTGACCAGGATCCATTTTCAGTATGCATTTCAGCCGCTATGCAATGCAGCTTTTGAATGGGCAAATGAACAGTGGGGGCGGAGTCTGGAATATATGCACAGCAGGAACTGCCAATCACTCGGCATGCTCCGCCTCGATCAGCCAAGATAACATCTAAAACCATACGGTTTTGGAGCGCAACGAGCCTGGTCGTCTGAAGCTCAACCGTAAGATTGGTCAAGATATCAGTAGTGATGTTAATGACATTCTCTACTATTCTGGACAATCGTCTTATTTCCCTGCTATTAAATATAGGTCACCAGAATGGGACCAAACCTTTGCTAAAATCCGTGAACTGCTGCAAGGCGGTGTCAGTCTGATCGACTTCTGTAGCGATGAGCTGCCTACGTTGCCTATTGGGTACTGCGCTCGCTGAGTGTAGCTGGTGTGTTCTGTGATAGTGGGACGGTGCTATGTATACTGGCGGGTACAGGAAGGACAGATAGCAGTGCCCAGCCCAACCACGGGGTAACCAGGTGTAAGCATTTTCTCCACATACGAAATACACATTGGGTGGCGTTAACAATGGTGGACTGCTAGGTATCTTCATACGATAGGTATAATTGCAAATACTGTCACCAACCTGTACATGCCCCATGCCCTGTACACAGAAATCAGAGGAAGTATTTAAAATAGGAATGGGTACAATGCGGTCGCTTGTAACATTTTGTTCAACAAATAGCTGGAAATATTGGACAGCATTGAAGTAGTTGAAATCATAGAGTTCATCCTGCAACCAGGTACTATTCCTAACCTCCATGTACCTATTCATACACGCCTGAGGGTATAACGATCCCCGTCCCCCGTTACCTTGTGGGTCAAATCCCTGATGCTCTTCGATATATGCTAAAATCATATCATAATCTTTCGCAGTGTAATGCTTGTGATTTTCTATATAATGATTGTACATGGCAGAAAACATTTTGAACCATGCTTCACAACTCCCTAAATAGGGCAGGGGAAGTGAGAGGAACAGATCAAGATTGTGCACAACAGAAGGCAGGAGCCCGCAAACCCAGCAGTCAGTAGTGTTGGTAGCACTGTGTGTCTGATGAAGCATTTCTACAAATACATTTTTAGCATAGGTCTGGCGATGTGTGGAAAGGTAGGGCCGATTTAGACCAAAAACCTTTAAGTATTGCCCGGCGTTAGCTGCCTCTCATACCACTCGAAATTATCAAACAAAGAGGCAGGCGCTGGAGACTGGAAGGCAGGAAACAGAAGTTTATTCCGACGGAGCAGAACACATCAAATCAGACAACAGGGTATCTTCTCGAGGTGCTCTAACCGCATCTCTGAGGCCTGGCCTCTTATACACAGGTTTATGATCTTTATTTTTGGAAATTAAGCAACAAAAAAGAAATGAATTAAAATATTTACAAATAAAAACATGTTTCTGATCAATAATAATAACATTTTGGAGTCTTTCTCATAAGAAGAACCCACACGGTGTGCCCAAAAACAGGGACGCACTCACTTTGTTTGTGCGCTATTCATATCTATACATTCAGCGTATTTGGATGGTTACGCTACCTGATGGAGCACCCAAGTTCATAAAGTTGAAATCAATTGCTTCAAACTTCTCAAGCAAAACACAGCTGTGCACCTAGCCACAACTCGATTTCTTTATTACAGTGGCACATTCCTGCAAACACTTTGAAGTACGGAAAGACATCCTCGGAATCCCCGCTCCAAACCCGTTCCCACACACATTTACAGTAGAAGTCCCCACCCTGGTCTCAGTAGGTGATTACTGTCACGCAGCTGGACATTCCGCCGGCTCCCAGAATGTGTGCGGCTGATCGGATCTCATGGGGTGGGGGCTTTGATCAGTTGTAGATCGTTTGAAGAAGGCAGCTTCCTACTGTATGGGAGCAATAAACTGCCTCCGCAGGGCCAGGTGGTGGCCTGGGATCGAGCCGGACAATCGGGCACAGAGGAAAAAGGGGGGTTTATCAAAGGATACGAGACCATGAAAGGGATGGAGGGAGGTGTTTAGCTGGGAACAGGATGTGGCTCCGAGGCAGGGTTGCGCTGAAGGGGAGGTTTATGGCCCAAGCATGTGAGAGCGGGGGCTGTCAGCGTGTGGGGGATGCTTGCGAGGTCAGAGAGAGAGAGAGAGACGCGCTGGCTATCGGCAGTGGGCAGAGAGGCCATGGCATTCAAAATGGCTGCTACTTACGCGCACATATGAGCCTGAAAAGGGACGAGATGGCACCCTTAATGTTGATATCGCAAACTAGATTTTAACAGTCCTCCCTTTTCAACATATCTAGCCAGCTTGTCGATCTATGTCTATCCCCATTATATTTCTGACCTCGACATCGTACAATGCTTTCATGCGTTTGGTTTCAAAGTCCAGAGTCTTGGGGCAGATACAGTTTGCACAAAGTGAACCCAGGGGCGGCAAACATTGAATACCCAGGCAGAATCCACATATTACGACAATCGGTATCAAAATGATCATGAACAACCTCCACCCCCAGTTCTTTACAGTACTCCAGAACCAACTCCCAAGCGACCATTCTTCTTGTTCCTGGTGAACTTCTGAGGAAAGTCTGTGGAGGTGCTCAATGGCTTTGTAAACTGAGGGTGAATTGTCCGGTATGTAGGTGCAACAGCTGGACCCGATGATACGGCATGCTCCTCCACGATCCGCTAGAACCACATCTAGAACAAGGCGGTTCTGAAGAGCTACCAGGCGGATCGCCTGAAGCTCAGCTGTATTGTTTGTGAGGATGCCAGCTGTAATGTTCATTGTTGTTTCAATTGCCTGGGTCAAATGTTGGATGGCACGGCTGTTCGCCATCAGACCCCAGAGTGGAACAAGTCCCTTCAAAGCGTCCAGGAACTGTGCTCCGGTGGAGTCGGCTTGCTCAATGTCTTTTGCACGCTTTTGTCGGTGATGGTTTGCTGGAGCCACATAGGTCGGAGGAAGAATGAAGGCAATGTAACAGGTACCCCCCCCAGCCTTTGAGAAGCCAGGTGTAAGCTTTTGTACCACAAACAAAGTACATATTCGGAGAAGTGACAAAAGAGGGTGGATCAGTTGAGGCCAAGGTTCTGGTGATGCGGCAAGCGCTGTGGCCTACCAGCTGTGTCCCAAGCCCTTCGATGCACACAAGGCCTGAGACATTGACGACAGATAGGGCCACAGTCAGGGTGGCAGCTGTTCGTTTCCGGAGGTAGGAGAAGGTGGGTCTGGTTGGGTTGTTGAACACCTGCATTTCAATCCGTTCTTTGACAGGGATGTCGATATGAATAGAGTCGTTGGATGTCAGAGGGCAAAAGTGTGCACCAGTTTTTCCTGTTTTGTTCTGCCAGACCCCATGAAAGAAATGTGCCATAGTTCTGCTGGAAGTGGCATTATCCCTGTAGCTTTCTTGCAAGAGGATCAGCCAAGCAAGGCAGGAACAGTGAACGGAGAAAGGTGAAGGGATGAAGGGGATGGAATGTCCAGTGGCGTGGGGTAACAACCCACAGATCCAGCAGTTTGTGGCATTGGTGGCAAGATTGTGCTGGTGCAGCAACTGCACGAAGGAGTTGTTCCAAAACTCCTTACGTCTTTCTCGGAGTTGAGGTGAAAGAGAGACCAGGTAGTGTTCTTTCATTGTGGTAGGTTGTGCAGTCGTTAGAAGTGTCTTGTGAGCTGGTGCGCTCTCTTCCACGATCCAGAGGGTGGTCATGAGGAGGAGGCAAATGAGAAGGGCAATAAAGAGAGCAATAGTCTTTGAGCTGTGTATTTTGTCAGTCTTTGGGTTTCTGTAGTGGGTCTTCGGATGTCCGGTTGCTTCCATCATCTTCGTGTCGGGGGCTTCCATCATCTTCATATTGGGCGCTTCCATCATCTTCAAGGGGCTCGGTAGCGGGCAGAACCACAAACTTCGTTTGGCTTCTCTCCTGGCAGCCTTAGTAGTGTTAGGCCACCGCTCTGAGAATTGTAACTTAGTCAGTGGTCTGCTTAGCCGAAGCTCCCTCCTTTCGTCGCAGGTTATACCCTTCTCTGGATGGCACAGTGGGATCGGGGAATTCTGTCAGTTCAAGTGTCTCTTTATCAGGGTAACAGCTCAGGGATGGTCGATCTTTGTTCAGGAGCTCTTCTTGGGTGGCCACGTCTTCGGTCGTCGTCAGGGTTGAGGAGATATTTTTGCAGTGGTGCGCATGTAGCCAATTCCGTTTACCTTCCACTCGAAGAGCTGTACGGGTGGTGATCAAGACTTGCCAGGGGCCCGTCCACCGAGGTTCCAGACTCTTTGCACGCTGGAAATTGCGTATCAAAACAAAATCACCGGGTTGGATATCGTGCCCAGGGCCCCTGGAAGCATCAGGAATGCCATGCAGCACGTGTTGATGGATAACAGACAGTGTCTTAGTCAGATTGTACAAATAATCAGACATTAGGACGTCCGGGACGTCGTGAATGGAAGTTGGTTTTGGTGCAGACCAGACGCTCATGGGCCGGCCGAAAACGACCTCGTAAGGTGTCAAATGGTGTTTGGTGGGGGTGGAACGCATTGATAGCAATGCCAGTGGGAGAGCGTCTGGCCATTTCAGTCCTGTGGTAGCCACTATCTTAGCTAGTTTGAGCTTCAGTGTGGCATTATGTCGCTCAACTAGTCCAGCATATTGGGGGTGGAAGACTGCATGAAATTTTTGTTTTACACCCAACCCCTTCAAGATGAGTTGGATAACTTCGGCTACAAAGTGGGGGCAATTGTCGCTCCACAAAATTCGACAAAGGCCGTAGCGAGGGAAGAATTCTTTCAGTAGTACCTTTGCAGTGGCAATGGCAGTGTTGTCGCGAGTTGGATAGGCTTCCACCCACTTGCTAAATGCGCACACGACAACAAGCACATATTTCAGACCTTGGCATCTTTCTAGTTGGATGTAGTCCATCTGCAGGACTTCAAATGGGTGATTGGGGACCCCAAACCCTCCCCGAGGTACTACAGTTCCTTTCCCAGGGTTGTGTTGCAGGCATATCAGACATTGCTGGACCAGACGTTTAGCAGAGTCTGTAATCTTGTCATTGTGCCAAACTTTGGAGACAAGTTCGGCCATAGGGGCAGATCCTATGTATGCAGGAGAGTGTGCCATGGTCAATATGGGGATCAGGTATGAATTGGGTAGCAACCATTTGTTCGTGTCTTTTGTCTGCCAGCAGCCTTCATCGTCTTTCAGTCCCACCCGTGCCCATTCAGTCAATTTGTGTGGTGAGCTGGCCATCTGGATGTCTCTAATAGTCTCCCTAGCGTCCGTCCATTTTTCTGTTTGTGACCTGGTCACATACGTGCGTGTCGTTGTCCTATTCTCAGCTGTGGTCCGGGCAGTGATGTCGGCCAGTGCATTCCCCTGCCCAATGATGTCGGTCACCTTTTTGTGTGCCTGGCATTTTATTACTGCAAGTTGCTTGGGAAGGAGGACCGCTTCGGTCAGAGCAGAGACTAGATCTCCGTGTAAGATGGGTGTGCCGTGTGAGGTCAGAAATCCCCTCTCCTTCCATAGGAGCCCAAAATGATGAACCACCCCGAAGGCATACTGGCTGTCGGTGTAAATGTTTGCTGTAGTTCCGGCTGCTAGGATACATGCTCGTGTGAGGGCAATCAGTTCTGCTGCCTGCGCAGATCGTTGTGTGATGCGGGCTGTCTCTACTACAGTTCGGGCTGTGGTAACTGCATAAGCAGCTGAGGTGGTGCCGTCGGGGAGCTTGATGCAAGAGCCATCCACCCACAGCTCTCCGTCAGGATCTGGGAAGGCTGTGTCTCGGAGGTCAACCCTACTCCTAGTCTGTTCGTCCGTGAGAGTCACACAGTCATGTATAGGGGACACATTGGGGTCATTCTCAGGTAGGGGCAACAAAGTGGCCGGATTCAGCGTGGTGCATCTTTTCAGTGTGATGTGGGGTGCAAGCAGAGTCAGTTCATACCCAGTCAGTCGTGCACTAGTCAGGTGTTGCGTCTTCGTCTGGTTCAGGAGGGTGTCGACCGCATGGGGTACTAACAGCGTGAGGGAGTTCGAGAGTACGATCCCCTCACTTTGTCGGATAGAGATAGCAGCGGCAGCTACCGCTCGAAGGCAGGCAGGCAAAGCTCTGGCTACGGGGTCAAGAGTGGCAGAGAAGTAGGCACATGGACGGTGCTTTGGGCCAATGGACTGGGTCAAGACAGACAAAGCGCATCCCTCCCTTTCGTGAGTGTAGAGGGAGAAGGGCTTTGCGTAATCGGGGGTTCCTAGGACGGGGGCTGAGCAGAGGGCATCTCGTAGTTCTTTGAAAGAGGATTGGCATTCAGGGGTCCAAGGGAGCGGGAAGGGGACATCTTTAGCCAGCAGGGAAAGCAGTGGTTTCACAATGAGGCTGAAATTTGGCAACCACTGTCGGCAGAAGGAGGTGAGGCCTAGCAGGGAGCGGACTTGTTTCTGGGTTTTAGGGACAGGGGTCTCGAGAATGGTCTGAACTCGATCGGGTGTAAGCTTTCTCCCGTCTTTGGACAAGAGGTGGCCTAGGTAAGTGACCTGGGGTTGGCAGAATTGCAACTTCTTCTTGGAGACCTTGTGGCCATTTTCCGCAAGGAAGTGCAGGAGTTGGATGGTGGCTGTGACTGCAAGTGGAGTGGTGTCGGCTGCCAAAAGGATATCATCGACGTACTGTATCAACACCACTCCATCGGGCAACTGGACGCATGTCTCTTGAGGGCCTGACTATAGATGCTGGGACTTTCAGTGTAGCCTTGGGGTGCTCGACAGAATCTATATGAGCGGGCTTTTAGGGTGAAGCCGAAGAGGTATTGGCTGTCCGGGTGGATGGTGATAGAGAAGAAAGCGTTCTTGAGATCAATATCAATGACAGTTAAGGTGGTGGCAGTGGAAGGAATCAGAGTCAGAATAGTGGTGATGTCTGAAACTACGGGGTACTGAGGTACAACTACTTTGTTGACCTCTCGTAGGTCGATGATGAAGCGGTACGCTTTCTCATCTCCCTCACCTTGCTTCTTTATAATGGGTAGGATAGGGCTGTTGCAAACATTGCTAACTACTTCTTCTACCACTCCTGCATCTATCAGGGACTGGATAATCTTTACAAATGCCTTCTCGCCCTCGGGCGATATCCGATATTGTGGAAGTTTTGGGAGTATTGCGTCCTGTCGAACAGTTATGTGTACTGGGTCGATCATCATGCTTCCTACGTCCGAGTCAGTCTTGGCCCACAGATATGGAGGTAGAGTGTCAAGTAGGGACGAGTCAGCGTCAGAGATGGAAAACATGCGTCGGGTGGGACAAAGTCTGAGCAGAGTCAGGTTATCTTACAAAAAGACTCGAACTCCGTCTTGTGAACACCTAATAGTAGCTCGGAAATGCTTCAGTAAGTCAAGTCCCATAATGCCATCAGGGGTGTTGGATGAGAGCAAAAACGTTGTGTCAGTGGTGTTATTTTCCAAGTCGAAGGAGATTGGTGTGGACAAGGGATTAGTGGAGGGCGTTCCATCGAAACCTATCGATGTTACAAGTGAGCCAGACAAGGGTGCCCTTGGAATCAGTCGTTTAGATAACGCACTACGTGTTGCGCCAGTGTCTACCAAAAATGGAGACTTCGTACCTAGGACCTTAGCGGTGACATAAGGACCTTGCTGGTCAACATAGAGCTCGACTGGATCCCTCCCTTGCCCTTGGCAGTCCTATGCGAAGTCGTGAGCGTCGTCGCAGTCAGACTGCTGGTACTGGTTCTGTCGGGGACGGTCAAATGTCTTCGGTCTGCCTGGCCTGTCGTTGTTGGTGTCGTTCGTGGACCCTCGTCCCTGTCCTCTATTTCTGGGTCCGCCCGCTACATCTCTCCTGTCCCTATTCTTATTCATTTCTAACAGGACCGGACACTGAGATTTCCAATGGCCAAATCCTTTGCAAAATGCACACTGGTTCTCGTCAATGTCTTTACGTCCAACATAGGGTGCGGGTGTACGGTCTTTAGGGGGTGGGTTTATAGGAGCATTTGACTGGTAATTTCCCTTGTACTGCTCTCTTCCTATAGTCACCCCTTGCAACTGCGCGATCATCACCCTTTCCTTCAGGTCCTTTTTCTTTTTCTCGGTCGCCCTATCATTCTCGTTCTTCTGATGCTCATAATACTGGGCCATCTGGAGGATAGCCGCAGGCTTGGAGGCTGCCCAACTACTCTCGCTAGCCTGTAGTTTCTGAGAGACCTCCTGTGACAGACCTTTAACATAGTTCTGAACAAACAGATGATGTCCGGTTGCAGTGGTCATGTCCTGGCCACTGTAATTGGAAAACACTGTTTCAAACCGGGAGAAGTATTCTGATACGTCTTCCTGGGGTTTTTGGCGGCAGGCCGTTACTATCCACCAGTCCACCTTCTTCTCTGGGATCAGGGTTTTCAATTTCTGCACAATCTTGTCTGGGAGTTCTAAAATGGATTTCAAAGGTTTCTGTCCAGGCTCTCGTTGTCTGTCTATGCCATCGAGTTGTGACCAGGTATGTCCGAACAGCTCAAGGTAGTCGACTTTCCGGATTTGCTTCCACACATCAGCTGGCAGACATAACCCGAAAAACAAATCGATGTCAGCTAGGGTCATAATCGTTGAACCTAAGGCTGTACCTAATTCAGTGTAAAAGGCAGTGGGGGTTTTCCGTAAATCGGGCAGGGATTTTCGGAACGTCAGGATATCTTGTCGATCCCATGGTTGGTAGACCCAGTTATAAACTACCCTCCCTCTCGCATCTTGATGGTTAACATCATCGTGCGTTCCCAGACCTCGTGGGGGAACCTAGTAGGGAGCAGCCTCCCTTATAGGCATCATTGTATTAGTTTGTTCTATTCAAGGTTCGGTTGCTACAGGAGTCGTAGTTTTAGCTTCCAACCCCTGTTCAGTGAGGTGGCGGAAAACTTCAAGCGTACGCGTGAGGAGGTCCGTCACTTCACACTCGCCCTCATCCCCAATGTCAACCTTTCTATACAGGGTCGTTAAGCTCTCGGGACCTTTGTCTCAGTATCGGTCCTCATAAGCATTGAGGGTGTGATAACAAAATCGCACGACAAAGTGTCGTCTGTGGCTATCGGCATATGAATTGTACATATCCATTACGTACTCCTCACTCTCCTTCCGTTCCACCAGTGTCTTTACTATTTTATCGATCCCTGCTCGCTCATCCTTGCTCAACCTGTTCATTCTAGTGGAATCTTTCTTTCGGGTCTCAGGGTTGTCTAATGCTGCTGCTTGGGCTGTGTTGAGTACAAGGGGTTCGGCCAGTGCGGAGGCCATGAGGACCGAGGCCCTGGCACTATTCTCATCTGTGCTTGGGGGCTGCGGGTGCTGTACTAAGGGTTGGGAAGGGGCGTATGGAGGGGGCATGTAGATGATTGGAGGACCTAGTAATAGATCATTGTTCGCTCGCTGTTTCGTGGGTAACTCGGGGTAGAGTGTAGAGGGTGTTCTAACGGGACACTGGCTTGATGTTTCGGATTCTTGCTACTGCTTGGATTCCTCTCTCTCCTTTATCTCCTCCTCTAACTTCCTGGCAGCTAGGTGAGCTGCTTTTCGTAGCTCTTTTTCTAATCTGACTTTGTTTCTCTTTTTCCGTTGTTCTGTTTCTTTGCGCCACATGCCGAGACTATCAAGCATAGTGGGCGTTGTTTTATTGTTACGAAGGGCTGTTTCCAGCATGTTCATTTTATCGTCATCGAAGGATCCTATCAGTGGCCACTGAGTTTCCTGATCCTTTTTTGTATATTTGTACCATAGCTTGCTATAGGCTATAGCGACTAGTCCATACTTCATGAACATGTCCTTATTAGGGGTGCCTTCCAGTGGAGCTGGATGGTTCACCTCTAATAAGCGGTCCGGGCTGAACCAACTACTAATCAGTGGGGAGACGATAGGCATGACAGATTACAACGGGGGACAAAGGTCCGCACTACCTATCCTTCACTACTTGCAAAGACTAGACAGAATATTTCTATTCTACGTTATTTGCAAACAGAGAATATCTCAAAGAACCAACTTCGAACAATCAATGTTCGGACAATCAATCAATCAGTGGGGAGAAAAATAGGCACGACAGATTACAACGGGGGACAAAAGTCCGCGTTACCTACCCTTCACTATCTGCAAAGGAAGAGAGAATATTTCTATTCTTCCCCGTTTGCAGGCAGAGAATATCTCAAAAGAAAAGCAATCGAAGAGTAATACTAGTATTTTCCAAACAATCAAACAATCGTTTTGCAATTTGTCGTGTTACACGACCTTACCCGGACCGCATGGACAGTTTCTCGTCTTCCGCTTCCAGCGCCCGATCGTCCTCTATTCTCCGTAACTGTCACAGCACTCCTGATGGTTCCCAGTCAGGACCGTAGATCACTCGAGAGAGGTCTGTTCGGAACCGGTGAAGTTCGGATGATCTGCTGCCAGACGAGGGTCTATCGGGCAGGTGCACTTCTCGATCGTTGCAGTCGTTCACTCTGTCGTCAGGACCTCTCCCACTGGATCCACGTGTCGCTGATGGGCCCCACGTTTGGGACGCCAACTGTGGAAAGGTAGGGCCGATTTAGACCACAAACCTTTAAGTATTGCCCGGCATTAGCCGCCTCTCATACCACTCGAAATGATCAAACAAAGAGGCAGGCGCTGGAGACTGGAAGGCAGGAAACAGGAGTTTATTCCGACGGAGCAGAACACATCAAATCAGACAACAGGGTATCTTCTCGAGGTGCTCTAACCGCATCTCTGAGGCCTGGCCTCTTATACACAGGTTTATGATCTTTATTACAGTGGCACATTCCTGCAAACACTTTGAAGTACGGAAAGACATCCTCGGAATCCCCGCTCCAAACCCGTTCCCACACACATTTACAGTAGAAGTCCCCACCCCGGTCTCAGTAGGTGATGACTGTTGCGCAGCTGGACATTCCGCCAGCTCCCGGAATGTGTGCGGCTGATCGGATCTCATGGGGTGGGGGCTTTGATCAGTTGTAGATCCTTTGAAGAAGGCAGCTTCCTACTGTATGGGGGCAATAAACTGCATCCGCAGGGCCAGGTGGTGGCCTGGGATCGAGCCGGACAATCGGGCACGGAGGAAAAAGGGGGGTTTATCAAAGGATACGAGATCATGAAAGGGATGGAGGGAGGTGTTTAGCTGGGAACGGGATGTGGCTCCGAGGCAGGGTTGCGCTGAAGGGGAGGTTTATGGCCCAAGCATGTGAGAGCAGGGGCTGTCAGCGTGCGGGGGGTGCTTGCGAGGTCAGAGAGAGAGAGAGACGCGCTGGCTATCAGCAGTGGGCAGAGAGGCCATGGCATTCAAAATGGCTGCTACTTACGCGCACATATGAGCCTGAAAAGGGACGAGATGGCGCCGATAATGTTGATATCGCAAACTAGATTTTACAGATGTCATTCTTTGTGGGGTGCTAAGGTGAACATAAAATGCTCAGGTGGTGCAACAGTAGAGAGTAAAAGAGTTTGCAAAGGGTATTTATGCTCTAAATATACGAATAAGCCCATAAAAACAGCTCAAATAACAGTCATAACCAACACAAAGGCTACCTTGACCCTCGTGGTCCATGTTGAAAACATTGGTTCATAGAATGGTACTTATCGAGGTGCAATGGGAAATTCTTCATCAAGTACAATACGACCAAAAGGGTACATTCCTAGCTAAGAGTCCAAAAATAAACTCGGGCCTAGCAGTCCGTTCTGCCAGAGGGTTCTTCTCCCTGTGTCCGTCAGAGTCTCACAGATAGACTCCTATCGTTCATCTCAAGAAAACAAAGAATGGTGGTCAAAATGATCCCGTTGTGATCCCGTTGTACAACCTGGCCGTGCACAGGAGTGAGTCCTTCTTTCTGAAACAGAGCACAGTGATCAAAGTTCCAGCTCTCAACGGGTTCAGTCCAGTGTCTCGCTCAGTACCTCAGACCTGCAAACTAGCAAACCCTATCTATTAAATCGAGTCTTTCCTTATCTCCTAGTGGTGAGGTCTGAGGCACCGTGATGTTTTCTCGGCCGCAGGTTGTATCGCACATGACCCGGAACTTCCTGATCAGAAAATAGCACTGCAGGTATCTCTCTCACATTAGAACTTTCGCTTGCCGGGGTACTCAAAACAGGATTTAAAGCAATTGCAGATTCAGCAGAGACCGGTTCACCCGATCTCGTCACTCCCCCCTCTTGCCTTTGTTCTGTTTCGCAGGCGTCGGAGAAGGGTACGTATGCAGCAGCTCTCTCAGTTTCCTTTGTCAGAATGCCCCCAGGGCGTCGCTGATCATATAGAAGTGGAAGCTGCAGCTTTTTCAGATGGGAGACATGAATCCAATGTTTTCTCCCATCCACTTTGACAGCCGTTCAGGTGGCAAGTAGGATCTGTCGTGGCTCGGACCACCTTGGAGCCAGACTGGTGTCTCGTTCAAACTTCTTGACCAGAACCCACTGGCCGGGTTGTAGTCGATGTCCGGGGCCCTCTGGCAGAGGCTGCAGTACAGATGCTACCTGCTGATGAATAGAACGGAGATCTTTAGTCAGGGCATACTGATAATCAATCAACATAGGATATTCTATATCAGAAAAGGATCGCGGTCTGGGCACCCCCCATTTATTAGCGGGCCGGCCGAATGTGATCTCGAGAAAGGCCGCAGTGACATGAGGGCCAAGGGCAAAGTGTCAGGCCATTTCAACCCTGTGCTTTCCTGAATCTTGGCCATCTTGAGCTTGAGAATCCCATTGTATTTTTCCACGAGCCCTGCTGATTGTGGATGTCGGGCTGCGTGAAATTTTTGCTTGATTTGTAAACCATCACAAATGTGCTTAACAAGGGCCCCATGGAAGTGTCCCCCATTGTCTGACCAGATCAAGCGGGGCAAACCAAATCGAGGCACAAACTCCTTGAGAAGGGCCTTTGCTGTGGCCAGAGCAGTATTCTCCTTGGTAGGGTTGGCCTCAACCCATTTGCTAAAAGCACAAACCACCACCAGAACGTATTTCAAATTATTAACACGCTCCATGTGGATGTAATCCATCTGGAGTACTTCAAAAGGTAGCGTTGGAGGTGCAAAGTTCCCACTCAGGACATTTTCTCCCTTCCCCGGATTGTGTTGCAAACAGACCATGCAGTATTGGACTAACCGGACAGCTGTCCTTTGTATATTAGGGTTATTCCATACTGGGTCCAGGAGTCCGCAAATGCCTTTTGCTCCTACGTGGGCAGGGCCATGAGCCATAGTTACAACGGCCTGTACTAATGCATTGGGTAGTAACCACCTCTGTTTTTCTGTCAGATCAACCCAACAATTGTTCTTGTCTAGTCTTCCTACTTCCTTTTCCCATTTCTCTAATTCTGTGGGGGTCGCTTCCGTCTGTAATTCTCTCACACTCTCCATAGAATTACCAAACAATTCAGATTCCTCCACCCATCTTGCGGAGGATGTCACAAACATAGCTGACATTGGGGATTGAGCTGTCTGTTTGGCCACCTGATCTGCGAAGGCATTCCCTTCCCCCACTTCGTCCACTATTGCCTTGTGTGCACTGCATTTGATGATAGCTAATTTCTTGGGCAGAGTGAGGGCATCTAACAACCATAATACCAGGGGGCCGTTCTGTATTTTCTGGCCATGGGAAGTAAGGAAACCCTGCTCCCTCCACAGCCACCCAAAACTATGGGCCACACCGAAGGCGTATTGGCTGTCTGTGTAGATGTTAACTTCGAGTCCTTCACTCAATTCACAGGCTCGTAGTAAAGCCATTAATTCAGCAGCTTGGGCTGACCGGTGGGGTACTCGAAATGTATCAACTACTGTCTTCAAAGTCGTAATTGCATATGCAGCTGTTGTTGTTCCATCTGCTAATTTAAAACAGGACCCATCCACATATAACTCCCCCTGAGGGTCAGATAGAGGAATGTCGGTAAGGTCAATTCTTCCTTTGGTTTCTTCTTCAGTACGGTAAAGGCAATCATGTGTGTCATTGGTAATTTCACTCGGAGGGAGTGGTAGCAGTGTAGCTGGATTTAGTGTTGCACATCGTGTGATCGTGATGTGTGGTACAAACAATGTCAATTCACACCCAGTGAGGCGTGCACTTGTGAGATGCTGTGTCTTTGTTTTATTTAGCAAAGTGTCCACAGCATGCGGCACCATCACTGTCAAATTGGAATTTAGAACGAGTCCTTCCGACTGCCGGATGGCCACCGCAACAGCTGCTGTGGCCCTCATACAACTAGGAAGAGCTCTGGCGACATTATCCAAGGTGGCAGACAAATAAGCGCAAGGTCTTTGCTTACCACCAAATTCCTGCGTTAACACTGAAAGTGAGCAACCGTCGACCTTGTGCCCGTATAGTAAAAAAGGTTTACGGTAGTCAGGAGTGCCCAAGACAGGAGCAGAACATAAAGCAGTTTTTAAAGAGTCAAAAGAGTGCTGACATTCATCCGTCCAGGGGAGGGGTTCATGCACGTCCTTAGTAGTCAGATGCAACAGAGGTTTAGCGAGCAGTGAAAAGTTAGGTATCCATTGGCGACAGTAAGAAGTGATGCCAAGGAAGGCACGAACTTCGCGCTGCGTGCAAGGAACAGACATATTAGAGATTGTAGTAATACGCTCAGGGGTTAGTCGCCTACCCTCCTTCGACAGTAGATGACCTAGGTATGTTACCTCCTGTCGACAGTATTGGAACTTAGACAAGGACACCGTATTCCCTTTTTCTGCCAAATGGTGTAATAATTTAACAGTGGCAGCCTTGCAGCTTTCTTCAGTGTCCGAAGCAATTAACAGGTCATCCACATATTGCAACAATACGTTGCCTTCTGGCAAGGCCAGGTCATCCAACAGAGCCTTAAGGGCTTGGCTATTGATGCTCGGACTTTCAGTATAGCCTTGAGGTGCGATACAGAAGCGGAAGCTTCGGCCAGATAACGAGAATCCGAAGATCTGTCTGCTATCGGGATGGATGGGAATACTGAAGAAAGCATTCTTCAGATCTATGACCGAAAAATACTGGTCAGTTGGTGGAATCATTGTGAGGATAGTGGTGATGTCCGTCACCACAGGATACTGTGGTATAACAATCTTATTAACGGCTCTAAGATCAATCACAAAACGGTAAGCATCACCATGTCCCTGCGTACCGGAATCAGAATTCTTTTTCAAAATCGGGAGAATCGGGCTATTACAAACATTAGCAGCAGTTTCTTCCACCACCCCTTTGTCAATGAGATCTTGAATAATGGACAGCAGAGCCCGCTCACCGGCTGGAGCTCTTTTGAACTGCGGGATGAGTGGTAATTTCGCGCCATGTTTCAACGTAATATGAACCGGGGGAATATCCAACTTACCCACGTCCCCATCCCCGGTTGCCGATAGGGACGCGGGAATGCCATCAAACTCAGGGGGAAGAGGTTCGCTTTTAGCAAAACATTGTTTCATGCAGTCAGTGTAGGGTTGTATCGTTAAATAAACCCCGTCAGCGGAGCAATGTATTGTGGCATTCAACTTTTTCAACATATCCAAGCCCAGCAAATTCTCCCCACAATGTGAAGTTAACAGAAAAGGTGTATCAACAGTGGCGGGACCGATCGTGAAGGGGAGGGGTTTTGAGATGGGACTGACAACCGGGACTCCCGAGAATCCCACGGAAACATTATTCTGCCCGGACAGAGCCGCCCCTGGAACCAATGATCGAGCAACCAAACTATTCATTACTCCTGTGTCAATTAGGAAATTCTCAGAGGTCCCCATCACTTCCCCTTTGACATAAGGTCCCTGTTGATTGACCGGGATCAACACTTGGCCCCTACTCTGTCCCTGGCTGTGATGTACCTGTACATTATTTACCACCTCCCAATTACAGATATTACCATAACCAATCCCATTTGTATTACCAATAATCAGTCGGTTGGCAGTGTAGAAGGTCCAAGCGTTTATTTGACAAAAACAAACTCTGCCAGAGGAGCTCCTTGCGACCGAACCCCACGAGGTCCGCCAAGAAGACTGCTGGCACATTATCAGAACATCACATATATACAGTTACATTTGCAGAATCATTGCCCAAGATGGAAAAGTACAAGCTGGTACAGGTTGGAGCAGAAAGGAAAGACCATATATGGCAAACAAAGAACTCTTGGTTTAGCTCATCCTAGATTAGCAAGGTCGGCCGGGTGACTCCCTTCTGCCAGCTCCTGGACGGCCTGCCCCGCACCCCTCTCAGAATGTGCTTATCAAGCCCTCCTCTGCTACCTACAACCTTGACGGGCCTAACAAGCGGAAACAGCAATTCTGCAACAGTTGGCGCATTTCTCAGGAGAATGCTTTCTGATTATTAGAAAGAGAACGGGGGCTGTTAATACAGGACTTCGAGCGAGGCCACAAAATGGCGTCGGTCGAGACAATAAGAGGTAAAACGCGAAGGCCAGTGCAGACTAAGGTTCTATAACGTGACAGATGTAATTATGCTGATATGTATGTGGATATGCTAATAGGTTTAGATACAACATGCTAATTCTAGCACATCGATTATAGGGACTACGTTATTGCATCTTGATGCTAGTTCCTCAGCTGTCTTATGCGTGGACATACGAATCCTGATCCTCACATGCATAATCCTCATGATAATATTGCCTGCCTTGGTGACCATCGAAATGATTTCGTTCAGACTTGCCTGATCCTTCCTCTCTGCGCATATCACTCCGGTCGGGGCCGTCTCGTCCTCGTCCCCGCCCTCGAACAGCACTGTTCTGGGCATGCAACAACGGACACTGCGCTTTGCAATGTCCTTCCTCTCTACAATATGAACATTGTTTTAACCCCACTGTCGGAGCTCCGCCCATGCCTCGGCCTGCGCCCGCCCCTATGGACATGGGCCCTCTGGCCCCTCTCCCCCTCCTTGTCCTCGGATAACTTGCTGAAGCAGCACCCGAGTTTTGAGGTCTTTGGCCTTTTTCTCTACTTTATCCTTATTTTCATTTTCTCTATGCTCGTAGTACTGAGCCATACTCAAAATCACGGAAGGGGTGGAGGTAGTCCTGGTACTTTCTGCAGCCTGTAATCGCGCAGAAATTTCCGGGGCCAAATTCATTACAAACCTGTTCACAAACAACCTAGTTCCACCCTCCGTGGCCAAATCTTGCCCACTAAAGTCAATGAAGACTCCTTCGAATCTAGTGAAGAAGTCAGATACACTTTCATCCTTTTTCTGCCTACAAGCTGTCAGCTTATCCCAATCAACTTTTCGCTGAGGTATCAAGGTGTGCATATATGTTATTATTTTTGCCGGCAGAGAAGTTATTTCATTCCTAGGCTTGTCTCCTGGTTTGCGATCCCGGCCCCAACCTCTCAAATCTTCCCAGGTCCCCCCTAGTTCAGCATGGTTAGTGTTGTGCATCTGCCGCCATATATCAACGGGAACTAGTAACCCGAAGAATAACTCGACATCTGCCAGGGTCATTACGGCAGAGGCCGCAGCCTCGGTCAGTTCCTTATAGTAGGCGGTGGGATTCTTACGGGGGTCAGGTAGTTGGGATTTTAGAGCCCGAGCCCATATTACCTGCTGGGCATTATCTAGTATTTTGGGAATTTCGGGATGATAGATAGGGTGTACCTCTCGCATGGGATGTTGAGAAGTCCAAAGGGGGCTCTTTAAAAACATCCTGCCTCGATATTGAACCAACGTGACTACGTTTTTGTACACCTCCTGCGGATCCATGTTGAATTTATGGGTCCAATCTCGAATGTTATATAGTATCTGAGGGGCACTGCCATTGTCGAAGCTGACTTCCCAAGCTCCTATGAGGGAATTGGACATTTCGAACAACACGTGTTGCTGCATCACCGGCTGTAGATCTTTTAGGGTACTCCATATGTCGGCTACAGTATATACATCGTTCCGCATCCATTTGACGGCCTGATCTGCTAATGCTTCCTTTTCACCATATTCCACAGATGATCTAGTGAATAGTCGTTTACCATCCAAACCTCCCGACCCCCCTTTTGGTGTCTGTCCCAATTCTCCGGGCGTTGTGCTGGCTGATTGGGACGTACATACGGGACTCGGGACGCTTAACAGCGTACGGGGTGATTCTAGAGCATGCCTAGGGTCAGGGACGAGGGTGGCCAGGTCTCTCACTGAGGTAGATGGGGCACTGACATTCCCCTGAAGGATGAGAGACCCGCGTTCCTCCGGTGCGGAGGCTTGGGGTGCAGCTACCACTTGAACGGGCCCTGCAGGGTATATGCGCTGTGGGGCATATGCTGGGGGGAGGTCTTTTATCTAACAGATCCTCTATCTCATCTTCGGTCTCATTATGTGTTACATAGCACTTATCCACCTGCAACCTAAACTGCCTATCCGCGTACTCAATATTTTTCTCTGTCCTGTTTTTGTCATGTGCAATGGCTTTCTGAGTTACAGTTTGCCCTTGCTGTATTTTGAGAAGTTTCTTCGACCGAATGCGTCTCCTTTTTGCCTCTTGCTGCCATTTGTTAAGGGTGTCAAACATAGCCTGTTGGCTGCGCTTAGCAAAGAGACGTTCTTGTAAATACTGAATCTTTTTCTCGTCAAAAGACCCAGTTTTCGGCCACTGTAGTTCCACATTATCTTTCGTGTACTTATGCCACAAGGTATTGAAAAGAAGGGGACCTATACCATGCTTGCAATACATATCATGGCTGGGTGTTCCTTCCGGAGGGGCTGGCTGGCTTTCGTCCAACCTCGTGCTCCCTCGGTGAACACAGCCAAAACATAGTTTACTAAAACACAGCATTGCCCTGGTCTACCTAATTTGAGCTGAAAAAGAATCGAGGGTTATTGTTCATAACACAGAAAAATCAATGATCAGTAATCATAACCCTCTCATACACATGGCCATGTTTTCATTCAAAGTCACTCTTTCATTTCGAACACACCTTCAATTTGACATGAAAACGAAAAAACACAGATATCCGCAAACATAAAAATCGAAAACACAGATATTTGCAAACAAGAGGTGGAGCCGTCGACTCCCACCTATGGAGAACTCTTTTTCAAATTTACAAAGCTGCAAAAACGCCTTCTTATAGCAGTCTTGTCCTTAGACTGCCTACAGATAGCTACACAGGTTTCTAAACCACAGACCAACCTACAGGCCATCCGACAGTATTCATGGTTCACCTCCCGAACTATGCTGGCTGAGCCCGCTTTCTCAAGCGCCGCTCCAGATCTGTCCGGGTGCTACCCAATCTCAACTGCTGGCGTTCCCTAGAGCAGTCCGGCCGAGTGAGAACCGCAATTCCCACAAAGGCGTCTAGTCTCTATCTCTAGTTATCCCACACAAACCAGACCAGAGGCATCTGCACGTGCAATTTCAATGTTGCCCCGTCAGACCCCCTATTCAGAGTTTCTCCGTGACCACAGGTCACCAAATGCCAAGTACCAAGTCCAAACTTGCAAAAACTTTATCCATCACAAAACGAGACAAGACACTCACCTGGTGCACGCAGGTCAGATTGTACGTTCTTCACTGCCAACTCCCGCTAAGGCCAACGTGGCTGGTTCTCGGGTTACACCCGAAGGACTCCGGCGTGGGGCCACTAGCAGCTGGGGTTCTCGCGATCGGGAGAGCGGAGCAGACCCCGAATTCTTTTTGGTCTATTTTTCAACCCCCCCCTGATCAAGATCACCCCTTTCAATGTCCCGCTTCTCTTCTGATTACAGAGGGACGACCCCAACGCGGAGTCCCGGCGGAGTCGCCAACTGAAGTACCGAAAAATATTTACCACCTCCCAATTAGAGTTATATTCACAACCAATCCTATTCCCATTACCAGTAATAAGTCGGTTGGCAGTGCAGAAGGTCCAATCGTTTATTATAACAAACAAACTCTGCCAGAGGAGCTCCTTGCGACCTAACCCCACAAGGTCTGCCAAGAAGACTGCTGTCACATTATCAGAACATCACATATATACAGTTACATTCTCGAAACCGTTACCCAAGATGGAAAAATACAAGTTGGTACAGGTTGGTGCAGAGGGAAAGACCATATATGGGAGACAAAGCGCTCTTGGTTTAGCTCATCCTAGATTAGCAAGGTCGTACGGGTGACTCCCTTCTGCTAACTCCGAGAGAGTACGCCCGCACCCCTCCAGGAATGTGTCTATCGGGCCTCCTCCTGCTACCTATAACCTTGACAGGCCTAACGAGCACAGACAGCAGTATTGCAACAGTTGGGCCGTTTCTCATGAGAACGACTTCGGTAAAATAATTGAGTACGGTCTGCTAATGTAGGACTTCGAGCGAGGCCACAAAATGGCGTCGGTCAAGTCAAGCAAGTGCAAAACGTGGAAAGCGGTGCATGTTAGAAACCTGAATTATGGCAGTTCGGGTTTATGCTAGTGTTTGCGTATTCGTGGCAAGTTAGTTAGATACATCATGCTAATTCTAAATAATCGATTATATGCTTCATATAACCGGAAATTGATTCCGGTTCCTCACCCTGTCCCGGAAATCCTGCAGGGCTGCCACCAAATGGTCCACCTTAACTGGAGTACGAGCCCTTCGGCCCAGACCCCTTACCTCCTCTACTGCCTCCAGGTTGCTGAGCACTCCCCGATCACGCTCCCCCAACCTGCCTGTGCTGTGGCCCATGAGCCGGTACTGCTGTTCTCCAGCACCGTAACACGGGGTGACCAAACTTTCCGCAACCGGAACACTTGTGCTTAAACTGGCAGTGTTCCTGGGCGCAGGCCCCTTTATTATAGTCCCAGCAGGCCCCCACCGATCCCGCCTGAGCTCTTGATCCTGCCCCCACCCCTCCCCAGGGTCAGGCGGCCCTGAAAGGGCTGGTAAATAATGGGCAACCCGTTTGCAGTAAATATAGTTTTACCAGATCCCGCCAGCCTCATCGTATGCTGCCAAAGATCCGCATCCAACACGGCCCACTTGGCCTCCGGGTCCCACGCCATCCTAGCCCGGAACTCCCTATCATACTGGACCCACGCATAGCCACCCCCGGTGATTTGGGCCTTCCGGATTACATCCATGTATTTGAACAAGGACACCGACCGCTCCGGAAATTTCTCACAGTATACATTGGCAAAGATTAAAAGGGCCGCCGTCCAGTTTTTAATCATGAGAGGTACTTTAGGCCTCTTCTGCAGTTTGTATTTTTCATCCTTGGACCCCTCCTTCACCCGAACTTCCCGATGTACCAGCTTCGACAACTCAACGTACTCCCCTTTCCATACACGCTCTTTCGTTGACAGCATCAAGTGCGCGCCCAGCGGTTTAGTGACCCCCATGTACAGCAGCCGCTTAATCTTCAATTCTTTACTCTCAGGCTTCGACGCCCCATCCACAGCCGCCTCGCTCACCACTCCCCCCCCCGCTCGTTGCGCCGCCAGCCGCCGCGCCGCCCGCACTCCCCTGCGCCGCCGCCTTCTTGCCACCTTCATCCAACTTCTCATCATCCGGACCCACACCCTTATCCACCACATACTTCCCCCCCCATCCACCCCCTCCTCCCCCACCCCTACTGACACCATGCGCGCAGCTTGATTACCTGCTGCCAATGATGCCGCACTCCGGTCCTCGACCCTCTGGTCCAGGGATACCGACTTCTCCCGAAACGATGTCCGGACCTTCCTTTCCCGTGGGCCCCGTGACACCTGCAAAACACCAACAACATTAGCGGACCCCCCGCCGCCCTCGCGATCCCTTAACTCTCCTTCCTCTAAACTCTCATCATCCGCAATTACTTGCACCCCCCCGATGTCCGTATCCTATCCCGGCCGGCAGCGCCGACTGCACCCTACTAGGCACACTCCACCTATCCCTTGCCCCCTCCACATCAATCAAAACATGCGAAGCAGTGCTCCTCTTCCGTCCATGTCCCCCAAGAAGCGGCGGCCATGTGGGTGGAGGGGCCAGCGAGTCCGTGTCGGGCCTTCTTGTACCGGCCGCGACGGGATCCCCCGCCGGTGCCGGGCATGCCGCAGGAGGCTCAGCCCTCCCTTCGCCTTGGCGTCGAGGGGCCGTTCCCAGCCCTGCCAAGTCAGGAACCCAGCGGCGAATGTCCACCTGTAAGAGAAAAGGTAGGTCCGGTGTGCTGGGTCCCTCAAACTGCGCTGCGCCACCGCTACCACCATGCCCCCTCACTCCCCGCCTACCCGCCATCCCCCTACCGCCAAACTGCCCCATCTCACCCCCACTCTCCTCCTCGTCACTCCGCACCAACCCCACTGCACCCGCCCCCCCATCCTCTGACGAAGCCTCCCCCACTTCCTCCCTGCTAAACTGGGGGCATCCCCCCTCCAGGACGGGCCCGCCACTTCCTCGCCGCGGAGCCCCTCCCCCGCCACCTCAGTCGGGGACCGCACCCCCCCCCCGAGTCAGACCCCCATCCCTTCCCTCCCGCTATCACTATGTTCCAACAATAAAGGGAACATTTTGCCCCCCAACTGGCTCCCTCCCCGACCCCCAGCCCTCTCCCCCTCCCAGCTCCCCCTGATCGCTCCCATCATCCCCATGGAGGTCCTCCACCCCCCATCCCCCCGCTTCTGTCTATGGCCAGTTCCTGCGTCCCCCGGCCTGCCCCCCTTGCTCCCCGCCTCCCCCGGGCCCCTGTCTGTACCTTGGCCTTCTTGGGGGGATGGACTCTCTTTCCGACTCCCCAGCCCCCTTTCCTTATCCCCCCCTTTTCCCCCCTCCTTCCTTGCCACTTGCCCGTCCCCCCTGCCCCCCGGGGCAACCCTGCCATCTGTTCTGCCGCCCCCGTGCTACCGGGGCGGCCCAACTTCTTCAGGAGCTGCTGCGGGGAAATACTCCTCCCCCGCCGCACTCTGTCCGCCCATGCTCGGGCCCTCAGACACTTTCTCCAAGGCCCGAGCCGCTCGCTTGTCTCCTCTGCGGCCCGCCCAGCCCCTCCTCTCTACCGCATGCGCGGTATCGGGGCGGGCCGCAAGCATACCTGCGGGAGGCGGAGAGCTGCTGGCAGCGCTTCCCCGCCGCTCCCGCTCCGCATTCTGCACCTTAGAACAGGCACCTGCGGGAGGCGGGGAGCCACCAGCAGCGCTCCCCGGCCTCTCCTTTGCCGCAACTTTCTCCCGGCAACAGGCCCCACCCACCGCAATCTACAGGTAAGAATATAGCGGGGAGCCACCGGCAGTGCTCCCCCATCGCCGCCCTTATCCCCGCCAGCCCCACAACCCGGCGCACCACGCAGGGCCGCTCCCCCGGCCTCATCACGGCCCTGCTGTCTTACCTGCCTACAGGCCGACTTCCGCGGCGGCGAGCTCGCCATGACGGCCGCCGCCCCTCCAGCGGACGCCCGCCTCACAGGGCGCGCTCCTCCCTGGGGGCCAACCAATAAGTTGATCCGTCCTGCCTCACTGAGCAGGCGGATGGCTTCAAGAACCCTAAAGTCTTCGCCAGACATCACCAAAGCCAGAACAACAGCCACAAACAGCCACTAACCACCACAGGCCTCAGGAAAAACCTACACCTCACTACTGCGCTCCCAGCCACCAGGTCACCTGAACCTAAAATGGTGGCTGGGCAAGCGCAAGCCCCCTTAACTAACCCTTGGGCTGGTGTTTGAATTTGGGCTGCCTTTGGGCTATATCCCAGGCAGCCCAAAGCAGCAAAATGGCTGCCTTTGCTTGCCCCCCTCCCAAATCTGTCGGGGGCAGACCTTGTGGGGCTCAGCAGCCCCCAAACCCCCCTTGTCCATGAATGCTTGTACCATATGCTTACACTCATCAGGACCTCTGTGTCCTGCTCAGCCTGTCTTCTGACCTTAGGGGCAGCCATGTATGGAGGGACTCAGACCCCACATACTGATTTTAATTCCATTGCCCTTTTATGACAACATCTTAGATAATTCTCTTGAAAATATGTTATCTCTGTTATTGTATTTGAAGTTCTTTCAATAAAGCGTTTCCGAACTAAAAAAAGTAATCTATAATGTTTTTTTGTGTTTGTTTATATTGTGAATAAACTCCAGCAATCCAGCTTCCCGGAGTACATGATTGGTACATTCCTGATGCTGTTGCCCACATTCTCTGTCTCTTTCACTTTATGTACCAAATAAACCGAGTGCATGATAGAATTCAGAGGCTCAACAGTTGACAATTTAGAGTGAAGTTGTCCCCAAATTACACATACATGCAAGCACATGTGTGTACACGCGTGCTGCCACAAAATACACACGGGTGGGGTGGTGGGGAGAGGGGTGAGAGAGATGAGGATTTTCAGAGACAGAGAGAGAGAGAGATAGAGAGAGAGAGATAGCTGAGGATTGAGAGAGAGAGATAGGGAGAGAGAGAGATAGGGAAAGAGAGATAGCTGAGTATTGAGAGAGAGAGAGAGAGAGAGAGAGAGAGAGAGAGAGAGAGAGGGAGAGAGAGAGAATGGGAAAGAGAGATAGCTGAGGATTGACAGAGAGATAGGGAGAGAGAGAGAGAGAGAGAGAGAGAGAGAGAGACAGACAGACAGACAGACAGGCAGACAGACAGACAGAGCGAGAGTTGAGTATTTTCATAATTTGGCTCTCAGGGCATCTTCTTCAAAACAAACGTGGAAGGCAATCTTTCTTCGTGAAATCCTTCCTGGCGCGGTAGCAACAATAAACTGCATCCCTTCTAGAAACAAACATTTCTCGTCCGTCTGCGAGAGCCTCTGATTTATCTGGGAAGAGCGGATGGGAGGTGAATAGGGTATGTTATCAGAGGATGTAAGAGCCGCGGTGAAGGTCTGGGACGAAGCAATAATTCGAAAGAGGAATACATTTACTGGACGGGGGCCAGGGACGAAACCTCGCTGCAGAGCCCAGCACCACAGCCTCTGTGCGGGGCTACAGTCTCAGACGGCAGGAGAAAGAGCTTCTGGAAAATAACTACTAACATTTTAAGTGGAATAGATAGATGAATGAAGGCCTTCACTAAAAATGTACAAAGCTAAATGTTCTCACAAACGTCCGACACTTCTGGCATTTTTAGGCAGTCCATTTAATTGATTTGTTTTTGCATTACGGTGCTATAGTCACATTTCATGGCATGAGGTGACATAGCATTATATGTTAAGTTGCATTGTGCTTTGCTATATTATTTTATATTAAGACATCGTGAATATGTACTGCTACCGGCAGTCTTATGTTCTGTTGTAGTAAATATCTCATTATAATGGATCTTAATGAGCCTCGTTATGCTATGTTGGGTCTGCTGTTTCATGTCTTAAACAATCGCTAAATTATGAGGCACACTGCCATTTAATGTTGTATCAATACACCATTGTAGACCTGTCTCACACATCCTTTAATAAAATTCAGCGTGGGTCCACTTCACTCCCGTTTGTCCTACATTTATCACAATTCGTTGTAAAACCTTTGAAAGCATTAACCTTCTTTCAATGTTTAGAAACATTGCTCTAAATTTGCACTTTTCTAAACATTGCACCGGACTCCATTCTAGGTACACTAAGCACAAAGGAAGCTCAGATCTATGAGGATCATCTTACAACAAGTGTCTCTTGGCTTATGTTGCTAATGTTTCGCCTCTCCTTTTATTGACAGTTTGATGGGAGGGACTTTTCAGTGTAACTCTGCACAGGTAGGTATTTTGATACCAGAATAGCATCTTTGAAATGTTGTCTGACATAAATAATGTGTCTGCAATATCATATACAAAAATATCACCCTATTGGAGCTGATAATAGAAAAATCTACAGTCAATAGCAATGAGACAATATTTTTGTAAATACTATTTACAACATGATCTTTATGTCAGACGATGCTTGTGGCAACAATTGTGCAGATTGTTCGCATTACAACAATTACTATTTGCCAGCTCAATCGTGCTGTTTTCATTGGACTACGAAGGTTGAGATGGTGAGTCTCTGGGATATTAAATTGTGGCCCACTGGCTGGAGAAAGATTTCTGCACCATTAGCATTAATTAACCCACTGGGCTTTATTCCTGGTATATTATCTGAATTAAGATAATATTACAACTGCATGCTTCATTTTCTGTAAATTAACTGGTATTGCTGATTCTCAAGCACCTTCTTTCTATTAGTGAGTAATGGGATATTTTAGGCTATTTGACAAGGAGACCCAACATCCATAAATCACTTGGTCATACACAACTCCCCCCAACATTCTACAACCAAATCACAAAGAGAGTTAACATGTGCCAGGGCAATGAGGCCTTGATAGACAAACCAACATACTAAGGGCTTGTTGAACAAAAAATGAACTTCACAATATCTAAATACCGAATAATAATGATTCTTTATTAAGGAATCACGAAATGTTCTGTGATATGATCCTAGTGTCTCAAATAACAATTTATTAGGATTTGCTATTTAATAATACAGATTTCCAATTTAGGAATTGGTATAACTTGCAAATTGTTAATTTCTCTGTGTCTCTGATCTATGATATCAGTGAATCTAGAAAAGAGGCCAGAGTGGTTCAGAAGACCACTTGAGAGCAGCAATGTGAGAGGAATCCATTGACATCCACCCCCATTCTGCCTCATGGCTAGGTAGAATGTCCAGGGTGAGGGAAGTAGGAAGCATGAAGGGAACGTTAGTGATCAGGGGCTTGAACTTAGGACAGAGGACTGTGTTGCTGAAAATAATAAATGTTTTGGAAAGTCATAACTAATTTTGTCTGAGGCTACCAAAAGACAAATCTGGGAATGTTTACAGCAGAGAATAAATGAAGTTAGTGTGACAAACAAGAGTGTTGAAGAAATTTGCAATAAATGGTATGATGTTCATCTGCGCGCAAAGGAAAGAGTTGCAGTAAGAAAGTTAGAGGCAGCAGGTACTGGAGGAGGAGTAACTACTGAATCACCACCAACACCCCTGGAGCAACTTATTGAACCAACTCTTCAGACAGTGATTGGTGCCAGTACCATTAACACATCTGAAAGTACAGCAAATGTCCAAGGTAAGCTCTAATTCGTATGTGCTACATGCATGTTAAAAAAGTATTTCAACAATATATGCATAACACATCATAAGCACATGCAAATCAACAACTCATTCATAAAAAATGTAGGAATTTAAATTAGTTTTCGGGTTCAGTATAAATTTATTGTAAACCATTGTAATGTATTGTGGTCAACGTAGTCCCTTTTAGTAAAGTGAGTGTATACTCTTACGCCAAGCTATGTTAAAAATGTATATATTTGTAGGGGTGGGCGGAATATGCGAAATTGACTTTGGCAAACTATCGCAAAATAGCGCAAAATCTCCGCGAGCATGCAGAACTTTCGTGAAGATGCAGAGATTGCTTTTCCCGCCCGTTTCCGATGTGTTTTTGCGTGCTCGGGGGAAATGTACCTCTAACTTGCCCATGTATTCGCTAATGCTCGCGATGTTTATTTCCTCTTCCGGGTCGAATGACGTGTTCACGATCTCAAACTCGCGTGGGATAGCGCTATCGGTTACCAACAATCCAACATCTCGTGGCGCACGCGAACGGATAGGAAAACTCGTCGGCAAACGCAGGGATCCGGTAATTCGCTACCGCGCGCGCAAGAACGCATTTTAAAAGCGGGAACAAGAAAAAACTTCAGTTTCACAGCAGGTTGCGGAAGTTTTGACATTTTTGCGCTCTCCGCGGAACGTGAAAATGTCAAAATATCGCAAATTCCGCGAGCGTAACGAAATTTACCGCCCAGGCCTTAATATTTGCCATATAATAAAACTTTAGAGTTTTTATATAACTTAAGAAAACTGTTGTTTGCTTTAATCAATACTCTTGATTAATATTGAGCATATAAGCATTTAACAACAGGTGTCCTTGAGAAGTCATAGCAAAGATATATTAATCAATATAAACGAGTAAAGTGAATGTCTTTACACATTGCAATGACATGACACCTCCCCTCTCTCATTACAGATTCCACTATTGCTGATGCAACACAGGACACAGACAAAAACAAATGTTGCCCCCTCAAGAAGAGGATGACCACAGCCTTGCAATGGTAGCCAGTCAAGGAAAGTTAATCCAGGAGAAGTTCAAGGTGAAGAAGAACATCTGAGTGAGGGCACATCACAATCCCCGGGCACTCACCACATACAGAAGAAGTTACCAGCAGTTACTTTTAGAAACGAGCACAGCACGGCAAGATGGCTGCTGCAGCGTTGTGCTGAGAGGTCGCACACAATTCCTCTCCCGCACAATACGCTATGATGGATGAATAGGACGCTGTGCTGCTCAGAGTTTACCCTTGATGGAGCTGGAGCGCTGGTGGCTTAGAGGAATCTCTGAATACAAATATTTTGAAAAGCAAGTACATAGGATAGGACTGGCCTAGGTATGGGTCAAGGGCAGGGCTGCGAGGTTACTCAACAGGCGGACCATGGCACCGAAGGTTCCCTCCCGGGCCGCAAATCAGGAGAAGGGGAGCGAGAAAGGCAAAAAAGCACCAGATCCCCCAGCAGTGAAAACAGGAGCGGCTGCTAATTCAAAAGTGGATACCCCCGCTGGGAAGAGCACTGGGGCGATAAGGAAAACTGTATGACGAAATTGCGGACCGAGTAACAGAGGTGGAGGAGCGTACTGGAAGGCTGGAGGACGATGTCGGGAGCTCGCAAACATTTAAATCAGAGCAGGAGAAGCTGGCGGAGGATATGCGTTGGAGAATGGAGAATTTTGAAAACAGACAGAGGAGGAATAATGTCAGGCTGCTGGGTGTGGCAGAAGGGTCAGAAGGGCAGGACGCCAGGAAGTTCGTGATTAATCTGTTGAAGGGGGCCTTCCCATAGTCTCAGTGGCAGTGGGAAAGGGAGATACAGAGAGCACATAGGTTCCCCTTCATATTGAAGAAAGCCCGTGGCACAAGGGGTACAGGGAGTGATGGCCAGGGGAGTCACCCAAGGGCGATATTAGTGAATGTAGGGAACTTTCTGCTTAGAGAAGAGATCATCAGCAAAGCAAGGCCAGATAATAGGAGGTCATTTGAAGGCATTACCTTCTTCGCCAGGCCTGACTTCTGTCATGTCACCATAGAGAGGAGATGGAAGTTAAGGCAGATGATTGTTCCTTTCCAGGCCCTGGGCATGGAGGCATATCTTCTATTCCCTGCAAGGCTCAAGGTGGTCGTGAGGGGGAAACCCTGGATGTTTTCTTCCAAAATCAAAGCTCAGTTATTCTTGGAAGAAATGAAGAAGGAGAAGGATGGCTAACTGAGAGTGGCATGGGTGCTTACATAAAACGCTATCTGTAGAATCCAGGCATAAGGTTAAAGGGTAATGGGCAGCACAACACATATAAAGTAGAAGCGGGAGAGGGATGGGACTAGCGCAACCTAATGCGGACACACATAGGTCTTCTGACCTATTTGCCTGTAAGAGGGAGGGGGAGGGGGGTAGTGAGGGGGTAGAGCTGGGGAAGGGGGGGAAGGGCTCAGGGGAGGGGGAAGGGGAAAACAGCACTAATGTTTTCTTTGTCACTATATGTTTTAACACATTGTTATTCATTTAGAACATACGGTATGGTTATAAACTGGTTGATGACTTTAAAAACTATTTGTCTAATTGGCCACACTCTCCAACGATACTGCTATGGCGTGCAGGATAGCATCAATTAATGTGTGGTCTCAATGATATAAATAAGAGGATGAAAGTAGCGGCATATCTAAAAACCCTGCGCTTAGATTTAATATGTCTTCAAGAGACCCATATAGAAGGGAGTAAGATGTATCTCCTGGAGCAACTAGGGTTCACTGTTTTAGCAAGTACTAAACAGGGGACCAGAACTAGAGGGGTGGCAGTTTTGGGAAAGCGCAGGGATGTGATTATAGAGAGGAAGAAGGAAGATAAATGGGGCAGGTGGGTGATTTTGGAAATACATTTTAGGGGTCAGAAATTAACTCTCGCTACAATCTATGGATCCACAGAAGATGACCCAGAAGTGTTACAATTCCTCGATATTGAGTTAGCTCAGTGGCCTGAGCCCATAGTGTGTTGTGGGGATTTTAATTTACATGACCCAGAGAGTTCATTTACACAGCCAGGTGGGATATATCAAGGAAGGAAGAAGAAGGTGTACAAGGCATTAGCTGCTATGGTCTCTCATAATACCTTTGTTGATCCATGGGTAAAGATACACCCTCATCTGGATGGGAGTACTTTTTTCTCCGCCCCACACAAAGTAATGGTCAGACTTGATTATTTTTTAACATCTAGCTCCTTGCTTCCTGGTCCACATATGGAGGAACTCCCTCAGGTTATTTCGGACCATAGCCCGCTGATTCTTACGTTTAAAATCACTCAAGCACAAAGAACACCCTCGCAATGGTCTTTCAAGAGAGGTTTGTTAAAAGATTCTGCATATAGGGAGCATATGACATCATGGATCCAATATTTCTGGGATAACAATAGAGGGACAGCATCTCCAGGGGTGGTCTGGGACACCTTTAAGGCCGGAGTAAGGGGAGAAACAATGAGTTTTGTCTTAGCAAGGCAGAAGAGGGAAAGGGATAAGAGAGCAGATAGCACAAACTTTATTAAGAGAGGAAGATAATTTGAGTAGGGCAATTGTACGAAATCTACCCCTAGAAGAATATTTATTTAAAATTATAGCATTGAAAGCCGAAGCCGTTGAAGGTCTGGCTAGGAAGGCAGCAGATAATTATTTAACGAAAAAGGAAAGAACATATGAATTTAGCGAGAGAGTAGGGCAAGTACTGGCAATTAGAACTAGGCAGAGAACAGCTGCAGCTGTAATAAAAGAAATAAGGGATGGACAGGGGAATTTGGTTGCGGATCCTAATTTAATAAGGGAAGTCTTTAGGAGGTTTTATTCAGACTTATACAACCCGGAGGATATAGGGAGCCTGGTAGACATTGAAAACTACCTTAGGAATATTTCACCGCCGACACTGCCTGAAGAAGATAGGGAGATATTGGAGGGACCTTTTCAGCTGGAAGAACTAAAGGGTGCCCTTGGAAGCTTACCAGCAGGGAAAGCAGCAGGGCCGGATCAAATCCCGCTGGAATTCTACCAAGTATTTAGGGATGTGCTTCTGGCAGATATGTTCTTCATAATGCTGCAAGCGCAATCAGGGGAATCCACTCCGGACTCCTGGGGCGGGGCCGACATTATCATAATTTTAAAAAAAGGGAAACCACCAGAAGCACCAGGATCCTATAGACCAATTACACTGATGAACTCAGATATCAAAATTTACTCTAAAATCCTGGCAAAAAGATTGTCAGGGATTACTAAGCAACTGGTAACCCCCACCCGGTAAAGGGACAACACAACAAGTTAGGACTGTAGTCACCATCTTCGACTCTGCAGGTGTCCTAGGGGACCCTTTTGCAGCACTTTTCCTAGACGCTGAGAAAGCGTTTGACAGGGTCTCCTGGGGCTATCTCTGGTACGTTATGAGGTGGTGTGGGATAGGGGAGATGTTTATAAAAGCTATACAGGCCCTTTATAGCACCCCAACTGCCAGAATTAGAGTTAATGGAGGGCTGTCAGCTGCAGTAAAAATCGCTAGGGGGACTAGGCAGGGGTGTCCCTCCTCGCCCCTTGTTTTTGCGCTATATCTTGAACCGCTAGTGCGGCGATTTGAAACTAATCCCGAGATACCACCAATGAGGGTAAATAACTGTATCATGAAGACTCTAGCTTACGCAGATGACGTAGCGATACTAACCTCGAACCCTACTTTAGCTATAAAAGAGGTAGAAGCAGAGGCCCTGGTGTTTGGACAGATATCCGGCTATAGTTTGAATAGATCCAAAACGCAGATCTTAAAGAACATATACGCTAGGTGTGATGACAACAGGGTGGTTAGTTCTGCAGTTTATTTAGGGGTCTCACTATCGGCGGATTTGGACGTGGTGGTTGAGAGTAATCTGACTCCATTAATCTCTAAGGTAAAGAGTGATTTGGAGAGGATGAACAATCTCCATCTCTCCCTGATGGGCTGCACTAATGTGATAAAAATGTTGATTCTGCCCACATTTCTCTCTTTTTTTAGATCTATCCCCTTGGTTTTTGAAGTTAAATGGTTTAATTTGTTGGAGAATGTACTGAAAAGGTTTATTTGGGCACACGGGAAGACCCGGCGGGCTTACCGATATATGTCTCTTCCGAGAGAGAGAGTGGGCTGGGGGGCCCCTGATTTTAGGTTGTATCAAATGGCTGCAGCATTACAGTATATGCAGGGATTAATTGGGGGTAGGGGACTGGAGCAAAGAGTTACGACCATGTCCACGGAAGTCTATTCTGCAGTATTGGGGCGGAGGCAGAAAATTGTTTCTTAAATAGAGTAGAGTTTAGGTACTACAAAAGGACAAGATTCAAGACTGTAGTGGCAGCAGTTAAGATATGGAATGCTCTTTTAAAAAAGGCGGATTTAGGAAGATACAATAGGTATGTCCGGCTATATAAGAATAAATCCTTCCCTGCTGAAGTCTTTGCTGATTCAACAATGGCTGGTTGGGCACAAAAAGGGATAATACAGATTGGGGATCTAATGGATGATGAGGGGATTGTTCAGTTTGCAGATCTTACTCTTAAGTATGGTATCGAAACAAGGGATTTCTTTAAATTCTTGCAGGTAAGGAGCTTTCTCAGTAACAAGCGGGGTGGGACCGCGGGTTTTGGCCGTAATGAAATACTGGAGAAGATAAATTTAGGAGGGGATTGTATGATCAGATCCTTCTATGCAAGTCTTGCAAAAGGGAAGATCGATGATATGAATAAAGTTAGTAACAAGTGGGCTGCAAAGTTGGGGGGGGTCCTGGAAGCTTCCAGGAATCTCTGGACTTGGGTCGTACCATCTTATGCTCGGGTCCCCTGCAATCTCAGCATTATAAGACTCTGTTCTCATTGTACCACACTCCAGCCAGAATAGCTAAGTGGGGAGATTCCACCGGTACCACCTGCCCCCGATGCAATACAGCAGATGCAGATATCGTTCATATGTTTGCTACCTGCCCCCAGCTACACACTTTGATTAAAAATGTACAAGACTTTCTTGGTAGCACTTTAAGATTACGAGCACAGCTGACACCTATGTTAATCTTGTTGGGGAGGGATACGGGGGGAGATCTTGTTTATAAGGAATTTATGTTTATTGCCATCGCAGTATTGAGGCTGACAATAGCAAGAGCGTGGTTGGATAAGACCCCCCGGTTATGCAAACTTGGCTGTCAAATTTACTAGCCATGTGTAATCTTGAGAAGGCAATTTATGCACGTAAGGGAAAAAGGGGAAGAAGGTTAGGTTTAAAAATATGGGAGCCAATAGCGAAATGAAAGGAGATTATGGCACTGTAGGGCAATCTATGTTTATGTGAAATGTAATAGGAAGTATAGGTACTAGTAACCATAAGTTTAGGTATATGCTGCGAAAATGTACTTCATATTTTTTATTTACTACTTTGCTCTTTTGTTTAATTTTGTTGAAGCAATGTAAAGTGTGAGTAGTGTCATCAAACCAGATACAGTAAATTATAAATCTAAAGTTATTTGGTAAATGTATAATATATGTAATACAATGTGTGTACTGGGGGAAAAAACTAAAAATATATATAAAAAAAATAGAAACGAGCACAGCACTCTGAAACCTAAAGCCATGCAGCTCATCACACAATTCCACCTGGCAACTATCCACCTGCTGCCACAAGAATGGAGTTGACAGTCCACTTGTTCCAAGGTGAGGTAGCACCTTGCCATGCCAGTCATTCATCTGTGAGTAAATGTAAATGTAAATGTATGTAAATGTATAGGCATTTATATAGCGCACTACTTACCCATAGGGTCCCAAGGCGCTTCGACCGATACAAAACCCTTCCTGGCTTCCCTGCGAGATGGTCCCTTAATGGGTATCTCCAGGGTGAGACCAGGCATCCCCGGCGGTCTGGTGGGGCCGTTAGTGAAGATGAGGCAAGCTAATGCCCAGAGTTGCCGAGTGTGATCGCTGATCAGAGTGGGCACCGAGGCGAGAGAATTATCGAGTCTGCTGACCCTGGTCCAGAAACCTGCCGCGCCGGGAATCGAACTCTGGTCCCGGGCCGTCCTCTGCTCTCGGGTCTGCCGCCTCTAACCAGTGAGCCACACTACACTGAGCTGTCCTTTGCCACCTCCTACCCATGGTCAGGCTGGGAGTGAGGACCCTTGTCACAATCTGCCCACTATCAGGTACCCCTTAAGTTCCACTGTGCCCTGTCCTCTCTTTAGAGCCATCTCTCTGGATTCCAGGGTTTAGGTAGACATGCGCCTCAGACAGAGACAGGCTTATCATTTAGCAAAAACTCTCAGAATATTCGTTGCCATCTCTGTCATCACAGGGTACCATTTTCATCCTTTCATTATCATTCTGGCAGCCAAAATGCTTTGGAATATGAAATGAATCTCTTGTTTGCACTTCAGACTCATACATAAAGTACAAATGCTGCCCTGTTTCCACCTACAGTGGAGGTGTGCCTAGTTCTACAGTCCTAAATGCGTAATGCATATATTACGTGTGTGAGGTTAGGAAAATTTCAGAATTTCAATATTTTTTTGGTACTCGTTTTTTTCAAATGAACAAATTAAGCATTAACAGCGGCTCTTCCTCCATTCAGCCTGGATAACACTTGCCCGAGCGCAGCAGCTCCTAACACTTTCTGCCTCACTTAGGCCAGGTGTATGGCAGGCGCTCCGAAAAGCGCGGGCATTGCATTTCTGAGCTCCATCGGGGGTGACGTGACACCACTTATTCAAAGCCCTTTTGGATAGATATATGCATAAATCACACATGTGAAGCAAACACTGCATTTGTCACCCCTAGTGGGACGGATATGGCCAGACGTGAGTCCTGTGCTATCCTTGCCACTGGATTCAAGCTATCCTGAAACCGATCCTAGGAAGCTTGTTTCCAGTCCAGGGAGGACCTGGCCTGGCAGTTCGGGCTGGACTGTTCCTATTGGGTTCAGGGTCAAGACTGATTTGCATATGGCTGGGTCCAAACTGGAATGCCATAGTGAACAAAATAAATATGGATTTAGGCCCAGATCTCTGTACTGGGTTGAATGTATGGCATTGTTCTGTATTCTGTCCATCATTTGTTCTTCTTGCATTTGTCACCCCGAGTGGGACGGGTATGCTCTGGCGTGCTGTCCATGCCACTGGAGTCAAGCTATTCTGGCTGATGAGGGCTGAAAGCCCAAAACCGGTCCCAGGATGCTTGTTTCCAGTCCATGGAGGACCTGGCCTGGCAGTGCGGGCTGAGGACCTGGACTGGCAGTTCGGGCTGGACTGTTCACATTGGGCGCAGGGTCAAGACCGATTTGCGTTTGGCTGGGTCCAAACTGGAATGGTATGGTGAGCAAAAAAACGACGGATTTAGGACCAGATCTCTGTATTGGTGTGAAACTATGACATTGTTCTGCATTCTGTCCATCAATTGTTCTTTTTTGCATAAATCACATGCTCATGGCAGATACCTACCTCAAGTTTATGGACTTGTGGCATTACACGTTCACCTGCAACTGATCACTAAATCCGGACATCGTTTGTCCTGTGCTGGACGAAGCACAGTAGAGTTTTACAGCTGAGTAATCGAGATCAGCAGCCGATCATTGCCTGAAAGCAGCCACTGGAAGCCCCCGGGCCGCCGGGACATCTCTCGCTTCCCTGCGCCTGCTGTCCAGACTCCAGACCCATGCGGGCTGCACTTTTCCTGCCTGCCCTCGGCACGAAGTTCTGATTTGTAGGTTCACACTTGTTAACTCATTATCACAGCACTCCTGTTTCTGCCCCGTAAGGCCATGGTTTTATTTACTGCGGTTGTGGAAGCCTTTTCCAGTGTGTATGTGTGAGGAGGGGGAGCGGGGGGGGGGGGGGGGGGGGGAGTTAGGGAAGGCCTGCCCTGGGCAGTTCCAACACAGACTGCTTCGGAGACGCTTTTTTAGCACGGAAAACGTGACCGGTGGCCTCATCCCAAGTGCTATCTGCGGGTCAGCGGCAAGAGGGACGGGTGTTGGCTCCGCGGCCTCAAGTGTGGCCACCCACGCAGCCAAGGTAGCTAGGTAGCTAGAAAGTCAATGCCCTCCCTACAGGAATCTGCGAGTCACCTGTTGGTCATAAGCTTTCATTCCCTCGTTTGGAGATGGATACAATAGGTGTCATTGACTTGGGTTAAAATAACATCTGTCAATCTAGTGCTTGAGTGACGAGGGGGATTCTAACGCCATAGAAAAGCGCATGATAATTATTATACATTTTCACTTATCCGTGATGCAAGTTATGCATTATATCAATTGCAGACAAACACCATGGGAACTAAAATAACTTTCCTCTGTGTAAACTTGGAAATTCTTTCCCGAAAAAACCCCACAAGCTTTGAGTAGAAAAAAAAACACAACACAAAATCAAGCAACATAAATTGGAGGCAGAAGGGCAGCTGTAGACTGAACAGGAAGTGGTAGCCCAAGGCCAAATGAAACAGCTGGAGACATTGTTCAGCTGCAGAAACAGTCTTTGAGCAAAGTCCGCCCAGCTCTAACCCCGGCGCAGATGTCAATAATTACAGCACATGAAAAGACGGGCCGAGGATTAGGCAAGTGACGAAAATGGAATGGTATCGATGGATTTCCCACTTGCCGGGGCAAGCTGGCTGCCTTCACTCCCCCGTGCACCCACCACCAGGATTACTAGACGGCTGCATGCCCCCGGGGGTGCCACGTTTTCAGCCCCGGGCTTTCCTTTTCCAAGCCTTTGCAGTCTGGGAAGTAAGGTCAACTGCTTCATTTAAAGGACCGCAGACAGCAGCTTCCAGAATGTTTGTTAAATGAAGTTCAGACTAATCTTCCCCGTGTCTGGGTGTCATCTGGGAAACCCAGCTACTGGCGTGCCCCTGCTCCCTACCCTGATACTGGTTCCCACTATGAAGAATCCTGGCATAAGAAACTACGCAGCACAGCTCTTTTCTAATATATGCTGATGACGTTTGTGGATATGGCTCTGATGATGTTTGTGGATATGGCTTTGATGATGTTTGTGGATAAGGCTCTGATAAATATGGCTCTGATGATGTTTGTGGATAAGGCTCTGATGATGTTTGTGGATATGGCTCTGATGATGTTTGTGGATATGGCTTTGATGATGTTTGCGGATAGGGCTCTGATGATGTTTGTGGATAAAGCTCTGATGATGTTTGTGGATAAGGCTCTGATGATGTTTGTGGATATGGCTCTGATTACGTTTGTGAATAAGGCTCTGATGATGTAAGGTTCTGACGATGCTTGTGGATAAGGCTCTAATGATGTTCATGTTTACGGCTCTGATGATGTTTGTGGATAAGGCTTAACCGTAAACTAATTAAATGCCTCTATCGTCCCAATGCCTTCACTTGTATTTGAGCGATACCAAAGGGGATGATGGACGGGCCAGGAAAGACATGGCTTGGCAGTTTGGGCTGGACCGTTCCCATGAGGCACAGGGTCAAACTGATTTGCATATGGCCATGTCTGAACTGGGGTGGAGGAGTGAGCTACAAAATGATGATGGATTAAACCCAGATCAGTTGACTGTGGGTGAGTGTTTGATTTGCTCAAGCGCTCCGTCCATCATCCCCTTTGGTATTGCTTCATTTATAATTGATCACTCCATTCTCCATAGTCACTATTGAAACACACTTGTCATAGGTTATGGCTATGTGCTCATTTCTTTTAGTGTGCTGAAAAAGGTGGTGGTCTCTAAAGGAGGTATGTCCAAAAAATCATAAATACGAGAAATATGGTGACAGGCAGGCCTTTCTCACACAACACGCAGCATTCCAAGAGAAGCTGCCTCCTAAGCAGAGTATCACCTGGAAGGCCTCAGCAGGGACAGGTACTTCGCTGTGAGCCGGCCCAGAGGCTTCAGCAGAGCCCATCCTGGTGCTCTGTGAGTCTGGTTGGGTCAGCCGCTTTGGGGTGTCCCTGGGCAAAGGCAGCTGGCAGACCTCTTCTCCGGGCCCAACAAGAGGCTTCCAAGTGCTGTCATGGGATGTGACGGAAGTTAACTCTTCTTAGCTGGACAGCCTTGGGACACTTCTGGGCAGTGCAGGGTCATCTTTTTATACAAGGCACCCAGTGGCACCTTAGGTTTTGTAGTCTCTACTTCTGATGGGCAGGTTGGGACCACACTGGACAAATTGGCAGTGCCACAGACACACCATCCATGTCCTCGGCACACATATAGTGGATGCCACAACCAGGCATTTATCCTGGCCTCGGTTAAGCCTACCAGTGGCGTACATGGCTTCTCGTACCTTGGCAGCAATGCTGGGGATATTGCAAATAGACTGCTCAATACACTTCAGTTGTGATGAGGTTCCCTCAATAAAGCTGCACATGCAGATCACTCATCACTCATGTTTGATGGCGAGTCACTGTTGGATACACCCCTATGCCAGAGTCAGTTACAGCCAGCTCCTCCTGCAGGTGCTTGCTTCTCTCTAACAAAGGCAGGACCCCTTGGTTCCCAGGATAATTTCAGCCATATTACACCCTGCTCTACCTCTTGTTCCCTTTATGGCCTGTATGGGAGGGGGCCCGCAGGACCATGGACCACTGGTGACAATAGTGACCACACCTGGCCTGTCCCACCTCGTCCACCTGCCTGACAACACCAACACCTTGGATTAATCCCATTGACAGCCAAATAAAATAGTTTTTTGTCCAAGACATGACTCCCCAAATTACCTCCTTGGCCTTCACTTCTAATAGCTGTCTGGTTTGCGAGGTCTAAACTCTGGATGCTGAGACAGGTCCCTGTCCGACTCTGTCTTTCGGCCACCACAAAGGTTATTATTAAGAAAAGAGTCAGACTGGAGAATTTAACACAATGTGACTGGTGTTGCTTTGAGACTTTTTTCCAGCTAATGCGTGGCCGCAGTCCTGCAGGTTCTGGTGGTTATAGCACAGGGAATTATATTCCTCCATACATCACATCTAAAGGTAAAAACGTTTTTCTATGGCTGATTTCAACAGTCCATCCTCTGTGCTGCATCTCTGGTATCAGCCAGCTTGTCAACAATCACCGGTTCGTCATTAACCTCTCCACCGCGTAATTTCACAGTGTTCTGGGCAGAGAAATCAGACTAGCCCCTTGTAAAAACAAAATCAAAATATGTTTAAATAAAGAAATCCCCATTCGGTATATCAGAAAATTACAAGACACTGAGCAGTGAAGCAAACGGATACAATTTAAAAAACGGTAACTGGTCAATCGAGCTCAACCACAAAATGATACTCATCTTTTACTTCGAATTTTGCTCTCATTGGCCAAAAAATATACCACTCCTGGTAAAGTCTAGTGTTTGCAAGAAATGTTGGGATTCCTAAATATTTTGAATGGTGCCAATTCAGTGTTTTGCATGTTGATGACATTTAAGATATGTTAGTCTACAGCAGAGCAAAGTGGATACCACTCTGGTACACAAGTGCTGGTAATCTTGTCTTTGGTACACTGTTTCATTTTCCAGTTGCCAGGGGGAATTGTGGGAATCAATGCCGTTTTTAGATCTATGCACCCCACTTTCAAGGGCACGCCACAGTATATGTCAAGAGAATGCTAAAGACAATGTGTGTTGCTGTAAAGCTGAATATGGGGGATGCCTTTTGATAAAGTTATATAAATAATTCAGAATGTCTGCCTGCTGATTTTCATTTATTTACATATTTTTCAGTGAGGTGCCCCAGTCTGCTCCTGGATAAATGTCATAACTGTCTGGCTGCAATTTGCAGCAGGAGGGGGCGGGGGAGGGGGGGGGAGAGGGAGAAGAATATGGAGGGTGAACTGCCTGATCAGAGGACAAGAGGCTAAAGAAGGAGAAGCAAGAGGGTGAACTTCGGTGTAGTGCTAGAGTAGGGAAGAGAAAGTCAGAAAGTCCATGAGAAGGCGGCTCAGGACCAACACAAATTGACCAGAAACACCAGGGCCAGCAAACCAGGAGGTTCAGGACCAGCAACGGCAAGAGGAAGGCCAGTAGGAGACGGTAGAGGGGGGTCAGGAGCACCACCAGGATTGGGACTACCATAAGAAGGTGATTAGGACATTAAGTAGCATTAGGACAAAGAGGATCATGAGGAGATACAGAAAGACCAGGAGGAGTAAAGCCACCATGAGAACCAGGACAGTGCAGTGTAAGACCAGACAACCTAGCACCCGGAGATGAAGAAGAGGGCCAAAGGAGAAAGACAAGAAGGATCAGGAAGAGAATGCCCGGGAGAAGTAGGAGAACCAGGACACCAAGGAGGACCAGAAACACTAGAACCAGGATGAGAGGACCATTAGAAGGGTAAGGACTAGAGCACCATGAGTACCAAGACCAGAAGGGCAACAAGACTAGGAGGACAACAAGAGGGAGGCCATGGCCACCAAGAGGATAAAGGCCAAGATAAACAGGAGGGTCCAGACAAAGACGATAAGGTCAGGGAGGACCGAGACATGACACCTCAGAAGGACCAAAAACCATGATCAGAGGACCAGGGCAAGGAACACTGGGACCAGCAGTGCTGAAAGGGGAAGGAGAAGGGCTGGATGGAAAACCAAATGGAGGAGGACAAAACCACAACAGACTTAGACAAATAGGAGGACCATAATAATAGCACTCGGAGGAGCAGGAGGACCAAGAGGACTTGGCGGAAGATGCACAAGACAAGGTAAGATAGCAGTGGGATGAAGAGGAGGACCACATCAGGACCATGACCACCCCTGCCACCCGGAGGACCAGTACCACAAGGAGAACCAGTAACACCACCAGATTCAGTATCACCAGGAGAAACCGTACTACAGGAGGATCAGAAGGCACAGGACTATGATGAACAGACAAACACAGATAAGGATTATCACGAGGAGGTGAAAGAGAAGGCGGGAAGGAGGATGCCTCAGAGGTGGACTTGAAGAGGAGAAAGGGCAGGAAGAGGGGAGGCACCAGGAGTTTCAGGACCACCAGAAGAACCAGAAAGACAAATCTCTCCCACGGTCAGACCCGCAGGACCAATAGAAGCAGAAGTGACTTTAGCTTGGATGTAATAGGACTGCCCCTCAGTTACACTGCTTATATTTCTTGTATTTATGATTTTTAGAACATACCTCAAAACCGATGCCAGGATACTTGTTTCCGGTCCAGGGTGTACCAGGCCTGGCAGTTTGGGCTGGACTGCTCCAATGGGGATAGGGTCATGACTGATTTGCATATGGCTGGGTCCAAACTGGGATGGCATGGTGTGCAAAAAAAAAAAAATGGATTTAGGCCCCGCTCTCAATACTGGGGGTGAATGTTTAACGTTGTTCATTATTCAGTCCATCAATTGTTCTTTTTCCCTTTGTTCTAAACAGTCCGATGGCTTACCTAGGCTCTAATTCTAGCATGGAAAATGGGCCTCTACTGAACTTTTTCATGGTAAGACAGTCATAATTGAGTAGCAATGACGACTTACACACCTGTCAGCAGTTTCTGCTGCACTATTGAATGGCCCTTTTTTAAATAAAAAAAACAAAGGCCACTTATATTTCCTGCTTTGTTGGCATATCTCTCTGAGGAAATTTTCTCTGGCTATTTGTAAACATAAAAATGAGTCCGCACTCAGTGCTCCCTATTCTGGGCAATCTCAATGACAATGTCCATGATTATCGCTCTCTTCCTCTTTCTCCTGGACCTTCACTGTGAGGCTTCAGGGCTCGAGGGGATCTGGGCTCTGTATCTGAATGCAACAATGCTGGCCTTCTCCAACCACAACTACCAAGACGCTATGGGGTAATGGCACTGTTACATGCAAGTAGTGCACTCCTAACCACTTTCACTGATAAAAGGCTCTAGTGAGCCGCCACCAAGCTGACGAGCTTTGGAACGCCTGCACGCTATGAGTGGGATTATACCTGAGAAAATTGGCAGCATGTCCAGCAACCTGTAAATATTCTCTACTGATGAGGGAGGAATCCCGAAACACTGATGTCTAGAGGTATGATTTTGAAAGACTGCATTAGCTGTAAAACATTATGAACTTTGTGTGAAAAACTGTACTACAACTACCAAGACTCTATGGGGTAATGGCGCTGTTACATGCAAGCAGTGTGGTCCTACCCACTTTCACTGGCATTCTCCCTGCCACCCCATGGAATCAGCTTTCACAAAAAAACTGCTCCTGAATAGTTAATGCTGACCTTGAGATGCTCTCGCCTGAAAGCGAAGGGTGTGGTGGTAGTGCAGAGAGTTAAAAAAGAAACAAGAATTCTTACCAGCCATTAATTGATTGAATCACTTAAAGACAGGGCCACTGGAATTATGAGTTTCTGCAGCAGCAGCAGTATTTTCCGCATAATTATGGGTTTACCACATTTGCAACATGATCCACTATCTGATGCCTATTCTGCAGATTTTAACTTAAAAGATTTGCTTGTAACTCAAACAGAACAAAAGTTACTTAAAACATGGCAAAGTGTTCTGGAGCAGTGGGAGGCCCTTTGCAAAGATCGACTGGTAATCTTGTAGATGCCTATTGCTGTATTTTGGGTACTAATAAGGTGAAATATGTTCGCTGACAGTAATACCAGGAGTTAAAAAGACAAAACAATGAAGTAATGCTAAACCACAAAATGTGCTGCATTGCACTGCATAATTTAAATTTTCTTGCTCCATAATTTAGTCAACCCAGCCGCAAAATGTAGTCTTCTCCTGACGCATAATTCCAGTAGCTCTGCTTAAAGCTTCATGGTGGCAAAGATTCCTTGTTTTTGAGATGTGATGTAGCAGTGTTATTAGCTTAGTTCTGGAGTAATGGAGACATTTATAAAAATGTTTGCATTAGATATAGTCCAATTACTTTTTTCCATTCTGTGTAGTATATTTTGTAAGACCTTGTTTTATCTCAAACATTGCATTAGCCACGGCCCTTGGAGGGAGTTTCGGTGGGGCGGAGAGGTGGGGCGGGGGAGGGGCAGGGTGGGGGGTGCTAAAAACTGGAGTATGGATAATTGAAGGTAAGTAAACAATTTAATAAATAAAACGAATTTCATAGCGCACCCTGCATCGCATTTTGTGATGCAGGGCGCGCTTCGAAGTTCGTTTCATTAATTAAATTGTTTACTTACCTTCAATTATCCATACTCCAGTTTTTAGCAACCCCCACCCTGCGCCTCCCCCGCCCCGCCTCTCCGCCCCACCGAAACTCCCTCCACGGGCCGTGGCAGCATTGCATCATGTTGCAGAAGCCTAGCTTAGACTGTGTGAAATACTATTTTAAAATAATGACTTACATATTCACAGGGCTTTCTGCCAGAGGCAAGTACATGGCCACTGGAATTATGCAGCAGTAGACCAAATTATGTTATGTGGCAGCATGAACTAAATTATGTGGCAAGAAAAGCCCAATTATGTGTCACTCAGCTTTAACACACACAGACATCTACAGTGATAGTATTTGCTAACAGAGGTTTCATAACCCAAAAGAGTACATTTGCCACCAGTAGTTTGACCTGATTTATTTTTCAATTAGGATTAAGCTGTTAGTGCATTATTTCATACGCAGTAGCCTGACAGTTAGACACAAAACACGTAGACTAATTTGTTCTTTTAATTTTTTTAGGCACCTCTTTGACCCTGCCACCACAATCACTGAACCGTGTCCCCACAACACTCCAATCACAATTCTCATTATTTTAAACCACTTCAAGGGCTCTGTGTGAATTTAGCCATCCTGGAAAGAAACAAGGCTACACTTCCAGGCCATCTTCATTTACATGTACTTGCAGAGCCATATGACACCACCCCCCCCCCCCCCCCCCCCCCCTGGAACCCATCCACAGCCGCCCGGGGGGGCGCGCCCAACAGTTTGAAGACCTCTGAACTAGAGAGAGCGGACCCTGTGTGAAGCACCTAGGACTCACACTTTGGAATCGGGTATTCCCATGTGATTTTAGCATGTAGTATTTCCGCTTTCTGTGTAATAAGATACTTACTTATATTTTATAAACAGAAGCACTGGGCTGGCCATTGTACTTATTGTGCTGGTTGGGGGTTGGTGTTGAGTGCGAGTAAGAATCCCCCAGTGCTAACCTCAATGAGAAGTCTGTGACTGCTTTCCATCACTACCACTGAGAGTCAAGTGCTGAAGGGGTTGCAGTGGCGGCTCCTCTGCTAAGGCGGGTGAGCTTTGCCCCACTGCTCACGGAGCAGTGTAAACAAAAAAATAAATGATAATAACTTTAGTTATTATCATTTTAATTTTGGTATGGTCAGGCTAGGGTGGGCTTGGCTTCCCTGCGTCGGGGAGGAGGAGTGGTTGTGCACTCCTTAAAGTGAGCATGAATGTTTGACCAGCCCTCTCTGGCTAGCCAAACATACATGCGCACTTCGCATGTTCTCCATGCAGGCTGCATTACAGCCTGCATGGAGAACATGCTCAGGCCCCCATTCCCTGGCTGAGCACCGAACCACGACGCTCATACCAATCACAACACTGCATTGCCGCGTTGTGCAGCATTGTGTTTGGCTATAAGGAGTCTGGGTGCTTCCCGAACCCCTGAAGAGACTCACTCAACGTGGGAGAGACGCTGCGTTGGAGAGGTAAATTATTCTTTTTTTTTTAATTCAAACTCCCCCCTCCCCCCCCCCCCCCCCCCTCTCCCGTACCTTACCGGGCACCACTGAGGGGTTGTACTTGTCCCAGTTTGCAGAGCCAAAGTGGACTAGGGGACAGTGAAGGCAAAGTACCCGTCCCCCACAGGTGTGACCCTTTATCCCCTGTCCACCTCATGCATGCCCCCCCCCCCCTATGTTTTTATTGCATCTGAGCTACCTGATACACCTTTCTGTCACCCAGATCTAGCTGAGACGCTCCAAAGCCCAAATATAACTAAAATATATCAGCCAGGACAGGGTTGTGTGCAGCTCACAATATCAGCACATACATGCGTGGCAGCGCACGCGCTCGGTGCTGTTAATGAACTTCACCAAGCGTGCCAATGCGGGTAGAGGGGTAAGGTAAAATGTTGCCGCCTCCCTTGCAGACTTTGAAGAGGGGTCCCCGTGTGTCTCATATATCTCTCAAATATATATTGATCTTAGGGGTACTGGGGTCCCTCTGACGGATTTTGGGCCCCTTGGGGGTGCCCCCCCTCGCTCCCCCTTGCGCCGTGGGGCCCAGGGGCCTGTGTTTCGCCTGTGCTTCGCCTCAGAGTGTGCAGCAAACGCGCAGATGGCCCCTGCCGCAAACCCAGCCAAGACATTCCTAATGCTCGCTTATCCGAACCGAAAACAAACAGCCTTCGCTCACTTTTGATTGGATCAAGGTCCCGCGTTTGGCTAACTTCCCGAAAACCACTAATGTCAATTAGCCAGAAAGAGTCAACAAACGAATTTATAATTACCGCAGGGGAACGAAAGGGAGGGGGGCTTATGGTTCACATTAACGAGAGATGCGGCCTCTTATTGATATGATCACATTCCCAGATAGCATCTAATTACCGCTTTAACGAGGTATGCGTAAACAAAGCCGCAGTTTCAAGTGGGTCGGAAAATGAAGGCATATCAGCAACGACGGAGCAGCAGCTGAGCTCGTTCCCTGCAGATGACGTGTGAGCACGAGGCGGCGACTGGAGTGAGACTTTGCTTCATTATTACCTGTGTTTGTTGTTGTTAGTATTATGCTTACGGTTGTTGATATATTATTTATATTATTATGATTGCTGCTACTACTGCTGTTAATAATAAACACGCTGCTACTACTACCACTAAAAATATGAAATAAAATTATGAATAACCAATAATGATAACAATACAAGATATACTTCATTATTCTCAACTACTGATTCGGTCTCAGTCTGCCTTTACATAGAGTGCTGTGTGCCAAGTTTACTGCAGTTGATAATCTCACAGTCCCCAAGTGAGCTCTTCTTGGTAGAACCAATCCAGCCCACTCTCCTTAGCAACAAGATGTTGCCCTAATCCCTTATATCAAAATGAACATGCTTAGCAAGCCAGTGGCACACAATTTAATTTTGAACTGGGTAGATCACTCAAACGTGCCGGGACTCAGAGGTGGAATATTGCTGAGTATAACTACATAGGGGATGGCACCGGATGGCAAGTCAAAAGTGGCACCTGGGTTCCCAATTGTTGGAGGAGCCTCAGGCAAAGTTGCTCTTGGATTACCCCGGGTTACATGCACTTGCAGGCTGCTGTATTGCTCTCCCTCTTGCTTAAAGGAATCAGATAGTGCTACATTTTCCCTGCAAGTATGTGTCATATGAACAACAGGCTTGAAAGTGTCCCTAATACTAAGCATACCTTGCTGAATTGGATGGTTAAGGCAGGTGAGGCTACGCCCTACACACCTAAAGACTTCTAGAGTAGTAGTTAATTAGGCCACCTCCTTTTCTAATACATTAATACGTTTGATTAGTGGGCTGGCATATTGCTGAATTACCTATCTCATATTAGTAAATACCATATTACAGTTCAAGTCGCTAATAAGTCTCCCCGTGGCTCCAGAAGTGCTAGATTCAGTACACAACTATATCTGATTTGACTGTATACTGTTTGCGGGCTGGAAATAAGAGGACTGTGAATGGGATTGAGATTCCTCATGTCTCACTTTCCTCTTCCTCTTGGCCAGTTGCCTGCTATCAGGCTTAATGTTTGTAATCTCAGTACTGCCTCCCTAGGAAATCGAATTTCATGCCGCCGATGGAGTGTTAATGGGACAAGATTTTAAGAGAGAAAAATTATGCTGGTTTCCTGTTTGATCCTGGACATCCCTTAACCAAGTAAAAAATGTAAAAAAAAATGTAAATTAATACTTGTATAGTGCACTACTCACCCGCAATGGTCTCAAGGCGCTTGTACGAATACCACTGAGTAGCCCATCCTGGCTTTTTCCTGTGAGGCGTCCACTCCTGGGCACCCCCAGGGTGAAGGCCAGGAGTGGAGATTAAGCAAGCTATTGCCCAGAGTTGCAGAGTGGGACTCTATGATTGGAATAGGCACCGAGGCGAGAATTATCAGGCCCATGGAATTTTTGAGCCAAGACCCACCAAGGTGGGGAATTGAACCCTGGTCCCGGGCTAAACCTCTGAATCAGGGTCTGCCGCTCTAACCATTGAGCCACACTTCTCCAGAGAGGCTATCTTATGGGTGGATCTACTAGAGACAGAGACAAACGTCTTTCAGCAAAATCAATCTCTTTAGTAATTACTCATGTGGCAAGCACAATCAAAGAGTCCAACATGCTACTATGGGTATCTACAGATTTATTAATGCAAGTTACTCTCTTTTTACCCATGTTCTGGCTGAGAATGGCACCAAATACCATTGTTAAAGATTGGGTGCTTTCCTGGTCGTTATCAAAGTCTATAGGTCCTGAGTATATGAAGCCAAATAGTGCCCACTCCAAATCAGGTTCAATGCAGCAAGTAAGTTAGAATCAATCAAATCAATCAATCAATCATTTGTAAAGCGCACTACATACCCGCGAGGGTCTCAAGGCACTGGGGGGGGGGGGGGGCTACTGATCGAACAGCCAGGTCTTGAGTATCCTCCTGAAGGTCAGTAGGTCTTGGGTCTGTCGTAGGCTCAGTGGGAGGGTGTTCCATGCCTTGGCGGCGAGGTGGGAGAAGGATCTCCCACCGGTGGTTGTTCTTCGGATGAGCGGACGGTGGCGAGTGAGAGGTCGGTGGAGCGTAGCTGGCGGTTGGGGATGTAGAAGGAGAGCCGTCTGTTGTGGTAGGCTGGGCCGGTCTTGTGGAGTGTCTTGTGTGCGTGGGTGTGGAGCTTGAAGGATATCCTTTTGTTGATGGGGAGCCAGTTCAGGTTTCTCAGGTGGGGGGTGATCTGGCCGTGGCGTGGTATGTCGAGGATCAGTCGTGCCGAGGCGTTTTGGATACGTTGTAGTCATTTGATGAGCTTGGTTGGGGCTCCCGTGTAGAGGGCGTTTTCGTAGTCGAGTCTGCTGCTGACGAGGGCCTGGGTGAATGTCTTTCTTGTATCTGTTGGGATACATCTGTAGATCTTGCGGAGCATGCGGAGGGTGTTGAAGCAGGAGGAGGAGACGGCGTTGACTTGCTCGGTCATTGAGAGCGTTGGTTCGAGGATGATTCCCAGGTTGCGTGCGTGGTTGGTGGGTGTCGGGGCTGCCCCCAGTGCCTTCGGCCACCAAGAGTCGTCCCAAGCTGAAGGGTTGGAGCCGAGGATGAGTACCTCCCTCTTGTCCGAGTTCAGCTTCAGACGGCTGGTCTTCATCCAGTCGGCGACGGCCTTCATTCCTTCGTGGAGGTTGGCTTTGGCCATGATAGGGTCCTTGGTGAGGGAGAGGATCAGCTGAGTGTCTTGGGCATAGGAGTTTTTGTTGAGGTCATGCTGTTGGGCTACGTGTGCGAACGGGGCCATGTAAATGTTGAACAGCGTCGGGCTGAGAGAGGATCCTTTGGGTACGCCGCAGATGATCTCAGAGGCTTTGGAACGGAATGGGGGGAGGCGGACTCTCTGGGTTCTGCTGGAAAGGAAGGAGGTGGTCCAATCCAGACCCTTGTCTCAGATCCCCGCGGCGTGGAGGCGTGCGCGTAGTGTGCAGTGGCAGACGGTGTCAAAGGTGGCAGAGAGGTCTAGGAGGATGAGTGCTGCGGTCTCGCTGTTGTCCAACAGGGTCCTGATGTCGTAGGTGGTGGCCATGAGGGCAGTCTCAGTGCTGTGGTTGCTGCAGAACCCTGACTGGGAAGGGTCCAGGATTATGTTTTCTTCGAGGTATCGGGTTAGCTGTCTGTTGACGGTTTTCTCGATGACCTTGGCCGGGAAGGGGAGCAGAGAGATGGGCCATAAGTTCTTGAGGTCTCTTGGGTCTGCCTGAGGTTTTTTGAGTAGGACATTGATCTCGGCATGTTTCCAGATCTCTAGGAAGGTCGTGGTCTCGAGGGAGAGATTGATGACATTGCGCAGGTGGGGTGCAATGGAGCTGCTTGCTCTATTGAAGACGTTGTGCGGGAATGGGTCTGACGGAGAGCCGGAGTGGATTGTGCGCATGGTCTTGATGGTGTCATCGATGCTCACGCTGGCCCAGGCTAGCAGGGGGTCGTGGTCGATGGTGTGCGGATGGTCCGTTGTGTTGCTGTCAGTTGGGGCTGTCTGGGTGTTGAAGCTGTCGTGGATGTCTGCTATCTTGCAGTGGAAGAAGGTGGCGAGGGAGTCGCACAGGGCATGGGACGGCGGGATGTCGCTGGTGTTGGAGCTGGGGTTGGAGAGTTCCTTCACGATGTTGTAGAGCTGCTTGCTATTGTGTGCATTGTTGTCGAGGCAGTCTTTAAAGGAGGTCCTCTTGGCCGCCCTGATGAGGTGGTGCTGGTTGGCATCCTTGTGTTCTGCGTGGCTTTCCGGAGTGTGTTCACTGTGCCATTTCTTCTCTAGTTTCCGGCAGGCTTTCTTGGAGGCTAGGAGTTCTGGGGTGAAACAGCTGGCCCTCTTGCTGGTGTCTCTGTGGGGGGGTTTCTTCAGCCAGGCAAGGTTGTTGGGGCAGTCCTCGATCCAGCATCTGAGGCTGTGGGCAGCGTCGTCTGTGTTGGAGGGTTCGGTGGGTGGGCTGAGAGCGAGGTTTGCGTGTAATTTGTCTTCTGTGATTTTGCTCCAGCAGCGGCAGGGGATCTGTTGAGTGCGGTGGTGTCTGGTGGGTTTCTGGAAGGCAAAGTGGATACAGCGGTGGTCGGTTCAGAGGAGTTCGGTGGTATGGATGACAGAGACGTGTGGGCTCGAGGAGAAGATGGGGTCGAGCGTGTGGCCGGTGGAGTGGGTGGGCTTTGTGACGAGTTGCTTCAGTCCGAGGTTGGCGAGGTTATCGATTAGGGTTGTGGAGTTGTTGTCGTTGTTGTTCTCAAGGTGAAAGTTCAGGGCTCCGATGAGGATGAAGTCAGTGGAGGTCAGAGCGGGCGTGCTGATCAAGTCGGCGATGGAGTCGCTGCACTGGGGACGGGGTCCAGGGGGTCGGTAAAAGAGGGTGCCTCTGAGGGTGGAGTCAGGGTCTGTGTGGATCTGGAAATGCATGTGTTCAGTGGTGCTGAGCTCGTCGTCGGTGCTAGTCGAGACCCTGTTGCTCTTCTTGTGGACGATGGCGATTCCTCCGCCGACTCCTTTGGTGCAGTCTCTGTGGGTGATCTTGCAGCCATCTGGGATGGCTATGGCAATGTCAGGTGCGGAGGAGTTGTTAAACTAGGTTTCTGTCAGGAAGGTGACGTCCGGGGATGTTGTGTCGAGCAGGTCCCAGAGCTCGACGGCATGCTTCCGTGCGGAGTGGGTGTTCATTAGGATGCATCGGAGGTGGTTGGGGTGTTTCTTGGCGGGCGGTTTGTCGGCTCTGAGGCTGGTGTAGCTGCTGTTCTGGCAGGTGAAGGGGCCGTGTGTGCGTTTCGGGGTGGCCTTGAAGGAGGTGTGGCTCTGTCCAGAGTTGAGAGCATGCAGAGTGCTGGCATCATAGTGGAGGCGGTCGTCATTGCGGGGGTTAGGGGTTCTGGCGCTGGGCGCAGTTCAGGCATGGACGGGCGCAGACGGGCTTGCCTTAGGCATGCCTGCACATATAGGGAGGAGTAGCTGGGAGATGGCAGGCGCAAAAAACGAGTGGAACAGAAGGCAAAAGTGGCACAAAAACAACGGAAAAACGAGTGGCACAGATGGAAGAAGGGTACAAAAATGAGTGGAACAGAGGGCAAAAAGGCACGAACAACGAGTGGAACAGACGGCAAAAGGGGCACAAAAACAAGGGAAAAAATGAGTGTCACAGAAGGCAGGCACAAAAAAAGAGTGGAACAGAAAAACAAGTGGCACAGAGAGCAGAAGGGCACAAAAAAACGAGTTGAACAGAGGGCAGAAGGGCACGAAAATGAGTGGAACATAAGGCAAAAGGGGCACAAAAACGAGGGAAATACGAGTGGCACAGAGGGCAGAAGGCAAAAGTGGCACAAAAACAAGGGAAAAACGAGTGGCACAGATGGAAGAAGGGTACAAAAATGAGTGGAACAGAGGGCAAAAAGGCATGAACAACGAGTGGAACAGACGGCAAAAGGGGCACAAAAACAAGGGAAAAAATGAGTGTCACAGAAGGCAGGCACAAAAAAAGAGTGGAACAGAAAAACAAGTGGCACAGAGAGCAGAAGGGCACAAAAAAACGAGTTGAACAGAGGGCAGAAGGGCACGAAAATGAGTGGAACATAAGTCAAAAGGGGCACAAAAACGAGGGAAATACGAGTGGCACAGAGGGCAGAAGGGCACAAAAAAGCGAGTGGAACAGAGGTCAGAAGGGCACGAAAACGAGTGGAACAGAAGACAAAAGGGGCACAAAAACGAGGGAGTAAAGAGTGGCACAGAAGACAAAAAGGGCACAGAAATTCCGGAAAAACAAGTGCACAGAGGCAAAATACAGAAATACAGGAGCAGCTAAGAACAGAAGGCAGAACGGGCAGAGAGGCAAGGGGGCAGCAATGGGAACAGAAGGGAAAACCGGGCATAGACAAGGTGGCAGCAAGGGGTAGAGAAGGAAAGACCGGGCAGAGAGAGCACGAGGACGGCAGGGTGAACAGAGGGAGGAAAAAGGGGCACGGACCATGTACAGGTTGCGGGGAAAACAGACAACAGCAGTCACAGACACAACAATGAAAATACAGGCAATACAATAAAAGCAATAAAGCGGAGGATGAACAAACCTACCTACGGCCTACCACTGGCCACCAGGGATGAGGCACAGGTGGTAGCCTGCGGGTGGTGGAGGGTCACGAACTTCCTCAGCAGCGGCAGCTGGGGCAGGGAGGCACAGGCAGTGCTGTGTGGAGGCGGAGCGACCTACCTGGTGGGGTCAAGGGTCCCCCCAAGCACAGCCATGCACAACCCCCTTGCAGTTTATCTGGCTGTTGGTAAAATAGCCACAAAAATCATTGCGCAGGTTAAAAGCCAAGAACCTGGACAGGGAGCCCAGCCTTGTCTGGGCGTGGACAGGTGCAAACTGGCTCACTCTTCGCCCCCTCTTTGTCTAAATAGTTAAAAAAATTACTTCCATTGAAGTGCGACCTGTGTGGTCTGCTCAAGCAGATCTACTCAGGAATGAGGCATGCGCTTAATAAAATAAGTAAATTAGTGCATGCCCGGATGTGTCCCGCACTGCGGTAACCAGGTGCACATTTTGAATGCACTGGTCTTCCCACCTCTTCACAGCAGAGACTCCTGGGAGATGAAGTTTTTAGGTCCCCGCAAGACCCCGCAAGGTTGTGTCTGTCCATTTCCCTATTCTTCTTTGTAGGAGCAATGTAGTATTTTCTATGCTTCACCTACTGGTTTGTTTTCTAACCACATAGACACTATTACTTTTCTATTTACACTGGTGAAATAAGCACCATCCAAACATGTTTGATTAGATGCTGTTTTCAGTAAAGTCTGTGCCTGAATAGTTGGTTTGTATGCACCACATGGCACACACAAAACCTGGGGTCACACTGTCTAAGGAAGCAGGAGGCTTATATTTTTTATATAACCTGGTAGCACTACTTCCTCTAAATTTATGACACCTTACTGTTAGCTTCTAGAGATAACTTCATTGGGTCTTTTACCTATAATATTTGTTTACAAGTTAATGATTAGGGCCCGATTCGCAAAGGCAATTTGGGACAAAAGTCTAACTTTACGACTTTTGGTATTCACAGAGGTCATTTACAAGTCCTATCTTTACGTGCGCCGTCAGGCCGGAACCTCCGGCTCAAACCGTACTCTCCTGCTTGGGCTGGATTCTCCGTACCCGGGGCTGAATCTCCAGCTTGGGCTGGATGAAGTGTAATCAATGGGGTGGAACGTAATTTCTACAAAAAGGAAAATTAGGAAGTGGATAAATGGCAGAGAAGGTCATGAAAATCAGTTTGGGCAGGGAAAAGTGTGTGGCCAGACCCTATATTACACCCAAGAAAAGTTTGATTCTTTGCATCATGGTACATGCAGTCCACAATTTGCACTCCCCTCAGTGTTTACTGGAGTGTAGGACTCGTAAATGACCTCTGTGAATACCACAAGTCATAAAGTTAGACTTTTGTTTCAGATTGCCTTTGTGAATTGGGACCAATATTTTACATTGGAAATTGTTTTCCAATACCCACCTGAAATGCATTTTAGTAGATTACAAATTAGTTTGCATACAATCATTATTTTATAGAATACACTGCACGCTCTCAACATTTTCACAAGTACTGAGTCTAGGGAATGCAAATTGCTTAGAAAACAGATTTATATCAATCACACATTCCAAATGAATAGAAAACAATTGGCATAGCTTTCAACTGTTCCTTTTCAGTTTTGCCAAAACTTTTATTTTTTTACAGATCTTATGATATTTTTGGGGGTATAGTGATTTATCCTCTTTGAGGGTGGCTCAGAATAGGTTCCTGAGAATGGCAACTGGTCTCCCACAATCGACACCCTGCTTACCCCTGCAGCTTGACCTAGGTGTCAAATGCATAGAGGATGAGGTACGGTATAGACCACTGGCGTTTTGGCGGCGCCTGTGGACTACACCTGAATTATCCTTGTTCACTGAGGCCATTGACGATGTGAGGGGTCTTGAAGGGTCTCACAGGGTACCCTGGTTCAGTCACCTCAGGAGGCTCTTGAAAAATCTAAATTTGGAGGCATTATGGGTTGATCCAGCACGCGCGACCTTTCCCTCAAAGAAGGCCCTCAAAGATATTTACTGGCATTGGATTACTGAGAGGAGATCCGCTATGGTTGATGGTCCTACCATGACACTGGAATTTCTGGTTGTAAAAGATGTCCCTAAATATGAAGCTTATTGGGACTTAATCACCAAGCCAAAGGATCGCAAACTGTACCACCAACTACGAGTAGGCTCGTTACCTGTGCGGGGGCTTACGCACTCTTGGACTACTGGTGGTAGTGATAAGTGCCCCTTCTGTGTAACAGCAGTGGAAAATATTGAACATCTTTTTTTCTGCTGCCCTATGTATTTGTTACCCAGGAAAGTTTGGCTTTTACCAGTCTGTCGGTTACTAGGCACCAGCTCTGCTCTTGCAGCGTTTAGGATTCTTAAAACTGATACTTCCCCCTCCATCGTTATTGGTGTAGCAAAATTTGTGAGTTGGGCGTGGTCAATCCGAACCCGTAACCTTGGCAAATGACGTTTTTTATTATATAGTTTTTATGACTATTTGTTTAAAGTAGCACTGTTATTATGTAGCAAGGGGTCTTCTCGTTCATCAATGTTTAAAAATTTAATACTTTTCTTAACTTGTTTTTAAATGTAATGTATTTATTATCTTATATGCAAAATGAATTGTCTTTAAATATATATGTATTTGTCTTTTATGATGTGAATCGAATAAAGACCTCTTGACTGACTGGATATTTTTCCATCTCGTCAGGCCTTACTAGGATAGCCTTAAAAGGGCCAATCAGTTTAGAGAAGAAGAAAACAGCTCTCTGCCTGGTCCTGCATCCTTAACAATATCCAGGAATAGGCTCTCTATGATGTTAACTTGTTTGATGATGGCAACTGGGGATTTGAGAATCCTTGCGAACCATTCACAGGATGATCCCTTTAAAGGCATTAGTCTTTTGATTTTATGGTACACAACATTTTTTGGTGTATTAAGGACACTGGGGTCATATTTAGGGGTTGGCTGATGCAGGACACCTAGCAAAAGGTGTTAGATGTCCGGTCTGCCTTTTTAAATTGCACAGCACCTCTATGAACTCAAAATGGGACTTTCAGGACATCTGCCTCTTTTTGGCTGATGTTCTGCTTCCTTTAAGCTTTCAGGCCCTTAAGCTTACAAGTTCAGTGAGAAATGAGCCTGCATGACTCAGATTATTTTAAATAAATGTGTGATCTTTTCTATGTTAAAAATAAGAACATGTTAATGTGTTTTTCCAATTATGATGATTCCGTATGGTTCTTCTGAAAACATTTAGAATTACACCACTTCCCTTTTTTTTAACAATTTAATGTTTTGATACTGGTGCTACAAAATTTCAAAGAAATGTATTGCATTTTGTATACAAAAAACTTAATCCAAAGAAAGGAAAGCAGACATAATTCAAAGAACGGAAAACAAACATAATCCAAAGAAAGGAAAGGAACTCTGCTGAATTCTAACCGCAATGATCACTTTGAGTTTGAGTTTAAAACATTTGTAGAGCGCGCGTACACCAGGCGGTTTCATGGCGCTATGAAGTACTGAGCCCGGGAGGGCAAGAAGATCGGGGAGGAAGGGGAAAAGAGGACAGTTATTGTGAGAAGGCTTGTGAGAAAAGAAAGGTTTTGAGCGCCTTTCGGAAGTGCGAATAATGAGTGGAAGATCTAAGATGGGTGTGGAGAGAGTTCCAGAATGCCGGGGCAGGTGTGGAAAATTTCGTGCCCCTCCACCTTTTACGCCTGGAGCGGCGAACTGTCAACAGGTGTTGGGAGGATGAACGAAGTTCCCTGACAGGGGCGTAGGCTTTGATTTCTGCAGAGATGAAGTCGGGGGCAGTGCCGGCCCGGGCCTGGAAGGTGATACATCCCATCTTGAACTGAGCTCATTCTCGAATAGGGTGCCAGTGCAGGGATTTGAGGAGCGGCGTGACATGGTGGGATTTGGCCAGGTTGTAGACCAGGCGGGCGGCCTGGTTTTGGACCAGCTGTAGTCGTCGCATACTGTAGGCGGGCATGCCACAGTATAGGGCGTTGCCATAGTCTAGGCGGGAGATTACCATTGCCAGGACAATGAGCTTAAGGCCAGAGAAGGAAAAGAATCAAGATACTTTACGGATGGTGCGGTGAGAGAGAAAGGAAGAGGACACCACAGAACTGACCTGGGAGTGTAGAGTGAGTTGGTCATTCAATTTTATCCCCAGAGTTCTCACAGAGGAGGAAGGAGAAGGGGGTGACCTAGAGAAGGGGGCCAGAAGAGAGGGGTCCAAGGACTGGAGCAACCACCTGTCAGAACCAGCTCCGTTTTATCAGGATTTAACTTCATGTGGTTGTAATTCATCCAGTCCCGGATAAAGATCATGACAGACTGGAACTTCGTCATGGACTCAGGGGATGGGGACAAAGTAAAAATAAGCTGCAAGTCATCCGCGTAGTTATAGACGGTGACCTCCATTTGCTGGAGGGCGAAAATGAGAGGGGCAATGTACAAATTAAATAAGATGGGGGAGAGGGAGGAGCCCTGGGGGACCCCGCAAGGTACTTTCCGGAAGTCCGCCGAGGAGTGGCCCAGGCGCACAGCCTGGGTGTGATCCTGAAGGAAGGAGGACAGCCAGACCAAGGCCGAACCTCCAATCCCCGCCGCCCTGACACGAGAGAGTAGGATAGAATAGTCAACCGTGTCAAAAGCGGCGGAGAGGTCGAGGAGGACCAAGGCCTGGGGGTGGTTGGTGTCCATACCCTCTCTGAGGTTGTCAAGGACCGATAGCACCACGGACTCCGTGGAGTGTGCGGGGCGGAACCCAGCCTGACGTGGGGCTAGAGCCCCATTCTTCTCAACAAAGGTACTGAGCGTTTTTGTAACATGGCGCTCCAGTACCTTCCCCAGAAAGGGCAATAGTGAGATGGGGCGGTAGTTGACAGGAGCGGAGGGGTCAGCTCCCGGTTTTTTAAGGATTGGAACAATGGTGGCCGTCTTTAGAGGTGGAATAACAATGCCCTGGGACAGGGAACTGTTAAGAAATGTGAGAGGGGGCTGCACGCAGACCGAGTAAATATGCCTAAAGATGTGGGCAGGGCAGGGGTCCAAAGGTGAGCCTGATTTGACCGTAGGGAGGAGAGAAAGAAAAACCTCCTCTGTCAGAGGGGGGAAAGAATCAAGGCGTGCCCCGACTGGTGGACACTGGGGGTCGACGAAGAAAGGCGGGGGGGAGGGATGTTTGCTTTGATGTTTGAGATTTTGTCTAGGAAATAGTTGTTGAGGGAGTCGCATAGATCCTGGGAGGGAGAAGGTTTGAGGGTGGCTCTGTCGGAGTAGGCAAGGTTGTGCACAATGGAGAAAATCTCTCTAGTCTGATTTTCGGCGGCCAGAATTTTTGAGGAGAAGTAGGCAGTTTTTGTAGCCAAAATGGATTTGTTATATTGTGACAGGAGGACGGTATACTGGGTTTTAAGATTGGGGCAGAAATCAGCTTTCTTTTAAATGATTTCTTTAAAATCTCATAGTTTGCTAATCCTTTTCATGGTTTCGTGTAAACCTAAACTTTCTTGGAAAATGCTGGTTGAACAAGATGGTGGCACACAGAAAGATACCAGATGCTTTCTACTTTAGGGGACTGATTTATTTGATAACTCTACATCCACAAATTGTGGAGGAACTGAGAAGATCTCCATTGGAGTTGTTTCAAGAAGTGTAAAATGCACTATTGGAATTACTTGTCTTATTGGGGCATATTATCAACGCTGTGCAAAAAATATCGCACACCGTTGATAACGTGGAAAAATCTATCGCCGATTTCACATCGCCTGTTAGCAGCGTATTCTCAACGCTAAAGCCAACAGGTGATGTGAAATCGTCGATAGGTCGCATTAGCGCATGAAAACAAGTGCTGTTTTCACGCGCTAATGTGTGCCTTGATAATATGGGGGGGTGGATTCAGCTTTATGATCCATCCCCTCTTGTTAGCAATGCCTAACACGTACTAAAAGCAGGCGTTGGAAGACCTGCGATAGACGCGTTTATCGCAGGTCTCCTTCTCCCAAGGCCTGCCTTGTGTATAAGGCAATCCCACCTCCAACCACATTTTACGGGAAACATCCTTTACGACGCAACTTTTACCACACAGTGCCTTTACAACGCAAGTTTTTCAACGCAAGTCATTACAACGAATTGCGCTGGGGGCGCTGTAGGATAGGTAATAGTTTAATTCACTATCCAACACCTTCCCTACTATCTACGGGGACTGGATTTGGAATAGTAAATTAAACTATTCACTATCCAGCACCCCCCCAACGCAAGTCGTTGTAACGACTTCGTTGAAAAACCTGCGTTGTAAAGGCATGCGTGGTAAAAGCATGCGTTGTAACAACGTACATCCCATTTCACATTTGGTTGGACGTGGGAACGCCCACCCTGCATCTCATTAGCGTTTTTCATCGCTCCCAGCGTGGGGCGATGAATAACGCATGAAATGCGTTGCTAACCAGAGTTAGCGACGCATTGATAATAGGGCGATAATTAATTCATGCGTTAGCAACCGGAAAAGGTTGCTAACACATGAATTAAGGCCCTTGATAATATGACCCATTGTTCTTACAGTGTCAGTAATTTTGTATGCAAATTCTCCACTAGTGTAAATGCTTCCAACGTAAAATATACTGTTGTCTCCACCATCTGCCATCATGAAACCAATTACCGCCCACCAGATTGGGATGGCGGGCGGTGTGCTGGCAGGCGGAAAGCCCGACTGCCACGGGTCCAACAGAAGCAATTGTTACGATTGCCTGTTGGACAGCCCCACATTCTCACAATGGTCGGGTGGCTAGCAGGCACTGTCCACCAGATTAGGAGGCTGGATCCCCGCCAGACTTCCCAAGGGGGCCTGCAATGGCCTCCCAAAGTCAATCCCCACCAGCCCTTTCATGGTGGGTGAACTGGTGGGAATTGACTTTGGGAGGCCATTGCGGGCCCCCTTGGGAAGGGGCAGTTTTGATTTGCACACGGGAGCACCTATGGTGCCCCCAACTTTTCCCTGCACCATGTGACAGGCACTGCATGGTGCCTGCCACATAGTGCAGGGAGCAGCGAAACCTCCCTTTTTAGCATTGCGGCGGGTGCAAATGCCTTTTGCGGCCGCCGTGGTGGCAGCCGCATTGTAATATCATATGTGGGAGGATGGAGTAATTTACTTTGTCCCCAATGTGGAACGGGAGGCTGTCTGTCAATAATTAAATGAGGCCCTCAATGCTTTCAAATAAGCAGGTTGTCCTTTTAGGACAATGTATTACATATACACACTAGCACATTAGAAGAGGAAACCAATGCATTAGCCATATAAACCATACAGTTAATGCAAACCAGCAGGTAATGCGTGGGTAGCAATATGGCATGCATGTAATCTTTCAAACAAATCAGTTGTACTTGTAAACCTATTAATTATGTGTCCAAACCAGTATGCTGCAAGACTGAACCAACATCTTATACATATGAATGAGAACATTTGGCACTTGTACCCATTTATTACTCATGCAAAGCAACATCATAAAAATTTACTCATGTGGGCTTTTCATACAACCAGTACATTATGAGCGCAAACCAATACATTATGCATTTAACTGGTGTGTTGCAGGTATGGATCAGCGAAGAATATTAAACATTGAAGGCTATGCATGCAGACTACAATGTTATGCGTATGAACTTTCAGGTCACATTAATGGGACACTCAAATAGAGAAAAACAAATACAGTAAAAAAATAGAATATGGTTATACCATAAACTTGAGGTGTGCAGATGCAATAGTACTTAGTTTGCATACATTAGTGCACTAAATGGATAAATAACTGTGCTGTTGATATAACTAGTATATTAGAAGAGAAACAAATATGATGTTATTATAAATGCACACCTTTAACCATATGTTTTATCACACAATCCAATTGGTTGATATGTGTACCAATAGCTTACCTAGGCATTTATAGATTGATACCACAAACCAATGTTATTGAACAGAAAGGAGCATAACAGATGAAAACTACTGCGGAATGGATAAACAAATACACTTGGTATTTGAAAGACTATGGTTAATTAGTATTTGTCATATATGAGGCAATTATATTTTGGCTTGTGTGGACATTCATACAACTTCTTTTATCTCCCTGTGCCCCATTTAACTTATCTTCTAACATCAGGAGTGCATTGAAATAGACCACAACTAAGAGGAAACAGGAATTGACATCTGGACCAAGATAGTTGCCATAAATAAATGCACACTATTTCTATAAAGTGCTTTATTTATACAGGACCAACTTGATGCTTATTGTAAGAAATTGGATTCATATTTGGGGAGGGTGGCTACCCAACTCAAGGAATAATTACTGCCCTTGTCAGGGTGAACCTTCAAAGTCACCATCTGAGCCTGAGCTCAACCCTTGTAGCTATGGCACAGAGCAGACAGGCTAAACATATGGCAATGCTTAAAGTATTTATACAGTGCCAAGATAGTAATGAAAATGACACCAAAATGACACAAATTACCTAAGCGAAACTGGAGAAATTAATTTTTTAAGTGTTAAGGTTTTAAATACAAATAGTGCCAAGAAGCACAAAGTGTCAATGATAGTTAATGGTTGCGCAGTAGAACGGGACCTAGGTACAATTTGAGGCAGGCAACAATGGAGTGTGGTTCGAATACACCAATCAGGTTAATCCTAGTCAAGGACTTTTCCCTCTGACTCAGGGGCTAATTATGTGTTTGGCAGTCGGATGGACCATCAAACCTGCAGTGACGGTTCGGCTACTGCTGCACTAGTGGTTCGACTGCCATATTACAAATTTGGCGGTCGGACCACTGTGAGACCGCTGCTACTGCTGAGGATCTCTGATCCCTGGGCGGTTTTGCAGCGGTCTGAGGCTGCAATATGCTGGCGGTGGCCTCTGCCAATCATATTACGAGTTTCCTCACCACAACAGTTTGGATGTATGACGGTACAACGCGTACCGTCACAACGCATACCTTTACCATGCGGCTGTGACAACGCAAGTCGTTACCACGACTTGCGTTGGGGGCGCGGATTTCGAATAGTTTAATTTACTATTCTAACACCAGTCCCCGTGGACCCTAGGGAAGGTGTTGGGATAGTAAATTAACTATTTGTAATCCTTTAGCGCCCTCTAGCGCAAGTCGTGGTAACGACTTGCATTGTCACGGCCGCATGGTAAAGGTACCGCTTTGTAAAAACATCGTGGTAAACAATGTTTACCCAACAGTTTTCATGGTGGTGATCCCCCTTGAAAAGTGTGGTGTTGAGGAAGAACCCCTAGTGCCTATGTGCACGCGATGCATGCAGGGGGCACATGGTGTGCCCCATCTGTATGTACCCCCAGTTCCAGCATGGCATGGACTGCACAGTAAAGACCATGCTGAAATGCACAGTGGCAGTCCCATGGCGCTGCCTTTCTAAGGCTCACATACAAGCCTTTCAAAGGCACCACTGTGGGACCGCTTCAGCAGGACCGCCTGCCAGGAATCCATGGGCAGTCTGCATACGTGTTTGACGGTCGTGGAGTGGTGCGCTAGTGTGGCAGCCTACTCCAAGACCTCCAATCTCGTAATTAGGCCCTTAGTCCTTTAAGACTCACTCAGTCCTTTAAGTCCCACTTCACCACAGAACCATAGGTATAAAGCCCCTCAGAACTGGAGGGGATGGTGTTAGGATGAGGCCATCAGCTGGGCAGACAGGCTTAACAGAGGGCAATGTGTAAAGTATTTATATAGTGCCTAAATTGCAATACAAATTATACCAAAATGACAATAATTCACTGAGCAAAACTGGAGAAATTCATTTTTAGAGTGCTTAGGTTTTAAGTGTGAATAGTGTCAAGAAGCACAAAGTACCACTGCTAGTTAATGGTTGAAGTAAACCAGAACCTTTGTACAATTTAAGGCTGACCGTGATGGAGTGTGGTTCGAATACACCAATCAGGTTCATCCTAGTTAAGTATTTTTCCCTCTGACTTAGGGGCTAAATACGAGTTTGGGGGTGCAGCTACTTCCACACCGGTGGTCGGACTGCCTTGTTACGACTTTGGTGGTCGGACAGCCATGAGACCACTCCTACCTCCGGTAATCCCTGATCCCTCTGTGGTCTTGCATCGGTCTGAGGCTGAAATATGCTGGTGGTGTCCTGTGGCACCTCCCAGCATATTTTGAGTTTCCTTACCACCACAGTATTCACAGCAGTGAGCCAGTCATGAAAAGTGTGGCAGAGAAGAACGTGCCTCTGTGCATGGGGGTGCATGCAGGGGGGCACATGGTGAGCCTCCTGTCTGTATGCACCCCCAGTTCCAGCACGGCATGGGCAGCACAGTCCATGCTGTGCTTAAATGCACTGTGGCGGTCCCACAGCACTGCCTTTCTAAGGCTCACATATGAGCCTTTGAAAGGCACCACTGTGGGACTGCCCACCAGGATTCTACTCTGAATACAGAGGGTGGTCTGCATAAGAGTTTGGCATTCTTGGAGCGGGCGCTGGTGTGGCAGCCCGCTCTAAAACTGCCAATCTCGTAATCAGGACTTTAGTCCTTTAAGTCCCACTAAGTCCTTTAATTCCCACTCCACCACAGATCTACCCTTCTAAAGCCCCTTAGGACCACCAGCGAAGGTGTTAAGATGAGGCCAACACCTGGTACCAGTCCAGATCTAGTTGCCCCAGGTCAGCTGGGCAGCTGAAGGAAAAGCATGTAGCTTGTTGTATCCCTGTGGCTTGAACTGGGGGTCAGCCTTATGACCCTTGCAGTCCACGTCCTTTTCCTGGGTACAAGAGGGAGAAGGTCCAGTAATTCAGGCTCCTCTCAGGTCCCAGGCACCAGGTCCAGTCCTCTTTTGCTCCTTCTCAGATCCAGAAAGTGTTCTGAAGTGGGTGCCTGGAGGTGCCACATTTACATATGGCACTTGCTAGTGGGTGCGAATGACTCCTTGACCCGCCGCAACCAATCAGGAAAATGTTTTTGGGGAAACCCTACTGACTTTGAGCATTAGCAGGATGAAAAGCTTTTGGCCACCCTGAACTTGAGCTCAGAGTGTTGGAGGTGTTTGTGGAGAGTGTAATATTGTAATCCTAGTGTCCTTCCATATCTAACACTAACAACTAGTTTGAAGTAACCACTGTACTCCTAATACACCATGGGACAGAAATATGGTTGGACAAGCAGAGTTCATCAGCAACCAGACAGTGGATATGCAAGAATTGTCTTACCATCCTGTTCACATCCTTTCACATGCACTCCCAGCGCTATATATAAACTGAGTAAACACGTCTAGCAACATTTGACAATCCAGCAGGAATTGACACTACAATGTAAAAAATTAAGCTCATTGTCTCTACCCTGCATATTTTGTAAGGTTCAGGGAAGTCATCTCTGACCATTCAAGCCAGTCTATTGGGTGTTCCCGGGAGGCATTTGATACATTTTCATCTGCTAATCCCTGGCTGGGAGAAGTTGGAGAGCAAAGGCAAATTAGCCTCCATTAACTTCAGGCAGGGAAAAGGTAACTTTCTGAAAGTTACTCTTCATTAATATTTATCAAAAATCCAAAATCCCCTTTGAGTTGAATTTTTAATAACTATTTGAAATAGTTTTTCAATTATTTTTCTAGCTTGTCTCATTCCTGAGAAACAGTATTAGGATTTTAATCTGCACTCTGGTTTTCTACATATGACAACTAGTCCCACCACAGTGAAAAATAGCTTTCGATGCTTGTCCCTGTAAGGACACATTAACATCACATTTCTACATTTCCTACTTTTAAATAGCGTTCCCACCGCTTTGTGGCCACAAAGCCTAATTTGAAGTCAATTAATACTATTTAAAAGGGAGGTTTTAACCTGTCAAAAGGGTTTCATTTGCAGGTCGAATTGCAATTTTTAATGCCAATTAGGATGACGTATTGAATAGAGGTGTTTGGCACTTGAGCTCAAATGCTCTCTCTGATACTGGCTGGACCCTTCACCCTACATTGCATTATTAGGCAATGTCACACCTATTTCTGTAACACGCCACTGTTTTGTTGCCATCGTTCTCCTTTTAGCAAAATGAGAGATCTCACTTCATTGGGACAACCCAGTGCACCCCACGGTCAAGGCCTGGGTATGCAACATATCCTATTGCGACCTAACTGGCGACGTCTATGCCTCATTGCAACCGCCCACGGCCCGGTCGAAGAATATTTGACAACCTCTTCATTCATAACTCCTCACCCTGGCCTCGGACTCCCCAGAATCCACTCCACTGCCATTAGCACCTGCCCTATCCACAGGTCATGCCACCCAGGATGCAGATGTATGATTTTTCAACTATTGTTACCCCTTCTCCCTTTCTTGAAACATCCCTGTCTCTTTCTTTTTTCTGTCTTTTCTTCTCCTAATTAGTCCCCGCTATCGTTTTTTTGCTCCCCCAGTATTGCTAAACTGCACTCATGATTTATATACTTGTCGTTTGGTATGTATACGCAAATGCTTCAATGTCTCGAATCTTGTCTCCCCCCTCTCTTTTATTCTGTATTGCAATTCAGAAAAATGTTTAAATAAAGATTTTTTTAAAACATATGCCAATTAGGAGTATACCAATTTTATTGTGTTGGAAGGAGGAGCACATGTACTTTGCTTCTGGCTAGCCTGGATAAATTGCACAGAATTCTAAAGCCGGCAAAAATTTAGGACCTCTTAAAAGGTGAAAGATCAGTGGGGACCAAGCAGAAAAGACAGATTTTCTACAGTGCTCTTATTGAGGCCTTATATTCCATCACTGCATATGTCCCTCACTGACAGAGTGGATCTAGGGCTTGGTGCCTTTTACATCCACATTTAATTTAGTGAATAGCAAATACAAATATGGATCTCCCTTTTAACATCTGTCCGTCCAAGAAGATTTGCAAAAAGGGGCATGATGATGTCAAGATTCCTCCAATCGATTTTGTTGTTCCCAGGAATGATGTAACAGTAAAAAATGTACTTAGATGGATGTTACTGGGGATTTACATGAATAAGAGGATTTTCACTCCTTGGGCTCGATCATTTATAGTAGCATGAGAATGCACAGATTTTCATTTTGGGGTCAGATTGATTGCATTATTGAATGAGTGATGCATTGCCTTTTATCTATCGAACTGGATGGCTCAGGTGGCTGGCACAGGATGACTAGTAAGGCTAAATGATACAGAGGATTGATATGGGGATATCAAGCCTTTGAAGCGTGGAACCCGTTACAGGGTTGTAAAGCCTTTCATCCCTAAATATTGGTATCTAAGAGGTTTGCCGTGAAGATACAGGGCCTTTCACCCCAGGACTGGAGAGCAGAGGGCAAACCACCTATATCCTCCAAGCAGGTGACCCAGTGCCTTAGTACAGGGATGCAGAATATGTAATCTGTAGAGCATATGGTCTCTTTAAATAACTGAAGGGATGAGTAGACTATTGATTATCATTTTCTGAAAGTGATTAGCGCTCTAATTGTCTCTTTGCTGCAGCTTATGCCAAAGGGAGGTCGAAATGAGAGGTTAACAAATGAACTACTGATTATGTTTTAAAAAAACAACAATACATGTTTCTGCTTGAGCGGGAGATTCATTATGAAGCATGCTGTCCTATATCAAGACAAATAACATGTATTGGATCCCCCTAGATCAGCAATGCTCGTATGAATGCTTTCATGATACAATTACATTTTATGACTTAGGTCCTTGTTTTGGTTTGCAATAGATTTTTAATTGTTTATTTGTGTATGTATTTATTTAATTGTTTAATAAAGTGTTGACTTGTGATGGGTACTGTTAACAGTGTAGAGGGAATTTCTTCACGATTATTTATTCTCTGAAAGAGGGAAATTTCAGTTTGAATCTTTGGCAAGGATCACACTTGGAAAAGGGGGATGCTGAACTTTCTCAGATATTCCTCTGATGGTTTCATGGACGGTCAGAAATTAGTTCTTCAAGAGACTTCTGTTCAGAATATATTTTACAGTTGGTTGATTCACCGGACTTGGATACAGAGCCTTCAAGAACTGAACTCCCATAACATGGACTGTGTGTCTTTCAGTTAACTTTGGTATGAATGAGCAGATTTGCATTATGAATCATATTGAGATTTAGAGTTTATTTCAAAAAACGTGCCTGAAAATACTTTATAAATGCAGATAATTTAAAATGTCATTGTTAATGCCACCCAAATGTAAAAAGTACCACCGTTTTTAAATTAAAAATGCTATATTGAAAATGGTGTACATCAGCATTAGTTGTGCCTTGCTAAAAATTAATTCCAGCTGCATAGTTCTTACATTTCAAATGTAAGTTGTGCACACACTTGTATTTATAACATTTATAACGACAACACCAGTTTAAGTGCTTTGATATAGTGAGTAGTTGCACCCTGTCAAAACTGTTCACTTTTGCAAGACCTACTTCGCTGTAACTCTAGTTAGGATATTATTAGGAAAGCTATTTTATCAGCATATTACAAAGGAAAATAAAAAGTGTTTGTCGCCGTTGGCAGTTAATAAATGTTGTGCCATCCTTTGTCATAACCAGTCTTTGGTGGAGGCCTACATCCATTTCCTACTGGAGAGACGCTTGGGGAGCACAGGTTGTTTATGGCTTTTCATCCATGCTCTCTTTGTGAGAAAGGAAATCAACTGACACTTGTAGTGTGTTGCAAGTTAGGAATTATGGAACCCTTTTGGCTTCCAAGGGACTCCGTAGAGCTGTGACATATGTGTTAGAGCGAAATGCATTTAAGGCTAGCTTAGAATGTTGAGATCGCAGTTACTTGAAGATGAATAAAGACATGTAAAGCCAAGCTCCATGTGTGGTATAGTCATCGGCGAGTACCCTTGCTGGGGAAGACGCTACAACTGGTGACAAGGATAGGATAAGTAACCCAAAGATCGACAGTGCTCTCCCACATTTTGCCGTGGTCCAAGCAAACTGCTTGTGCATGCCACGTGTGTTGTAGTCAAAGTACGGAATCAACACTTAAGGCATGTGAAGTCAAAATAGAACTCCAGTCACTTTAAAGAAGTTGAAAACAATGAAAGCATTGAAAAGAAATCTATAGATGGCATTAGAGGCAAGATGGCGACCGTGTAAGACGGTCGGGAGACGGCTCGCGGGAGGAGGAGTGTATCGCGAAATGACCCCGCTTTTCCCCTAACAGTGGCGGTGACTCGGATGCTGGGCGGTATCCGCGAGGGTCTCTGACAACAGGGGCAAGAAGTGCTCGAGTAAACGGTAATTGGCAAGAAGTCGCGGCTGGTGTAACTGACGCGCATGAAACTTACGCGCTGTCAGCCGCTGCAGCGGCTGCTACAGGAGGTGTTCCAGCTGACGCGGCGGGTCAGAGGCGGAGCTGCTTCCAGATTGCAGGCGGAGGCGGCGGAGCTCACGGAGCTAATCTACAGAGTCGAAGCCCTGCGGAGTCGCTTCCAACATCGGCAATCCCAGCAGGGAAAGAAGTTTCGAGCTAAGAAGCGACTGAAACCGGATAATCACCTTCCAAAAGACGGAGAGAAGCTGAGAGTCTACAATCTGGAGGGCATTGGAGCTTCACAAGCGGAGACTGAAGAAACCGAGGATCTGTTTGGCGGTAAGGAGACATTTGGGCCAGAAGAGAGGCGGAGGGCGATTATGGCTCCAAAAATGAGTGCTAGCGCTAAAGCAGCAGCTAGGAGAAAAGCTGCAGCGGCGCTTGCAGAGTCTATGGCTGACACTGAAGGTAGTAAGAGGAAGAGACAAGGCTCCCCTCAGATAAAAAAACTAACCCAGCAGGGCGCTAGCAAGGGGAATTCGGACAATCAGGGTACTACTTCTATCTCAGACATTTTCCTGAAGGTGAATAAAAATAAAGACACTAAAGATATAGAAGATCAGAAGGAGTTTGTCACACAGGCTCCCCCGGATAAGGTTAATAGCAATGGCAATGGCAATGAAGAGGTACCACCAAGCAATGTAACTGATGATCTCGCAGAGCAGTTGGATTCTGTAGTATTGGTGGAGGAAAGGGATCTGCAAGAGGTAGATCAGCTGGGTGATGTTAAATCTTCACAGCACGGCATGGAAGGGATCTTGCAGGATGACACAGGGGAAAGCAGTGGTAGCAAAAAAGAAGCTCAAAGTGATGCATTTTTCTCGGTATCAGAGGGTGGCGAATGGTCCGAGGAAGGAGACGATAGCTTGGAACAAGAAATCAGCGATATAGAGACTGGCAGCGACTCAGAACCTGAGGAAAATACCCCCCCAACTACAGCGGTGAAAACGGTGGTGAGAGCAAAAACACTTAATCAAAATGGAGAGCCACCGCTTTCGAATGCTCCCCTAGATAGCCCTGAGGGGGCCTCGGCACAAATGTCGCTCCTGGAGATTATCCACCAGGAGATATTGGCTCACAGAGAGGAAGCAAGGCAAGACAGTCGGAAATCCCAGGCGGCAGTGAGGAAAATACAAGGGGAGGTGAGAAAGCTGACAAAGGCGTGTGTAAACCTTGGTGAGCGAGTGACCAATTTGCAGGAGAGAGTAGTATCCACTGAAGCGGACTCTGCTGCAGCAGTCAAGAAAGTAGACATGCAAGCAAAACAGTTTACCGACGTTCAGTGGAAACTGGAATCGTTAGAAAATAGGTCACGGCAAAACAACCTTCGGGTCCTCGGAATTCCCGAGGGGGCCGAGGGGACTGATATGAAAGCATTCATCGTCAGGCTCTTTGTGACCGCCTTTAAAGAGCTGAAAGATTGGGATTTTGAGAGGGAGATCCAGAGAGCACATCGCACCCCGGCAAACAACTATCAAAAAGCAAAAGAAGGAGCCAAGCCTAGAGCAATCCTGATCTTTCTGGGCAATTTTAATCTGAGACAAGCAATTTCTGAGATGGCAAGACCTGACAAAAAAAAAACAGTTGATGAATATACCTTTTTTGTTCGTCCTGACTTCTGCCATATTACAGTCGAGAGACGATGGAGACTGCGGCAGATGATCAAACCCTTTCAAGACAAGGGTATGCAGGCCTACCTGATTAATCCTGCCCAGCTGAAAATAATACGGGATGGAAAAACATTTTATTTCTCGTCAGAGATCAAAGCTAAAGAGTTTTTGATGACGTAACTGGTGTACTAAAGAATGATCTGACGTTGACACAAATGGGAAAGGGAATTAAAAAGGGAGCACCGTAGCATCTGGGTAATTAAAAGAGTAGGGGGGTACCCCCTTGTATAACTGATGTATCACTGAAGGAGCCCAAAGAGAAAATTTGGCGGATTCTAACTGGTAGCTAACACATATGGTGGAGTGGTTGGTATAAGGGTGGGGGAGTTTGCTCTGCGAATGCAAATCTGGTGGGGGTAAAGTAAGGGGCACAAAAAGTTACATTAGCTGATGTTTCTCCTCACGCTGAGCTGTAACCATCACGTGCACAGACCAGTGGTCTGAGCGCCTCAAATCAAGTGGGAGGGTTGAGGGCGAGCTCTATTTGGAGCTTGATAGGGGGAGGGAGGAAGCGCAGTGGGAGGAGAGGGTGGGGGTGGGGGTGGGGGGGGAAAGGTGGGGAAAAAAAATGGGAAAAACAAGAGTTGGAAAGGAATAGGCTGCAAGTTAATTTCAGGTATCTGGATAAGATTCAAGGTAGGAAAGGCAAATATCTAAAACATGTCAGACATTAGAATCTGTAGTATCAATACAGGGGGTTTAAATGATTGGAGGAAGAGGCAGAGACTGACCCATTTAATTAGAACAAATAACATTGATATAGTATGCGTTCAGGAAACCCATATTCCCTGGAACAAAAGGAAGATTTTGGAATTGTATGGGTTTACCCTGATTGGTTGTTCCACCCAGTCATCAATGATAAGAGGAGTGGCTGTATTAGCTAAAAACCATCTTGGTGGAGCGAAACGTATCAAAACAGATGGCTCAGGCAGATGGCTGCTGGTGGAAATGAATATTGGGTTCACATTATGTGTAATATATGGTCCAAATGAGGACGATTCTATGGTGTTTGATAAGCTGGAAGAGGAATTAGCTAATTGGGATGCCCCGTTGATTGTATGTGGGGATATGAATATCTCTGCAGATTGGTGCCAGGGGAGCTTATATACAGGCCGGAAACGAAAGGTTAAAGCAGCAATAAGCTCCATGATACAGTCTTACGGCCTGGTAGACGTCTGGGGAGATAAGATGCCAGGGGATAGTGGCTATACATATTTCTCCCATCCAGCACAAAAGTACTCTAAGCTAGACTACTTTTTCATCACAATGGGAGAGATCGGGAAAGTAAATATTCAGAAATTACCAAGAATAATTTCTGATCATAATCCTCTGGTACTTACTTATAAAGTTCCCAGTGTATCAAGGAAAACCTCTAGATGGACTTTTGACAGGAAATTATTAAATGACGAAAGATTTTTAAATCACATGAAAATGTGGTCAAAATAATTTTTTGATTTTAATAGATACAGTGCATCCAGAAACTGTGTCTGGGAATCGTATAAAGCGGCACTAAGAGGGGAGACGATTAGTTGCGCATCAAGAATCAGGAAGGAAGATAAGAGCAAGACAGATAATTTGATAGCAACCCTGGCTGAAATAGAGAGACATCATATTGAAGAAATAATAACTGGCAAAGATAGTAGTGAGACTACCAGAAATATGGCCAGGACTAAGGGTGACCTTTTAAAAATAATCACTCAGAAGGAGATCTGTGCATACCAAACACAAAGAGCAAGGCGTTATGAGACCGGGGAGCAGGCGGGCAGAGCATTAGCATTGCGTATAAGGCAAGATATGAATAGAAATAACATTAGTAAGCTAAGCTACAATGGGAGAGAATATAGGGACCCGAACTCTATACTACAGGTATTTCATGAATTTTATCAAAAACTATATGATCAGGACCCAGTGGCGGTATTTCCTATACAAGACCAATCTTTTATAACACCTAGGGTGGAGGAGGAAGATAGAGATCGGTTGGAATTGGGTATAACAAAGGAGGAGATAGAAAACGCTTTGAGTGAACTAGCATTAGGTAAAGCGGCAGGACCAGATGGGATCCCGATCGAGGTTTATAGGGCTCTGAGGGAGGAAATTCTGCCAATACTGGAGGATCTCTTTAATGGAGTCATATGTTCAGGTGTTATTCCGGATAGTTGGAAGCAAACTAACATTGTGGTATTCCACAAAAAGGGAAAACCGGAGGAAAACCTGGGCTCATATAGACCGATCTCCCTAATCAATACAGATGCGAAACTATATTCAAAAGTTTGGGCTAACAGATTAGGAGGGATTATAGGTAAATTGGTATCGCCCTGGCAACATGGGTTTGTTCCCGGACGGGGTACTACCGAACACACTGCAAGGGCTATTTCATTATTTGATGCCGCAAATATGACAGGGAGTGATATGGCTATGATTTTATTAGATGCTGAGAAGGCGTTTGACCGTGTTGTATGGGATTTTATGTGGGATGTGTTGGAGAAAAGAGGTTTCGGTGAAAACTGTAGGAAAGGCATTAAAGCTATGTATGCGGATCCAGTCGCCAGAATCACTGCTATGGGGCTTCAATCAGAGGAGGTAACAATCAAAAGAGGCACTCGCCAGGGCTGTCCCTGCTCACCTATATTATTTGCGCTATATATAGATCCTTTGATTAGGAAAATCCTGGCCTCAGACAGAATATCCCCTGTTATTTCGCATGGTCATACTACTAAGATACTAGCATATGCGGACGATTTGGCAATTGTTACTAACAATCCGGATATAACAATACAGGAATTAAATAATCTGGCTTATCAGTTCGGGGCATATTCAGGGTATAAACTTAATACGGAAAAAACTATAATAATTGGTACAAAGAATACCCAGAAAAGAGATCAAAGATATGTTGACGCTGCTATTTATTTAGGAGTCAAAATTAATGCAGATGTGGGAAAGATAATCCAGGAAAATTATTTACCAGTATTGGCGGCGATAGAGAAAGAATTGAGGAGAATTGATGTTTTACATTTATCTTTGATTGGACGAGTCAATGTTCTTAAAATGACAATGTTCCCGAAACTGCTGTATTTATTTCGTGCTATCCCCTTATTAATCGAGGAACCTCTGATAAAAAGAATGGAATCAGTCTTCTCACAGTTTCTCTGGCAATATGGTAAAGTAAGAAGATCGTTAGCCAAAATGTCACTACCTTTAGAGAGGGGAGGACTAACAGCCCCCAATCTTAGACTATACCATTGGGTCTGCTTAGTGTTGCATATGAAACAGCTATTATGCTGTAACACCCCGGTAGGTCAGTCTGGCTTATCAAGAATTCCCACAATTTACGAATTAGTAATTGGTGAAAAAGCCAAGGGGATCTTGATACGGGAAGTAAATGCACAATTTTATAAGAAGAGTAAAAGCAAATTGATGCTAGATGTATGGGGAGTATGGAAACAATTGTTGAAATTTCTTAAGATCCCGAAGATTAATGGTAGTCTAGATCTCTGGGATTCAAATCCTTTTAAACATCTTGGACAGAATAGAAACAGTGCCCTTTGGAAAATACTGGGTATCCGATATCTGGGAGATGTAATGAGTAATGAAGAGTTGGTGGGGTTCGAGATTTTGCAACAAAAATATGATATTTCAGCAAATCACTGGATGTTGTATAATCAATTAGAACAAACAGTGAAATTCATAAGACCCAGGGTTTCCATCCAAGAGATGCACCCAATTGTTCAATATATAAGGAATGGTGGTCGTAAGATCAAAATAGGTTATGGTCTCCTGTTGCAGAGCTTGGAAGATGACATGGTGCAAGTAGAAAACGCGTGGGCTCTTAGAATTGGGGATCCAAATGTTGATGTAGACTATGCTTTAGCATTGAACAAGAAAATATTAAGAGCAACCAACTTAAAAACACAACATTATAAAACGATTTTTAATTTATATTACACCCCATCCAAGCTGTTCCAATGGGGGAAAAGGGATACAGATAAATGCCCGAGATGCGACCAAAGCCAGGCAGATTTAATTCATATGTTTTATTCTTGCCCAAACTTGAAACCTGTTTTAACTGAAATGTAGAAATTTTTATCGGGGTTGCTAGAGGGTCAAATTTCTCTATCCCCAACGATTGTGTTAATTGGCAGGGATGAAAATCTGAAAATCACACATGAAGCGGAAGCCTTTGTCTTTCTTTGTGTTGCAGTGTTAAGAATTCTAATAGCGGCGGCATGGAAAGACTCAGTTGCCCCCTCATTCCAGGTTTGGTTGACAAGATTGCTTGGAATTCATAATATTGAAGAATGCCTATATAAATTTAAGGGACAGAAGAAGAAATTATTCGGTGAAAAAATCTGGGCACCCCTTAGTAAATGGAGGGAAACAAGAGGATGAATTGATTGAATTTCTATCTGTTTGCAAAATTATTTTTAGATGGAGATTTGTATTATATATTGTAGAATTGTGGTTTTTTAAACTCTTTTGTATTTTTGTACCTGCCATCTTATCCAGCTGATATCTCATTATATGTATGAATGTATCTCTTTCTTTTTGTATTATGTAGTGCTATTCTAATCCAACTCAATAAAAAAAAGAAAAAAAAAAAAAGAAAAGAAATCTATAGATTAGTGACTGAGATCCTGCTGGTCAGAACGTATATCAAGGTACTGCCCTGCTGTGCAAAATACAGTCAAACATAATCCGGAGCATTAATGCTAAAGGCAGTTATAACCAGGTTTTCAAAGAGCGGCTATTGATAATCACAAGTTGCAAGATAAAGTTGCAATTTGATAGTGTTGAAGATAAAGTGCATACAAAGAGACGTCAAATAATGAAACTGTTATTTACTCACAAGAACCTGAGTAAGGTGAGCCAGTACAAAATCAGCACCAGGTGCTGCAACCCAGGGAAAGCACAGGGGCTGTGTTTACGACACCGGCGGGTCCTGTCAAGCCGACTGAAGAGCAGTGAAGGTGGTCCGAACAGGAACATAGCAGTGGGTGACAATCAGATATTTTTTAAATTCTGAAACGCTGTTTTCCAATGGAGGCAAAGACTGAGACCATCATTTCAAAAGTCATCAAGGATGATTCAAAGGTCAGCACACCTCAATACCTTAAAAATTGCTCACATGAACCGATTCAAGATGAACCACTGAGGAGTTGGAGAGAGCTCCACCTTTCAATTTCAACCACTCCCTGTAACAGTTACAACGTTGCCGCTTTCCTGAAACCATCACCACTGTTCGATACCGCCAAAAGGCTAATTATTGGTGATAAATGGACTGCTTGGATAGAGACATTTGGTTATTCATTGATGCACTTGAAGAGACTGATAACAAAAAGATTATCAAGTATCGCAAAAATCTTGCCGGTGATGGTGTAAAAAAAAGTCATTGAGATAATGCAAACTTTTAATGACATCACATATCATCAGATTAAGGGGGTTTTAAATGTCAAAATTAATTCAATACCAAATGTTGATTACAAATTATATATCTTCAACCTAGAATGCCAGAAAGTTGTTGAAACCATTGATGAATTTGTGGGAGACTCGACCCAGTCATCGGACATTGTTATTTCAAGAAATTTAATGATGAAGAAGCTATGCGTCTGAGAGTTATTGACGGACGTTTGACAAATTCATTCAGACAACAAATGCTGAGAGAAACTCTTAGTCTCGAGCGTGTGTTAATGGCTGCCAAAGCTGAAGAGCGTGGGGATAGACAACCTGCTGACATGGAGGCTTTCAATATTCAGGAGTTTAAAGATTTCTTGGAACATTTGTATATAAAACATCAGAAGAGAACACCTTTGTGGCCGCAGGCCAACTGACTTGTTGAGAATTTTATGACTACATTAAAGAAAGTAGTGCAGAGTGCTACTCTTGAGAAGCTCGATTTGAAAATTGTGTTGAATTCTACCTTGAGAGATTATCGTTCAACACCTCATTTGTCCACGGGTGAAAGTCCTGCAGCATTGATGTTCGGAGAGCAATGAACATCAAGTTGCCTCAATGGACCAATAAGAGAAAGAGATGAGAAAAAAAGATGAAAAGATATGCTGACCAAAGATGACATGTGAAGAACATTATCTTTAGGAAAGGAGATCGAGTACTCAAACTACAGATGTGGATAAGATTCGATGTCCATTCGATGCTGAACTATTTCATGTGGTGTCTGCCAAGGGACGCCTGGTGACTTCCCAGTTCTCTGGGAAGTCTACTATCAGAGACTCTTCTCACTTTAGGCCTTTAACTAATCGTTCATCAGACCTACCTGTTGAAGGAGAGACAGGGTTTGAACTATAAGTGGCTGCTGTTGCCGCTACACTGCTGACGCAGATCCTGGACATTGGTAATGACAGTCTCAGTTTCCGAGAACAAGATCAATTCCAACAATTAAAGCACTAAAAAGATTGATTGAAGACATTTAATTGAATATGTCTAACTATCTATATATTTCGACGAAAATGTGTCATTTTTTATTTAGCATAGGTCGATATGTAGTGTCTTGCAAGTTAGAAATGATGAAACCCTTTTGGCTTCTGAGGGACTCTGTAGAACTGTAATGTAAGTGTTAGAGCAGAATGCATTGAAGGCTGGTTTTGAATGTTGAGTTCACAGTTACATGCAGACAAATAAAGGCGTGTAAAACTAAGCTTGTGTGTGGCGTAGCCATTGTCAGGTAGCCTGGCTGGTGAAGACATTCCAACATTGATAAACCTTTCCCATGACAACATACTTACTGCTTTCCATTCTCCTCTGTTCTGACAGTTGCATGTCAAAAGTGTTCCGAGTCCCTTCCTTCTTTGAAAAGAAGGAACCCGACAGACTAAGAAGAGCCTCCCTGTCTAGATATGGATACAAGAGGTGGGATTCTGCTTTGATCAGGCAGACTCTTGAGACAGTTGGCTTTGAGAGAAGTTAGGAGAGACACCGGAACAGAAATCTAGGTCAGGCTCAGTTCTGCCTTTTTGAATTACTGAAACTCAAGACACTATCAGGATTTACGTTGGAAAGCAAATTCCAATGCAGCATTTTGCATTGGGTTGGCATCTTTTTTATGATGCAAAGCTGGATCAAAGTGTTCATAAATTTCACCCTTTGAGAGTGTTCCACAAAATTCAAGCAAAATGCTTGTGGTTTACTGCTACATCTCGGTTTCAGAGTACTCATAAAAGGGGGTGACGTCACGGCGCCGAGGAAGATGGCCGCGGATCGCGGGAACTCCGTCGAGGAGTGACGGAACGGGAGCTGCTCCGGGTCATTATCTCGCTGCCCGATCCTCGAAACTGCGGTAATTACCGGCGGATTGTAAGCGGCACCAGAAAATGTCCTTTTGAGCCGCGGGGTGAGTCATTGTCCACCCGAACCTTGCTCCTCTTCTAGTTAAGTGCTTCTGAGGCATGTCCGCCACTTTAGAAGCTGCCGCTGCGTATGGGGCGCAATGCTCCATTACATTTCAGGCACCTCAGAAATGGCATGAATCTTTAAGAGAAAATTTTCCTCATTGAAGTGTTATTATTTTCCCGCACTCCTTCTTTTTTTTTTTTTTTTTTAAAGTCCTCAATTTCTTTATTCCTGACATCACTAGCACAATTTGCAGGGCAATATACCTGATGTAATGAAAAAATAAAAGACAAACTACAACAGATAAAAAAAAATAAGACCTCAGGAATGTACATCTAAATCAACACTACATTGTATTCAACAGCTGCACTTTTGTTTTAGCGAACTGTGGCTATGAGTCCTGAACAAGAAGGTTCTCCTGTTTAAGCTGCAGTAACTTTTCTGCCTAGGATCATCGCTCCTCCTGTAGTAGATTACAGTTCCACCTAATGCACATGGAAGACTGTCTCAAAGTAACCTGCAGCTTTCCTGACAACTCCTCGCTCTCCTGCAAAGAACTGTAGCCTTATGGCATCTTGTAAAAACCTTCTGCCACCATATCTGCCGCTTCCACCACCAGTTGCACCACCTGCTCCGTAGCCACCATCTCCACCACCACCACCATAGGGACTGCTGCCAGAACTTCGGCCAAATCCATTTCCACCCTTCATCGGCCCATAGTTGGATTGCTGTTTGCCACCATAATTTCCGAAATCATTGTAGCCACCACTGCCCCCATAGCCACTGCCTCCACCGCCACCAAAGTTTCCTCCTTCGTTGTAGTTATCGTAGCCTCCGGTACCACCACCACATCCTCCACCACCTTGGCTCCCATAACCACCAGGACTACCACCGCTTCTTCCACCACCATAGCCAGAGCCGCCTCCATAGTTTCCACCGTCCCCGCCATAGCCGTTGTACCCATCTCCGCCACTGTACCCACGGCTTCCATCTCCACCACCGAAGCCTCCTGGGCCGAAGTTGCCGCCGCCGCCACCACCACCACCATTGCCAAAGCTGCTTTCTCGGCCACCACAAAAACTGCTTGAACCACCACGACCTCTTTGAGAACCAGCCGTCTGCATTTCTTGCCTGGAAAGTGCCTTCTTAACTTCACAGTTATGCCCATTGATTGTATGGTATTTCTGAACAACAATTTTGTCGACTGTATCGTGGTCATCGAATGTTACAAATGCAAAGCCCCTTTTCTTTCCTCTCTAGCGATCTTCCATTACTTCAATTGTTTCGATCTTTCCGTACTCTTCGAAGTAGTCTCTTAAATGATATTCTTCTGTATCTTCTTTAATCCCCCCAACAAAGATTTTTTTGACTGTCAAGTGTGCGCCAGGCCTTGCAGAGTCTTGGCGTGACACTGCTCGCTTTGGTTCTACGATACGTCCATCAACCTTGTGTGGCCGAGCTGCCATTGCAGCATCCACTTCTTCCATGCAGGAGTAAGTCACAAATCCAAACCCTCTGGAACGTTTTGTTTGTGGGAATGTCTGGCAAACTATTGATTTAGTCGACATTTTGAGGTTCTTCCCAGCTCTCTTTCACCTGCATATACTGTATCTTTGGCATTATCGGCCTCTTTTGCTTGCCATGCCTATCATTTGAAAAGGCATCTTTTTGGTGAAACCTCTACTCCTCAGCGCTTTGTCCTGGCTGCTGCATACATGCTTTAATCACCTGATGTTCATCGTTTTCTCACATGTTTCCAGCGGATGCTTTTTGTTTGAGAGGAAAGTTCCATTGACGCTTGCAGATAGTCCCAATTTTTCACGCTGCTTTCCTTTGTTGTTTATTTTTTGAGGTAACTCGCTGTGTTATCATCAGCCTTTTAAGTCAACAGCTTTCATTCATCTGTTTACCGAAGTGATAGACTCTTTAACATTTCTTAAAATCCGTCATGGCGATGTCACGCAATAATCGGAGTGTCATCCAGCAGCGACCTGCAATTAACCAGCCCTTGGAAGATGCTAATCCTTTCAGTGTTTTACAGGAACCTTAGATGACGTGCCTTCTGATTTACAAAATGCAAAATGTGCTTCTTCTCCTTCTTCCCGTACAGCATCAAAGTCTTCCATCAAGACCTCTTCTTCTTCTACTTCCACGTCAGGGAAAAGAGTCAAAACTAATCCATCGCCTACCAACTCATCTCCCTCTATCTCTATGGAACTTATATTAGAGGAAATTTGCGCCTCTTAAGCCTTACATGACTGAAACAAATTCTCGTCTTCAAAGTCTTGAAGTCAACTGGTCGCACACTAAACAAAGGGTGGATAATCTTGAGCGACAATTTGCTGTAGCTCAACCAGTTATTGACCAGGTTCCCTCCGTTCATAAAGAAATAGCCAACCTTAAGCAGCAAGTTGAGAATTTAGAAAACAGGAACAGACGCAATAACCTACGTATTTACGGACTTGCGGAGAGCCTTGAGGGATCCAACCCCATTTCCTTTTTCCAATCTTTTCTACCTACACTTCTTGGTCTTCCTCCTTCTCCCCCTTTAAATATTCAGCGGGCCCATCGACTAGGACCAGCATCTCGCCCGTCTGTCTCATCATCTTCTTCAGTAAAGCCTCGAGGAGTCATTCTATATTTTTTGGAATACACGGATCTCCTTAAAGTCCTCCATGCTGCCAAACAGAAAGGGGAGATCATTTGGAATAGTTCTAATCTTTTCTTTGCTCAAGACTATGCCAAAGTCACTGCAGATCGTCGCAAGAGATTTTTAGAGATGAGACCTGCCCTTCGCTCCTTAAATGCTCGTCATGGCCTTTTCCATCCTTGCCTCTTTAAAGTGACTTATAACAACAGAACGATGACTTATGAAGATCCAGTGCTGCTTCAACGATTTCTGGATTCCTGTGGAGCTGCCTCAATGGATATTCCCCATTCATGAACCCTGGGCGACCTGGTTTTATGTATTGAAATGATATCCTATTAAGATGGTTGTTTGTTACCTTATCTTCCCCTGGTGTGTATATATTGGTATGTGCTCTGTTTTGTTGTAATTTTCGTGGTTAAAGTTATCTCCTTGTTTCCCCCTTTTTAGATGCGGTTTCGTGGATCCTCGTTTTATATGTCCTTTATGTTCTACCTGGAAGCGTGTTTCCTTCTGCAGCGTCCTTGTGGAGTCTCCGTCCGATGTGCTGCCTTCCTTATGTGGTTCCATCACCCCCAGTCTTCTTATTGTTGGTTTGTGATGTATTTTTTCGATTTATTCTTTCTGTACCAATTGTTACTTTTGTTTTGTTTTTTAGTTTTCTGTTTCCTCTTACCTCAAATTCTTCCTTTCCCAACTTTTTTCTTCCCTCGTCTTCTTCTATTCTATTGCTCTGTATTTTACAGTACACTTCTTTTTATTACTTCTTTCATCTTTTTATCTCTGGATCATTCCTGTCATTTATTCTCCTTCCTTCTTCTTCGTTTAAACATTGCAAATTTAAAGTGTTTTCATCATTTACACAAAGTTTGTTCAAATTGAATTAGATAGATGCTATTTTAACGATTTTATACAGTTTGTGCATGTTTTCTTTAATCTTTTCTGCTTAGAGTAGTAACTTGGAATGTTTTTTTTTTTTTTTCAAAAACCTTTATTGACATTTCAACCAAATACAAGTATGGGCCTACAATCCCCGGGGCTGGCCGCTAAGCAGTTAGATTAACAGAGAGCAATTTTAGTCACATGCAGCACCTCGGGGAGCAGAATCACCGTGCTAGCGTACTCTTGGTCACCGTACAGACAATTAGAAAAACAGGATATAAAAGGTTTTCATTTTATAATATAAGATGGAAGGATCAGGTGCCAAACAATTTCCCAGCAGCAAAAAATGGCAGGCTGAATAGTAAACGTGTCAACAGTAAACAGTAATCGGTCAAAGCAATGGCGCTGAAACAGGCAGTTCAGGATGTGAAGAAATATTACGGTCAATTCGCGCCTGCCCTAAGACCCAGAGAACACCACGAAAATTGAGGCACAGATGAAAAAGCAGTGATGGATACCAAAGAAACCCACTGCACTGACCCAGAAAAGGAAAAAGACAAAGACAGATAAGAGAAGAGAAAAAAGGCCATAGAAACAAAATAAAAATGAAAAATCCCCTCCCCCAATCTCCCACCCTGCACCCCTGCAGATGACTACGGCCCCCCCCCCCCAGCAGAGTGCCTGTCGCCCAAGAACCAAACCCGAAATATAGAAGAGACAGAGAAAAAGGAGAAAGAAAAGAAACCCCACCTAACGGGGAAGTGGAGGAGGGCGATAGTCTATGCGCTCCCGGTCTCTCCCCCCCGCCCTAACAAAGGGGGCCCCCCTAAGCCAGCACAAATAAAGTTGTCCACCATTCAAAAATACCCCGGGGGGAACCACAAACCCCCCGCCCCGGAATCCGTCTGGTGATGAAGCAGTCCCGTTACCAATAGATCCATCATAAACCATTCAACCCACAATCTCAGCCTTGGCCCCGTCTATCAAAGTTGCCGAGTCCCTCGGATAGGTAAAGCCCCATCCCCGGAAAGTCAAAAGTCACACAAAAGCAGCTGGGGCTTGGGCCAGCAAATAGGAGAGGAATAGCAGATCCCAACGCACACGGCTTGCACAAACGATGTCCCTCCCAGTCTCCGAAGCCAAGCATCGTTACATCCGCCATGATGGGAGACCGATTGGGGAGGGAGTGCGACTCATTCCGATACAGATTAAAATGTGGGCCAACAGTGTCCAGGATGGGGGAAGCAGTGAAATGTTCCGATAACTGTGGGACCGATGTTTCCGAGAACGTAAGAGAGTCACCAATCTCAGCACACACAATGAGTTCCATTTCTTCGGGGGCAGGCACAGCTTCCAGCACCGGGTCCAAACGCGCCACTGGGGCGCCCAACAGGAGACAAGTCAGCTGCAGGGTCTCAAAAATCGGGTCAGGGCTTGCTCCCGGTCCTATGAACCCATCTGCTGCCGACAGCCAATAATTGACCTGGGCCCTCACCCTCGCGTGAAGCGCAGCAAGTTCCGCCATTACCATCCGCAAGGAAGGGCCACATTGAGTCCGTTCCGCCATGGTCCACACGTCCGCAGGCATAACGATGCCCACGGAAAGGCGCTTCCTCCGGGGCAGGATACGCCAGAGCAGAGACAAGCCGTGAGGGACGGGCAAACAGCCCGCAGCAACGCGCGGCGGGACCCCCACCCCGGGGCACCAGCGGTGTTAGTGCCGGGCCTCCGGGCCGGGGCCCCCCTGCGACGCAGCACCGTGCGCCACCCGTCACCTCACCTCAGATACAGCACCAGGCAGCAGATGGTTGCAACGTAATCCAGGGAAATTTGCAAAAGTTCCAAGGACCGGGCCCAACCACCCTTCTCAGTCCGTTGTTGTTCACTTTGGACCCGGGTAGATCAGCAATCGAGACCCCGGCTTCCAGTCTGGGTTAGGCCTCAAAACACTTTCGATGTTACTTCACCCCAGAACATCAGAAAAAGTCCGCGGTCACACCATCGGGGTGCCGACTAGTTCACCCACACGAATCTGGGGCAGGAGATCAGGATATTCGACAGGATAAGCGAGCGTAGGACGGAGGTCAGCGGAGCCGGGAGACTATGCGGCCATCTTGGTTGGTGTCGTAGCTCCTCCCCGTAACTTGGAATGTTAAAGGAGTTAACAACCCTATCAAAAGACAACGTGTATTGACACACCTAGCTAGATTGAATACGGATATTGCCTTCTTTCAGGAAACTCACCTATCAGATCTTGAGGCAGCTAAATTGCAAAGAAGTTTGGTTGGACATGTTTTTTCTTCCCCAGCTTTGGGAAAGAAAAATGACACATCTATATTATGTCACAAAAAACACCAGCTTTCAGTGGTGCATCAGGAACATGATCTTGATGGTCGTTGGGTCCTTGTTAAAATGCTTATTGACCAAATACCTTTAATATTGTTTAATGTTTATGCACCTGTGCATGTTGTTCATGTTTTTTGGAACCGGATCTCTGATAAACTCCTTATGTTTGATGAAGATTATGTTATTTTTGGAGGCGACTGTAATCAGATTCTCGACCCTATTTTAGATAGACGTTCATCTGTTAAATTCTCTAATTCCAAAATGCATTCGCAATTCTCCTCTGCAATACGTCGTAAAGCATTAATTGATACATGGAGAATTTGCAATCCTGATTTACAGGAATACACTTTTTACTCCCCTCCTCATAATTCTCAATCCAGAATAGATGATCTTTTCTTTAGTAAGTCCTTATCTCAATTCCTTTCCCATGCCGAGATTGGCTCCATCCTAATTTCAGACCATGCTCCTGTTTGTGTAGATTTTGATTTGTTACCTTTTTCCCCTCCTGCTGGTAGATGGCGTTTTAATAATTCATTACTATCGGATCCTAATTTCACGGGCCAATTCACTTTTTTTGCTTCTGAGTTCTTCTCTATTAACTCTGTTCCAGAATCTTCTCCTGTAATGGTTTGGGATGCATTTAAAGCAGCAGCTAGCGGTTTCATCATAAGTTTTGCCTCGCGGAAAAGGAAATTATTTTAAACTAAATCGCTCAGTTGTTAGCCAAGAATAAAAGACTTGAATATTGCTATTACCGATCTAATTCTGAAGCAACATTAAAAGAGCTTCTTGATGCCATGTTTCTTTTAATAAATCTTCCACAGAAGCGGCATCCTCTTATCTCTTAAAAAGCAGTGCTCGTTACTATGGCGGCCAGAATAAAAAGTTTGCTGTGAAAGAACTAAAATTGAATCCATTCATGACAATCTCGGTGATTTGTTATTCAAGGATGGTGATATTCTAAATGAATTTGTTACTTTTTATAAAACTTTATACACGCCTGGACACCACCCTACCTTAGATGCGCTCTCCTCTTTCTTCCATTCGAATATCCTCCTCCTGCTCATGACATTGACTTTGCCTCGCTAGAAGCAGATATCACTCTTTCTGAAATGAAACATGCCATATCGAAATTGAAAAGAGGTAAAGCACCTGGCCTGGACGGTCTTACTATTGAATTTTATGCTCACTTTGCGTCATTCTTACTCCCTCAGCTCTAATCACTTTTTCAGGCCTTTGTTAAAGATGGTTCCTCTTCAGGCTCTTTTCAGGAAGCTGTAATTTGTTTAATTCCCAAAGACAATAAAGATACCTCTTTATGTAAAAATTATCGCCCAATATCTTTAGTTAATTTAGATTATAAAATATTTGCCAAAATTCTTGGCCTTCATCTTGATCCTGTTTTACCAGACATTATTGGTCCAGAACAGTCAGGTTTCGTTAAAGGTCGTTTATCTTCAGATAATTCCAGAGTCTTCTTTAATATTTTAAGTAAAGCGTCCTCTCCAGACTATCCTATTGCTGCAATAGCACTTGATGCTGAAAAAGCATTTGATCGGATTGGTTGGGACTTTATGTTTCAGGCACTTAAATGGATAGGTCTCCCTGCTAAATTAGTTTCTTTTATTTCTTTATTATAGTCTAACCCTAAAGCATCTATTTTTGTTTATGGGAAGACTTCAGAATATTTCCCCCTTTTTAGAGGAGTTCGTCAAGGTTGTCCATTATCGCCTCTTCTGTTCATAATTGCTTTAGAGCCTTTTTTAACGAAACTCCAGTTAGATGATAGTATTATTGGTTTTAAACTTCATTTTTCGCATGTTAAACTATCTGTCTATGCAGATGACATTCTCTTATATTGTTCAAACCCTTCCACATCTCTTCCAGCTTTCCTTTCTCAAGTTGAGTCTTTTTCTCAATTATCCGGATATCGTCTTAACTCTGATAAATGTGAAGTTCTTCCCCTAAACATTCATTGTTTGAAACAGGATTTTCTTCATACTGGCTTTTCTTGGAAAACTTCTAAAATTAAATATCTAGGTTTATGGTTTTCTCCCACTATTTCTGAAACATTGAAAGAAAAGTTTGATCACCTTCTCAAAACTTTATCTGTGTCTATCGATCGTTGGCACCCACTTTTTCTCGATTGAACTCTATCAAGATGATGCTTTCTCCACTTATCCTCTACCTTTTATCTATGATTCCGGTTCACATTCCTGGTTACTATTTTAAGAAAATTGACTCTTTATTAACCAAATTCCTTTGGAAAAACAAATCTCCTCGAATAGCTCTCAATGCCCTTAAAGCGGACAAACTTTCTGGCGGTCTCAAATGTCCAGATTTTAAATCATATCATCATGCCTTCTCTCTGAGACAATCTTCTGGTTGGCTTTCTCCGGATCCATGTCTTCATCCCCCTATTTGGTTGAATATTGAGAAACACTTTATAACTCCTTTTAATTTTAATGAATCTCTGGCCTTTACTAATACTATCTCTTCCTTTTGCTCTAAAGTGATTTTTCACACACGTAAGATCTTGCCTTCTCTTCTTCCATCTTTTTATCCCTCTTCGTCTTCATTAGATCAACAACCTATCTGGCATAATCACTGGCTGCGTATTTAAGGTCGTACCCTCTACTGGAAAATCTGGAGACTTCACGGTTTAATCTGGATTTCACAGCTGGTTTCAAATGACTCTCCTTTATTCTTTTCTGATCTTCAACAACATTTTTCCTTACCTTCGTCCTGCAAACCCCAATATGATTCCCTTCTTCCCTCCCTTCTGCAATATCTTCTTTCCCTACCTAAGGACCCTGTTATACCCCCTAGATCTTCTGCTGTTTTTTCTCAAATATCTACCACTACTTCAGCTTCTTCTCTATATAAAATTTTGTTTTTCTCCTCTGACAGAGCCAAAGGGAAATCTGAATTGGCCTGGGAAAAGGATCTTGTAGAATGTTGGTTGATTCCCTTTTGGGACAAATTATGGTTGAAAATACCTAAAACATCAAGAGCAGCTAATATTTCTCAAACTCTTTACTTTATTTACAAACGCCTTCTTCTTACACCCCTGAAATTAGCCTCTTTTTCTACAGACCTTTCCTCTGCCTGTTGGTCATGCAATAGTAATTTAGCTGATTTAAAACATATGCTCTTTTAATGTTCTTCCCTCTCCCATTTTTGGCGCTTGTTTTGGTCCCAAATTAATAAAAATGTTCACACCCGAATCCCTTTTTCTATTTCCAACATATTTTTAGGTTCATTATCACCTTCTTGGTCTCATTCACCTCCCAGCCCTTCCTTAATAGACCTATTATTGGCGATTGCTCAAGATTTGATAACATCAAACTGGAAACAAGCTGATAAAGTCACTTTCAGAGCTTGGTGGAATGCTGTGTGCTTTCATCACAGATTGGATACTAGTAATGTCACCCCTATCTCCCTATCCATTAAAAGAGATCTTTTATGGTTACCTTTATCTTCCTATCTTACGGCTATAGCTGCACACCCTCCTACTATAATTAACACTCCTGATGAAGTTAGAAAACCTCCATAAATCCTTGGTTGTCGTTTTGCTCTTTTATTTCAATTTTACATATTATTGGATGTGACTCCTTTCTCCTTTTTAACTATTACATTTTTGAGTCTTTAGTTACATTTATACTATATTTGATTATGCCACTTGCTGCTGTTGTATTACTATTTAAGATTCAGATAGTTTTATTTCTTGCTTGTACTGTTATTTAATGATGTTTCCCCCTGCCTCTTTTCTTCTCCCCTCTTCCCTACCCCTCTCACGTTCTAGTATGTAATTTGTTCTTTCATATATAACATTACTTCGTATAATATATTTTTCTTATACGCTGTTCATTTCTTTGTATGTTATACTCTTTTTCTTCAATACATTTTTCATTTGAAACTTAAAAAGAGTACTCATAAAAAAAATATACGTAGAAATGCATCTCAGCCTCACACACTTTAAAACAAATCCTTTCCCCTTATTATTTTCCAATGCAGTAACATCGGGCCCATAGGCATACAGTTTACAGCTGTTAATGCCCTGCATCGTGGTGGCAATACGTTTTCTAATGTTGCAAATGCAGGCAGATGAACATGTCCCTGCTCTACTGTCTGACCGAAGCTAGAATGCAAGCAAAATCACAAGCTACTGTTAAAGGACTAAGATAATCTCAGCATTCTAAAGATGATACTCATTTTATTTATTTATTTTTATTTGGGAACTTTCTAAAGCATGCACAAATGGGAAACAATTGACCTGACAGTTTTACAGTCTGATACGATTCTAATGAATTCAACAACAAGAAGAAAAACTGCAGAGACACATTACCCTGACAATAAAGAAAAATAGGGGCCGATTCACAGAACTAACATGAGACAAAATCCTAAACTTACTACTTTTGTTATTCACAGAAGGCATTTAGTAGTAGTAAAGTTAGGAATTTGTCTTAGGTTTGACTTAAGACAGACTTAAGACAGACTTAAGACAAACTTAAGAAAGACTTAAGACAGACTTAAGACAAAATCCTAACTTTACTACTACTAAATGCCTTCTGTGAATACCATAATGGTAAATGGATGAACTTGAGACTGGGAGGTGGCTACAATTGGAGCTCCCATCCCACTTGGACCTATTAAACAAAGGTAAGCCCGTCTGTACCTGACCACGCCCAGCACCAGTACCCCTGGTCTTCCCAACATCTGCTGCTACTCCACCAAGGAGTTTGTGGACCTCACCTCTGGATGCCACAATGCCTGCTGCTTCACGTCTCCCCCGTGCTCCACCAAAGGACTCATCACCCACAAGGGACCCAACCCCGCCACCTCCCACAAAACCACTAGCTTCCCGGAATCACTGCACTGCATCCTGCTCAATGCCTGAACCCTCAGCAAACATGCCACTGAAATCTGGAACACCATCACCACCCTCACCCCAGAAGTGGCTTTCATCACGGAGGCATGGCTCAACCCCAACATCAACACTGCCACTCCTGATGGCTACAAGATGATATACAGAGACCTCCCCAACAAGCAAGGCAGAGGCGTTGCCATAATATTCAGGGAAACCATCCAATTCACCCCCTCAAATAATGAACCAACACCACGCATGGAGCACCTCAATTTCCAACTACAAATCGACACCAAGACAACTATGAGAAGCAGCCTTGCATACAGACCACCGGGACTCTGACCAGCCTTCTGCGACGCCGTCACCAACATCATCGCCCCCCCCCCTCACTATAGACTCCATCCACTACATCCTGCTTGGCAATCTCAATTCCCCAATAGAAGACCCCAAGGCCGTTAAACTCCACCTCCCTACTGGAGAACCTTAATAATATCGGATTCACCCAACTAGCCAGCGAACCCATGCACAGAGCTGAACACACCCTCGTCTCCTCCAATGACAGAATCAAATTCACAGACATCACAGAGATCACCTGGACCGAGCACGCAATAGTTCACTATACCATCTCTAATGCACAGCACACCATCACCAAGCACCAGAGCGACACCCACCATGGCTGGGGCAAAGTAACCGAGAGCCAATGCATGCAGACTCACAGTGCTACACCACCCAACATGACAGCCGGCCTTAACCAAGCCGTCCACAACTTCTCCACCGATATCAACATATGCGCCAATGGAGTTGCCCCTCTGAAACCAGAAAAAACCAACAGATCTTCAAGACAAGCAGGCTGGTACACCCCAGAGACAAGCAAACTGTCTCCTACTCGAGAAGTGATGTTGCATCACCGGGACCCCTTCGATGGAGCAGCGCTCAAACTGACTGCATAGACGCTGCTGCCAACCACACTGAGGAATTCTTCAAAATCATCAAGGAGTTCTCCAGCCCAGCAGCCACAGAAAACATGGTCCATCCTTACCAACAACTCTGCAGCACCCTACTTCCACAGCAAGATTGACAACATCTACAACAACTTTGACCCTCAACCCAACACGCACCCCCCGACAACCTCAGCAAACTAACAAACACCTACCCAGCCATAACAACCTGGTCTCTGCTCGACATTCAGACCATCATGACAATCATGTCTTCCATCCACTCCGGGGTATCCACCGACCCCTGCCACCACCATTTCTTCAACCTCAGCTCTAACATAATCAGTACTGAACTGACCATCATCCTCAATGCCTCCATCGCCAAAGCAACCTTCCAAGATGGATAGAAACATGCAGTACTCAGACCCCTCCCAAAGAAGCCATCCGCCAATGCCAGAGACCTCAAAAACGACCTGCTGATCTCCCTGCTGCCATACCTAGCCAAAGTACTTGAGAAAGCCATCAACCTTCAGTTCACAGACTACCTTGAACTGAACCATCTACTCAACACCTCACAATCAGTATTCCAGGCCAAACACAGCCCTGAGACCGCACTGATCCGAATACCACAGACTACATCAGAATTCTCCTCAACTGAAGAGAAATGGTGGGCCTGATCCTCCTCACCCTTTCCGCAGTGCTTGACACCGTTTCCCACCACATCCTCGTTGACAGACTCCACAATGCCGATGTCCAGCAAAACGCCCTAAAGTGGATCATCTCATTCATCTCAGGACCGCCGGACGAGTGCCGACCAAAGTCGAGCTGCTTTTTTTTTTTAAACCTTTATTGCACCATGCATTATTACACAGCTTCTGGCCTACAACCCGGGGGGCCGGCCGCCATACATTTGCGTTAGTAGTGCATATTGTGCAAAATTCCGCACCTCAGGCTCCCCTTCAGGGTTCGGCTACTTTACAGCCCTGTGATGGTGCATCAATCACAATTAGGTTACTAATCTGAGTAGGCTTAGGTTTTTTGTTTTTTAACAATATACAACGTAACAAACAACAAAGAAATCACATTTTAGGTCATCAAGTGTGAAAGTGAATCTGTACCAATTGTGTCTAGGCAGGTTCCTGGAGAGTATGGTTGCACACATGTCCGCAAGGCTATTTAAGACTTTCATCACTGATGTTACTTGTAGGTGGAAATCTATGCTGTGTTCCTGTCCCCTTCGCCCCGTCGACCTACCCCTCCCGACTGCCAAGGTCTACCCAGAGTCTTACCCCTACTTCATGGCTCACATCCCCGGGTTCGCTAGTCCTCCTCCCCTTCCTCGTCTGATGTTATTGGTTCGTCTTCCGGTAAGGTGTCACAAATATCCCCTCTATATTTGTTCCATGGGGTCCAGATCCTGTTCCATTTCTTCGGGCACACCCTGCTAGCGTAGACCGCCCTTTCCGTAATCATTACCCTGTCCATATTCTCACACCATTGTGTTTTCGTCGGGACCTCTACCGCCCCCCATCTCTGTGCGATATCCCTCTTTGCGATTGCCATGCCCAAAGTGACCCACTGTCGGCCATGTCTGGACAGATCGTTGGGTTCCCACACATTGAGTATGCATTTTCGTGGCTCAGGGACCAGTGAAGTCTCTATAGCCTGAGAAATCGTGCGCATTATCCGCCTCCAATATTCTTGAATGCGTGGGCATTCCCATATTGTGTGAAAAAACGTTCCCTCCTCACCACAGCCTCGGAGGCAGTATGGGTGCTGTGCGCGGCCCATGAGGTGTAAGGTCGTTCTCGTATAGTACACTCTATGTAGGATTTTAGGTTGTATAAGCCGGAATTTAGCTGAGATGCCTATTTCTTTGGGCGATGCCAGCACCTCAAGCCACTCGTTATCATCCATCGCTGCCACGTCTCCCTCCCATTTGTCTTTAAGTTTGGGCATGGGGTCTGGCAAGTTGTTGATTAGCTTACGGTATGTGAGCGAGGTTGCCCGTTCAGGCATAAAATCCGTAAGTAAGCGATCTTCAAGTGGGGATGCTTCTGGCACTTCTGTGTCCGGGGGGATGGCTTTAAGCAATGCGTGCCGAATCTGATTGTACCGGAACGATTCTCTTGGTCCCAGCTCATATTGTTCCCTCAATCGGTCAAAGGGGATTACCGTACCCCGTTCCCATAAGTCTCCCACCGTAGATAGGCCTATCTCATCCCAACGTGAGAAGCCCCTGCTGTTTTGCAGGAGTCCCAGGGCCCGGGAATTCCACAGAGAAGTGAGTTTGGTCATTCTCCCTTTCCAACCGAGCGCCGCCAGTGCTATGTGCCATATCGTTGCCGTGAGTCTCTTGGGTCCCGTTAGCTTACGTACCTTCCGCTGGTCGTACAAAGGGGCAAGCAGGGTGCTAGTTCCTAGTTGTGTCCTATCTGATCTGAATGCTGGGTCATTTTGGGGGGCATGTATCCATTGATTTATGTTTTTCAACTGTGCTGCCCAGTAATACAGTTTGAGATCTGGCAATGCTATCCCCCGTCATACCACCCTCTGTGCATTTTAGCCTGCGCAATGCGTGCTGGTCGGTTGCTCCACAAGAGACCGGCCACAAGCGCTGACACCATTCTGAAATAACCCGGTGCCACCGAGTACGGCGTATTCTCCAGAACATATAAGAAGCGCGGTAGTGACATCATCTTGTAGAGTGCCGCTTTACCCAGCATTGTCAGGGGTAGCCCGGCCCAAAATACAACGTCTTGCTTAAGCCGTTCTATGGGCGGCAACAGGTTTTTCCGTGCAAATTCTATAGGATCCATGGTGACATGAATGCCCAGATATTTAAAGGATGACCCGGCCTCTTTCAAGGGGCAGTCTGCGCTAAGTATCGGGAGCGGGCCTTTCAGCACATAAAGCTCCGATTTAGTCCAATTCAGAGTGTAGCCCGACACTTTCCCGTGCTCATCACATAGGGTCAGGAGCGCCGGTATACTACGTTCCGGGTCTGTTAGGTACACCAGCATGTCATCGGCGTACAGGGAGACGTGGTCTTCCCATCCCTCAGTCCAGGAAATCCCTCTAAGCAGTGGGGTGGATCGTATCAAGTGCGCCAATGGCTCTAAGGCGATTGCGAAAAGCAGTGGCGATAGGGGGCAACCCTGTCGGGTACCTCTCTCCAGGGGGAAAGTTCGCGAAATATGGCCATTCTCTACCACTTGCGCCACCGGTCTCGTGTATAGTAATCTGACCCATGCTAGAAATTTGGGTCCGAACCCCAAGTGAACCAGGACTTCACACAGGTAATTCCACTCCACTAGATTGAATGCCATCTTTGCATCGAGTGCTAATATTACAGCCGGTTCGGGGATCAAGTCCGCTCTTGCCAGCACTCCGTGCACTCTCTGCAGATTCAGTGCTGTGTTTCTGTGCGGCATAAACCCGGATTGGTCGGGGTGTATGAGGTCCGGCAGGTGTGCCATTAAGCGGGTGGCCAGGAGCTTGGCCAAAATTTCTACTTCTGCGTTGGGCAAAGATATGGGATGGTAGGAAGTGCACGGTTTCCCTGGTTTAGGTACCGCGACGATGGTCGCTAACCTTTGGTCTGGTAGGAGTTCTCCCGTCGATAGGCAGTCTGTATACATGGCAAGTAGGTGGTTACTAAGCATCTCCGATGTGGCCTGGTACCATTCTATCGGAATGCCATTTGGACCGGGCGCCTTACCGGGTTTTATCGCTTGTATCGCTGTTTGGATTTCCTCCGCAGTTATGTTTGTTTCCAGTTCCGCTATTGCCTCTGGTTGTAGCTTCGGTGATTGGATGGGTTCTAATGCTGCCCTAGCCATGTCTACGGTTACCACTCTATCAGATGTGTACACACCCTCAAAGTGATCGGCAAGGGCCTCCACTATGTGCTCCGGGCTTGTGTGTACTGTCCCGCTTTCGTCTCTGACCTGTTGGATACCTCTGGTACTTCCCCCCATCTTGTCCAACCATGCCAGCATCCTGCCCGCTTTGTCTCCTATATCATAGATCCTAGTTTGTGTGTCAGTTATTTGCCCCCTCACTTGGTGTCGTAAGTGTTCCGTGTATAAGTGTTGTTTAATGTACAGAGTATGGGATGTGTCTGGCGTGGGGTGAGTTTCGTGTGCCACTGTAGCTTGTTGTAGCGCTAGTTCTAGCTCGACCAATTCGTGTGCCTTTTCCCTTCTGTTACCTGTGATTGTGGTTACCGCTTGCCCTCTCAACACCGCCTTGTATGCTTCCCACAGGGTCGCAGCGGACTGTACGGAGTTAATATTCTCTGCAAAGTAATGCACCGTCGCAGTCTTAATCGCTTTCCTGATCTTGGGCACCTTAAGGTATGCAGCCCGTATGGGGTAAATGCGTTTTCGTGCTTTCTCCTGGGCGGAGAGTGTCAGGATAATCGGGGAATGGTCTGAAATGCCTCTAGCTTGGATGTCGACTGCGTCCACGTGTTGTATGCAGTCCCGTAGTGCCAGGAAGCAATCTATCCTTGATAGGCTATTGTGCACAGTAGAGTGGAAGGTGTATTGTTTCAGTTGAGGGTGGGTGTGTCGCCATACGTCACCTAGACCCATCGCTGTCAAGAAACGCTGGAGGCGTGAAGGCCCCCCGGTATGGCTCGTGGCTGGGAACCTGTCGGTTAGAGTGTCTATTGTTGCATTAAAATCACCCCCCAGTATAACATCTCCCTCGGGGAGGGTCAGGAGAAAGTCTCCCAGTGCCGGCAGCATGACTGAATGAAGTGCCGGGGGTATATACACCGAGACTACATTAATGAGTCTCCCTTCCCATTGGCCCTGTGAGGCAGCAAAGCATCCCTGGCCATCCGTCTTCGTACCCAGTGGTATAAAGTGCGAGGACTTCCTAAGTAAAATGCCAGTTCCACGGGATCCTGACTTGAACTCCGATTGTGCTATCATTTTATATCCCCTCCTGTCTAGCGCCTTGGTAGTCCCTCCCTGTAGATGTGTTTCCTGAAGGAGCACTAGGTCTGGTCCCTGTCTTTTTAGTGCAGTGAGTACCAACCCACGTTTGACTTTGTCTCCCAGCCCTCTTACATTCCATGTCAGTAGGCGGAGGGGGGCTCCTTGTGATCTGGGCACCCCCTCCTCCCGACTACGTGGTGGAGAATCTCTCATAATGCGTCATGTGGCTGAGCAGGCACCTAACATGCCTTGTGGTCCATGTGTTCCGTCTCCGTCTGCCCCGTGTGCAACGCAAATGCCATATATCACAGCATGACCCTTCTTGTAGATTTCTTAAAAACTTAACCGGTGTCCCCGTCCCCACCCCAACTTGAACTTGGTACAACGTGTGTTGTGTCTTGGCTTGTAGTGTACATTGAACAGTGAAACATCCCCCCCACGCCACCCCCCTCCCTGCCTCCCTTCCATTCGGACCTAGAACTGCCCGCCTCCCCAACTCAGAAGAGTGCTTTGCCCAACCCATGAACAGTACTTGCTTGCTGGGGTGAAGTGTTCCCCGGAGTGTCCAGGTCCCCTGCCCTCTCCGGTCTCACCCAGATCAGTGTCCAAGTCGGGAAACCCCCATGAAGTCTCTACAGTGTTGATTCAGCGTGCTGCCGGGGATTTATTCTTCCACTTCCTCCAGTGTGTCGGCGTTGTATGGCGCATGTGAGTGCAACGAACCCTCCACTCCCGATGCATGTGATCTCGGTTGGCTGTCTCCGCGCTGGCTCTGTTGTGCCCTGTGTGAGCGGCGGGGTAGTCCCACTTGTCGCCATCCTTCCAGCCAATCGCGTGCTGACTCCGGTGTATCGAAAATCCAGACCTTACTGTCCGCAACCACTCTTAGCCGTGCTGGGAAGATCATGGAGTATGATAGTTCTTTGGCCCTCAGGTCCTTCTTATTTCTAGGAAAGTCCTCCAGCGCGACACCTCAGCAGTATAGTCTGGGAAAAAGGCCACCGTAGAGTTTTGGACCCGTATCGGTGCGGCCACTCTTGCTGCCTGTAGGATCGCGTCACGGTCGCGAAAATTAAACAGTCTTGCCAGTATTGGCCAAGGTGCGGCTCCAGGCTTAGGTTTTCCTCCTGGGACCCTGTGGGCTCTCTCCACGGAGAAGAACTGTGATAGTCCCTTAGGTTTGAGTTGCGTCTGAATCAGGGCTTCCACATAGAGGTCCATGGCCTCGGTGCCTTCTGACTCCGGAACTCCAATAATTCTCACGTTATTGCGCCTGGAGCGCCCCTCCTGATCATCCAGCTTTTCTTTCAGAGTCTTGTTCTCCGCTGCTACCTTTTCCATTGCTAGTTGGAGGTCCGACACGTCCTCTACTAAGATTTGGCGACCACCTCGACCTGCTTTACTCTCTCGCCCATCTTTTGAAAGTCCGCCCTCAGAAGAGAGACTTCGGTGGCCGTGGATCCCACCGTCGCCTGTACCTGTGCCAGAGCCTTCATCACGTCCTCAAGTGTTGCTTTCTTCGTCCCATCGGTCTCCGGGGTCTTCCCTGTGGATGTGCGCGGCTCAGCTTGTCTATCAAATGCGTATTTCTCCAGCTTGGATTGCGGCGCGTTGTGTCTTGGGCCTTTACCTGCCATGATTGTCTCAGGTGTGTCTGCTGAGTACTGTGTCTGTACTCTGTGGTTTCAGGAGGGAGGGATGCAATACGCGGGACAGTGGCGTTTTCCACTCGGTTCCTCAAATCAGTGACAGGTCCGTCACCCCCAATGGTCAGAGTAGTCGTGTTATTCTCCCTTTCACCTCAGCGCCCACAGCCATTGCCTTCCGCTGCTATTGGGTGTGGTAGTGACGCATTACTGAGGCGGTGTCATCAGCGTTTATCCCGCCGGCGTGATGAGGCAGGTAAGTCTCTCCCCGGTCCTCGGGCACGCCCAGGAATCCCGCGGCCGTTGTGTACCTTTGCCCCGCTCTGTCCCAGCCCTTGCACTCTCCTGCCGTTACATCTGCATGGTAGGGCAGACTCTGTCGCTTAGGGCCAGCGTGTGTAGTAGCACTGAGAAGTCGTTTACTCCGGTGGGACCTGCGGAGCTCTTTGACGGCTGTGCATGTACTCTGTCTCTCGTGCCCACACTATCGGATAGTTAACTGCCGTGCAAGGGTCCTTTTCTGCCGAGCACTCCGCTCTCCGCACCCCGCTGTTATGGGGCTCCGCTGGGGGGACTCCTCTCTGCGCGCTGATGCATGTCCCAGTCGTCGCTAGGATCCAGAGGCATCGGGGGGGGGTCAGGGGAGAGTTCCGGTTGCCGATCCCACCGGGGTTTAACGGGGGATGTCTGGGTAGCGCACACTTCCGGGCGCCCTCTGCCGACCTGCCTGTACTTCCGGCCAGCCTCTATCCACACTAGAGCCCGGTGTCGCTGATCCTATGTAGGCCCAATGCCAACGGGAGTCGCAAGTCTACTCCCCGGCGCTCGATTTTGACTGGCTTTCCTTCGGATGACTCCCGCTCTGTCCTGGATCCAGGTTCCTCCGTACAGAGGTCAGTTTTGATCGAATAAATGTGCGGATTGACGTGGGGACACTGCTTTACTCATGGAGCTCTACAGCTATGCAACCGCCATGTTCGGCCGCTTAGCCACACCCCCCTGCTTTTTTAGTATTGCTCGACATGTTTGACACGGTCAGCCACACGATCTTGATTGGGAGACTGGAGGAAATAGGGGTGTCGGGATTGGCTCTTGATTGGCTGGTGTCTTATCTTGACAACAGACACCAAATGGTGGCCCTGCCTCCTTTTAAATCCAACACCAGAAGGGTAGGGCAGGGAGTGCCCCAGGGATCGCCCATCAGTCCGATCCTGTTCTCTACCTCCGTCCCCTGATCCAGCTGATAAAATCATTTGGCATAGCAGTCACCAACTACGCTGATGACACTCAACTTGTCTTCTCGTTTGAGGGCAAGGAGGCTGTGTCACAGGAGACTTTCCATTAGTGTATGTCCACCACGGCGGAATGGTTGAGCTCAATTCTTTACAATTTTACGGTTCCAAAACTGAGGTACTACATTGTTCAATGGATCGTACTCCCAGGCCTCTTCCACTGAACTTTTGGCCCCCATCCTTCCAGGACACCAGCCTGCTGGCCGAATCAGTTCGTAACTTGGGGGTGATGTTCGACCTCAGCCTGCAGTTAGACGTGTCGGTAAACAAAACAGTGGCCACCTGTATGACACTACTGCGGATGTTGCGGAAGATACTACCTATGCTTCCGGTACAAACCAGTCCAGAAGTAGTGAGGAGTATCATCTTAAGTAGGCTTGACTACTGTAACTCACTACTTCTGGGGGCACCTAAGACCCTGGTGGGAAAACTGCAACGCGTTCAAAACTTTGCCGCCAAATTGGCCCTCTCGCACCGTCGCTCTGACTCTTCCACAAAAGCACTCAGGGATCTCCATTGGCTTCTAATCCCCCAGAGGATTGATTTTAAAGCCCTTTGCTTGGTACATAAGGCCCTTCACGGGCAGGGCCCTTCTTCTCTGCAGGACTTGTTTTCCTGGTATGTACCGTCTAGATCTCTCCGCTCGGCCTCAGCTTGTATGGTGGTAGTTCCCAAGATTCTGAGGACCCGGATGGGAGGCCGATCATTCAGGTTCACCGCGGCGAGACTGTGGAACTCCTTACCAATATGTTTACGCAGCACGGACGATCTTATTCTTTTTAAGAAGGCTCTGAAAACGTATCTGTTTCCAAAAACTCGGTAAGCCCTTTTCTGTAAGCTGCGCAACTGCCTAAACACTGTGTTTGTATCATCCAAGTCAAAGCGCCAGGATACCCGATGGGTGACAGTCATTGCGCTATGCAAAAATACCAATACTACTACAAAGTATCCATCTACCTCCCTCCACCTCCGTTCCCAAGGACATCTTATGCGGCGTGCCCCAAGGTTCATCTCTCAGCCCACAACGTTTAACATCTACATGACCCCCCTCACAGACATCAGAGCCCACTGACTCAATATTATCTCCTATGCCGACGACACCCAGCTGATCCTCTCGCTCACTGAGGACCCCTCCAACACTAGAACCTACTTCTGCAGTGCCATGACCAACGTACCCAACTGGATGAGAAACTGCTGCCTCAAACTCAACTCCGTCAACACAGAGGTACTGATCTTCAGGAAGAACACCTCTGCATGGGACCACAGCTGGTGGCCAGAAGAACACGGACCCCAACCCTCAGCAACCAACAGCACACACCACCTCAGCATAATCCTCCACAGCCAACTGACCATGAACGACAAATCTGTAGCTAGATAATAGCTGCAATCTAGCAATATTACGGGCCTCTCCTTGGTCTCAAGGTTAGGGATGGAAACGACTCTAGCTACATTCCCTCAATATTTGAAATCTTGATTGGCACATGGGCTAACGGCTGTCTCTTAAAATTTTATGAAGCCAGCTACTTTATAAAAAACTTGGTTCAAGGTTTTAATTACTGCTTTTCGTAACTGGGCTGGCGTAAGAAAATAAATAAGTGTAGGCAGGTTTAACAGGTATACTCCCTTGATCGGTAACAATCAGCTCCCGATGGCCCTACAGGATGAGTATTTGGCAAGGTGGGGTAGAGTCGGCTTATATAGGATCAGGGATCACCTGGCAAGGGGTTACATAGCTCCCTTTGATATAATCCGAGAAAGATTTAGTAAAGGCCCCTGGAATGTTTTTTAATTCTTACAGTTAAGGGATGTCCTTCTTTAAAAAGCTGGCAGTGCTGCAGGTTTTGGGCAGGTGGCGATAATCAAACTGCTTATTCACAGTTTGGGCTCCTCAATCTCACAACTCTAAAGCAGCCTGTTGAAAGGGCTGCCAGATGATCTAGATAAGCACAGGCAAAGATGGCAGGATAAACTGGGGGGTTTGGATTCTTGTTTCCTGAAGTCAGTTACATTGGGGAATTCCATGTTGTGTTCGGCCAATCTGCAATCACAACATTGCAAGACCCTGTTTGACCTTTATATCACGCCTGCTAAACTAGCGAAATGGGGAGGAGTGGAGGGAATCCATTGTTTTAGGTACAAGGCACATGCTGCGGACATAATACATATTTTTTCCACTTGCCCCTGCATCGAGCCACTCAGTAGAGAAATATCAGCTTTTTTACAACGTGTTTTAAAAGAGGATTTACCTCTGTCACCTCAACTTATGCTATTGAGGGTCAATGAGTTAATAGGGAAAAAGGGAGAAGAGCTTATTTTTATTGCAATGGCAGTTTTTAGACGTTTTGTCGCCTCTGCCTGGTTAGATCCGCAACCCCGACTTTTCAACAGTGGAAAGGCCAATTTGTACACATTTATGATCTAGAAATAGCACTTTATGAGTGAAGAGGTAGAAAGGGTAGGACAAAAGGGAAAAGATTTGGGGCCTGTTTACAACCTCGTTCACTCCATTCACACAGGCAGAATGGCATTGATGGTGATAACTGTTTAGTTTAAGGGCTGTGTGATTAAATACTGTTGTATCTTTTGCCTTTATCCTTCTATTGTATTTAGCTTTTTTTAATGTGTAGAGACAAATGTAACTGCTTTAACATCTGAATTTATTTATTGCTTGTATATAGACCTCATTATCTCAAAATCTCTAGTTTTTGGTTTCTAGATTTAGCTGATAATGGTTTTTATCTGTTATATACCGATCCATATCTATGGTATTCTAATCATCATGGTTTATTGGTTCAGCTGCACTGTTCTTTATGGTCAAATAAAAAATATAATAAAAAAAAGACAAATCAACGCAGTCGCCTCCTCCTGCTTCCACACCCTCCGCATGCTCCACGGAATTTTCAGATGGATCACAGCAAACCCCAGAAAGTCAGTCATACGAGCCCTTGTCCTCAGCCACCTTCACTACGGCAATGCTCTCTACACCTAAATCCCCACAGAGCTCCTCAGAATACTCCAGACCATACAGACTGCTGCAGCCAGACTCATCCAGGACCTAACCAAATGGACCCACATCTCTCCCCAACTCAGAAATATCGACTGGCACCCCATCCAGAAGAGGTGCCAATTCAAGATTCTAACACACACCTACAAGGCTCTTCACAACCAAGGACCATCCTACATCAGCCACCAGTTGAACTTCCATCTAGCCTTGAGACACCTGTGCTCTGTTTCACTTGCCCTCGCACACATACCCAGCGTTCATCACAGCCAAAGTGAGGGCTGCTCCTTCACCGCCAAGACCTGGAATAACCTCCCTTTCCACCTCGGAATGGAACTCTCCCTGGCGGACTTAAGAAATTGACTCTAGACCTGGCTTTTTGACACAGCAACCTCAGTGCCCAGATACGCCTAGGGGTGATAGCGTTGCTCTATATAAATTCTGATTGATTGAACTCATTGTGCTTCTTGTGAATATTCCCAGTATGAGTCAGAAGGAGGTTCCCCAGTGCTTCAAATTGGACAGACTAGGAAGAATCTACAAGTCAGCATTTGTTAAAGCTTGGGATTTTGATTGAGATATGGATAATGAAGAGAACCCTAAGTCTGAGGTGTTAGGGTGTTAGTAATCTTTTGAGGGTGGTAGCTCCAGTGCTATGTGGGGCATGGTGGGTTATGCTCATGTGCTTAAAAGTGACTACAGGAAGTCAATGCCGAACATGTGCTAGATTGATATGATCATGACAGAGAATGGAACACACTTCGCTCTGTTATATTCTACTCCTTTTGGCGCTTACGCAGGAGACATGGTGCACTGAAGCAGTTGTGACTATATCCAATTTGAAACTCAAAGAAAAATGAAATATTCAATTGAGAAGTCATGGAAAGACTTGACAAAATAATGTGTCATAGTTCAAGGAGTATAAAATGCCAATCAGCAGGATTGCCAAAAAGCTATTATTATTCACCTCCAGAGAGAGACCTTGACTTTGTATCAAATAACAGAAATCACAGCAGCTCATACATAGGAGGGGAAACGGTTAAGGGGAAGAGAGAGAGAACACTTATGCAAGGGCCATCATAGTTTCTCTTGGACTGCTATGGAAGTCTGTAAGAAACAATATCAAATTGATAATGGCTGTGACACCTTTATCAAATGGGGGTTCTACAATAAAATCCACAAAAATCCTTTGCTAAATTGTTTAGGGACTTCCAAAGGTTGTAACAACCCCATTGGCCTATTATGATCATTCATGTTTCTGGAGCAAATGTCACTAGTGGAATCCTGCTCTTTTATATCTGTATTCATCTTTTCCCACCAAAATTGTCTCTTCATTAAATCAATTATTTTAGCAATACCTAGATGACCGTAAAATCAGGAAAAATGTATTTTGTTTAATGCCTGATTTCTAGTCCTCACAGTTTTTTTAATTAATGAAAAGCACTTTCTCCCACCTGCTAACACTTGAATGAAATCCCTTTCTTTAATGGTCTGGTAATTTGTGGTATGACCTGAGAATCATTCTGTATGAAGACTCCATAGAAAATTTGCAACGCCTAAGAAGCTCTGAATATCTTTAACTGTCTTTGGAGCAGGTCATTCAATGATTGCCTGCGTTTTCTTGTTATTCATCTTCAACCCTTCAGGTAAAATCACAAATCCTGAATATTCCACCTGAATTACATGAAACTCACACTTGTCAGCTTATGCATAGAAATGATTTTCTCATAATTTGTGCAGCACTTTGCAAACTTGCTTAATATGTTTTGTCTTTCTTTTGAAAATATGATAATATTGTTAAAATAAATGGTGATATAAATGTCAATAAATTCCCTAAGGATATCATCAATAAAACAATCTTAAATGCTACAGGGGAATTAAGCAAATCAAATGGTATAACCTGATGTTCATAACGTTCAAAGTTGATACAGAATGGTACCTTCCACTCATCCTCATCACTGGCCCTTATCAAATAATAGGCACCTCATACATCTATCAAAGAAAAGACTTTACCATCTTTGATCTGATTTAACATTTCCAAGATCAAAGGAAGGGGATAATGACTTTAATGGTAACCTTGTTCAGGGCACGATACTCAATACAGGTGTGAAGATCACTTGTTTCTCCTAGGTACAAAAATAGAGGTGAAGAAACAGGAGATCGTGAGTATCTAATAAAACCATTGGCCGGTTATTTATCTTTATACTGTTTCAAATTTTCGGTTTCTTTAATCATCAGTGCATACATTGTTCTGCATGGTAGTTTGTGCAGACTCTAGATCAATCGTACAATCATACACTCTGTGGGTGGAAGAAGATGTTATGCTCGTTGTCTTCTAAATACATTTAACAGTTGATGATATTCCTTATACATTTTCTTATTAAAACTATTTCTTCCTTCGATTTTTTAACAGATACCGTGTCTGCCACATCTAAATCAGAACTGATATTCTCTTACGCAAAATATATTTCTTGATAACCAATATTTTTATATTTTGATGACTGAAATTGTATGTTGCCTTGCTCCCAATTAAACCTAGGCTTATATTTAACTAATCATGGAATTCCTAAGATGATCTAGAAAAGAGTATCAATTATGTCAAAGGCTAAGCATTCCTTACGATTATCTTAACTAAGAATTAGTAATGAAGCAGTGGAATGGGTGATTAATCCAAATGTTAAGTCGGTACCATCTACTGTGCTCCCTTGTTCTCATTTATTCTTCTTAGCACTCTGTAATGTCAACTTTCTTAACCAGTTTCCAATCCATAAAATTCACAGTAGCCCCTGATTCAATGACTGCTATATGATGAAAAAATGTGTACCTGGCAGCAATGTGTTCAAATACTTTTGAGAGGAGCCTACTAAACAGTTGCTCAGCAGAACCCTCCTTTGTTCAGTTGAGTACAGTAGCTTTAATGGTGAGAGGAGTTGGCCTAACGGGTAGGGCAGTCAACCTCAAATCTGGGGAACTGGGTTTGAGTCTCGGCCATGATGCTGAACATCCTGTGATTCTGGGCAAATCACTTAAACTCCCTGTGCCTAACTAAAATTAATGTGTGTCCTCGTGTAACATAACTGGTGCTATTTAAAGTGCTCTGATACACAGTCAGGGTCAAGTTTGCTCTACATAAAACTCTGCAACAACAAAAAATGTTATCTTTTCACAGGTTTCTTATTGTACTACCTAACATAATATGGATCAGGATCACAATTTCAGGATCACAATATAAAACCAACCCTTGCTCCATTGTCTTTTTATTCTCTTCCTTAGACAGGGTTGGACGTACAGTACCTAATTGCATAGGCTCAGGAGGGGAAAGGTGGTTCTTACTACTTTAGGGGTTCTCTTGAACACTCTTGTTCTAAATTCAGAGTTTCTCTTTTAAAATGGTCTTGTCTGTACATTTTTTAGTGATTCTCGTAGTTAAATTGATTACATTTTCTACACTCTTCGGGAGGTGTGGATTGTGAGACAGGGTATCATTTAATTCATCATTTAGTCCCTTTTTATTGAGGTCAATTGGTTTTGGCTACAAGTTTCTGAAAGTGAGTCACATACTATAATATAACTTTTTTACCATGCCTAAGATCTAGTAATTCACGATCACCCCTTAAGTCAATGTTCTTCTGTCAAAACTTCTCACTTAACTCTTTCCTGAATGCGTCAAGATCATATAACAATGGACTGCTCTTTTCTACTAATGTCATTGACCAAGCTGCTGATTCTCTTGTTAAATAGGATAATATGAACACAACCTTAGATTCTGGCGTTGGAGAGGTACTGCTCTTATATACAAATTAAAACACACATTTACTTGAAATGATTCATAGCTTGTGTGAGTCATCTCTATACCTTTCTTGTAGAACTAATAGTGTGAGCACAGGTTACTACAACTTGAGAATTCCAATCAAATGTACTTCCTATACTAGTTTTGTCCTGATTTTCAGGCACTACACTGCTCATCTGACATAGCTAATAGCTGTTGTTTGAGCAACTGATACTCACTCCTAGCTTCCTCAATATCCTTTCATAAAATAGAAATTGCTTTGCCAATATATGGACAAAATATGAAGGGATTCATAGCACCCAAACACATGAGCCAATGTGGGCTTCCCAAACTGTCGTAGTTCACAGACTTTGATTTACCAATCTGCAGGAGTGGCACAAATCTAGTCCTATTTACTTCCAAATAGAGACCAGGACTTCTAATTGTAACACAACTCACATCAGCTGATATAGTGGGGAAAAGGAAAAACGAGAAGAGAAAGAAAATACTAATGCATGGCTCATCACTTCTTCCTGGACCGCTATGGAAGCCTGAAAGGAACAATACCAGATTAGTAAAGAACCTTGCAACTTCAGTATAATATACAATCCTTCTACCTAACTACCTTAAGTCAGTGGTTCCCAAACTTTTTTGACCTGTGGCTCCCTTCACCTAATCGGAAGTTGGCCGTCGATCAACACCATTTTTTACCCACTCTGAGAAAATGGAACATTGAGTTTGGTCTGTCACCAGCATTATGTTTACACTAAAAAGGTGGGCTCCTTATGAGTGGCTTCACCTACACCGACCCAGAGTGACGCATGTAGGTGCAGGACTATGCATCTCAGTACCTGCGCAAAGGCTTCTCGACGCTGCACCACGCAGGCCTATGCGGAGAAAGCTATGTGCCTGGCTTCAGAACTCATTCACCGCTAGCAAGAGAGGAGCTGGTGTGAACCAGGGCAGGCAACTACATGGAAGTGCAAAAATAATCTGTCAAAACATTGTGTGCATGCAGATGAGTGTGTGTTTGTGTGTGTGAAAGTGAGCGAGAGACACGAGTGAGTGACTGCTATTGTGACTTAGAACATACCAGAGTATGTACTCTGATGTGTGTGTGCCCATTCGCTGCTCCTGTGCACGTGTACGTTCTCTTCGTATTGTCCACAGTGCACTCGAGATCTTCTTGGAGAACGTGTGTAAGTATATACACATTCAATGCTAGCTTATGGGTAGCTCTCTGTCCTTGTGTGCATGATCTTGTAGATAGGTATGTGTAAATGCTTGACATCGTCTTGTTGCAAGCTGTGTACTACTGAACTTAGTGCACATACTCACTGATGTTGTGTGAACGCACTCAGAGTGTCAGTGTATGAAATCTAACTTCGTTATATGCACACTCGAAGTCATCTCTTTTGAAGGTGTGCACTCACCTTGGTGCAGGCACAGTCACTGAGCACGTGCATGCATTTGCCTCCCTCGCCTGTCTAGGCATGCTAACGGCAGTATGTGCACATTTCAAATGCGCTCTCTTTGGAAGGTGTGTATCCTGTGTGTGTTAGCAATCTTGAGGGTGTGCACGTTACCTATGTTTGCATGCTCTTTGCTCGCGGGTGGACGCTCTCTGCTCAGAAGTGCCTGCCTTTGTGCACACTTTTGAGATTCTCTCTCTGAAGTGTGTGCACTTTTCTGTGTGCACGCACAGCCATTCAGCGCTTAAGTGTGTATGCACGCTCTTTGATCGTGTGTGCATGCCTCGCCTGGATGCTGGTTGACGTTTGCCGGAGCGCAGGAGCTGCAGTGGCCCCTTTAGAAAGTGAGTGCTGCCTCCTCCCGGTGCTGCTGCCCTCTGCTCCCCGCCCGGGAGGACCATTGGGGCGCCGGGCGGACACAGACCCCCAGGGCAGGCGGATGTGCTGCAGGAGTCGGCCGCACTCCTCTCCCCGGGATCATTTTCATGCCACAAACGTGATTATCTAAGCTTCCTACCCCTCGGCGCTCCAGCGGATTTGGCACAGAAGACGGGCATCCTCAGAGCATCCCAACACCACCTTTTCCCTCCTAACACTCATGCTGCCATTTCCCACATCCTGCGCGTGGCGCCCCTGGCACATCATTACGGCGCACCAGGGTGCCGCGGTGTACAGTTTGGGAACCACTGCCTTAAGTAACAAATCTTTTACCCAACCCTTTCTTATCTAATCTTAGATTCAGTTCTTTCACTGGAAATATAAAACCACAATCATTACTATTACCCTTTAAAATCCTTGAGGCATGGTTTTTACATAGGACTTGACAAACTTACGAGAGAGTTCAATGCACAGCATTTTAAAATAGTTCATTCTTGAAAATTTGGAAAAATGACAATATGTACATTAAGGGCGATGAAAACAAAATAGACACAAAGTGCAAATAATTAGAGCAAACCCAAACAAACAAAAATGTGATAAAAATGGAGTGTGCAAATATAAATAAAAAAATTTACAAGGCCATGAAAACCTTGAACATTCACAAGTTCGATCTGCGTAGAGAAGATAGTGCAAAAAGCAGGAAGTCAAAGTTTCAACCTGACAATCCTACTGCAAGATAGTGGCTCTTCAATGATCCTATGACGACTGCCAACAATGGGCTGCTTTGGGAAGCAATGAGACTTTGACTCCATTCTCCAGTTATATGACAACTTCAAAGATGGCTGCTGATTCCTAAATTCCGCTTTCCGTGAGATTCAAGTTTGATTTGTTGCGCTGCTTGCCGCTGAGCATGCCACCTTTCCTCCAGTCCTCATCATATCTAGCTCTCCAATTGTGGTAAGCGTTCAGGAAACACCATTTAAATTTGTTATTTCCTGTAACTCTAAAGTTCCAGACACCACTGTGTTGTGTAATATTTACATAATTGTCAGCATCCAAGGTGACTTCACAACGTTTTGATGAAGGTAATCGAGCAGACATTGGGTCAGGCTAAGCAGATCAATAAAGGCATTGTAACTCACCTATAAAAGGTTTCACTGGTCTGAGTATCTGGCTTGCCGGCATTGAAGTTCTGGTGGTTTTTGGTAATCCAGCTGATGAGTGAGATGAGACAGGAACTAACTACTTTGACGTCATGGTCAGATTATGGTTGCAATTTATTGATGATCTGGATGTGATGAGCTTAATTGCAATAGCATTCAATCAAGCAATAGAGGGGCTTGAAGAAGACATTGAACAAGATAGGAACAATGATGGAGCCTCCTTACTGGATAGCTCCAAATCTGAGTTAGCAAGCTGAAGATGAAAAAAGTGAGAAGGAATACCTGGACATGGAATGAGAAGAAAGACTAAATCCAGTCTAAGGCTTTTTCTTCATTGTCAGTAGCTAGGAGGTGGATTTTACTGTAGGTGAACAAGAGACATGACAGAAGGAGTTTCCACACATAAGGTTCACTCTGTAGGGTCTTGTTGTAGTATTCCACCAACTCATTGTTTTACAGGTGATACGCAGTGTATATATGGTTAGTTAGACCAGCTTGCTCTCACATCACCCTCATTTATGAGGAAAGGAAATTCATTCCTCTATCAGACACCACAGTCTTAGGAAATTCAGCCTTATAAAGGATAGCAACAACCGCTCTCATCACTACCATGTCTGTGGTGCTCTTCACTTTGATGGAACCTGGTAGCTTTATGAACACAACCAAAATATGCTTGTTTCGTGAAGCAGCAGGGAGAGAAAATGGACCAACTATGCCTTTGCCCACCCTCTTGAATGGCCCTTCTTCGCAGACGAAGATGTGTTTGCCAGCCATTTTGGTTCCAACTTGCCTGTGGGCCACCTTTCATAGGCCCCTGAGAGGAGGAAACTCTTCCTGTGCCCAGCAAAACTCTTCTAGGGACAATCCTCTAGCAAACTAAGAATTTATGCAGCTAGTGAGCTAGGTTTTAACATATGGTCTGTCTCCGGGGCCTTATTTGGGGAAAGGGTGATCAGTATCTTCTCTGAGCCGGTCTTGGACCACATACCAATAGTGTTTCCTAATTCTTCCACTTAAGGAGTGGGCACAGCCTCCCCTGAGGCTGGCGTAGAGGCTGTGCCATGGTTAGAATGTTGTCTAGGCTACAAAGGCCTCTGACTCCAGAACTAACCCAGGAACAATCAGGTAGTTTGCACCTAGTACCCTATTTCTCATTGTCTACCATGGTTATCCTGCATTAAATGTCTACCTCAAACCTGGCAAGTTGGTACTTCATGTTGTCCCCTCTGGCTACTAGACAATTGTCAATGGTACTAAGGAGGATCTCCTCAGGTTTGAGATGCTTCCCCTCAATCATACTCCGGTAGACAGTATTCATTAGGAAAGAAACTTTTCTCCCATTGATACCCTCTTCACTGACAGACCCCCATTGTGTTTGGCTCGATGTGCTGCAGAGCATTAGGATCCTTTTCCCAGATGTGCTATAGTAACTATGTTAAGTTCTACTGAGCCTTCACGGATACCCAGCTGACATGGGGTCTTTGACTGGGCAATCCTTATTGTAATGCCTTTCCTTGTGACAGCGACAGCAGTTTAACACGTGGAATGGGGAGGGAGTCTCTTTTTCTCCCTTCTCTTGCTGGTTCTGACTAGACCTTCTGGGCTGGAACCATTCTAGTGAATGTTCTTCTCTATTTTAGACTTAGAACTATTGTTATTCTCCCCCCTTCCTCAGCCTGTTAGCTGACCATTTGATACATCAAGCATTTCCTGATCCTTCTCAGTGAGATTAGACAAATGCTGTCTGCGTGGGTTACAGCACTCTTCCCTGGGACACACTGCTATCATTATACCATTACTGATTTAAGGATGTGTAATCCTTTGCTTCCATCTCTCCCACCCACTCTCTATAATCATGCACTGTGTCATGGATCAAATTCTTATGTTTGAGCCATTTTTAGAGCGCGCAAATACCCGGGGGTGTCTCGGCGCTTGACAGAACTCCATTCATTGTCTTACTCTCATAGATCCTCACTAAATAGTGGGTCATCTGATGAGAGCATCCTTCATGCATGTTTATGTGAGATTATCATCTTCAAGCATCCTTCCATAAATTGTAATCTTCAAGCATCCCACCAATGACTTCCTTCCCTTCAACAGGGAGCTAACTCTGTATCATTCAGACTTTGCACCTTGCATGCAATTTCAAAACTGTGGAACCACCCTAGAATGTCAATACCTGACACATAGAGGCGCATCAATTATTTTTGTATGTTAGTGGTGGATTCCTTTGATTTGGAGGGGCAATCACTATCCCCAGAGCTAAACCATTTTATTGCTGCTAACATGAGCTTATCTTTCTTTAGAGCTGCCTACTCCTTCACTAATTTCCCGACTGTCTATTTTGCATGCCTCTCCGCATCCTTCTTCCTCTTTCCCTGGGTCCACATAGCCTATCATTTATTTTATGCTCTTCTTCTTGGATTACTTGAGTATTTCCCTCTTAAACTTCCTAGGTGTATTCTCAAGCTCTTGCTTATCTTTTCTGAGTGCTAGCTCATGTTTTATGGTCACAGTGAAATTGAATTTACCTAAGTGCATGATTGCTGGGACTGATACATTAATACCCTACATATGAGTGCAATAGACTGTCTATGAGAAATTCTAGAAAACAATCTGGGGAATAATAAGAGTGCTAGTCTAGGGGAAGCCTGGATTCAATGACTTAGACAGCCTGTGTACACAACACTCACTTCTGAGATGTCTTCTTCTGAACCCTCCCCATAGATTCCTGAAAAATGTTCCATGTCAGTGAGTGCCTGTTTCTGCCAAAAGTCCATTGTGAAATCTATAATAATCTCCTTGGAGACCTAGACACCATCCATCCCTTATGAAAACGTATCTCCTTGAACTCATCTAAGGACAGGTTTCTTAGGTTTGCTTCTTCCTATTTTCTATCTCTGATTCTAGTGTGCAGATTGTGTGTGAAAAAGTGGAACATTTCAATTACTATCAGCGTCTATTGGGGCTGGAATACAATGATGCTCACTATTTGAAACTAAGAATGGGACCCTTTTCAGGTGTCCCAGGAAAATCAGGTGTTACTAAATAATAAAGTCAAGATGCACAAGGCTTACTCAGAGAGGTGATGCATCATGCGTGTGGGAGGACTTAAAGATTCAGAGCTATATATACCATTACTTTACAATCAATAAATAACTATGTGGGCACATCAGTTTAGGCAACAAAAGTACTTTTTTAAAACACACAATATAATGCTCCACATAATTTAAGAGGGCATTACAAGTGGCGTACAGTTTGCAATTAGTAATGACGTCATTTTTCAGGACAGTCTGCACTGTTCCCTAGGGACAGGTTTTTATATGTTAATGCTCTCTGACCTTTAGCTCCTAGGACAGTTGTAGGGGAGTAGACTGTGGGGGGCTCCTGAAACTTTGACTACCCTGTGCCCAGAAATTAATCTTTTAGCCACCTAAAATTGTAGGGACATATTAGCAACAACTTGCGATAATTATCGCAAACCGCGCTTAGCACAATTTTTTTCATCGCCTCCTATTGCTGGATGTTATCGCGGATATAACAAGCTATTAGCAAGGTTTATCTCCAATGCGATAAAATATCCAGTGATAGCTGCGAAATGCGTGAATATCGCTGGAAATCCAGCGATATTCACGCATTAACGCCATGGTGGACTTAGTCTGACAATCCACCTCCCATTGCAGAAACAGGTAAGTCATGTTTTTAGCAGATGTTAAATTCTAGCGATAATCGCGCTTAGCCCAACTTTTTTCCTCGCTTCACCTGCGTTGCAAATAGGGGGATGTTGTGTTAGCGACTGTTTTCAGTCGCTTTTAGTTGGGAACGTCTACCTTGCATGTAATTAGCGATAATTATCGCTGGCATGCAAGGCAACAGTAAAACCGGCCACTATTGCCAGAAAGCTATCGCTAACGCCTGTTAGCGACAGCTTGCTGATAGAGCGATAAAAAAATAGCCGCTACTGCGGCAAAAAGTGCAACTAAAGCGGCAATAAAGCCCTTGGTAATATGCCCGTAGTTGTTTCCTCACACTCAGGGCCATCGTAGTACAGTAGCGTTCTGTCAATTTTTGTGCCATTTGGGCAGGCAACGTCTGCAGTTCACTTTTGGCAGGCTCACTATTTGAGGTTGTGTGGGGCATGTATGGTCCAACAAGGGGAACGCACCTGCTCCTCTTCCCAGCCTCAGCCTCAGCCGGCGTTGGTTGTGGTTCACTATAAATGTGCTTGCTTACCGTTGGAGACACATAAGTAGAACCAGTAGTGTAATGGGTCTGTAGAGGTTGCCCTGCTTGCACTTCAGTGTGTCTTTTTTGTGTGTTTTTCCCCAGGCCCGACATCAAACCCACAACCCAAATAAAACAGAGCCCACATCAAATTCAGTGGTGCATCAGTCAATGTCTTCATCTGAGGACAAGTACCAGCTCCTCTCTAGGCACAGTTCAGTATGGTTAAACTGCCAACTATGGTGTTAAGTCATTTGGGGCTTCATATTTGTAGTACCTAGTTCTTGGCATTGGAATAATCCACCACACCCTTTGTGGATCCGCACAAAGGCCCTCGGTTCTCAGGCACTTTCTTGAGACAACACAAGCTGCAACAATACTTGGGTCATCCGGACCTTAGTTATTGTTGTGAGCTGTGCATGGCCTCCCGAGGTCACAGCAACAGTCACAGTTATCAAATCCCTAGATAATTCGATGCCCTTTTCTAGGCAGCTTCTTCCTCGGGGAAAGGCACTTCAAATGCTCCTTTGTAGCAGCCAATCAGCTCCTTCCTTCAAGGTAGTCTCCAAGGCAACTTTGTCCTAATAGGCTGTTGAACATTCAGGTTCTGGTTCCAAGACACCAAGGGAAACTGAGGGTCAATACTACAACCCTGGAGTTTCTCACCGCCATTTGAGTGTGTCCCAGATTCGGGTAATGAAATCTTAGATCAATGGTTGGAAGTTTCAATTCAACCTTTATTCTAGAGTTGCAGCCAGTATTTTTTTATTCCAGCCATCAGCTTTGAAAGTGATTTTGCATTTTTGATTTTTCTGCTCAGAATTGTCTGGACAAAATCTTTGTCACAAGTTGCAAGCAGGACGGTGGAGTGAAGATTCCTGCCTGGAGAAATCCACACTATGTGCACAAAGGCAAGGGAGGATGTTCCCTTTAGTATCTATTAATGTAAGAGGAAAGCCCTCCCTGAGAAAAACGGGCCAGGAAAGGGCAGAGGAGAAACTCTCTAGCTTTAAAGGATCCTCTGTGTCATAGTCTTAATACACCGCAGTCGGACCCTCTACAAAGGATCCCTAGACTGTTCTCGACATAGCCTTGTAATTCACATCTGCTGACTGATCTCTTCCACCAAATTGCTCATCATAAGAATATCAAGAATAAAGGAAATACACAATAGGCTACAAACTGGCTACAACCACTTGTGTCTCACACACTCCGTACACATATTCTCCACCCATGCTATGCGTTACACATATGCAACATCCATGTCCCACATGGATGGGTGAAGTATCTAGTTGCAGGGGGCTGGCAGACCATTGTAAAAACATAGAATAGGCTGTTAGGCCCCTCTCCCTAGCAGCTGACAAGCAAAAACATCTGTCCTGCTACTGGAATCTTATCACTACCACCACTGCCTGTTCTCTATGGCCCAGTGAGCATTCAAAGGAGGTTGCACATGATGTGCACCAACAACCACAGATCCTTGTTCTGGGTCTTAGTCCATGCCACAAAAGATACCTACAGCCCACCTGAAACATCACCGGTGGGTTGAGTTAGGAGACAAAAAGCTACTGCTTGCTACGGTGAATTAGAGGCAGACCAACTCTCCAGAGCCAAGCAGGGTCTTTTTTCTGTCTCAACACACTTTATTAGATAGCTGAAAGTTATGACTGTTCATCTAAGTGAAGTGTTTACTGTGGCAGGTCCCTACTTATCTTTCAGGACAGTCCTCAACTCCAGCTGGTCAATAATAAATGGATGTTATGGCACATATATATTCCCTATTCTTCCAGCTTGGCCATCTTGCTCATATGATGTGTTGGCCTCTTATGGCATCACAGGTGCTCCCAGTCATGGCTGAGGCATGGGGGGTTGCGCGGGTGGGGGTCGGGGGGTTGCGCAGGGTGGGTTTAATTTAATGATAAGAATGTTTTTAAAATTAAACTTACCTTTCCGCAGGCCGGTTCCCCCGTCTTCTCTGCTCCTGCTCTCCTGCCTCCGGCATGAACAGGAAGCAGGCAGCCAGGCTCCTTCCCCTAAGTCAAGCACAATGCTTCAAGCAACTTTGTGATTGGTCGGGATGCCACCCAGCCAGGGGTTTATGGGGAGGCCCTGTTTTCCATGCAGGCTGAATTGCAGCCTGCATGGAGAAGGGCAGAGTGTGCATAACTGGTTTGGGCAATCCCATAGGGCCGACCAAACAGTCTTTGTGCACTCAGGAGTGGGCACACCACTCCTCCCCTACCGTGCTCGCAGAGCAGCCGTGCCTACCTGCGCGTCTGCCCGCAACCAAACATGAAATGATAATAACTGAAAGTTATTACCATTTTATGTTTCTGCTTCTTGCACTGCAAGAAAGCAGTGGGGCGACGCTCCTCCACCCTAGTGGAGGAGCCGCCCCAGGATGCTCCTCTCTACGACCCTTCTCTTCTGCCAGTCTTTAACATAGCATTGGACATTCTCCCACAAGCTGTGATCTGGAGCTCATATATTTTAAGCAGCAACAATCCTAAATTTAAGAACTCAAGACATGCATCCAGATCCTCCATAGCTGAATCAAGAGCTGAGGGAGTAACCCACAGATAATGCCCGATAACACATTTACTATATGGATAGAGTAGTTTGGTTAGAAAATACAGCTGCAACTGATACATTGGATGAAGGCTCACAATCACCAAGCTGTCTCTTAGCTCAGGAATATGTGCATTTTTAAATGGGACTTCAACTTATGACTCTAAACAGCCAACTTTTTAGGAGGCTCTGGCTCCTGTGGAAAAGTGAAAGGAAACACAGATAAGGAATCCATTTGGCTACCTACAAATAAATTGGCAACATGTTGAAACCAAGATTTAAACTTAAGGTTTTTCTTCCTCAATTGACAACTAAAGGACCAGATTGCTTCCCCGAATAGTAAGGAAGCACTCAAACACCCGACTGTAATTTGTCTCAATATGTTGCACTTACAGCACCAGTACAATCCATCACGGAAGTCAGCACCAGTGGTCATGGTACATATTTCTTGTGAGTAAGGCGCAGGCACTTCCCGTGATTACGTCTATCCGTCTATCTTTAGATGCATTTTCTGGGAAGAAGCAGATGTCTCATATGATGGGACACCAGAGTGGGATTTATTCTCCATTAATCACCGTGGCTGGTAACATTATATAAATTCCACATATATGTACAACGACTCGTTATTTGCTTCTTCATTCTCCAAAGGCAGCTCCTTCCATTGTAGTGAAACTATTTTTCTAGTATACCCTCTGTCTTCTCCCCATGAACGAAGATTAAGCATGGGCGCAAAATCCGTTCCGCTCGCGGATTTTGTGGATTTTTGGCAAATTCGCGATCCGCAAATTCCCGCGAATTTGCCAAAAATCCGCGAATCCGCTAGCGGAACGGATCCGGGGGGCAAAAGTTCAAGCTTCAAGCTTGTAACTATTTTAGAAGATAAAATGCAGGTGCTGGAGCACCTGCTTTATTTTATCTATTAGTGCTTCCTGATGAAGCTAACTTAGTAACTATTTTAGAATGGAGCTGGCACCTTGCTGGTGCCATTCTAAAATAAAACAGGAGTGGGGCAGAGGGCAGAGGTCACAGAGTGGGGCAGAGGGCAGAAGGGCACAGCAACGAGTGGTGCAGAGGGCAGAAGGACACAACAAGGAGTGGGGCAGAGGGCAGAAGGGCACAACAACGAGTGGGGCAGAGGGCAGAAGGGCACAAAAAACAAGAGGGTGGCAGTGATGAACCAGAGGGCGCATCGCGGTCTCGCACAAAAAAACCCCGCAAACACGCAAAGCATCCCGCGAACACGCCAAGCGCCCCGCGAACACGCAAAAAAAATAACCCGCAAATTCGCTCAAATTCGCAAATTTTGCGGATCGCGAATTCGCAAATCTGCAAATTCGTGGATCGCGAATTCGCAAAATTCGCCCAGGCTTAACGAAGATAGCATGTTCCTTTTTTTGTTGCTAACTCTCTCAGTAGTCAAAAAGGTCGGATGCATTTACCCACATTCGGTGCAAGTAATTCGGCCTCTTCTGTGGGCAACCTAAATGACGTGATGGAATATCAGAGAGACACTCGCATTCTGTTCTTCAAAATGTTTATGCAACTTTAATTAAAAACAGCTATTAGTTGCCACCCTTTCCACTCCACTGATCTCTGTCACAGCCACCCGCTCACCTCTCTAATACATATCCACACCTTGTAGTGCTTGTTCCTCATTAATGATCTCACAGCATTTTTCTAAGAAAAGATGCAAACCATTCTGGACAATGTTCCCTCTAATTTTTTTCCTCTGTGTGCGGCAGTGGAGGGTCTCTGTGCGCTGCAACCATGGCTATGTGCGCCAGGAACTAAACCATGCGTGTCTGCGGCGCCAAATGGCACTCAAAACGTATACTTTAAAAAGTGAAAAGATGTGCATTTTCACACATACAGCGCAACAATAAGGGTCTTAAGGGCAGTTTGCAAATTTATTGTATTGCCTGTATTTTCATTGTTGTGCCTGTGACTGCTGTTGTCTGTCTTCCCCGCTGCCTGTATGGGGTCCGTGCCCCTTTTTGTTCCCTCTGTTCCCCTCGCTGTCCCCGTGCTCTCTCTGCCCGGTCTTTCCTTCTGTACCCCTCGCTGCCCGTGTCTCTGCCCAGTTTTCCCTTCTGTTCCCCTCGCTGCTCCCGTGCCTCTCTGCCCGTTCTGCCTTTTGTTCTTAGCTGCCCCTATATTTCTGTATTTTGCCTCTGTGCCATTAGTTTTTTGTGCCGGTCTGCCCTCTGTGCCACTCGTTTTTGTGCCCCTTTTGCCTTCTGTTCCACTCGTTTTTTGTGCCCATCTGCCCTCTGTCCCACTCGTTTTGTGTGCCTTTCTGCCCTCTGTCTCTGTCCCACTCATAGTGAATCTATACCACTGTGTGTACAAGGCTAGCCCGGGCACCCTGAGGGAAGCACTTCAAACACTCTTCATAGATCAAGCCAGTCGTTGGACCAGGTACCTTGTTTCAGCTAATAAAACACTATGCCTGACAACTGTTCAAATATTAAATTGCCAACAGTTAGCCTAAAAAACCTGTTAAAAAAACAGGGAAAGACCATCTCAAGGCTCCGGGATATAGATACGATCAGAACAATTTGTGGCGCTGAGAGCCTCGCAAAATCCCATGAAGCCACACAATGCCAACCATACCTGAATGCCGGCCTGGGGATATTTGCCCTTCAAAATGTCTTGAAGACCAGGCTGCTAACCCCACCAATAAAGGACTATAGGGTTCACTGGTCAACCATACCAACTGGAAACAGAGGATGTCGACTGTGTCAATACTACAGAGAATCGTCAGAGCATATCATCTGTTGTTGCCCAGCGTTGGCAAGTCCGAGGCGCAAATACTTAAGGGCAATATTCAATCTTAATAAAGTAAGAACATGTAAGGAGTCCTTAACGCACATTTACACAACAACAGTGCCAATGGAGTTGGCACGTGCCGGGAAGTTCTTTGTCTCAGCTAGTCAGATCTTATGTCAAACGCAAAGTCCAGAAAAATAACAGCTTAACTACAATTGGCATATCAACGAGCGTCTATAATATCAATAGTGATGCTTCACTAATTCCTATGGTCATGAAAATTGGCACTCTAATTGAACAGTTTAATAAACAAAGTATTACATGGCCATTGGTGACTCGGTACCAAGCTTGTTAAGCTAAGACGATCTGACATTAGGGCACTGATTGTTCAACCCGATGTATATGTACAAAATTTTTTTTTCTTTTAAACTTTTTCTTTTTTTCTTTCTTTTAAATCTTTTTGCACTTTAAATGTTATTCTTTATTAATCCAATGTATTTTTTTTTGTTTGTTTTTTTGTTTTTACTAAGGTCGTAATATGTCTCGCTTTTGTAAATGATTTTAAGTAATCATACAAGAAAGTATTCATTCATTCTCTGTCCCACTCGTTTTTTTGAGCCTTTCTGCCCTCTGTCTCTGTCCCACTCGTTTTTGCGCCTTTATGCTCTCTGTCTCTGTCCCACTCGTTTTTGTGCCTTTATGCTCTCTGTCCCACTCGTTTTTGTGCCTTTATGCTCTCTGTCTCTGTCCCACTCGTTTTTGTGCATTTATGCTGTCTTTCTCTGTCCCATTCGTTTTTGTGCCTTTATGCTCTCTGTCCCACTCATTTTTGTGCCTTTATGCCCTCTGTCTCTGTCCCACTCGTTTTTTGTGCCTTTCTCCCCTCTGTCCCACTCGTTTTTTGTGCCTTTATTCTCTGTCCCACTCGTTTTTTGTGCCTTTCTGCCCTCTGTCCCACTCGTTTTTTGTGCCTTTATGCTCTCGGTCTCTGTCCCACTCGTTTTGTGTGCCTTTCTGCCCTCTGTCTCTGTCCCACTCGTTTTTGTGCCTTTATGCCCTCTGTCTCTGTCCCACTCGTTTTTGTGCCTTTATGTTCTCTGTCCCACTCGTTTTTGTGCCTTTATGCTCTCTGTCTCTGTTCCACTCGTTTTTGTGCCTTTATGCTCTCTGTCCCACTCGTTGTTGTGCCTTTATGCTCTCTGTCTCTGTTCCACTCATGTTTTTGCCGTTATGCTCTCTGTCTCTGTCCCTCTCTGTCTCTGTCCCAGTCGTTTTTGTGCCTTTATGCTCTCTGTTTCTGTCCCACTCGTTTTTGTGACTTTATGCTGTCTGTCTCTGTCCCACTCGTTTTTGTGCCTTTATGCTCTCTGTCTCTGTCCCACTCGTTTTGTGTGCCTTTCTGCCCTCTGTCTCTGTCCCACTCGTTTTTGTGCCTTTATGCAGTCTGTTTCTGTCCCACTCATTTTTGTGCCTTTATGCTCTCTGTCCCACTCGTTTTTGTGCCTTTATGCTCTCTGTCTCTGTCCCACTCGTTTTTGTGCCTTTATGCTCTCCGTCTCTGTCCCACTCGTTTTTGTGCCTTTATACTCTCTGTCTCTGTCCTACTCGTTTTTGTGACTTTATGCTGTCTGTCTCTGTCCCACTCGTTTTTTGTGCCTTTCTGCCCTCTTGCCTGCTGTTCCGCTCGTTTCCCCAGCTGCTGTGGCCTTTTGTTTAAATATTGTTGTTAATCAGAGCCCCTTCACGGGCTCTGATTAACATCAATACTTAAACGAAAGGCCACAGTCTGCCCCGCGCTTTACTAACAAAAGAGTAGACAGTTCCCAAACACAGCGCGTACTTTAGCACACCCTGTGTTTGGAAGTGCCTTTCTGCCCTCTGTCTCTGTCCCACTCGTTTTTGTGCCTTTCTGCCCTCTGTCTCTGTCCCACTCGTTTTTGTGCCTTTATGTTCTCTGTCCCACTCGTTTTGTGTGCCTTTCTGCCCTCTGTCTCTGTCCCACTCGTTTTTGTGCCTTTATGCTCTCTGTCTCTGTTCCACTCGTTTTTGTGCCTTTATGCTCTCTGTCCCACTCGTTGTTGTGCCTTTATGCTCTCTGTCTCTGTTCCACTCATGTTTTTGCCTTTATGCTCTCTGTCTCTGTCCCTCTCTGTCTCTGTCCCAGTCGTTTTTGTGCCTTTATGCTCTCTGTTTCTGTCCCACTCGTTTTTGTGACTTTATGCTGTCTGTCTCTGTCCCACTCGTTTTTGTGCCTTTATGCTCTCTGTCTCTGTCCCACTCGTTTTGTGTGCCTTTCTGCCCTCTGTCTCTGTCCCACTCGTTTGTGTGCCTTTATGCTGTCTGTTTCTGTCCCACTCATTTTTGTGCCTTTATGCTCTCTGTCCCACTCGTTTTTGTGCCTTTATGCTCTCTGTCTCTGTCCCACTCGTTTTTGTGCCTTTATGCTCTCCGTCTCTGTCCCACTCGTTTTTGTGCCTTTATACTCTCTGTCTCTGTCCTACTCGTTTTTGTGACTTTATGCTGTCTGTCTCTGTCCCACTCGTTTTTTGTGCCTTTCTGCCCTCTTGCCTGCTGTTCCGCTCGTTTCCCCAGCTGCTGTGGCCTTTTGTTTAAATATTGTTGTTAATCAGAGCCCCTTCACGGGCTCTGATTAACATCAATACTTAAACGAAAGGCCACAGTCTGCCCCGCGCTTTACTAACAAAAGAGTAGACAGTTCCCAAACACAGCGCGTACTTTAGCACACCCTGTGTTTGGAAAGTGTCTACGCTTTTGTTAGTAAAGCGCGGGCAGACTTTGGCCTTTTGTTTAAGTATTGATGTTAATCGGAGCCCGTGAAGGGGCTCTGATTAACAGCAATACTTAAACAAAAGGCCACAGTCTGCCCCACGCTCACACATTGCCACAAGCCCCACCAGCCCCCCGCCTCCTTACCTGCAATCCTCAGCGCACACACAGGATGTCGCGGGAGAGAGTCGTGCTTTAAAGAAGCAAGCGGCGCGACTCTCTCCCACGACGTCCTGTGTGCGCGCTCCACGCGAGGCGGTGTGCGGTGATATCAGGGCAGGCGCGCGCGCGCCTGAGAGGGAATGTAGATTCTGGACTTCCAGTGTCCATGCCCTTCATTTTCCCACACTACCAGTTCTTACCCACTTCATGAAAGGTTCAGTACATGTCTACTCTTCTCATTAGCAGGCCTTGCCCACAATCCACTCATCTATCCCTCTATATGCCTAACTGGATAATTTGCCTCCAGCCAATTACTTGTGGCCCTCTCTTTATCCGTCCCATCGATTCCTCCTATTCAACTGGCCCCTCCTCACTGTTATCTAGCCTTAGGACCTCTTTAGGGTGGAACAGACCAAGACATGCACTGTAAACACATAAGGGGCTATTCACAAAGGTGTTGTATCCAAGGAATGACAGGAGAAGAAGGTAAACTTAAGGATTAAGTTTAATTAAGAGTTTCAAGTACAGCATAAGATCCATCAGAGTGCACATCCAAGAAGCTCCAGTCTTCAACTGAAGATCAGGAGCAGAACATTCTACTATAACCTAGCAACCAGATGCTAGGATGCAAAACATAGGAAAACATTAGCAATGAAGAAACATAGGATATAACACACCTCCTTTCCCATAAATAAAAACAAAACAAATTAAAATAGACAGATAAAACAAAAGATGAAACAACAATTTTCCAATTGAACAACATATCAGGTAATGTAATCATTCAAATATTTGGGTGTAAACTTGACTCTAGATGATTTTGAACAGGAAGCAGAGACCTCAGAAGGACCTGAGGCAAGTTCAGTTATATCTAAAGAAGTCGAGTTATAATCATCAGAACTGGTCAAAGCAGTGGATTGGAGGGATTCCTCCTCATGAATATTAGGATTGTCAGACAATGACAGAGCCCCATCAGACACATTGGAACTACATGAAGGAAGGTTACAAGGAGACAAAGCGTTAAAGTCAACTACATTGGGAATAACGTTTGAACCTGAAACATCAACAGAAGCAACGTCCGAGCCCTTGACTTTCGAAACGGCCCTTTTACTCCACCACTTACCACCAGTAACTTTAACAGCATGTTTGCCGATTTGAACAATAGATGTCTCTGGATAAAACTTTGAACCTTTGGCCTTACATGGTCTTCGGATTCTAACTTTGTCACCAACGTTTAAAGAAATTTCTCTCACATGTTTATCCAGATCATATCTGACTTTGGACTTGAGTTGAGCAGAAACAACCTTATCTTTGACAAGATCAAGATCAACAACATCTTTACCTTGAGATGTTTTGCTAACAACCCAACCAGGGGATAACTCATTAACCTCTTCGCCGCTAATGACAAGGGTAACTCGTCATGGAGTTTCCATTGATTTCAATGGAAATTACATTGAAGTTCCACCAGAAGCATAGCATCCAAGTGGTTAAAGGATTGTCTCCCTCTTAATAAGAGGAAAGGTGTCACCCCAGTGGTTGAGTGTGGTGTGTTGTTGTACGACCAAACTCTGTCGCAGACAACATCTTGAACACAAAGGCTAGATGAAATAGCTAATTGGACTGCGTCCTTCAGGACACGATTCGCTCTCTCCACTAAACCGTTGCCCTGTGGGGAGTACAAAGCAGTGGTAAGGTGTTTAATGGCAAAATTATCCAAAAAACTATTCATTTCATAAGATACAAATTGTACCCCATTGTCCGATGCTAAGAACTTGGGAATTCCTTCGGACTGGAAAAGTTTCTTAAGATATTTTATGACATTATGAGTATTAGGTTCTTTTAAAAACTCACAGGCAACCCATTTGGAGTGATAATCTACAATGGTGAGTATAAATCTGAAACCCTGGTTTAAACCACCAATAGGCCCTAGAAAATCCATACCTAATTTCTCCCATGGACTGTCAGGGAAAGCAACGGGACACAAGGGTTTGTTAACAGTCCGCAATGATTTCTCCGCATGAGAACACTCACTACAGCCATTCAAGAAGGTATCTACACAGATGTCCATCCCTGGCCACCAATAATGAAGTCTCAATCTTTTTTTTGTACTTGTGATGCCCCCATGACCTTTGTGAGCAATTTCAATGATCTTATCTCGAATTGAAAGAGGAGGGATGAGGGAAACACCTCTCAAAAGGAAGTCACCCTCCAAACTTAATTCATCCCTAACCTTGGAAAAAGGAAGAAGATCCTTGTCAATAAGATTTTCTCTTGGCCAACCTTCAGCAATATATTTTTTTAGTGTAAGAAAAGAAAAATCCTGCAAAGACTCTTTAATCCAATCGGATTCAGAAACCACGTCCTTTGCTAAAACTAGTCCATCCAAAAGATTAACTACTACTTCTTTGTCATCAAGAACAGGAGAAAACTTCAAAGAACTTGAAGGACACCTAGACAAAAAATCTGCCGTGAAGTTCTTCCCACCAGGGATATGCCTCATAGTGAAATTGAAGTCATAGAGTTTTGAAAGAAGACGACTTAATCTTGGGCTAGCATTCCTTAAACCCTTGTCATTCCAAATAAAAATCAATGGTTTATGATCTGAAACTAACACAAATACACGACCCCAAACATACGTGGAAAAATGACGAACTCCCCAAACGCAAGCCAAGGCTTCCTTTTCAATGGTACTATAATTTCTTTCCGAAGAGGAAAGTTGACGGGATGCAAAGGCAACAACATTTTCAATCCCACCATCAGCTTGACTCAGTACAGCACCTAAACCGGTATTACTGGCATCAACTGTAATAAATGACAGAGAGTTTTCATCAAAGGGCTTGAGAGCAGGAGCATGTATAATTAAATCCTTTAAAGAGTCAAAAGCCACTTTATGCACTTCATCCCATACAAATTTAACATTGTTCCTGGTAAGTGACCTCAAAGGCTCACTAACATGTGCAAAATTCTGTACAAATCTCGAATAAAATTCACTTAAACCCAAAAATGATCTTAATTGGTCTTTGTTAATGGGCTGAGCACAATCACGAATGCCTTGTAAGAGATCATGTTTTGGAGAAATGCCTTTGTGAGAAATGGTATGACCAAGATATTCAACCTCACTAAGGAGAAATTTGCATTTCTGTTTTTTAACAGTCATACCATGGTCACTTAAAATACCAATGACTTGATCAAGTTTGACAAGATGTTCTTCCACGGTGTTAGTAGAGATCAAAATATCATCTTGATAAGCTAAAACATCACGGACTTCTCCAAATAGCTGAAACATTAGTTTCTGAAATACTGATGCCGCTGAGGCAAGACCGAAAGGTAACCTTAGATATCTAAAAAGACCAAAAGGAGTGTTGAAAGCAGTTAGGTCTCTGGACTCCTCACACAACTCTATCTGATGATAAGCTGCTCGTAGGTCTATGGTAGAGAAAACCTTTGTGCCTCTAAGTTGAGCCAACATATCTTGAATGCGGGGGAGAGGAAAACAATCTACCTGAATATTTTTGTTTAGAGCTCTTAGGTCTACACATAGCCTGAGTTCATCACAGTTCTTCTTAAGTGCGACTACAATTGGAGAAACCCACAACGAAGAGTTGATGTTTTCAATGACTCCCTCTTTACTCAGTTGTTGAAGATGAGTCTTCAGTCTTTCCATAATGCTTAGAGGAACATGTCTTACCTTATGAATTACTGGAACAGCATCAGGCTTCAAAATAATTTTATGTTCGTAGCCTTTAACTGAACCAAGATTGTCAGAAAAAACATTGTTGTATTTATTTATGATACTTTCCAGAGAAAGTTCTTCAGTAACCAGAGCATTAACAGTGGTGGAACGGTCTAAAGAAATGGGATTTCTGGTACCGGGTCTTAACACTAAAGGGAATTTACCTTGATCTCTCCAACCCAAGACATTATAACCTTTTTTTGAAACGTAGATTTTGGCCTGAATAGAACGGTCTTCAAAAGTTAGACTGTCATTAAAGAAACCCATTAAATCAATGACTTTGCCATTAAATGCAACAGTACGTATATCAGGAGGTAGGAGTAAATTTTCGTCCCAATGTTTAAGAAACAAGAAATCCGCAATGATGGTAATAGGGGATCCTGAATCTACAGTGACCTTAACAATAATCTCACCAATTTTAATATCACATACTGGATCATAGATAGATGGATCTTCATGATCATCTATCATGTCAACGGACAACAATATTTTTTTTTTACAATCTGTTCTTCACATGCATTGGAATTATCAGAATCAGAGACTTCAAGGTACATTGTCTTGGATTTGAACTTGCAAACTGTAGCAAAATGACCAATCTTTTTACAATTGGTACATTGTTTTTTTAAGGCTGGACAGGAAGTTGAGTTGGCAAGGTGTAATTTTGATCCACATCTATAACAAATGGGAGGCTTATCAGACTTTTTCCATTCAAGTTTAGGAGGTTGATTACGTTGAGAATTATTTTTTGAGGAAGTAGATTTTACTAAATCTACATGTGTAGGTTTATTATTGCCTAATTCTTTAGAAGCAAAAGCAGATCTTTCTATTCCTCTAGCTAATTCTAAAGTTTCTTGCAAAGAGGGATTACGACAACATAAAATTCTTTCCTGAACTTTGTTGTTAAAGCAATTCACAACGATTTGATCCCTGAGATATTGATCAATAGGGCCTTCAAATTCACAAGTTGCAGCCAAAATTCTCAACTCAGCTAAAAATATATCAATCTTTTCATATTCTCTTTGTTTGCGTGTGTAAAATCTATGTCTTTCAACAATTACACTTGGTTCATCCTTAAAATATTTTTCTAACCGGGCAATAGCCTCAGTGTACTCATTCCAATCATCTGAGGGAGGTCTAGTAACAGGGGGTTGGTGATCAAAGATTCTTTGACCCTCAGCACCCAAGGCACTATATAACATTGCATTTTTCCTAGCAGCAGGAAATTTCACGGCATCAATGGCAATTATATAGCTATTAAAGGCTTTAAACCAATGGGACCATTTTATTTTAGGTGTACCTGGTTCTGGAAGAAATGAAGAAGGGAGAACTGCAGTCTGTTGAGCCATCTTGAATTAATAAAATGACAGAATTAAAATCACATTTAATAAAATATATATGCTAACTGTAATAAAATGTAAAATTAACAGTGTTAACTGTGAGTATCAATGTAAATAACGTACGTTGAAGTCAATCTATAGTGTGAAAATCAAAAAAAATCAGCTGTGTGTAACAGCGTAGATAATCCATACGTTGAAGTCAATCTATAGTGTTGGCTGTGTGTATCAGCGTAGAAGATACACGTTGTAAAACTTAAATATCAGCTGTGTGTATCAGCGTAAATAATACACGTAGTGTTAAATATGTAGTTTCAGCTGTGTGTGTCAGCGTAGGAGACACACGAGTAAGTTTCCCATTAGACGATATGGAAAACACGCGTTGTATTAAATGTGCAGAGCCAGCTGTGTGTGTCAGCGTAGAAAACACACAATTGAATTCAAATAGTAGTTTTGGTTGAAAAGTAAAATAATTATAAAGTACCTTGTAATCATAAATTCGAGTCGCGGAAGACCGTGATGTTGACGAAGGTATCTAAGCAACCGCAAAATGGCCACTACGTTGTGCGTGCGTGATGACGTGTTCCTCACCGTCAAATGGAGATGACGCGCCTTGTTGTTGAACAGAATGAAGGGCGAAGGAGAAGAAATGCAGCGCGCGTCGTTCTCGTGCTGCACAAACCGCCAAGGAAACGGTAATGGCGATTTTCGAATAGCGAGAATTTTTTATATGAAGTTAACGTTGTTTCTTGAAAGTACTCAGTTTGAAGCAAGTTGACAGAAGACTTAAGTTCGTGGAGGAAGGTAAAAATATTGAATGAGCGCTGGAGTCTGATGAGATCTGTATAAAACTAAAATCTTGAGCGTAGGTTCGTAGATAATGCTGACTTGACCACCTCGTCGCCAATTTATGTTGTATCCAAGGAATGACAGGAGAAGAAGGTAAACTTAAGGATTAAGTTTAATTAAGAGTTTCAAGTACAGCATAAGATCCATCAGAGTGCACATCCAAGAAGCTCCAGTCTTCAACTGAAGATCAGGAGCAGAACATTCTACTATAACCTAGCAACCAGATGCTAGGATGCAAAACATAGGAAAACATTAGCAATGAAGAAACATAGGATATAACAAAAGGTAATTACACTTGTGATTCTATGGCAGGACCGGAAGCTTCGGATTATGGTAATCTCGCTTCGCTTTATTCCATAACATATTCCACAGCAGCCAAAAGAGAAACACTTTGGAATCAAAAAAACCTAACTCCCATCAATCATAGGGAAAAGTCCAAGCAATAGTCCTTTCTCCATGTCCATTAAAAGCACGTATTCCTCTCCTCATGCCAACTCCCCTCTTTCTTCGCTGCTTCGCAGCCAGTTAAGTGCTCTTCTCCACTTGTGGAGATTTATTGCTTTGCATTGCATTGTTTTATTGACGTTTGTGTCCCCAGGGGCGCAGGGTTTAATGGGCGGGATCTATTTACTGTTTGTTTGATGATGTTCACTATTTTTTTCCTTCCTTAGATCTCCTGGCCGCGTGGACTGTTCCATCTCGCTGCTCCCACAGCGCGTCTCGTTCAAAGTAGGAGGCCGCCCTGTGGCAGTTCGCGAGACAGGAGCCTTGTCCAGTCGCTGTACCTGAATGCCGGCTCTGTCGGGTCTGTATCCACCCGCTTGGCATTATCTCTCACGCCCCAGCAGTGGTCCGCATTGCGGTGAATTTACCGCGTTGACGCCAGGTGGCGTTTTTGTGCTGCACATGCTGGACTGTTGTGGCTGGCGCTAGCCCGCTTATTGACTCACGGCCGCGGACGTTAATAGCGCACAGTGGGACAGTGGTGCCTTTGCAGTTAGTTCTGGGGGCCAAGTAGTTTGATTTACTCACTGTGCGCGGGGGGGTGCAAGCCCCTATCGCAGTCCTTTGGTCTGCCCACATTTCTGTGCTGGAACTCCCAGTCTTTTCTCTTGGATCTTACGGTTAGTTAACCCTTGGTGGGGTTTAGTTATTGTGCCTGCTTAATTGTACTTTACTTGTCTCCTTTCCGGTGAAGAATTGGCTTGGTAGTTTGGTCTGCTCTGTTCCCATGAGGCACTGGGTCAGACTAATTTGCATATAGCCAGGTTCTGAGCTGGGGTGATGCAGTGAGCTAAATAACGGTGATGGATCAAGCCCTGATCTCTTGACTGGGTAAGAGTGGTCTGCTTAATTCCGACACTCTGTTCATCACCACCCCCTTTTCTGAATCGTTTTTGGCCACCACAAGTGTGGCAGGGTATACTCAGACATGAGTCCCTTGCTCACTGCACCACCAGGATTCAAGCAAGCCGGGCCGACGACGGCTGAAATGCCAGAAACCGGTCCCCGGAAGCTTGTCTCCTTTCCGGTGAAGAATTGGCTTGGTAGTTTGGCCTGCCCTGTTCCCATGAGGCACTGGGTCAGACTAATTTGCATAGAGCCAGGTTCTGAGCTGGGGTGATGCAGTGAGCTAAATAACGGTGATGGATCAAGCCCTGATCTCTTGACTGGGTAATAGTGGTCTGCTTAATTCAGACACTCTGTTCATCACCACCCCCTTTTCTGAATCGTTTTTGGCCACCACAAGTGTGGCAGGGTATACTCAGACATGAGTCCCTTGCTCACTGCACCACCAGGATTCAAGCAAGCCGGGCCGACGACGGCTGAAATGCCAGAAACTGGTCCCCGGAAGCTTGTCTCCTTTCCAGTGAAGAATTGGCTTGGTAGTTTGGTCTGCCCTGTTCCCATGAGGCACTGGGTCAGACTAATTTGCATATAGCCAGGTTCTGAGCTGGGTTGATGCAGTGAGCTAAATAACAGTGATGGATCAAGCCCTGGTCTCTTGACTGGGTAAGAGTGGTCTGCTTAATTCAGACACTCTGTTCATCACCACCCCCTTTTCTGAATCGTTTTTGGCCACCACAAGTGTGGCAGGGTATACGAAGACATGAGTCCCTTGCTCACTGCACTACCAGGATTCAAGCAAGCCGGGCCGACGACGGCTGAAATGCCAGAAACCGGTCCCCGGAAGCTTGTCTCCTTTCCGGTGAAGAATTGGCTTGGTAGTTTGGTCTGCCCTGTTCCCATGAGGCACTGGGTCAGACTAATTTGCATATAGCCAGGTTCTGAGCTGGGGTGATGCAGTGAGCTAAATAACGGTGATGGATCAAGCTCTGATCTCTTGACTGGGTAAGAGTGGTCTGCTTAATTCAGACACTCTGTTCATCACCACCCCCTTTTCTGAATTGCTTAATTGTACTGGCATTATGGCTGCACAGGACAGTTTGTGTGAGGAAGAGGAGTCTCGGTCCTATTTCCAATGTGAAGACAATTTTTTTGAGGCTGTGGAGTCCTCCGTTTATAGGGTGAAGCAGGAGGTGGCAGGCCCCATGGAGCAGCGTCTGTTGGATAGAATTATCGTGGAGTGTGCAAGACTAGCCATGGCGCACTCCTGCAGCCCGGTGCCCCCTGCCCTTGCTTCTCCTCCTGAGGGTGTTGAAGCCCCTCCACCTAAGAAGAAGCGCGTCAATGGGGCTGACAAGGACGCGTTTGCATGCATTTGGCGCAGGGGTCCCCTATGCCCCCTGCTCCCCCCTTCCTCTTAACCCCTCTGTGCCCTCAGAACTACCGGTGACTCCGGACCGGTGTCCCCCAATACAGATGGGGAGTCCCCGGATGACAAGGAGGACAAGGCAGGGACTTCAAGATCGTGGCGGCCTGTAAGTGCTCCCTCCTCTTCGAAAGCAGAGGACTCCGGTATGTTCAATCCGGACGGTATTGTGCAGCCCCAGTCCGCCGCTTGAGCACCAGGTGAGAAGGTGGTGAAATTCATCTCAGGGCACCTTCGCAAACCCCTCGAGAAGGAGGCTTGGGGCTGCCTTAGAGCAAAGTGCCCACGACCTATGTTATAAGGAAGATTGCGCTGACACCGGAACTTGATTCTAAGATGGCCATGTTCCTGGCCAAGAATATAATGGACCCACGGAAAGACATTGGTAGATCGTGGCGTTCTTGTCAAGATAAACTTCTGGACGCCATTGGGCCAATGACTAAGATTTTGGACATGGCCGAAGAGGCTAAGGTATCTGGTTCGGCAATTTCTCCTGAGGCGCTTTCGGGCTCGGCGCAGAGCGCCTTCATTTTCATTGGCAACCGCCGCTCTTTGTTGATAAAGTTGGACCCAAAGCTTGGGGACTTGGCCTCCTCGGAGGCGGGGGCGGTGGTCCAGGGAGGTCTCTTTGGAGATCCATTCATTAGGGAACTAGGCAAGTTCATAGCGACAAGGTGCAGTCAAACATAAAGCGTGTGTTTAATGAGTGGGTTTTCTAAGGGGCCGGTTGAGGCAGAGGCCACTCGGCCGGCCGTGGGTTTCAGCAGAATCCTCCCAAAGGACAAGGCTCCGGGCGCGGACAGTATGTCACTTGCGCAAACTACAATAACTTCTATCCAACCAAAGGTCAGCGTTTCCGTGGCCGTGGAGACTTCCACAATAATTCCAGAGGTGGAAATTCTACCGGTAAGTGTTATCCCCTTGACTTGGGTCCGTCTTGAGTGGCGTTTGGCAGATTTCCAGGACACTTGACGGGCGATAACGTCAGACGCCTGGGTCCTTCAAACCGTCCAAGGGTTCCATTTAGAGTTCTGCGGCCAACCTCAGCAAGAGATGCCACCCCAGCCCATTTGCTTTTCAGCCTGCGACGCAGATCTGATCGACGAGGAGGTAGCTGTGCTTTTATGCAAAGAGGCCATCTGCTGGTCAGTTCTGCATCGCGAGGGCTCCCTAGGCAATTTGTTTCTAGTGGACAAGCCCGACGGAGGTCGGCGCCCTGTTATCAACCTGAGGGAGTTCAACAGTTGGGTGGTGTACTGCCACTTCAAGATGGAAGTGATCCATCTCTTGCGGGATGTTCTTTTGCCCTCAGACTGGATGGTGCACCTTGATCTGAAGGATGCGTATTTGGTGGTTCCAATTCACCCTCCCCATCAACGCTTCCTGAAGTTCCGTTGGTGGTCTCTGGTTTACGATTTTACCATCCTTCCATTCGGTAGGTCTTCGGCCCCATGGTGCTTCACCAAGGTGCTCCACACGGCAGTGAGTTCCTCCGGGGACAGGGCATTAGAATGATCGTCTACCTAGATGACATTCTCCTCACGGCTAGTGCCCCAGGGCCTTGCCCGCACAGCTTCTTGAAGCGGTTCATCTGTTCCAGTCTCTAGGTTTTGTTATAAACAAGCCAAAGTTGGTTCTCCTCCCCTCTCACAGGGTAGTTTTTCTGGGCTTCATGGTGGACTCGGTCCAGGCGTCCTTGAGCTTTCCATCTCGGAAGATGGGCAAAATCCACCACGAGCTGCGCCAGACCATGGCCAGGTCGCACACGTTCCCTCCGGCAGATTGCTTGGTTGGTGGGGCTCTTGTCCTCTTCCAACCAGGCAATCCTCCCAGGACCCCTGCATTACCGGGCGCTGCAGCATCTAAAGGCGTATCACATTCATCAAGGACGATCTTATGCGCAGGCTGTTCCGCTTACCTTGGAAGCAAGGTAGGAGATAGCATGGTGGCTGACTCACACAGAGGCGTGGAATGGGCGAGCGATTTCTGGCTCCATTCCAGACCTGGTCATCGAGTCGGATGCCAGCAGTTTGGGCTGGAGCCCTCGGTGTGGGGAATTCTCCACCAGCGGCGTCTGGTCGTTGGACGAACAAGCCCTACACATCAGTTGCCTGGAGCTCTTGGTGGGGTCTGTCTGTTGCTGATCCAAGAACATAGCCCAGGCTTGTGTGCTCCTCAAGAGGAACAACATGTCTCGCTATGTAAATCACCTAGGGAGCCCTCGGTCCCGAGCTCTGGCAAATCTGGTGAAGGATTTCTGGGATTTTTGCTTGGCCAACCAGGTCTCGGTTACGGCGAAGTGTCTCCTGGGTCGAGCCGATCAAGTGGCCGATTGGCACTCGAGGCACCTACACAGCTCCAGTCTCTGGAAGTTAGACCCTCAAGTCTTTCAGGGGTTGCCGAGTCATTGGGGTCCCTTTACAATGGATCTCTTTGCATCTCATCTTTACCATCAGGTAGCGCGCTTCTTCAGTTGGAGGCCGGACCCGCTGGCCATGGCTACGGATGCTTTCCTTCAGGATTGGAGTCAGGAGATCGGGTATGCTTTTCCCCCGTTTTCAATGATCACAAGAGTGGTGGCCCAAATCCATTGACAGGGGCGGAGGTGGTGATGGTGACACCCTTCTGGAAGTTTCAAGTCTGGTTTACAGTTCTTCGGGAACTTTCTTGGGATTCTCCAATCCAACTACCCTGATTTCCTCTTGTTCTTCTGAATCCGGATCAGATGCTGCATTACCTCACGGCTCAGGGTTCCCTCCAGCTGATGGCTTGGCGTCTTTCCGGCAATGCTGGTCGCTCCCAGGCTTATCGCAACTGGCTGAATGCCTTTTGTACAAAGCTTAGGCTGACAGTACCACTAGATGTTACCGATCCTCTTGGGCGAGATGGTTTCATTGGTGTCTTCGAAGGCAGTAGACGTCATTCACATCCTGAATTTTTGGGCGGAACTGTCTTCTGATGGTTTGGCTTACAGTTAATGCCATGAGGTCTGCTATTTCGGCAAGCCATGTCCCGTGGATGGGTCTCCTGTGGGGGAACATCCTTTCATCTGCAGATTGCTGCGCGGTATTTGACTCTCTTTATCCCCAGAGCCACATTATTCTGTCCTATGGGAAGTCAATTTGGTTATGAATTTGTTCCTTTCCTGGCAATCAAATAAGTATTTGTCTCAGAAGGAGCTCTTGGCCAAGCTGGCCATGTTTCTGTGCCTTGTCTCCTGTAGGAAGGTTTTGGATGTCAGGGCCTTGGACATGTCTGCTAGGGTTTTTTCCTGAGAGGGGGTTACCTTTACAATTGGAAGTTGTAGCAAGTCGTTTTCCCGCACGGTTTCTTAACAAGCGTTTCCAGACGCACCCAAATTGTGTGTTGTGCGGTGCCTCAAGGCATATGAAGCCCTGACGCAGGATTTTCATCCTCCGGGCACAGGTCAATTACTTATTGCCATAAAGGAGCATTATAAAGCTGTTTCATTCCCCACTATAGCTAGGTGGGTGCGGTTGGTTCATGCAGGAGGTGTGTATTGACACAAAACAGTTTGGAGCTCATTCAGCACGTGGGGCCATGGCCTCTAAGGCTTTCTCATTGGGGGCTCGTCTGGAGGACTTGATGCGAGCAGCGGATTGATACTCAGACTCCTCCTTCAAAAGGTTTTATTTTAAACCAGTATTGGAGGTTGCACATTTGGTGGTAAGTAAGCTTTAAACTAGCATAATCCGAAGCCTCCGGTCCTGCCATAGAATCGAAATTTGCCTAGCTAATGTAACAGTATGTTTCAATTCTATTAAGGACTCGGAGACGATGATTATCCCACCCTAGACACCTTTGCTGCCCCCTCTCCATATGGTGGTAAGTAAATCATTTATGGGACTACTGCTTGTCTTAGATGAAAATGTTCTGACTGTTGTGGTTAAATCAGTTCTACTCAGTGCCTTGCGATGTCCATTTTTTGCTAGGAAAAGTCGGGTGGAAACAGGACCAGTGAAAAGAATTGTGGCATACTCCGCACGCAAAAAGAGGAGGAGTTGGCGTGAGGAGAGGATTATGTGCTTTTGCTGGACATGGAGAAAGGACTATTGCTTGGACTTTTCCCAATGATTGATGGGAGTTGTTGTTGTTTTTTGGGTTCCAAAGTGTTTCTCTTTTGGCTGTTGTGGAATATGTTATGGAATAAAGCAAAGAGAGATTAGCATAATCCTCGCCTCTGAGTCCTTAATAGAATTGAAACTTACTGTTAGGTTAGCTAGGCAAATTTCTATAAATTTACCCGTGTATTTTACTCTAAACGTTTTTCGTAACTTTGCTACATTCGGCTGTTCACAAAATCTGAGTGTAAAATTACACAAAAGTGTAGATTTACAGGTCTTCCCCCCCGTGAAAACTGGGGTGGCGCAAAACTTAGGAGCATATGTTACTATTGTCAAAAAGAAACTGTAGTAAGGCCAACACCACACACTGATACTGAACACCACATGAGGTTTTGTAATTCTCGAGTCTGACTCCATTCTGTTCTGTGCCACCATTTTGTGTTGCCCTCACGTAGGCATTTGAAGGTAGCCTGGCAAACAAAGTGGCCTGGCCTTCTTAGTTCATGTATACATTAACTAGGTTTCTTGTGACTCTGAAATGAACTGTAAGAAACCGACCTCTTCACCTGAAACTGACCTCGCAAAGCCAATTTCCCTGATCGATCTTTGTCTGAGATTGCCAATCAATGTTCAGGGCATCGTTAACTTTTAGTTTCCTTGCACATGCCTTATCTTGTTCAGCATCTGTTACTGTTTCTTTTTTATGTTTCTTCATTACATGGGTTATGCTTTCAATTATAGCTTTGTCCGGCTTGTGGAGATTGAATTTGGGACATTCCTAATAATTAACTTTTGGGTTGGGATACTGTAAATTGAGTTTTTGTTATGTGATACTTTGTTTGACAATGTACCTTATTGGCTAGAATTTTGTGCATTGGGTGTACATTTATAATGTGAATATTGGGTATAAAAGGAGACGTCTCGCCTTAGTAAAATGAGCAGTCTCCTGAGAATTTACACCGTGATGTATTTCTAGGATCACTGTTACTAGCTGCAGCTAATAAACTTGGTCTCTGATGCCATCCAGAAGTATTCCGTGTCTCTGTATACCAAGACAGGTGACCTCGAAGATCTTAGGCATGCCCCTGACGCCGCTGGGTTAAACCCCGGTTCTTCAACTGGCGCCCAAATTGGGGCGACTTCAGCGGTACTGGTCCAAGCCCGAAGATTGTGAGGAGCCCCGTGAGGATATTCTGGAGGGCAGTGTTAGATCTCCTTGCTCGTAGATGCGTTTCGAATACCTCCAAGTACAGTCCACAAGTGGTTATGGATATCTTCCTACAGTGGGAGGCAAAAAACAAAGGTATGTTTTTGATGTTATGTGTACCTTCCTTCGTCAGGAGTGAAAAGATAATGAGTTGGGTTCAATTCCACTGGAATTGCTTAATGTTCAGTCTGAATTTGCTAAAGGGACGATAGTGGGTTCCGATGTTGAGGAAGCGGTAGAGACACTACTACACTACTCACTTTTAGGTCTAGACTTCCACCTCAGTCATTGTTCAAACCTGACCCTTCTGTTAGGAGAAAAGTGAAGCAGTATCCTATGAGAGAGGTTCCCCCTTGAGAGAGGCAGTTGTGGCTGATGCCGCTCATGGTATTGCGGCTGCACCGGCTCATTTTCAGCGAGTGTGGGTGCATGTCCCTTGGAAGAGAGCTGAGGTCCTGGCTTTTAAGCAGACCTTGCCTGACCCCAGGAAAAATCCTGCTGGTTATTACAAGAAGTTGTCTCAGACAGTTGATGTGTGTGTTATGAATTTAGCTGACATAAATATGTTGATGGGTAATGTAGTTCCTCAACCCTTGTGGGCGAAGATCCGACACGAGGATCACGCCCCAGAGTTAGGAGATACGTGGGTTAATATTACTTCTGCAGATGGTCGGCAGGTAGGAGGTGCCAAACCTGAACCCTTACTTGCAGAACTACCTGGTAGGATTATTAATTTAATGAAAACGATGATGCCTCCTCTGCGGGTGAATTGGGACAAGTTAGCAGCATGCAAACAAAAGAAAGACGAGAGTGTGTCTGATTTCTTCACTAGGTTTGAGGAAACATTCATTGATCATAGTGGTCAGGACATGAGTACAGAAGGTGGTCAGAGGTTGTTTGTGGATAAGTTTGTTTTTAATTTACTTCCTGAACTTTCTAATAAGGTAAAGGACTCTGAGAGTTCATCGGCTGTTTCTTCTTCGGCCCAGATATTGGCTACTGCACAATACTATGAGAATAGAGATAAAGATGAGAAGGATAAAGTAGAGAAGAAGACTAGAGAATTAAAAACGAAAGTTCTTCTGCAGCAGGCTTATCCGCCTCGCCCTAATCAGCGTCAGTTTCAGCAAACTTCCCAGTTTTAGCAACCCCCACAGTTTCAGAAACTGTTGCAGAATTCTGAGTCTTTTGCTTCGCGACTCCCGCTAGGCCCTAATCAGTGTGCTTATTGTAAAGAAGAAGGTCACTTCAAGAATAGTTGCCTGATCTTGCTACAGCGTGCAAATGGTATGTCTGGTCTGAGAGGTTGTGGTGGTTTCAAACAAGTAGCTAGAGGTAGGGGACGTGGTAGGTTTCCCCAGAATGAACGTTCCTTTTCCCCTCAAAATTCAATGAATTATTTTGACCAAGAGAATGTTTCCCACCGTCCAGTCCTGACAAAGCTGGGTTTAACCCCGGTTCTGCACACACCCGCTGATATTGGAGCCTTCTCCTAGAGAAAAATAATGGAGACAGGGAAATGAGGTTGAATTGCATTAAATTATTTAAAATAGATAAAAATATAAAAATATTTTAATATTAAAGAATATTTAAAAATAAAACATATATTCATCACTTTTAATAATTATTAATTCATATTAAAAAATATATTTTTACTTTATGTCAAAATTAATTTTTTACTTTAAAATTTAAACAAATATGGAAATTGTATTTAATGTATTTAAATTAATTAAATATTTAATTCAACATTAAATTGATAGTGCTGTAACATTTTTGCCGTTTGTTCTACACTTAAATATATACAATTAATTTCCAATTATATTTAACATAAAAACAGTGCTGACACACCAGTTTCCACATGTTTTGACTTTTTTCTGTCTCTTTTCCCCAGATAAATCTCCACTGATTTGCACTGCCACAATCTATGAGGAGAAAACAGTGAGGGTGTGATCATTATCACAGGCATTGTTCTTTCGATCCAGGGATTGGAATTTAGCCAGTAACTTGTAAGGAAGGTCTATGGGCCTGATTATATGTAATACGTATTGCATCAGATAAAAATCGAACAAAAAGCTGTTTGGAACTTATCATTGGCAATGATTATTGCATATTCTGAGGTTTGGAAAATAATATGTTGATTTTGAGGCTTACCATACCGAAATCTGTAAGTTTCTGTAAATATTGGACCTTTCCCCTTGTGAAAATATGACAGTCTTGAGTTGCCAAAATTTTATTATGAGCGTGATCTTTTAAAACACCTGCTAATTGCTTGTTGTGATTAACACTGCCCCACTTGAAATTGCAATTCCTGTGCAAAACAGTATTTTCGCAGGGTTCTCAATTTAACGTACCATTTGTAATCAGGTACCATGTTGTAAAAACAAATGCACAGATTGCCATAGTGGCCTTTTTGAAAAGCACAGCTCCATAGAATAACATTGTCTTTTGAAATTCCCATCATTTTCTAATGGCGCATTACGTATTTAAAAATAAATAAATAAATAACTTCAGATCAGCGTTATCAATTTTTGTTATTTTTGTGTCATTTTAATATTTACATTGAATTCACATGTAATAAACTGGTGTATTATTTTTATTTCTTAACTTCAATGTTGTGTTGTGGCAGCCAAAATACTTAATGCACATTTTCTTCGTCAGAAGAGTTTGAGCCATACTGATCAGCAGTAATCCAAGGACTCTTCACTCAAACCTATCTTTTACTTGCAAGACACTAGGGGGCATATTCACAAGGAGCTGTCGCCGAATTAACGGCACTTTATCGCAGCCAAAGTCGTGATAAATTTACGCCACCATTCACAAGCAGGTGCTAACAGCCCACAGCACCAGTTTTCCTGTGATAGCAGCTGCAAAAAACATCACCACAGAGGACCCCCACAACTATAGCTAATGAGATAGTGAGTAAGCATTCCAATGCACAAAGCCGCAACAACACCACACCTCAACATCCACAATGACCAGACAGATCGACGATAAGAACAGAAAACACGTGATAAGGCGCTTTAGCAGCAGGAAATATGCACCTGCTCTGACCTGGTGTAAAGTCGGACGGCAGCCGGCACCACAATAGGGAGCCCAGCCCAGGGTGTCATCAGAAGTATCCCACACCTGTCCTGGACATCACCATCACCCTGGCACCCCAGGCCCTGGACGGCCAACTCAATGCGCAGGAACCATTGGAGACCAAGCAAGGACCATACAACATATCCAGATGCACGCATGTGCTGGGGGCAATCCACTACACACATCTCCCACCTGTGCCCCCTGATGAAACAGCACACAATCAGCACAACAGGAAGCACATTTCACGCATCAATGTGCAGGCAGCATCAGAACACCGTGGGACGTTCACCAATGTCGCCTCCAAATACACAGCCAGTGTGCATGATCCCTTCACCCTCAGACAGTCCACCAGCAACCAGCCTTCCCAGGATGGACCCAAGGGAAATGCACATACCCTTGGCAAGTTCCCAATTAACACCCCACTCACCTCAATCCACAACCATACAAACCACAACTCTGGCAAAGCACATGTCACAAACTCACAACCAACATGCACAACAACAAGCCCACCCACCGGACGCAATAGAACAACTTACAATGGTAACCTTGGCAAGCCGTGAACATGACCAATCAACGGCATGGCACCTTAGCCACCCAATAGACGAATGTGGGGAGAGGTGGCAACCAGGCATGTGTGAAGGATACAGTAGAAACATGATTGGGAAAGTACACAATGCCAAGAGTGGCGGTGAAGTGCTGGACAGACTGCAGTATGCAGAACACACCCATATCCACTGCAACATACACCTCTGGACTATGCAGTGTAGTGGACAGTGGGCGCAACCATGTCACCACAGCCAGTGGGGGTTCTTGCGGAAATGTTGCCTGTTACGCCCCCGTAAGCGTGAGCAGAGTGGGATGGACCGGCGTATGCCAGGCCAGAGCAGGGGTGTGAATAAAAAGCACGTAGCCTCTTCCGGAAAGCCCAACGTCTCTGCCAGGGCGACGCCTCCCATCCCACCATGATGCCGGCGCTGTCCTCGTGAGGGGAGTTGCCTGAGATCCTGTGCACCTGCCGTACCCCGGCCAGCAGGAGCACGAACCCGTCAGGGTCGACCCTGCGCAGCCAGGCCACACTGATCAGCAGCCGACACCGGCGTGTGTCAAGGAGGGCCCACCACGTGCCAGTGTAAGCTTCAAGCCTGAGGCCCGCGACCGGGCCAGCCTTTTCAGACCACCACTGTCCCCCCAACGTTGGCCCACATTACTCCTTCCTTGTTGACATATTCTACCGGCGTCCTCTGTGGCCCAGTGGGTCCCATATGTGAAAACTTTGTCCTGGCTCATAAATGGCAGTGAGCCCAAATGAAGGCCAGCGGCCACAGCATCAGACCCCCCGATCAGTGAGGCATAGTTCCATACAGGCATCTTGCGCCATGTGATGCCACTAACCCTGTCGAACGCCATCCGACGACACGTGCTGCCACAAACCCTGTCCAACACCATCCATCCGGCGACACGTGCTACCCTGTCCAACGCCATCCGGCAACACGTGCTGCCACAAACCCTGTCCAATGCCATCCGGCAACGCGTGCTGCCACAATCCCTGTTCAACGCCAGCCGGCGACATGTGGATGAGGGACCAGGACTACCCTGCAGACCAATAGGTCTCACATATAGCACCTAGTCACGAATCACGAATGGCTGAGTCCACACCAGTGTTCGCACGGAGAGGAGTAAGAGGACAATGTGGCTCGTCCGGATGAAAGCCGGTTCACAGTCACAGAGGTGACCAAACACGTAGTTCCACTAAACCTGAACTACCTAGTCCGGTGGGGACACCAACCTATGCCAGCGACACTAGGTGAATGGCCAGTGCTGACCGCTGCCTCCGGCCAGCACTGATCCCGACCTAGGCTGTGCTCGAGTAGGTCACAGATTTGGAACTGAACATCGAGTATGCAAAGGCAGATTACCCATGATTGCACGCAAGGAGAGGCCTAAGAGGATGTCGCCTTGCATCTTGGCAGAGAGAAAAGGATCATCGTTATGGAGGTGTTCGTACACTACCTACAACTGCCCTTGTGTCACTAGCGCTGTGCATCGCAAGCCAACGACACATGGCTGTGGGCCACTGCTGACCGCTACCTACAGCCTACACTGCGGTCCAGTAGGTCACAGAATCATAATTCAGCAATAGTGGAGTTCATATCAGTGTACAGGCATCATCACAGACTGCATCCCTACTCAGCCCCGGTGCCACTCAGTCTGCTCCCTGACATTCATGGACACTCTATGGTCAAACTGTGGTGGCGTCTGAGCCTATGGACTAGGGGGCAGTTTTCATCCCCATGTAGCTGATACGGAATTGGTGATGGCAACGAGGCTGTCACATTCCACTTCTCCATTTGCTGCTCCTCCATATGGGCGTCTTGCCATGGAGGACACCTTCCACTATGCCCCGAAACACTCCGAAACATACACCTTGGACATTGATGGTGACCCACTCAGGTCGCATGGCCCAGCTGACTGCACCGCAAGTCACTGTCCCGTGGCTGGGTGCCTGTGCCGGTCGCAGTGCATCCAGGGCCACTAACTCTGTGCTGGTACTGTCCGGAACCCCTTCTCCAGAGACATTGGCTGGCCCCTGAGGCGTAGGCCTTGGGGTCATCAACGCCATTTACTCTGTGGCCTTGCGCTGTAGGCAGCCTCCGGGCCCAAATGTGTCCCACCAGGGCTCACACACCAAAGCGAGTCCAGACCAGCCCGGATGATGCATCACAGCAGGAGGCACATGCCACCACCGCAAGGACCACCTCCAAACGCCATCTGCCAGAGTTGGAGCGGTGGCCCTGACAGATTTCAGAGTTGCTCAGGCCTGTTGTGGATGCGTTCATCGGCCTGATTCCCTGCTCAGCACTCCAGGTGTCATTGACTCAGTGCACCGCAGGTCATTGTCTGTTGCTGATTGTGTTTTGTGCTGTGGAGCGGTTGCACAGGTGAGTCACCTCAAACAGTGTGGGGGCCCTGAGACGTTGATGGGGAAGATGATGCAGGTCTAACACACCCCACTGCATCTGCATCAGGTATATAACGAAGGGACACAATCCAAGACTTTTTCTTCACATGAGCGCGCTCATCTCCAGTGTCCCAACCCCGATGCACTGTAGTTCGCGGACACTCTGTTTGCATGTGGGTTGTCTTCTGGACTTTCTCCGGCTCACACCATGTTGCTCAGCAGTTGACTATGTTATGCGTGTGTTTACTGTTTCCGTTGCACTGGTGTCTAATGTTCAAGTGGTTGCCAGCATCAGAAATTAGGTGCAGAATGGCTTACACTCACCCCACACACATCCAGCATAGGCGTCACTGCACATGTGTCCCTGCCAATAAAGGGGCCGGGAGCATGTGCCCGTAGCCACTTCAAATGACATCTGCTTGTGTCCCTGTGGTCTTTTTGTATGCATGAGGGCCCTGGGCCCTACGACATTACATTATGCTGTGTACTTCGGAGGCAGACGTGTCACCTCAGGTAACAGGTTGGAGCTTGGACATGTAGCTTTGTAAGGGGAGTGGGCAGGGCAGTCGTACGCAGAGTCAACATGGGGGTTTGACTGCAATTTAAGCGCCCCCTGGGCATGGTTCAGTTCTGAGAATGTTAATCTGTATGTGTCTCTAAGGCACTGTGGGTCTCCTTAGTGGGGTGTTGGTGGGTCCTTGAGGGTGATAGACACCTACGTATGTGTCCTGGTTCGCATTCCATGGGTTTAGCCCCCACCCATACCTGTTGAGCCACCTCCTTTCGGTGTACTGACACCTCGCATTGGGGCGCCATGTGTGGGTGGGTGAAGTGTTGTGAGCCAGCTGTGCTTGCGGTGCTTCCTGCTGTGTGGTCTATTTCAGGCTCAGTGTTCTTCTCGGAGTAGCTTGGCTGTCCAGGTCCTGGTGGGGGGTTACGTGGGAAATCCATGTGCTATTGTAGGGTGTCGGTGTCGATGGCGTGGTGGTCCTCTCCGGCATCATTGATGTGTTGTATTCTGTACTCTGTTAAAGGTGTTGTGTGCCCGTCTGCGATGTGAAAGGGAGGTGCGTGTTGACTTTGTCTTCAAATATATGTTGGCGCAATGTGCGAGTTTAAATACAGACTGTATGGCAGTGTACATTGTGACTTTGAGGGTGCTGGAATCTTCTGCGGGTAAGTGTACATTTGGACTACATGATGGATGTGAGGTTGTACATGTACATTTCCATGTCACAGTTTCTGGGTCTGTCAGGTGTAGTAGGCATGTTTCTGTGCATGTGCGGAGCCAGTTGTGTCCTCTGAAATGCAGTATCGACTATGCGCTTTGTTCCACGATGTCGTTAATGTGAGTGTGCTGGTTTTGCTATGTGTGTGTGCTGCAGTGTGCCATAGGGATCTGGGAGATGATCCTGGGTGTTTGTGGGTGTGCAGTGTGCTAAGCCTCGTTGTGCATGTATGCCATTGTGCCCCTCTCCCCGTCCCCCAAGTCCCTGTTCGTTGCACTCCCTGTTGTTGTTGTGTCAGGTCTTCTTGAGCTGTGTCCATACTCCCTAATTCCTTGCACCATCTCCATACTGATGACTGTGGCCTGGGTTTCCTCCAGCTCCTCTGGTGGCTCTGGACTGCCATCTCCTGTCGCCGTTGCTGCCTTCCTGTTGGCGCGATTGTGCACCGGGACGCCATCGGAAGTTCCATCGCGAACTTCAGGAGCTTTATTTATGCTATCGCGCTCCCAAGCCGGGTATTGGAAACTGCCAACCCTTAGGCTACCGCGCTCCACAGCTGGTTAATGAAAATTGCAAAACCGTAGGTAATCCTACCGGATCCCTCATCCATTGATTGCCATCTCCCACCGGCCCCTCGGCCACCGGTTGCGCTCCTTCCTCGCAATTGTCAAGGTTACGTGTGCTCCCCGGGTTAACTACCTTGAGGCTCCCCATAGGCATCCCACGCCGTATCTATCCAGCAGCCCTCCAGCATATCCCTTTGCTTCATGGCTCATCCTGTTCGAGCAACTGGGGCGCTCCTTCTCCGTAAGGTTCTACATACTCGAGCCGGTTGCCATCCCAATCGGAACCTTTACCTTACTCCCGTAACCTGATTCCTACCCCAATCCCGCATTGTTCCAGTTCTGGTAGCCCGACAACCCGGGCTATTATACTTGGCTCACACTTTCTATGCCGAGGCTTCCAAATTCAGGCAAGCACTGAATGTCCTGATGATGATCCACATACTGTACTGGATCGAAACGCCGTCGACAAAATATGTGGTCTAAACACTAGCTCATTATTGATGTGTTTTCTACATATGTGAAGCAAATAGATTGCAAAATTACTTTTGTTTGCTCCTGTACTTTCTAAATGCCTGAAAAATCCCTAGTTAAGTGTACTGTGTACTGTATGTTGAGCACTGTGGATGCAGGATTGTGTCCCACTGTTTTATTGTTGTCTTGGTTGATTTGACTTATTCAGTTATCAAATAAATTTTGAAGTCCGGCTGGACTTTATGTTCATTATAGCGCACATTGTGGCCTATAATTATTAAGATCAGTATTCTGCTTTGTCAAGGACCGTTGTTCTTCGCTCAAGCCTTTCTGTTGGCAGCAGGTTTGAGCATGGTTTAGGTCGTCACGTCATGCCATCGCCTCTTGGCCTCCTGGATTGGCCTCTTCGGCACTCCAACTGCATTCCAGGTGGTCTGCTTGTGGGTCAGTTGCTGGTAGTGTTCTGTCACCTCTGTGACGCTGGTCTTGTTTTCCTGTGGTCTGCTCCCCGTCTTCCTCTCCCTCTTCTTCTTGGCCTTCCCCGACCCCGTTGTTCCTTGCTGGTAGTCTGTTGGGGTTGTGGGGGTCGAGTGGGCCTCTGCGCTGGGTCAGGGTGCATCCATTTTGCCACGTGCTTTGGCTTGTTTCTGGTGTATTTTTTCTGTGGTTTTTATGGTGCATTGTCCCGCCAGACGCGTGGGATTTGCAGGACTGTGGCTGGCTTTCACTGCTTTTTGTACCGCGTTTGGCCTCATCGCATGTTTTTTTGCGTTCGCGTATCGCATTTGAGCGGCGTTGTGCTGATTTTCATGCGGACATTTGCCACATTATCTGGTGTCTATCGCATGCTACCACCTTGTTGTGAATTCCATGTTGACACAGGGTAATTTTCCCGCGATAGGCTGCGATGTTGAAAGTTGCATTTCGCTACTCTTGCAGTAGTTATCACACATTCTTGTGAATATACCCGAAAAATTTAGTTGGAGCTCTCATATGGCCCTCTGCTTAGCTTGCAGGTTTCACACTGTGCCTCATACCTTTATCCTCACACTTCCGCACACAGAAGGAAATGAAAGGTCCTACTTAGGTGTACACAGGGAAAGTCAATAGACTCCTTTTCAGGAGTGAAGGAAACTAGGCCTATGTCCCCCACTACATCCTCAGCGACCACCAGACACCAGTCCCTGCCCAGGGGGCAGAAATTGCACTATTGCAATATTGGGGGCATGCATACGTTTGGTGAAACTCTGTCCAACACAATCTTTGTGCTCCACTAAAGCAACACAAAACGCTTCCTGAAACACCAGTGGGTCCAAATATCTCGGGATGCTAGAAATAATCCTGGGGTCACAAAAAAGCCTAAATTGCAGAATGGCACAGCTGTCTGCAGGGAATACAGCTTCCACAGTCATCATGAATTTTTAATCTGTTTTCGGTCTGCACTTTTAACATCAAAGATAATAAAGCGAAGCTGAAAAGAGGCAGCGGGGTAGGGTCTATATTGTGTCAATGATTTCCAGGCTCCCACAGACAGAGTGTCTTCCAGTCAGAATTGCTTTATTTAACAGCGTTTGTTTTTTTATGGGTGCCACAGCATATCCCGAATTGTTTCTGCTGGTAAGTGAAGCATATGGTTCGAATATTGTGTCTTGCATTAGTGTGGTAAGCATTTCAGACGAGCTTTTTCTTATTCCATTTAGACAGAGGACGTTTTTTCGCACTTGATTTTCTGGTAGACCAACCCTGCAACAAAAATAAACAACTGGAGTCCATAGAACATTTTTTGTAAAGTCCCATATCCCAACAGTGTAAGACCATTTCAAAACAAAAACCAGTAAAATATTTTAAGGGAACTTAAGAATGTCCATTGTTTCGATTTGTATAACTGGAACGGCGAAGTACGTTGGAATGGTAAATGATGCCAGAAAATCAATGAACAGCAGTGACCTTAACGGTAATCAATAAACTCATCGTTTTCATTTTGAAGTGAACTAGTAACAATGTTGTTTGTATAAGAAATCGACAAGATGGAGCATATTTTCAAGTTCATTTCGGTAGTACTATTAGTTTTCAATAATATGTCATTTATATAAAGTGTGTTTGCAGTCCATTTGCTACCATTTGTGCCCCTATTACTCACCTGTGAACAGACAAACGTCTGCCAAAGATCATGCCATATTTACAACAAGGGGTGGTGAGGGACAGAGTCTCTGAATTAAGCAGAAAGCTCTCACCCAGTCAAGAGATCAGGGCTAGATCCAACACCGTTTTTTAGCTCACTGCACCATCCCAGTTTCAGAACCTGGCTGTATGCAAATTAGTCTGTTCCTGTCCCAGTGCATGATGGGAACAGGGCAAACCAAACTACAAAAGCCAATTCTTACACTGGGAAGGAAACAAGCTCCCGGGGACCGGTTTCTGGCATTACAGCCGTCTTCGGCCCGGTTTGCTTGAATCCTGATGGTGCAATGAGCAAGGGTCTCACATCTGAGAATACCCTTCCACGCTTAGGGTGGACAAAAATATTTACAACAAGGGGTGGTGAGGGACAGAGTCTCTGAATTAAGCAGGAAGCTCTCACCCAGTCAAGAGATCAGGGCTAGATCCAACACCGTTTTTTAGCTCACTGCACCATCCCAGTTTCAGAACCTGGCTGTATGCAAATTAGTCTGTTCCTGTCCCAGTGCATGATGGGAACAGGGCAAACCAAACTACAAAAGCCAATTCTTACACTGGGAAGGAAACAAGCTCCCGGGGACCGGTTTCTGGCATTACAGCCGTCTTCGGCCCGGTTTGCTTGAATCCTGATGGTGCAATGAGCAAGGGTCTCACATCTGAGAATACCCTTCCACGCTTAGGGTGGACAAAAATATTTACAACAAGGGGTGGTGAGGGACAGAGTCTCTGAATTAAGCAGAAAGCTTTACTCAGACATGAGTCCCTTTCTCACTGCTCCATCAGGATTCAAGCAAGCCGGGCCGAAGAAGGCTGAAATGCCAGAAACCGGTCCCCGGTAGCTTGTCTCCTTTCTGGTGAAGAATTGGCTTGGTAGTTTAGTCTGCCCTGTTCCCATGATGCACTGGGCCAGGGACAGACTGATTTGCATATAGCCAGGTTCTGAGCTGGGATGGGGCAGTGAGATAAATAACGGTGATGGATCAAGCCCTGATCTTTGGACTGGGTAAGAGTGGTCTGTTTAACTCAGACACTCTGTTCATCACCACCCCCTTTTCTAATTCGTTTTTGGCCACTATAGGTGTGGCAGGGTATACTCAGACATGAGTCCCTTTCTCACTGCTCCATCAGGATTCAAGCAAGCCGGGCCGAAGAAGGCTGAAATGCCAGAAACCGGTCCCCGGTAGCTTGTCTCCTTTCTGGTGAAGAATTGGCTTGGTAGTTTAGTCTGCCCTGTTCCCATGATGCACTGGGCCAGGGACAGACTGATTTGCATATAGCCAGGTTCTGAGCTGGGATGGGGCAGTGAGATAAATAACGGTGATGGATCAAGCCCTGATCTTTGGACTGGGTAAGAGTGGTCTGTTTAACTCAGACACTCTGTTCATCACCACCCCCTTTTCTAAATCGTTTTTGGCCACTATAGGTGTGGCAGGGTATACTCAGACATGAGTCCCTTTCTCACTGCTCCATCAGGATTCAAGCAAGCCGGGCCGAAGAAGGCTGAAATGCCAGAAACCGGTCCCCGGTAGCTTGTCTCCTTTCTGGTGAAGAATTGGCTTGGTAGTTTAGTCTGCCCTGTTCCCATGATGCACTGGGCCAGGGACAGACTGATTTGCATATAGCCAGGTTCTGAGCTGGGATGGGGCAGTGAGATAAATAACGGTGATGGATCAAGCCCTGATCTTTGGACTGGGTAAGAGTGGTCTGTTTAACTCAGAAACTCTGTTCATCACCACCCCCTTTTCTAATTCGTTTTTGGCCACTATAGGTGTGGCAGGGTATACTCAGACATGAGTCCCTTTCTCACTGCTCCATCAGGATTCAAGCAAGCCGGGCCGAAGAAGGCTGAAATGCCAGAAACCGGTCCCCGGTAGCTTGTCTCCTTTCTGGTGAAGAATTGGCTTGGTAGTTTAGTCTGCCCTGTTCCCATGATGCACTGGGCCAGGGACAGACTGATTTGCATATAGCCAGGTTCTGAGCTGGGATGGGGCAGTGAGATAAATAACGGTGATGGATCAAGCCCTGATCTTTGGACTGGGTAAGAGTGGTCTGTTTAACTCAGACACTCTGTTCATCACCACCCCCTTTTCTAATTCGTTTTTGGCCACTATAGGTGTGGCAGGGTATACTCAGACATGAGTCCCTTTCTCACTGCTCCATCAGGATTCAAGCAAGCCGGGCCGAAGAAGGCTGAAATGCCAGAAACCGGTCCCCGGTAGCTTGTCTCCTTTCTGGTGAAGAATTGGCTTGGTAGTTTAGTCTGCCCTGTTCCCATGATGCACTGGGCCAGGGACAGACTGATTTGCATATAGCCAGGTTCTGAGCTGGGATGGGGCAGTGAGATAAATAACGGTGATGGATCAAGCCCTGATCTTTGGACTGGGTAAGAGTGGTCTGTTTAACTCAGACACTCTGTTCATCACCACCCCCCTTTTCTAAAAAGATCATGCCATGACAGACGGTGCAAAAAAGCACATGTGTGTGATTAGTATGTATGAGTATGGTCTCTAGGCCCTGCACAAGGCAGTATATTGGGAGACAAAAAGCCTGGGTGGTCTTTTTCCATAGTGACTTTCTATCTATGACTGTTTCTCTCTTATTGAATACCACAGTTTAGGGGGTGTCATGTTGGGTTAATATATAAATTATAAAAAGTATTTAATTGAAATCATTTTAAACCAGTTAGTGCTTTCCCATGGAAATTTATATGGAGGACTGCATCAATACAATGTGCATTTAAATGTAAATTTGATGCAGCATATATTTATTAATATATATGCCCACATGCATCAAAGTAAATTGCATTCGCAAATGGTGCGAATCGCAATTTTCGGCCGTTTGCGAATGCAATTGGCAAAATTGGGATGCATCATGTTTTTCGCAATTTTAGAAATCGCAATGACGTGATTTCTAAAATTGCGATTGCATTTAAGAAATTGCAATTTGAGATTTCTCAAATGGAATGCATGAACATTTTAAATTTGCGAATTCGCAAATAGGGAGAGGTAAATTACCATGAATTTGACCTACATGGTAATTTGAGAAAACTTTCAAAAATGCACAAAAGTGCATTTTTTAAAGTTTCATTTTACACACACACATGCCCTTGGGGCATGTGTGTGTGAAAAATGCACTTAAAGTTATATTTATGGGGTGCAGGGGGGTGTCCTTTGAACCCCCCCCTGCACCCTTGAAATTGCATTTTCAATTTGCGATTCGCAAATTGCGAATCGCAAATTGAAAATGACTTCTCATTCATTCCTATGGGCCTCTAGGCCCATAGGAATCAATGGGAAGGGATTCCTTAATTACGAATCGCAAATTGTCAATCGCAATTAAGGAAATTTAAGAAATCGCAAAAAAACTGCGATTTCTTGGTGCATAGCCATTTGCGATTTCTTAATTGCGATTCCTTAATTTTCGCAATTAAAAAATCGCAAACGGCAACAATGATGCATGTGGCCAATAGTGACTATCTTTAAACATTCCCATTTATCTCTGTGCCCATCCGCTTCATTTAAAGCTCATGACCTTATGGAATAATTAAGAGCGCAGCTATTCATGAACATTGGGCTACACCGCTGATCGGGCATCACAAATCTTATCAAACCCACAATGGGCCAAGTGAATTAGCCAACAACCAAATTGGTTTCTTCTGGACACTGCCAAACACACCAACACCATCAACTGCAACAAGAAATGAATCCCAGACACTATAAGGGGGTACTACAAGGATGCCACCACCTATAGCTACAACAGATGAGCCCCTGGAAACATCAGAGATGGACCAATGGATGAAACCGAGTCTATCCTGACCAATGAGACTAGAAGGCATCTCAGACAAGAACAAAGTACAGAGCCTTAAACATGAAGCATGGACAGAATCTATTAAAGACATCTCTAGCAACATGAACACCACTTTGGCCTCAGCACGACACTACAGAGGCTGACAACCCTCAAGGCATCTACCAAGAATCCATCAACAATACTTTGACACTAAACAAACCTCCAGCAACTCGGACAGGTGCACTAAGGAAGCAACTAATCAAATAAACTCAGTGTAGATCCTTCCAGCAGCAATTTTTGCTGCATGAGCAAAGCATAGTCTCCAACAAGGACATGACCAGCACTTCAATCTGCGCTCTGATAAGTACACCACAGATGGTGTTAAAGTTGCATAGCACACAAAGCCACCATAAACTATAGGCCAACTTGAACCGCATTAAAGACACGTCATACAGTAAGAGATACTCACCTTTGGCACAGGGCAAAACCAATGGCATCACTCACCCAATCTTATCTAGGAAGTAACATGGGCAACAGCAAAAACATTTAACCTGCCAATACATCAGAAAGAGCACAATTAGAAACATCATTCACTTCTCCCAAGCACTATTGAATAATAACACATATTATTAATGCTTGGATCCTTCGGATGGTAACACCAAGTCCATCACCCTCACTTGGATTCCTCAGATGACCCCATCAATTCAATCACTATCACTTGGGAACACAAAAGAATGACACCATCCCATCAACTCTACACCACTGTCAACAAGAAGCCACCAAACACACCAACCTTCATCAGTCCAACATTGATTGTAGCAAGATAATATGGCCTTATCAACTGAATCAAACCAATCTGAGTCCTGTTTTGAATACTACATATCTTCAACCCCAATATGCTTCACCAAGGGCACAGTCTAACATGTTACCCAAGACGGGCCTCAGTAAAGGCACAACCTGCTACACCAGCCCCATCTGAGCTCGATATGAATACTACTAATAGTTCTAACCCCATAAAGGGCCTTCTAAGACCATCACAAGCTGGTATCATATTGTTCTTGATGGTCAGTTTGGAGTCTCAGAGACCTATGGTTGTCTAGAAATACGTTTAGCAACGACAAAAGAATCTGGTGGTCTATAAAGAGGGAGCAAGAACTAAATTATCAAATCACACAGGATTACAAGCACCCAGTGAGTATCCAGAGCAGGATAAGAAAAATATATATGAAAGAAATACCTTCAGGAAATGATCGGATTTCCATCAACTGCTAAGAGAGGTCAGTGTCATCATTTGGATATCCTTCCTTCCTACCACAACCCCTCTAGATAACAGAGGGATGTCATGTGGTTCTGATTTCGACCCGGCCACTGAAATCACAACAGGAAGGAAGTAGAAGAAAGAGAAAGAGAGACCATTAGGTCACATAGTTAAAGATTTCAAAAGTGGATATCAATTGCTTGGGTGATGGAATTGTCAGTGCAGTGCATGTGAGTGAAGTTAAAAAGGATTTAGGAGAGAAAAACTACCTTTGATATAAAATCTCTACCAATCCTAATTAAAATAGTGCAGAAGCAGCTTTCAACAAATAGGCCGCTTCCCAATGTTGCCAACTAGTTTCAGCCTTGTGGGACACTTGCCCAGGCTTTCTTCAGGTGCTAAACAATAGATTGCTACTGCATTACCAGATTGGTCATACGTGCTTAGAGTTGTCATCAAATACAACCTTTTACCTGATAATACCTCGATACAAGCGGAGTAATCTTCACACTTATAAAAGATAAGCACACAGAGCCTTGTTGTGAAATAATAGACCAGTATAGATGCTCACCACAACTCATTCATCTTAGCAGATGGTTTTACTGGCTATTACATATACCAATAAGTTCTTATTATTACACCGACATATTATTATTTTGCTGGTACACTCACCTGTCTCGTATGAGGTATAGACCTCACCTCACCTGGTAACAACTCAGGTATGGGAGACCCCGCCCTGTAAGGAGAATGAAATCACTATTGAGGGGAGTAATAGACAAAAATCGATTTACTTTATCTGCCTCTTCCTGAGTGTACTACATATTGTACCCCTCAACTCAATAGTGGGCACCTTCTTTAAAGAGGGCATAAATAAAAATACACTTCAAAATAATGGATTCTAAATGTCGTGGTATATTTCCAGAAAATTATATTTTCTCAGTGCAAATTCATCTACAGACATTCTTCTATTTTCTCTGTAAACAATATGCACACCCATGTTACTGACGACTACGGGGCTCACCTTAGTGACATGTGCCTGCTTGATTCCATTCAGATCTATATTTTGTGTAAACAACGAGGGAGCTGTGCCTTGGGCATATAAGGTCTACATCAGCATACGTACAATTTATGCATATTCGAGCCCGTTTTTATAAAGATATGCAGGGTAAGATCTTGATGACTTATGCGACAAAATAAGTTTGTAAGGCCGCTAGCGTGGTTACTAGTCGAGCTAATACTTTATAGACCACACACATATTGTAGTGATAGAGCGAGTTGGCTCTACTCTAACTAATGCGGGTGTCCAATGTAGCTGCGAGCACTCGTTATTAAGGCTGAAACATTTGCCAAGCAGCGAGGAGGAACTTCTCCGTTACCCAGTAAGGGTAAATAGCATAGGGACGAGCAATCTTTTCGAAAGTTGAAGAGGGTCTCGTAAGCTAACTGCAAAAGCCTCCGTGGTTAAATGTCGATGCGGGCAAGTCCTCTTACCTCTCCGTCGGTGCTTCGGGCTCCTCTGAGTCAGTGGGAGGTACTGCGGCGCTAAACTAGCCTCCTTTTGAGTTCACCACGCTACCATTTCCACTTCTCAATGGCGTCAATTTGGACTACAGAATGACGTGGTGGTCCCAGGAATTTGTAGTTTCATTAGAAAGATCCAGCAGCCATGCCTATCGTTTAGTCTTCTTTGGAGAGCTCAGACTCAATCTTGCTAACACTTGTCCCAATTTCTACATCGTTCTAAGCTGCACCATTACAGGATGACTCACCTTGCTGGACCCTAGACTGATCTTCGTGCTTCTGACCCATACCTATCTTGTAGGTTCAGAGATACGGTTTGAAACCAGGCCATACAAACATACTTGTCTGTTATATGTGTCAAATATCTTATTATGGTATCACCCGATTCTCCAAATAAATCATAAATGTACACCTGTAGATTTATTTCACACCTACATTTGGAGCGATTTGCATTTTTTATATTGCTCAAATAAATCACAGGATACTTCTTAGAAACTGTTACTGTTGTAGGCACGCAGTCCCCTAGGGAATCTGTATGACAAAGGCGCATCCAAAATTAGTGGACTGTACACTATATTAACCTCAAAGTCTATGAGACAAAATGTCCCAGAGACAAGTTTCAAACTACAGTTCAAAAATAAAGTCAATAAGAAAGGGAATTTGAGATAAGAAAATTAAGAAAACCATACAAGTTTATCATAATTTTAAATAACCCCGGGCGGAGACCTCCGCTCCGCCCGCGGAGGGTTCAGAGATTTGCCTTCTCCGCGTTCCGCGGAGAAAGCAAATCTCTGCAAACTCCGCAGCGGAGCGGAGTTGGCCAGCCCCCTCCTCCACCCCCCCTATATTAACAAGTAAATCTACATTACTTACTAGTAACTTAAAACCACTTACCTGGCATGCGGCGTCCCCGGGCTGCCCTCCTCCTCTTCCTCGCAGTATCGGTAATCCTTGAGAAAACTGCAGTTTTCTCAAGGATTACTGATCATGCGAGGAGGAGGGCAGTGCGGGTACATCACAAGCCAGGTAAGTGGTTTTAATCTACTAGTAAGTAATGTAGATTTACTTGTTAATATAGGGGAGTGGAGGCGGGTGGCGTAGCTGAGTTCCACGGAGTTTGTTCTCAACTCTGTGGACCTCCGTGTAGCCCTGCTATGCCCACTACGCCCAGGGTTAATTTTAAAGTGCAATACAGGATATAGAAAACTGCAATACATCAGTAGTCTCATTTGAAATGTATAAATGACTTTTGATATGTTGACTCTCCTACAATTTCAGAAATAATGCAATAAAGAGCAAAAACAGGGAAGTGAACTAAGTCTCAAGTGTGCACAAAAATCAATAAGAAATCGGACATCATCCTTAGTAGAGACCCGAAAGAATCATGGCTCATCCCCAAATCTGAAAAATATATAACACATTTCAGCATAGAAAATGATTGGATGTGCGAAGTCAACATGGTATGAGCATAGTGCAAATGAAAATGAATCATTTCTTAGCATTGATACACCTATCTTTTTATGTGCCGAATTTTGCACCCCAACTGCGGAGTCTCTGCACTCATAAGCTTACTATTAAAATGCAGTTTTGTGAATACCAAAACAAATGTAAACAAAAACGTAAGTTTACCTTTGTGAATCAGGCTCAAAGCCTGTTAAGATATCACAGAATGTGGTGGTAAGATCTAGTGATATGTTTGGAAAAGGGTGTAGGCAAATCATTCTTTTTGCCCTGATCATCCCATTTTTTTGACTGATGCTGGAGGTTAATGACTCTAAAAAATTTGCAGCACTGAGTATATTGAACAAGTTATGTTCAGTTATCCCTTTTACAAATGCAATGACATGCACGGCTGCTAAACATTGAGAACCCGATATCCCTAAAAGTGCGAAAGTATCCACAGTGAGATCCTTTATCTCAAATAGGAGGTCAAGACTTTGTGGGCTTTTTGTCCCCCACATACTTTGACATCTATTCCCAGCCAGGGCATGTGTGACAAAAGCCCAATACAGAGGGGCTTTCTTTCCCTGTTTTCATGATGTTTATCTCTTTCCCAGGATCGTAATATATACTCCACTTTGTCAGAGACTGATGCCCCCTTGAGATCAATTAAGGCCCCTTAGGGTGGGCCAGGCCCCTAGTTTGAAGACATCTCCTCTGTTTTAATTTTCATCACTTGATATCCACCGGAGTCTGACTCTCTACAGAGAACTTCTACCAAGCTGGTTCGTCTGCAAAGCAATGTAGTAAAGGTGAAGAAATGAACGTCTGCCTTCTTCTGGATGCAAGTAGCTGATTTGAGAGTTTAAACATTGAGGGTATAGCTGGCCAGGGGTTCTATTTTCCCCCACCAATCCTTGCATTGAGTTTTCCCCAGTTCGTAAAGAGATAGCCAGCCTGCTATTATCATCACAAGCTCTCATTTACCTATCTGAAAGAATGATCAAGACAACATGCTGGACATCACCAAACGGGTCCCCTTAAGCTTGCAGGGAGAATCTGCAGTTCCATATCTCACCTTTACTATCCATTAAAGGAGAGTGCTTAGGGGAGTTTAATCAGCAGCCCCTTACTAACAAAGTCTACATTGAATCGGTAAAGAGAGTCTAGTCACCATCCTCCTCAACTCAGTATCTGGATCTACACAATCCAGACAGCGTCTGTATCTATCTACATCCTCCGCACTCCACTGTCTGGGGAAGCTGTTCTCACCCTCCATCCTGCGCTATATCAAATCACATGGATCTAAAATGGATCCCACTTTGCTCCGCAAACAATATTGTAAAACAAACTTTAGGATGAACATCAGAAAACATCTTCCCAGCTTTTTCAGAATCCCTTTTCAATGTTTGCGCTTTGCAATTACTTTACCCTTCCAGGCCCTGTCCTGATCAGCTCTACTTGCTGAAGCAGTGGTCTAGTGTTTGCCTATCAGTGAACAGTCAGGTCCCTGATTCAAGTACCTTTCAAACATAGTCATTATCGCACTATCTTCATGTGCAAATAATGTTGCTTCTTTCTACAAGCCTGCATCTTCTAACTGTATGGTAGTACAAAAAGTGTCTATATTCCTGCTATCCTGCATGAAATCTGACCTTTACATAAAACCTCTGAATGCCACAACTCTTTTATCTTTCAAAAGTCTTTCCTGTTCCTTTCCATCCTCGACATGCCTCTTCTCTCTGAGCATAACCTTCTCCAAATTACATGAATGTTTGTCTTAATCTATAATTTCTGCATATTGCTAATAGCTCATATCTAAGATCACAACCTCTTCTTCGTTGAAAGTAATATCTCTGCTACCTAACAATACCAAATTGCCTCAAGCTCATCCATTAACCCCACCACCCAACTAGATCAAGGGCCACAAAGTATGGTCTGTGGTGTGACTGAGGGCCACACTGATGCCAGCAGGGTGGCAGTCGGGCGATATGGGGTTTGCAAGGTGGGTGTATCGGAAGCAGAGCATATACATGTAGCGGCTGAATTGCACAATGCGAAACCAGGGATCAATCCGGGCTTCCCCACTTGACCAAACTGTGTGCTCCTAGGCAATTTTTTTCGTTACTTTGCGTCCTTTTCCTTCTTTGTGTTTGATTTAATAAACTCTGATGTTGTCCATTTATAATAGCGGCTCGGACCAAATGACAACCAACTTGCCTCTTAGTCTACCACTGGCATTGTTGCCAGAGTCTGTAGAAGCCTGAATGTTTCTAAATTCATGTTTGAAAACTATCATGTGAAAAGAAACTACCTCTCAATGCAGTGACCTCATTGGATATACTAAGGTGAAAAGGTCCTGCAAGTTAACAAAATACACGTTTTTGAATTTTGAAGAGACTTTATCATATTTTACAATTTTGTTCTAAAAGATCTTAAAAATATTAATGTGTTTCTAAAGTTAAGTGGTACAGGACTTCCATTCTCAATGTTAGTGCTGAGTCAAAAAAGAGCAGGCCAGTGCTGCTGTTCACCAACGGAACACCTGGAAAGGTAAGGAGGGCTGCAAGCGGTCACTGGGCCATACTTTGAGTATCACTGATCTAGATGAACACACGCATTCCTGCCCCCAAATAGTACAAAGAAACTGCATTTAATGCATGGAATGGCTCGCTTGAGCACTCAGTAACCAACAATAACTAGTTACGCTGGATTAACTCCTTACCTTGGGTTACAGAACAGTGTGCTGCCCGGTGTAAAGCACTTCCATGCCTCATCAGGGGTAGTAAGTGCTATACAAATGCAGTGACAATACAAAACTCATTATCCCTTGTATTTATAACTTATTCATAACTGTGTGAGGTTTCACATAGTTTCCCTCATATTTTACTCCATTGGGTCAGTTAAGAAGTAATGTGGATATTTGATTTTACAGATTATCCTAAAACATCTATTTTAGGACTAATGACAGATAAGAAGCCAATCACCCCATGGGAAAATTAACACACACATAGCGTGGGCATTGCTAAATCACATGAAGACCAGCAACATTACTTTTAATGGCGTTCCCAATTCAAAGATAATCCAATATCTACAGGAGTTAAAGTCACTTGCTGAGATCACACTGTTAGGTAGATGAACCTAAACTTCAGTTCAAGAATTTTGTTTTCAAATCACGGCTATGCGGGAGACATGAGGCATTCTCTGAGAGTAGGGCTCTTCACAACTCGCTGTTGAAAGTTGGTGCTGGCCCAGCTAAGATGTCTTCAGTATAGGTGGGAGATTCGGGCGCGTTATTTGCTGTTCTGCAGTAGTTCGAAATAGATTTGGTCTAGTTTTGTTGGCTCTTAAATTGATACAGGACTTGACCTAGCATTCAAGGTCAGACTAGTGTATAGGACAATCAGCAGCAGTGGCCCCCCATTAGGGCAGAGTAGCGTCGCCCCCCTGCTGCCAGTGCAGCAAAAGTGAAAAACGAAATGGTAATAAAATTAACTACTGTTTAATTTTTCACTGCTCCCAGCCTGAGCAATGCTCGGGGGCGGGGTTGCTGCAGACTGGCAGGAGGGGAGTGATGCTCATTCCACCAGTTTTCACATGTCTCTTTGGCCAACTGTCTTGTGACGGCCAGCCTAATATGCACAGTGTAGGCCTATGTAGTAACTACTCAGAGGCAAGAGAGTAGAGACACCCTACGTTTATTGACTGCACATCTCCACAGCTCCAAGGAGAATGACCAAACCGACTGTACATTCAGATGCACAAATTCCATGACATCAGAAGCTACACCATAATGGCTGCATTCAACACACATAATAACCTATTACAACATCTCCTTCCTTTCTAAAGGAGAAGCACGGAAACCAAACATAATATAAATAAAACACAAAAACAAAATGGACTATCATAACAGAAATAACATGGAAACAAAGGCTAGAAAAGGAAAAGGATAAAGCGAGAATAAAAGAAGAATTGCAAATGATGAAACTATCTCTGGACAATACACTAAGAATATCCACCAATACACAAACTAAGACTACACTTTACCACCCAAAACGTTACAGCGGTATCACCTTTCTTCGTCTTTCGAGTAACTTACACTCTCATCCGGATGATGCGGAGGGATGAACACTTCCCCTGCCTTCCCTTCCTTTACAGCCCATGCACAGATCAGACAGTTCTCAAGATGGTCATGATCATTTTAATAATCACTCCTCTCACCTTAAGCCATTCCTCGTATGTTCATCTTATCCACAATATGTCTTGGAACTTTGTACACTCTAGAGATGTTCCACCAACTTTTGCTATTAACTCTCGCAGGGTAACGAGAAACCGTATCAACTTTTATAGAGGGGCCAAACTTTAACAAACCTTTAGCCACTCTGTGCAGGAGTTTGATTCTAATCCAGTCCCCCACCTGAACTTTAGACTCTCTCTTCCTTTTTTCCACCAAACCATCTTCTGTTCGCATTTTACCCAAGGACCCAAATATGACTCACCTTTATATGCACATACACCTTCAGGCATGAGCCGACAAGCCCATTTCTTCATCCAGGCAGATCACATATCAAAATTAGCCACTCTCCCCCACAAAAGTTAAAAAAGACTTTAATCAGTCTCTAGATTAGGAGTAGTACGATGTGCCCACAGCATACTTTGTATTGCCTTCCTCACCTCCAATCTGTTGCTTACCGCCCACTGTATACATTCTCTCAACATGTGAATCATACGTTCAATAAAACCATTGGCTTGAGGATGGTACAAAGCCACCGTACGATGTAAGATATTGGTTTGCTGTAGGAAAACAGTTATTTTATTGGATACAAATTGGACTTCGTTGTCTGAAACAATTTCTTTTGGACAACCTTCCCTTGCAAACAACTCTTGAAAAAACCTAATCACTCCTTCTGTGTTGGGATCAGCCATGAATCGAACTTCCCACCACTTAGTATAGCAGTCAGTAACCACCACAGCATACCTATACTTATTTGGGAGAATATAAAATGACCTTACGAAATTCACAGTTAGTTTTATCCAAGGTCCCATAAGTAATTCAACCACCTGAGCTGATAAAGTAAATGTTATGATGACCTTGTCACTAGTGCAACACGTCACACATCTTCTGACGATCCATTGATGGCCACTAGTAGATTTGACGGATTATCCTTTTACTACTTGTCTGTCCAAGATGACCTTCATGAACCAATTCAAATATACGACCCTTTACCCTCCCAGGAGGTATGAATTTTTCACCAAGCATGATCATGCCACCTTCGTCCACAGATAATTCATCCGAATTCTTGACTTAAGGCTGGCGTTCTACAGCTACATTTTTTTTCCTTTGGCCACCCTTGAATGATGTACTCCTTTACAGCATTGAGCACCTTCTCAGACTGCAAACACTGCAACCACCCATTTGCAAAAAAACCACTGCCACTGCTCACATCAACATTGGCATTCATACATTCCTTATCTTCCTTAGAAACAGTTAAATCTTCAGTGGTCAATGGCAAAGGAGACCTGGACAAAAGAATCTGTTCTTACCATCTTCCCCCCAGGTATATGTTCTACCTCAAAACTGTACTGTAACAATTTGGAACTAAGACTAATAATCCGTCGGGTAGGAACTTTAACCAAATGACCACTTAAAATTGAAATAAGAGGTTTCTGATCCATTAATAACTTAAAAAACCTACCCCATAAAAAATGATTTAACCTCTCAACCACCCAACAACAGGCTATTGGCTACCTTTCAATACCAGAATAGTTATTTTCGCTAGGTCGCATGATATGTTAAGCAAACCCAATGGTATACTCTCTGCCTTGTTTCATTTGAGTCATCATGCCGCCTAAACCAGCCAAACTGGCATCCACTGATACAATGTACTCTATAGAGGGATCAAATGCTGTAAGAATTTTGTATGTAAAAAGTTCCTCCTTTATTTGGTCGAATTTTTCCTGACAAAGATCGCTCCACACAAACATGACCTTCTTCCTCAACAATTCTCTCATGTGTAATGTTTTGGTTGCAAAATTAGGAATGAATTTAGCATAAAATTCAAACACAGCCAAAAATGAAGAAACATCGTCTTTGGATATGGGACAAGGTGTTTCAACTATTGCCTCAATCAAACTAACACGTGGTTCAATTCCGATTCCAGAAATGATATGTCTTAAACATTCAACAGACTCAACAGCAAAAACACATTTCCATTTTTTGGTAAATATACCCTTCTCCTGTAGTCTGTTCAACACATCAGTCAAATGTTGGTCATCTAATTCTCTCGTTTTCCCAACACCAGTATAACATCTTGAAAAATCACGGTGTCTTCCACCCCTTCAAAACTCTCTCCATGATGCCCTAAAACACAGAGGCTGCTGACGCAAGCCCGTAAGACAGCCTCCTAATTGAAAGGTCCCCAATGGAGACACAAACTCCATAAGATGCTTAGAACTAATGTCTAGCTCCACTTGATGATAGGCTGAAGATAAATCAATCTTCAAAAAAAATCTTGGCCCCTGCAAACTTTGACACAATATCATCAATCCTTGGCAACGGATGAGAATAAAGCCATATTTCTGTTTCTTCCTCCACCCATTTTCGTTTTTCACTGTTCGCCTCTCTCACACTCTCTCATTTTGTGTCCATTTCCATATCTATATATAATCCTCTACCTCTTTCTATTTTTCTCTCCGTCTTTCTGTTTTATTTCTCTGTAGATTTCTCTTTCCATTTTCCTTTCTTCCTGGTTGTCTCTCTCTCTCTTTCTCAGTGGCGCCCAGTCTTCATCAAATTGTGTGATCATAGGAAATTTCAAGTTTAGAAGCTTTAACGTAAAATTAATGCCACTCACGCAGTATATCATCTAATGTCCTAAGGTGAAATGATCCTACATGTAGAAGGAATAAACACTGTTTGAATTTTTAAAAGTCTTTGATATATAATTTTTAATGGCATTCACTGCACAATGGATATGCCAGATATTTGGATGGCTCAGCTCATACTCGGACTCATAGGGCCAAGCCAGTCCTTTAACCAGCTCTTTCTATTAATTTTGCCAACTTCTAAAAAAAACAGAGAAAAAACATAACAAAACACATACAAATGGAGAGTTCACTTTGATAAAAAGGTAACACACTCATAGTGTATACATAATAGGGTTCAAGTACCTTAAGTGCTGATGCATTTGTTGATGCTCTAATTACAATAATTAAGAAGGGTGAGGCGTAGGATCGGGGTTTCCTGTGCCTTCATCAACTTAGCCCTATGCCATTAAATGAAGCCTCCACAAGACAAAAATTCATGTCACAACCATAAAGGTTTATTCAAAACCTGACTCATTACCAAAGGCAAAATTGTTAGTTAAATCATGAGAAATCAGCAATCACAATAAGTCAACATCAAATAATGCAAAATAAATAAAATAAGGTTCATCTTTAAAGCAAGAATCAGCCAGAACAAAACATACAGCTTAGGAAGAGGACTGATACAGAGTCTGCCACCAAATCGAGATAAGAAAAGTCTAAGCGTAAATCAACAGACAGACTGACATAGAGTCTGAAAGGTAGGAAAGCAAGAAAAGTCTGGCAGATGTTAAAAAACATCATCTTTTAGGCTGAAAAGTCAAACGCTCAGTATGGTGAGTTTATTCATTTAAACCAATCACTCTTCAAATACACAAGATACATCAAATAAGATACAGCTAGTAAACACCTACTTTGCTGAATATTATTGATTGAGGTGTGCATTGGAAATGAATGAGATGACAGTACATTTATGTAACTTAACATACAATGACACATTCACAAGAGGCGCTTTTGTTCAATCCTAGGAAAAGGACCTTGAAAATTGCAGGATACACGAATATCCTGGAAATGGCTTCCCCGTTAGGAAGGCCTGTTAATACAATGTATTGTATTGGTACAGTAAACTACACCATGAATGCAGCTTCTATTTTGCTGATTTTCTGAAATGGACAAGCACACAGAGAAACACAAGCAAATGTATAATGCCCGTTCACATAAAATAGAAGTGCATTTTCATCCTGCAAATGTGACATTATGGCAATGTAAGTTGTTTGAACCTGAGTCAGGCTACCTTACACACTTTGAAATTAAGCATTAACTTCTATGTATTAAAAATACTTCTACAAGTTCATACCTTGCTAATGAGGGAACTGTAATCACAGTGTAAGTCCTGCACTGTTTCCTGACACTTGCAGCAGCTTAGAGCTCCTCAACTGCTCATGCTCCCCTGCTACTAGGCTGCTCTGTCCTTCACTCTGCAGCAGCGCCTTCATATATAGCAACAACAGGATCTCCTACCTATCTCCCGCTGCTACTCATCTGCACACGCATAGGCAGGACTAAGGAGAATTCTTGAAACCAACGCAACAGCTTACCATCACTGCCTTATTGGTGCTGAGAGTGGAGGAAGCGAGGTGGGAAGATTGCCCTGTTATTTGGCAAGCAGAGACACATTGGCCAAGCGCCATCCACAGATGAGAATTTGGAGAAACCACTTTCCAGAATTCCAGCACCATCCTCTACACACCCACATCCAGCAATTGGCTTGTCAATTCACATGGCGTGGCCTACATGTTTCACAGACTGGGTCACAGTCAGTAGACTGTAACTGTGTATATCCGTCAAGGACAATCTGTATGCCCATAGGACAAGGAGACAAAGTACATATTACAAATGAATAGTCATGTGGGATTTACTCACATTAGGAGCCTCATCTCAATTTCAAAGGAATCCTAAAACAAATTAGAAATATATTTGCACTACAGAATCAGCTGTTCATACAGATTGCCAGCATTAATAAAATATCTGCACTCCACAAGGTCTGCTGAGCAAGGATCGTTGAAAAACATTATCTGGCTCAAAGGTGTGTGTCCTCTCAGCAAAAACCACTCAAACACCTGGTCAAACGCCCTCTCTGAAGCATTGGTGCCAACACGCTAAACGGACCTGTGGAATTTAAAATTACCACACTTTGAGTTTAAAACAGCCCTGGATAGAAAAGTAAAAATTACATCTCTCAAATCTGACCAAAGAGCATTTGCCAAAAGAGAACATGCCCACTTGGTCCTTAGCAGCTACGATAGAAAAGGCCCGCAAAAATACATCAACAAACCCTTCTCCTCCTATTAAAAAATGAAATACCTGCAGCTTTGGATGGGCTCTTTTCGTCTTTAGATCTGTCTCCGCCATGGGCAGTTAAGCCAGAGTCGAAAAGTTGCAGACTGTGCTGTCTACTCCAGAAGTCAATATCTCACTTTCTCTGCATATGTCCTATACTCCTGGAAGGCTGCAGAAGATTGCTCTGGCATCTATGGACTTAGGAGGGGACACAGACATTACCATCTGCTGTTAGCTTCCTACTGAACAACGGGCAGCTGCAAGTGATCACCAAACTGGTAAAATATTTGGAGAGTATTGATAAGCAACTAAGAATCAATCCAGAAGCCCAAAATGAAGAAGGGGAGGAACCTTGAATTCTATGAGCCTCAAAGACTACCTTCAAATGGAAACATAGTGCTGCTTATTAAATTATTGTTTTTTATCCAAGCTGACAAGACAGTAATAGCAAGCTATACATTGCTAAATTGTAACTAAAGATGATGTTTACTAAGTTATTAGTTGGTTTTTTTTATCGTATTTTAAATTCTTAACCGTTCTACCATTGAGAAAACCTGCTGATGATCTATGGGTTATCTGTCGAATTAATGACATTTTTGAAAATTGTGACACTGTCTATCATTTTAATTCTAGTTGGCAGTAACGCACTTTGATAGACTTCATTGTCTAAATAAAGTATTTTGTATTATATTGTATTATAAATTAGATATTATTGTCCAAACCAAAATCAGATGTGAAGGGGATCCAACTGAATGATCAGTCCCTTAAAGCGTGAAACCTCAGCAACAACTAATTGGGATAATTGTCTCTGTTTCAACCCTAAATCATTCATAGGGTCTCATCAGGACTAGTCATCCTACTAACACACCTGCACATGTTGAAACAAAAAACAGAAACGCCCTAAGTAAAATGTCAGACTAAATTCAGTCAGAGGAAAATTAGTCAGCACTAGCCAGTTACTCACCACACTGTAGTCAAAAAATAAGTCTGGGAAATTATTCATACCATCCACTCATTCCGAACCTCCCATGACCAAATCAAGCCCATTCCATTAATATTTCCACAGAGACACCAACAGTATCTAGAAAGTAGCAAAAGAGCCCTGACTGGACACCCTAATATACATATTTCCATCTATGACTCTAGCACAACTAGTCCAGTGTCCTGGTAAAAGTAGGCTCAACAAAGGGTGACCCCGGTGATAAGGTGAATCTGGACCAACCACATATTTGCTACATTATACAATGAATCATACATTTGTGACACTGGGATGTCCATCTCAGTAGTATTAACACCAGTAGTGAAATAAAAAAAAACAGATCTTACTCCTTGTATGAATTCAGCAAGAATCCAACATGTTATCACAAACTATGTAGGTATCAATGTAAATAAGTTCTGGATGTCGAATTACACGCTACCCGTGCTCAATAAATCATAATAACAGGGACATAATAAACACTTTTAAATACCAATCGTGTGTGAGGTTAAAGAACAAACAACTCATCTGGTCAATGCCACTTACCACGAGCTGGGATAATCGGTGATCCTCGCCGAAACGCCTCCTTGTAACCGCGCGTTCACAAACGAAGATGTGGCAGAGGTTCATCAGTAATCTACCTTAGTGTCTTGTAGCAGAGTAGACTGCTAACTCCCAGCCTGCCATATTAGGGATGTCACAGTGTGTGCTACTTACATATATCAAATGTACAAGTCAACCACCTTTTGCAATGATGTAACATCCATTCCATATGCTTTGCTAACATTATCAGACATTACTTATACAACTGCGTACATGGTGGTACATAAATATTGTTATTAAAAAAACAGTATACCAGCCATGACCCAAAATCTCCAAACCCCAATATTGACTGTGACCATGTGGAATAAAGACATGACCCTGTTATGATGTTTGCCAAAGATGGTTGCCAATCCATCAGCAACAGGGAAACAGTGCTGAGCACGATGTGAGTTGTCTGTTTTATTGCCACCTCCTCAGTCCTAATATCAAATGCGGTAGGGACAAAATGGTCCACTCCAGCACCCCTTAACAACTTCATTGCTCTCTTTCTCTTTTCTTTCTCTCTCTCTCTCCCTCTCTCCCCCTCTGTGGATCTTTCTTTTTCCCCTCTCACTCTGTGGTTTTCGTCAGTCACTCCTTGTTGGAACCACCTCGCAACTTACCAGTGTCTTTTTTCCCTCCTAGTCACTACTCCCTGACTCAATCCATACATTGCACCAGCTGAGTTCAGGTTACTTTTGAGGTTTAGGTCGAGCCTAGGCAGCGCATGAGCTACTCTGCGAGGCATGCTATGTTCAGGATGAGGGCTTTAATTTCGACCCTGGCTGGCGATTCCTTCAAATATGTGTTGTTCGTAAAAGCTTGCTTTCGCATGAATAATGGGCCCCCCTCTATATTTAAGTTAATGACCAGGGAAGAGAGAGGAAAACATCAATATGAACATACAAAAATTCCCCCGTGGTCAATTCTTACTTACTTATATCACAAAGTTCATTGAATTAATCTGTTAACCTTCTTACTGAGGAAACATCAATACTTTCATTTTACATATTTTATTTATTTTATTTTTTCATTAGTGTATCAAAAAATATTTTTTTTTCTTTTTTAGATCATTTCTTGTGTATACATCAAGTTCATAAATATCAGTTGCAATTCAATTAATTTAAAAATTTAGTACAAAATACCATGATCTTTACAGTGTTACTCGGACTTCAATCATTTATATAATACAAAACAAAAGAACCCTGCTTATCACACATCAACCAACAAGCACACTAACACATTCATACATCTTCACATTCATTCCAATCCCAACCAAAAACTGTTTCTAAGGTTGAGGAGACACAGATATAATTTGTGTCTTTTCCACGCCAGGTCTACGCGTGTTTCGGTGGGTTAAGACCACCTTCCTCAGGACCAGATCAGGAAGAGTTTTATTCTCTCTTCCGCATGTGTGTGCAGGGTACCTGAAATTACAAACAAAATGTAATGTACCTATGACTTGGCCTTTAAAAGAAGGACAGATGACTTAATCTCCTATGCTTAGTATGACAATTACATTATACATTAGTTGTGAAACACCACATTACACCAAGGATAGCTGAGTGCAGGGTTGAGTGCTTTTTTTACTAAGATTTTCAGGAAAGGAAAAATGCATACACGGTCTTTTGAATAGAGTCTCAATAAGATGTAGCACTGTCGCAAGATGCTTTGTTATATCCTGTAAGGAGCACTAGTAACCATAGGGGAATTTCAGGACATATTACATGTTTCTCATTTTGAGCTATGTACAAGAGGTGTTTACAGTTTAATCTCACCTTAAATTGAGTAGTAACCTGAAGTATCTAGATTCGTTTATGTATGGGTATAGGCGTATCTCCGTGGTGATTAACTAAGCAAACAGAGCCTGAAAAGGAAGGGGTAACTATAAGTTTCTTATGAACCTCTTTTGTGGCTATGTGTAGCTAGTGGACTCAGATATTGACACAAAGAGCACTCTTACCCCAAATTATATCCTAAGTACATCACCCGGGGGTTGTTCCTTATCTTGACTTGCGGGGAGGAGGCAGGCGTTTTTGTAGTATGGCTCTCTTGACCAAACGTCCTAAACAAAGGAGGTTCAGATTGTATCATCTTGACCTACATAGCTATTATTTAAAGTTTGTGTTACCCCAAATTTTCGTATATTGACTGACCTGTTACTTTAAACGATGCAATGTGGTCTTTAGTCCTCATTGATATTCATTATGCATGTTTCAGGTCGATTCCTTTTTAGTTCCTCACTTTTTTAATAGGAATAATCTGCAATAGAAGAACTATATATTGATGTCCAGTCTCCAGGTGGATTACCATGCAGATTTTTACCATAATTTTCATCCCTTACACATATACCCTCTAATTCCAATCATGCCCCTATTGTCTGACGTGTATGTATCCATATAACATACACGCTGATGGTCAAGATATGCGTGTTATAAGCATTCTCAAACTAATACATTTAAGAAATTGCCGATCTCTGTTTTCATTCAGATTACTATTCTTTAGTAGTGTTTCGGCATCTATGAATTAGTATAACATGCACACTGAGGGTTCAGAATGCATGTTATAAATAACCTCGGATTTATGCTCAGTAGGGCCTTCATTATTGTCAATCACGCAGCTGCTTTTTACCGCTATACCCGTTTGGCTATCGAGTTAGAGTTTCAGACATGGTGCCACACAGGTATGACTAAAGAACAGTGCTCACTCGTATTGAAAACATCCTCGGGTTTATGCATTTTATTACCAGCAATGGTATCATTCACGCTGTTGTTCCTTAGCGATGGTACAACTTGGCCATTAAGTTCTCGTTCCGAACACGGTGCCTCACGGTTATAGCTAAAAAGCGCGGCTTACACTGTACGATATTAACTATATGTCGGACGTACCTTATTCCGTTAGTACTTTCGATGCGCATGGTCATCTTGCCTCATTTCCCTTGCTCCAACAGGTATGGACAAGGATTCCTGAAACCTACGCGCTAAATAGTCACTTCAGAACCGCGCGATTTGTGTGTACGGCGTTCTGTAAACTGGAAGTAATCCGATCCAAACCTAACCACCAGTAGCGTTACACTCCCGGTCTAGCAATGCGGTCACCATATTGGAACAGGTTCAAAGTTTTGCTATTTAGTGGTGCATATGTTGTTATCAACAGGGTTTAATTATTTAAGACAACATATGGTTCCTAATATCGCAATACATGAGCTTACTTCTAACTGAATTTGGACTTTATGTTAGTTTGATAAAGTAACACCCTACTGGCCCAAAGATGTTATACTTGTGATTCATGTAAAGGTGGGCACCATCTTTGAGTGGAGTAGAGGTATTTTTATGCCTCAAGAACAGGGGGTGGGGGGGGGGAGACTTAGTTCTTATAAGGCAGTATATATCTCCTAAACCAGGAAAGGGCAGTTTGAAGGAGGCAAACGATTATGAGGATTTGTATATACAGGATGGATCGAACTCTCTAATATTTTGTAACTGGGGCTGACCATTTTACGTGTGTTTCGTGACAAACCACGCTATATTTTCATTTAGCCCTCGACGTACACTATCAAAATGGAATATCCAGAAACTCTCTCGTTTTCTGCGAGTATGTTCCATGAGCTGTCCTGTTTTGTGTTGTACCTTCTCTAATATACACCACCGCAGTTCTGTTTCATTATGATTCAAGTCTATGCAGTGTTGCACTAGAGGAGCTGATGTTTTCTTCATCCTCACTGCTGACTTATTTTCGCTGAATCTAACGCGAAATTCCCTCCCTGTCTCCCCAATATAGGTGAGGCCACATGAGCATAGGATGGCATAAATGACATTACTACTCCTGCAGTTTGTCAGTGATCTTAGAGTTACTTTATAGTTTTTATAGTCTATGGAGTCAGTTATAATTGCGGCATCACAAGCATGGCACGATCCACATCTATGGTTGCCCAATACTGGATTCTGTCCTGTTATGGATGTCTGTACACTCCCTGTCCTCTGTTTGTTCCTGGTATGGACTAAGTGATCCTTTAAGTTTGTAATTTCAGGTACCCTGCACACACATGCGGAAGAGAGAATAAAACTCTTTCTGATCTGGTCCTGAGGAAGGTGGTCTTAACCCACCGAAATGCGCGCAGACCTGGCGTGGAAAAGCCACAAACTATATCTGTGTCATCTCAACCTTAAAAACAGTTTTTTGTTGGGATTGGAATGAATGTGAAGATGTATGAATGTGTTAGTGTGCTTGTTGGTTGATGTGTGATAGGCAGGGTTCTTTTGTTTTGTATTATATAAATGATTGAAGTCCTAGTAACACTGTAAAGATCATGGTATTTTGTACTAAATTTTTAAATTAATTGAATTGCAACTGATATTTATGAACTTGATGTATACACAAGAAATGATCCAAAAAAGAAAAAAAATGTTTTTGATACACTAATGAAAAAAGAAAATAAATAAAATATGTAAAATGAAAGTATTGACTTTGCCTTACCTATGTCAGTAAGAAGGTTAACAGATTAATTCAATGAACTTTGTGATATAAGTAAGTAAGAATTGACCACGGGGGAATTTTTGTATTTTCGTAAAAGCTTGCTTTGCATGGTTTGTGGCATTTATTTGTCCCACATTTTCAGGTCTTGCTCCTCCCCTTGAGTATTAGCCTATTATGAGTATCCTTTCTTTAAAGGCTTTTTACCTTTATGTTTGCTCACTATTTTATGTGCAGGCTGCAGCATTTTCTTTTTTTTTTTTTAATATATTCTTTATTTTCACCATTGCACAGTTAGCACCTTGCAACGCACATTCTCCAATAGTACAATTAATTTCTTACAGCACATTACTAATCAAATCATTTCTATCATAAACAAAATTCATCTAAACATCCTACTGAGTTCGTTAAGCTGATATCATCTCAAATTTCTACAACACATGCAGCAAATTCATCCGAAACTCTCCTAACCTAATCAATCAACCCCAGGCCCTCTCTCCATCTTATAATAGGGTCCCACATCCTTAACCCCAAGCTCCTCCCTTTTCTACCTTTCCGAGCATATGTATTTTTTTCCAGAATGTAAGTTGACAAAAGGTTAGACAGCCAGACTTGCATTTCTGGGGGGTTTTTATCAAGTCAGGCCCTGTCTATGCAGAGCCTATAAACTGCCATAGCGACAAAAATAAACTCCCTCTGAGTAATATTACTATCTGTGACTATCCCTAACAATATTTCTACTGGTTTTAAGGTAATCTGGATATCCAGGGAGGCATCAAGAAACTTCTCTATCTCTTTTATCACTGTTTGTAATTGCGGACATGTAGCAAATACATGTATTAAATCTGCATCGGGGGAACTACATCTTGGGCATGTAATACCTATGCTGCCCGCCCATTTTGCTATCTTTGCTGGAGTAAAATACAGCGAGTAGAGGGTTTTATACTGCTGCGACTGCAGCGGCGCTGAGCAGAGCAGAGTGCGACCTAGATCCAATGACTCTTTAAACCAACTAACCTCACCTTCCAACTTGTCTGCCCACTTATCACTATACTTATCCATATCATCCGGTGTTGCTGCTATCATGCTTGCGTAAAAGCTCCGAATAGAGCAGTCCCCCCCTAACCTTATTTTCTCCAATATTTCTACCTTACCGAACCCCACAAGCCCACCCTGCTTATTTCCGAGAAAACTTCTTAGCTGCAGAAATTTTAAAAAATCCCTCCTGTCTAATCCAAATCTGCTCATTAAATCTGTAAATTGAAACACCCCCTCCGTACTCCTCACATCCCCAATCTGCACGATCCCTTTTTCCGTCTAGCCCGCCATTGTAATATCCCCAAATATCTGCATTGGAAAGGAGACATTTTTAAACAACCTGGTATACCAATTGTACCAGCCCAGGCCAATTTTCTTCATCACAGCATTCCAAATCTTTATTGCGGCTTGGACTGTCTTGAATCTGGTTCTTTTATAATATGCGAAATCGATACATTTTAGAAAAGAATTCTCAACCTCCGGTCCCAACACTACAGAGTATATCCTAGATGAATCATTTGTTGTTCTGACGTCCAAACCGCCCCCTCCAATCAGCCCCCGCATATATTGCAGTGCAGATGCCCAGTAATATAATCTGAAATCAGGCGCCCCCCCAACCTCCTCTTTCTCTAGGCAGTGACATAAACGATATGCCCTACGAGTCTTGCCATGAGCCCAAATAAATCTATTCAGAATGCTTTCCAGATCTTTAAACCATTTCGCCTCAAAAAATAAAGGTATTGCCCTATAGAAATACAAAAAGTTTGGCAATATTAACATTTTTATGACATTGGTGCAGCCCACTAATGACAAATGCAAATTATTCATTCGATCTAGATCCGTCTTGACCTTTAGCATCAGGGGCGCGAGGTTATTCTGTACCAGTGAGTCTAAATCAGCTGTGATTGCAACCCCCAAATATACCGCTGAGTCCACAACTCTTTGATCATTAAAAACAATATGGTGGTTACAAACTATTTGAGTTTTTGAACTATTTAAACTGTACCCCGATATTTGCCCAAATCTTTGTGCTTCGGACTCAATTTCCCCTATGGCCATGCTGGGATTGGGTGTCAAGATGGCCATGTCGTCAGCATAGGCCAGCGTCTTTACCTCACACCCATTCAGCCTTATTGGCGGAATCCTTACGTGGCCCTCCAATTTCCTTATCAATGGGTCCAGATAAAGAGCGAAGAGCAGTGGGGAAGATGGGCAGCCCTGTCTAGTCCCTCTCCCAATCCTAACTGCTGACGATTGTCCTCTGTTAACTCTGATCCTTCCTGACGGATTCTTATACAGAGTCTGCATCGCGGTTATAAAGCTATTCCCCATTCCATTCCACTTTAACGTTTGCCACAGGTAGTCCCAGGAGACCCTATCGAACGCCTTCTCTGCATCCAAAAAGAGTGCCGCGATAGGGTCCCCCAGGACACCCGCCGCATCAAAGGTTGTGACCACCTGCCTAATGTGTTGCGTAGTACCTTTGCCTGGAATAAACCCATGCTGAGTGTGGCTTACTAATCCCTCTATCACCTCTGCCAGCCTTCTTGCTAATATCTTGGAGTACACCTTGGTATCTGCGTTCATCAGTGTGATAAGCCTATATGACCCTGGGAGTGTCAAATTTTTACCTTTTTTTAAGATGACAATGATATCCGCTTCCCCCCATGAATCAGATATCATGTCCCCCTTCTGCGCCTTCAACATGACATTAAACATATCAACTCCCATAACTTGGTGAAACACTTTGTAAAACTCCACCGGGAGTTGGTCTGGGCCGGCTGCTTTACCTGATGGTAACATGCTTAATGCCGTAAGAAATTCCTCCAGGCTAAAGGGGGAGTCCAACCTAACCTTTTCTTCCATAGATATACCCGGAGGGGTAATATCCCTAAGATAGCTTTCAACCTCGCTCAAAGTTCCTATCTTTCCCCCGGTATATTACTCTTCATAAAACTGCCTGAACACTTCCCTTACTTTAGTTGTTTCAGTAACCATGACCCCGTTCCCATCCATAATCTCCGCAATGTCTGATGCTGCTAGCCTCTGTCTAGTACGCACTGCTAATAAGTGGCCCACCTTCTCACTTAGCTCGTAAGCAGCTTCTCTCTTAGTTAAATAGTTCTCTGCTGCTTTTTTTTAAATACTTTCTGCAGCTTCTGCCCTAAGAGCCACGATTTTAAGCAGATGCTCTTCGATTGGTGCCTTATCTCGCAAATCCTGCGCCAGTTTCTCCTCAACCCTTATCAACTTTTGATAAACTTCCTTAATTTTAAGTCGTGTCCTTTTCTGGGCTGAAAACACATAGCTCATTGTCTCACCCCTTACCCCGGCCTTAAAAGCATCCCATACCGCTCCCGAGGGAGCCGTACCTTTATTGATATCCCAATAAGCCCTAATCCATTCTGTCATATAATCCCTGTATGCTTCATCCTTCAAGAGGGCTCTATCGAATGTCCACTGTGTATCCTTTCGCCGTGCCTGGCCCATTCTAATAGTTAAAATCAATGGGCTATGGTCCGAAACAATTCAAGGCTGTTTTTCTATTTGTGCCTCTGCCAGCAAGGGGGTTGATATCAGAAAGTAATCCAGCCTAACAAGTATCTTATCGGGGGCTGAGTAGAATGTACTACCATCTATTCCTGGATTCAACTTAACCCATGGATCCACTAGAGAGTTATTTGTCACCATATCTGTCAGTGCCCTGTGGGTTCTCTTTTTTCTCCCTGCATATACCCTCCCCGTCTGTACAAATGAGCTACTGGGATCGTGAACATTAAAGTCCCCACAACATATAATTGGCTTGGGCCACAGTGCCAACTCAATGTCTAGAAATTGGAATATCTCAGGATCATCTTCTGTGGAACCATACACGGAAACTATGGTACATTTTTCCCCCTTAAATCTTATTTCCAATATTACCCACCTTCCCCATTGATCCTCTTTTTTCTTTATCACCTCTACATCAGTGGATCTCCCTAATACTGCCACCCCCCTATGCTTCGTGCCTTGCTTAGTGTTTGCCAGAACGCGAACCCTAGGTGATCCAAAAGATAGCCCTTAGAGGCTTCAACGTGTGTTTCTTGGAGGCAAACCAAATCCAGCTGTAGTGTCCTAAGTAGTGCCACAACCCTTAATCTTTTACCAGACTCGTTCAGAAGGCAGATATTAATAGTAGCAATTCTGCAACTCATTAAAATACATCGTAGTTTTTGTCCAACCCTGCATACCTTACCCGGGCGAACGCTTTGCTTTGATAATATACCTGATATTTATCGAGTATCCACCAACTTATGTCTACTGCGTACTGTAAAATTTGAACTCCCTGCGCGCTGGACTGTGCTTTCCTGTGCTGCTTCTTACACACTACATCTCCTTTTTTTTAATGTTTTTAGCCCTCTTTTTACCCCCTAATCCCACCCTGTCCCCCCTCAGTCTCCCACCCCCCTCCCTCCCTTTACTGGCAAATAGGTCAATGAGACCAATGTGTAGCCGCTATAGCTCGTGGAAATCGCTCCTCTCTCCCCCCTCCACCCCACCACCCAGTATATCGTATACCCCCCCTGTGCCTTTATCTTAATCATTTCGCTATTTTGTGTATGTTGCTCCCTCTGTAATAGTCCAGACAGCGACATACCAAGTTATAGAACCTTCCTCTACCAGTGCATACTCCCCACTTCAGCTCGTTTTGGATCCTTGCAGTTTAACAGCTCTATGTTTCTCAGCCCCCTTTCTGTGACTTAATCTCCTCCAAGAACTGTTGGGCCTTAATCTCGGACAGGAAGATGTTTGTTCTGCCCCTTGTAACTACCTTTAGCCTTGCAGGGAACAGGAGAAACGCCTCAGAGCCTAAGGCCTGGAACGGTTTAATGAGCTGCCTAAGTCTCCACCTTCTCTCGACCGTTACGTGGCAAAAATCGGGCCTGGCAAAGAAGGTGGTTCCCTCAAAGGATCTTTTTCTGTCGGGTCTAGCCTTATCCATTATTTCCTCTCTGAGTAGGTAATTACCGACATATGTCAAGATAGCTCTAGGCAGCGCATGTTGTCCTGCCTGCCCCTCACCGCCTCGGCCTTTTCTGATGGTGAAAGGGAATCTGTGAGCCAGTTGTATCTCCCTTTCCCACTCCCACTGTGATTCTGGGAAGGCTCCTCTTAGCAAATTAACCATAAAGTGCATAATGTCCTGCCCCTCTGCTCCTTCCGCCACGCCCAAAATGCGAATGTTATTCCGCCTCTGGCGTTTTTCGAAATCCTCCAACTTCCATTGTAAATCGTTTTTCCTGCTCCAGCTTGAAGTCCTGCCATGCCCCAACATCATCTTCTAGCTTCCCAGTCCGCTCCTCCACCTCAGTCACCCTCTCGGCGTTACCTTCATAGAGTTTATTAACCTTCCTGACGGTGTTATGAATCTTTTTTGTGGCTTGCCTAGCCCTTCGACTTTCTTACCTTGCTTCCCCTTGCATCTGCTTAAGTGTGGTACAAATCATGTCAAAGGGGGCCAGGTACTGCGCCGGAATAGGGGTATTTCCAGGGGCCTGGGAGTTACTCTCCTCTAAGTAGGTCTGCGACGTTGCAGAGTAGTCCCAATCTAGCTTCTTCCCCCCTACTGAGGGTGATTCCGTGTCTCCACCATGCCTCCTCCCCTTCACTCGTCTCTTTTTCTGCGTGCTTTCTTTCATTGACAAGCTTGACCCTGAGCTTGTCTCTCCGTCTAGCTCTCCCTCCTCTGAGGTGTCGTCGCTTGTCTGAGTAGCATCAGTGTCCTCATTCACTGAGTAAAAACATTCTCCTTCCAGTGAGGCTCCCTCTCTTTTCTCCAGTCCCAGAGTCCTACTATCAACAGCTAGGGGTGCACTTTTCCCTGCGAGGCTAAGATTACTGCCCCCGTTGTTCATTTCTTTTTTCTTGTTGCCCATTTCAGCCTCCAGTTGTATTAGCGCCTCCATGATATCTGCGCTCCCAGCTGATCCGGCTCTATAAGGCCCCCCGCTCGTATCTGCTTCTAAGTCATTTCTAGTAAGCATGGGCGGAAAATCCGTTCCGCTCGCGGATTTTGCGGATTTTCGGTAAATTCGCAATCCGCGAACTCCCGCGAATTTACCGAAAATCCGCAAATCCGGCGGATTTTTCCGGGGGCAAAAGTTCAAAACTTGTAGCCTGGCCTGTTGATAACTATTTTAGGATGGCGCCGGCAAGCTGCCAGCGCCATCCTAAAATAGTTACTAAGTTAGCTTCAACAGGAAGCTCTAATAGATAAAATAAAGCAGGTGCTCGATTTTATCTATTAGAGCTTCCTGTTGAAGCTAACTTAGTAACTATTTTAGGATGGCGCTGGCAGCTTGCCGGCGCCATCCTAAAATAGTTACAACAGGCCAGGCTGAACTGATCTTTCTCTGACCTTTTATGCACACAAGAGGCATGTGAACTCGCATGGAAGCCCCGCACGTTTGGCCCCGCGCACACACTCGCGGTTTGCACCGTCTTCCCGCCATTCACCCACTATGATGGACAGCTCATTCAAGGGACCCCTGCGCCCTTCGGGGCGATTGCATAGTAACACACACATGGGCGCTCGAACTAGTTGATGCTCAAATTCAGTGACTCATTCATTAGCCCAAAAACAATCATGAGCGTCTTCGAGGCTGGACAGGTGTGCCTCTTCCCAAATCTACCGTGGAAAGTCAGCTGTGATGCTGGGTAGAGGCTGTGGTAAATTTAAATTACCTATACTTAATTTATGCGGTAAAGTTCAATAAGAATAACTCAGTCAAAAAATAAGAGGCAGAGTCCGTGGCATCTGAGTTTAAAGAGGTTTTTATTCCTTAAAAAGGAATTGGTTCAAACCAGGTATCATGCTCCATCACCACAAGGGTTCAGGAAGGGAATGGACATGGACATGTACAATGCTTTATTAACAGATATCATATATATAGTCAATGCATATAGTGAGGATGAATGCAGAAGGCGTAACAGCTGAGAGAAACGAGATAAGAACACATGTGCGTAACAGAAGGCGTGCATGAGGGCGTACACGGAGGGGTGTGCTAGACAACGTCATATGAAACGTATCACAGATGGGTGGATCCATAGAAGAATCCTGCAGTGTCAGCAGAAATACATGGCAGAGATGCGCGCGCAGCAGCATGACGTGTGATTGACGTGGAACTGGAGGGTGAAGGGGACTTGACATTTAGCCCTACATGAGGAGACAGAAGTCTGGGGTGTCAGAACAACCTAATCCCAAATCATATCTAATATCTTGTGTTTGAGGAACTGTATTATCTAGAAGGAAAGGTCTCTCGGGCAGAGGCTATTCTATACTGACTGCTAGTGCGTGCATATGCGACTACGTGTCTACGTGTAAGCAAGGGGCCATGGGCCTACCATGTTAACAGGAGCTATGAATTACTTGCACGGAGACAGGAAGGCCGGGCCCTTTGCTCTGCAGCTGGGAAGGATGTTTACCTAAACTACTAGACAGGAATGTATTTTCGAGGAGCGGAGCAGATAACTTGAAGGCTGAATACAGTCTTGGCAGGCAAGCAGGTCGAGCCAGGCACCGCTCGCCGCACAGGGAGTAAGACAAAGGTCAGGGATACGGATGCAGGTCCAGGCTGCAGCTTCCAGAGGCAGAAGGCAGAAAGGGCTCGATGGCATGAATCAGGGCCTAACTCACCAGAGCCAGGGAAACATGAAAGTGCACCATGTGAAGACGTTGGCAAGGCACACTTAGGAACTGAATATCCGACCCATTCATGGTGGATCTGAAAGAGGACATGTTAACGTTGGACGCAAATGTATTTGCGTCTTCATAGCTGGAAGTGGAGGGAACATACATGTACTTGAAGCACGTACATGGAGCCGTTGGGGTCTACGATAGGGGACACAATTGACCAAAAAAATTCATATTACCTCATTCCCTCCTTGTCCCCTACGGACCCTTCATGATGTATCAATCCTCATTAATCTATCAATCTGTTCATGTAACATCATTTGCTCTTCTTTCTTCTTACGGTGTTTTGAACGTGGACTTGAATGAGGAATACATGATGTGGCGCACAGGCCGCAAATCGCTGGCCCACATTGTAGACATAGACAACAAATGAACACTATGAGAAGGGCTATTCCGAGGAAGGATAGGACCTTCCATCCCCAGGCTGATTGTACACTCCAGAACCAACCGGACCAAGTCCAGGTGCCTGGATTCTGGTGTATCTGACTTGCAATCTTGTGAAGACGGGTTATGGCTCTATATACTGATGGCGCGTTTTCTGGAATGAAAACACAACAGCTCGATCCGATGACTCTACAAGCTCCGCCCCTATCGGCCAGGATGACGTCAAGGACAAGACGATTTTGAAGAACAACAATCCGCATAGCAGACTGCTCCTCCGTTAAGTTGCCTAGGGCGGAAGTAGTTTCATTCACTACTGCTTCGAGGGTTCTAGTTAATTTACGTATCAGTTTACTATTAAAGACAGCACCTAAGTAGGGAAAAAAACCTTTATTGAAGTCTGTGTATTGCTCCCATGCCGTTTCAGTGTAGTCGACAATCGGGAGGTCTCTCTTGGGTCTGACGTGTACTAGATGGGAGTCCCTATGATAATCAGGAGGGGCTAGGAAAACAGGTGGCAGAAGGAATGCAATGTAACAGGTGCCATCCCAATCTAGAGGTAAGCGTATATATGCGGTATGACCACAAATGAAGTAGGAATGACGGGAAGCTTTAAATGTAGACTTGCCCTTATCACTGAATTCGATCACAGTAGTACATTTACTATGACCCAGGTGTACTGAACCATTCTTTCTGACACATAATTCACCTTTGACTGGTAATACGGACATAGCGGGCAAGACTGGTTCGGTTTCGGATTCAACATTCAGAATCATGAGGTTAAGTGTAAAGTTACCTAATCCATATACTTCGTTTTCTAGATCAGTCCCTGTCCTTTTGGGAAGACCCTCCTTGTCAGGGAAACATACTTTATGCAGAACGGTGTTCAGGTTTCCCCATACCCAGTTGCCCTGGTAAACTACGGAATTGGAATCTAAAGAATTGATCAAGCTAAACCATGCACCACAGGAACCATTGTGTGTGAACGGGTACGCGAAGAGGGGCAGAACTCCCTTGTATTTCTGATAGGGAGGGAGTCGGCCACATATCCAACAATTGGTAGCATTGCTGGTCTGATGGGAATGGTGTAACATACTAATGAATGTATTGTTGCGCAGCGCAAGTCGGTAAGATAACTCATGCGGGGGCAGTTCACTGAAAGAGTGCTCGGCAGTGACATTTAAGGAGGAATGTGCACGCTTGAAAATAGGATAGTATATATGTAACAGTATACTTGCAGCAATAATCAAAAGACTCAGAAAAACATAATCAATAGTGTCACGATACAGTGACTACGAAGTGATTTACAATATTCACGTTTCTTGAGCTGTTTCTGTCTATCTCTCTCTCTATTGGGGTCTAGGGGATACATGTCAGAAACTCGTCTAACCGATTCACCTAGGGGAGGACTTAAACAATTAAACTGTCTGACTTGCTAGACCTCAGTTTTAATTTATATTCTTGAGAAGAAGTTTTCTCGACCAGGGGGAGTTTCGAGTCAGTCTGTGGAGGAGGGCAGGGCTGGGAGTCTAGATCTAGCGGTAGTCCATGGCATTTTTTAATATGACTCGAGTGAAGCCAGCCCTTGCGGCCCTCGACTTTAATCGCAGTCCTTGTAGTCAATAGTACTAGCTTCGGCGCTTGCCAACGGGGCTCCAGCGGACTTCTCCTGTCAAAGTTCCTCACGAAGACGAGGTCCCCCGGAACAACCTCATGTGGCTTCACCTCGGTGTTGTCGGGAAACGCTGCAGCAACCTGTGAACGACATGATTGTAGTGCAGACATCAAGGAAGCAAGGTAATCTGTCAGCATGTTACAGTCAACATCAGTAATTTTGCGAGGCAGAGGCGTCCCCCACATATTCGGTGGCCTACCAAAGACCACCTCATACGGGGATAGCCCTGTTCGTGAGTGTGCGACCATTCTCATGTAAAAGAGTGCAACTGGTAAAGCTACTATCCAGTCGACGCCTTTCTCTCTACAGATCTTGGCAAGACGAATTTTCAGAGTCTGATTATGACGTTCCACGAGACCTGCTGCCTCGGGATGTCGGACACAGTGGAATTTCCATTGGTAGCCGAGCAGGAGTGATACCTGCTTCATAAGCTCGGACGAGAATGGCTGACCGTTATCTGAGTATACGATGCGGGGCAGGCCATACCTGGGGAAGAATTCACGAACCAGCTGTTTGGCAGTGGTCGGAGCAGTGTAATCTGGGACTGGATATGCTTCTGTCCAACGGGAGAGTGCACATACAACTACGAGGACATATTTGAATCCTCAACAACGTTCCATCTGGATATAATCCATCTGGAGGACTTCAAAAGGATGATCGGGAGGATGAAATCCACCTTGCTCTACGGGAATGCTTTTACCTGGGTTGAACTGACAACAGATCATGCAAGTACGCACTTTCTGTTTTGCTGCTGCTCGTAAATGTTTATTGAACCAAAGGTTTTGAATACTGTCTAACATGGCTTTTTCTCCTAAATGTGCAGGACTGTGTACTGTATTAATGATAACTTGAACCATAGAGTCGGGGAGAAACCATATAGATTTTCCCTTCGTCATCCATCCCTGTTCTGTCTGGATCCCTCCTAGTTCAATCCATTTCTTGATTTCATCTGGTGTAGCATGTGTCTGTATGTCAATTACATCTAGGGCGGGATCCTTAACTGTCATGCAATGTGTCGGTGTCTGGACTATTGTCTTTGTCAGGTCAGTTGCGTGAGTCTGAGTCTGAGCTGTATGCTTAGCTGTTCGGTCTGCCAGGTCGTTACCCTGGGAAATTGTATCTGTAACCTTCGTATGTGCCCTGCACTTCATGATGGATATGGCTGTAGGCAGATGTATTGCGTCTAACAGAGCTTGAATGAGGGGACCGTGCTGAATTTTGGCCCCGTGAGAGGTCAAAAAACCTCTCTCTCTCCAGAGTACACCGAAGTCATGTACGACTCCGAAAGCATAACGTGAATCTGTGTATATGTTAACTCTCTTGTTCTTTGCTCGAATACAGGCTTGAGTCAGAGCAATGAGCTCTGCTGCTTGAGCTGACAGGGTGTCAATACAATTTGTTTCTATGACTTCAGTTTCTGTTGTGACTGCGTAGGCGGCCACTAACTCTCCTGTACTTGTTCTCATGCATGAACCATCCACATAAAGTGTCAGGTCTGGATCTGGTAATGCGGTGTCTGTCAAGTCTTGTCTGGGTTTCGTCGTGATGGTAATGACTTCAATTCAATCATGTGCCAATGGATCTGTCTCACTTAATGGCAGAAGTGTAGCAGGGTTCAATGTATTACAACGTCTGATTTCTATGTGTGGCTGAAACAATGTCAATTCATAACCTGTCAGTCGTGCTATAGTCAAGTGTTGAGTCTGTGTTCGGTTTAAAAGAACTTCCACAGAGTGTGGAACTTGTACTGTCAATTGATGTCCTAACACTATGGAATTGCTTTGTCTGATTGCTAGAGCTGTTGCTGCTACTGATTTCAAGCACGCAGGCAGCGCCTGGGCTACTGGATCCAATGTACTAGAAAAATAAGCACACGGTTTGTGTGAACCTGCTTGATCCTGAGTGAGTACTGACAATGCAGTACCTTCACGTTCTGTGACAAAAAGTGTAAAAGGCTTGCTGTAACATGGTGTCGCTAAAACTGGTGCTTGACATAAGGCTTTCTTTAAGTCGTCAAAAGCTTGTGTATGTTCCTGAGTCCAAGGGAGGGCAGTCGATGTCGCTGCCTCCTGGGTTGTCAACTGTATGAGTGGTTTCGCTAGAAATGCATACTGAGGGATCCATTGTCTACAGTAAGAAGTGAGGCCTATAAAGGCTCGTACCTCCTTTTTTGTCTTGGGTTGTGACATGTTTACAATTAACTGGATGCGGTCAGGTGTTAGCTGTCTCCCCCCTTTGGACAGCAAGTGCCCAAGGTAAACCACTTGCTGAACACAGAATTGCAGCTTCGAAGGGGACACCTTGTGTCCCTTGTCAGCCAAGAAATGCAAAACCGTCAGTGATGCTTGCTCACATTCAGGTTCGCTACGGGCGGTGATCAGTAGATCATCGACATACTGTAACAGGGCAGTGTTGTCAGGCATGTGTATACTGTCTAGTTGTCTTTTCAGTGCTTGGCTATAGATGCTAGGGCTTTCTGTGAATCCTTGAGGTGCGCGTGCAAATTTGAAGCTTCGACCATTTAAACAGAATCCGAAGAGGTATTGGCTTTCCGGATCAATTGGGACACTAAAGAAGGCTTTCTTCAGGTCAATTACAGTAAAGAACGTTGCCTCGGAATCAATAGCTGTCAGTAATGAAGAGATATCTGGAACCACAGGATACTGTGGTACGATGCATTTATTCAGTTCTCGTAAATCGATCACTAATCGATAAACTGGGGTGCATTTGGATCAGTGCGTTTAAGAATCGGAATGATAGGGGAGTTACATAGATTCGAGTCGGTTTCTACAACCACTCCTTGTGCAATGAGCTCGTCAATGATTTTCAGCAAAGCCACTACAGCATCTGGGGGTAACTTGTATTGTCGGATTCTTGGTAGTACTACTCCTGGCTTGAGTGTGACTCGATATGGTGTAATGTGCATACAACCTACATCAGTGGGGCCTTGTGCCCATAAATGTGCAGGAAGTGGAACATTCTGTAATCTGGGATCAATATCTCTCAACACATAGTGACCCTTGAAGTCACGTAAGAACAGTCTTACTCCTTCCGGAGAACAGCAAATCACAGCTCCTAGAGCTTTCAGTGTCTTGATACCTAACAAGTTTTCTGGACATGATTTCGTTAATAACAAATCTGTGGTGCGAGACAACGGACCAACTAAAAGAGGTACTGGTTTTGATACTTCATTTACAATAGGTTTTCCTGAAAATCCAAGGGAAACATTCTGTGAGCCTGAGAGGGGTGCCCCTGGAACCTCGTCATGACTTATTGTTGTTCTGCTTGCCCCTGTATCAATCAAAAAATTTCTATCTTTTCCTAACACTTGGCTATGTACGTAAGGACCCTCTTGATCTACAGGAACCTCAATAAGAGGCAAGCCAACTTCCCTCTCTAGGCTGTTTCATGTGTATCGCTGATAATCGGGATAATCAGTTTGGGCATATTGGTACATCTGTTGCGTTGCATGTTGTGTTGCGGCAATCGGTTGTGGCTGTGGTACCGCTACGGTCTGTACTGTCTGTTGCGAAGCCTGCATAGGCTGTGCATTCTGTGGTACTTGGTATTGGACCTGGTCCTGTCTAGGAGGACGCGGTCTTTCTTTAGTTTTACCGGTAGCTATATTGTGTTTCAAAACTGCACAATCGTTTATATAGTGACCTGGCTGTTTACAATAGTTACATGTCCCTTTTACAGGAGCTGCTGAATTATTGGACTGTGTCATACCCTTTTTCTGACCGTCAGCTGGAACTGACTGTGCTACTAACATTTTCATTTTCGTGTCTTTCATACGTCTTTGTTCGTGATCATGTTCTTCTCTAATTCTGTTCTGGAGGTACTGTAACATTTGTAACATTTGGGAAGGCGTGTTTGCTTGCCATGTGCTCTCGACTTTCAGAACACGATTCTTGACTTGGGGCAGAGAATTCTCGACTAACTTGGATACAAAAAGGTGTGGATATGACTCGCTACTTGCTTTCAGGCCACTATTAATAATAAAACATTTCTCAAATCGGGAATAAAAATCACTAGTGTCTTCATCGGGTTTCTGTTTGCAGGCTGAGATTGCATCCCAGTCCTCCTTTTTCGTTGCTAATAAACGTGGCAATACTTGTACTAACAATCCTGGTAATGCTTTAGTTTTGTCCCCAAGCCCTAGGCCTGGGGTTCTAGTATTCTCTTCGTTCTCTAATGCAGCCCAATCAATCTTTTGTTCTCCCACCTCCCATTCTTTTTCTTTGAGTTTCTCGTAAATACCGGCAGGCAATAATACTTTCAATATTTTCATGATGTCGAGATAGGTATAATCACCCATGAGTAACATATCTTTTATTTCACGGTGGAAACCTGCAGGGTCTTTATCGTGACTGGGCACTAATTTCTTCATTTCCAATAGTTCCATTTTAGTTATGGGCGTGTACACAAACACACGTCTAAAGGTATTATCATCATTCCTGACTGGATGCACTTCTCGCAAGGGATTCTGTCTGTCTATGTAATACATTTTTCTTTCTACGGGTGGAGCTGGAACGAACTGTGGATTCAGGAAAGCACTATATCTGTGCCGATGTTCTAGAATTACCTTAATTAAGTCGGTACCTAGACCTCTCCATTTATTCATGAGTAGCTCTATTAATATATCAGGTAGGGGACCTGGATCAGAATGTTGGCTTTTATACAATATAAGGAGATGTTGTATCATGTACATACCAGCTAGTCGCTGTTCGTCTGGGGAAAGATTCAAAAAGGTCTGCGCTAATGCGTCATCACTATATTTATCAGAATTGTCAGCCCATTGTACTGCTGACCTGGCTAATTCTTGTTCATCCATAGAATTGAGTACATGGTACCCCATTCGTTCTTGAACTATTTTATCGGTAGCCTGAAATAGATGTTCAGGAGTCTTCGGATTGAACATAGCGGAGTGAAAAAGTCTCTTTCTTTCTGGACGTATCGGTTTATTAAAGGATCTACCCCTTCCTACATATGCTATCGTTCCTCTATCTTCTGTCTCTGTCTCTGGCTCATCCTCTGAGGATTTATTTGCATCTGATTCTGCTTCCCTTTCAGCTTTCGCTTTTGCATGGAATACTACTATTTCTTTACGAATCTTTCTGTACATGCTCTCTATACAATTTTGTTTATCATGTTTTCCGTCTGAAATATTCTGACTCCATGCAGTTAATACCTTCATCTCTTCTTCATTTACACCAGGCCGGTCTCGTTCTCTTATGAAACAGTTTATGAGGAATCTTAATAGTAGGCTCTGAATGTCTACTTTCTGATGCGCCATGGCCTCGTGAACACATTCCGGACCCTCCCCCATCTGAACAAACTGATATATCCTGTCTAGATTAGCTTTTATTCCTGGAAACAGAACTAAAATGTCTGCAGCACGTCTTATACGTATTGAGGCTAATAACGTGCAACCATCTTTGCCTGGTATGGGGTCATATCTACAGTATGTGATAAGTTCTTTCGCCTTTTCACTGCTAATCGGTTTCGGAGTACGTTGCATTGCTATTTCTTTAGTATTTAATCGATGTACTGGTGGCGGGGTCTGGAAACCTCCTGATGCACCTCCTGAAGCGGAGGCTTGAGCAGGATCTGTCGGTAGGGCCGTGTCAGGCCCGAAAGGATTAAGCAGATTAATAGGGTTAATGGGGTTTGCAGGAAGTGGTGGAGGAGTGTCCTGTCGTTGGGGATGACGGTCAGCGGGTGGTATGCGTGCAGGCGGAGCATTAATATATTTGGGAGCTACATCGTCTAAATAAGAAGAAAGGAAAATATCTTTTGTGGTCTTGTGACGTAATTTAGTCGGAACCAATGGAGGGGGCAGATCTCTTGGTACTTCCGGGGTCGCCTTGGGCAGGCCCTCGGCCAGGACTGGATACAATCAGTAATAGCATTACTACGTCTATCGTGTTGTTCTATCCTAACTCGTTCTCCTTCTTCTAGTAGTTCCTTTTCTTTGGCTTTTTCGGAATCCTCCTTACTTCTCTCTGCTTTTCTGAGTGCTTTCTCTGTGCGTCTATGCGATTCTTTACGCCATAATTCGATGGCATCTTTCTGTGACTGTCTGGCTTTCTTTTTCCATAATGCTTCTTCTACTCTCATGATGCACTCGGCATCCCATGTCCCTGTAACGGGCCATCTCTGATTCTCTGCTAAATCTTTGGTATAGTCCACCCACAAGTCGAGAAATAATACAGCATCTAAGCCGTGTTTGTGGTACATAAAATACCCAGGGTGGAATGGGAACAGCTTCCTCGAGTATCCCTTTTCTAGTTCCTATCTGTTTCAGTTTTGAAAACAGCGGCATGTTGAGCCGTGTTACTTGGTACTTGACACTTACTCGTATTTGGACACCACTAATACAATAAACACAGTAATGAAAATCAAACAATCACTCATACCACGACATTAAAACACATTTAAACATTTTGAAAACGAACAACAATAACTAGAATAAAACTAGCTACCTGCATACTGGATATACTGCTAAACAGTACAGGTACACCGCTAAACAGTGCAGACCGGGTCTGTGTACCCAAACCCGTCTTGACCGGACACAAACTAATGCACCCGTCTAGATGCGTCCCCAGTAACGGTACTCACCGGGAAGCACGGAACGGAAGGCCTCGGAAACTCGACACTGGACTGGACCCTGGACTCGACTGGACTCGACTCGACTCGTGACGTAGGTACTTCGGAACTTCGGAACTGGTGGGCCTCTGAATACCTCGGACCTTGCTCTCTCAGCTAGGCTCTGGTCGGGATCCTCCGCACTCCTCACCGCCTCGTCTGGGTGTCGCTTGCAGCCTCAGCCTCAGCCTCAGCCTCAGCCTCAGTCACCTCCGTTGGCCTGAGGGAGATACAGGAAATCCTGCGGGATAAGTTTTTTATCTTAATACCCGATCCGCTGTAGCACACTCGCATGAGCTATCAGTGCTGCTGGACCTTCATGCCCCAGACTTGCTGTTTCTCACAGAAACTTGGTTTCGTGACGATTCCCTCCCCGCCCTCTTAGCTACCCTGCCTGCTTCATATTACGCCCTACGCTCGGACCGTCTTAACGGCAGGGCTGGGGGAGGAGTAGCGCTTATTGCCCGAGCTGACCTTCCCTTTCAAATCCTCCCTCTGCCTGATATTGCTACGACCGAGTACCTGGCCATCCGGACCACCTCTATTTCTCCTCCTCTTACTTGTTTACTTATTTACCGTCCCCCCCAATCACCTTCATTGTTCCTTTCATCCTTTCTGGAAGTACTAGCTACAGTTGCTATTAACAACTCTTCCATCCTGCTCCTGGGCGATTTTAATTTCTGGCCGTTGGATCCGGCTGAGTGTACTTCCTCTAAGGAATTTTCTGAAACCCTCTGTTCTTTTAATTTTACACCTCACATCCACTCCCCCACCCATGTTAAAGGACATGTGCTCGACCAGATTTGGTCTTTGAACTGCCCTGTAAACTCTGTTTCTATTTTACCCTGCTCCTGGTCGGATCATCATTTGATTTCTTTTACCCTTTCTATATATCCCCCGATCAAACCTCCACTTCCTAAAAATGTGTGGGTCCGGGCTTGGGGACGAGTAGATTTAGACAACCTCTCCGACTCACTTATGACCTCCTGCCCCTCACTACAGGGGTTATCCACCCTCTCCCAAGCCGCTTACATCAACCAGTGGCTCACTTCTGGGTGTGACTCTATTGCCCCACTCAAGCGGGTCACATCTAAGCGGGAGAAGGATGCCAACCTGTGGTTTAATGAGGATCTTAAGATTGCCAAATTAGCGGTACGCAGATCTGAGCGTGCCTGGAGGAGAAATTACTGTCCCCTACTAAGACTGGAGTTTATCAACACCTTAGCCCAGTATAAGCAGGCCATCTTAGGGGCTAAAACAGCTTATTTCTCCTCCAAAATCCTCGCAGCAGAGAATCAATCGAAAGTAATTTTTTCGATTGTTAACAACTTGGCATTCTCTGACCGAGCTACACTGAAACCCACTCCCTCACCTGAACTCTGTCACTCCCTTAATAATTTTTTTATTCAGAAAATTTCTATTATCAAGGCCAACATTCCCCCTCCTTCCCCTACGTTCGTGGACCCTCGATGTCCTCCCCCTAAGGGTCATCTTGACACTTTTCCTCCGCTGACTAAGGAATGTTTCATTTCAATAATTCCCTTGGTCAAATCTGGTTCCCCTCTTGATCCCTGTCCCTCTCACATCCTCCGTCATATTTTTTCCTCATGCTCTGATCCCCCTCTTCACCTCCTCAATAGTTCACTTTCCCAGGGTGTGGTGCCCACCCCTCTGAAAACTGCTATCATCGTTCCTATTCTCAAGAAACCTGGTGCGGACCCCTCGGTCCCAGCAAACTACCGCCCCATCTCCCTTTTGCCATTCTTAGCAAAGGTGCTCGAGCGCCACGTTACTCGCACCCTGAGCACTTTTGTGGAGACGCATGGGGTCTTAGCCCCCCGCCAGGCCGGTTTCCGCCCCGCACACTCTACGGAGTCTGTGGTACTCTCGGTCCTTGACAACCTCAGGGAGGGAATGGATACCAACAAGACCCAGGCCTTGGTACTGCTCGATCTCTCAGCCGCCTTTGACACGGTTGACCATACCATCTTACTCTCCCGTGTCAGGGCGGCGGGGATCGGAGGTACTGCACTGGTCTGGTTATCCTCCTTCCTGAGGGACCGCACCCAGGCCGTTCGCCTGGGTGATTTTACCGCAGATTTCCGGAAAGTTCAGTGCGGGGTTCCCCAGGGCTCCTCTCTTTCTCCCCTCTTATTCAATCTTTACATTGCCCCGCTTATCTTCTCTCTTCAGCAGATGGAGGTCTCAGTATATAACTATGCTGACGACCTCCAACTTGTTTTTGATCTCTCTTCCTCTCTGTCTTCTATTTCTAATTTCCAATCTACTATGACCCATATTCGTGACTGGATGAACCACAACCATCTAAAACTTAACCCAGATAAGACCGAACTGGTGTTAACAGGTGGTTCATCCAGCCCCTGGTCTTCTTTGTTCTGGCCCCCTTCTCTCGGTTCCCCACCTGTCCCTTCTTCCTCAGTAAAAACTTTAGGTATCAAGCTCAATCCACAACTCACTCTCCACTCCCAGGTTAGTTCCGTGGTGTCTTCTGCCTTTCTCTCACTGCGTACTATACGCAAGGTGTCCCGTTTCTTTTCTTTTCAAGCCCTTAAATTGATCACCTTGGCGATGGTCATCTCCCGCCTGGATTACGGCAACGCCCTGTATGCTAGTATACCTGCATATAGTCTTAGGCGGTTGCAACAGGTCCAAAACCAGGCGGCCCGCCTGGTGTTCAAATTACCCAAATTTCACCATGTCACCCCCCTCCTTAAATCTTTACACTGGCTCCCCGTTCGCGAGCGTGTCCAGTTTAAGCTAGCTTCCATCACTTTTCAAGCGAGACTGGGCACGGCTCCAGCTTTCATCTCTTCTGAGATTACCTCCTACGTCCCCACTAGAGACCTCCGTTCATCCACCCAGTCCCTTCTTACGGTCCCACGTTTTCGGAGGAAGAAATGGGGCGGCTCGAAATTTGCGACCCTTGCCCCTCTCCTCTGGAATTCCCTCCCCCTTGAACTTAGGACCCTGACTCTTTATCCCCAGTTTAGAAAGCAACTCAAGACCCTTTGGTTTTCTAAAGCCTTTAATTAAATTACTCCCCCCACCCTGTTTCTGTTTGTTGTAGCGCCATGAAGCCGCTGGCGAACGTGCGCTTTAAAAGTAATTTTAAATTCAAATTCAAATTCATACGCGTAGTTGTCCGTCCGGCTGTGGCAGGGGACCGGGCCTGCAACGCACCACCGGCGCGTAAGGTGGGGGAGGGGTCCCTGTTCGGGCGCCAATTATGTGGTAAATTTAAATTACCTATACTTAATTTATGCGGTAAAGTTCAATAAGAATAACTCAGTCAAAAAATAAGAGGCAGAGTCCGTGGCATCTGAGTTTAAAGAGGTTTTTATTCCTTAAAAAGGAATTGGTTCGAACCAGGTATCATGCTCCATCACCACAAGGGTTCAGGAAGGGAATGGACATGGACATGTACAATGCTTTATTAACAGATATCATATATATAGTCAATGCATATAGTGAGGATGAATGCAGAAGGCGTAACAGCTGAGAGAAACGAGATAAGAACACATGTGCATAACAGAAGGCGTGCATGAGGGCGTACACGGAGGTGTGTGCTAGACAACGTCATATGAAACGTATCACAGATGGGTGGATCCATAGAAGAATCCTGCAGTGTCAGCAGAAATACATGGCAGAGATGCGCGTGCAGCAGCATGACGTGTGATTGACGTGGAACTGGAGGGTGAAGGGGACTTGACATTTAGCCCTACATGAGGAGACAGAAGTCTGGGGTGTCAGAACAACCTAATCCCAAATCATATCTAATATCTTGTGTTTGAGGAACTGTATTATCTAGAAGGAAAGGTCTCTCGGGCAGAGGCTATTCTATACTGACTGCTAGTGCGTGCATATGCGACTACGTGTCTACGTGTAAGCAAGGGGCCATGGGCCTACCATGTTAACAGGAGCTATGAATTACTTGCACGGAGACAGGAAGGCCGGGCCCTTTGCTCTGCAGCTGGGAAGGATGTTTACCTAAACTACTAGACAGGAATGTATTTTCGAGGAGCGGAGCAGATAACTTGAAGGCTGAATACAGTCTTGGCAGGCAAGCAGGTCGAGCCAGGCACCGCTCGCCGCGCAGGGAGTAAGACAAAGGTCAGTGATACGGATGCAGGTCCAGGCTGCAGCTTCCAGAGGCAGAAGGCAGAAAGGGCTCGATGGCATGAATCAGGGCCTAACTCACCAGAGCCAGGGAAACATGAAAGTGCACCATGTGAAGACGTTGGCAAGGCACACTTAGGAACTGAATATCCGACCCATTCATGGTGGATCTGAAAGAGGACATGTTAACGTTGGACGCAAATGTATTTGCGTCTTCATAGCTGGAAGTGGAGGGAACATACATGTACTTGAAGCACGTACATGGAGCCGTTGGGGTCTATGATAGGGGACACAATTGACCAAAAAAATTCATATTACCTCAAGGCCTTTGCATCCTTGACTTTCATGAGCGCAATCCCCGTGCTGTTCCTGTGACCAGGAGCTTCTTTCTCTTCATATTATTGTGTTTGCACGGGTTGCTGCAAGTTCGCACGCGTTTTGTACAATTTCGCAATTTGCTAAATTGTACAAAACCCTCGCGAACTTGCAGAAACCCGTGCGAACATAAAAAAAAATCTGCAAATTCGCGAGAATTCGCGGATTTTGCGGATTGCGAGTTCGCAAATCCGCAAAATCCGCGAACGCGAGATCCGCAAAATTCGCCCATGCTTAATTTCTAGACCCCTTGACCTCCTTCAGCCCGCTGTTGCTAGAGCATGTAGCCTGCGTTACCTGAGGTGCTGTGTTTCCTGCATTGCCTCCATCTCCGGTACTGCTACAGCTACTGACGGGTGCTGCGGCCAAATCTCGGGGTTGCCTAGCAACTGCTGACTCCGCGCCGGGAGCGTCTGCCGTTGCGTCCTCGAGGACGTTTCTGTGTGCGGTCTGCTCCGTGTGCGGCTAGGAGCTCGATCTGGGTGTAAATGCTTCTAGCAAGGTAGGCTGCCACAGAGCCGCTTCTTTTCCTTTACTTGAACCTTGCCTCGCATCTATTAGAGTGTCTGCAGTGGGGTGATCCGGGTCCTGCCCAGGCCGAGGCCGATCGATCCTCTCCGCTGCCACTGCGTCCGGTTTCCGACGAGTCTCCGCTTTCTTCCCCTTTTGAGCCGGGGGTATAACTTTTCGAACAGCGCCAGGCCCACGCTGTTGCAGTCCCGGGGCCACATCGTTGTTGCTTTTTTTAATATTTGCCGGGACGCTTCTGACACTCATTCCTTGCTGGTGTGTTGGAGTATCCTGTAGCGCTTTTGTCTTCTCCTTGTCCTTGTCGGCTTTAGATAAGCGTGCCGGCATCCTCGCCAGCTGCACTCAAACCTCGGCCTTCCACCCAGTTAGCTTTAGCAAAAACCAGCTGATTTTAACTTTACTTGCTGGGTATGTTGAGCGTACTCTGGTTAGTCTCGCCTGCAACCAAACCGCCAGCTCCATAAGGGGGGTATATCGTCCTTATTCCACAGTCATCTGGGTATCACGGGGAGAGAGGTCTGGAGCGACTTCTCACCACAACCTCACGGCGGCCATCTTGCCCCAGGCTGCAGCATTTTCTAACAAATGTTTATTTTTTTGTCTCTTTAGTTACATAACCCTATGCGCAATGTGCACAAAGTATTGTATGCTGACCCCACTGATTTGACTAACATGTAGTATAACGTGTACTTTTTGTAGATAAAATCCTTTTTTCCGTTTTATTTAAAACAACTTTCACTCGCTAATTCAAAGCCTATTAGCCGATGATAAACATTATTTGTTAATGTTCACTTTTTGTAGATAAAATCCTTTTCTCAGTTTTATTTAATAAAACAACTTTCATGTGCTAATTCAAAGCCTATTAGTTGATGACAAACGTTATTTGTTAACTCTTCACATTTTCTAAATGTGGCCACTGTTTGCATCATGTTTATTTTCGATGCAGACCCCATTCTTGTTCTTATAATAATCCATTATTTTGGGGTTTGTTTAACATGTTTGCAATGCCCTTATCCCAGACCAAAGATGTTACTTAGTTTAATTAGTTGGGTGAATTTATATTTTTGGCCATCGGCTTCTGCACTCTTATTTATGTTCAAGTTTGACACATTTTGCAGAGAATGAGCTCTATTCTATATTCCTTCTGTATAATAATGTCGCAAAAACACCGGTATTTGCACCTATTGGGGTATGAAATGGTCTCCGGCAATGGAAGGGGACGTTCTTAGTCCTCTAGACAGTGCTGCTAGCTGCTTCTCTGGTCTCAGTGATAATTCCTCATTCTAATTCCTCTAGACAGTGCTGCTCGCTGGTTCTCTGGTCCCATTCGTAATTCCTCATTGTAAGTCAATTAGGCATTGCTGCATCTTTGTCTCTGGTCACAGTGGTAATTCCTAATTCTTAGTCCTCTAGGCAGTGCTGCTAGGTGCTTCTCTGGTCCCAGTGGAAATTACTCATTCTAAGTCCTCTAGAAAGTGCTGTTAGATGGTTCTCTGGTCCCAGCGGTAATTCCCCATTCTCAGTCCTCTAGGCAGTGCTGCAGGTGTGTCTCTGTTCCCAGTTATAATTCCTCATTCATAGTCCTCCAGACAGTGTTGCTAGCTGGTTTTCTTGCCCCATAGGTACTTTCTCATTCTAAGTCCTCTAGACAATGTTGCAGCTGCTTGTCTGGACCCAGCAGTAATACCTCATTCTTAGTCCTCTAGGTAGTGCTGCTAGGTGCTTCTCTGGTCACAGTGGTAGTTCCTTGTTTTTAGTCCTCTAGGCAGTGCTGCTAGCTGCTTCTGTGGTCTCATCGGTAATTTCTCACTATAAATCCTGTAGACAGTGCTGCAGCTGCTTCTCAGGTCCCGTTAGTAAATTTCACATTTTAAGACCTCTGGGCAGTGCTGCAGCTGCTTCTTTGGTCCTGTCAGTCATTCCCCGTTCTAAGTCCTCTAGATAGTGCTGCTAGATACTTCTGTGGTCCTGCCGGTAATTCCACATTCTAAGTAATCTAGATAGTGCTGATACCTGCTTCTCTGGTCTCATTGGTAATTTCTCATTTTAAGTCTTCCAGGCCGTACTGCAGCCGTATCTCTCGTCCCAGTGGAAATTACCCATTCTAAGTCCTCTAGGCAGTACTGCAGCGATACCTCTCGTCCCAAGTGGCAATTCCTTATTCTAAGTCTTCTAGGCAGTGCTGCAGCTGTGTCTCTGTTCCAAGTGGTAATTTCTCATTCTTAGTCCTCTAGACAGTGCTGCAGCTACTTCACCGATACCAGTTGAGATTTTTCTTTCTAAGTCCTCTAAACAGTGCTGTTTGCTGCTACTCTGGTCCCGTCGTAATTCCTAATTCTAAGTACTCTACACAATGCTGGAGCTGTGTCTCTGGTCACAGTGGTAATCCCTCATTTTTAGTCCTCTAAGCAGTGCTGCTAGCTGCTTATCTGGTCCCATTGGTAATTCCATGTTCTAAGTCCTCTGCTGCTAGCTGCTTTTCTTGTCCCGTCAGTAATTCCTAATTCTAAGTCTTCCAGACTGAGCTGCTAGTTGTTTCTCTTGTCCCATCTGTAATTCCCACATTTTAAGTCTTCTAAGCAGTGCTCTGCATCTGTGTCTCTGTTCCGAGTGGTAATTCTTCATTCTAAGTCCCTTAGACAGTGCTGCTAAATGCTTCTCTGGTCTCATCAAGAATTCCTCATTCTATGTCTTCTAGACAGTGCTGCAGCTGCTTCTCTGGTCCCATTGGTAATTCTCACATTCTTAGTCCTCTAGGCAGTGCTTCTACCTGCTTCTCTGGTCCCGTCAGTAACGCTCCCATTATAATTCATCCAGGCAGTGTTGTAGTTGTGTCTCTGATCACAGTGTTAATTCCTCATTCTAAGTCCCCTAAGTCCCCTAGCCAGCTGCTCCTCTGGTCACGTTGCTAAGTTCCACATTTCAAGACCTCTAGGCAATGCATTTTAAGTCTTCCTGGCAGTGCTGCTGGCTGCTACTCTGGTCTTGTCTGTAATTCATCATTCTAAGTCCTCTAGACAGGGCTGCAGCTACTTTTCCCTGTCCCGTTGGTAGTTCCCACATTTTGAGTCCTCTAGGAAGTGCTGCAGCTCTTTCTTCGTGTCCATTAGGAATTCCTCATTCTAAGTCCTCTAGTCAGTGCTGCAGCTGCTTCTCTGGTCCCATCATTAACTCCACCATTCTAATTCCTCTAGGCAGGCAGATGTGTCACTTATCACAGTGGTAATTCCTCATTCTTAGCCCTCTAGACTCCTGTAGTAAAAAACCTGTATAATGTACAAGGCAAATAGCTTTAACTTTCACAAATGCGAGACGGACTGCACTGAAATGAAGTGTTGTATAATTCGGATCGATTTCCTATTGCGAGTACGATACCACGCCCTGTCGGGACATCACAAGTGTCATGTGTTCTGATATGCGCATCGCTTGACAGCATTCAGCATTTACTGTATAAAACATTTGTCCTTTTATTGCGTTTTATGGGTTTTATTGTCATTGCAAGAACAAGACCCTTGGGCACTGGAGAGCTGCAGAGCAATTACAAAGGAGTTTTTTTTTACAGCGGGACATGCACAACGCTTTGACTTTGCGGAGATACATAAATCAGTGTAACCATGCTTTCATTTTACTTGCTCTGGAAGGCGTATGTACTTACGCTGGAAGGTGCTTACGCTTATTTTTAAACTATATAGGTGACGGACAATTGCCGTCTTGGTAGATCCGGAGCCCATGAAGCGACATTTACCGCTCTGAGTGTAAGCATCGCTTTAATGGACACTTTGTTTTTTTCTCATGTCACCTACTAAGGAAACTAGCATACGATACACCAGTTTGCTAGTCAATTGTTAATCGGACGCTTAAGTTGCCCGTACCGATATGATTTGTGTCTGCCATACTCACCAGCAGTCCGGCACTTCTGTCACGGTAAACGATCACTCTTAATTCCGATCTTATAATTAACACTAAAGTTCATTTTGAACTGTTACTGCCTATATGATAATTAATATAGGTAGCCACCCGATGGGGGTGACCACATTAAGCACTTTAAATGTTATGTGTACACCCTTGTTGTGTCTCCCCTAGTACGTAATCCCAACCCCGTTTTCCTTTCTTCTCTCTCTTACAGGTTTTTTCCTGAATCCAGGATTGAACACACCTTTTTACATTTAGACCCTTCTTTGTGGTCTTCAAATTGCACGTGGGCTGGGCGCACCTTAGCGTGTGCGTACCACCCCGTGTAACTTTCACGGTCCTGACGAAAACCAGAGAATTTTTGTAATGGTTGAAACATGTAGACCTAGTTTACTTTATAATTTTGCACATAGCACACTTTGCTATTTTTAATTATTTTTAATATATTACACTTCTCGAGACACCAAAGCCTTTCTTACTAGGCAAAGGCGCCACATTGGTTTTATTGGGGTTCAGACGCTCAAGAATAAAGTCTTGAACGGAGTAGTACTGGCCCTTTTTAATATACCCTCTCACAGTAATTATAAGCACATATAAAAAAAGAAACAATATCCCGCTCCACTGTAGTCAGGTGTCGCAGCACACCCTATAGGCACTCGGCCTATGGGGTTGGACCCCAATGATGAAGCATGTCACCAACTAGGTTGGTGAGTGAGGGGTCTTCTCAAAGGACAAGCACTGTCCGGTAAACGGGTTGGGGCACATGGTGCTAACCTAGAAATACACGGTAGGAAATAGCTAATTGCTGTTTTCCTCTCTCTTAGGGGGCACTCCTTCTTTGTTGTTATTATTAGGCCACTAATACAATCTGGCATAATGTGGTCAAGATTACAACACTATTAATATTAGTAATAAAATAAGTGGCTCTTATTACAGAAAAAGTTGGAGACCGCTGGTGTAAAAATAAATGCAGAGCAAAATACTATCACTGCACAATATTGTTTAACTACTGATAATGGGGAAAAACAAGAAGGAACGGTCAAGACTGCTGGTTCTATGCAGGGTGTGCCCCTCACCAGAACCTTTTGTACAGCAGTTTCCTTCAGCTATTACCTGAACGAAATCACGTGTTTTAAAAAAAAAAGCAAGACTGAGAACATTTTGCGTGGGAAACTTATTTATCTATTTGGGTACAAACACCGTTTGAGCCTGATATTAAACTTAGAGCTCCACTCAGAATGAGACCTGTATTCTTCTAGATGTGTTTGTGATATTTTAGGCAATGTTACTCATCGTTGGACATAACTGGGATTTTACCCAAAGGTTTTTTTACCGACCCCCGCTTATCAACCATAGTCAGCGAGTGGAGGCTTACAATATAGTGAGAGTGGGACTGCTGGTGGAACCTGTAAGTGTTAGTAATCGCTTTGCACCATTATCATATCTGTCTGAAATGGACTCTTACTCTCCCTATCCCCTTCCCACCGGCTATTTCACATAAGGAGACCCTAAGAATTGTTATAGCCCAACAAGAACCTGCGGAGGAAATGAGCCCTGAGTTAGATTTTATATATCCCATAAATATTGCATATTGGAATATAGCTATGTATAACAATAAAGCTTACAATAGGAAATGGATAGATTACATTGATAATTTTGGCGTTATCATGTTACACGAAACTCAGGCTCTGAAGGAGATAGTCTGGGAGGGCTACCTCAGTTTTTCTTTGCCATTCTGGAAGACTGGCTCTTTTTTACGTTATACATTGTTTGCCAAGGTGTTCCTGATTAAGTTCCCACATGACGGTATACAGTTTGTTTGGGTTTTTCATCACAACATTTTTAACTATTTTATAATCCATTTGCATTTTTATAATGCTGTTATTCAAATAGAGAAGGATTGTTGTGTTTCCATTCTGTTTAAAGCTGTAGACATTCTTAGCCAAAGATGCTTTATTGTACATAATTGCTTTAGACTTCTTTTGAGTGGTGATTTTAAATAAAAGAAATGTAATGCATGCTCAACTTGGCCTAACACATTTATTTATATGGATAAGTACAAGTGTCAGTGGTCTATGGATGCTAGGGGTGAGATTCTTTATAGGATGCTTCTTAATCATGGGGTTGTCAACTATATTGAAGCTTTAGGCTGCTCCGATAGCCAAATTCTTACTTTCTGTCGAAGGGGAAGGAGTACTGCGATTGACTTTATCTTTATTTCTCCGCCATCATTCCTATTATTGTGGGAGTGAGTATGATGGAAATTATGCTTGTGATCACAATCCAAATATTTTGAATTCTGGGCTCCTATTATTACTAATTCAATTTAATGGGCAGTCTGCTCTCAGCTACCTAATTCCTGGCAGCCTGCTATTATTGTACCTATATTTAAGAAAGGCTTCAGGAAAGGTTCTATAGACCTAAATCCTTGTTGGACTCGACTGTTAAAATAGTAGGTTGTATAGTCCTGAAGCGTATTATGAGTTGGTGTGAGGCCAATGATATTATTACACCAGCCCGGTATGGGTTTAGAGAAGACCTGGGCACTATTGAGCAAAGCCTAAATGTCATGTTATTAATTCAAAATACACTAAGGCTACGAATGAAGTTCTGTATCTGGGATTTATGGACCTCACCTCAGCTTTTGACTGATTTAATCAATCATTGCTATGGTCTACCCTAACGGACTTAGGTTTGAAAGTCAAATTGATTGAGTTCCTTAGAACCCTCCATCAAAACCTAAATGCCTCTGTCTGCTAAGGAACTGGGGGTGAGTGTACTGATTTCTTTTGTCTGGACAGTGGCGTAAGGCAGGGTTTTGTGTTTGCACCAATTCTATCTTTGCTATATAATAATAGGTTGCATGAATTACCTTACAGTACATAGCTGTGATATCCCAAAAAAGAAAGAATACAATTAATGACTGTGATACACTATGTTTTTTTCTGTGAGCACTATAAGCACTTCACTAAGCAATACTTAACATTAAATTTGATACAACAAGGTTTTAATCAATGTATACCAGCTTTTTATTTTCCGCAGTCACTTCCAAATGAAACAGTTTGCCATGTTGTGGGCAGCTTCTAAAAAGAATCTGTATGCCATTGGAAAAGTATGATGTTTTGAATTAATGATTATTACTTGGCAATGTGTGGCAATTTGTTGTTATTTTTAATTATGTTGTGCCGTGAAATATTTCTAACGTTATGGAATGCACATTGATTTTTATTTGTTGGGGTTTTTTGTATGATAATCGACCAATACTTTTATATATCTTGTCCTGCGATGTATGTTTAACTACTTGGAATGCTTATTGATTCGTAATCACTTGTTGTATTTATTGTCCTTTTATGGCAACTTTTATAAGCCAAATAAAGCTTAAAGAAAAAAAGAAAGAACGACAAAGAAGAATGTTGGGCTTGCAAACCACTTTGTTATGACTGGGAACCTTACAATTATGCATATCTATCAGTACATCCTGCAAGCAAATCAGTATGGTATACTTGCAAACCAGCAAGTTAAGCATTGAGATCAGTACATCATGCAAACAAACATGCATGTAATGCTACAAACCAATGAATTGTGCTTTTAAACCAACATATCAAATGTATGAGCCAGAATATTACAAGGAACCAATTTGTCTTTATGAACCATATTATTATATATGTCTACCAGAACATTATGCATGCAATCAGTATGGTATGCACACAAAGCAGCATAAAACCAATACATCATGCATGCAAGTCAGCATGTGAAATTTTCAAATGAAGAGGTCATACATTTAAATCAATATATTACATATAGGAATCAGTATGTTACGATGGTGAACCAATACATTATCTATATGAACGAGAACATTAAACATTATCTGTGGTACTTATGTGGTACTTATGTAAAATATTATTGACTACATGCAAACCGATGCGCTTTTCATTCAACCATTTCATTATGGGGTCGAACCAATATATTATATGTTCTAAATAATATTGTTACAGGTGTGAGTGTGTTATGCATCCTCAACTGGAGGACTTGCATGCAAACCACAATGTGATGCACACGAATCAGCATATTATGAGGACAAGCCAAATTAGTATGCTTCCAAACCAATGCATTGTGCGCGCTCCCTTTTTTATGCATACACAGCAGTATTTAGTTTAGGTGGTGCACCAGGGCAGTAAACAGATAAGTAGTGTGTAGTTGACCTACTACTATATATTCGGAACATGAACTGATATGATGTGTTTATAACCTTAAAATGCCCACTTTAAAAGCTGTGCTTTCTCATACAAATATGCTTCATAATCATACCAATCGTTTATGTAGGCATTAGCCAACATATTTATACCACAAACCGATATTGTTCCACAAACCAAGATAAAGCATGCAGACCAGTATAACTTGTTTATACCAGTGCAGTATGCACAAAGGCACTTTCATTATCTTAAAAACAAATCTGTTGTTATGTAAACCATTATGGTCTATTTAAATCAATATGTACCACATATGAAGGAAGATTGTATTATGCCTATGCTTGTAAAAGGGAAAGTCAAACTAGAAGTCCCAAAATGCAATTTGCTAAAAAAATAATGCTGGGCTTTTTCTCCTATCACAGGTGGCAAGTATGCCTCTCAAAAGTTAAGCAAGCGCCTCTATATAAGAGTTGAACTGTTCAGTACTTCCAAACAGAGGTAAACCAATTATGAAAGCACCAGTCCACGCCAAACTACACTCATTTGTTAGGTCTACAATGGTGAACCTCGAGTAAGCCACTGTAATACATTTGGGACAGGGGCCTTTGGCGGCCTGCTGTAATCCTTACATAAAACACGATTAGTTGTGCCAAATCCGCTTGGAATGAAGATCTTGAGCTGTTACAAATCTAGAGCCAACCAAAAAAAATCAGAACGTGGGTCTTATTCTCCCTGGGAGCACGTTACTTTAAAATCCCAACAAAAATGGGCAATTACATTTTGAAATAGGGGCCTTCACTAACCGCCTGGGCGAAAGTAGTTTCTGCTCCAGGGCCTGATTATAGGTCTGACTGAGGCCTTCGAGGGGAGTTTAGGGCTAATCTAGCACCTGACAGACAGAAAGAAAGCATACAATATTCCCACAGATGTCCCTCGTTTGCCAGAAAGAAAAACATTCCCTTTGTGGCCAAAGAGTTTTTTTTATCCTCTCATAATTACAAAATAAAGTGCCATTTATATTTTGTTTATGGCGTCTGTTTCTCTCCGGAGCTGTTGTGAAGGCAGGGTGGGCTGGCACACTGACAGAACACAGCCAGTAGATGAGTACCAGGTGGAGAAAGTGTCAGAATAACTGGGGGGGGGGGGGGGGGGTTCTAACACACCAGAGCTTTTGTCCAAAACACAGCTGAGCAATTTGTATTACATGTTGATTAGAAATTGCTGTGCATGAAAGAAGCTCAGATTCAGATGCTGTGTTGTTGGGATTTTGGAGACTGACACACAATTCAAGAACACTGGCAGTTTACATACCCATTTGTCTCAGTTTTGTCTGCCATCTTCTCTAGTCATGTGTTTTCAGTCCAAAGAATTTTGCATGCTAGGGTATGTTGTTGACCCGTATATATCAGTGAAAAGTGAGGCTCTATATCCTAGCAAACAACATGCGTGGAATCAGTTTTTTAAAATCTTAGTGTTTCATGTATTAGGAATTAAGCCTATGCTAACATACGCCAGTTTCATTAGTTCTTCTATTTTGAATGTGATATCATAATACACCATGTGATCACCACTGCTGTTCTCTTTGCTGTAGTAAATAATGTTGAGCCTTGACACTGAAAGACAAGCCTTCTCAGTCACACAGATCATGAAATACCTAACCAAGAACAACCTGGCTGTCCCAGACTGCATGCCATAGTATGTATCAACTCAAGTTACCTGAATAGACTCTGAGAATATCTGAATCTAATTATGAAATATTCTTCAAATGTATTAGGTAGTAACATGTTTTTTTCATCTTGCTCTTCCCCACTGCTGCACATCCTGGGAACCATGTTCTTGTGTAATGAATGAATATAGCCCTTTACATTGCATGCGATTACAACAAGGTTGTTACAACGACCGTGTTGTTAGTTCGCAGTACCATGACAACGCAAGTCATTACAATAACTTGCTCTAGGGGGTGCACTGGATTTAGGAATAGTATAATTTACGATTCCAACTCCAGCATGTGCAACAATAGAGAAGGTGTTGGAATAGTAAATTATACTATTCCTTAGTTTAGAGCGTCCCCTAGAGCAAGTCATTGTAACAACTTGAGTTGTAATGGTACTGCGTTGTGACAACGCGGTCAGTGTAACAGCTGCGTTGTAATCGCATGCGTTGTAACGCATGTGATGTGATGGCTGTTTCCTGTATTGAATGTATGAAATTCTTTGTCTAAAAGTCCCATAAAAGGACCTGCCTTTTCACTGTTAGACCTTTTTTCCACACCTTCTATGTACTATTATACCAATGGGTTGATAGTTCAGCCTATGTATTTATGCTTTATATTTAAGTAAACTTTTAAACTTTAGCCTGTGTTTGTAACTCTTATGGAGAATATTGCAGCTTTATTCTAATATGTAGGATTTGCAAAAGAGAGGGAAAGGCAAAGGGACTACACTGCTCCCTGTCCAAGCCGCTGGCGTGAATCGGGAGATAGATTTGTGCTCCGAAACATGCGATTGATTAAAAAGATTGGCCTGGATGAATGTTTCAGGCATGATTCTGCATGACATGCTGAGGGCTGCTCATACGTAGAATGTGCTTTTTCTAGTTTGTGTCTGTCTGCAGAGAGGCAGGGATGTTGAGTCACTATGGTGGATGGTCAAAATTAGTCTGGGTAAATGAAACTGCCACAGGCAAGCCGTGGTTAAATGTTTGCTTCTATGATAGTCACAACTCTCAGGACAAGGCTCAGTGTGGACTCCTAATGCTTACTTACATATGGACTCAAACAATCTTGCTGCTTCTTCACTCACTGGTGCTTGGTGCCTTGGACATCTCCATCCAGGACTATTGTAACGCCCTGTATCCCGGTCTCCAGATGGCCTGGTCCACTTTTCACTTTTGTGAGAGTTAATCCGGCCTAGGTTTTTTGTTTATACTTTGGAAAGCGTTGTCTTAAATGTGTAGTAAAAACTAGAAGTACCAGGCTGCAAACCATAATATTGGGCTGGAAGAGCTGCTTTGCATGACCTGAGAAATGTTAGAGCTCTCATAGGCTGGCCCTCTATAGTCTCTATTCTATCATCTACAGCAAATGTATGGAGCTTCTGGTAACTTACTGCCCCTCTCCAGCACCGTAGGCAGCATCTCTACCTTCGAGGAGTATTCTAAGTGAGGAAACCTGATGACTCCATGCAACCGGGGCACACAATAATCCATTCTCGGTCTTTTATTTACCAACATGAAAAATTCTGTGTAGAAGGTCTGCAAGAACACTGGGGGTTGGTGTATGGAAACATGATTGGCATATACTTGCAGCAATGACATTTTAATAGGTTTTTTTAGCAGTGGAGAAGGAACAGGAAGGAATTAATTTCCTAAATTCTTGGACTGAGTGAAACATCACAGATAAAGTTAGGTCCACCCAGGACAGAAGAGACAAGAGAAGGATGGGCATCAATACTGCGTGGATCAGTTTCCAGACTCCAGCAGGTCTACATGTTCTTTGCCTTATGGAGAGTACTGACCAATTCATGGTGTCCAGTGGTTGTGACTCTGTAAGAAGGGCTAAGGCACCATATAGGGTAATGCTGTAATCCAAAACCAGAGGAAGACAAAGTTCTCAACCCATCTGCAATGAGTGTTTGTGTTGTGGAACTGTATTCCTAAGCAAGAAGGCCCCAATGTGAAAATACAAGGCAGCTGTTTGAAGGTAAAGTAGTTATGTTCTCAGTATATATGGCCCGTCCTCTTGCACACAGCCTTAAGCGGGAATCTTTTTACTCACAATAAACCAATGTTCATCCTATACTCCATGTTCAATCCATCTTTTTATTTGTTCATTACTATTCCAAAATTCCTCCATTTTTTGTCCATTCACTTTAAAGACAGTGTTATTCCACATTGGAAGGGCATGCACATGGCATTTGAAAAAAAGTGGAATAACATTGTATTTGAAGTGAATGGACAAACAATGGATGATGTTTGGAATAGTAATGAACAAATAAAAACATGGATTGAACACGGAGTATAGGTTGAACATTGGATTATTGTGACGAAAAAGATTCTCGTTTAAAGGCTATGTGACTGATTGGCGTGTGAGGACGGGCCACATAAACTGAGAATCATACATCCATGATATTTGGGTCAGACCATGGCATCTGTCTGCACACCACAACACAGCTACGAGTAGTTAGAAGAATTACAAGTACAAGGATGTGTGCAAGAAATCATCTTGTTCACTGTACTTCAAAACTAGTTCTGTTGCTTTTTCTGTATGGAAATATTGCACAGCCTGATCTTGCAGGATGGCTGTTTAGATCCCCTTCCTTCATTTGTTTATATTATGCGTTTCCTTTATATAGCTGTTTAACTGGATCTTTATTTTGAAAGTCTGTATATAAGACACAATGGGGCATATTCTCAAGGACTTATCGCCGAGTTGTTGACACTTTGGGCCCGATTCCGATCCGGTTAAATTACCGTCCGTACGAATCGCATCCGGAGCCGTCTCCTTACGACTCGTGCACACGCCATACGACCCGACAAGTACGATCCAGACCGGGGTATCAGGACGCGAGTCGTACGGTCCACATCAGGTAAGGGCGATTCGTACGGAAAAGCTCACAATCACATACACACTGTACGGCGTGCACCCCCCATGATCGCAGGGCGGACGCGTACTCCTGTGATCATTGGGGGTACGCACCCTACACCCAGCATACATGGGGTACGCGCCGTACACCCTGCGTGCATGGGGTACTGTGCGTACCCCATGTACGCTGGGTATACGGCGCGTACCCCCCATGATTGCAGGGGTACGCGCCATACCCCTGCGATCATGGGGGGTACGCTCCGTACACGGGGGGCCGTACCATACCAGTTTCGGGGCGAACTCTGCTTTTACGACGGTTTTCAGCTCCCGTAGAAAAAGGGTCATACGGTGCGTACCAGACACGTATCGTACTTGCTGGGTCGTATAAACCAGCCGCGAACCGTACAGATGTCGCGTACAGCGGGTTCCATGTGAGACTCGAACGGGGATTTGATTCGTACGGTATCTGTACGATTCGTACGGAATCCAGCTCCTGGTACGAATCGTACTTCGTCGTACGTACGGGGGACGTTGCAGGGTACGATTCGTACGGGAAACCGCTCTGAACGACTATTCGGATCGCTTTTTACCGGATTGGAATCGGCCCCTTTATCTCAGCCAAAGTGGTGATAAATATATGGCCCCACTCACAAGCTGGTGCTAACAACCAATATCACCAGTTTCCCTGCGATAGCAGCTGCTAAAACATCACCACAGATGACACCTGCAAGGAACGCTAATGCTATGTAGAGTAGGCGTTCCTGTGCAAAAAGCAGTGACAACACCACTTCACAACATTCTCAACGGCCAACTAGATGAGCAATAAGATCACAAAACATCCGATAAGGCATGTTAGCAGCAGAGACTTAACACCGGCTCTTACCTATGCTGCCTGTTAGTGTCTGAAGTATTGGTCTGCATGTTGTGCGGCCCTTGTATTTCCTGTACTGACACGCACATGCTAATAAAGTCTACGCAACTCCACTAGTGTTCAACTGTGATGAGTATTGATTAGAATGACAAATCGTGTGCCTCAATGAGCATTGTCCGTACACAGGGAGGGACTGACTGATGCATTTCACTTGGGGGTGAGTCCCTATTGACAGCTCCACCTCTGTGAGCCAGACATTGTGGTTGGGATGGTTACTTGTAGACCTGTGCTCTGACGTGTCTTCAGCAATGTGAGTATCGTGTCCAACTTCTTGCCATGTGGATCAATGTGATCCATCAAAACAGGCTGTGTCCACACAGTTGAGTGTGAGTAGGTATGCAAAGAAAAGTTATGTTGCCACATGTGATGGGGACACTACTTTAGGACTGCTACAGAATTTTATATTTTTAAACATTGCCCTATTCAATACATGGATGTGTGCCTGCATTGGGGGTTGCGAGATTGTTGTTCATGAGCAATGAGGCCACAGCTAGTTCACACCTTCACAGTCATCTAATTGGCCATGTGGGTCAGGGTCAAACATGTGCATTGATGTAATTTCCCAGGGAGTACCTTTTTGTGCAATCAATGTCCCTACATTCATCCATACTTTCACACTTGATTGAACATAGACATGACACATCTGTGTGATTTGGTATGTTTTATTCACATTCTGTGGAGTGTCAGAGCTGGAGCAGTACATGGCCATGCAAACCCCACATTACATGGTTGCCCAGTGGAGGGCTGCCCAGAGTCCTTTGGGGAATGATAAGTTGATCGGAAGAGGAAGAGTTCAGTCCGCAGCCTGATTGCTGTGTCATTGGTAACTTGAGCAGATATGGCAGTCCATGTCGGGGTCCAGGTGAATGTTGCAGGGTGTTTCAAGGTACAATGGAATGTGTTGTTCCAGGGCATGATTCAGAGGTGTTAAAATCAAGTTTGCGACATCAACATTATCGGCGCCATCTTGTCCCTTTTCAGGATCATATGTGCGCGTACGTAGCAGCCATTTTGAATGCCATGGCCTTTCTGCCCACTGCCGATAGCCAGCGCGTCTCTCTCTCTCTCCCTCTGAACCTGGCAAACATCCCCCCTGCACGCTGACAGCCCCCGCTCTCACATGCCTGGGCCATAAACCTCCCTTCCAGCGCAACCCTGCCTCGGATCCACATCCCGTGCCCAGCCAACACCTCCCTCCATCCCTTTCATGATCTCGTATCCTTTGATAAACCCCCTTTTCCTCTGTGCCCGATTGTCCTGCTCGTTCCCAGGCCGCCACCTGGCCCTGCGGATGCAGTTTATTGCCCCCATACAGTAGGAAGCTTCTCTCATCAAAGGATCTACAACTGATCAAAGCCCCCACCCCATGAGATCCGATCAGCCGCACACATTCCGGGAATCGGCGGAATGTCCAGCTGCGCGGCAGTCATCACCTGCTGAAACCGGGGTGGGGACTTCTACTGTAAATGTGTGTGGGAACGGGCTTGAAGCGGGGATTCCGAGGATGTCTTTCCGTACATCAAAGTGTTGACAAAGATATGTTTCATGTAATAAAGCCATAAACCTGTGTATAAGAGGCCAGGCCTCAGAGATGCAGTGAGAGCACCTCGAGAAGATACCCTGTTGTCTGATTTGATGTGTTCTGCTCCGTCGGAATAAACTCCTGTTTCCTGCCTTCCAGTCTCCAGCGCCTGCCTCTTTGTTTGATAGATTCGAGTGGTATGAGAGGCGGTTCACTCCGGGCAATACTTAAAGGTTCTTGGTCGACATCGGCCCTACCTTTTTCCACATTGGCGACCCAAACGTGGGGCCCATCAGTGACACGTGGATCCAGTGGGAGAGGTCCTGATGACAGAGTGAACGACTGCAATGATCGGGAGAGCTCCTGCCCGATAGACCCTCGTCTGGCAGCTGATCATCCGAACTTCACCGGTTCGGAGCAGACCTCTCTCGAGTCATCTACTGTCCTGACTGGGAACCATCAGGAGTGCCGCGACAGTGACGGAGAATAGAGGACGATCGGGCGCTGGATGCGGAAGACAAGAAACTGTCCATGCGGTACGGGTAAGGTCGTGTAACACGACAAATTGCGAGACGATTGTTTGATTGTTTGGAAAATACTAGTATTACTCTTCGATTGTTTGTTCTTTTGAGATATTCTCTGCCTGCAAACGGGGAAGAATAGAAATATTCTCTCTTTCTTTGCAGATAGTGAAGGGTAGGTAACGCAGACTTTTGTCCCCCGTTGTAATCTGTCGTGCCTATTTTTCTTCCCACTGATTGATTGATTGTCCGAACATTGACTGTTCGAAGTTGGTTCTTTTGAGATATTCTCTGTTTGCAAATAACGTAGAATAGAAATATTCTGTCTAGTCTTTGCAAGTAGTGAAGGATAGGTAGTGCGGACCTTTGTCCCCTGTTGTAATCTGTCATGCCTATCTTCTCCCCACTGATTGGTAGTTGGTTCAGCCCGGACCGCTTATTAGAGAGGAACCATCCAGCTCCACTGGAAGGCACCCCATATAGGGACATGTTCATGAAGCATGGACTAATCGCTATAGCCTATAGCAAGCTATGGCACAAATATACAAGAAAGGATCAGGGAAGTCAGTGGCCACTGATAGGATCCTTCGATGATGATAAAATGAACGCGCTGGAAACAGCCCTTCGTAACAATAAAACAACGCCCACTATGCTTGATAGTCTCGGCATGTGGCGCAAAGAAACAGAACAACGCAAAAAGAGAAACCTAGTCAGATTAGAGAAAGAACTACGAAAAGCAGCTCACCTAGCTGCCAGAAAGTTAGAGGAACAGATAAAGGAGAGACAGAAAGCCAAACAGAAGCAAGAGTCCGAAACATCGAGTCAGTGTCCTGTCAGAACTCCCTCAATGCTCTACCCCGAGTTACCCTCGAAACAGCGAGCGAACGATGATCTATTACTGGGTCCTCCAATTATCTACATGCCCTCTCCATATGCCCCTTCCCAACCCTTAGTACAGCATCCGCAGCCCCCAAGCACAGATGAGAATAGTACCAGGGCCTCGGTCCTCATGGCCTCCGCGCCGGCCGAACCCCTTGTACTCGATGCAGCGCAAGCAGCAGTATTAGACAACCCTGAGGCCCGAAAGAAAGATTCCACTAGAATAAACAGGTTGAGCAAGGATGAGCGAGCAGGGATCGACAGGATAGTAAAGACACTAGTGGAACGGAAGGAGAGTGAGGAGTACGTAATGATATGTACAATTTATATTCTGAGAGCCACAGACAACACTTTGTTGTGCGATTTTGTTGCCATACCCTAAATGCTTATGAGGACCGATACCGAGGCAAAGGTCCCGAGAGCTTAACGACTCTGTATAGAAAGGTTGACATTGGGGAGGAGAGCGAGTGTGATGTGACGGACGTCCTCACGCGTACGCTTGAGGTTTTCCGCCACCTCACTGAACAGGGGTTGGAAGCTAAAACTACGACTCCTGTAGCGACCGAACCTTGAATAGAACAAGCTAATGCCAAGATGCCTATAAGGGAGGCCCTCCCTACTGGGTTCACCCACGAGGTCTGGGAACGCACGATGATGTTAACCATCAAGATGCGAAAGGGAGGGTAGTTTATAACTGGGTCTACCAACCATGGGATCGGCAAGATATTCTGACGTTCCGAAAATCTCTGCCCGATTTACGGAAAAACCCCACTGCCTTTTACACTGAATTAGGTACAGCCTTAGGTTCAACGATTATGACCCTAGCTGACATCGATTTGTTTTTCGGGTTATGTCTGCCAGCTGATGTATGGAAGCAAATCCGGAAAGTCGACCACCTTGAGCTGTTCGGACATACCTGGTCACAGCTCGATGGCATAGATAGACAACGAGAGCCTGGAAAGAAACCTTTGAAATCCATTTTAGAACTCCCAGGCAAAATTGTACGGAAACTGAAAACCCTGATCCCAGAAAAGAAGGTGGACTGGTCGATAGTGACGGCCTGCCGCCAGAAACCCCAGGAAGACGTGTCAGAATACTTCTCCTGGTTTGAAACTGTGTTTTCCGATTACAGCGGCCAGGACATGACCACTGCAACCGGACATCATCTGTTTGTCCAGAACTATGTTAAAGGTCTGTCACAGGAGGTCTCTCAGAAACTACAGGCTAGCGAGAGTAGTTGGGCGGCCTCCAAACCTGCGGCTATCCTCCAGATGGCCCAGTATTATGAGCATCAGAAAAATGAAAACGATAGGTCGACCGAGAAAAAGAAAAAGGACTTGAAGGAGAGGGTGATGATCGCACAGTTGCAGGGGGTGACTATAGGACGAGAGCAGTACAAGGGAAATTACCAGTCGAATGCTCCTGGAAACCCACCCCCTAAAGACCGTACACCAGCACCCTATGTTGGACGTAAAGATATTGATGAGAACCAGTGTGCATTTTGCAAGGGATTCGGCCATTGGAAATCCCAGTGTCCGGTCCTGTTAGAAATGAATAAGAATAGGGACACCAGAGATGTAGCGGGTGGACCAAGAAATAGAGGACAGGGACGAGGGTCCACGAATGACGCCAATAACGACAGGCCAGGCAGACCGAACACATTTGACCGTCCCCGACAGAACCAGTACCAACAGTCTGACTGCGACGACACTCACGACTTCGCATAGGACTGCCAAGGGCAAGGGAGGGATCCAGTCGAGCTCTATGTTGACCAGCAAGGTCCTTATGTCACCGCTAAGGTCCTGGGTACGAAGTCTCCATTTCTGGTAGACACTGGTGCAACACGTAGTGCGTTATCTAAACGACTGATTCCAAGGGCACCCTTGTCTGGCTCACTTGCAACATCGATAGGTTTCAATGGAATGCCCTACACTAATCCCTTGTCCACACCGATCTCCTTTGACTTAGAAAATAACACCACTGACACGACGTTTTTACTCTCATCCAACACCCCTGATGCCATTATGGGACTTGACTTACTGAAGCATTTCCGAGCTACCATTAGGTGTTCGCAAGACGGAGTTCGGGTCTTTCTGTATGATAACCCGGCCCTGCTCAGACTTTGTCCCTCCCGACGCATGTTTTCCATCTCTGATGCTGACTCGTCCCTACTTGACACTCTACCTCCATATCTGTGGGCCAAGACTGACTCAGGCGTAGGACGCATGATGATTGATCCAGTGCAAATAACTGTTCGACAGGACGCAATACTCCCAAAACTTCCACAATATCGGATATCGCCCGAGGGCGAGAAGGCATTGGTATAGATTATCCAGTCCCTGATAGATGCAGGAGTGGTAGAGGAAGTAGTTAGTAATGTTTGCAACAGCCCTATCCTACCCATTATAAAGAAGCAAGGTGAGGGAGATGAGAAAGCGTACCGCTTCATCATCGACCTACGAGAGGTCAACAAAGTAGTTGTACCTCAGTACCCCATAGTCTCAGAGATCACCACTATTCTGACTCTGATTCCTTCCACTGCTACCACCTTCACTGTCATTGATCTCAAGAACGCTTTCTTCTCTATCCCCATCCACCCAGACAGCCGATACCTCTTCGGCTTCACCCTAAAAGCCCGCTCGTATAGATTCTGTTGAGCACCCCAAGGCTACACTGAAAGTCCCAGCATCTACAGCCAGGCCCTCAAGAGACAACTGGACGCAGTCCAGTTACCCGATGGAGTGGTATTGATACAGTACGTTGATGATATCCTTTTGGCGGCCGACACCACTCCACTTGCAGTCACAGCCACCATCCAACTCCTGCACTTCCTTGCGGAAAATGGCCACAAGGTCTCCAAGAAGAAGTTGCAATTCTGCCAACCCCAGGTCACGTACCTAGGCCACCTCTTGTCCAAAGACGGGAGAAAGCTTACACCCGATCGAATTCAGACCATTCTAGAGACCCCTGTCCCTAAAACCCAGAAACAAGTCCTCTCCCTGCTAGGCCTCACTTCCTTCTGCCGACAGTGGTTGCCAAATTTCAGCCTCATTGTGAAACCACTGCTTTCCCTGCTGGCTAAAGATGTCCTCTTCCCGCTCCCTTGGACCCCTGAGTGCCAATCCTCCTTCATAGAACTACGAGATGCCCTCTGCTCAGCCCCCGTCCTAGGAACCCCCGATTACACGAAACCCTTCTCCCTCTACACTCACGTAAGGGAGGGATGCGCTTTGTCTGTCTTGACCCAGTCCATTGGCCGAAAGCAACGCCCATGCGCTTACTTCTCTGCCACTCTTGACCCCGTAGCCAGAGCTTTGCCTGCCTGCCTTCGAGCTGTAGCTACCGCTGCTATCTCTATCCGACAAAGTGAGGGGATCGTACTCTCGAACTCCCTCACAGTGTTAGTGCCCCATGCGGTTGACACCCTCCTGAACCAAACTAAGACGCAACATCTGACTAGTGCACGACTGACTGGGTACGAACTGACTCTGCTTGCCCCCCACATCACCCTGAAAAGATGCACCATGCTGAATCCGGCCACTTTGTTACCCCTCCCTGAGAACGACCCCAATGTGTCCCCTATACATGACTGCGTGACCCTCACGGACGAGCAAACTAGGAGTAGGGTTGACCTCAGAGACACAGCCTTCCCAGACCCTGACGGAGAGCTGTGGGTGGATGGCTCTTGCATCAAACTCCCTGATGGCACCACCTCAGCTGCTAATGCAGTTACCACAGCCCGAACTGTAGTAGAGACAGCCCGCATCACACAACGATCTGCACAGGCAGCAGAACTGATTGCCCTCACACGAGCATGTATCCTAGCAGCAGGAACCACAGCAAACATATACACCGACAGCCAGTATGCCTTCGGGTGGTTCATCATTTTGGGCTCCTATGGAAGGAGAGGGGATTCCTGACCTCACACGGCACACCCATCTTACACGGAGATCTAGTCTCTGCTCTGACTGAAGCGGTCCTCCTTCCCAAGCAACTTGCAGTAATCAAATGCCAGGCATACAAAAAGGTGGCAGACATCATTGGGCAGGGGAATGCACTAGCCGACATCACTGCCCGAACCACGGCTGAGAATAGGACAATGACACGCATTTAAGTAACCAGGTCACAAGCAGAAAAATGGACGGACGCTAGGGAGACTATTAGAGACATCCAAATGGCCAGCTCACCACACGAATTAACTGAAGGGGCACGGGTGGGACTGAAAGATGATGAAGGCTGCTGGTGGACAAAAGACACACACAAATGGTTGCTACCCAATTCATACCTGATCCCCATACTGACCATGGCACACTCTCCTGCACACATAGGATCTGCCCCTATGACCGAACTTGTCTCCGAAGTTTGGCACAATGACAAGATCGCAGACTCTGCTAAACATCTGGTCCAAAAATGTCTGATATGCCTGCAACACAACCCTGGGAAAGGAACTGTAGTACCCCGGAGAGGGTTTGGGGTTCCCAATCATCCATTTGAAGTCCTGCAGATGGACTACATCCAACTAGAAAGATGCCAAGGTCTGAAGTATGCACTTGTTGTCGTGTGCGCATTTAGCAAGTGGGTGGAAGCCTATCCAACTCGCGACAACACTGCCATTGCCACTACAAATGTACTACTGAAAGAATTCTTCCCTCGTTACGGCCTTTGTCGAATTTTGTGGAGCGACAATGGCCCCCACTTCGTAGCCGTAGTTATCCAACTCATCTTGAAGGGGTTGGGTGTAAAACAAAAATGTCATGCAGTCTTCCACCCCCAATCTGCTGGACTAGTTGAGCGACATAATGCCACACTGAAACTCAAACTAGCTAAGATAGTGGCGACCACAGGACTGAAATGACCAGACGCTCTCCCACTGGCATTGCTATCAATGCGTTCCACCCCCACCAAACACCATTTGACCCCTTATGAGGTTGTTTTCGGCTGGCCCATGAGCGTCTGGTCTGCACCAAAGCCAACTTCCATTCATGACGTCCCGGACGTCCTAATGTCTGATTATTTGTAAAACCTGACTAAGACACTGTCTGTTATCCATCAACAGGTGTTGCATGCCATTCCTGATGCTTCCAGGGGCCCCGGACACGACATCCAACCCAGTGATTTTGTCTTGGTCCGGAATTTCCAGCGTGCAAAGAGTCTGGAACCTCGGTGGACGGGCCCCTGGCAAGTTTTGATCCCCACCCGTACAGCTCTTCGAGTGGAAGGCAAGCGAAATTGGCTACACGCACACCACTGCAAAAAGATCTCCTCAACCCTGACGATGACCGAAGACGTGGCCACCCAAGAAGAGCTCCTGAACAAAGATCGACCTTCCCTGAACTGTTACCCTGATAAAGAGACGCTTGAACTGACAGAATTTCCCGATTCCACTGTGCCATCCAGAGAAGGGTATAACCTGCGACGAAAAGAGGGAGCTTTGGCTAAGCAGACCAGTGACTAAGTTACAATTCTCAGAGCGGTGGCCTAACACTACTAAGGCTGCCTGGTCTCTCTTTCACCTCAACTCCGAGAAAGACGTAAGGAGTTTTGGAACAACTCCTTCGTGCAATTGCTGCACCAGCACAATCTTGCCACTAATGCCACCAACTGCTGGATCTGTGGGTTGTTACCCCACGCCACTGGACATTCCATCCCCTTCATCCCTTCACCTTTCTCAGTTCACGGCTCCTGCCTTGCTTGGCTGATCCTCTTGCAAGAAAGCTACAGGGATAATGCCACTTCCAGCAGAACTATGGCACATTTCTTTCATGGGGTCTGGCAGAACAAAACAGGGAGAACTGCTGGACACTTTTGCCCTCTGACATCCAACGACTCCATTCATATGGACATCCCTGTCAAAGAACGGATTGAAATGCAGGTGTTCAACAGCCCAACCAGACCCACCTTCTCCTACCTCCGGAAACAAACAGCTGCCACCCTGACTGTGGCCCTGTCTGTCGTCAATGTCTCAGGCCTTATGTGCATCGAAGGACTTGGGACACAGCTGGTAGGCCACAGCGCCTGCCGCATCACCAGAACTTTGGACTCAATAGATCCACCCTCTTTTGTCACTTCTCCTAATATGTACTTTTTTTGTGGTACAAAAGCTTACACCTGGCTCCCCAAAAGCTGGGGGGGTACCTGTTACATTGCTTTCTTTCTTCCTCCGACCTATGTGGCTCCAGCAAACCATCACCGACAGAGGCGAGCAAAAGACATTGAGCAAGCCGACTCCACCGGAGCACAGTTCCTGGACGCTTTGAAGGGACTTGTTCCACTCTGGGGTCCGATGGCGAACAGCCGTGCCATCCGACATTTGACCCAGGCAGTTGAAACGACAATGAACATTACAGCTGGCATCCTCACGAACAATACAGCCGAGCTTCAGGCGGTCCGCCTGGTGGCTCTTCAGAATCGCCTTGTTCTAGATGTGGTTCTAGTGGATCGTGGAGGAGCATGCCGTATCATTGGGTCCACCTGTTGCACCTCCATACCGGACAATTCACCCTCAGTGTACAAAGCCATTGAACACCTCCACAGACTTTCCTCAGAAGTTCACCAGGAACAAGAAGAATGGTCGCTTGGGGGTTGGTTCTGGAGTACCGTGAAGAACTGGGGGTGGAGGTTACTTATGATCATACTGATACCGATTGTCGTAATATGTGGATTCTGCCTGGGTATTCAATGCTTGCCACCCCTGTGCTCACTCTGTGCAAACTGTATCTGCCCTAAGACTCTGGACTTTGAAACCGAACGCATGAAAGCATTGTACGATGTCGAGGTTAGAAATATAATGGGGATAGACATAGATTGACAAGCTGGCTAGATATGTTGAAAAGGGAGGACTGTTAAAATCTAGTTTGCGACATCAACATTATCGGCGCCATCTTGTCCCTTTTCAGGTTCGTATGTGCGCGTAAGTAGCAGCCATTTTGAATGCCATGGCCTCTCTGCCCACTGCCGATAGCCAGCGCGTCTCTCTCTCTCTCTCCCTCTGAACCTGGCAAACATCCCCCCTGCACGCTGACAGCCCCCGCTCTCACATGCCTGGGCCATAAACCTCCCTTCCAGCGCAACCCTGCCTCGGATCCACATCCCGTGCCCAGCCAACACCTCCCTCCATCCCTTTCATGATCTCGTATCCTTTGATAAACCCCCTTTTCCTCTGTGCCCGATTGTCCTGTTAGTTCCCAGGCTGCCACCTGGCCCTGCGGATGCAGTTTATTGCCCCATACAGTAGGAAGCCTCTCTCATCAAAGGATCTACAACTGATCAAAGCCCCCACCCCATGAGATCCGATCAGTCGCACACATTCCGGGAATCGGCGGAATGTCCAGCTGCGCGACAGTCATCACCTGCTGAGACCAGGGTGGGGACTTCTACTGTAAATGTGTGTGGGAACGGGCTTGAAGAGGGGATTCCGAGGATGTCTTTCCGTACATCAAAGTGTTGACAAAGATATGTTTCATGTAATAAAGCCATAAACCTGTGTATAAGAGGCCAGGCCTCAGAGATGCGGTGAGAGCACCTCGAGAAGATACACTGTTGTCTGATTTGATGATTCTGATTTCCTGTTTCCTGCCTTCCAGTCTCCAGCGCCTGCCTCTTTGTTTGATAGATTTGAGTGGTATGAGAGGCGGTTAACGCCGGGCAATACTTAAAGGTTCTTGGTCGACATAGGCCCTACCTTTTTCCAAAGAGGGCTGAACCAAGCAGGAACAGGCCATATGGTGGGGATGAATGCTACAACTTCCTTTTGCACACAGAGTCATTAACATCCACATTGAAGTCCTCTGATATGTCTTCTGTGTCAGGTGTGTCAGGTGTGTGTGGTGGTATTATGCCACTGACACATCAGGGTTTGGAGGTGTTATGGCTGCATCACTGTGGCCCACTAACACATCAGGGGGCAAGGTGTTATGGCTGCATCACTGTGTGCCACTGACACACCAGAAGGCGTAGATGTGTGTGTTGAAGTTCCTGCAGCAGTCATCTGGTAAAGGCTCTGTGGCAGCAATGGCAAGATGAGGATCTGCAGGGCATGGAAGATCCCAGCTACATCTCGCTGGTTTCCAGTCATGGCAGCCATCCTTCCAGCCTGCATGCACTCCATGTTCTCCATTGTCCTCCGCAGCTGTGCCAACTCTGTGCTGTCATCGCAAGAGCCTGTCTGACTAGTCAGTTCTTGTGTCCGGGTAATGGCTCCAGCGAGGTCAGCCAAGGATTGTCGTAGAGCATGGAACAGACTGTGGGTGTCTGTTAGGGACTCTAAGTGGTCCCTGATGGGACTTAGACACGCACGTATGGCATCCAGTTTGGCTGCCATGAGGTTGAAACCCACCGCACCTGTTCAGCCAGCTCATTCTGGCAGTTTAACACACAGCGTTGGAATGCCATGTGTCTTTCCGTGAGGTGGTGGGAGCCTGCCGTGGTGGTGGATGCTTCCTGCTGTGTGGTCTGTGTAGGGGGTGGGCTCACCTAGATGCAGCTGGGTTGCCCTGCTCCTGGAGGTGTGGTGCGGAGGCTGTCCACGAGCTGTTGGAGGGTCTAGGAGCAGATGACCAGGGGGTCCTCTTCATCATCGCTGAAGAGAAGTCTGGTCTGCTCTGCGGGAGGTGTTGATTGTCCCTCTGCAATGTAAAGGGGAGAATAAGGTTAACAGTGTGTTCCATGTATGTTGACGCATTGTACTTGTTTACAGATAGACAGCATGACAATGTACATTGTGACTGATTTGGAGGAGCTGGCTATTTGATGGGAGACAGTGGACATTTCGACTACATGACGGATGTGAAGTTGTACTCGCAAATCATCATCTCACAATTTTCTGCTATGCCAGACGTGATTGGCCAGTTTCTAAGCACAAGCGGCACCAGTTGCATCCTCTGTCCGGTAGTGAAAGTGGTGCACTTTGTGCCACATTGTCATCAATGTTGATGTGCTGTGATTGGTATGTGTGTGTGCTGCATTGTGGGAGAGTCGCCCCTGCAGCTCTGATTTAGCAGCCCCTTATCCCTTTGAGGCGGTGTGCCTTTGACTTGTGTGCTTCTACGGTGCTGAGATGTTGGCGACTTGGGTCATTTGTGCTCTTGGACGTTTTTTGTACTCTTGTGCATTGTTTGCAGATGTGTTTTTGACGTCATGGGTTGTATGTGCATGTGGATGTGACAGAGTGTGACCTGCTACTCTGAGGTTATGATCCACACTGGGCCACCTCTGTGTCGTGTCGTGCACCATGTCATGTATTTTGACTGCAGCCATGCTATGGGTCATGCAGTGTCACTTGCATTGTCAGTGTGACTCACAGAGCCGCTGCTTTGCTGGATTTAGCACATGTGCATGGGTAGGTTGTGAGTTTGGTGATAGGCAGGAGGGCCCCTTTGTGCACATAGTGGACTGGGGCCTACCTGGTGTTTCTATGTATGCTGCAGTGTGCCAAGAGTATCAGGGACATGTTCCACAATATTTGTGGGTGTTCAAAGTGCTACACATAATTGTGCATGTTTGCCATTGTACCCATCTCCCCCCGTCCCTCCAGTCCCTGGTCGTTACTCACCCTGTTGCTGTTGATTCAGGTCGTACCGAGCTGTGTCCGGACTCCCAATTCCTTGCACCATCTCCACACTGATGACTGTAGCCACCATTTCCTGAAGTTCATCCAGCTCCTCCTGTGGCGCAGGACTCCCACCTCCAGTCACCGTTGCTGCCTTTTTGTTGGCAGCGGGTTTCTGCGTGGTTTGGCTTTTCACATCATGCCAGCGCCTCTTGACCTCCTTCAGTGACCTCCTCAACACTCCGACTGCATTCACGTTGTTCACGATGGACTGCCATACTTCTGTTTGTGATGCCAATGACACAGTGGAGGTGACAAACAGTTGTTGGTAGTGTTCTATCACCTCCGTGACGATGATCCGGTTTTCCTGGGGACTGAACCCTGTCTTCCTCTTCTCCTTGCCCTTCCCCATCCACGGGGTTCCTGGCTGGTGCTGCGTGGGACTTGTGGGGTTCGAGTTGTGCTCTGCACTCGCTCTGGGTTACATCCATGGTGCTATGACGTTTATTTTGGTTTTGGTGTGGCTTTTTTTGTTGCTTTTATAGTGCATTTTCCCGCATGATGCGTGGGAATTGCAGGCCTGTTGCTGGTTGTCGCTGATTTTTGTATCACGATTTGGGGCATCACAACTTTTTTCGTGTTCGTGTTTTGCATTTTTTCAGCGTCACATTGATTTTAACGCGGTCATTTGGCGTGTTATCATGAGACTATTGCATGGTGCCACCGGGTTGGGAATACAACATTAACAATGTATTATTTTGCCGTGATAGACTGCAATGTGCAAAGTTGCGTTAAGCTAAATTTGCGATAATTATCACACGTTCTTGAGAATATCCCATTTGAAAACTGTATGTAAGTATCGATTTAAATGTCTAACCAAAGTTATTTCCATTGAAATCTGGATAAAAGCATGCAAGGTGAACTTGATCCCACCAGGGATGATCCTCAGAAGAGAAAAAACCTTTACAATGCAACTTTTACAACACACTACCATTACAACGAAACTTTTACAAAGCAATAGCCATTACATCGCATGCCATTTCAAAGCAACCATTACAACGCATGACACTACAACGCATACCACTACAACGCATGTCATTACAACGCAGTCATTACAGCGCATACCATTACAACGCATACCATCACAACGCATTGTACCCTTACACTATCCAACACTTTCCCTACTGTTGCACCCCTGGAGTTAGAATAGTAATTTTTACCCCTACACTATCCAACACTTACCCTACTGTTGCACCCCCTGGAGTTCGAATAGTAATTTTTACCCCTACACTATCCAACACTTACCCTACTGTTGCACCCCCTGGAGTTAAAATAGTAATTTTTACCCCTACACTATCCAATACTTACCATTCATGCAATGTAATGGTATGCGTTGTAATGGTATGCGTTGTAAAGGTAGTATGCGTTGTAATGGAATACGTTGTAAAGGTAGTTTTTAAAAATTCGTTGTAATGGCATGCGTTGTAATGGAATGCGTTGTAATGGATATTGCGTTGTAAAAAATGCGTTGTAAAGGTATGTGTTGTAAAAGTATGTGTTGTAACGTCATACATCCGGCTCAGAAGAATCCTTTCTTGTATGCAGTATAATTATTTGCGATCACAGGCTGCAACCTGTTTCAATGACGCTTGCTTAGATGCTGGATATTACTGCAGTGTATGACTCTATTTTTTGCATTTTACCCTCTGTATTTTAAACCACATCTTAATTAGTTTAGTCTGATGAAATAAATTAAATAAATACATCATGGGTTCATATAGAAAATTTAAAGTTGAGTCTTCTACCAAAAATGTAAGGATAGTTACTATTGTTTATATAGTCTCTCTGGTACTATGGGGTAGTCAAAATCCAAAGAGTACTAAAACAGATTTTTGGGCAAGTGATGTCTACATGTGAGTAGGTTCAAGTAATGCTGAACATCATGTCTGTCAGCATGATGTTTCTAGAAATCCTGTCACAAGACACTAAACTGGAACATCACTTCATCAATGGAAAACATGTGTAAACACTTTGGGGCAGATTTACAAGCTGCCTGCGCACCCAGTACGTCACTTTTTGTGACGTACTGGTGGCGCATTCTATTGCTCCATATTTAGAAGGACAGGAAAAGCCACCCTCCGTGGCTTTTCCTGTCCTTGTAAATATGGCCCCTTTACATGCAGCACTTTGCGCAACACCAATGAAACAAGACACATTTCCAGATTTACGAGGAATCGTAAATCTGGAAATACGTCTGAATGGTAAACAACCCTAGGGGTGGCATAGTGAGATGCAACGAGGGGAAATGTTTTCATTTCTCATAGTTTTTTCCTCTGTTAATGCGTGCTGCATTCTACAGCACGCATTGAAAGAGGAAAATGCCTTTAGTGATTGTTTTTGTGCAGGACGGTGCGCCTTCCTGCATAAAAACAATCTCCCATGACGCAGGCACTCTTGCACCATGGTGCAAGGGTGCCTCCACTGGCGCATGGCAGCAGTTTGTGCACCAACGCAGAGGAGAGCACAGGAATGCGACATATCATTGTAAATATGTCGCATTCCTATGCTTTGTAAGTGCCGTAGCGTGGCGCAGCCAAAGGGCTTGCGTTGCAGAGCTGCAGCACTTCCTTGTATATCTGCCCGTTTGTAACTTATTTTGGGAGCAATGTAAAATTTCCTTTCTTTTCCTTGTTTTTTTATTTCTAAGAATCCAGCTAACATTGAACAGCGTACCGTGTTTGGGCTAAAATAGATGCAGACGTTTCTAATTCTAAGATATTAATAAAATGTCTTAGATCTTACACAAAAATTACAGTTTGTCACTTTGTGATTGATTCCTGCATAGAAAATATGTTTGGCTCAGACTGCTAAGACTTGTGACCGGTTCCAAGGCAGGTTTGTTATGAGGAATGCTTGTGGGATTAGCAGGAAAGGTACATTGTCCCATTAAAGTCCCCATCTGCCTGGCAAGGCATCACACAATTCGGATGCACCTAAGAGATGGGCCAGCTAGATCAGCTGGCCATTGAATCACATCCCAAGTGACCAGCTATAAAATATATCCATCTTTGACTTCTCTCAGAAAATTATGTCACTATAAATTGGGGGGCATATTTACATGTTCTGGCGCATCTCTGCAAATCAGCAGGGATGCGCCAGACAGATGCATCATGCAATACCCTCCTTCCGCTACCACAGATGCGCCGCATTTACAATGCGGCGCACCATGGTGCAAGGAAGGGAAGACGAGTGACGCATCTTGTGGAGTATGGGCGGCGCATTGCTGGAGTCGCGACGCAACTCCTACAATGCACAGGGCCACCCATACTCAACGTTAAGCGTCACTCCTTACGCCTGCTTCAAGCAGGCGTAAGGATTTGACGCAGCAGTGTCAAAAAACGGACTCAGTGAAATCTTGTAGATTTCACTGCGTCAGTTTTACGGGGCTTTCTTGCGAGGGAACGCCCACCCTGCGACAGAACGCCCACATGAAACCTGACGCAGGTTTCATGTGGCGCAGGGCTTTACAACGTGACGAATCTGCCTAGATGCGTCACGTTGTAAATAAGTTGCAACATGGCGCATTGTTTACGCCGCCGCTGTGTCACAAAAGTGACGCAACGGCGGCGTAAAAGTGTCGCACGTGGCTTGCAAATCTGCCCCATAATGCTTGAATGCCATGTTTTCTGAGACTCATTTTCACAGGCCGACAGGCCTTATGCAAGAAATGTTCCATTCTTTTGTTGTTTTTATATGAAGCACAGCTGCTGAATTGTGGCCACAAAGAGAGATGACCTTGCAACCCCTGTATTAAGGAAGGAGTTAAGCTATGATTGCAGTAGGGTTTCTTGTTTGCTTAACACTGAGAAAACTGAGCACCTATTTCTCAAAAATCCACGTAATCACATAAAAAATGAGGAGGAGGTCATCTGAACTCTGGTGCTCTTCCCATTGAGGGAGCGATAAGCATGCACCTGGTAGCTGGTCACTCATTCCCCTATCATCCTAGTCTGACCTCCTGTAGAAACAAAAATTGGGTACCAGAAGAACAGGGGAGGGGAGAGAGAGAGAGAGCGAGAGAAAGAGAGAGCGAGAGAGAGAGAGAGAGAGAGAGAGAGAGAGAGAGAAAGAAGAAACATGCAGCTCGTGCGTATTCCACAGACTGGCTCGTTCATCGAGTAGAGTGGTGTATTTGGTCAGCTAATGATGATCTCTGCTCAGCTAAGAGGTGTTCAGATGGTGTAATGAATATATAAAATGCATATTTAGTTGCTTCTCGCCCATGGGTGTAATGTGAGTCTTCTTAACCCCTTTCGATGCGGATGACAAAGCCAGCTCAGCATGGGCGTTACCTGCGCTGCGCGCATGACGAGCTGGCTTTGTCACGTAACTCGCGAATTTCGAATCTTCAGCGCGCAGCGGGAAAACCCTCTAGCGCGCATGCGGTTATGGATTCAGGGTTTGACCAGGGGCTTAAGTTCATAGGCCACTGCATGCCTTGTGGTGCAGGGGGTTACCAACTCTTCAGTGGCCCCCAATCCCTTCACGGGGCCCCACTCAGTCCAAAGCAAATGAATATTTGTGAGATGTGGGTAACCTAGGGGTTCCTCCTCACATTCTGAAGGGGGGTCCCATCATTTTGTGTTACACCACTCGGTTTGCTTCTTCGTATGTCTCAACATATCTAACAACCCTCTGTTCCACAGCGTTTGCACTGGGTTTTCCTGACTCTTGATTGGCTGAGGAACCCTACTCAACCAGCAACCACATCCTTGTTAGGAAGAAGTCACAAGCAAACCCCAAATTAACCTGTGCTCAACCCTCTGTTTGCTTGGCACAAGCGGTCAGGCTTAGCTTAGAGGCAATGTGTAAAGTATTTATGCAGCACTCCAAACAGTAATAAAGTGAAAACACATGACAAGAAAATTCCCACAACAACTTAGACAAATAGAGTAAACTTTAATAAATTGTTAGAGATCAAAATGACACAATTCCAATAAGGAGAACCGGAGATATGCAACTTTAAGGACTTTATTGAAAATAGCCCTAAAAAGCACAAAGCGTCAACTGTGGTTATTTGGTTGCGCCGGACCAGGACAAAATCACAAGTTCAGGCTGACCATGATGGAATGGGGCCTGGATACAGGGACCAAGTTAGGCCCGTTGAACAAAGTGCCTTAAATTCTGATGCTGAGTGATGCAAAGTCCTGTGTTGAGGATGCATCACCCAGCAGAGGGACTTGCAGTGGCGATGCAAGGTCAATGCGTGGAGATGCGCAACACAGTGGTAGTTCCAAGGAGCTGTGGTGGCGATGCGAGGTCCGTACAGGGAAATACATTGCGCAGCAGTGGGTCAGAGGAACTATGGTGGTGATACAATGTCCTGCGTGGAAATGCATCACACAACAGGGGTTCCCGAAGGGCTGTGGGCTGCGATGCGAAGTACTGAGACTAGGACCCGTCATGCAGCAGTTTCTGCAGAGTCTTGCGAGGACCACAGATGGGCTGCCAGAGCACCTTCAGTCCTACTTCCAAGGGTCCAGGACTGGACTGTTTAGGACCTATTTTAGGGGTGACATGTGTACTTAAAGGAAAGTTTGGCCTGGCAAAAGGTTTATTTTGGCAGGCCGAAATAGTAGTTTGAACTGCTCACACAGTCTGCAATGGCAGGCCTGAGACATATTTTTTTTTTGTACCACAATTTTATTAATGTTTGTAAAAACAAATCAGAAAATAAGTAAAATAGACCGTTCTCAATGCAGCTCCTGAACATCAGCATTTTGCAAACAGTACCAGTAGGGGCATACATGGGAGAGGGACCCATCAATCTGCACAGAGCCCAGGACCAAAGTATATCCACCACTTCCCCAGAATCCTGTTGTGTTTCTGCGGGCACCCGCTTACCAGGTACACTGGCAGTTCCATCATGGCGCACCAGTCCACTCCTTTTTGCCATTCCACAAGAGTGGATGGCTAGGGTGACTTCCACCTGCAAGCGATCTCTCTCTTAGCAACCAGGGTAGCAACTCTCACTAGGGTTCGCTGCGCTCATGGCCCACCCACATCCTACAGGTTGCCCAAAAGGCCAATCTGTGGAGTTAGTTCCACCTCCCGTTCCAGGACCCAGGCAATAGTAGCCTCCACACCCTGCCAAAATCCCTGTATTCGCAGGCATAACCAAACCATGTGAAAAAAGTCAGAGTGGGTGGGAGGGCAGCAAAATCAGGTGGGCTGCTGGAGTGACCTGCTCGCCAAACCTGGTGGGTGTGAGATAGGAGATGTGTAAGCAGTACAGTTGAATGAGGCATAGCCTGGTGGAGACGGCGATTCCACGGGGTGCCACACGTGAGTTTCACCAGTCCATCTATTCCAGGGGTCCCACCCATCCCTCCCACTTCTGTTTAAGGGATGGAAGGTCATTCAGTGCGTGAACAACCAGTGTATAGTAAATTTGGGATATCACTCTTTTCCCTATGCATCCTATGAGTAACTTGGCCTCAAGGGGAGAGGATATGGCGACTATAAAGCAGGTGAACCAGGTTTAAATCTTGGTGTTGGCTCATCATCCTGTGATTCTGGGCAAATCACTCAATCTACCCATGCCTGTCAAAAATGAATGTGTCCTTGTGTAATGTAACTGGTGCTCATGTAAAGCACTACAATACCTTAGAGTCAAGTTTGCGCTATTTAAAACTGCAAACAAAAAGTGGTCTGAAGCCAGGGAGGATGGTGGAATCTTGCAGATCTGTGAAATTGGGAGTGCTCTAAGGAGAAATGTGTTTGTAGGTCTCAAAAGGAACAATTGTGCCCGCCCTGCCAAACGTCCCCCAGAGCGGAGATACGGATTCTATCACACCCCTTGATGCCCTCCAGGTGTACAGTGTGGTTTAACCAATGTCCTTTCCACAGGGGAACGAGATGCATGAGCGTCTACCCCCAATTTGTAAAGTGCAGGGTTGCCGGCCATATGTTTAATGCCACTGTGGTCAGGCAGGGAAGGGTTTGTGGTATTGAGTTACCATAGAATAGTCCTGTGACGGAATCCAGTTCCAAGCGGGCAAGTTCCAGTCGATATGCAGTGTCATCCTACCTTCCCGTCAGCCAATCATTGAGGACCACCAGGTGCAAAGCCCAGTAGTAGAGTCGGACGTCAGTGGACCCCAGACCACCATCGTATGACACCTGACAAGCTTGGCCCCGTGTAACGTGACAACTTTGGTTGGCCAATATAAAGTTGTGGATTAGTTGAGGGTCTGGAACCAACTGTTTGGGATGGCGAATGGAAAGTGTTGGAGAGTGTAAAGGAACCGGAGAAAGACCCTGATTTTAAACAAGGCTAAACATATAGGATTCCCTGAGCACAAAAGTACACGTATCTGTGAGTTTTACAGATAATATCTCTTCAAAAAAATCATTGTCCATATCTGTGCATCCAAATTATGAAAAGTCCTTATTTTTATTTTCTCAGTCCAGATGATCACGAAGATGAACACGCCGTATTGAAAATAGGGATCTGACACACGTTTTGCTGCGGGAACCAGAGATACTCTTGATGGTTCCAGAGAACGAAGGCTGATATTGCCTTTTCTTACATACCGAGAATACTACACTAAGGAAGACAGTAATTATTGAAATAGTTGAAAGATCATTTGAAGGTGAATTACATAACACAGGTCCTTGATACCAACCTGATTGTTTTGATACTGAAAGTGATAACAGTTTTAGGCCCTGAGGAAGTCATTGGGTGATGTCCCTTGATGAAACACGTGTTGGCGTTTGGCTGTTGTGTACTGTAGCAAGACTGTACTGCTGTATCCACAAGTCTTCGTGATCATTTGGACTGAGAAAATAAAAATAAGGACTTTTCATAATTTTTTTTGAAAAATCTTTATTGTCAGGAAGGCAATAGATATAATCCCAATAACACATTTAGATGCCAGTATCATATCAGCAACTGTTATCATCAAAAGAAACAGAGAAACCGAATCATATTCTGGTATGGGGCATTTACCTTTTCATTATGCACATGGATGAATTATTAGCAACTAATTCGCACAAACTTTATCTCACCGTCATACCATACCCATTTTTTATTCCGTGATCTGCCCATTTTCGGTACAGTTATCAGTTCCCAGCAAGTTTAACTAACGGAAAAAAGAAAAACAATAAAACCCAACTAATGTCATCACTCGGTAGAAGGTTATACCCGTTCACAGTCAGTTGTCAGCCATTGCACATGATCAGCACGTTATCAAAGGTATTGTCACACTCCTGTGCCACCCCAGCACAAACCATAGTTCATTATGTACGCCTGCCCTTCCTAATCCTCCTCCTCCTCTTAGTCCAAGTCCTCGTCTTCCGGTAAGGGTTCACACGGTTCTCCCCTGTATTTGTTCCAGGGTGTCCACACCTTATTCCATTTACGGGGGCAGGCCCGTAGCACGTAGACCGCCCTTTCCTTCACCATTAGGAGGTCCATATTCTTGATCCATCCAGCTACCGTAGGTAACTCCGGGGCACCCCATTTTTGCGCAATGTCTCGCTTGGCCACTGTCACAGCCAACGTGACCCATAGCTGTCCATACCTGTCCAGGTCATTAGGGTCCCAAATGTTCAACAGGCACTTACGGGGTTCAGGCAGGATTGATATTTCAATGGCCTGGGAGACTGTGCGCATAATTTGCTTCCAGATGTCTTGGATTAGTGGGCAATCCCATAATGTGTGGAGCAGAGTTCCCTCCTCCCCGCAGCCCCTGAGGCAGAAGGGGTGTGACGCCCTCTGTATTCTGTGAAGAAGTGTTCTGGTGTAATAAGTGCGGTGTAAAATCTGGAGTTGCACTAACCTGAACCTAGCCGAAATGCCTACTTCTCTTGGCGATGCAAGCGCCTCGTTCCACTCTGTATCATCCATTTCGCCTAGTTCCCCAACCCATCTCTCTCTAAGTTTCTGTGTGGGGTCTGTCAGGTTGTTAACCAGTTTTTTATACGTGAGAGAGGTTGCCTTTTGTTCCATAAAGTCCGTCAGTAGCCTGTCCTCTAGTGGCGACGATTCTGGGAGTGTGGTGTCAGGTGGGATTGCTTGTAGTAGTGCGTGTCGGATCTGCACATATCTAAATGTTTCAGTGGGGCCCAAACCGTATTGTTGCTGGAGCTATGAAAATGCAACCACCGTGCCTTTGTCCCAAAGGTCCCCCACCACGGAAATCCCTATGTGATCCCATTGCGCGAACCCCTTACAGGACCTTAAGTTTCCCAGCGTTCTCATGTCCCACAATGGCGTCATCCTGGTGATTTTCCCCTTCCAACTCAGCCGAGATTGTGCTGCATGCCATAATGCCGCCGTATGAAACGTCGGTCCGATTAGGTTCTTAACTTGTGAGAAATTGTATAGCACCGAAAGCATGCCGTCCGTCCCCAGCTGCGACCAATCCGCCTTGTATGCGGGGTCTCCCCGCGGGACGTGGAGGACTTTTCATAATTTGGATGCACAGATATGGACAATGATTTTTTGGAATAGATATTATCTGTAAAACTCACAGATACGTGTACTTTTGTGCTCAGGGAATCCTATATGCTTGTTCTATTGTGACAACAATTACTTTGTAATTGCTGTCTTTTGACAGCAGTGGGTGGTAGCTGTCTTTGGTTCCCTTGATTCCACTTCAAAATAACCCTTCTCATATTTATTGCTGCATGGGCTATGCGCTGGTAATACCTCACCACCTGCTCTTTTAGATTGTGCTTTAAACAAGGCTACTCTATCCAACACATCTAGTGGCAGGCAGCCCCACCTTTGGAAGACACATTTCATGTTGCAAACAAGAGACATGAGCTTTACACAATATTCCTCAGACCAGCTGCTACTTAGTTTGCGAGGTATGGTGAGCACTGACTGTAGCTTAATATGTCCTTTAGAGGCTAACTCCTTATGTAGTGGTTGTAACTACTTAATAGTCGTACAGCCAGATTCATCAAGCGAAATGCGCTCGCAAAAGGGCCAGTTTCTGAAAATCTGGCCCTTTGCGAGTGCAATTTTAATCATCCCAAATGCAAAAATCGCTAATAAAGAATTCACAAATTTGCGAGGATTAGCATTTAAGGAATCTCTATTAGAGATTCCTTAAATGCTATTCATGAAACATTTAAAAATTGCGAATTCGCAATTTAGAGGCGCTATTTAACATGAAGTCGAACCTCGTGGTAAATAGCGAAAAATTAGAAAAATGCATTTAAATGCATTTTTCTAAGTTGCATGTTACACACACACATGTCCTTTGGACATGTTTGTGCACAACATCAGTGTAAAATTACCTTTCAGGGGTGCTACAGGGTGTCCTTCGGACACCCCTGGCACCCTTGAAATCGCATCCTTATTTGCGATTAGCAAATTGCTAATCGCAAATAAGGATTGACTCCCCATTCATTCCTATGGGCCTTCCTTATTTGCGATTAGCAATATGCTAATCGCAAATAAGGAGGCTGTAGGAATCGCAATTTATTTTGCGATTTCTACATGAATCCCGATTTGCAAGTCCTTAATAGCGATTCCTTAATAATCGCTATTAAGAAAACTCGCAAATCGGGACTTTGATGAATCTAGCGGATAGTTTAAACATGGTCATTAGTCCTACTATTGAAGGTTCTAGGGATCAGGAACTGCCGCAAAGTTCTCCAAGTTATAACAAAATTTATAATTTTTGGAATATTAATCGTCGCTCCCTCCCTAAAGAACGCTCCTGGTTCTGCCTAGTCCTGCTCTTGTACCCACTGTGGCAGCTGAACCTCTGCTTAAATTAGAGAAGTGGTCACCTGTGGATATTGGTTCTTTTATAAAAATCCTGGCGAGTATCAAATCAGGCTCTCCTTGCATTCCTCTACCGGCTTTGGTGCTCCTGCAAATGGAACAGCCTGCTTTGAGTGAGAGTTGTTAAGGAGCTACTTAATGCCTCTCTTAGCGAGGCAGTGATCCCATCTGTCTGGAAACATGCGATGGTCATGCCTTTGATGAAAAATTTTAATGGGAACCTGCTATGCCGACTAATTTTAGGCCTATTTCCCTACTCCTGATGTTTTCCAAAGTTTTGGAAAAACACGTGAATGCACAATTGTCTCTGCTTGTGGAATGCTCTAATTTTTTTCACCCCTCCCAGTCGGGCTATAGAGCAGGGTTCTCAACTGAGACTACCCTGTTGGGCGTCACGGAGATGCTACGCCAGCGTTTGGATGCAGGTGATACAGTGGCCCTTATATTACTAGACCTAAGCGCCTTATTTGATACGGTTTCTCATACCGTATTAATAAAGTCTCTACATACTTTGGGCGTTTCTGGATCGACACTTGGTTGGCTGTCCTCTTTTTTATCTGAGCGAACATTCCAGCTCTTCTCCTCCATGGCCACCTCAAAGTCTCATACTTCCCCGTATGGGGTGCCACAGGGCTCAATTTTGAGCCCGCTTTTTTTCAACATCTATGTGCAACCTCTGGCAGTGATTGCTGAAGAAGCAGGGCTGGCGCTTTTATTGTACGCCGATGACACTTAAATCATCTTTTCCTTATCGGCTGACAAGAGATTGGGTCCTTCTACACTGCAATTGGGCTTGCGTAATATTGCATCGTGGATGCAATCTAACTTGCTCAAGCTCAATGGGGAAAAGACGGAAGTTCTAATTTTTGGTAAAAATACAGAACATTGGGGCCCTCAACATTGGCCCGTTGAAATGGGGCCTTTACCTATGCCCTCCTCTCAGGTCTGCAAACTTGGCTTTATTATCGACAATAAATTGTCAATGAAACAACAGGCAGTACAAACTTCTGCCACCTGTTTTACCATCCTCAAACGGTTAAAGAAAATCATTTGGATGCTCCCTGTTGAAACCCAAAGGACGGTAGTCCAGGCGCTTGTAACATCTCGCCTGGACTATGGAAACGTCCTTTTCTTGGGTGCAAACAGGGATGTGCTGCGCAAGCTTCAGGTGGTGCAGAATTCTGCAGCCAGACTGCTGTGCAGACTTCCTAGAATGTCCAGCATGTCTAATGCCCTGAGAGAATTGCACTGGCTCAGGGTGGAAAACCGTACAAAATTCAAAGCCCTGTGCTATATGTTTAGAATCAAGAATGGCGTGGCGCCCAAATACTTGCAAGATCTGGTACGCCCAAATCATCCCGCCCGACTGCTACGTTCCTCCACTGAAGAGAAATTTGAAATTCCCAGGGGATGTATGATGTTACAACGCATACTTTTACAACGCATACCTTTACAACACATTTTTTCCAATGCAACATCCATTACAACGCATTCCATTACAACGCATGCCATTACAACAAATTTTTAAAAACTACCTTTACAACGCATTCCATTACAACGCATACTGCTTTTACAACGCATACCATTACAACGCATAACATTACATTGCATGTATGGTAAGTATTGGATAGTGTAGGGGTAAAATTTGCTATTCTAACTCCAGGGGGATGCAACAGTAGGGTAAGTGTTGGATAGTGTAGGGGTAAAAATTACTATTCTAACTCCAGGGCGTGCAACAGTAGGGTAAGTGTTGGATAGTGTAGGGGTAAAAATTACTATTCTAACTCCAGGGGGTGCAACAGTAGGGTAAGTGTTGGATAGTATAAGGGTACTATGCGTTGTGATGGTATGCGTTGTAATGGTATGCGTTGTAATGACTGCGTTGTAATGACAAGCGTTGTAGTGGTATGCGTTGTAGTGTCATGCGTTGTAATGGTTGCGTTGTAATGGCATGCGTTGTAATGGATGTTGCGTTGTAAAAGTTTTGTTGTAATGGCAGTGCGTTGTAAAAGTTGCGTTGTAAAGGTTGTTTCCCTTCCCAGGATTAAATTGGTGAGAATGGGAGGTCGCTCCTTCTCTTTTTTTGGACCAACCCTGTGGAACTCTTTACCTGATGTGATGTGTTAAGAGAATTTGTACCCCAATTTTCGCAAGCAACTAAAAACTTGGCTATTTAATCAATAATTCTAATCTAGGTTTCAGAGTTTCTCTCAGGGCCTGCGCTGGGAAACCCTTGTTGGGTACTTGTGCACATTAGAAAAATAAATTAACATAACATTACAAGTGCCAGGACAGGTCAGGGTTTGTGGAGATGTGAAAACTAAGGTACCGAAAACTCAACCTTCGCATGGGTATTGACTCCTGCCATACCAATGCGAAGGCAGAGGTAATCTCGTAGATGCGGAAGATTTCCATCTCATAGAGGTGGATGCATGGGGCTCGACAGATGCGAGCGTTCAAGAAAAAGGAGGATAAAATCTGCTTATAGACTGATCTGTCATCAAGTTGTTCCGCCCACCACCACCCCCTAATCCACACATCAATGCGGATGAGGCAAGCCACGGGTTCAATGGCAGGAGAGAAGAGATGCGGAAAGAAGGGACAGCCCTGCCAGATCCCCCTACTGATCGAGAACTCTTCCGAAAGGACTCCATTGACTTGTAACCACGCTGAGGGTGTAGCATACAGCAGGCTCACGTAGGACGAAAATTTGGGGCCAACCCCCATTTTTCCAAGGACTTCGTGGAGAAATGACCAGCTGACCGAATCAAATGCCTTCTCAAAGTCAATAAGTAGAAGAGGCTGTGGGTTTCCCTGCATGACAGCACATGTTATTGCCATCTGAACACGCTGTGTACTATGACTGGTGCTTTGGTTCATCAGAAAGCCACACTGGTGTCCGCTATCTTAGCAGCAGTAAGCCTGAGAAACCCGCTGAGTCTAATATTTCGGTTACGATTCTGGAGGTCAGGTCTTGAGTGGCCAACCAATAAAGCAGTTTGCCACTTTTGTCACCCCATTCATACACCCTGTAGACCGAGGCCCTCCAACATTGCTGCATTTCCTCCAGTGATGCATGATGGAGGGAGGCTTGTGCGAGCTGCAACTACTGTTCCAGCCTCTTAGAGGTTTCCTGCTGAAGTATTCTCTCCACATCCAATTTCTGCACCTCTAGGGCTGTGATCCAGGCCAGTTTCTCCAGAGTTTGGACCCAAAGGAAGCCCTGTGATGGGCCCCTAGAGAGTCGAGTGTGCCTGTGTTATGGTCAAAGTACTACAGACCGAAAAAATTCCGCACATTGGGAGTCTACCACGGATCATGCATTGAGTCGCCACAAGGGCCGCCATGGGCGGGTCAGGTGCCCGAACTGGAGGACGATAGGTGAATGATCTGAGATAACCCTAAGATTGACAGATACTCCTGAGGCGGAAAGCCGGGAGCTAGGCATGGGCGGAAAATCCGTTCCGCTCGCGGATTTTGCGGATTTTCGGGAAATCCGCAATCCGCGAGATTCGCGAATCTCCCGCAAAATCCGCAAATCCGCGAGCAGCGGATTTTGCTCGCACTGCTCGCACTGTTCGCGTGAGTTCGCGTGAGTTCGCGCCCCGCGAATAAGTGCAAAATTGCAGAAATACGATCTTAGCAAAACTGAAAGTAACTACTTACCAGGTTCAAAAGTTCAGGCTCATCATTAGTAGCCATTTCCTGTAGTGCTTCCTGAGGGGCCCCTCCAGAGTTCAGTTGCCAGTTGAAACTATTATGTGACCCTGCTCTGAACCTCAGAATAGTTACACATATGCCACAAAGGTCCTGAATTACAGCTAAGGGAGACAAGCAGGAGCCAGGCTGGAAGTTAAAATCCATTAATCAGCCCCTAATTCATTATTGTCAGTTGGGGCAGGGCAGGTGTTGTAACTAATTTTGCAACAATGAAAGCACTTAGCAAGTGCAAAAGATCACTAATCAGGGCGCACTAAGGAAGCAGGTGCCAGCTAAAAAAATATTCTGTGACACATTAATCAGCCCCAAATTAATTCAGGTCACTTGAGGCAGGGAAGGTGTGCTTTGCTTTGCCGAAAATAATGTACACTGGACAACCAGAGGGTGTGGTGATGAAACAGAGGGTGGCATGGGTGGGCCAGAGGGTGGCATGAGTAGTCAGAGAGTGGCAGTGGTGACAGAGAGTGGCAGTGATGAAGAAGAGTGTCCCAAACAGGCTGGACACGTAGAAACAACAAGTTCGCGAAACTTGCGACCCGACAGGTAAGTTCGCAATTTGCGAAAGTGTACAAAACCCTCGCGAACTGGCAGAAACACGGGCGAACACAAAAAAAAAAAATCCGCAAATTCGCGGGAATTCGCGGATTTTGCGGATTGCGAATCCGCAAATCCGCAAAATTCGCGAACGCGAGATCCGCAAAATTCGCTCATGCTTACCGGGAGCACGATTCTTGTGTATTTGATTTTAAAAATTTGAGTGTCACATTATTTCTTGTACTTTTAACTACTCACCCTCTGCTCCCTTAAAACTGCTGCTTGCAGACCTCATTCGCCCTGACCACCCGTGCAGCAGATCTAGCGTTGCCACGGTTGGTGGTACCGGGACACTCTTGGCGCCATTTCCGGCGCTTGCCGCGACCACGCCCCTTTTCGAGGCAACGCCCCCTTCCTAGCCCTTTAAAGGCGCTGAATACGAACGCCTGGGCAGATTGACAGATACTCCTGAGGCGGAAAGCCGGGAGCACGATTCTTGTGTATTTGATTTTAAAAATTTGAGTGTCACATTATTTCTTGTACTTTTAACTACTCACCCTCTGCTCCCTTAAAACTGCTGCTTGCAGACCTCATTCGCCCTGACCACCCGTGCAGCGGATCTAGCGTTGCCATGGTTGTTGGTACCGGGACACTCTTGGCGCCATTTCCGGCGCTTGCCGCGACCACGCCCCTTTTCGAGGCCACGCCCCCTTCCTAGCCCTTTAAAGGCGCTGAATACAAACGCCTGGGCAGATTGACAGATACTCCTGAGGCGGAAAGCCGGGAGCACGATTCTTGTGTATTTGATTTGAAAAATTTGAGTGTCACATTATTTCTTGTACTTTTAACTACTCACCCTCTGCTCCCTTAAAACTGCTGCTTGCAGACCTCATTCGCCCTGACCACCCGTGCAGCGGATCTAGCGTTGCCATGGTTGTTGGTACCGGGACACTCTTGGCGCCATTTCCGGCGCTTGCCGCGACCACGCCATTTTTCGAGGCCACGCCCCCTTCCTAGCCCTTTAAAGGCGCTGAATACAAATGCCTGGGCAGATTGACAGATACTCCTGAGGCGGAAAGCCGGGAGCACGATTCTTGTGTATTTGATTTTAAAAATTTGAGTGTCACATTATTTCTTGTACTTTTAACTACTCACCCTCTGCTCCCTTAAAACTGCTGCTTGCAGACCTCATTCGCCCTGACCACCCGTGCAGCGGATCTAGCGTTGCCACGGTTGTTGGTACCGGGACACTCTTGGCGCCATTTCCGGCGCTTGCCGCGACCACGCCCCTTTTCGAGGCCACGCCCCCTTCCAAGCCCTTTAAAGGCGCTGAATACGAATGCCTGGGCAGATTGACAGATACTCCTGAGGCGGAAAGCCGGGAGCACGATTCTTGTGTATTTGATTTTAAAAATTTGAGTGTCACATTATTTCTTGTACTTTTAACTACTCACCCTCTGCTCCCTTAAAACTGCAGCTTGCAGACCTCATTCGCCCTGACCACCCGTGCAGCGGATCTAGCGTTGCCACGGTTGTTGGTACCCGGACAGTCTTGGTGCCATTTCCGGCGCTTGCCGCGACCACGCCCCTTTTTCGAGGCCACTCCTCCCTCCCCCAACCCCCTCTTACAGATCCATAAATCATGTGTAGATTTCAGACGCGCAGCGGACGAGCGCAGCGGGCGCGTCGATTGCGCGCCAAAGGCGCGCCTAAGGCAAGCCCGTCTGCGCCCGTTCGCGGCCGACCGGGGCCAGGGGCATGTCACTCTGCTCAGATCATCACTTACACGTCTTCACAACTCCGCAGTCTTCATGGCCCCTGGCCTCTCCCCGCCTCCACTTGCTCTCTCATATCTTCACATGATCTGTCCCCAGTCCCTTCATTTTCCAACCCTCTCGCTCCCCCCACTCACTCTCACTCTCCCAGAGAAGACGCCAGCCCAGTCTCACTTAGGACTCTCTCGGCCTATTATCTTAACACCCGGTCAGCAGTGGCCCACTCACACGAACTGTCGGTACTGCTGGACCTCCACGCACCTGATCTCCTCTTCCTAACAGAGACTTGGTTCAGTGAGGATTCTCTCCCTACCTTACTGGCCACTCTTCCCGCTCCATACTATGCTCTCCGAGCAGATCGTTCCAATGGTAGGAATGGGGGCGGCGTAGCAGTCATCACCCGGACCGACCTCCCCTTCCAACGTCTACCTCTGCCAGATATTGCTACAACAGAGTACCTCGCCATTCGGACTACTTCTACCACTCCCCCTCTTACTTGTGTTCTTACTTACCGTCCCCCACAATCACCCTTACTTTTTCTCTCTGACTTTCAGGAGGTACTAGCCACACTGACGGTCAATAACTCTTCCATCTATTACTGGGAGATTTTAATTTTTGGCCTTCAGATCCAGCAGAATGCCCGTCCTCAAGAGAGTTCTCAGATACACTTCAATCCCTCAATTTTGTATCACATGTTCATTCTCCTACTCACGTCAAAGGACATATCTTAGATCAGATTTGGTCCTTGAACTGTCCGATAGACTCTCTGTCCATCTCGCCTTGCACCTGGTCCGACCATCACTTGATTTCGTTTACCCTTCCCATCAAACCCACTGTCAGGCCCCCGCTACCAAAGAATGTTTGGGTCCGCTCATGGAGCCGAGTGGACCCGGAGAATCTATCTGCATTATTAGCCTCCTCCTACCCTACCCTACAAGGCCTCTCCACTCTTGCTCAGGCCGCTGCCATTGAACATTGGCTCTCCTCTAGCTGTGATTCCATCGCCCCGCTGAAGCGGGTGACCTCGAAACGGGAGAAGGATGCCAACTTGTGGTTTAACGAGGATCTTAAAACCATCAAACTTGCAGTACGCCGTGCCGAGCGTGCCTAGAGGAGGAACTATTCTCCCTCACTCAGATCTGAGTTTACCACTCTCCTAGCTCAATATAAGAAGGCCATTCTGGCTGCAAAAACGGCCTACTTTTCCTCAAAGATTCTTGCAGCTGAGAATCAACTGAGGGAAATTTTCTCGATTGTCCACAATTTGGCATTCTCCGATAGTACATCTCTCAAGCCCTCCCCGTCCCAGGACCTTTGTCACTCTTTAAATAATTTCTTTATCGAGAAGATTGCTATTATTAAAGCCAACATTCCCTCACCCCCCGACTTTTGTTGACCCTCAGTGTCCTCCACCTAATGGACAACTTGATGCCTTTCTCCCCTTGACTAAGGAATCCTTGACCTCGATAATTCCTCTTGTTAAATCCGGCTCTCCATTGGACACTTGCCCCGCGCACATCCTTCGCCACATCTATACAACCTGTCCAGATCCCCCCCTTCACTTCCTCAACAGTTCCCTTTCCCAGGGGGTTGTAGCCAATCCACTGAAAACCGCTGTTATTGTTCCCATCTTAAAAAAACCTGGCGCAGACCCTTCGATTCCCGCCAACTACCGCCCTATCTCCCTCCTACCATTTCTGGCTAAGGTGCTCGAACGCCATGTCACCAGGTCCTTGAGCACCTTTGTGCAGGAGTACGGGATTTTGGCTCCCCGCCAGGCCGGCTTCCGCCCCGCACACTCTACGGAGTCCATAGTACTTTCGGTCCTTGACAACCTCAGGGAGGGAATGGATACCAACCAGGCCCAGGCTTTGGTTCTCCTCGATCTCTCAGCCGCCTTTGACACGGTTGACCATACCATCTTACTCTCCCGTGTCAGGGTGGCGGGGATCGGGGGTACCGCTCTGGTATGGCTATCCTCCTTCCTGAGGGACCGCACCCAGGCTGTTCGCCTGGGTGATTTTTCTGCGGACCCCCGGAAAGTTCAGTGCGGGGTTCCCCAAGGTTCCTCCCTTTCACCCCTCCTGTTTAACCTTTATATCGCCCCCCTTATTTTTTCACTACAGCAAATAGAGGTCAGCATATACAATTATGCGGATGACCTTCAACTTGTTTTCAATCTGTCTTCTTCCCCTGCTTCCATCTCAAACTTCCAGTCTATTATGATTAGGACTGGATGAACTACAACCACCTGAAACTTAACCCGGATAAGAGCAAGCTGGTGTTGACAGGTGGTTGCTCCAGTCCCTGGTCTTCACTTTTTTGGCCCCCTTCCCTAGGTTCTCCCCCGGTCCCCTCTACCTCAGTTAAAACTTTAGGTATCAAACTCAAATCTCAGCTCACTCTTCACTCCCAGGTTAGTTCTGTGGTGTCCTCCTCCTTCTTGTCACTACGCACCATCCGCAAGGTATCCCGCTTTTTTTCCTTCGATGCCTTGAAACTGATCATTTTGGCGATGGTTATTTCCCGCCTGGATTATGGCAACGCCCTATATGCAGGTATTCCTGCATATAGTCTACGGCGTTTGCAGCTGATCCAGAACCAGGCGGCACGGCTGGTGTTCAATCTTCCGAAATCCCACCATGTAACTCCCCTTCTCAAATCCCTACACTGGCTTCCTGTCCGTGAACGCATCCAGTTTAAGCTTGCTTCTATCACCTTTCGAGCACGACTGGGCGCGGCTCCGGCCTTTATAATATCTGAGATCGTTCCCTATGTCCCAGCTAGGGAACTGTGCTCCTCCACGCAATCCCTGTTGTCAGTCCCCCGTTTTCGGAGAAAGAAATGGGGAGGATCAAAGTTTGCAACCCTTGTCCCACTCCTGTGGAATTCCCTTCCTTTGGAGCTCAGATCTCTAACTCTGTACCCTCAATTTCGGAAGAAACTTAAAGCCCACTTATTTGCCAAATGTTTTTAACTAGACCACATGTTGTTCTGCTCCTTCCTATTCTGTTTTCTTTTACTCCTACTCTGGAGATGTCTGTTGCAGCGCCATGAAACCGCCGGTGAAAGTGCGCTATACAAATATTTTTAAACTCAAGGGGTCTCATTTATGAAGGCCTTGCGTCAGTTTTCCGCCGCCGGTGCGTCACTTTTTGTGACGCATCTGCGGCGTAAAACATGCGCCTTGTTGCGCCATATTTAAAAAGTGACGCATCTAGGTAGATGCGTCACTTTTTAAACCCCTGCGCCACATTATACCTGCGTCAGGTATAATGTATGCAGAGGGGGCGTTCCCCCGCAAAAAGCCTCGTAATAGTGACGCAGTGAAATCTATGAGATTTCACTGCGTCACTTTTAGGATGCGGTTGCGTTAAAATCTTGCGCCTGCCTCACAGCAGGCGTAAGACTGACGCAAGCCCTTTCACATGGGGCTTTCCCCATGTGAAAGGACGCATTGCTGGAGTTGCGTCACTTTTGTGACACACTCCAGCAATGCGTCACTTTTGCGCTTACAGATGCGTCAGAAATACTGACGTATCTGTAAGTCCTTGCGACATGATGCGTCATACATTAAATATGACGCATCATTGGTGTCGCAAGGAGTGCGCAGTGAAAAGTGACGCATCGCTGTTTTCACGCAGCGATGCGTCACTTTTCATAAATGAGGCCCAAGGAGCGCAGCTTCGGTGACCTGGAGGAAATACGTAGTTGGCAGGAGCAGCAGGTCAATAGGCGAAAAGGTTCAGTGGGCGGCCGTTGTGTGTGTCTATTCATGATCACTGGGTGCCATATGCACCTCTTGTCACACAGCCCTAAGGAGTCCATCCATGAGGACAGCTGGTGGGCCTGGAAGATTATATGTGTTTTGGAAGGGTTGGAAGTTTTTTCTGGGTCTGGCGGGGCATTAAAATCGCCTCCCAAAATCATTAAACCAGAGGGAACAGCTAGGAATACCTTCTGGAGACTGGAGTGGGCCTGGGCCAGGACCTGGGGTGAGATATAGATGCTAAAGAGTGTAAACGGCGTTTCCTCGAGAAAGCCCTCCACCCCAACGTAGCAGCCCTGGGCGCAGGCAACCGTGGAGGCCTTCACACACAGGAAGGATTTATGAAGGAGTATAGCCACCTCTTTGTTAGCCTCTGGTGAAGACCACATGGTAAACCCTATTGTATCTGAAGCGCATCAAGAAAAAGGCAGTGGGAACCGAGGAGGTGAGACTCCTGTAGTAGCAGGGCATCAGGAGCACCGAGCGTGCTGGAGGACTGCAAGATACTGAATGTGGGCCAGGAGGCCATTCCTGTTCCACGACTGGACATAGTATAGGGTGAGAATCTCCTCCCCCAAGGACAGACCAGTTTCAGAAAGCAGGAAGGAAGGTAGAGTGTTGCCTCCCCCTCCCCCCCACTCCAGTGTCTAGTGTAGTGTGTTCAAGCAGAGATGCTCTAAAACTGAGTAAACTAAGAAAACAATTAATACATTGTAAAATAACCCTGCCCCCTAACACCACAACACCCCCATACTACTTCCCTTGAAGTATCTGTCACCAATAAACCGTCTGAAAACCAACTGGAACATGAGGGTAACATTACTGTGGGACCTCCTTTGTACCAGGATGAAGCAGGACCGATTTAGTGTCTACGTAAAAGGTTTGTGTAGTGAAGTGTACAGGGGCAGCTCCGCTGCCTAGATTTGAGTCTGGCACCCGGATGCGGGTGAGACCATTAGTGTGTAGACGAACTGAAGGGGGGAAGCCATGGGGGGTTGATCTCAGCTCGTGTTGTCCATTTCAGGGTGGAACTCCCCGCTGTGAGAGCAATTACTGCCTCCCCAGAAGCCCTGGAAGGACACTGTGCCACTGACTGCTACCTCCGCGACTGCACCCTCTGACATGCCCCGGGTCCGCCGGCTGGAGACTGATGGATCCGCTCAGTCCTGGAGGGGGGAGAGCAGCCATGGAGACTTGGGCACATGCTCGTCCACGCCCACGCCTCCTCCATGGAGTCCAAGAAGTAGTTCTTGGAATCATGGATTACTTTAAGCCTTGTGGGGAAGATGAGCATGTACTGAATGTCCATGGCTCTGAGTTTCTGTTTCACTTCCTCGTATGATTTCCTCCCTTGTTGTACCAAGTAGATAGAGAAAACCATGATGCAGCAGAAGTCAAAGGCCAGGGAACCCACCAAGCACAAGCTTCCTGCAGGATTGAGTCCCTTTCTCTGTAATTGAGGACCCAAGCTATGAAAGGTGAGGGGGAGCTCCCAGGGGAGCATCGGGATCAAGAGGAGGTGCACCCTTTCAATCACAAACCATGGTGACAATTTGCCCTCTGGCACACATGACCAGAGTCTGCCTCCAAGAATTTCTTGGGGGCCAGACTCTCTGCACCCTCTGGAAAACCCATGAACCGCACGTTCTTTCTGCACAGCTATTTTTCGGAGTCATCGGCTTGGGCTTTCAGGGTGGCAGTAGTAGTTGTTAACACCTTGGCTGCTAGGCGTTTCCCCCCCCCCCCTGTGCTGAAAATTGCCATTTTGCTGGTGTCATGACGAGCTCAGCTCGTCATCAGCACAGCTCAACTGTGCATCATGACGAGCTGAGCTCGTCATGAGCATTGAAAGGGTTAATTTGACAACAGAGTGTTTAAATGTGGCCACATCATCTTCTAAGGTAGAGACATTACCTTCAGCCTCATAGATCCTGCCGGCCACTTTCCGCAAGTCTTGGAGCAGCAATTCCACGTCTACGCTGACTTCTCCAATTTTGGTCTCTACTGCTTCCTTAGAGGGTTATATGGCTTGGAGCATGGTAGCCAGGTCTGTGGGAGCTGCGGAGGAGTGTGCTGAGGTTGAGAGGGTTGCTTCTGTTGCAGATCTGCACCCAGGCAGGTCTGGACCTAAAACTTGTTCCTCTTAATTTAGGTATGGGCCCGGGGCCTTGTCTTTACCCATGTCCCATTGATCCCTGGGGGTCGCTGCCTGCAGGAGGCACATGGGGTGCTATCAGGGGCCCACCACCGGATGGTCACCGTGAGTACCTGCATACCTTGGGGAAGGCTCCTCGTGACGCAGCACCCCTGGTCCCAGCTGCAGTATCTTCCATCAGTAGGGGCCCTCTAGAGCACCAAGAGTCCTGAGTCGAGGCTAGAGTGGAGAGGAAATAAGGGAGGGGGATGGCAACCTTCAAGTCCGTTTCCAGGCAAGGTTATTGCCACCAAAGGTCCCAGTAGGATGAAAGGAAAAAAAGATTAGGCATTCCATTTGTTCTGGGCCTTCCTGAGACCACTCAGGACTTGGGCTCGCCTCCTCCTGCTCTCATATATCAGCCAGCCGTTTGCCCCCTAGGGGACACACTGGAATGTGAGCCACCTGCCTGCTTGCCCCTCATCACAGACTGGGGCAGCACAAGCAGCCTGGCCCCCAATGGGTTCAGGGCGTCATGCAGGCTGCCACAGTCCATTTTGCAGCCCATGAATGGCAAGTTTCTGGTCTCTGTTATGGATGCAATTCCCAGAGACACCAAAGCTGTCAGTGGGAAAAGGGGAAAGGGCTGTCAGTAAGCTTGGGCAGAACTTCGCAAAGTGCAAAAAAAACCTCACCGCGCTACACGGAGCTCCACAAGAGGCAGAGTTTCTTTTGATAAATGCTGTTCTCTGTGATTTTCAGAGCCAGGTGCTTGTCCGCACGGAGCAAACATTGTGAATGGCACCATGCACAGTGCAAGTGGGCGCTGCTTTCTTTCTGCCGCTTGAGTAGATTTTTACTCGAGCTGGAGCTTTCTCAATGAGAACAGACGATTTCTCAGCTCGAGAGGTCACGAACATACACGCTTGCGCTCGCCAACTTGATGTTTGCGATCACGAACGGAGAAAAATCTCACCGGGAGGTGAATTTTCCTTGCTTGCACTCGCCAGCTTGACTTTAATGAACGCAAATTAGGGAAAAAACTCTGCTCTGCTGAGCAGAGTTTTTCAGAACTCCATTAGCTCCACGTAACGCTGAGTGCGGAAAACTCTGCAAATTCTGCGAGCAGAGCAAAGTTAACCACCCAGACTTAGCTGTCAGGAATGCTCCTCCTTTCACTGCACTCTGCAGCACGGATGGAGCAGTCCTAGCAAAAAGTTGCCCTGTGACCGAGGAGGAGCACTTTGCATTCTAGTAATCGCGTGCTGCTCTTCGGCATCCGGTTCACTCACCTTGTCTCTACCGGGTCATCGGTCAAAACCCTTGATAGTGTTGACACTAAATAGGGACACATCACACATACTACTGGGGAATAGCCCGTTTTCATACACAATAAACATAAAGGCCTTATGCAATCCCCTCAGTTCCCAGCCATCTTGGGCATTTCATGGCTGACACAACACAACCCTGAAATTGATTGGATTGGAGAAGTCAGTCTATGTAATTTCATTCCGACTACTGTAATTGCCAATGTATCTTTTTAACAGAAAGCGTGAACCAAGGCCAAACTCCAGAAGAGACTGCAACGCATACAGAACATCTCCAACGCCTCGTCCTCGACATCCCTCGCCACAGCCATATCACTGCCCACCTGAGGGAACTGCACTGGCTCCCCCTCAACAAGAGGATCACCTTCAAGATCCTCACCTACGCTAACTAGGCACTCCACGACGCGGGACCAACATACCTCAACAAATACCTCACCTTCTACACCCACAACCGCCAGCTTTGCTCCACTGACTTTGCCCTTGCCACCATTCTACGCATCCACTGAACGACCACCGGCAGTAGATACTTCTCCCACCTCGCCACCAAGACATGGAACACCCTCCCAATCCACCTGCGACAGACCCAGGACCTGCTGACTTTCAGGAGACTTCTCAAGACCTGGTTGTTCGAACAGTAGCAGCTTCCCCTCCCCTAAGTGCCTTGAGACCCTCACGGGTGAGTAGTGCGCTCTACAAATGATTGATTGATTGATTGAATGGATAAATTGTGAGGCAACATATGTGGTAAATGTCCTGGAGTCAAATGTGGAATGAAGTATATAGAAAGCGCTGTTAATAGATTTAAAGTATGGATTTTACAACATCTCCGGGCCATCTCCAATAAGGATTTTACATATGCCATGGCTAGACATAAATGGGAAAAACATAATGGAAACAAATTGGAGATGAGCTACTATGGTATTTAACTCATCAGGAAGGCACCAAGAGGGGCTAATCAAGAGTTGACTCTAAGAAGGTCGGAGCCAAATGGATCATCCTAATGGGCACACTGTACCATGGGGACTGAATGGAGACGTGAAATTACATGTAAATTATAATCATTGCCCACGTCTGGTACCCCGGTACTCAGCATCAATTATCTGTAGCCTGGAAAACCTCGATTTATTGAAGCTGTAAATTTAGTCATGAAAATGATTTGCCTGAATTTTATTTGAGGATAGTCATGTATCGCGTATGGTAATTTGTTAAATCGATAATTTTGGAACTTTTATCTTTCTTTAGATATCATGTTACAATAACTGTGCTGCTGAAATGTGGTCTTCAGTGTATGAAATGATAGAGGAACTCCAGGAAAATTTGAAGTTGGAATTGAATGCATTGGACATGGCTCCTGTTGCAGAAGTTCGAGGTGTTCTCACATGGAAGTTAAGATATGTGGATGCACAAGCGTGTAAAGTTAGCACTTAATTGAAATCTATGATTTTGATCCTCTTTGACTGAACTATTAGGAGTCATTTGAGATGTCATCAGTGATGTCACTAACCACGTCAAAGGAGAGAAGCAGTTGGGTTTCATCGGCGTTTGAAATAGGGATGAAAGACAATGCCCTCAGTAGCCCTGCCAAGGGAGTAACATAGATATTAAACAAAGTATGGCTCAGACAGGAGCCCTGAGGTACTCCCTTGTTTACTCTTGTAGTCTGTGAGCGAAAAGGGCCCAGATTGATGGTCTGGGTTTTATCGGTCAGGAAATTGAACAACCATTTTAAGGCATTCCCTTGAATGGCTACATCCCTAAGCCTTTTGAGAAGGATCTGGTGGGAGATGGAGTTGAATGCTGCGGCAGGTCAAGCAGCACTAAATGTGCGGCCTGACCATTGTCCGCTAGCATTCGGATGTTTCACAACATCCCCTGCTTGTGGACCTTTATCCATACCAGTGCCAATGGCACTCAACCATCTCTTTTGAAATCACCCCCGCTCAATGGAACCCCCTGTGGCGGGATATCCCAAAAATCTACCGCAGCATCTCTCAACAGGAAACTATATATAAAATTATGACAAACTGGTACTACACCCCTTTAGGCTGCACAGAATGTTCCCCACCTCCTCTTCTTTGTGCTGGAGATGCTCGAGCTCTCCTGGTGATTTTATTCATATATGGTGGGCCTGTCTGCTTTTGACCCTATATTTGAAACAGGTTCCTAGTCATATCAAAATGGTGCTTGGCTTCCCCCTGCCTGAAACTCCTTTCACAGTACTCCTAGGCCTTTAACCTGATAATCTGCGCACACTTACCCGCAGCGATTGGCATATCACCCTCCACATGCTAGGTGCTGCTAAAAAACCCATTGCCTTGTACTGGAAAAAAGCAGAGTCACCTCCAATTAATATCTGATTCACGCATTTGTGGCATACTGTAACTATGAAATTGCTTACCGCGCGCTTGCAGTCTCGCGACACCCACTTCACCAAATTATGGCAGTCACTGGTCACCTACCTTTGTAAAATGAAACACACGCGTCTTCAACCCCCGAAGCTCCGGGCCCTATGCCTCTTTGAAGATGCTGTGTACCCTCCTGATCCTGACAGATTATCTAGATAACCCATCTGGCCCCATCCTTCAACAATCACTGTGCGCTCCGAAGAGTGACCTGGCTACTCTGCGCCTTTGACCATCCACCCCCCCACCCTGCCACCCCATCCCCCATCCTTCTGAGCTATTGTTTTCTTGTCCATGCATCTCTATACTTGCCCTCAACCCCTCTGTATCAGTCCCCTTTCCTTCTCTTCCTTCCTCTCCTCTTTAAACTTTCCTGTCGTCTAACCTTTCCCTATCTATTTCTTCATGTTCACCTCTTTTTTCCTATTCACGTTGATTTTGGGTTTTCTTGCTCTTCTTGACTAAAGGCTTCTCATGATTGAGTTCTAAGCAGTGCTTCGCGTATTATGCGGCCAACCCATCATGGGTTGTAGGCGACTTGCTGTGTAAGATCTGAACCAATATCACCTACCTACGCTCTGCATATCCATTTAAATCTACTCGGCCGGCCCTTCACAGGGTTGTAGGCAAAACGCTATGTACATGAGGACATCCCCTCTGGTTCTCCTTCTAAAAAATAAAAAAAGACTGCAATCAAAATTAAAGCGCGGCATGGGTGCTTCTACCAAAAAGAAAATCTGTTTGTCAACTTGATAAACAGATGCTTTTTTTGTCAAAGCCCCCATGCCGTGGTTTCATTTTTATGTCGGACACGCCCTTTCTTTAGACGCGCTTGTCTAAAGAAAGGGGTGCCACCTTCAGGAATGTGAAAGCACCACATGAGCGCTAGTAAAAAAACGAATATTTGCAATGCACGAGGTCTCACATTTGCGAGAGTTTAAGATATTGTATTGCCAATAGCTTAAACTCTCGTTAGTGCGAGAGCTATTGCATTGCAAATGCTTGTTTTCTGTAGCTGCTTTAAAACTTTCAAATGGGAATAAACATGAGGAATCAATGTTTTGGGCCCTTCTTACATTTCTTGTCCCCAATCACTCATAAACTTTCCAAGAAGGAGCTGGGATCGATTTTCTTTTCTTTTGGAAAGTTTTGTGAATATTCGTCACATTATGTATATTCATTAAACAGTGACAAAGTAAATATATGTATATATATTCACTGAGAAAACCAAAAGATTAAGTTAGGTGAAAATTTCTGTGACAATTTAATAATTTAACTTACAGAACCACTCAAATGTACCAGTTACAGTTATTTCGAAAGCCCCCCTACTGGGAGGGGAACAGACCGTTGCACAGCATGAGGACCGTAGTCTTATTCATTAAACATCTAGTAATTGAATGTTCAAATGTTTTTATTCGTCATATAGTGAATATTCCATCATATTCAAATTTGTGATAATATTGTAAATCAAAAGCGTATCACTGCGCATCGAATTGAATTTTTGTGTTACCTATAGTTACTTCATAAAATTGTTATCTGCACATTGATTAATGTTGTACATATTTTTCTTTGATTCATTATGTTTTTTGTCCGTTCCAATATGGCGATTTATTATTCACCTTGGTTGTCCCTTCTTCATGTTGAATAACTTCACTTCGTGAGTCCTTCCTTCATGTCTAGCTCCGTAGTTATACTCGTGTTTGTACTCCCATTACCTGTACCATTACCCCGCCGGCACGCCGCGAGGCACCTTGCTAACCTCTTCATGTAAGTCCGCTGTTATGCACTGTTTACACGTTTTTAGTTTCCTCACACCCTTATCCTGGTTAGGTAATGTGATTATCATCGTTCCCTGTCACTGTTGGTGATTTACCCAGCCCCTCGCACGCGCGCATTGCCTTGGTTATTTTTCTTTTCACCACTGCAAGCACCGCTCTACACCCTGGTGGATTCTTATGTTATGTATCACTCGGTCGGTAGTTACCGTCACCCTCTGTCTCGGCACTTTAACTTCGGCTAATGCATGCATGTATTCGATCGTATCCATTTTAACTCTTACATATTTGCGGACTCTGGTTACGTTTGTTTTTGTTGTAGAGCATTTCCCTTGAAAAAGGGCTGTTGCCCGAAATGCATCGGGAACCGTTTGTTGAGGATTATCATGATTGGATTATTGAATGCGCAGTGATACGCTTTTGATTTACAATATTATCACGAATTTGAATATGATGGAATATTCACTATATGACGAATAAAAACATTTGAACATTCAATTACTAGATGTTTAATGAATAAGACTACGGTCCTCATGCTGTGCAACGGTCTGTTCCCCTCCCAGTAGGGGGGCTTTCGAATTTTCTAGCCATTGTGCCCACACTGTGTGGCCAGACAGTGTTAACCCGTTTGCACGCTACAACTCATTACAATCAGTCTAATTTGTTTACCCACGCTGTGCGAGCTCCCATTAACTCTTGATTTTCCAGTTATAGTTATCCCAAGTAACTATTGCACGTGCCCTAAGGTACCTATAACTTGCGCCCCTGCCATGCACAGTTTACTCATCAATAATTACATTGCAAATGTTGCAGTCATATTATCAATGATTTCATAGACGATGTCATGAGTGATGTAATATGTGGGGTAATTATTAGTGCATGGCGAGGGTGCAAGTTGTAGTTACCTTAGGGCACAAGCTTGTGGCAAAAATATTGCAGCAACATTTCTTAAAACACTTCTTTGGCCCCAGGCAAGGCCACTCTGGGGTTGTGGTGGAGGATGACTGGAGGCTTAGAATGTTTTTTTTACGTTTAGGAGAGGAAGACGAGGCAATGTTTCCTGTGGTTCCCTTATTACTCCTTTGCTGTTGCATATTACTTGGAATCAGGCACCGATGGTTTTAGACCCTATGCATAACATAAAATGATTGATGGGTAAAAAGTGAAGAATGGGGATGCTTTTCACCTCAGGGTTCTGAGTGACATCATAGACAACTCGAGCTTCGCTCCTGTTTTCTCTTTGAAGTCATTCAGAACCCTTATCGAAGAACATCACCATTATTCACTGGTACTCATCAATAATTGTATACACTTTTTCTGTCACTTGCCAACAGAGAAGATGAGAGGACATCCTCATCAGATATCCTAGATGAGGTAGCAAGGATAGTAAACACACAGTTTGCTTAATTCACTAGAAAGTGCAGCTGTCCACTCGGTCTGCTCTCACTCAATACACTGATCCTGCTTGGATAGGTTGTAGTATGCAGGTGTTCTAAGCCATGCTCTGTGGGCCCACTTCTGGCAACCTCAGAAAACTATTTCCTTAATCACCCCCTGCCCCCTCCTCCCGGTTTACCCCGGATTGCATATTTTTCTTTCACAGCCTTACTAATAAACATTGTGACGTGATTTGTTTTGATCGCAGCAGAAACAAGACATTATTACAAATATTTCTCGAGGGGTGAGGAAGATGCTGTTATTGCAAGTGGAGAAGCCATGCTTTGGCTCAGATTATATTGCAGTGTTTTCTTCAACACACTTTTGTAGCTGCTTTGATTTAGAGATCTTCACTTTTTATAATTCTTAGGCGCAAGACCTAAATAGCATCTTTGATGACATCACAGGAATTTGCTCTAATGCAACAATATCCAATCAGGTTTCATTTGAAACCATGCCTCATAAATTTTATAACACATTAATGTATTGTACGACACCAGAAGGTCGAGAAAGAAAAACGAAAATAAAGATATGACTGAATGGAACAACTTAAGCAAAAGAATTGTTCATATCACTTTTAATTAAATACAGCTCATATATTTTCTCAGTCAAACGTGAACAAACGGTGGTCAAAGATTTGTGCAATCTGAGGAAAAAATGGAGGTGATCACAATGAAATCAAGGGAACGGTGGAAAGACCCAAACAACACAGGAAATGATGTCACGTGAATGACAACACTAACAGCGACGTCAGTAAAATAATAAGAAAATAAAAATGCATTTTAAATAAATAAGACTAAATTGTCACTGGCAAGAGCTCATGGCCTACAAAAGTAGTGGATCAGCACTGTGATGTGCTCAAAGTACTCTACCTGTCACTTGAAGAGGTCTGTAGGGGATCCCATGTGACAGGATTGCTTCCTCAAGACATCAGGGGGCAGATTTACAAGAAATGGCTCATATCTGCATATTAGCCAAGAAGTATCAATACATTTGCGTCACGTAAAAAAAAAACTCACGTCACCATGAATGCGTCACATTTACAATGCGGCGCACCGTGGCACAAGGATAGACAGATGAGTGACGCATCTTTTGGAGTAAAGGCAGCGCATTGCTGGAGTTGTGTCGCAAGCAAGACACAACTCCAGCAATGGTCAGGAATTCCTATTCCTATCATGCTGCGTCACTCCTTACGCCAGCTTCAAGCAGGCACAAGGTTTTGACGCAGTTGCGTCGTATAAGTGACATAGTGGAATCTTGAAGATTTCACAGCGTCACTTTTACGAAGCTTTCTCACGTCGGAACGCCCACCCTGCATACATTATACCTGATGCAGGTATAATGTAGCACAGGGCTTTACAACGTAACCCATCTCCCTAGATGCGTCATGTTATAAATATGTTGCAACGTGCCGCATTGTGTACAACGCTGCTGCGTCATAGAAGTGACGCAACGGAGGTGTAAAGTGTTCGCAGGGGGCTTGTAAATCTGCCCCCAGGTATTTCACTGCTCTGCACAGAGCAGAGCTCCCAGTAGAGGTGCATTTAAATTACAGGGGCTAGATCTTCTCACCAGGCACCAAGTGGGATTAAAAGGCTTCAATGAGAGTTACCTCAGAGCCATGGGTGCGAATCTCACTCTCAAGGTGTGATACTGCGGGTCGCTCTGATTTTTTTTTCCTGCAGGCAAAGCCAGGGCCCTTAAGGTGGGTAAGTGTGTCAGCCTTATTGTACCACCAGCAGGTGGCAGCAACATCTCAATGTTGCAGATGTCTGATGGGGATAGATGGGAGCGTCACTAGTGAAAAAGTTAAAATGTTCTGCCTTTACTTCTTTTAACTAAAGTGGCATTGCTTTTGTATGAAGCAGCATGTAACTTCCAGCTTGCCCGATCAAGGACAAAGACCATCTACCAGCTTCAATTTCATTGGCTGTTGGGAGCAGTCAAAACATGGGTGTAATCTGGATTCAGCAGTTTGCTACAGGATCTGAGAGCTTTCCACCTGTCTTTTGTTGGATCAGATTTAAGCTAGTTTTGTGATGAAAGGTCACGGCCAGCTGGCCAGTTGCATGAGAGTCATGCGAAATGGATACCAGTGCAATTCCCTAGCAAGTAACATCGCCGTCCCAGCTGGCAGTCACGGGCACATTCATTGGCAGTGCCTCTTAGCAGGATAGCCGAGGGTACACAAACAAGACTTCTTTCCAAGCCGGGCAGTGATGCTTCCAGGGGACGGATGGGGCGCAGTGTTGGAAATGACTTAAGAGGCTGGCACTGGCAACATTGCTCATGCCTTCGAAGCATGGGCAGTTTTCCTTTCATCCAGCACACTTCAGAACTAGCTACTTTAACAAATATGGAAGCCAGGGCATAGCTGTCAATCGTGAAGCAGGTGCAGGGGCACCGGCCCATGGGATTGAGGAGCAGTTTTTCAGATCCAACCAGGAATGAGCTGACAAAGTTCCCCCCTGTGTCTGCTACCGAGAGAAAGACAAACTTTTAGCGTGCTATGACTTTAGAGGGGTCGGACATAAGGTACTTTGTGGGCACCTGCAATAACAGAAGAGTCACTTGTATTTGTCAGTGCTTGCTTACTGTCATTGCAGTAACCCTGACCCCTGCGCTACTCAAGGCTTTTTCCTTGTTCCCTTGTCCTGGTATCATTAGCTTGTAATCCTGTTGACATTCACGTGCTGGAGTGCGTTCAATATCAGTGCAATTAATAGGTTTTTTAAACGGTTGGCCTTTCAAGATTCCTATATTCAATGTAAACAGTACTACCTTTCTTGGAACCTAAATAAGAGATCATTTAAAACAAATAGTTCCGCTGTTGGCTGACAGGTATGTTGACCTTGTGCTGTTTAGTCATGTAACACTTTGTTGGGGGAGTTGCCATGCCCTCACGAATATAAAAAAATATATTGACTAAAAGTAGAAATGGTTCTGGTCTCCAAAACCACACATTGCCATAGTACTCCCTGGCACTGATTGGAACTACAGTGTGTAGGGATGCGCTCCTTGTGAAAGAGAAAATGCAGTCACTCATAGTAAGATCAGCCAATGTCTGAAGTGGGCCGGCCCATTGCCCCATGATGTATGTTATAATGGGTAAAAGAAAAAATGTGAATGACACAACACAATACTAATGTATGAAAACTCCTATACGTCAGCATATTATTATATGTATAGTTTTAGTAAAATAAAATGGTCTTGGACAAAGCCAGACTTAAAAACAAATGCTTCATTCACAAATTTCCATACTCTTTAATGTAGTTTAAGCCTCCCACAGTTAACAATGGTGTGGTTCATACATTTTTTCAGCTGCTTTCTTTACTCGAGCAAGCAAGCGCAGTCCCAAAAGGCACAGAGCAGAGGCTACATAACAATTGTAAGTGTGGGCACAGTGTTCAAGTGCAACTAATGTACCGGAGTAGCAGACGTAAATTCACACAAATTAGTGAAAACAAATACTTTTGGCTGTGTTTATTAGGATAACTCTGACGTAAGTAAATTGCATCTTATATATTTAGCCTTGGTTATATTTTTGGGAAAAACAGTCCGAAAATCCTTTAAGCCGACTCTTCGAACCTACTTAAGTATTTTTTTGGGGGGTGTTCATCACAAAAAGGTCTGAGACATTTAGTAGTGCTAGATATTAGCACAAATGTAGCATAGGCGTAAAACAGGAAAGATAGTCTAAAAGCACCAAGATCATCAATCTGTCGCGACTGGCATGTGAAAGGGGGCAAATCAAAACACCCTGTGAGAAAATGGAGTTAGTTTGAATGGCTTAAAAAATCTGGAGTAATGAAGCGCAGCGCAAATCACTGCATTGCATTACTCTGCACAAGAGAGGCATTCCATGGGTGTAGCGTGGGTGTTCCCATTCCACTCCCATGGCTTTTTACGCATTTCCAGATTTAACTCGTAAACCTGGGAATGCACAAAAAAGATATGCCTCCCCTGGAGAGGCGTAACGAAGAGAAATATCTTTATTTCTCCTCGTTACTGCCCCTTCCTGCAAAAAATCAATCCTGCATGCAACACTGGCAGCTTTGTACCATGGTGCAAGGGTGCCTTCGTTGGTGCTAGGCAGCCCATTGTGTGCCAGCATTGGGGGGGGGGAGGACAGGAATGTGCCATATGACATGTTTATGGCGCATTCCTGCCCTTTCCCAGTGAACAGGACAGCACAGCAAGGTGACTTGCTGTGCAACCCTGATCCACTTTGCCATATATATGTGCAGTAGATAGAGGAATAAGCCATTCAAGAATTTGGGGGCGCTGGAAGGTGCACAAGCACGTTTGCACTATGGTGCAAGGGTGCCTGTGTTGGCGCTAAGCAGCTAAAATGCACCAGTGAAGGTGAAACGGCATGAATGTGCAGTATTGCATTCCTTCCCTTTCCCTATCACACAGTGTAGTGCAGCACAGCAAGGTGACTTGCTGTGCTGCACTGTGTGACAATTCTCATAAATATGCCCCGGAGTGAGCAAGAGTGTTCAAAGGACAGATATGTGGCACAGGAACCTCTGCTCTGATATCACTTGCATGCACTGATGTTTACCATGAGTGGTGGCAAAACGACATCTTAGTTGATTTTTGGACTATTTTACTAGAAATTATAAGCTTCTCAGAACACATGAGCTGCAATTTACCCCTTAATCCAAATAAATACTAAATGTGGTTTAATCTCTAATACTTCTGCACATTTGTTACACTTGAGCACTTTCCTGTCACATAAAAATGGACCACGCATCCTTTGTTTTTTATGACCTTGTTTCCTTCCTGGCTTAATTAAAGCTGCTATTGTCAATGGACTAAATGCGCATTTTGTTTCTCTGTGGCCACACTTTTCGAAGAACTTTATGAATCACATCAGTGTTACCAGTAAATGAGTTTTGTAGGTGGCTTCCACTATATACCAAAAGAAGCAAAACTGTTTATTAATACTTGTGAAGAAACCATCAGTTTAATATACCTGACTATGATATGTTATCAGGCACGGCCCGTGCCGGGCGTTATACTGGGGCGGTGACGTCAGGCAGGGGAGGGTCAGGGTGGGGGGGATGTAAAATATGGGATAAGGACCATTAGAGGTAAGTATCGAAGAAAAAAAAACGAATTTCGTTGCCCACTCTGCATCGCCAAATGTGATGCAGCGTGGGCAACAAAATTCGTTTTATTTTTATTTTTCGATACTTACCTCTAATGGTTCCTATTCCCTTTTTTACATCCCCCCCACCCTGACCCTACCCTGCCTGACGTCACCGCCCCAGTATAACGCCCGGCACGGGCCTTGCCTGTGTGTTATATACAAAGATCAATAACTCAACTTCGTCTGAGCCTTAAGTTCCAACAAAGAACTAAATTAATCTGTAACCCTGCTCAACCTTTGGTCATCTTTTGATTCTCTGAGTCTTGGTGTTCCAATATCCACCAGGAGTTATCAAGAACATTGACTTACATCAGACCAAAAAAGAGGAATGTATGTACCTCTTCTCACGGTTAATCGGATCATTCTCACACCTAGGACCATCTCTCTGGAATGAACTTCCTCCCCATATCCGCAAAGAGGAAAACTACTCTAGGTTCAGGAAAAACATCAACACCTGGTTGTTCGACCAATAACAAGAATGATCCTGCGGGTTCCATACCATTCTTTTGTGCTGAGTCACGGCGGCGGGAAACCCTTTCTGGGTAGCTGAGCGCCTTATAAGCTTAACAAATAAAAAATAATAATAAATCCATCATATGCCCCAACACATAAACTTCTGCGAATCAGCTATCTACAATTACTGTAAGCTTCAGTTTTGGGATCCCGTTGACATCCTAAGTGCTTTTGAACGGCTGATATTAAACATGATCTATTTTTACTTTGAGATCTGAAAAGGCAATTTGAGTCAGATAAAGAGTTTGGCAGATGAATACTCCGTCACTAATGTTATGGCTATTCCATCTGCCTTATTATAAGTGCCATAGAATATAATACACTTTTAATAAGTTGGACAGTCTATCCGTCACTGTTGTGGCATGATACCTGTCCACAAACTCTAGAATAGGACCTTGGTTTCTTGCTACTCAGAAGAAGTCAGTTCCATCACTTAGAATAAAGATTTCTTCAACCGAATTCATGCATGCCTGTATAACGAGCTTGTTAACAAAATACATGTTGGATACTAATCTCTCTGCCATCCCAATCTATATTTCCTGATCTGCTCTTTCTTGTAAAGATCCTAGAATGGACGTCCACTTTAGATGTGGGCGAATATTTTTGGGACCAAATTGATTTTGAATGACTAAACCTTGTAATGCTGAAAACTAACAGGGCTATTCACAAAGGTAATTTACACTTATGAGTACATTTACACATGTCATTTACTCTTACACTTTTAAATAACTTTGCTACTTTTGGCAAGTCACAGAATCCAAGTGTAAACATTCTCAAAACGTGTAACTTATATGTCTCTAACCCCTGAAAAAGGGTGTGAAGCCTAACTTGCAAGTGTAAGTTACTACTAAAATCAAAAAACAGTAGGAAGTCTAGCATCGCACACGGTCCTCCACCGCCAGTGCAACACCCTTCATATAAAATAGTGGAGGTAAGAGCTTACAATAAAAACCACTAGGAAATGCCGTTAAATTAAATTAAATTAAATCATTTAAAATAGTTAAGAATATATAAAAAATATTTCATGTTAAAAATCATTTATAAAAATAGTACATACGTTTACCTTTATTATAAAATATTTTAATTACTTATCAACAATACGTTATTAAAATATAATTAAATTACGTTTAATAAATACTATACATCAATTTTAATAATTATTAATACATAATTTGTTTTTCTTTAGGAATCTATTTTTAACTTAAAAATTCAGAAGTGATTTTAATGTAATTGATTATAATAACTATAATAACATTAGTTTAAGATTTAATTCAAAAATAAGTTTATAGTGCTCTAGCATTTTTTAATTCAGTTATGTAATCAAACTAAAAGTACAAAATGAATTTACATTAGTATTTAACACAAAAAATATTTTTATTATGTTTTTGGAGTTTTATAAACATTTTAACATTTCTCTTGATTTATTGTGTAGATCTCTACCCAGACTGCAGAGTCATTTCACTCCACTTCTAACAACTGTTATAAAGAGGATACTTTATATAATACATGCACAAATATTTTACCAGAAAGATACATGTGGGCCAGATGTATCAAAGGGTTTTGCCCATTCTGTGTCTATGGGAAAATGTGTTGATACTTATGGCCCTAGATTTTTATATTTAGTGTACAGAGTATATTACACAAATTTCTACATTTACTAACTTTTTGCTCAATGCAGGGCAGCTACTAAGAGTTTGTGCAAAGTGGAGAACACAGTGATTAGCATTGTCTGCTATGATTTGCCTGCTTATGCTGATTCATCCCATGTGCTAGCTCTTTAATTAGGCTGCCATGTGAGAAGTACAGTTTCGCAACATGGTGCAGAAGTGAATGTGTGCTGTCTCGTATAAGAGTAATACTGTAAGCATATCCTTTCAGTACAAAATTAAAATTAAAATGTCAAATTGAAAGTTATTTATTTACTATGCATAGTTAATTAAAACCATTGCATTTCTGTTAAAACATGTTAAAAACGGTACCATATCACATATAATCAAATTAAGCGAAGCCTGGTTAACAATTATAGCAATACTGTATCAGGATCTGTCAAAAGGAGCTAAACCCGGGAATAAAATCAGTCTGGATAGATATTGGGAATCCACATAAACCAGTTTGAATGAAATCCCCTTTACTTTATTTCCTGGAGGGCTTACCTCTTTCTACCTGATCAGACAGTAAAGTGCCTATCATGTTGTGCGAACCACATGCATTCTAATAATCCATCAACAAAGCATCGTATACACTCAAACCATAGGTGACTTTATTCCTAAAAGGAGTACCGTCTAGCCAATACTTTGTCGAACGTTCACGTAAGAGCATAGAGTTCTCAAAATACTATGCTGAATACAGTTTATAATGTACATGGGACAGAACTAAAATTTGGCAATATAAATCTTTAAAAAACTTTAAGTGCTAATCAGGGAGCATATTGTGGATACTTTTTTTAATTGATTTTATTTCAGCAAACAGTCAGACATTATACAGAAAATACTACAAACTTATCTTTGTACAAAACACAGAGCACAGCACGAAAAAATATACACTAAATGGAAGGGAGAAAAACCTACAAAATATACAATAAATGAATTAATTTGACAGCTTATAGCTTATATAAACTGGAAAATCAATAAATTATATCCAATTCTGAATTGGTGCCCAGATTTTTTGCCCGAATCTCTTCTTTACAACACTCTTAGATCTATAAATGGCCATTTGGAGTTGATATATAGATAACATTTTGACTTTCCATTGGCTAAAAACAGGAGATTCAGGATCAAGCCAGTGAGAGGTGATACAGAAACGGAAAGCTGCCATACAAATAAATAGGAAAACTTCTTCAGCTAATGTCCTAGTTCCTATTTGATTGGTTTCCAAACCGAGAATGACCATTTCCATGTTCAATTTGACAGAAATCCCCAAACTATTATTAATTATAAATTCGATATCCACAATAAGTTAAGAAAGTTTAGGACATTTGAAAAACATGTGACTAGAATCGGCAGCTATTTCATCACATCTGTTACATTTATCACCGTGACTCCCTTTCCATTTTGCCAACTTCGCAGGTGAGTAATACAAATCATAAATAGCCATGAAGTGTTGGCTTTGCAATGAGCCATTAAACAGCACTCTGGTTGATAGATGAATTGATCTTGCTATATCAACCGTAGCAATTCCAAATGTTCTTTGCCATTTAATTTCAGTAAGCTTAAGATCATCATCCATTTGATTTGCTACCAGCTGATAGATTAAACCAGTTCTCACCCCTCTCCTGATTGCTTCCAAGACATCATTTTTATTCATGCAGATATTATCGAGTAGCCTTTTTGTTTCTAGAAAGTTACGAAGCTGAAGGTATTTAAAAAAATCATGTCTTGACAAATTATATTTAGCTTGTAGACTGGAAAAAGAACAGAGTTGAGTACCGTTATAAAGATCTCCCAGAGTACGAACACCTGCAGCATACCACCTTTTCATGACTTGATCATTAAAAATCTCGGGGAGTACCCTACTCTTCAAAACTGGAGTATAATAATTAATATCTTTAAGATTAATAATGTTCTTTTTAAACTGATGTTGTGGATACTTAATATGCTATTTTACGAAACTCACAGGTATGAAGAAAAATTACCTTATAAGACAGGGGACGCTTCTGATTAACCAGGCATTCTGATGAGATCGGGCTCACACAAACAATAGATTATATGATAGGAATCCGTTCTGAAAGCAACATCAGTAATTTTATGAAGGCTATATTCAATGTTATGTTGGTGGATTTCAAGCACTCAACAACCGACAGCCTACAGGTAGGGACCGGCATCTTAGTTAGGGGCTTCCTGAGGGACTCTCTTCATGCAGCTAGGAGGTTAGGATAAATAGATAATACATGTATTAATGTTTCCTTTACCTTGCCACAAAGACTACTTTTCATGTTTTCTTGGGCCTTAATCTATGGTGGTAGCCTGTCCAAATTTGGAAGAGCCCCGAAACGATACTGTAAAAACTTGCTTTTTAAAACCTGTGAATAACACTCGGACAAAGAAGCTTGTTCGCCGGGGAAGGATTAATTGCTAATAATCTGTCATGATTTTGCATGCTTGGCCATGTCAGTTTTCTCTTCCATCCCCAATGGCATGCAAGTTTGTTTATTTATTATCCTTTTAAATACAACTCTTGTACACTCGACAGCCAAGCAAATCCAAAGCTTGCAACTGCTAGAGGAAGGATACCATATGATCTCTGTATACCAAGGCCCCCATGGGAGCACTTAACTCTTGCCAGATCAAGTTGTCCAGGGATCCTGGGTGTCTATTTTTAAATTGAAGATTTGCTTAAAGAAATCATCCATGTCTGACAAGGCTTTGTTTTATAAGGCCAAACCCCAGACGCACTTGTCATTGAGGAGCAAATATTGGTAGACCAAAGGTATGCCGATAGATTTTGGCTATCGGCCGATCAAAAAGGTCAGAATCCGTCCCTCTTATTATTTTACCCCCATACGTAATGGCAGGGATCAGTTGGCCATTAAGAATTTTAAGCAAGGGTCCAAAAGTCGCACCTTTAAATGACTTTGAGAGAAAACCAAATTCAAAAATGTGAGACTCTACTTGGGCCTTGACCTGCAGCTCATGCTTTTTGTAGGAGCCTCTGAAGTCAACGGTGACCCCTAGATAGTTATACTCTGATTCAACAGTTAGGGGTTTCCCGTTTATACTCAAGCCACCATTACAAATTCCTATGCCTGGACAAATTTTCAGAAGGAGCTCGCCCATTAGATGTGTGTTTTTAACTTCAGCACGCATGCAATGCAAGTCTTTTTGGAGCAATGAAAATATTTCTCTTTGTTTGGCTTTCATAGCAGATAGGGCATCGAATCAGAAGATATGGGTGTTTGTGCTGAGCGACCCCAGTAACATCACTTTGAGGCGAAGCAGCACACAGCTCTTTTTTGCACTGCGAAAAGGTACCTTTCGAGCACAAAATACTTTTTGCATTGGATAGTTAATACCATTGCATTGCTTTGTGTGCGTGCAAAGCCTAAGCAGATCAGGGCCTTAGTGCGCATTAAACCTGCCTTCTTAATGGCATGCAAAGAGTTTCAGCCTGTGCGTTGAGAAACATGACTCTAGCTTGAGCTTGAGGAATTATTATTGGAGTTCATTTGTTTGCTCACAGTGCAGCAAACTTGGGGTTCATCTCTAATACGCTTACATTTCAGATGGTAATGGGGGCCAAACTTTCATTACACCAGACAATACACACCTTTGACTCATTCTCGGTCATGCATCACAGATGGTCCAAAGCCCACTTTTGATTGCACGTGTGTATGGCTGTGATAAAAGGACATGTTGCATATTAAAATCAAATAGCCAATTTCAGTTGAATCCCATTCAACATAATCAGCACCACTATTTCTAATCAAGTACCCGCTGAGACACAACATGCAAGATTCATCTGTTGAGTTGTAAAGATGTGAATTTGTGTAATACCCAACATTGAGGCAATAATAAGAGCAGACAACCGTTAATATCATTCAAATAAGTTGCAAACCTTCAGAGAACAGACAACCCTGACAGCTGAGCTGCCACCCACCAATATTTAGTGGCGCCCACTGTGGCTGTAGCATAGAGTACTATCAAATTACAAACTAATAAAAAGCATCTTCTAATACTTCTTGTAGTAGGACTATCTGAAAGGGCATAATACATATTTGAACGTGTTATGCCTTCAAAGTCAAGACAAGATTTGCAATTCTGTAATACATATTGAGTTTTTTGGCAGATATAAAACCCTATTCATATATTATTTCATCTTAAATTTTATTTCTAAATATTGCATCGGAAAATCAGTTGAATCATGTGATGCTTGTTATAGTTTGGCAACAAGGCATTTTCTTACCATCCAAATGAAAGTAGATCTTCCTTGCTTGATGTTTTGTCCCACATTTGCCAAACGTGGATGTGCCCATACCCAGGACTAGATCACCTAGATTAGGGCAAGGAGATTCACTACTCCAGCAATTGCAAAGATATATGAAGAAGTAGACACAGCCCGCCAAGAAAGGGTGCTCTTGCTAAACAAAATTGATATGATGACAACACTAATTCCCACTACCAATGCTATACCCTTGCACACTTTTGTGTGGGTGAAAGTAATTGTTAGACCTGATATCCTTGGTGTGACTTTTCCCTTCACTGATTGCCTTCCACCCTCCTGTTTGCTGTCTTTGGTTTTGCTGGCCTTAGGATTCTGTGAACTTTACCTCTGCTGACTAGTGCTAAAGTGCTCTCGCCTTAAAACATGGTAAAATTGGCTTATACCCAATTGTCAAATTTTATTTAACCTTACGTTCCTAGTAAGGTGGCACTACCTCTGCCAAGGCCCTATACAGTAAATGTTACCAGTGGGCCTGCAGCACTGATTGTGCTACTCACGTGAGTAGCACTTTAAAAATGTCTCAGGTCTGCCATTGCAGCCTGTGTGCATGCAGTCTTAAATTACCATTTCAACTTGGCAAAATGAACGTTTTTCCAGGCCCAAACCTTCCTTTTTAGTACATATAAGTCACCCCTAGGGAAGGCCCCGGACACCCCAGAGGGCAGGGTGCAATGTACAAAAAGTCGGAAATGTACTTTTAAGTTTTACTTCTCCTGGTAGTTAAAAACTCTTACATTCGTTTTTCACTAATGCACAGCCTACTCTCCCATAGGATAACATTGGAGCAGTGTGTAAGTAAACATTGCTAGTTTTGATGGCAATGTAGAACAGCTGCTGTGTGATCATATAAATTGACTTTTCTCATAGTTCTGGGAATAACATTTCTGAGATAAAGCAATTCTCATATTAATTGGGAACCTCAGACTACCAAATTCTATCTACTTAGTGTGTAGAAGATTGTTTCCAGAATTCAAACAAAGGGAAAAGTAAGCTGTTGATCCATCTGAGATCCTCAGAAGTCCTCTCTTGCAACTAAAAAGGAAGCAGTCAATGAAGATCATATTATACCACCAACCTTTAGAGATTTCTTGGTTATCTTCAGCAAGAATGGAGCTAATACACTCCCTCCCCATAGATAGTATGACTGTATGATAGACAGTGTCGGGGGAACCTACTCCATATGGAACACTCTATCTGTTGATGGTGAATGAAAATGAGATATTGCATCAATACCTGAAATAAAACCTGGAGAATGATTGTATCCAGCATTCAACCACCTCCGCTGCAGCTCTTATCTTTTTTGTGCCCAAGTTGAATGAAAAATATCACCCCTATGTTAATTATCAAGTACTGAATGTCTTTTACCATTCAGAACCATTAGACGGCATATCTCCTCCTTGACTAAGGCAAAGGCATAAATGTTGCTGGTGCTTGAGCAATGCACGTGAATGGGAAGCACTCCAAGCCTCATCTCTGCTGTAGAATCTCTATGCTGCACCTTTGTAAGCAACAAAATAAAAGTATAAGGCCAGATTAAAAAATAACTATATTTACATTGCATCAGCTGGAACTTTAAGGATGATTTCTGCAGCCCTGGGCATAGTTTACTTATTGGCCATAGTCAGATGTACCTAGTGGGAGAAGTATATTTTCCCAGAACCAATTTACTCACGTCGATACTGGAGTATGGAGACAATTAATGCATTTCTCCACAAGGAAATATTTAAATACTGAGTGTGAAACCATTTAACTGTTGCAGGTGAGCAGTGTATGAATAAGTTAATTTAAGGGCATGCCTATTAGAATTTTGACTTCTCTGTCTCATGGGCGAGTTATATCTGTGTGATCTACCAAGCAAATACTGACTTATAGAGGTTTTCCCCGCAAATGACAATGAACAGTTCAACTGGCCTTTCAAATGTATGGCATGTCAGGTGTTATATCTGAACATATCTGCTTCTATCCTACTGACATTTCGGAGGTACTGATCTCTCTCTTGATATACTCAGAAACCCATCCTGTAAGCGCTATGTCTATGAGCTCTTCCTTGTGCGCTGGTGAGATCTTTTCAACACGAGATACGCACTACTTTCAGAGGGCTAAGATTCTGGGCACGTGAGATATGTGCAGCCCAGGGAGTATCTCTGCTGTGATGTAAATATGTGAAGTTCCTGAATGGAATACATTTTTATATGTATTAACACCTTGGCTGCTAGGGGTTTTCCCCTCCTGTGCTGAAAATGCTTGAATACTATAGTTTCATGACAAGGTCAGCTCGTCATATGCACAGCTCAACCGTGCCTCATGACGAGTTGACCTTGTCATGAGCATGGAAGGGGTTAAACAATTGTACGATTATGAAAAATCATTCCGATGTCAAATTGCCACTGCTGAAATTCTGATAACACTGCATGTTAAAATAAATAGCATTATCTAAGCATCAATCAATTGCCAATCAATGTCCTTGAGATCCTGACAAATGTGGTGAATTCAAAAGCACGATACAGCATCAAAAGGAGCCATGTGGTTACAGAAGCACAGGTACATGTATGGAAACTTAAACATTCATAAAACGGTTTATAATGATTTGGCAGTATAGTGTACATTTGGTTTGAAATAAAATCAATTAATATAAAACCTGATTAGGTGTGCAGTAAAACTTTACAATAGACAATCGCAGGGCTCATGGCATTAGTAGAGTTATTGAGTATGCTCTGCATCCTTCTAAGTAGGTTGACTAGGCCAACTGTTAGGTGGAGAGCAATTTTGCGATCTACCATTGTTTACTGTTGTCCAGTCAGCATTAGCTTAAGGTGCCCCTGGTAAAGAAAAGTTGCTCTGATGATCTTAGCCTAGCTTCTGTGGCAGTGTGAGCCATTATGCTCAAACTACCACCCCTTTTGTTTTTAATCTTACCTATTGTTCCCTCCAATAAAGGCAATTAGTCCAGGTACTGTAAGGTATTTTTAATCCACTCATCTGGATCCCTTTTTTATCCTGTTGTTTTTATTTAAGAACTCCTTACTGTGCTGAATCCAGCCAGAGGTCAAGTGCGCCCTGGTGGTACTGTCCTACTAGGGTGGGAAGAAGTTGCTGATGATGAAGCATGACACAATTATATGTGTGCGGCTTTCTCTTCCATTAGGATGACCTTCTCTTGCTTTAGCACTCACACAGGAATTCTGTGATTGTCCCAGTGGGGCCCCTCAATGTTTTTTTCAGGGTAGCAGTACTGAGCTGTATATTCTACCTTTAGCTGCCGTACCTTTTGTGGTGATCGAGTAGTATAGTAACAACAAAATTGGTGGGGTAGGGTCCTAGGGAAACCTATTTAAAGACCACCAAGGAGAAACTTCCCCTAAACATAGTCATCAACACAATATCACCTCGGGTCTAGGTTTAGCACAAAAGCCAAATCTTAGCAAGAACGTGCGATCAATGTTAAGAATCTCTTGAAAATTATAGTACAACAAGAAAGAAGGGGGGGAAATCTCTTTAGGACTAGAACCCTCACTCACCGATGGGTAACATACTTCATCATATGGGTTCCTCCTTACCAGTAGGAAATCCTAGTCCTACTGGGAGCTACAACTCCCCCACTGTGGGGAAGGAGCTCAGAGATGTTTTCATAGATATTCAATCAGGGAGTTAGGATGCTAAAATCCCATATGTGAGACTACGAACTACGACACACAGTATGATGCAACCACCTGTACAGTCTGAGAACAGCGGTGCACCTGATTGTGATTGCAAATGATTGTGAATCTCAGTGCTCATACGCTTACAGAGACAGAAACATCAGTCTTAGAGAAAGATCTCGGCTTTATACCAACGTACAAAGGTGATGCATTTCAGTTTCAACAAGCACTTGCAGGGTTCCTCCGCATAATCCGCCTGAACTCTTTCTTTAAAGATAAGGCGACAATTGAAACCGGGGATGAAACAACTGTGAATACAGGCTTTAGACCTTGTTCCACATTGAATCCTCCAGGGCATTTGGTTCCGGCTCAGATTCTTGCCTTTGAAGAAGCTGTTCTGCATGATGTGAGTAACATAATGGACCAGAACAACTCACAATATCAGAACTTGACTAGACCACAAAAACTGGCACTGAAACATTTGTCTCAGGATGTGACTATTGTACTGAAACCCGCCAATAAGGGGGTGCTATAGTTATCATGGACAACGAAGCATACAGATCGGAGTGCCTATGACAACTGGAGGATAGGAAATCATACAGGATACTGAAAATGGATCCATCGAAGCGCCTAACAGAAGACATTAAGAAAAAGGTTGAGGAAGGCAAAGACAACAACTGGATTACGGAACATGAAGCATCCTATTTGGTAACAACGTCCCCTACCATACCGTACTTTTATGTATTGCCAAAAATACATAAAGAGAAACGTCCACCACCTGGAAGACCCATAATTTCGGGAATTGGCTCAATACTTGAACCTCTGTCAACATTTGTTGACTTCTTCTTGAGACCCATGGTATCTGACATACCTACTTTTCTGTTGGATACAAAAGACCTACTGCGCCATTTACCAGAGACTCCGTTTGACACAGACCAAGATTTCCTGGTCTCTTTCGACGTTGAGTCTCTGTATACGAGCATACCACAGGAAGAGACTCTGGTGACTATACAACACATGCTTCAAGAACATCTTACAGATAATATAACACCTGTGTAATTCATTATGTCTTGGTCCCGCAAGGTCATGAAAGAGAACTTCTTCAAATTTGAAGACACCTTGTACTTACAAATATCAGGTACGTAAATGAGTAGTGTTTGTGCACCCAGTTTGGCAAACCTATACGTCCATCAGTTTGAACAAACAGTGATGATGCAAGAAAGTAACCCCTTCCATAGACACATTCGTGTCTGGAAAAGATCTAAAGATGATATCTTTGACGTTTGGAGAGGTGATCTCGAAACAATTAAGGCCTTTCATCTATGGCTGAATGAGAGAAACAAATATCAAAGATTTACTTTGGATTTTTCAAAAGAAAGCCTCTCTTTTCTGGATGTGAGGATTTAAACGAAAGAGGATGGCTTGGACACAGAGTTATATAAGAAGCCAATGGCCTGTAACTCTCTGCTACCATATCAGAGTTTTCACCCGAAATCTGTTCGTGAGAATTTGCCATTTGGGCAATACCTCAGGATAAGGCACAATTGCTCAACAATGGATAAGTACAATGAACATGCAGAAATCCTGGCAAAGGATCTTAAGGTGAAGAACTACCCAGCACCGATAATACGTAGGTCACGTAAATGAGCTGTCAACAATCACAGGAAAGAATTGAAGACTGACATTTGTCAATACCTTTTCGGGCTAGTCCAATCAGATTAAGAAAGCGTCATTCATTATTGGAGAATACTCAACACAGCAAATAACAAACTTCCTGTCCCTATGTTTGCTTACAAAAGAAGTACCAACATTAGAGACAAATTGGTCCACACACGTCCTAAAGAAAAGAACACAAAAGAAGGGCAAGCGTCATTGTGGAACCTACCACCTGTTATGGGCCATTTTCCCTGTGGTATGTGTGTGGTGTGCCCACAAACGGAGAAGACAAAGCATACAAATTGCAACAGTGAGAAATTGATTTATTTGATTTGGTGCCCATGTAAGCTCCGATATGTCGGGATGACTTCAAGAAGAGTAAAAACAAGTATCTCAGAGCATAAGAGCACAATACGGTATAACAAGAGATCAACCAAGCTAACCAATCACTTCCTTGACAAACAACATGCAGAAACCGACTTGCGCTGGGTGGTCCTAGAACAACCTTGGATCCCATCACATATTACAGATGTGTCGAAATTTCTGCTGCGACGCAAACAACGTTGGGTTTTCAGACTCAAAACAGATGTCACGGGCCTGAATGATGAAATACCCTGGCTATCCCTATAGGGAGGAGCATAGTTTTTTCCATTAGCCCCTTGAAAAGGGATCTGGATCAATTGCCTGTACCTGAGTACATCACAGTGTAACTTGTACTGATTATTCGTACAGTGGAGAGCATAGGGACTTTCACTAGTTCCAAGATGAGGTATCTGGGTGTGTCGCTTACATCCGAGTACATCATGGTATACAACATACAGTATAGGAATATGTGATAACAGAGCAATGTTATAACACACACAGATTCCCTGCAGGTTTTGCGATCATGTGCATAACCCATTAGTTCCAAGATGAGGTTCTTGGGTTTGTAGCTTACTTCCGAGTACATCATGGTATACTTCGTACAGTATAGGAATATGTGGAAATGGGGCAAAGTTACAGCACACACATATTCCCTGCAGGTTTTGCGATCATGTACATAACGCTAGAGGCTCCTAGAAATAGTGCCCCATACTAACTACGGCAGTTCTTCTATTGGTTAGCCTTACTAACATTTCGGTTTGGTAATAATGTGCATAACCCTAGAGACTATACAAGAAATAGTGCCTCATATAAACTATGGAAATTCATCTGTTGGGTACAAACATGTGCTAATCGATAATCATATTCATAACCTTAGTGTCCATATTAGGGACATTGCCCCATAAAATTACTATCTATTTATATATGACAAATAAGTGACAAATACTTAATAGATCCATGACATGAACGTGCACTTAGCACGTTTCATGTGTGCTTTAATAATTATTGTAAGTGTTGCACTTCACATTATTATTAAAGAGGGCATCCACTGTAGTATTAGTGGATACTCCTATTGTGTGTTTTTTCCATAACTGGTTGAGATATCATTTGAAGTCCTGATCAAATAAACTGTCCTTAATTAGTAGAAATTGCACTTAGTATAAAAATGAAATTCGACTTTCATAATGTGTGCTTTAATACCTTGAATAACCTTTATTGATTAGCAAATTAAATAGAAACCATTTTCATATATGCAGAATGTGATTTCATTTGTAACAATAAAGCAAATATGTAATGTATGCATTAATGTTTCATATATTTCATTTAAACTTAGTTCCTAGCCATACTTAGACATGGTTATTTTACAGATTTACGGTATGTCACATGTAATGGTAAACTAATGTGCTATAAACTTATATTCATGTGTGTTTAAATGTACACACGCATATTAAACGTGCACTATTGAGCTAATGCTTTAACTTGTCCTGACTAGGCCTGTATTTCACCATGCTGCATTAATTCTGTTATCATTCTTTGCTGTGACATTTCTTGCATGTATTCACATGCATTATTAGTTTGAGAATATATATTACCGTACTAGCGATAGAGGAGCGAGTCTAGGAAGAAGACCTTGACGAAAGGAACATAAGGAGCTAGAGCGTCAACTGAAAGGCCTATTCAGCATTGTTGCGATCTATCTGTGCATGAGAAGGAGATGTCATTCCCATGACCAGCTTGAGATTTTCTATGATGTTGCAGTCTGCAACATGAGAAATGATGAGAACATGGACCCCTGATGATGTGTACAAAGATGTGTTACCTAGAAGACTTCTGTGTCTTATAACTTAGAGTTCACGCCGTTAGACTTCTGAAACCTTTTTTCCAGAGATGCTTTAGGGGATCTCATTTGGAACCTTTCCTGCTCCTTCAGGCACTACATGTCCTTTGGACTCTGAAAGCATACGACCTCAATTCTTACTTTTGAGTCTTTCTTAAGTATGGCTTAGGGTAACGCGTATTCTCTTACCCATAGAAGAACCCTGACTGTGCTTCTAAAATTCTGACACCTTCCTACTTGATTTTCCTTTGCCTTGTTCTAATTTCCTTTATGGAAACTCTATGATTTTGTTTAGATTTTTTAGGGTATAGAACCATCCCATTAGCTGGAACTCTAATTTAAGTGATTAACATTTATCCATGTATAGACAACAAAATGTGTGACTCTTTTCTGAGCATCTAATACTCCTCTTGATCTTTTGTATTGTTGTGACTGAATTGCTCAATTTCCTTTTAAAGTTGGACTTACCTGATGTTATTCTGTACCTTTATAGCCTGGTGTTAAGAGTAGTGTACCTGGATGAGATTATTAATTTGTAATAAAACTTCTTAACCCTAGCTACTGATTCCTGATCCTCACTGTGTAGTCAAATGGGTTGCACTGTTAATTGAATTTGATTTATGTCAATGTTACCTCCCATCACCTCCCACTCAGACAAAAAAGTCCATCGGAGAACCAATGGTAAGCAAGCAGCGCCAGAAAATGCTGTATCACTAGTGTATTTATGTCTCTTTACAGTAGCTGCTCTTTCATGAGTTTGTATCCCCCATACAATGTAATCTAAGATCTATACCTTGCTGATCCTGTCGCAGAGATTCCGTGCTCAGACAGACTGTGCATAGAGGCTTGGAACCTCAGTGAATTAGGGTGTGCCAAAACTCACCTTAGTACCCAAAAATCCCCTACCAGACTAGCAATCAGTGTCTCATTGGTTATCATAAACGCCCAATGCTTAGACAAACCAGAACATGGACTTAGTACACCTCAGGTAACGTGGAACACATGAACACTCTTTCGTTATACAATCATTTCAATCCAGAACAAGTAGTAAAAGAGGACAAGTGCATATTTGAAATGTTTATTCACTAATGCAGTGTTCTCAAACGCAGTATCTTAGCTAATACAAGCAAACATGTTATAAGAAACAAAGTAATCAGCATAGTCACTAGTCCATAGAACACAAACGGTGAAAGCATGGTATTATGCTAAAATGAATAGGGTTTAACAAAACCTAATTCTCACCCTTCCTAGCTAGTATATTATATTATGTCTAAGAAGGTCTCTTTGGGTTTTAGCAGAGCGGCCCTATACCTCAAGATCCTAGTGGTAACGGATCACATCATCAGCCACCAGCTCTCTGCATGCGAAGCACCATCAAGTGTGTTTGTATGCTCTTGTGCAAAGCAATATAAAACGCGCCTAAAGCCAGAACTTGGCTGCAGCTGCATGTATGTTATGTCTAGGAACGTGCGAAGATCAGTGCTCACAACAACCACTGTTTTGAGATATCCTTGAAGGTTTCTGCACTCATTGTACAGACACAGCTCGCCAAACAAGACTGTTATCAGAGTAACAACATATTATTCTCGCATGAATCAAAAACATTCTACTAGGCTCAAAGCTAAAGCAACAGCTATGTGTCGTGTGCAAAAGCAGCAGAAAGGTAAAATGGCGTTTAAACTCCTAAAAAGCTCATGCTAACTTAACACAGCATACAGGCTATATATATCTATATGACACCCTCCCTTGATCTGAGCACGTATCAGATAAGATAAGATAAGATAAGGTCAAGGACTCAATGTTGAAAGCAGAGTTCAATAAAATATTCGATTCAAAATCGAGTAGGTGAGGAAAAATAATTTAGTCCGCCCAAAAATCCAAAATCTCACCAGCATGACAACGTAATGTCCACTGTTATTAAAGCCAATAGGTCTGATATATAAAAAAAAGTCCATCAAAATTCTGAAAAAAAATTAGAGAGGGAGAAAAAATCATGACATTAAAGGCCTCAATAGGAGTCAGCCTAAAACTGAGTATGCGAAATAGGCAGCAACCGCTTCCAAAAGGAAGTCACTGTTATCATCCGAAAATAACTCAGCCATCCAATTCAATAGTGAGAAAGAACACACATGCTCATCAATTACCAGAGCCTCTAGTACCATCAGAGGACAACTCGGTGGGTTCTCAATGAAGCTGTGTGCCAAGAAATCTTGCGCCGCTGCAAATATATTCCAACGACCCAGAACTCCATGCATCGCTGCAAAGGCCATAATCCTTCCGTCAGAACAAAACATTTCATGAGTAACTAAGGGACTCATGAGATGATTAAAATCCACTTCAGGAGACACCAAATTGCAGAGACAAAAATCCAGGGCCCAGTCGAAATCGCAGCTCAGGCAATGAAACACAGGCTGGACACAGGTGAAATAGGAAAATCGAAATGATAATCCATACGATGCACTTAAGGTGGCAAGGGGCAGCGCACCATTGTATTCTAGCATCCTGTTGTGAAACAGTGCTAACTTCTCCTGCTCGTCTGCGAACACAGGACGGGCATCCATTTTGAATAAAACAAAATAGCAACAAAAAGCCAGCAGCCAGCGCCAGTAAAACGGGAAATCCACCAAATAGGCTGGAAAAGATCGAATGGAAGAAAGCAGGAATGAATCCAAATGTCTTTTGGAAAGAAGTCACTAGACCACTGCTCACTACTTTTAAAAAATGAGCCAGCCCCGAAGTGGAGGACGCGTTAAAGATTGTATGAAGCAGCACACCGAAATGTAAAGGAAGGTCAGTATTTAATAAAGCATGCACTTCTGTGCGGGTGTTAGCTACGTGAAGGACAAATGTTTCGCGAGCAGATGTCAGGGCAACTTCTTTTTGTGGCAATAATGCTCTTATTCTGCTCATCTTATTGAACTCTGACTTCAAGGTCGGAATTCTCGGCCAGATGGAAACATCCAGGTTCCCATGCTTGGGTGGATACAACACATTTTTACAGCAAACCACAAGCTCACTGACTGTTACAACATAAGCTATGCCTTTCAATAACTCAAGCAATCTTCATTATTTAAAAGTAAATAACTCCCGTTTGCTAATAAATTAAAAGTCGGGACAATAGCGGGCACAGGTGTACCTTTCAAAACACATGCTAAATTTCGGCGTTCCTGATTACAAGAGCCATGCAATTGTATGTGTCCACGCATTAATGAGTGATCTGGTGTTTCCGTACACTCCTCCCCTTTCAGATAAACCTCCTTTGCGTCCCTAAGGCATCTGTAAGTGAAAGGGAGCGACCAGGCTTCATGTAAATAGGAGCTGCCAAGTGGCTCGTATCTACCAATGGCAAAATATTTCATGCAATTTGTAAACTGAAAAAGCGCAAAAGGTAAAGTTATTAACCCGTGGATAAGCCACGTTGCAGCAGTGGCCTCTGCCACTGAAAAGAGCAAAGACTCCAAGCGTTCAATATGTAACAGTGAAAAAGAAGCATCTCTCATTGAAAGCAAACATTGTTTTTCAGTTAAATTAAAAGGGGCAGACAGAGATGTGACATTAATGTAATTCCAAGACACTTTTCAGTTTTTTAGTGTCTGCAGGGTCCATGCAAACTGCATAATAGAAAGCAATTGATTTTAACCATGGTACAAAACAGACACTTCATCCTGTACAATTTCAACAACAGATGACACAATATTATCCAATGTGTAAATGCGGGAGGAAAGGGTGTTAATGCTGTTATCCACAACTGCAAGCACTTTTTCCAAATTAGCTTGCTCAATAGCCCTAAGGCGGGTAGCCGCTTCAATCTATGATGTTTTCCAGAGTTCATTATAAACGGCAAACATCCATCTTTTAGATCTACCTTTTGCCGGGCCCTTTATGAAATCATTCAAGTCAACCTCGTCAGTCAGTTTAGACAAATGCAATTTTACTGACGCCAATGTAGAGTGTTTGAGCCGATTCTGGCACAATTTGCCTACTGAATAAGTGGTTACAGAATGGTCACTCTCAAAATGGGGATCTACTCTAAACTGTGTAAAACCCTCAGTCAGGCCCAAAAAACGATGCTGGCACAAATCTGCACTTCTGTGCCACATCAACCAACCCTTGGGATCCAAACTGGATATGTTAAAGGATGAATTTAGCAAAAGGGTCTGCAACTCTCTAATTGAAAATTTAGTTGAATTTTCCCAACCCGAATATTCTTCCAAATCAGGGAAGGAAGGAGCATTTAATTTTTTAGACGTAGCCAATCCAAAGCATGTTGTCTGTGAGATAGTAGAATTCAAAAACAACATATGATTTGGGATGAGACATGCACGTTGCTAAGCCTCAGTGCCTCGTACCTGCCAATTTTTAGAACCCCAAACTGATTTAAGGTCAATTGTTTCCTTCCACAACTCGTAGCCACCAACAGCTAGCTGGTCTAGAAAGGACTTCGAATACAATAACTTAGTATCGGTAAGTCTAACCATGGACATGGATTTATCTGTCATTTTAAAATAAAACGAAGCGGGATTGGACTGATTAAAGTCAGTAAAATAAGAGCATTTTTTTCAAAAATGTGTTTGAGCTACCTCTTAAAGGAGCTGGGCAATGTTCCCATTGGGTATAATTCACAGTACCTCTCCTAGAATTAGTTTTATGCAGGAAGTGATTGCCAAAATGTTGGAAGCAAAACAAATCACCATAATTAGCAGATTCTAAATATAAATCTTCAGCATCAAAGGCAGCATAATACTTCAAATCAGCAAACAAAGCCTCTACGGCCTGAACATCCCAATCATCAGAACATATGTTTTGTTGAATCACATCCCCCATGTTAACTCTAAGCACATTAGGAACATTAATAACTTCAGTCGGGCCATCGATTTGAAATTTAACTGCATCCCAGACTATTCCTTCCAGGACAGGCCACGCGGTGATGTTAACAAAGGCCAAGTCTCTTTTCAATCTGTGGGCTGAATGTGATGAGCAGTGGGGAGCCAATGTTCCATTCAGATGTCTAATGCATGTTCTCTCATCAATATAATCTCCATTGATAAATCGAAAAAAATAAAACACAAAACCAATTGACATAAAAAGATAGAGAGCAAAAAGCCCCAGCCAAATGTAAGTCCAAGGGGGAATCAAAAAATGTTTTTTAAACAAAGTCGCGTAGGCTCTCAGCCTTGTGGGCTTCCCTGAAGTATGTGAAATAGTGTCAAATGAAAATCTGGATTTTGTGGCTAAACGTGTTTACAAATCAGGCATCGATAAGTTAGTTGGGTAGGTGTAGTCTGTATCATCAAGGCGAATACCAGGCAAAGCAGTCAATAAAGGACTTGAAACTGCAGGCATCTCAAGGGCCACCTCCGGCGCACGATCCGAAGCATTAGCCAAAACAGAATTTCTCACTATCGAAGGACATGAGACTGCTGGTGTCATGCTAAGAAGAATCGGCCACTCTGTGTATTTTGACATTGTCAATGGAGATATACCTGTTCTCTTTATGACACGGAAGTGGTGGTAAAATGACTGTTCTTGTGCCCTTCACTCCAAGCACGGTATGAGGGACCAAATTCCTTTTTGTTATCTATCTTTTCCCGAACCAGTTCTCCAACTTGGGGTAGCCAGACAACTACCGGGATCTGCAACGCATCATCCGAGGTGGAGGGCAAATGTTCCTTTGCAAGACTGTCTCTCATCTCTTGTAGAGTCTGTAAAACATTGCAATGTTCATCTACGTCAAAGGAGGCAGCCGAACCAACCGTGTCTAGACGGTCAAGGTCCGGGACATACATCTTGATACCAAAGAGCATTTCGTATGGGGTCCGCCCACCCAGAGACCTTCTAGGTAGATTATTAAGAGCACGCTGCACGCCATTGAGACGGGCCAGCCAGTTTCTGCCAGTGCCTATAACTCGAGCTGTCAGTGATTGCTTTAAGTCACGGTTCATTCGTTCCACAACACTATTACCCTCAGGTCGGTATGGAGACGAAAACTTGACTTGGACCCCCATCGAAGCCATGGTATCCCTATACGCCTTAGAGGCGAAAGCAGGACCCTGATCCGAATGGAAGGTACCACAGGCAAAAATCCTTACAAAGACACGCAAATCCCTGATGACAGTCCGTGAATCAGCGCTCGATGAGGCCAAACACATACAAAGCGTCTGCATGAATCAACTGCTACTAAGATGTACTTATACACAGTATCAGAAGATAAAGGACCGCAGTGATCTAAATAAACACAACCAAACGGTTTATTAGAAATGAACAACTGTGTTTGTGGTGGACCCGTAGCAGTTGAAGGCTTAATCTGCTGGCAAATGTCACATTGAAGGGCATAGTCACGTGTCTGTTTGTACAGTCCCCGCCACCAAAAACATTGTTGCAACTGAGACACAGTAGCTGAAACACCCGCATGCACAGACGCAACCCCTTCATGGGCCGCTTTGATCAGTGAATGTCTGCGATCTGAGTTGGGAATCAACCTCTCCCCAACTTCAGGTATTTTCACATAAGGAACCTTATCGGGACTTAAGTGGTATGGGTACTTCGAATGGAACCCCACAGGATAATTACCTCCCTTCTCAGTGGCAGCAACAGCCGCCAAGATATCATCATCAATCTTACTTTTGGACTGTGTGACTGCTCCAACTAAATATGTTGATACCGCTGATTTCGCTGCTTCATCAGCAAGCGAGTTGCCAACAGCGTGGACTCCAACGCGCTGGTGACCGAGAGTATGAATTACAAACACGAGTGGCAACTGCTCTTTAAGCTCAGCCACTCGGACCCAGATCATTTTATGTTTTATTGTGCTACCCTGGGAATTACGAAAATCATTCTGAATCCAAAAGAACAAGTTCTCATTGTAAGACTGGACACAGTAGTAAGAATCACTTACGATAAGTGTTGTCACAGTAGGATCGGGGTACTCCAATGCAAGCATCAGAGCACGAAGCTCTGCCAATTGTGCGGTGCAGTCCCCTAGAGTCTGCGTGTGCACGACTCTGGACTTGAACTCATCATTCACCATGGCACCTACCACAATGGCGCATGCGGAAATGTAGGCATGTTTAGAACCATGCGCAACCTGCGCATAACCATCAGTGTATACGATGCAATGGAAATCCTCCAAAGGCCGCATAGCCAAAGGTGCAGGATGAACAAACTCATATTGCAAAAACTCCTGCGACCGTAAGGAGGCATCAAAAATGAACGTGACATCTGGAGACGTCACTGATGCAGCCCATTGTATCCACCGAGGGTGCAAAGCTTTAGAATTCGGTACACTGGCTTTCGTAACTGCTTCCAAAGCAGGACAAAGGGTAACAACCAACATGCATTTTCCCTGTGACAGAGCGCGTTCCTTTAGAATCGCCATCTGCACAGCCGTCAAAACTTTCTCCACAGTGGAAAATCGCATTTCAGCCGAAGTGTACAAGTGTGACTTATTAGCAATAGGTACTGTATCTCCTGCGTTAAAAGTAAGGTATGTGAAACCCACCGTCCCAGGGATGATTCTTATCACCAGGTTGATGTGATTATCACGAGCCAATAAGTATTTAGAAGCGAGCAGATCAGCCTGCAAAGATTGCAGTATAGCCGAGTGCTTAGGCAGCCAATTTGATTTTGTAAAATTTGGTTGTATCAAAGCATACAAGGGCTTGATACGCTGGGCATATTCAGGTATGCATGTCCTCCCGAAATTCAAAAATCCCAGCAAGGACTGTAATTTTTTCAGAGTTGTCGGAGCGCGCAATTGTGCGCATTTCTCCAAGAAGTGAGGAGCCAATCCTCGTCCTTCATTGTTGAGCTCGTAGCCCAGGAACAACACTGTGTACTCTGCAATGTGCGATTTTGCAAAGTTGAATTTGTAACCGAAGTCCGCAAAGCTACAAATTAAGCAGTCAACGCGACACAGATGCTCCCACAGTTCATTATCCGTGAGATAAATGTCATCCACATATGAACGAGCATCTGGGTCAACCCTCTCTAAGAGAGAGACTATGCGGGCAGCAAACACTCCAGGACTATTCTTGTAGCCCATCGGTAAACGTTTGAAATGTTTTTTGACACCGCCGCAAGTAAAGGAGGTCCATTGGGAACTAAGACCATCCAAATGGTGGGCATAAAAACCGTTGGAAGTGTCAAGTGTAGTTTTAAACCGCTTACGCACGAGACTATCCACTAAAGCAGAGCCGTGTGTATTCTGTACTGCACAAGCACGGCAATGCAAGTTTAAATGCCGGTAATCCAATACCAAACGATATGAACTGTCAGCCTTGGTTACAGTAAAAAGAGGGTTATTCATTGGTGACACACAAGTTTCAATAACACCCTGATATTCTAATTATTCAAGGATTTCCGCAACGGAAGCCTTCGTTTCGCGCTTTAAGGCATATTGAGGTTGTGGCTGAGGCATAGACCGCAAAGGAATCTCGTGGCGAAGGAAAAATGTATCCCATCCACAGTGAGTACGGTACAGAGCCGGCGCAAGGGCCTTAGCCCACTCTTCTGCAAAATTCAGTGCATGCTCCTTCAAGACCGTGTGCGCGAAACTAGGGAGGATTACCTCCTCCCCTCTCGGAGCTGCGAGCACAAAAGGTGGGGGCCAGTCAGCCTCCTCTAACAAAATGTCATAGGTAGTCGTAAGATTCTCCCAAAATACCCCTTCTATGGTACATTGAATGTCACCTTCAATGAATAAGACTATTTCATAGAGTCTGTTAGGGGGAGCTACTCTAGTGTCAGCTGTTTCCACAACAACATAACGGTCAGTCGCTGTCACCTTCAGTAGTGCACGCAGGGCCTTTCGCACTATGGTAATCTCCGCCGCACTGTCCAGCAAGGTCAGAGCCCATGTCTGATTCCGAAGCTGGGTTCTCACTATCTGTGGCATATCTGTGTGCTGTTAAAGCAGCGACTTTCTTTTTCAGAAACTGGGATCTCTATGGTGTAGACTCGTCCTGCTTGCCTTTACCGTCTTTCGGGCGGGGCTGGTCACGTTCTTGCTGGCCACCCCGACCCCTGCCGCCTCCTCCACCACTGGATGAAAAGGCCGATGACTCCTGAAAAGAACGAGGAGAGCGTTGGTCAGAAACCTGAAAACGATCAGGTGATTTTATCATCGCCCGATTTTGCAAGTCATAAACACGTTCTGTGGGTGCAGGCAATGGAGACGCAGGACGAGACTCCTGTTTCTGTTGTTGTTGTTGCTTTCCCTGTTTTTGTTTTTTAGGCCAATTTTGTTTTTTGGACTTGGGCTGGTCGTCGGTTTCCGACTTCTGCCCTTGGGGTTGTTTTTTCTCTTTAGTAGAAAAAGGCTTGAGACCCCTACTATTGCGGCCCACGGTTTTGTAAGCCGCCACAATAATCCTCGCCAACTGTCGGGGTTTTTCGGCATCGGGAATCGCCTGCAAAGCATTGGCAACCTGAAAGTTTGCCGCATCCCCCTTGACATTAGCAAGTATGAGATCGGAAACCACATCAAAGGTGCCACAAAGACACATACCCAATTCAACCGCAGCCTCCGGTCTGTGTTGATCCTGAACACGTTTAAGGACCGTCAGCAGGACAGTCATAGACGGAGTGCCGTAACACCTCGCGAAGACCGCCGTAAATGTCTTTCCCCAGGTCTCACAGTCACCGATTTCGGGGGTCAAGTGTTTCAGTAAGCTAATTGTCAGAATCCTGTGTTTTTCACCAGGAGACGTGTTAGGAAATACTGCTTCGAGTTGGTCAAACTTTTCGGCAAGCCAGAAAGAAAATTCATCCTGTTCCTGGGGACGCTTGCCCATCACAGCATTGACCATAACGGGACTGAGCTTCATTCCGCCCTGTCCGGCAGGAAGCGCCGCACCACCCGGGGCCCCGCCCTGGAGATTACGGGTTATGTATTGCACCAACGACCGAATAACGCTAATTGCGACTACATGTAGTCGTCTTAACTCAGCCACGGTACATGCTCCGTGCTATGGATGAGACGTAAATCAAGCCAAAACAGGCCAAGTTGCGCCTGGAATGGACAAAGGACCTAACCTTGGAGCTAATAATGAATGGGGTAGGGCGCCATCAAACCAAACTCAATGCTGCCAAGTATCAATAGAAATCTCCTGTGCCCTATATGGTGAATATTCTGGTGGCACAGCCGTGGGAATGTACGTGTCGAACACACGAGTATTTGAAGATCTCATACGGGTAAGCCACCTCTGCACTCACTACCAAGATCACGGCTTCGGGTACATTATAAGTCTGTAAACGATTGCGCACCACAATGCGGCTATGTTGCGCAATGTCCACTGCAGCCATAGTGACACAGAAAGAAAAAAAGGGACAAAGGAAACTTTGTAGCACAACTGGGTAGTAACTCAATGAAACCGTTTTAGAAGGATTCAAGCTTGAAAGGACCTATACGAATACAGGTAGGTTTGTCCGACATACAGTTAACCGGAAACAATAGTGAAGGTGTTAAGGACTGAATGATGTACTACTCAAGTATCATGCAATAAGACCATCAACGATTGGGCGCCATGTCGCAGGGATTCCGTGCTCAGACAGAACTGTGCATAGAGGTTTGGAACCTCTGTGAATTAGGGTGTGCCAAAACTCACCTTAGTGCCCAAAAATCCCCTACCAGACTAGCAATCAGTGTCTCATTGGTTATCATAAACTCCCAATGCTTAGACAAACTAGAACATTGACTTAGTACACCTCAGGTAACGTGGAACACATGAACACTCTTTCGTTATACAATCATTTCAATCAAGAAAAAGGAGTAAAAGAGGACACATGCATATTTGAAATGTTTATTCACTAATGCAGTGTTCTCAAACGCAGTATCTTAGCTAATACAAGCAAACATATTATAAGAACCAATGTCATCAGCATAGTCACTAGTCCATAGAACACAAACGGTGAAAGCATGGTATTATGCTAAAATGAATAGGGTTTAACAAAACCTAATTCTCACCCTCCCTAGCTAGTATATTATATTATATCTAAGAAGGTCTCTTTGGGTTTTAGCAGAGCGGCCCCATACCTCAAGATCCTAGTGGTAAGGGATCACATCATCAGCCACCAGCTCTCTGCATGCGAAGCACCATCAAGTATGTTTGTATGCTCTTGTGCAAAGCAATATAAAATGCGCCTAAAGCCAGAACTTGGCTGCAGCTGCATGTATGTTATGTCTAGGAACGTGCGAAGATCAGTGCTCACAACAACCACTGTGTTGAGATATCCTTGAAGGTTTCTGCACTCATTGTACAGACACAGCTCGCCAAACAAGACTGATATCAGAGTAACAACATATTATTCACGCATGAATCAAAAACATTCTACTAGGCTCAAAGCTAAAGCAACAGCTATGTGTCGTGTGCAAAAGCAGCAGAAAGGTAAAATGGCGCTTAAACTCCTAAAAAGCTCATGCTAACTTAACACAGCATACAGGCTATATATATCTATATGACAATCCAATTTCCTGTTCCTTGGGGGCCACTTTGTAGGCTCCTCTTGCAGAGCAGCAAAGAATGGAGGAGTGTGTGAAGGGATCATGCATAAGTGTGTTCCATCCCAATGTTAGCGAGTTATTTACTAATATTTTGTGTGGATGTTCGCAAAGTGCATGCACTGAAAAGAATTATGCTGATATGCTTTCGCAAAAAAACCTTTTGGAAGCAATGCAAAATCACAATCTAAATATTTGTGTTAACCAGTGCTTTCAATGGGCAAGTGCTGTCTGGTACTGAGTATTTGCAACTCTTTCATATATGAAAGGGAGAGTATCTGCACTTGACAGCACTTCTGCATTACATTTAATGAGAGAGTATTGGCACTTCTCAGGAGCAAACAGGTACAGCGTATAGAGAGCACAAGCACTCTGTGTTTCCATTAAAATAACTGTTATTAATCAGACAAAGTAATAGCAAGGGTGTGTTAGTCATCTAAGACCCTGGAGCAAGCATAGGTCAAAGGTCAAACGCCTTCCACACCTTGGGATTCTTTAACATGCATTACCAGAGACACACTGCCAAGTGTGCATCTACCAGCCCTAGCCCTCACCTCTCCGACAGCTAGTGTGTGTGGCTGCAGTGGTTGTCCTAAGAAGCTGAAAACATCTGCAGAGCAACTGAGCATAAGGTTTAGCAGTGGTGTTGTGCTCTGTTTAGGCAGTATGTGGAAAAGTTATGCAAGGGCCTTAGGTCCGAGTGAGGATACCAGGGTTTACGAGTCAGTAATAATAGTTTCTGTTAGGTTAAAGAATAGCATTATGTGTGTGGTTAGGGATGATGCTGTAGATTTAATATTAACAAATTATGTGTTACTATTTCTTCATTCTCGTTAACCTAATACAAAATTAACAATGTGATTAAGCAATAGTTATTATAAGGTAATTCCAGCTCTTAACTGCAGTGCATCAGCCTTATTACTGCCAGTTTCGAACCATTTAACTACAGTTAATATTCCCAGCCCTGATCATTGTGCCGACTGTTAATATATTATCACCTCTCAGTACTATTCACACATTAATATTGCCACCTTCAAACAGTATTGCCATCTTTAAAAATGCCATCTCTGAGCAGTATTGCCACTGTTAATATTACCATCTATGAATAGTATTCACACATTAATATTGCCACCTCTGAGCAGTATTCACACATTAATATTAGAAGCTCTGAGCAGTATTTATCCTGTTAATACTACCATCTCTGAGCAGTATTTACACATTAATATTACCAGCTCCGAGCCTCTGAACAGTATTGTCACTGTTAATATTACCGGCTCTGGCCTGCATACCCATAGTTAATATAGGTATTAAATGGCCGTTGACAAAGATATTGGATTGGAAAAAATATTGTTATTGTTACTATTGATATTCAGTACTAATATCAGCTCTGAACAGTTTAGCATCAACGAACATGGCCACCTCTGAATTGTACTCCCACTGCTAATAAAACCAGTTCTCAATAGTGTTCCCACCGCCAATATTACCAGCTCTGAATAGTATTCTCACAATTAATATTACATTTCGGGATAGCATTTCCACCAACAATATTACCAGTTTTGAACAGTTATCCTACATTAATATTACCACCTCTGAATAGGATTCACACATTAATATTATCAGCTCTGAATAGTATTTACACATTAAAATTACCACCTACGAATAGTGTTCATGAATTAATATGACCGCCTATGAATAGTGTTCACACATTAATATTACCACCTTTGAATAGTATTCACACATTAACAATATCAGCTCTGAATAGTATTTACACATTAAAATGACCACTTATGAATAGTGTTCATGCATTAATATTACTGCAGACGAATAGTGTTCACACATTATTATTACAACCTATGACTAGTGTTCATGCATTAATATTACCGTCTATGAATAGTGTTCACACGTTAATATTACCACCTATGAATAGTTTTCACGCATTTATTTTACCGCCTATGAATAGTATTAACTCATTAACATTTCCGACTATGAATAGTGTTCATACATTAATATTACCACCTATAGTGTTCATGCATTATTATTACCAGCTATGAATAGTGTTCACGCATTAAGATCACCGCCTATTAATAGTGTTCACACTTTAATATTAAACCCTATGAATAGTGTTCACACATTAATATTACCACCTATGAATAGTGGTAGCACATTAATATTACCATCTAAGAATAGTGTTCACGCATTAATATTACCATCTATGAATAATGTTCACACATTAACATTACCATCTATGAATAATGTTCACACATTAATATTACCACCTATGAATAGTATACACATGTTAATATTACCGCCTATGAATAGTGTTCATGCATTAATATTACCATCTATGAATAATGTTCACATATTAATATTATCATCATGGAATAGAGTTCACGCATTAATATTACCACCTATGAATAGTATTCATATATTAATATTACCACCTATGAATAGTATACACATGTTAATATTACCGCCTATGAATAGTGTTCATGCATTAATATTACTATCTATGAATAATGTTCACATATTAATATTACCATAATGGAATAGAGTTCACGCATTAATATTACCACCTATGAATAGTATTCATATATTAGTATTACTGCCTATGACTAGTGTTTACACATTAATATTACAATCTATGAATAGCGTTCAGGCATTAATATTACCGCCTATGAATAGTGTTCACACATTAATATTACCACCTATGACTAGTGTTCACGCATTAATATTACTGTCTATGAATAGTGTTCACACGTTAATATTACCACCTATGAATAGTGTTCACGCACTAATATTAAGGCCTATGAATAGTGTTAATGCATTATTATTACCGCCTATGAATAGGATTCACACATTAATATTATCAGCTCTGAACAGTATTTACACATTAAAATGGCCAACTATGAATAGTGTTCATGAATTAATATTACCGCCTATGAATAGTGTTCACACATTAATATTACCACCTTTGAATAGTATTCACACATTAACAATATCAGCTCTGAATATTATTTACACATTAAAATGACCACTTATGAATAGTGTTCATGCATTAATATTACTGCCTATGAAGAGTGTTCACCCATTAATATTACCACCTATGACTAGTGTTCTTGCATTAACATTAACGTCTATGAATAGTGTTCACACGTTAATATTACCACATATGAATAGTGTACATGCATTAATATTACTGCCTATGAATAGTGTTAATGCATTATTATTACCACTTATGAAAGTGTTCACGCATTATTATTACTGACTATGAATAGTGTTCACACAATAATATTACCACCTATAAATAGTGTTCATGCATTAATATTACCACATATGAATAATGTTCACGCATTATTATCACCGCCTTTTAATAGTGTTCACACATTAATATTACCACCTATGAATAGTGTCCACACATTAATATTACCACCTATGAATAGTGTTCACACATTAATATTACCACCTCTGAATGGGATTCACACATTAATATTACCAGCTATGTATAGTATTTACAAGTTATTATTACCACCTATGAACAGTGTTCACATATTAATATTACCACCTATGAATAGTGTTCATGCATTAATATTACTGCCTATGAATAGTGTTCACACATTAATATTACCACCTATGAATAGTGTTCATGCATTAATATTACTGCCTATGAATATTGTTCACGCATTAATATTACCACCTATGAATAGTGTTCACGCATTAATATTACCATCCATGAATAATGTTCACACATTAATATCACCAACTTTGAACAGTATTCACATATTAATATTACCGCCTAATGACCTAATTGGACCCGCCAAGATTCGCAGCTCACATGTGTCTTTATTGACCTGCTGCGGCGCGCTATATATACGAAGCCGGAGCATTTGATTTCATTTCTTGCCGGAGGACTCATCGTGGTCGCTGCTGTGTGGACTTTGACACTGCCGGTCATGTCTAATAAATCACGGTAAGACACGGGTGGGGACTCTGTAATTTTGCACTGGGATGGGGAGCTTTGCCATCGACTAGTTTTAATAATTTTTTACATTGCCTGCACCTCAGTTCATATTTTTTACCTTGCGTGGGGATATGGGCACTCTCCGTTTATCCCTCCCATAGCCAATTAGATTTTACAATGCAGGGCGCTTTCAATCAATCTGAGAAGACGTAGGTTGGGATTTTGTTGTTTTACAGTGAGATGGAGAGAGTGCAATTGACTATCTTTAACTCACCATAAGCCAGCTCCTCAGTCTATATGTTGTTACCCTGTGTGTGGATAAGGACATTTTTCTTGCATACCTTACATAATGAATTAAGGGAGGGTTGCTGTGGTCATGACAAGACATATTTCGTCCCCTAGCAAATTTGATATGGGGGTTCTCATTTAGGATTGACCTATGTAGTGTTGGTAATGCAGTGCACTGCGGTTAAAGACACATGTTTGCTGGGACTTTTTGGCATTATCTGTTAAATGATATCGCATGGCTGATTTTTTACTCAACATTAGGCTTATATATCGCGACCTTGGGGTAGAAAATTTGTTTTCTTGCCTCCTCTTTACTTTGCAAATGTGGGCATTTAAACCATACAAATAATATGTATGACTGTCTATATGCTGTGGGATCGTACATCTGATATGGATGACAGTTAGGTAAGCAGATAGCAGTTTCATATGCCTTTTGGGGCTTTCCCCCATTTTTGGAACGTGTTGCTCTACTATAATACAGTAGGAGCTTCTTGTATCTCAGACTTGTGGAGACTATGATTATTGTGTGGTTTTATTGCTCACGGCCTCTTGCACATTGCTCTTTTTATATTGTAAGCCTTCGCACTTACATATTGGGATGGCTATCTTATCTATTGTGGATTTGCAAATGAGCAGACCTTTATGATTTATGTCTGATTGACTTCTCTACCTTTATTGGGTCAACTGAAGAGATTTGACTCCATTAGGGGGATAGTATTATTGACTCCACCCTTTTGTCCACAAATCTATTTAACATATGTAGATCCATCCTCTTGGACCCACACATACCTGTAACACTGAATATTACGGATATTTCTACTAGATGACCATTGGATCCCCAACGGCCCCCACAACGCTAAGGATGCCTGGCCTCCACCTCGGGGGTGCCCAGGAGTGGATGCCTCACAGGGAAAGCCAGGGTGGGTTCCACAGCGGTATTCGTACAAGCGCCTTGAGACCCTTTCGGCTGAGTAGTGCGCTATACAAGTATCAATTTACATTGGATCACTTGTCCACAGTAAGTGTCATTACTGACTCAAGATGACATTAATTTTTCAAGTCCCTAATATTGTAGTACCATGCATAGGTAAACTTATTACTCAATATTCTAGATTTGGCGAGACAAGCCTTTCGTCATTAGTGGTGCTACATCCTTAGATCTTCATTTATCATCCCATTTTTGAAGACTCTTCCTACCAACATAAGGTATATTTCAGCTTCGATTGCTCTTAGTTTCTCTTTCCACTCTCTTTATTAATTAGTTGTAACATTGTGTCTGTTGCTGAGTTAGAATACATAATACTATGCTCAGTGTGTTTTGGCTATTGATTCTTACGTATGCTTTAGGTTACCTTTTCCCGTGGCAGAGATTCAAATCAGACAAATGGGGAGATCAAGGCTCATACGGTTGTCTATGTATCAATTACTGTTTACGTTGTTTGTCTGTCTATGTTTTGTTCTTTTTTCTTTATGTGCAACAGACCTGACTAGACATAGACAACACCATTTTGAAACTGTTAAATAGGAAAACCTGGTGTTGAATCTGGTTAGGCCCCTCAATGATCATACATGTATAGTGTTGCACATGTCTTTATTTGGATATAAAATAACATCCTTAAAAGGAGCACCAGCAACAATACACATTGTGAAAGCTAAAAACTGATATCAAATAACCAACGGTGGGTAGGTACCAAGTTTTCCACATGGCATTCTGCAACTCCCTATTATAAACAGTCCACATGGCATTAAACTAACTTTAAAAGGTAAGGAGGTCGTTATACCGATGATTAGCAGTATTGGACTTGTAAACTAACCAACCGTTGACGAATAATTACAAGTGGGTTCAGATAAAAATAGCAGCAACAGTTTAAAAGCAGCGAATTATAGGAAAATACAGAAATTAAAAGAGAACTTTTTAGCAGCTTAAAAATGGTGCAATTTAATTTAGGCTGTTGCCGACAGGGGGGTGCATGCGAAAAATTGCAATATGCAAAGCGTATGTAGGTTGTGAGCCCTATATTTAAAGCTGTATTTTCTGGGCTTAGGGCCGCGATTATTGCCTGTCTGCAGGACCGGATTCCCAGCCTGTTCCACTCCGCTTTCAATATGCTTCTATGCTGTGACATAAGTGCTGGGCAAAGACAGACCACTTGCTCCAAAGTTTCAGCCGTCCTGCCACACCCTCTGCACCATAATACATCTGACGTGCGATGCCAGCCTGGCAGATCTTTTAAAAATTGCCAGTCACTGAGTCTAATGGCCATAAAACTAAGTTTTAGATTCAGGGAGTAGATGCATGACAGGTAGGTTGCGGGAGCTAAACGCCCGTACGAATTCATGATAGCCCATGCGTGTCTGCGTTTGGCAAGGTGGTTTTTATCAGTGATGAGGGAACTCGTTCTGACACATTTCTTAATGGTAATTTTAAATGCTGTCGTATTGGGGTTGAGGTCCCATACGTCACCCGCGGAGAGTTCTTGGATGGAGTCTTTAAGAAGGCGACCATACGAGCCCCCTGGGTTTTTCTCGGTGATGTCTAGCCAAACTAGTGACTCTACTGAGCCTGTGCCTGCTTGTCAGAGTTTATGGCACAGATTTAGGTACGTGCCAATGCTGGAGACTTCATATTTTAACAGGCCCAGTTCCAACCTAATCTGGGCAGTAGAGGCATTTTTGGGCAAGCGAAGGACTTTTTTATAAATTTTAGTCAGGTGTTGATTTAGGTTCATATTTAGTTTACCCCTAAAGATCTCAATACCATATGACAATGTCGGACCAATGTTTGCTTTCATAACCTCCAATAAAGGTGTTAGACCTGGGCCAGACAGTTTTTTTGAGAGCTTGGAGAGGGTCACCTGTAAGGTCACAGCTTTAGCTGATATCTCCTTACGCTGTTTCACAAAATTGCCCCTTGAGTCAAGATTGACCCTAAGTATTTGTATGCACTTCCTACTGCAACACACATGTTGTTATATGTCCATCCTCCCCCGACTTTTCTTTTTTTCCCAAAGGTGACCACTTGGGTTTTCTTCAGGTTAACCTCTAACTGATTTACAGTGGTGTAATTATATAGTTTAGCCAGAAGCCTTTGTAAACCTACACGAGTAAGACTGAAAAGCACTAAATCATCAGCGTAGAGCAAGTTGCTTATGGGAACACCACCCATCTTTGGTGGGTGACTATTAGTTTCTTCTAAAGCTGTTGGCTAGTCAGCTTAGGATTAAAGAGAAGTGGGACCAGCACACAGCCCTGTTTGACACCCCTGGTTGTCATGATTTTCCGAGAGAGATGTGTGCCGGACCCCAACTTCACCTGGACCCATGTGTCTGAGTGTGTCTGAATAATTGCCTTCAGGAGTTTTCGTGGGATTCCCCATTTGTTTAACTTTTCCCATAGGGCTGCCCTAGGAACCCAATCAAAGGCGGCTTTAAAGTCAACAAAGCAGCACAAAACGGCCCTGGATGTTAAACAGACTTTGTCGAAAATTATGGCCAGTGTCAATAAATTGGTCATAGTCCCGGATTTGGCAGTGAAGCCTGTTTGATTCATTGGAATCAAGTTGTTCTCGTCCGCCGATGCTCCCAGCTCATTCAGGAGAATGCCTGCATAATGTTTAGCCTCAATATCCAAGAGAGCAATTAGTCTGTAGTTGCTTGGTGATGAGTGGGGACCTGATTTGTAAATTGGGTGGATTATTGCTCCACGCCAAGAGTCCGGTATGATCGAGGTTCTGAGGGAGTAATTAAAAAGGTTGGTTAAATGACCCGACCACAGTGCTATGTTTGATTTAAATCATTTCTGTGGTAGGCCATTGGGACCCGGGGCTCCGTTCGATCTTGCTTTTAACAGTACTTTAGGAACCCTTTCCTGAGTGGTCTGCAGATCGTTGGTACAGGGGTCTGAGTAAACAATAGACCTACTCCCGCTCTTGCTCGGGCTTATTTGCGTCAACCTGGGAGCACATGCGTCTGTTGGCACTGTTCTTTCTGGGGACTTAAAGTGATCAGCCAGAAAAGCGAACCAACTAGCTTCTTGAATGTTGGCTGACCCGAAGCTAGACTTGCTGGAGTTTTGCCGATTAATTAAGGCCCAGAATTTCCTTGCATTGTGATTTTTACTCTCCCATATTAGTTTGCACCAGAATTCATTTTGTTGGTGTTGCTTTTATTTTTGTATTGCCTGCCTAAACGATTTTTGAGCTGATTTATACGCCATAAGGTGCCCAATATCTCCTGGAAATTTCATCAGAGACCGCAAGGCGCTGTTTCTAGATGTCTTCAGTGCCCTTGCCTCTCATGAAATTGTTCACTGGCGGCTGGCAAAGTCCGTATGAGAGTTCTTTTTGATTGGGAAAAGAGTTATCAGTTGTACGCAAAGCGTCAACCATGCAGCAGCTGGAGAGAACCCCGGGTCGCAGCTGTCTGGAGTGAGATCCAAACTTGCCTCCGTAACAGAGGGTATTATGTCATCACTCCATCTTAGGCATTTCAAGTTGTCACAGTACGTTCCTGTAGATGTAATTGGGGCAGGTTTGTGGAACTCTGGTATAATTTTGAGGGTTACGGACTGAGGACGATGGTCGCTTTCGGTTCGCGGGTGAATACTAAAGTTGCCCAGATGTTTCAGCAGAGCCGAATTGCAGATGGTGTAGTCTAAATTGGAATGCTTGCGGTCATTCGTCAAAGACCTATTTGGTGGTGTGTCGTTCGTAGATCTTCCATTCATTTCCAGAAATCCTGTACTGTGTAGTTGCAACACGCAGAACTCTCCCAGACCACAGTGGACTTGGTTTGGTGGTTTGGACTGTGCTTCATAACAACAAATACTCCAAAGGAGACCTACTATGAGACCCACTGGATCAATGTAGGTAGCGCAACTAGGAACATGAACCTATGAATAGGGTTAGATTAAACACCAGTTCACTAGGGATGTGTATGATATGCTAACCATATCTATGTAATGTGAGGGGGCAACACTAGTTGTTTTTAGTTACCCTCACACACCCTAGTGGTGTCATGCTTCATCATCGGGTCACCCAGACTCCTATAGGTCGGGGTGAGCTCAACCACAGTGTTGGGAAGCTCTTGTGATAGTGAAGGCAAGTGGATATAAATAAAATACCTCAATCAGACCCCAGGTATCCCTTTATTCATGGGTCTGGTTGGGTTGTTAAAAATAAAGTAAAAATGGGTCTTAAAAGGATTTTTATGGTCCTATGACCCTAGTGAAGTGCCGACATGTTTCAGTCCTTAGGTGGCCATAAAGGTCCTGGACTTTCTTCAGGGCAAGAATGAGTTACCCCCTTATGTGTGGGGATATTAAAGTGGGGGAATTCCCTACTCTATCAATGTAGCGAGGGAAGAGTAGCTTCTCCTCGTGTTAATGTGTTGATAGTGTTATGAGATGCCAGGCTCCATCCAAATTATGTTGGGCGTAGGCTTCTCAGTCAGCAAGACAACGGGGCATGCTCTCTTATTGTGAGGACGCTCCCTACCGGAAAACAAACTGCCTCGCCTCCCGGCTCGCTGTTGCTGTTCTGGACTGTGCTTCTACATCTGCAAGTGCAAATGGGATTAGCCCTTCACAATCTTCCATGTTACCCTGGAAAAGGTTGGTGTTAAAGTCCCCTGTGATTATGCAGTCTGCGTGGGGTTGTTCCACAGCCAGGCCTCGCATGATTTTCATTAGGCGGGTTAGATGGGTCTTTTTTGTGCGGGTACTGGGGTTGATATAAATGTTAAGCAATAGGAGTGGACGTTGTTTACTCCACGAGTTGATTTTGATTCCCAGTAACCAGTCTTCGTCGAAGATTAGCAGCACAATCAGGATTTTTAGATTGTTGGACACCTAGATCGATAGGCCCCCTTTAGGGTGGCCGTAGTGACTGTCTCTAATTGCTGGTTTCCAGAATTCAATGAAGCCGGTCACTGGGGTGTTTTGGATGGCCCATGTCTCTTGGAGCGCTATTGCAGTGTGCCCAAATATGAAAGAGTGTGTTTCCAAATTGGTGTTTTTGTTTTGGAGACCACTAATGTTCCATGAGCACAAAGTAAATGAAGAATCACGGTCCCGGATTGGGGATTTTACGGATGGAAGTGGTTGAAGTATCGGTTGGACCAAGGCCTTACAGTTTGAGTTTAAAGGAAGAAGTTCTAGGGGTCAAGCCATTTTATTGCAAGACAGGACTGCCGGGAGCCACCCCCAATCTTGCGTTTTGTCCGAATTAGAGTTTGTGTTCAAGGGAATTGGGTTTGACGCTGTTATACCTAAGGCGTTTTTTAAAATTGAGTAAGGACTAATTTTGGCTCCTGATTCAGTAATTTCGACTTTTTGCAGGGTGTCCTGATGATTTAATAGCAGTGAAGGATAACCTGGGGGGCTGAAAATACATTTTAATGCCCCATTCCCGAAAGATAGCCCTGTGTAAAAACATATATAAAAACATGTACATATATATATATATTTTCCACCAAGTGCCCAAGCATGTGGGGGCGCACTCACTGCAGCTTCCACCAGCCGGTTCCACCTGCCACAAGTATCACCATCGGTGTTCTTCAAGGGACAAGACCACGCCACACTTCTCTTGAAAATATCTTTACTTTCGACCTACAACAAAAACTCATACTATGAACAGCACAGGACCTACTTAAGGTGAAATATGCTACATGTTCCATGGTGCAAAGCGCGCACGAAGTGCGTCCTACTGAAGGCGGAGTTTGCAGGGCTTACCTATTGTGACCCAAGGAGCTCCCTGTGGTTGTTCAGAGACACTTAGACCTCTGATGAAGAAGTGAGTGCTTGGAAACGCGTAAGGTCGAAAGTACAGATATTTTCAAGAGAAGTGTGGCGTGGCCTTGTCCTTTGAAGAACACCGATGGTGATACTTGTGGCAGGTGGAACCGGCTGTTGGAAGCTGCAGTGAGTGCGCCCCCACATGCTTGGGCAAGAAGAGCACGGACACAGCTCTGAAGTCCACTCAGGACTACAACAAAAACTCATACTATGAACAGCACAGGACCTACTTAAGGTGAAATATGCTCCGTTTATGACTGCAGGTTCCATGGTGCAAACGCGCACAAAGCACATCCTACTGAAGGCGGAGTTTGCAGGGTTTACCTATCGAGACCCACAGAGCTCCATGTGGTTGTTCAGAGACACTTAGACCTCTGATGAAGAAGCGAGTGCTTGGAAACGCGTAAGGTCGAAAGTAAAGATATTTTCAAGAGAAGTGTAGTGTTGTCTTGTCCCTTGAAGAACACCGATGGTGATACTTGTGGCAGGTGGACCCGGTTGGTGCAAGCTGCAGTGAGTGCGCCCCCACATGCTTGGGCAATTGGTGGAAAATATGACTGCACGGTAATCCTGCCGTGGGGGGCAGCAACATCCATCAATGAGGAGGCCGCGGTTGGAACGAGTCCAAACCAGCATGCGGTACGGCAACTTCGGACCTAATAAGAGCACGGACACAGCTCTGAAGTCCACTTAGGACTACAACAAAAACTCATACTATGAACAGCACAGGACCTACTTAAGGTGAAATATGCTCCGTTTATGACTACATATTCCATGGTGCAAAGAGCACACGAAGCACGTCCTACTGAAGGCGGAGTTTGCAGGGTTTACCTATCGTGACCCACGGAGCTCCCTGTTGGTGTTCAGAGACACTTATACCTCTGATGAAGAAGCGAGTGCTTGGAAATGCGTAAGGTCAAAAGTAAAGATATTTTCAAGAGAAGTGTGGCGTGGTCTTGTCCCTTGAAGAACACCGATGGTGATACTTGTGGCAGGTGGAACCGGCTGGTGGAAGCTGCAGTGAGTGTGCTCCCACATGCTTGGGCAATTGGTGGAATATATATATATGGCCGTCCTGTTGCTAATGCACATGGTGTTTGTGTATTAAATAAAGAAACTTGAACTCAGCTGCTGTGGTGCCGTGACTTCTGTGGTGACAACGTGAGCCCAGGGGATCCAAGGTAATATATATATATATATATATAGATATATATATTCACTGAAAAAACCATGGGTTATAGACCATATATAGTTAGGAATTAGCATTTACAAAACCTTATTTTACTCACACAAAACCATTGAAATTTCATATATAGTTAGTTGCACTAACTATATATCGCGCACCCGCAATCCACTGCTGATCATGTCACATATTACATCATTCATGACATGATCAGTGACATCACTGATGACATCACTGATGACATCTCAAATGACATCACTGATGACATCACTGATGACATCTCATTTGACATTACTGATCACATCACTGATGACATCATTAATGTGATAATACGGTGAACCTCTTCAGACTCTAATATAATCTTAGATACACTCAGAGTAAATAGACACTCACAGACTGTCACTCATCCATGGAGTTACTCACACACCTAGTCAGTCATGCAAAGAATCAATCACACTTCCATTTCCTCAACTATACAGTTATACACGCCTTACTTATTCAAACATATACTAACACATATTTACTCTCTTATACAATCCCTGATACTAGTTCACAATGATCCATACAGCCACTCACAAATTCACTGGCTCTTATGCACAGTTATTTATATATGTCAACTCTCACATGTACTGTGTTTTACATATGTACTTACTTTGACATGTAGCACTGAGATATCCATTCACTCACCAATACACTCATGCACACAGTCATCCGCCCATACAGCTGTTTCCACATGCACTTTTGAACCCATACATCTACTGAATCAACTGCTCACACATCTATGCACAGAGTCATACACCTCCCAGCCACCCACACACACACTCAGTCTCCCATACAAATACTTGGGCAACCAATCAATAACCCATATACTTAATCATAAAGCTACTGATCAACACATGCAGCAGTTTACAGTACAACAGATATAATGATGCACAAATTAAGACAGTTTAGTCACTAACCCATGCACTCAGAGAGACACATTTAATCACTCACTCATACAGTCAGTCATGCACCTACTAAATCCTTCATCCAGACACTTATACATCCACTCATTCTTCAATATGTAAGACATATTTTGACTTTACAGAAACACACAGTCACTGGATGTTGTCATCAGTGATGTCATCAGTGATGTCATCAGTGATGTCATCAGTGATGTCACTGATCATGTCATGAATGATGTAATATTTGACATGATCAGCAGTGGATTGCGGGTGCGCGATATATAGTTAGTGCAACTAACTATATATGAAATTTCAATGGTTTTGTGTGAGTAAAATAAGGTTTTGTAAATGCTAATTCCTAACTATATATGGTCTATAACCCATGTTTTTTTCAGTGAATTTTCAAGGTTTTGTAAATGCGAATTCCTAACTATATATGGTCTATAACCTATGGTTTTTTCAGTGAATATATATATATATATATATATATATATATATATATATATATATATATATATATATATATATATATATATATATATATATATATATATATATATATATTCACTGAAAAAAACATAGGTTATAGACCATATATAGTTAGGAATTCGCATTTACAAAACCTTATTTTACTCACACAAAACCATTGAAATTCCATATATAGTTAGTTGCACTAACTATATATTGCGCACCCGCAATCCACTGCTGATGATGTCACATATTACATCATTCATGACATGGTCAGTGACATCACTGATGACATCACTGAACCTATGGTTTTTTCAGTGAATTTTCAAGGTTTTGTAAATGCTAATTCCTAACTATATATGGTCTATAACCTATGTTTTTTTCAGTGAATTTTCAAGGTATTGTAAATGCTAATTCCTAACTATATATGGTCTATAACCTATGGTTTTTTCAGTGAATATATATATATACATACATATATAAACATATATCATCTGTATATCTATATAAATACAAACATAAATGCATGCATACATATACATATATGCATACAGATGCATGTTATTTACATGAAAGTTGAAAAAACACTAATAAAAGCAAAGCTAAAAAGCCACCTCATTACAAACAGAATGGCTTTAACTTAAACGAGGGCGAGATCTATTGCATTTTCAATGCTTGTTTACTTTGGTTCCATCAAGAAGGCATTCAGATGTGTCACACATTTGCCATAAATTCTGAATGTTAGCACTCAAGTTGCACATTAGATCACTGTAGTAAAGCTACTGCTCACCAGGGACATCTGCTGCTGGTATTCAAAGTGCATGTTTCAGTCTGCATGTCAGAATTTTTTTAATGAAATAGAAGAGGATTTGAGAAGTCACTCAAAATGATCCCTAATTTTTCTTTCTGAAGCACTAATCATACTTTCTATGGCAACATTAACCGCCTCATGTTGTTCCTTTTTAAATTGAGTGTTTTCAGACTTACCACTTCATTCCAATCAAGATGGCTTCTGGTGTGCCATACTTTTGTCATAAGTAAGACTGTTAGCGCTCTAGTTGTTCTTTAGAACACTCTGGGACATTCTGTCATTGGGGTATACTTGGGGTACATCTGGGTGATATTTGGGCTACATTTAAGCTCTTTTGTCTCTGGTGGCCATCTTGGGAGACTGTATGTCAGAATTTTTTAATGAAATTGAAGAGGGTTTGAGAGGTCACTCAAAATGTGCCCTAATTTTTCTTACTGCAGCACCAATCAAAATTCATATGGCAAAATATACCCCCTCATTTTGTTCCTTTTTAAATTAAATGTTTTAAGAGTTACCACTTTCTTCCAATCAAGATTGCTTCAGGTGTGCCATACCTTTGTAATAAGTAGGACTGTTAGCGCTCTAGTTGTTCTTTAGAACACTCTGGGACATTCTGTCATTGGGCTATACTTGGGCTACATCTGGGTGATATTTGGGCTACATTTGGGCTCTTTTGTCTCTGGTGGCCATCTTGGGAGACTGCATGTCAGAATTTTTTTAAGAAATAGAAGAGGATTTGAGAAGTCACTCAAAATGTGCCCTAATTTTTCTTTCTGCAGCACTAATAATACCTTCTATTGCATAATATACCCCCTCATTTTGTTCCTTTTTAAATTAAATGTTTTAAGAGTTACCACTTTATTCCCATCACGATGGCTCCAGGTGTGCTATACCTTTGTAATACGTAGGACTGTTAGCGCTCTAGTTGTTCTTTAGAACACTTTAGGAGGCTGCAGTAGAGCACAAAGGAATCAACTGACAGTCTCTGTCCTTGTTGGATGTACATGTTTTACTGAGAATGTCAGACTTCATTTTCACATGACTGAGAAAGATAATGTGAATTTACAGAAAATATGCTTTCAGTTTAGCTTATAGATCCCCTTCCAAACCACTGTGGGAAAATCATGAGATATTAGTTTTCTTTCAAACAATATTCATGATATCAGAGCAGAAGGCTTTTTCACATGGTAAAATCACCTTAGAACACACCACAATTCCTAAAACGAGTATGGTACCATCAACAAATGATTTATAATGTAACTAAAGTCCTAAAACCCTCTATTAACTACAATGCTTTTTAATGAGGTGCTATCATGTATATTGGTCCCAAGATGGCTGCCAACACTTCTTGGATGAAGTGCTGACAGCCAATCAGATCAGATGTGTGGTTAGGCTCCGCCCAGACATATATATTTTTTTGAACCTAAATTACTCAAAATCCACTGGAGCACATATATTGAGACCTAGCAAAGGCACATCGGGCTAACAGTCCCTACAATTTTGCCAAGTTTCGTGCAAATCCATTCAGCCGTTCGAGCTAAAAGTGAGGCCAACCGCCCTATGGAAATTAACATGGGAAAAAACGCGTTTTGGGACCCCCCTTTTTTCTCGGCCCCCCCTTGATGAAACCCCCCCGAATTTTCAGGGGCTGCTCAGAAACAAAATGTTCCATTTTCCTGAAAATTTCAGCTAATTCCGTCCACAAACGCCAAAGTTATTAGACATAGAATTTTCAAAAATCCCATAGAGAAAAAATCCTAACTATATATACCTACTGGCGACCGCCAGTAGGTAATATATATATATATATATATATATATATATATATATATATATATATATATATATATATATATATATAATACTAGCAGCCCGCCCCCGCGTTGCCTGGGGCAGAAAGGGGCTTGGGGCAGTACACCCGCTCCCACCCTACCCCCTCCCGTCCCGACTCCCTCCCGCCCCGACTCCCTCCCGCCCCCACTCCTCCCGCCTGTCCCTCTGTGCACACCCACCCCCTCCCGCCTCCCGCCGCCCGCCTCCCACCTCCCGCCTCCCGCTTCCCACCTCCCGCCTCCCGCCTTGATTTCAAGGACCATTTACTTTACCTGAGCTGCCACTCCTTCCCGAGATCTGCTCCTCTTCGCCATGACGCTCCCGCGCTCCTCACTTCACCGCAGCTCCATGTCTCTCCTCCTCGTCATCACGCACGTCCTCATCACGCACATCGCGGCCAGCGCTACGTCGCGGCCAGAGCAGCGTCACGGCCGGCGCTACTTCCAGGGCACTACTTTTTTTTAAAAGTTATATTTTTAAATGTACGTTTTTAAAAAAAAAATGTATAGCCTATGTCTATCTGCACACCCTGACAATTTCTACAATGTATCAGGTGTGTGGATTGGCGCTGTGGTTCCCGAGTTTACCTGGCTCAAATGTGCGTGTTCTCTCTTTATAATAGTAGTATAGATATATTTATATCTTTAACAAATAAATCACCGAAAAATTGGCACGAAATTTGGGCTCACTCTCGTTATTCTTGGAACTCTGTGGAAGAATGGCGTTCTCTTAAGATATATTTCTATATGTACATGTTTTTTTATATGTTTTTATATGTGTCTTATATATGTTTGTTTATATATTTATGTTTAAAAGCCCTGAAGAAGTCCCTCTCAGGGACGAAATGCGTCGGCTGTATGGTGCTTTATTTTTCTATTGAAATAAAGAAATCAAATCGAGGAACTTTGATCTGAGTGACTTATTGGATTTGTATATTAAATATTGACTTGTCTTATGTTAAATGCTGTGGTGCACCTGTGCTGTTATATTTAACTGATTTCGTTCCCTAGGGAACCAGCATTGTTACAGTGGGTGCTATTCAGTGTGCACACGAACGCCTGTGAAATTAGTAGGGGTAACAATCATCATCCGGGGCTACTTTTATTAGGTGCTGATCCTAAGAAGGCTCCACTGTAAGGTCTTTTACCTGCATTACCGCCTATGAATAGTGTTCACCCATTATTATTACCATCTATGAATAGTGTTCACACATTAATGTTACCATCTATGAATAATGTTCACACATTAATATTACCATATATTAATAGTGTTCACGCAATAATATTACCGCCTATGAATACTGTTCTCTGAGGAACCTGTTTGTTGGGGCGGTTGCACGCTCACTTTGCTTTCCCTGATCCACCGACCCTTCCTGGCTGCCTTATTCTCCCTCCCGCCGCTGCAGCACACCATCTAGCGGCCGCCCGGTGGAGGGAGAGGACTCCAAATACCGGAATCCTTTGCGGCTGCTGCTGCTAACTCCGCGTCTGGAGGCGCTTAAAAGTGACGAGAGTCCCGGCAGAGGGGGCGCTCTGAGGAACCTATTTGTTGGGGCGGTTGCATGCTCACTTTGCTTTCCCTGATCCACCGACCCTTCCTGGCTGCCTTCTTCTCCCTTCCGCTGCCACAGCACACCATCTAGCGGCCGCCGGGTGGAGGAAGAGGACTCCAAATACTGGGATCCTTTGCGGCTGCTGCCGCTGACTCCGCGCCTGGAGGCGCTTAAAATTGACGAGAGTCCCGCGTCGCGGGACCGCGCGCGGGCAGCGCCGGGCCAAGGGCGGGCCCGTTTGAGCCCGTTCGAGAACGGCTCGAGGACGGGACGGGCCACCGCCCTTTCATCGACGTGTCACTCAGTTGGATTGTACACCCACATCTAGTTAATATCATTGCCTAACATGTCTACAAGGGCTGAAAAGGGCGGGAAAACGGCACCCACTGGATCTATTATAGGGACGCTGGACCAATTTATTGTGCGTGCCTCTTCTATTGTTGCCCATGAGATTGAGCGAACAGAAAAAGACTGTCCCTTGACCCTGCATTTAACAAAAGGTCTTCTATAGGTGGTCTGGCTAGGGCAGTGTCTCCCACCATTGTTATTCCAAGCCCCGAGGCTCACTTAAGTGTAGAAGCAGGGGCGGGGGTCCACATTGTACAAATACACCTAGCCAACAGTGACTCATCTCTTATGCCCTATCCAAGATAATCAGCTGGACGTACGAATGGGCACCGTCGACCGGAGTACCAGGTCTGACCTTGAGGAGAGCACCATAAGGGCTGGCCCCATTAGTGGCGCAAAATTAGATCATCCAGAACTAGCCACTAAAAGGAAGCGTGGGGGTGCAGCCCACAAGGGCAGAAAAGCAAAAATCTCGAAACCGAATGTCTGTGTGGAAACTCAAGGGGCAGCATCATCAGACATTGGGGCTGTGGCACCCACCCGGTCGGTGGCTTCATTAGACTCAGTTATGCCACCAAGGATGGATACCCCACTGGACTGGTCACAAGAAACGTGGGACAAACTTGAGCAACTTTTCTATAGGTCCTGTATCCCGATTTACAATAGACTGGACTCCATAGAAATGAGATTATTAATTTTGGAATCTAGAAAGGCAAAGGATAAAGATATTAGTAGGCCGGGGATCTTGGATGGGTTCGGGAGTGGGCAAGAGGCTGGGGGCATACCCGTGGTTACCCTATCTTCTAATGCCCCTAATCCCCCTAACCCGCCTACCCAGCCAACACAGGTGGTGTTACCCAAAAAAATCCCGTCATTGTCTACTAGCGATCTAAGTCCTCTGACCAGCAAGAGTGGTACTAAGGGAATGAGGCCACTACGTGATAAGGGTGTTGTGGGGGATGGTTCAGCCCCAGGGGCACCAACTCCCAGGCTGCAGCACTAGGGTGCCCAAGGATCAACCAACAGATCGTTTGCTACATATAGATCTCCCCCCAGCCTCTGTACCTTATGCGTATATCTTAATGGGGGTTAAACTTTTAAGAGCAGGTCAAGGAGAGAATTATATAGACCTGAAAAATAAGTGTATCCACTGGCTCAATGAGAACCGGTCTCTTCCCCCTGGCGTGTCGGCTGAAATTATATTTGCACGAAGGGTGGATTGGTTTGGGTCTCGACTTAAAACTACCAAGGGGGACAGCGTCATAAATAATTTCAGGGACACCAGAGTTGCTGAGCACATATGCGGTTGGGAATACCAAGGTACGGACTCCCCGATTAAATCTTATCCTCTGACATATTTCTACCCAACTAACAACCCAGATCCCTTTATTATCCAGTCTAAAAGGGGTGGGCTTGCCCAAAGGACTTGAGGATGGCAGGGTGTTTAGACTGCAAACAGGTTTGAGGTAATATCAGGCCTAGAGGAGTGTGACTGACATCAAACCCCCTCTATTCAACAGGTCCCTGCTTGTGCCCTCAAATCAGAGACCACTCCTAATTGTGAGAATAGAGTGGACATTATGGTAAACAATAACTCTAACCTATGTAATCCTCTGCCCGGCAGAATCACATCCTGTCCTGAGAATGCCACCAAAGTCCATGCTGTAGGTAGCTTAATATTTTCTGGTGATCCTAGCATATTTAATCGCCAACCAGACAGGAAAACTGTTCACAAATTAATATTACCATCTATGAATAGTATTCACACATTAATATTACCATTTATGAATAATGTTCACACATTAATATTACCATCTATGAATAGTGTTCACACATTAATATTACCATCTATGAATAATGTTCAGGCATTAATATTATCGCCTATGAATATTGTTCAGGCATTATATTACCGCCTATGAACATTGTTCACGCATTAATATTACCATCTATGAATAGTGTTAATGCATTAATATTACCATCTATGAATAATGTTCACACATTAATGTTACCATCTATGAATATTGTTCACACATTAATATTAGAAAAGGGGGTGGTGATGAACAGAGTGTCTGAGTTAAACAGACCACTCTTACCCAGTCCAAAGATCAGGGCTTGATCCATCACCGTTATTTATCTCACTGCCCCATCCCAGCTCAGAACCTGGCTATATGCAAATCAGTCTGTCCCTGGCCCAGTGCATCATGGGAACAGGGCAGACTAAACTACCAAGCCAATTCTTCACCAGAAAGGAGACAAGCTACCGGGGACCGGTTTCTGGCATTTCAGCCTTCTTCGGCCCGGCTTGCTTGAATCCTGATGGAGCAGTGAGAAAGGGACTCATGTCTGAGTATACCCTGCCACACCTATAGTGGCCAAAAACGATTTAGAAAAGGGGGTGGTGATGAACAGAGTGTCTGAGTTAAACAGACCACTCTTACCCAGTCCAAAGATCAGGGCTTGATCCATCACCGTTATTTATCTCACTGCCCCATCCCAGCTCAGAACCTGGCTATATGCAAATCAGTCTGTCCCTGGCCCAGTGCATCATGGGAACAGGGCAGACTAAACTACCAAGCCAATTCTTCACCAGAAAGGAGACAAGCTACCGGGGACCGGTTTCTGGCATTTCAGCCTTCTTCGGCCCGGCTTGCTTGAATCCTGATGGAGCAGTGAGAAAGGGACTCATGTCTGAGTAAACCCTGCCACACCTATAGTGGCCAAAAACGATTTACACCCTAAGCGTGGAAGGGTATTCTCAGATGTGAGACCCTTGCTCATTGCACCATCAGGATTCAAGCAAACCGGGCCGAAGACGGCTGTAATGCCAGAAACCGGTCCCCGGGAGCTTGTTTCCTTCCCAGTGTAAGAATTGGCTTTTGTAGTTTGGTTTGCCCTGTTCCCATCATGCACTGGGACAGGAACAGACTAATTTGCATACAGCCAGGTTCTGAAACTGGGATGGTGCAGTGAGCTAAAAAACGGTGTTGGATCTAGCCCTGATCTCTTGACTGGGTGAGAGCTTTCTGCTTAATTCAGAGACTCTGTCCCTCACCACCCCTTGTTGTAAATATTTTTGTCCACCCTAAGCGTGGAAGGGTATTCTCAGATGTGAGACCCTTGCTCATTGCACCATCAGGATTCAAGCAAACCGGGCCGAAGACGGCTGTAATGCCAGAAACCGGTCCCCGGGAGCTTGTTTCCTTCCCAGTGTAAGAATTGGCTTTTGTAGTTTGGTTTGCCCTGTTCCCATCATGCACTGGGACAGGAACAGACTAATTTGCATACAGCCAGGTTCTGAAACTGGGATGGTGCAGTGAGCTAAAAAACGGTGTTGGGTCTAGCCCTGATCTCTTGACTGGGTGAGAGCTTTCTGCTTAATTCAGAGACTCTGTCCCTCACCACCCCTTGTTGTAAATATTTTTGTCCACCCTAAGCGTGGAAGGGTATTCTCAGATGTGAGACCCTTGCTCATTGCACCATCAGGATTCAAGCAAACCGGGCCGAAGACGGCTGTAATGCCAGAAACCGGTCCCCGGGAGCTTGTTTCCTTCCCAGTGTAAGAATTGGCTTTTGTAGTTTGGTTTGCCCTGTTCCCATCATGCACTGGGACAGGAACAGACTAATTTGCATACAGCCAGGTTCTGAAACTGGGATGGTGCAGTGAGCTAAAAAACGGTGTTGGATCTAGCCCTGATCTCTTGACTGGGTGAGAGCTTTCTGCTTAATTCAGAGACTCTGTCCCTCACCACCCCTTGTTGTAAATATTTTTGTCCACCCTAAGCGTGGAAGGGTATTCTCAGATGTGAGACCCTTGCTCATTGCACCATCAGGATTCAAGCAAACCGGGCCGAAGACGACTGTAATGCCAGAAACTGGTCCCCGGGAGCTTGTTTCCTTCCCAGTGTAAGAATTGGCTTTTGTAGTTTGGTTTGCCCTGTTCCCATCATGCACTGGGACAGGAACAGACTAATTTGCATACAGCCGGGTTCTGAAACTTGGATGGTGCAGTGAGCTAAAAAACGGTGTTGGATCTAGCCCTGATCTCTTGACTGGGTGAGAGCTTTCTGCTTAATTCAGAGACTCTGTCCCTCACCACCCCTTGTTGTAAATATTTTTGTCCACCCTAAGCGTGGAAGGGTATTCTCAGATGTGAGACCCTTGCTCATTGCACCATCAGGATTCAAGCTAACCGGGCCGAAGACGGCTGTAATGCCAGAAACCGGTCCCCGGGAGCTTGTTTCCTTCCCAGTGTAAGAATTGGCTTTTGTGGTTTGGTTTGCCCTGTTCCCATCATGCACTGGGACAGGAACAGACTAATTTGCATACAGCCGGGTTCTGAAACTTGGATGGTGCAATGAGCTAAAAAACGGTGTTGGATCTAGCCCTGATCTCTTGACTGGGTGAGAGCTTTCTGCTTAATTCAGAGACTCTGTCCCTCACCACCCCTTGTTGTAAACACACATTAATATTACCATCTATGAATAATGTTCACATATTAACCCCTTCACTGCGGCGGCTATTCCGCCGCAGTGCTAAGGGGGCGGGGCGGCCGCGCGGCGGCTGCATGCTGGTGACGGAACCGCTCCGTCACCAGCGTCGGTTGCGCTGTGCTTATGACGGAGCGGTTCCGTCATGGCCCGCCCCGCTCAATGGAACGCTCAGCGCAGGCGCGGAATTCGCGCCGCGCAGGAGCGCTGGGCGGGCCATGACGGAACCGCTCCGTCATCAGCACAGCGCCACCGCAGCTGATGACGGAGTGGTTCCGTCATCAGCAGGCAAGGGGTTAATATTACCATTCATGAATAGTGTTCACACATTAATATTACCATCTATAAATAGCGTTCACTCATTCATATTACCGGCTACGAATAGTGTTCACATATTAATATTACCATCTACGAATAGTATTCACACATTACTATTACCATCTATGAATAGTGTTCACACATTAATATTACTGCCTATGAATAGTGTTCACACATTAATATTACCATCTATGAATATTGTTCACACATTAATATTACCATCTATGAATAATGTTCACACATTAATATTACCATCTATGAATAGTCTTCATACGCTAATATTACCGTCTATGAATAGTTTTCACACATTAATATCACCATCTATGAATAATGTTCACACATTAATAATCCCACCTTTGAATAGCATTCACATAATAATATTACCGCCTATGAATAATGTTCACGCATTAATATTACCATCTATGAATAATGTTCACATATTAATATTACCATCATGGAATAGAGTTCACGCATTAATATTGCCACCTATTAATAGAATTCATATATTAATATTACCGCCTATGACTAGTGTTTACACAGTAATATTACCATCTATGAATAGTGTTCACACATTAATATTACCGCCTATGAATAGTGTTCATGTATTAATATTACCAACTATGAATAGTGTTGACACATTAATATCACCGCCTATCAATAGTGCTCATGTATTAATATTTCCAATTATGACTAGTGTTCACACATTAATATCACCAACTATGAACAGTGTTTACATATTAATATTACCGCCTATGAATAGTGTTCACACATTACCATCAATGAATAGTGTTAATGCATTAATATTAACCCTGGGCGGAGTTGGCGGAGTGGGGCTTCGCGGAGCTACGCGAAGTGGGCGAGAAACTACGCCCACCTCCGCACTCCGCGTAGCTCCACTCCGCAAACACCACTGGCCGCCAGCCCCGCCACCCGCCTCCCTCCCGCCCTCCCTAAATACTTTAAATTATAGGAATGAAATAATTTAAAACGCACTTACCTTGCCCGCCGCGTCCCCGGGGCTCGCTATCTTCCGTCTTCCGTCTTCCGTCTTCTTTACTAATGCACATGCGCGGGCGGCCGCGCATGCGCATTTCTACGAGAAAATGCGCATGCGCGGCCGCCCGCGCATGCGCATTAGTAAAGAAGACGGAAGACGGAAGATAGCGAGCCCCGGGGACGCGGCGGGCAGCGGCGGGCAAGGTAAGTGCGTTTTAAATTATTTCATTCCTTTAATTTAAAGTATTTAGGGAGGGCGGGAGGGAGGCGGGTGGCGGCCAGCTACGCTCCGTCTGCGGAGCGTGCGTAGTGCCTCCTGGCTACGCCCGCTCCGCAAAATGCGGAGTAGGCGGCACTACGCACACTCCGTGCACGGAGCGTAGCTGGCCGCCCACCCCTAATTAATATTACCTCCAATGAATAGTATTCACATATTAATATTACCATCTATGAATAGTGTTCATCACATTAATATTACCATCTATGAATAGTGTTCACACATTAATATTACCGCCTATGAATAGTGTTCACACATTAATATTACCATCTATGAATAGTGTTCACGCATTAATATTACCATCTATGAATAGTGTTCACATATTAATATTACCGCCTATGAATAGTGTTCACACATTAATATTACCATCTATGAATAATGTTCACACATTAATATTACCATCTTTAAATAATGTTCACATATTAATATTACAATCTATGAATAGAGCTCACACATTAATATTACCATCTATGAATAATACTCACACATTAATTTTACCATCTATGAATATTGTTCACACATTAATATTGCTATCTATGAATAGTGCTCACACATTAATATTATAACTTCTGAACAGTATTCACACATTAATATTACCAGCTGTGAACAGTATTCCGCCTGTTAATACTACCACCTATGAGCAGTATATACACATTAATATTACCAGCTCTGAACAGTGTTTCTCCCCTTAATATTACCAGCTCTGAATAGGATTCCTACTGCTAAGTTGCCCAGCTCAGAACTGTTTTCCCACCACACATATTACGAGCTTCAAGCAGTGTTCACATGCTACTTACATAATCCTCATCCGTGGCCCTTATAGCCACTGTTGATATTACCTACCTTCTGAACAGAGGGAGAGATTCGCAAACAATAGTGCATGATTATGTCTGAATTACTCTCATATTAGTCCGGACATACTCCTGAACTTCAAGAGGATGTCAGGAGTACTCCGGACTCTGGCCCCTGAAATTCTAGAGTAAACCATGAGCAAGTCACAGCATTACCTTTGCCACCCAGGACAATATAGCCATTGCTATTATTACCAGGTCTGAACTTTATAGGGCCCGAACCCCCCAGCATGACCCCCGCCCCAACCCCATAAACAACCAACCAGTCAAGAGTGTGGGTACAAGTGGCCATGTTTAGTCTTCCAAAACATTCATAAACATGACAAGATCACACTTAAAATTCACATTTCAGAATTCAAATATTTACACTTTTAATATGTACAAGTATGGTAATTGTTCCAAACCACTGGTTATGTAATAACTACTTCCTCCAGCACCAAGGGTCCTTCTTGCTCGCATCTCCAAAAAATAGAATCATGCAAGGCGCAACCCACCTGCATCCTTGAGTGGTGAGCCCCCCAGCCCACGATCCTTGTCCGTCATATCCAGGGGGCCGCCCCTCTACCATCAGACTTCCAAGGAGGCTCCTGTGACCTGGCGCCCTTGCCTCCACCGCTGGTGTCCCTATTCTCCCTGCGGAGAGCTCACCATCTCTCCCCTCAGTGCTGGCCTCTGGAGTATGTCAGCGGGCCTCCTGTTACCCCCCGTGCAAATCAATGTTCTGTGGCCTCTTTTCCGCCAATGCCCACTACCCCTCCTAGAACCATTAATTTCAGGGACAGGTGGGTGGGAGATTAAAAGGTATCCCCGGTCAGATGTTCAGGGCAGGAAAAAGAGGGCGAGCAGAGGTGTACCTGGGGCTAAATAGCCCCGTTTGACTCCGCCCTCCCCACCTGTGGAATCCCGCCGGAAGTGCGTCACTTTGTTGCCCCGGAAGAACTACCTGTCCAGTAGCCAACCGGCTACTGGACAGACTATGGGGGTGTGGTGGGGAACCGGGGGGGCCGGACCCTAAGTGCGAGCTTGCCTAGATCTTGCACTTTTTCATAGGGCCCGAACCCCCCAGCATGACCCCTGCCCCAACCCCATAAACAACCAACCAGTCAAAAGTGTGGGTGCAAGTGACCATGTTTAATCTTCCAAAACATTCATAAACATGACAGGATCACACTTAAAATTCACATTTCAGAATTCAAATATTGACACTTTTAATATGTACAAGTATGGAAATTGTTTCAAAGCACTGGTTATGTAATAACTACTTTCCCCAGCACCAAGGGGCCTTCTGGGTCGCATCTCCAAAAATGAGAATCACACAAGGCGCAACCCACCTGCATCCTTGAGCGGTGAGCCCCCCAGCCCACGATCCTTGTCCGTCATATCCAGGGGGCCACCCCTCTACCACCAGACTGCCAAGGAGGCTCGTTTGACCTGTAGCCCTTGACTCCCCTGCTGGTGTCCCTATTCTCCCTGCGGAGAGCTCACTGTCTCTCCTCTCAGTGCTGACCTTGGGAGTATGTAAGCGGGCCTCCCGTTACCCCCCCTGCAAATCAATGTTCTGTGGCCTCTTTTCCGCCACTAGGGTGACCAGGGCCCACAGGTCCTTCACCCTCCCTACCCGCCCACAAGTTCTGTACAAAGGACCAAATCCCTTTGATCCACACATCTGTGCCAATGTCTGACAAATGGACGCCATCCTGATGAAACATCAAGTTCCCTGAGATCAGTCTATGTGGAATGTGGCACAAGCGGCCTGGACCTGAGCACAACTTGGCCAATTTTCCGTTGAGGCGCCTCACTGAAATGTTCAAAGCTCTGGATCTGACTCCGGTAGCCCATGTCCGGCGAGGTATCATACATGACCAGGCAATGCGAGCATTAGGAAAAACTTTCCCTATCCAGGCAACTCCGTCATTAAGGCTTCTCTGACTGCCATGCGACCTAACTGTACCATGTCGTTACCGCCCAAATGCAGGTCCACCAAATCCGGGGACTGATGTCCCTCGCGTTCTCTCGTCTCCTCGATTAGCCGACGCAATTGCCGAATTTGCAGGCAGCCCACGCCACAGGAACGCTGTCCCTTTCAAACCCGGTGGTTTCGACACTCGCTTCTGCCTTAGCCGCCCTGTGGCCCGCCGCATGAACGAGTGTCCCAACACCCACACCACCTTCGAGGCCATACTATTAGTTGGAAGAGAAATATAAACGTCAGCATTGTCATATTAAAAATGTCAATCAGTTGTCTCAAAGTAACTCTGGCCGCACATAACGCTTAAAACAGGCAGATGACCAGCGCCCTACGCTTTTGACCGCCTCAGCCGGTAAGCCAACGCCTGCCGCCAATGTTGCCGCCCCAATTCTGAAAGAGTTTGATGAATACCCGCTAGGATCCAGGCCCAGATGCAAAAGTGCGCGCTTAAAGACCGCCCTGAATTGGAACCTTGACAAACATTTGCCATGTTCATGTATGAATAGTGCCTGACCGTGGCCAGGCGGCCTAATTTCCATGTATGACTCCATCCTGGCCACTGGGAAAATCCCTGCCCCTGGAGCAGGGGCCAGGCGAATCAAGGTCCCCTTCCCCAGAGGGTCTGTCTTGGATCTCCTCAGAACCACCACCAAGCTCCCTGCAACCAAGTTTGTATCCTCCTTCTGGAGCCCCTCATTCTGATCTAATTTAGAGGATCCCACCAGTTCCCCTAGCCGAAATGCCCCATAAAAGGCTAAGGTGAAGGCCGCGCCAAACAGGATGCTCTCATATTCAGATGAGCAGACTAACGGTAGCACTCCCAGAATGTCCCCTAAGGTTTTTAGATCTAAGGGCCTGCTCCAATCCTTCTTTGCTCCCTGTAGCCTAGCCCATCCTGACAGAGCTCTCCTTACCACAAAAGCTGCGCCAGGGTCGCGCTGACCTGCCAGTTTTGCAAAGAAACCTATTGCCGTCACATGTGCCCTAGCATAAGACACTGGCCTCCCCTGTTCTCTCAGAGCTAGCAAGAAGTCGCAAAGCACCCCTGTGGGAAAAAGCGCAGCCTGGCTCGCATGCTTAGCAAATCTCCTGTATGCTTGAAAGTGTGGGTGATATGTCCTCCTAGTGTGCTCGCTCAATGAAGTTTGCACCAGCCCAGCTAGACCAGGGCTCCAATCCTCCACAGAGATGTTGGGAAAACAGTCATTTGATCCTCAGCCTGCGGGTGATACCATCGGAAACCCTGTAACTTGGAGCGAGCAGAGCATCAGCAGCTAAATTCTCCACACCTGGAATATGCGCTGCTCTAAAGAGCAGATTGAGCTTTAAACAAGCCAAGACTAAATGCTTCAACAACCTCAACACATGCTTGCAAGTAGCTCCCTGCTTATTGATAGCTTCCACCACAGCCGTGTTGTCTGACCAGAAGATGACTGACTTGTTCTTGAAGACTCCGGCCCAGATTTTCACTGCCACTACAATTGGGAATAGCTTTAAGAAGGCTATGTTTTTGGTCAGGCCCTTCTCGTGCCAAGATATGGCCAGTTGCCCCTGCACCAGCGGGAGACCAACACAGCTCCGAACCCAATGCTTCCTGCTGAATCAGTGAGCAAGCCCAAGTCTATGCTAGATATAGTGGGTTTGTGCCAGATCACATTACCATTGAATTCCTCCAGAAAGCTACGCCAAATCCTCAGGTCCTCCCTCACCTCAGCTTTTAGCCGGACGCAATGGTGTTTCTGTGTCAGGCCTACCATAGTGCGTGCGATTGACCTTGAAAATGGTCGTCCCATCGGAATAATTCTCAGGGTAAAATTCAACTGGCCCACCAAAACCTGTAGTTGATGCAGCGTGACTTTGGGACCTGCTATAGCAGAATCTATTGCTTGCGAGAAGGCCTGTACTTTGTCTGCTGGCAACCTGCATTCTCCCTCTACGGTGTCTATTTCAAGCCTAAGAATGACATAGAAGTCGCTGGCCCTACTGTCTTACCAGGGGCTAACGGTACTCCAAGTTCCTCAAATATCCCCACTAGCTTGCCCAAGGCTTGACCACACTTGTTTGATTCTGGGGGACCCATAATCATGAAATCATCTAGGTAGTGTACCAAGTCCTTGTGCCCTGTTCTGAAGACAAAAAGCCATTGTAGCATGGAACTGAACATCTCAAATTACATACACGAGACCGCATAGCCCATTGGCATACACCTGTCATAATAGAACTGGGAGTTCAACTGAAAACCTAGTAAGTGGTAATCCTCAGGATGTACTGGCAAGAGCCTGAAAGCCGCCTCAATGTCAGTCTTGGCCATAAAGGCCTTGGGCCCTAGATCGCGCAGCCTCTGGAGTGCGGAGTCAAAGGAAGAATACGTAACCGAGCACAGGGATGGGTCGGTAGCATCATTCCCAGACGCCCCCCCTTGGCGCGGACAAGTTGTGAATCATCCTGAACTGGCCAGGCTCCTTCTTAGGAACCACGCCAAGAGGTGAACAGACAAATCCTGGCAAGGGGGGAGCAGGGAATGGGCCAGCCACCCGCCCCAGCGCCCTCTCCTTCTCTACCTTTTGTGAAACTACTGAGGGGGGCCTATGTGCTGACAACAGATTAGTGCAATAGTCGACCGGGGGTACCCCGTGAGCTGGAATGCGGAAGCCTGTAGAAAACCCCTCAAATAAAATCCTGGCTGCCTTCCTGTGAGGGTACTGGTTTAGCCAGAAAACCAGCCCCCAAAATCCACTGGTGTGAGTAACTTACTGCTGGGTGGGGGGCTTTGGCTCTTTCCCTTTCTCTTTGGACTTCTTAATGTATTTGAACTCTGGGTGGGAAGGGTGGCCACAGTATGCACATGCATGTTTGAACTTACAAGCCCCATGTGGCCAGGTGCATGTCTTCCTGTTAAAGGCCCAACACGTCCCCCTTTTGTCCCCAACACCCCCATGGGAAGTCCGAAAGGGCAGCTTCATGGATACCTTATTATTGCCACTCTCTAACCATACATTTACTTCTGTCTGGTCCCAACTCATGTCAGGATCATCAATTTTAGGCCATCTAAAGTCCCTATCGTAGTCCAGCCAAGCCCCCCACAATACATTGTTTGAGCTTTCAAAATCTTATTGGCATGACATATCAAGGGTACAGCCAATTCCGGCTTCTCCTCTAACATAACAATGGAAAATACATTGAAGCCAAATAGCCAATTCGTGATAGATTCCTCTACCCTTGGTTTCCTCTCCCTAAAAGACCCTTCCTTAACCTCTTTCTCCTTAGTCTCCACCTCTCTTCTCTTAGGTCTAATTAAGGAGAATATATCCACAAATTCTCCCCTCCAATTTTTCTCTTTAGTTTCTGGAGTAACATGTGCCGCCAAATTACCCCTCTTGGATAGAACGGACTCATGGTCGCCACTCACAGCGCCCCCCTTCTCTATCCCTTTGCCTCCGGACTCCACTGCCTTACCTGCAGAGGATCCTGCTGCTGCTGGTTGCGCAGGGGCCGCTTGACCCACCACCTGTGGAGGCATGCTCAAATCCTTCTCATGCGCTTTGCCAAGAGGGCCATCTGTTTACTCAGTTCGCCCCACACACCCCCAGTGCCTGCAGATGGAGCCCATGGTGCTACCGTTGGGCTGACCCCTGGCACGCCTAATTGTCCCAAAAGTGTCTCTACTGTTGACAATATGGTAGCTGTGGTAGCGTTCCCCCCTTCAATGCAGGCCCAGCCGGACCAGTGGAAACAGGAACTACCCCCCTTGTGTGGTATTATGCGGAGTTGATGTCACCCCTGGGACCCTTTCCTGTACTATGGGGGCAGGGGGATCAGGAGCTCTAGGCGCTAACATTGGGACCGCCACTGCTACCATGGGGGTAGGTGGATTAAGGGCTGGTGCCAAGGCTTTTAAAGCACCACGAATCTCAGCCAAAATTGAGCTCACTGCATCCTTCATTTCCGCTGGTGGCACACTGACTGGGTGCGGGGGAATCAAATTAAGTTGTGTGGGGGCGCTGGGCACTGGCACCGCAGGAACAGGTGTGGGCGCGACAGGGACTGTACTGGGCAATGGTGCTGCCGGTACCACAGGTATAGGGACACTAGGAACTGTATTTGGGAGCATCAGTGGTACTGGAAGTCCTGCGTCCGGAAAGCTAGGGGCTGGCACCGTAGGGGCGCTAGCCTTGGGCATCACTGGGGCAAAAGGTGTGGGGGTGAGGTCTCTGGAACCATGCCCACCCTCCCTTTCTTATTCACCCGGGGCTTCTTAACCAGGGGGGGAGGCTGCTTTAGGATGGACTATGGTTTGCCGCTGTCGCTCCTCGCTATCCGACACAGGTGCCTCAACCTCTTGTTCCTCCTCGCTTACATCCTCATCCCTTCCCAATTCATCGAGCACAAGCTTCAACAGCTGTGCAATTTCAGACTCACCTCCCTTTCGTTTCTGGTTGCGCTTGGGTGGTATTATGAATCTCTTATGAGGATTACTGCTGCCTTTGCTCCGTTGCCTCACCAATGTCACGCAGCCTACACAATTACAATTATAATGCCCCAAACAAGTCCACTCGCAAAGTAAATGTAAATGTAAATGTATAGGCATTTATATAGCGCACTACTTACCCGGAGGGTCCCAAGGCGCTTCGACCGCTGCGAAACCCTTCCTGGCTTCCCTGAGAGATGGTCCCTTAATGGGTATCTCCAGGGTGAGACCAGGCATCCCCGGCGGTCTGGTGGGGCCGTTAGTGAAGATGAGGCAAGCTAATGCCCAGAGTTGCCGAGTGTGAACGCTGATCAGAGTGGGCACCGAGGCGAGAGAATTATCGAGTCCGCTGACCCTGGTCCAGAAACCTGCCGCGCCGGGAATCGAACCCTGGTCCCGGGCCGTCCTCTGCTCTCGGGTCTGCCGCCTCTAACCAGTGAGCCACACTACTTCACTTTACACACTACTTCACAAAGTACGCACTTGAATTATTGCCCAACGCTGCTAATACAAACCATACACCCCCCCAGCTCCGTTGTGTACCCCCCCTCGCCTATCGGCAACTGTTATCGAAGTGTGCGCGCCGCGCTGCACAATATCTCCCGCTACTAAATACAGCACGATGGCTCCGATGCGTAGACCCCCGCCCGCTAGCGTTGGCTCGTTATTGCTGTATAAACGTACGCGTCCCACAATAACTAGCCCTGCTAACGTCAGCAATACAGCCCAGCCGACACCGAAGCGTACACCCGCCTGCTAGAGTGCGCCCGCTACTGCCCTTGCAAAGTACGCGTCGCACAAGTACTAATGGGCCCCGCAAGCAACGTCGCGTCTACCCCGGCGTATTAGTTCTCGCTATTGAAGTGACACGCCGCACAAGAACTACCGCGGCTACAACCCCCACTATGGCCCTGCTGACTCCGAAGCGTACACACCCCGCCTAACGTCTGCAGAAAGAACACTCAACCCGTACGCGCAGCACCAGAACTGAAGAACTGGGCTATTAGAACCCAGCGGCGCCAGGGGCACGCCCAAAGTCTTCGGATTCACCTGTCTTGGTTTACAGAGACACGGAATACTTCTGGGTGGAGTCAGAGACCAAGTTTATTAGCTGCAGCCAGTAACAGTGATCCTCGAAATACAGCATGGGGGTATTTCAGGAGACTGCTCAAATTCATAGAGCAAGACATCCCCTTTTATACACAATATTCATATTTACAAACAAACTCCCACTGCGCAAAAAGTTAACCAATGATGTACATTCTCAAACAAAGTATCATATGACGAAAAGCTCAGTTTGCAATGTCCCAACCCAAAGTTAATCATTGGGAATGTCCCAAATCCAATTTCCACAAGCCGGACAAACCCATAATTGAAAGGCACAATGCATGTAATAAAGAACATAGAAAAGGAAACAAATTCTGATAGTGAGCAAGATAAGGCATGTGTAAGGAGACTAAAAGTTAACGATGACCTGAACAATGATTGGTAATCTCAGACAACGATCAAACCAGGGATTTTGACTCGGCAATTCACCTCGGAGTCAAGAAAGACCCTGTTAATGTATACCAATACATGAAGGCCAGGCCACTTCGTTCGTTCGACCATACTCGTCGGCCTGCGTGATGGCAAGACAAAATGGAGACTTAAACAAAATGGAACCCATGTTCGAAACAAAATCTCCAAATACATGGTGAACTCGCTAGCTAACGTGACAAATTCACTCCACATTAGCCGCATTCGCTAAATACGGTCCGACATCACCAAAATCGTGACGGAACCATTACCTTACGTAACAAGGCCCGTTTTCGCAGAACCACAGACCCTCCTTTTCCCATACGTAGGCAATAACCTAAACTCACGTTAATCTGAATCTAGGTCTATCATCATCAGACCATCAAGGTGTTGTTGGAGCATCATCCTATTACTCTCTACTTCTCTCGAGACAGGTCTCCTCACACACGTAGTAGCACAAAGACCACAAACCGCGGAAGCGCACTGGATGCAAAGACAACAAGAGAAGAGAATAGCTAGAGCCATACCAAGGAAAATCAGAACTTTCCATCCCCATTTGGACAACAGTCCCCAAAACCATCCAATCAACGGCCAGTTTCTTTTGTCTACATGAATAGAATCCGAAACCTTATGCAATCTGGAAATGGCTTGGTACACTGTCGGGCGTTATCTGGTATATAAATACAGCAACTAGATTGGGTCAATTTGCATACCCCTCCTCTATCTGCAAGTATAACATCTAACGCAACACGATTCTGAAATGTCATAACACGATCAGCCTGGAGCTCCACTGTAATATTGCTGAGAGCACCTGCAGTTTCATTTATGGTAGTACATATGTAAGGGTCCCAGAGAAAGACGTATCACAAACGTACACAATTAATTATTCAAAACATTTTCTAATAAAAGAATTCATCACATTTAATAGAGCAAACACTGTTCTTTAATCACAATGTTCTAGTCAATAAATCAGACATTATACACAATCATAATAATGCCGCAAGCACAGAAAAGGGAGGGAAGTGTAAGGTGTGAAATGGAAAGGGTAGGGTAGTTCAAAAGAGAAGACCTTAATGTCATACTCAACAAAACATTCACTATTAATTATGAAAGGCTTCAACTTATTCAAGCCAAAATTACAATTACAGTAATATTGCAGAAGTCATTCGACGGTCACAATCATAAACACTAAACAGTCATGGATAGTGCCGGATGACAATACTGGTAGAGCCGTCGACGTTTCGACCCCTACATGGGAGGTTGACTTGAGCCCTTAGACGGGGTCTTCATCAGGACAACAAGGGATGTAGTGGGGCAAGACAATTCTATAAATTAAGAGAGAAAAAAATAAGTAAATTCTACATAAAAAGTGGATTAAAAAGCTATTCAAATTAGCCATATTGTACAAAAACTGAGAATTACCATGGTGACTCGGGCCAGCCGGCTCCGGGTATTGGGAATCTGTTGGACCACCTTCCGTGTGGTCAGATACTAGTGGACTGAAGACCAATTCAGGCCGGCTAGGGAGGAACAAGGATAGAACCATGTATCAATAGGATTCATGCGTCGTACCCAAGAACAATACTAGGTAAGGACTGACTAATTACACAAATAAGTAACCAACAGCAGAATAATCGCCCGGTGGTACTGTTCAGAGGTACATCAATTCTTCATACTCCTGCCACTGGAGAGGCGGTGAAGACAATGAGTTATAGTGCTACAATGCACGAATTATCAATATTAGAATTTAAGTGCAGCCCTATCTTTGTATTTCTTATCTGCTCACTATTTGGGTTAAATCAGTCTTATTTTGATTTCCTTCAAACACTTACATGTGTGTTTCAAGATGGGGCTAGAGTCTGTCCTTCTGCTCACGAGGACTGCTGAGATGAATAGGAAATATTCTCTCCTGCACTTCCGCTAAGTGGGGGGACAAGAGGGATGGTGTTACAACCCATTAATTATTGAGGACTGCCTGCACGTGGCATTAACGCCCCATACATTCCCTGATAAACACTTACATCGATCAGGAGGCCGCGATAGCAATCAGCAGTCCAAACAATGCCATATTCGTCCTAGACGATAGGGACTCAGCGCCGCCCTCGATTCTCTGCGGGGAAGGGTGAAGGGGAATATTAGTGTTTAGGTGGAGTATCGGAGTAATACCCTGTTAAAAGCAAGGATCATTAGAACGGTCTAGCGGTATCCAGCATGGATACGGCACTTACATCAACAACGTAGCCGCAGCGGCGGTCTGCCGTCTCAGAGTGCTCTGTCCTTCGTGTTCGCGGAGTACGCGTAGTCAGCCCACTTCCGCGTTCAGGCTGGAAAAAGTGTAGCGCGGTCACGTGAGTGACTAGCAACTGAAAAAATACTACTCGGCTGCAATGTGGAGAGCCAACGTCTCCAATCTAAGGTTGAGTTAATTAATACAAACAGGAGGGGAATATAAATGATTGCGTTGTTCAAGAATTCCCACATTACATTAAACAAAGGCAGCAATCGACTCTTCCTTAATATAAGACAACATCGGCCCGTTATTAAATGATAGCACGTTAAAGAGGAGTCACTTAGAAACGATCAATGACAGAAAATTATTTTGAAAGAGTGTAAAACGCTATCAGGCATATTCTAAGAAGGGTGCACCTCTCGCACATGAGGGTGTAAACGTTATCAGTTATTAAATCTAGGACATTCTATGATAGATAGCGACATTGCCAGAAGCAATTACAAAAACAACGTGCACCTCTCAAGCATGAGGGTGTAGACGTTGTCAATTAGTTAAGCAGGATGGAGGGCGTCATAGCAAACTGGCACATTCTATAATAGATAGCGTCATTGCCAAAAACAATTATAACGTGCACCTCTCGAACATGAGGGTGTAAACGTTATCAATTAATTCACACGTAACCAAGCAAGATGGAGGACGTCATTGCAATAAATTAAGGAACAAACAGTCCAAGCATTAATCTACACTTGTATGTACAAACTCAACCAACAGACCATCGAACACAGTCGCATCTATCACTGTGGTTAACGTCCCAGTGCTGCCATCTGGGCATAACTACTGTCGGTCTTGTTGAGACCGTTTTTTATTGAGTCAAATGTGGCCATCCATTTAGATTTGCGGGTATTAAGCACTGTCACCAGATTGCCACCCCTTCTGCCCAGAGTGATCTTTTCTATGACCACCCATCTCAATTCCTGAACAGTGTGCCCCATTTTTTGACAGTGATCTACTAAAGGAGCTCCGGTACAGCACAGCGTATTCTGCTTCCATGCTGTAAAATCCTCTGTCTGACTATGCGTACTCCGCGAACACGAAGGACAGAGCACTCTGAGAGAGCAGACCGCTGCTGCGGCTACGTTGTTGATGTAAGTGCTGTATCCATGCTGGATACCGCTAGACCATTCTAATGATCCTTGTTTTTAACAGGGGATTACTCCGATTCTCCACCTAAACACTAATATTCCCCTTTACCCTTCCCCGCAGAGAATCGAGGGCGGCGCTGAGTCCCTATCGTCTAGGACGAATATGGCATTTTTGGACTGCTGATTGCTATCGCGGCCTCCTGATCGATGTAAGTGTTTATCACGGAATGTATGGGGCGTTAATGCCATGTGCAGGCAGTCCTTAATAATTAATGGGTTGTAACACCATCCCTCTCGTCCCCCCACTTAGCGGAAGTGCACGAGAGGATATTTCCTATTCATCTCAGCAGTCCTCATGAGCAGAAGGACAGACTCCCGCCCAATCTTAAAACACACATGTGAGTGTTTGAAGGAAATCACAATAAGACTGATTTAACCCAACTAGTGAGCAGATAAGAAATACAAAGATAGGGCTGCACTTAAATTCTAATATTGATAATTCGTGCATTGTAGCCCTATAACTCATTGTCTTCTCCGCCTCTTCAGTGGCAGGAGTATGAAGAATTGATCTACTTCTGAACAGTACCACCGGGTGATTATTCTGCTGTTGGTTACTTATTTGTGTAACTAGTCAGTCCTTACCTAGTGTTGTTCTTGGGTACGACGCCTGAATTCTATTGATACATGGTTCTATCCTTGTTCCTCCCTAGCCGGCCTGAATTGGTCTTCAGTCCACTAGTATCTGACCACACGGAAGGTGGTCCAACAGATTCCCAATACCCGGAGCCGGCTGGCCCGAGTCACCATGGTAATTCTCAGTTTTTGTACAATATGGCTAATTTGAATAGCTTTTTAATCCACTTTTTATGTAGAATTTACTTAGTTTTTTTCTCTCTTAATTTATAGAATTGTCTTGCCCCACTACATCCCTTGTTGTCCTGATGAAGACCCCGTCTAAGGGCTCAAGTCAACCTCCCATGTAGGGGTCGAAACGTCGACGGCTCTACCAGTATTGTCATCCGGCACTATCCATGACTGTTTAGTGTTTATGATTGTGACCGTCTAATGACTTCTGCAATGTTACTGTAATTGTAATTTTGGCTTGAATAAGTTGAAGCCTTTCTTAATTAATAGTGAATGTTTTGTTGAGTATGACATTAAGGTCTCTCTTTTGAACTACCCTACCCTTTCCATTTCACACCTTACACTTCCCTCCTTTTCCTGTGCTCGGGGCATTATTATGATTGTGTATAACGTCTGATTTATTGACTAACACATTGTGATTAAAGAACAGTGTTTGCTCTATTAAATGTGATGAATTCTTTTATTATAAAATGTTTTGAATAATTAATTGTGTACGCTTGTGATACGTCTTTCTCTGGGACCCTTACATATGTACTACCTAGCACCCAGGTCCCAGCGACTTCTTGGGTAAAACCCCCCTTGGTAACGTTTCGTTTATGGTGGCCTCGACCACTCTCGTAAGCTGTCGTATATGTCTGCTATTGGCCATAGGACCCCAAAAGGGTAGGAAACACTTGAAAAAATCTCCTACTTCCTGTGCTGCGGTATCTTCCTGATCGAAGACACCTCTAACATAGATTGTCCTGTGGTAATCCAGAGCAGCCGTGTATGTAGGGGGAAGCAAAAACGCCACATAACATGTGCCTGAAAAATCAGGTGGCAACCATGTGTAGGCTCTGTCGTGACATACAAAATATGTACCTTTAGCTGGCACAAACGGAGGAGAAGTCATAACGTAGGTTTGAGCACACACACTCTCACCTAACTGAGCTCTTGGATTTCGACCATTACCACGTAAACAAAAATGGCCTCGATGGGGTACGATCCAAATCGGGGGAGACCTCTTCCGTCTTTCCTTCTCTGTCAAACTAGTGCTATACCCAGTGACATTCCAACCAATATATGCCTGCGCTTCATCCTTAGGGATAGCATTATATGCATTGATATCTGTGATCATATCTACTATTCCCTTTATCAAAGCACTATTGCTCGGGTTGTCTCTCATGAACATGGTCTGCAAAGCCCATACAGACCCATTGGGAGAAAAAGGCAAAACCAGATATGGCATACCTCTATCTGTCGTATGAGGCATAAGACCACATACCCAGCAATTTGTAGTATTGACTACCAACTGATGCTGATGCAAAAGCTGTATAAATGAGTTATTTACAAATTCCGATCTTCGTGTCTGTTCATGTTCAGGCAACGTATAGAATTTGTGCAAAGAAATAGTAGTAGAAGAAAGCATAGGTTGGATAGTGGGTGCAGAAATCAATGGTGTAGCATATACAATCCAACCCACACAAGCCAATGTGATACTTAAAAACACAAAAGAACACAGTATAATAAAACATTTGTAATGAACTAATGTACACAATCTCATTTTAAAATTCATTTTCTCAACAACTCTATCCGTTACAAAAGACTCCATACTCTACCGTGCTGCTCACGGCAATTTTCCCTCTTCACTTAAGTGTGTGTCCAGGCGTCCTAGACACTCCCGGAACCGCAGACCTTGTGTCAATACGCGGGTCACCCCTTAAGATCTTATACCGTGACCCTGCAGCTGAACCCGGATGGTGGTTCGAAAAAGAAAAAGACAAAAAAAGTCTCTTGTCTGATAGAGTATAGTTCACCCAAAAACACCAAAAAATTTGTAATCTTTATTTGTCCAATCTGCTTCGCAGATTATAGCGTTCTTTACCAGACACAGTCTGATCCTGGAAGAGTGTCTCTGGATTGGTAGTGTTGAATCTCATCGGCGGAGGCACAGCTTCTTGTAAAACTTCATCATCCTCACGTTCCGACTGAGTCCATTTCAAATGGGCATCACTAAAGGGGACAAACTCCACAACTCTCTCGCTTTCTGAATCGGCAATACCATCAGCAATCCACGGTCATATGGCAAAGGAAGTGGAAGTCTCTTGGAGTGGGTGGCATGCACCCAATTTTTCTTCCCAAAAACTTTGATGGCCGTTCGAGTCACCAAAAGGACTTGGTATGGGCCGATCCACCTGGGCTCGAGATTCTTCGTCCTCTGAAAATTCAGGACCAGCACCCAATCCCCAGGTTGAATTGAGTGGCCTGCATCCACTGAAGCTGAAGGTAAGGTATTGTGCACCTGTTGGTGAAGAACACGCAAGTTAGCAGTCAAATCATGTAAATAGTCAACCAACATAGGGTACTCGATGTCGCTATACTTCTTTGGCCTCGGCACACCCCAAACATTCGCCGGGCGACCAAAATCAATCTCGTATGGGCTAAGTCCCATACGAGAATGCACTGTCGTCCTCGTTGACAAAAGTGCCAACGGCAAAGCATCGGGCCATGCTAGGCCAGAGCTCGCTTGTATCTTAGCCAACTTCAACTTAAGGGTGCCATTGTAGCATTCAACCAAACCAGCTGACTGGGGGTGATTCGCAGCATGAAATTTCTGCCTTATTCCCAAACCTGCACACACTTTCTTCATAATCTGACCCACAAATTCACTTCCGTTGTCACTCCATACCATTCTCAGCAAACCAAATCTAGGGAAAAACTCCTTCAATAGAACATTGGCTGTAGATAAGGCAGTATTATCCTTGAGAGGGTAAGCCTCTATCCATCTTGAAAAGGTGCAAACACCCACAAGGACATACTTTAGGTTGTTGCATCGCTCCATATGAATAAAGTCCAACTGTAGAACCTCAAACGGATACTTCGGAGGAGCAAAATGACCTGCTGGAGTTGGAGTTCCCTTACCAGGATTATGCATCAAACAAACCATACAGTTTTTCACCAGATTCTCAGCACATTTTGGAATTCCAGCATTCTGCCATACTGGAGCCAACAACATACATATCCCTTTCACACTGATGTGAGCCATTCCATGTGCCATCGTAACCACTGGAAGCACATACGCATCAGGCAACAACCATCGCTGGTGTTCTGACAACTCAATCCAACAACCAGTCGAATCCAACATTCCCATAGTCTCTCTCCACACACTCAATTCTTTCTCAGTAGCTTCTGCCTGAAGCGATTTCACACTCTCTATTGTATCTTCACACATTGTTCTTTCCGGAACCCATCTAGCAGGGCCTGCAACATGCATTTGACTCGTCACATCTTTTGCCGTTTCTCTCGCTACTTCATCCCCAAACGCATTACCATGACCAACATCATCCGTAACCTTCTTATGTGCACTGCATTTCACAATCGCAACTTGTGTCGGCAAAGTAAGTGACTCAAGAAGTTCATTCACCAACTGTCCATGGTGAATCTTCGTCCAAAACTATGAGCAACACCAAACACATATTGGCTATCAGTATACACAGTCACTCTCTTTCCTTTCGACAACACACATGCTCTCGTCAGTGCAATCAACTCTGCTGTTTGAGCTGAATTCTGTGGAATACGTGCAGCTTCAACAATCGTGTGCAAAGTCGTAACCGCATACGCTGCAGTCGTATCACCATTCGGAAGCTTAAAGCATGAACCATCTACCCATAAGGTACCATCAGAATTCGAAAGAGGAGTATCTTTCAGATCAATTCTACCCTTCGTTTCTTCCTCTGTCCGGAGAAAGCAATCATGCTGTTCCTGAACATCTGTCTCTACAGAAATCGGCAACAACGTAGCTGGATTCAACATGTTGCATCGTTTTATATGCACATGACTCGCCAAGACGTCAACTCATAACCTGACAAACGTGCACTAGTAAGGTGCTGAGTCTTTGTCTTATTCAATAAAGTACCCACTGCATGTGGGACCATCCCAATCAACGTATTATCCAATACCAGACCAGCAGACTGTCGGATAGAAACAGCCGCTGTCGCTGTAGCTCTCAAACAACTCTGCAACGCCTTAGCTACCGGATCTAAAGTAGCTGAGAAATACACACATGGGCGTTGCTTGTTTCAAAATTGTTGTGTCAACACTGACAACGCACATCCTTCTCTCTCGTGCACATAAAACGTAAAAGGCTTACTGTAGTCCGGGGTACCCAACACCAGAGCCAAACACAATGCATCACGCAATTCAGAAAAACTCTTCTGACATTCGTCAGACCAAGGAAGAGGATTCGGTGTACCCTTAAGAGTAAGTGCCAACAGAGGTTTCGCCAACAAAGAAAAATTCGGAATTCACTGTCTACAATACGAGGTGATACCCAAGAAAGCACGCACTTCTCTCTGTGTAGATGGTACAGTAATTTGCGCAAATGCTTAAATACGCTCTGGGGTCAATCATCTTCCCTCCTTCGACAAGAGATGACCTAAGTAGGTCACTTCTTGGCGACAATATTGCAACTTCGAAAGCGACACTTTATGATGGAGGTCAGACAAATACCGTAACAAAGAAAGCGTAGCTTCTTTACAAATCTCCTCATCATCAACAGCAACCAACAGATCATCCACGTACTGAATAAGAGTCGCACCAGAAGGCAAAACAAAAGAATCAAGCTGAGTCTTTAAAGCCTGACTATAGATTGATGGACTCTCACAATAACCTTGAGGAGCACGCTTAAACCGGAAGCTTCGGCCTCCTAAAGAGAAACCAAAAATATCTCTACTCTCTTCAGCAATAGGAATACTAAAGAAAGCATTCTTCAGGTCAATCACAGAAAACCAAGCAGCCGAAGCTGGAATCATAGTCAGTAAAGCAGTAATGTCCGGGACAACAGGAAACTGCGGAACAACAATCTTATTCACTTCTCGAAAGTCGATCACAAACCGATACACAGGTGGCTGGGAAGAGTCAGTATGCTTAAGAACAGGCAAAACAGGACTGTTACACACATTAACTCTCGTTTCTTCAATCACATCTTTCTCAACCAAATCATAGATAATCACTAAAAGAGCTCTCTCGCCATCACTAGAGATTCGGTATTGCGGAATGTGAGGCAACTTAGCATTCGCCTTAAGTGTAACAACGTATGGTGGAATCTGCAAAAGGCCAACATCATTTGGACCCGTAGCCCAAAGAGTATCAGGGAGAGAACGCAATTCCAGTGGAAGCCGATCTTTAGACAAATACATCAGAGAAATCACTCTCTTACCCAATGTAAGATGTACTCCCGAAGGAGAACAATACAATGTTGCATGCAATGTTTTCAACAAGTCCAAACCCAACAGATTCTCACCACAACCTGTCATTAGAATCAGAGGTGCTTCCAATTCACAAGGCCCAACGGAAAGAGACAAAGGACAAGAAACCGGGTTACGAAATGGTGCGCCAGAAAAACTTACCAAAACATTTGTCAAGCCAGGCAAAGGTGCGCCAGGGAGTTTAGAGTGCATGATAGAACTCTTTTCCGCACCAGTATCCAACAGAAAAGGTTCTGACAAACCTGATGTAATCACTTCAACATAAGGTCCACTCTGGTCTACTGGAACTGACACTACTCCCTCTCTTTGTCTATGGCTATCCTAGCTATCATTAATATCAGCATTCTCACTCTCAACATAGTAATCATCAGCGTAATATTGAGCCGACTGACCAGACGCAACATTCTGTTGATCAAAACAATTCATAGAATTCTGTGGGGGAAAGGAACGTCCATTCTGGGGGAACACCCCACGTCCTCTACCCCTAGGTACTTGCTGAACACCGTGACCTCTCACACCAGACACACCATTCGCACGTTGTAACAAAATCGGACAACTATGCTTAAAGTGACCTTCTTCCTTACAATAAGCGCACTGATTAAGGCCTACCGGAATTCGCTGTGGAAAAGACTCAGACTTCTGCAACACTCTCTGAAACTGTGGAGGTTGCTGAAACTCACGCTGATTAAAACGAGGCGGATACGCCTGCTGCAAAAGAACCTTCGTCTTCAATTCTTTCGTCTTTTTCTCTGCTTTATCTTTCTCATCTTTATCTCTATTCTCGTAATATTGTGCAGTAGCCAATATCTGGGCCGAAGAAGAAACAGACCATGAACTCTCAGAGTCCTTCAACTTATTACAAAGCTCGGGGACCAAATTATAGACAAACTTATCCACAAACAACCTTTAGCCACCTTCTGTACTCATATCTTGACCACTATGATCGATGAATGTCTCTTCAAACCTAGTGAAAAAATCAGACACACTCTCGTCTTTCTTCTGCTTACATGCTGCTAACTTATCCCAATTTACTCTCATAGGAGGCATCAAAGTCTTCATTAAAGTAATAATTTTACCAGAGAGTTCTGTAACTAGAGGCTCAGGTTTAGCCCCTCCACCTTGACGACCATCTGCAGCAACAATAATAACCCACGTATCTCCTAACTCTACTGCATGATCCTTGTGACGGATCTTCGCCCACAAAAGTTGAGGGACTACATTCCCCAACAACATATCTATATCAGCTAAATTCATCACACACGCATCAACTGTCTGGGACAACTCTTTATAATAACCCGCAGGATTTTTACGGGGGTCAGGTAGAGTCTGCTTAAGAGCCAAAACTTCAGCTCTCTTCCAAGGAACATGTACCCATACACGCTGAAAATGACCCGTTACTGCAGCAATACCATTAGTGACATCAGCCAAAACTTCCTCTCTCCATGCAGGAGGAACTTCTCTCATCGGATACTGCTTCACTTTTCTCCTAACAGATGGATCAGGTTCAAACAATGGCTGAGAAGGAAGTCTACACCTAAACGCAAGAAGCGTCTCTACCGCTTCCTCAACATCGGGACCCACTATCGTCCCTTTAGCAAAGTCGGACTGAACATTAAGTAACTCCGATGGAATCGGACCCAATTTAGTATCGTCCCACTCTTCACGAAGGAAAGTACACATAACATCAAAAACATACCTTTGTTTTGGTGCTTCCCACTGTAGGAAAACATCCATAACTGCTTGCAGATCATACCTGGAGGCATTCAAAACCCATCTACGAGCAAGGAGATCTAACACAGTGCGCTCCTCGGAACTAGGGAGCTGACTACGCGTTTGTTTCCTTACCGAAACTGGGGTCATATTAAACTACCTAAAAAGAGGAGACAAAAGGCTAGTGACAGTTTCAGCCATTCGTTGTCGAGTAGAAGGAGAAGAAGTCGACATGAGAACAGGAGAGAAAGTATTCTGAGACGACAAAGACGTAGGGTCAGTAGAAAAAGAAGTTAAAGGCAAAGGAGAAGAAGGCAAAGGAGTTTGAGGCAAAGCTGGCGGCCCTAGAGAAGGCTGCGCCAGAGGTGGAAGAACCAACTGTGGAAGAACGGGTGGCTGAACAACAACAGGAGGTTGAACAACTGGGGGTTGCACAACTGGGGGTTGCGGAGGTGCCATAGCACTCTGCACATAAGGGGGTGGTGATCTCAACAAATGCGACATCAAAGGATCATTTTCAGACTCCTTAGTCACATTCGAGACGAGAGGTGGCAAAGTCGGATAACACTTATCAATGGCCATGCAACGTTGTCTATCTGACACCTCAATCGCACGATCTTCTTCATCTTCTTTAAACTGCCTAGCAGCTTGCATTATCGACATATTCTTATCTTTCCTAACTCTTTTAGCTTGCTTAATTTCTCGCTGTTTTGCTTCCTTACGCCAGAGGCGGAAAGAGTCAAACATCGCCGGCCGGGCTTTCTTCCTGAAAAGCGCAACTTCCAAATTATCTAAGACATCTGATTCGAAACTACCATGTTGTGGCCATCTTAAGACACCATCTTTACGTGTATAGCGGACCCATACTTCATTATACGTAATGGGACCCACACCATGCTTTGATTAGAGCTCATAAGTCGGAGTTCCAACCGGAGGTATCGGTAAGCATGAGCGAATTTTGCGGATCTCGCGTTCGCGAATTTTGCGGATTTGCGGATTCGCAATCCGCAAAATCCGCGAATTCCCGCGAATTTGCGGATTTTTTTTTTTTTGTGTTCGCCCGTGTTTCTGCCAGTTCGCGAGGGGTTTTTACAATTTCGCAATTTGCGAACTTACCTGTCGGGTCGCAAGTTTTGCGAACTTGTTGTTTCTACGTGTCCAACCTGTTTGGGACACTCTTCTTCATCACTGCCACTCTCTGTCACCACTGCCACTCTCTGACTACTCATGCCACCCTCTGGCCCACCCATGCCACCCTCTGTTTCATCACCACACCCTCTGGTTGTCCAGTGTACATTATTTTCGGCAAAGCAAAGCACACCTTCCCTGCCTCAAGTGACCTGAATTAATTTGGGGCTGATTAATGTGTCACAGAATATTTTTTTAGCTGGCACCTGCTTCCTTAGTGCGCCCTGATTAGTGATCTTTTGCACTTGCTAAGTGCTTTCATTGTTGCAAAATTAGTTACAACACCTGCCCTGCCCCAACTGACAATAATGAATTAGGGGCTGATTAATGGATTTTAACTTCCAGCCTGGCTCCTGCTTGTCTCCCTTAGCTGTAATTCATGACCTTTGTGGCATATGTGTAACTATTCTGAGGTTCAGAGCAGGGTCACATAATAAGTTTCAACTGGCAACTGAACTCTGGAGGGGCCCCTCAGGAAGCACTACAGGAAATGGCTACTAATGATGTGCCTGAACTTTTGAACCTGGTAAGTAGTTACTTTCAGTTTTGCTTAGATCGTATTTCTGCAATTTCGCACTTATTCGCGGGGCGCGAACTCACGCGAACAGTGCGAGCAGTGCGAGCAAAATCCGCTGCTCGCGGATTTGCGGATTTTGCAGGAAATTCGCAAATCTCGCGGATTGCGGATTTCCCGAAAATCCGCAAAATCCGCGAGCGGAACGGATTTTCCGCCCATGCCTAGGTATCGGACACGAGTCCTCCAATCGGGAATCCCTGTCGCAACTACAACAAAACAAATTCCTAAGTTTGCTAAGACCAGGCATCTTCGCTCACTAATCTAGCTTCAAACTTCAAGGGGTTATCTAACACAATATCCTCGCAAATGTACGAGCCCCTTTGCTTTGGTATTTGCAAAAACCAAATCAAAGAACCCAAGAAACAAATCCAAGTCGTGGGAGCAACCCACTTATACTTAACCAAAATGTCTTGTCATGCCCCCAGAAAACCGTCTATCGTCTCGCTCTACAAATCATCACAAAAGGGTCCAAGACAGGGCGACAGTCAGGGCAGCAGTCCTTCGTAGCCGTCGGAAAGGGGAAGCCTCGCAGCAAAAACCTTCAGTCCACATTCGACATGCCGGGGTCGATGAAGTGGGGGCCCTCTTCCAGAATTCCCTCACGAAGCTCCTCACGATCTTCGGGCTTGGACCGGTACCACTGAAGTCGCCCCACGTTGGGCGCCAACTGAAGAACTGGGCTTTTAGAACCCAGCGGCGCCAGGGGCACGCCCAAAGACTTCGGATTCACCTGTCTTGGTTTACAGAGACACGGAATACTTCTGGGTGGCGTCAGAGACCAAGTTTATTAGCTGCAGCCAGTAACAGTGATCCTCGAAATACAGCATGGGGGTATTTCAGGAGACTGCTCAAATTCATGGAGCAAGACATCTACTTTTATACACAATATTCACATTTACAAACATACTCCCACTGCGCAAAAAGTTAACCAATGAGGTACATTCTCAAACAAAGTATCACATGACGAAAAGCTCAGTTTGCAATGTCCCAACCCAAAGTTAATCATTGGGAATGTCCCAAATCCAATTTCCACAAGCCGGACAAACCCATAATTGAAAGGCACAATGCATGTAATAAAGAACATAGAAAAGGAAACAATGTCTGATAGTGAGCAAGATAAGGCATGTGTAAGGAGACTAAAAGTTAACGATGTCCTGAACAATGATTGGTAATCTCAGACAACGATCAAACCAGGGAAATTGACTCGGAAGTGTCAGTTTCAGGTGAAGGAATCAGATCCTTGCAATTCACCTCGGAGTCAAGAAAGACTCTGTTAATGTATACCAATACATGAAGGCCAGACCTCTTTGTTCGTTCGACCATACTCGTCAGCCTGCATGATGGCAAGACAAAATGGAGACTTAATCAAAATGGAACCCATGTTCGAAACGAAATCTCCAAATACATGGTGAACTCGCTAGCTAACGTGACGAATTCACTCCACATTAGCCGCATTCGCTAAATACGGTCCGACATCACCAAAACCATGACGGAACCATAACCTTACGTAACAAGGCCCGTTTTCGCAGAACCACAGAACCAGGGATGCGAAGTCCCCCAGTACGGCCCCGACACCGATGCGCACACACCCCGCTTAATGCCTCAGACACGTACACTTGGAAAGTACGCGCCGCACAGGAACCAGCGATGCGAAGTCCCCCAGTACGGCCCGACACCGATGCGCACACACCCCGCCTAATGCCTCAGACACATACACTTGGAAAGTACGCGCCGCACAGGAACCAGCAATGCAAAGTCCCCCAGTACGGCCCTGACACCGAAGCATACACACCCCGCCTCCAGGCTCACTACGGGCATTCCAGCCTACGCGTCGCACGAGCTAGCGCCGCACACCCCGGATCCCGCTTTAGCCGCCACCCACTAACTCAAGACCCAGAACTCCCACCCAAAGAGCAGGAATCAGCCCCGCAGAACAAAGGTACGGATCACACGAGACAGAACCCGCAGATCAGCTCGCCCCAGTGCCCTAACATCTCACCTCAGCTCCGCCGCACCCGAGCCGCAACGCACCGACGCCTCGCAGATCCCAATACCCGACGGCAAAGACGCAACACTCCGCTGCGTGGCCGCGATGCGCAAGTCCTCACGCGGCTTGATGTCGAAGATGGCATATTAAAAGGTATTCCCGGTCAGATGTTCAGGGCAGGAAAAAGAGGGCGAGCAGAGGTGTACCTGGGGCTAAATAGCCCCGTTTGGCTCCGCCCTCCCCACCTGTGGAATCCCGCCGGGAGTGCATCACTTTGTTGCCCCGGAAGAACTTCCTGTCCAGTAGCCAACCGGCTACTGGACAGACTATGGGGGTGTGGCGGGGATCCGGGGGTGCCGGACCCTAAGTGCGCGCTTGCCTAAATCTCGTGCTTTTTCATAGTCGCTCCTCAAAATTCCAGCTCTGGACACAAGGCTGGATTAACCAACAAACACATGCTTAGGGCATCAAGGGAAGGCGGGGGCACCACAGAAATGCTCCAGTGCTGGATTTACCATGGACTATATGGTGCAAAACTGCAAATGGTGCAGCTGAACCTATAAAGCGGAAGTATACAAAAATATACATTATTTTCCATCTTACTGTAAGTTTTGTTTTATTTCGAAAAATAAAATGTTATTTTATGGTTTATTATTGTTATTATTTTGAATTTGATATCTATGGGGGCCCCAAAATCTTTGAAGTGTTTGGGGCTTCTAATGCTTTTAATGCTGCCCGGTGTGGACAGTGCGGCCGCTGTTGGCATTGCCAGCTGTAAGTACACAACCCAGTGTACTATTATCATTGGTTAAACGCTGTACCACCTGCTAAATGGATCAACTGTAAACTGAGCACCCACGGAAACATCACCAGCACAGCACGGAATAGAGGGCAGCAAAGTGCTAACATTACCAGCTGCACCAGTGACACCCCTGACACCCTCACCAGCAGTGACGTGTACAGTCACCTTCACTTTAACAGCCCTGAATAGTTTAAATACTGCTACACCCACGCTGGCATTACTAACAGCGAACCATGAACAGACTGGGGGGATTACCAACCGTGCCCGGGGTACTGCCAGTGTTACTGAGCGGCACGACTTCTGGTAACATCTCCAGGCCCACTATGACATATTCCAGACAGTCGTAGGTAAGGTTTCTTTCAGCAAACATTTTTTTTTCAGAAACGAGCCAATGGCTGAAGAGTGTGCACGTACCCATTACAGTTTTTGTTTTCTTTTTTGTGAATCACGCCTCTGCCCATGAATTGCCCCACTGTTTCCGTGCCAACCGCCTGCTGCAGAAGCAAAGAATCCGTGTTAAACCCCATTCAACCACCCTCGAGTGAGTCACAGAGAGCGTATGTTTGAATATCGGTGTGAGATAGCGCGTGTTTGTGTTCGAGACAGCACGAGCACGTGTTTGCTGGAGTGCGTGAGAGAGAGAGCGCGTGTTTGCAAGAGTGTGGGCGAAAGTGATTGCATGTGTGTGGGCTTGTATGTGTGCGAGAGATAGTGAAAGAGAAAGAGCGTGTCTGTGTGTGTGTGTGTGAAAGACAGAGGGGGGAGGGAGAGAGATTGGCCAGTCTCAGTTAACCTGTTCGTGCCCCTAGCTTGCTTTTTAAAAATGAATAAGCGTGCCCTGGTGTCTCCTGGGGTGCTCAGGCATAGGGAAGCAGTCACTCATGTTGTGTGTCGGCCTCTGAAGGAAGGCGCTAGGACATTCCCTCAGCATCAGGGAGTGTTCAGGGTCTTTTCTGAAGAGCCCCTGGTCTGCGATGGGGGTGGGGGGGGGGGGGGGGGGTAGCCATGCACTATCCACAAAAGTAGGCTCTTCTGTCCACCTTCTTGTTGCTTGACCTCTAGAGAGCTGCCTCTTGGCCCCGGTGAAGGCACCTGCATCCCACCATCATGTCTGGGGTGGTGCACTCTGCCACACATGGTGGCAGTGCCACCTGCCAGTGCAGGGAGACTAGATCACCAACAATCTCTGGTGCAGACAAATCCTCAAACAATAGGAAACTGGTGGGTGTTCACAAAAAAAGGTAACTATAGTGTGCCTAACACACACTGGGGACACCACACAGCATGTCAGGGCACTACACATGTGGGTAGTGGTGATGTTCCCTCTCTCTCAGGGGGGATCATACCCAGGGCCTAAAGCTTTTTGGAGATTTTCAGCAGAATTTCCAGCAGCACTTTCACCACCAAATTGGCTGCTTCTGTGGAGGAGAAGAGAGACACTTTGGTGCAGAGACCTTTGATGTCAGGGTGGAAATCTCACCAATGCATTGTTGGTGCCCTCAGGGATATGGGGGTTGGGAGCATATACCTGCCAAATGAGTGGACAGAAAGTCCAGCATCAAAACTCTAAGACCCTGAAAGCATGTTCGATGGGGAATTCGGAACATGCGCCAACAGCAGCTTGCTCACAGAATTGAATTTCACATCTTGCAACAAACACTGTTCCTTCACAAATGTATCTCAACACATATTGATTAGTCAAACCTGCTGAAATTTATGAGGAAAAAGTACAGAGCAAAACGCGTAAAGTGAGGAATTCAGTGTGTTAAGTAATAATTTCACAAGCTAAGCCTCAGTCTGAGTGTTGGAGGTATTTACCAAATACCTCACCCTGTGGTAATGGTTTCTGCCAGGTGCAGTGAATCCCACTGGCATTCCGATCAATTCAGAGTCATGGCCTATATTTTTTTCTAAAGTAGTTCTACGGAGCTTCTTTCTGTACCTTATTTAAAGCAGGCACAGGTCAGGTAGGGGTTGGGGCTGCCCACTCTAGAGTGCAACGACCAACCCCCGTTCTGAGCTTTTTACATCTAAAGGGACAATTGATGCATTGGGGCGATGTGGTAGTCTGGAAAGACAAGAGCCCTAAAGTCAAAATACATTTAAACCCAGATAAATAATACAGGAAAATCCACACGAGACAAAGTTCAAAGTACAAACCATCAAGGTTTACTTAAAATTAAGAATCAATACAGAAGGCAAAAAAGACACTGGCTAGTCAACCAATTTAAAATGCTCTTAATCCAAATAAAGGCAAAACATAATTGGCAGAAGAGAAGTGAACACTAAGCTAAGCTAGAAGCCAGCACGAATTTACAAGGCAAATTAGAAATAAAGAGCATTTGTCATAAGCACTGCTCAGTTAACAACAGTACAGTAGCTTGGAAATATTCCAAGTTGTGTGCAAAGCAAAACATATTGTGAAGTCTGCCTTGAGCAGAGGAGGTCTCTGGCTCATTTTACCCAAAGAGGACCTTTTTTAGACTGAGAAACTGTACAGTCCATGTGCCCTGCCCGACACAGGCAGTTGCATTGAGGTACCTAATAGTAAAACAAAAACACATCACATGGCAATAGGCTTGTAGGCTACATCTTTTGATTAATTATATATTATGCCCTACAACAACCAAAAAGGACACATTAAAAATACAACAGCATCTCCATTTGGCCAAAGGAAGTGGACTTCTATGTGTACACACTTGTAAATCCGCCCTCTGCAGGAACATCAGGAGCAACGTGAACAGAAATGAATACATTTTAAAAGTGTAACACTGAAAACAGACCAGAGGACGGACTACTATATCGCATACATTTTATTGAAACATTGAGGGTCACATTTGAGGCTTCCCTGCACACCGAGAAAAATAAAACAAACAGGCCAGGCTGTGCTACCCGGATTCGGAATGTGCACCTTTGAAGACACGAGTGGGTCTAGTTCAAAACTATCATCCTAATAAACACAGTTTAGGAATTGCATTTGCCGTGTTCTAGTGTTAATTAGAATACACAATTGCTAATTGGAGAATCAGTGCTCACAATCCCGTCCTGGCTTGAATACACAACTCCAGCACCATCCGCAGTGCAATTGTGAGGGGAAGCGGACATTTCAACTTTACTCCCTCACAACAACTGTACTTCTTGAATTCAGTTAAAAAAAATATGTATTTGTCACATATCAGACATAAATACGCTTTTTTACACTGAACACTGCAGGGTCTCTAAACGCTCCACGCTGTCGACTCATAAGGGGAGTAAGGTGCAAGAAATACATTGATTTGCCGAACTTCACATTTGGCCACGAGTAGAAGCCGAGATTCTATTTCCATTGGCTGCAATTGTACTATTTGTCTACAGACAGAAGTGCTTCCCGGCATGGTTTCATAAGGGTGCGGGGGGCTGTGGGCAGGTGGCATCCATAATGTGCACCCACTTGTATTTAGGGGGCTAGTGCATCCTCTGGGGTCCCTGTTCGTCTCTTAGGCGGGTGAGTCGGTGGCTGATGCTTGATCTGTTTCACCTCACTCTCTCCCAATGTCCGGGCTCCTGTGTTTGGGCCTGGTGAGCGGTACTTTGGCACCTATGACGGCATTGGTGATGTATCAACAGTTCCAAGTCTGCTATTCGCGCTATATCGCGCTATGCTATTGTCCTCGGCGACTCGTCCCCCTTCCTGTGCTGACACGCGCACCTTACACCAGAGATAACATATGAGGTGGCTCCGGGCACGTGCTGGGACGCTTTGTCACCCTCAGTGCAGCCGCCTGTGGTACCGGGAGCGCGCAGGCGACAGCGTCGACACAAAGCAGCGGAGAGCTGGAAATAAAAGGGGCGCCCCTTAATCGCCGTGCAAGTATTTAACTAAACAGTTTGGCCAAAAAAGCGGCGGGACAGCAGAATGTTGCCTGCTTTTCTACTAATTTGATAACTCGGCTAGAATTACAGATTGACAAAAGTTCCTCGTAGCCACAAAAGCGCCATACACACCAGCTGTGGTCATATTCTAGTCTAGTATAAAATAGTTTAGTTGTAGTCTTTCAAACTAATTTTTGTAAATATTTACCCCGTGAGCAATAGTATAAAATAATAATTAGAGACACATATCTATCTATCTAATTGATTAATATAATATATATATGTGTGCTATATATATATATATATATATATATATATATATATATATATATATATATATATATATATATATATATATATAATATATATGTATATGGCACAAATATATATATATAATATATATGGTACAAATATATATATATCACACACACACACATATATATATATATATATATATATGTGTATTTAGTTTTGTATTTTAATGAAATTATAAATAATGTGTCTTAATTTCCTCCAGTGTTAAAATTACTTTGTCGTTACAAAAAGAAGAAAAGCACAATATTCCCAAATGTTCTTTGTGTTTTTGGGGAAGTGAGCCTCACTGCCAATGGCCTCCAGTTCATCCTCTGTACATACACGCTTGCCTTTCTTGGTTACGTCCACAATGGGGGGAGACGGAGGCTGGTGTGAACGATGGCGCGAGGAGCGAACAGTCCAAGGTTGTGTCCAAGGCTTCGACTTTCAGGCGCAGGCGGATTTCAAAGGCGATTACAAGGCGATGATTCTTCAATCAGCCGAGCATCGGAACTTCTGTGCCTACACATGGGGCGATTTTATTGTTTACATTGATGTTTTATCTTTATTCAGCGTGTTAGCGGACAATATTATCAATATTATTATTATAATTTTAATACGATTTCGTTGTATATAGAGACTGGAACAGTTTTAAAAAATGTTATAATATAAAGTGCCATACGGAAAATATTTAAAATGTAAAAGGGTTCAACAAAATGATCATCTACGTACAGGGTAGTGTTGTCATGTGGTATAAGTATTTTCTATATAAAAAAAGAAGTTCAGAAGTTCTCCTTTTCTCCAGCAACGAAGCATATTCCTGCAAAATAATATGCAGAAATGACGCCACCCTCTTACTTGTTTTAAAAGGAGTCTGCAAATTAAGAAACGGTCGCAAAAACTTTAAAAGTAGAGCGAAAGGTTGCAAAAGAATTATTTTGTATGAAGGTTAAAATGCGGCGCAGGAACTGAATGCTCCCGAAAGGGCAATATTTTAATCTACAGTTTTAACATGTATGACTTTTTTTTAAATACAGCACAGAGAACATTTTTAAGAATTAAAACAGTGTATTTATGGATTAAAGCATTTTTTATATATTTTAATAAAGGTACAGCAGGGATAGAAACACACATAACGTCGTTTTAAAGCGGTATAGCCGATGAAAACAATTTCTATATACCTCTTTGAAAGAACATTGTTTTTAAACATTTTGCAAGTATGTTTTAAGTTCAAGTTCCTCATTTATAGTGGAGCGAGACCTATAATCCTCTCTCCCACTATACCGCCCCCCCACACTAAAAAAATTGAGCTCGACCTCTCTCCCTCCAGATGTGCAAGACGAGGTCGCCCTTACACTGGAGTCAAAATCCTTTCCACATGTTGCCCCCAAACCCTGGAAGGAACGAAGCTTTTACACAAATAAATCAGGGGTGGGGAGTGAGCTATCAGCCGCCCCCTGATATGTGCACCTGGGGATTAGTGCGCGGCGCGGGCCGCGTGCCTCACTCTGAACTGATCACCCGAGGGTCATAAACACCCAATAAACAACTTTTAGTAAATATACTCTCCCTAGGAGTCCTGTACTCACTTATGTGGACCCAAATATCCCCACGTAAATGTGCGTGGACGCACACAAACACATGTGTGCGTGTGACACGCAGGCAAACATAGGCAGGCGCACGCAAATATCAATACACAATTTTATTTATTGATTTAATGCGATTTTATATTGCGCGAACATTACCCGAAGGTGACAGTACGCAGATACACCCACAATACACACGTGTACACATAAACACATGTTCCCGCACACGACAAACAAATGCACACATAAACATAAACACAGAAAAAGCACTGGAACACACAGGCGCAGACACAAAACACAGGCTCAATACACACAAAGACGCGTGTCTGAAAACCACAATAAAACTCGAGAATGAAGACATCCGTTTCACAATGACATGCACAGATCTAAAGCTCTCTGTACTTTTCCAATACTTTATTTTCCATAGTTTCACCTTGTGTAGTTACCTGGCGCTGAAGGGCAGAGGCCTGTCCAAATAAAATCCGAATTCCACGGGAGAAACAGCAATCCGACATCCACCAAGTGTGACGTTCCTCCAATGTGCTGAGCTACAAAAGTGGCCCTTTGGCCGCCCAGCAAGGACGCTGGAAGTGGCGCATTTGTTTTTGTTATTGTTGTGAGTTGTGCGTCCCTTCGACACGTGCGTGACTCTGAAGTCTGTTTTCATCACAGTCATGTTGGTGCTCCAAGCATAATTGCTCAGCTTACAAAAAAATGCCGGGTATGTCTTTAATTCTAATTTTTAATAACGTTTTCAGACGAACGGGTGTGTTGTGCTGGGCGGCGGGAGGGGGAGGGGGTGATAGTTACAGCTGGCGTGTTTACTGGATAACTGCTTTTTGCAGTAATTAAGGAGTATTGTTGCTAAATTGCTATAGCGCCTAGAAAAACCTTTTGGGTGATTAGTGCGCTATACAAGTCAATATAATATAATAATACTGGATTTTATACAGCGCGAACAGCTACCTCACGAGGAGGTGTCCCGGCGCTAGTAGAACACAGTAAACCTGGGCATATATAATATAACATATATAATCTTCTTGTAATTCTAATAAACAAAATCAGGCGACTATGATAGAACCATTTGAACAGTGTTTTCTCTTTTCTGAAGCAGGAATGTAATGCCAAGGACGTTCAAACATGCCAGGTTCCAGCCGTTCAGTGTAGATATGTATTGCAATTACTACATTCGTTGTCTAAAGAACTCTTAACAGCAATATTTCTATTTCAAACTGATTAAAAGTTATTAAAAACGCTGAGCACTGTATTCTAAGTGTTAACGTGTCACCTTTAAGCTATTGATTGCTATTTTTCGGCATTCGAAGGGCGGGAAGTTTTGGTCACATACTCTAAACCTCTCCAGTTCATGCTCTGGGAAGGGTTTTTAGTGCGCACAAGGAAAACACACCTCAAACTCTTCAATGCAACCCAGACACGATGGCAAGAGGGATTCCTCCAGTGTCAGGAGACTTTTTTGTTCCAGAATTCACACACATGTATGTTTCCAGCGCAGACACTGTGAAGTATCACATGTTTTAGGAGTTTTAAGAGCGAGCTCCAGGCTTAGAAGAACCATATGCATAAACCCTAGTGCTTAGAATCCGCAAGCGCCACATTCCGATGTACAAATATAACAAATAGGAAGCTAGTGTTCTGATATGGGGGCTGCGTCTTTATGGGAAGAGCTGGTCCTGTATATGGTTCATGCTATGCGATTTACTCTGCAGTGTAGCTAGAACAGGGCTGGTAAACTGCCCATTTTGTAATTCAACGCAACGTACTATTAATTGTTCAAAGCATTTTTTACAGGATCTGTTGAATGTACATAGTTTTCTTTTTTTAAGAGGCGTACACATTTTTTTTTATAACAGTAGCATCCTTTTTATCACAGTGATAAAACACTTAAGAAGCTCGTTTTACAATGTCCGGGAATGTGTTTCATCATCTACTTTTAATCCCATAATATGAAGCATGACTTGCTTTTCTTTACTGTGTAATTTTCCTCTCCTTGCCTTGCAGTTTAATCAGCCCTGCTGTATAATTTGGTGTGCGTCATGACAGTGACCTGCACAAAGTGCATTTCTTCTTTCAGGTAATTTATTTCACTGGTTAGGGTTGGTCTAGTTTCAGTTTAAGAATATCAGTACGTTTGGAGGTGTTGCTAAATATGCACATTCCTTTGTTGTTAGTTTTTCCTCTCCCCATCACTCACCCATCCATCCATTCACCCACCCCGCAATAGCATCAGAACCCACCTATCCAGCCCGCTACTTCGCTACAGTATCCTGCCAGAGATTCGCCTAGGCATGTGTGGGAACTTCCCTGCTAAATGCTGAACCATTATAGTCATGATTGCAGGCTGTCCTCCTTCACGGGGAGGGGATTCTAAAAATGGCCACTGTCAACAAATCTTGGGGGGGGGGGGGGGGGGGGGGGATATCTCCCATATCTGCCGGAGGAGTACTGAAGAGAAGCCCACCTGCTCTCACTTCTAGGGTGTGAGTTCCTACTTGCATGACGAGTGGCTGTAACTAGGGGTGGGCGTAACTCGCGTAATTTGCTCTGGCGTAATTACCAGACACGACCTGTTCAGGTAAGAGTGGTGGTGTGGGCGGAGTTGACAGACCACAACAATGGAAACTTAAATAAAGAAAAGAAAAGCACTTATCTTGCGCTCGCCCCATCGCCGACTTGGTGAGCAGTTTTCATTTTTTTTGTTATCTGAGTTTCCCTCTTCATCATCTGTCCACTCCCCCACCACCCCGCCCCACTGCTCCTACCTGAACGGGCCGCGCCTGGTAATTACCTGATATTGCTGAAAAATGATGTGAGATTCTGCATAATACGTAATAAGAGTAATTCGCCATTTAGGGCTATTTTCTGGTTCTGAGGATTCATTGTGTGCTTATAAATAGTGATAAATGCAACAGAACATGAATAAAAGTACGATTTGCCCCACTTTATTCCCAGCTAGTTCCATAGTGCAAAATACACCCTCTCATTCAAAATGGACTCAAGGATTCATTTTATGCTAAGAAAATAGTGCTAACTGTAAAACATCACAAACAGCAGCATGAGCAGCTGCTCACTAGGGGGCATATTATCAAGGGATTTATCTCTGCTTTTTTGGCTTTAAAAGCCAAGAAAGCGGAGATAAAATTATCTCCCTATCAGGAACAGGGTGCTAACGCGCAAATTAGCCTGTTAGCACCCTTTTTCTCTACGCTTCCCCTTGCATTTCTAATAAGATGCAAAGGGGGCGTTCTAGAAAAAAATAATAGGAGAAATGTTGTTAAGTGGCATTTCTCCTATTATCAAGGATATCGCTAACCCCGTTAGCGATAAAAAAGCAGCGCTAACCGTGGTTAGCGCTGCTTTTTTTACACCTGGTAATTTCCTGACTTAGCTATGATATCCTATGGAAGGTGGATATCATGGCTAAGTTTGTGGGCCCCTATCATCAAGCTAACGCCAAACTTCGAGAGATTATCGTTGGTTTTCCAGCGATAATCTCTCATTTGGCAGTTAGCACGAGGATTTTTATCACTTCTGAGATAAGCGTAGCTAATAGCACGCTATCTCAGTGATGAAAATTCACGCTACCCAGCGATAATTATCCTGGCGCTAAGTGCGCTTAGGGATCATTATCGCTGGGGCTTGATAATATGGCCCTAGATCTGTTGTTTTTGTACTTATTTTCCCCCTTAATACTCTTAACTATTGCAAAAATATTGGTAATCCACATAAAAAGAGTAACACGAAATTACTGAAATTACTCTGATTACTCCAGCATAATTAAAATCACTCCCAGGACTAGCGGTAACCAGGGCCATTGGAAAATGCAATAGAGCAGCTTGAATGTCTACTGCTAAATATGTATTTATTGCATTGTCCACCTAATCTATCATTCGATGCATATTTTCCAGATTGGAACAAAAAGTATTTCTAGCTGAAACAACTCAAACATTATTTTTAAAAAATGCTGCACACACTTCCATTTCTAACCTCCCTATTCTATCCAAAGCCCTTGAAAAATGCATACAGTTACACTAGATCAGCACATTGATTCATTCAATCTTTTAGACTCATTCCAATCTGGCTTCAGAAAGGGCTGTAGTACAGAAACAGCAAAGCTAAACATATTTGATGACATCTAACTCACCCTTGACAAAGGCGATTCCTCCCTACTCATTCTCCTTGATCTCTCCGCCGCCTTCAATACTGTAAATCACTCTACTCTACTTAAGACACTTATAGATCGCTTTGGCCTCAACGGCTCAGTCCTTAAATGGTTTACCTCCTTTTTCCAACACAGAACTCAGCAAATTAAAATCCTTGACTGCCTTTATAAACCTCTGCCCATCTCCCTAGGTGTCCCCCGGGGCTCCAACCTCTTCCCCTCTTTATTTAACCTCTTCATGGAACCCCTCACACTCATCCTTAAACAAGCATGAATCAATTACCACCTATACGCCAATGACAACCAACTTTACTATAAAATTCAATCTCGCTCTGATATCCTTCACCTCAAAGATACCTTGAGTAAAATTCAATCCTGGTTCCACTTCAACCATCTCACAAACTCAATCGAAAAAAGACCGAAATCATTCTTTTCTCCCCAAAGAATAACTTTCTCCCCATTCTATCCTGGATCTCTGACCTTACTGCACTCAACTGCTCGCTCACTATATCCAACTCGGTTAAATCACTCGGTTTTAACATGGACCTGAAGCTTTCTCTTATCCCCCACATAAAAAACTCAGCCAAAAGCATCACCTACAGAAAATAAAACCCTTCATTCCAGCCGATGACTTCAAATTAGTCGTCCAATCCCTGGTCCTAGCAAAATATGATTATGGGAATGCCATCCTCACTGGTACTCCTAAAGCACACCTCGCCCCAATCAAATCGGTTCTTAACCTAGCCGCAAGGCTCTTTAGTGACCTTAAACTGTTTGACCATATTTTCCCCGCCCTTAAAGCCCTCAAGTGGCTGCCCATTGAAGGGAGAACCTCATTCAAGACAGCGTGCACTACGCACAAAGCCCTGCATCAAAGCTCCCCGCAGTACCTCACGGATAAACTTCACATAGCTGGCCACTCTAGATCACTGAGGAGCTCCAACACCCTCACACTGGTACCTCCTCTATTTAACAAGAAAACCACACAATCCCGCTCCTTTTCCGGTAATGCAGCGAACATCTGACACACCCTCTCCAAAGATCTTTGTTGCAACCCCTCTGACACCAGCTTCAAAAAGACCTCAAAGTTCTCCTACTAAACAAACACTGGGGTCCTTAAATCCGCCCCTTGTTGCTCATTCCAGCCTTGCCTCCTATTACCCTCCCTCCCATCCCTCTTCTTCCCTCTCCCTTCAACTCCTCCCTCCAGTCCTCCCTATTGGACATGCCCCCTCCACCAGATATGACTTAATACTCTCCTCCCTCTCCTCAACATACCCTACCACCCTACACCTACCCTTCCCCCTGCCTCCACATACATTCCCACTAAGATAGGCTAATTATCTCAGAACCAGCAGGCAGCCCCGCTCCCAACTTATGTACTTTTGTAATATGACGATGTAAAGTCCAGAACTATTTTGACCTTCCTTTTTCGGGTTTTTCTTATTCTACCTCATTGTTAACCTGTACACATCCCATTAATCCTTTCTATGTACAGCTGTATTGATGCGTGCCTTAACTATCCCCCTCCCTCCCTTCCAGCCACCCACCCGCACTCCCTACTCCCTCCTTTGTTTTAGTTTAGACTGTGCAACATATTTAATAAGCGTGCTACCGTTTGTATTGGTTTTGTGAATATTACCTCATTGCCATTTTTGACATATTGCAGCATATACTCCTGTAAAGCGCTCTGATACCCCCGGGTCCAGCTAGAGCTATATAAAACATGTGAAATAAAATAAATAAATAAATAAATAAATAAATAAATAAATAAATAAAATAAGTGGGAAACACTCCACAAACTCCATGAGCGTAGCAGAATTTCATGCACAGGCCTATTGAAAGGTACTTTTGTGGACATTTTTGATTTGATAATGGGGACAGTATTTAAGGAAGAGAGCAAGCAGAATAAACAATGTTGCCATACCTGGTGCATATTGAAGGTCGATGAGATCATCACAAATTGGGTGAAAGTGTTCACTATTTATCAGTCTGTGCTGGTTGAAACAGTTCTTGACCCCATTTGACGTATTACTAGAACAGGACTATTTGTGCACAGGAGTATGGTGGCAGTTGTTGAAAGGAATATGGTATGGCTTTCCGTCAAAAAGGTAACTAATCATGTTTTGGGATCAAGCATGCCTGTTTCAGGTGCATGAATCTCAGAAAAGGTAAGTGTTGTTCTAATCAGTCCTTATGGTCCTAAGATGGTTCAGGGGGTCAAAAAAGGGACTTGATGGGTTTTTAACAAAAAGGCATGCATCCACCCTGCAGACACATGAGAATTTAAGAATAGCTACTCCTATTGTGGGATCCCATCACATCCCGAATTCAAGTGCTTTAAGTAGGGCTGGATGGAGTTTGGGGGGTCGCGCTCTGCGTAGCTCCATGAACCTCATTGAAGTGACCAAAACTCCCTGCTCCGCTAGGCGAAGTTCAGCAAGCAGGCAGAGTAAGATCACAGGCACAAACCATTCCTCCCTGTGTAGCTGGATGTCACTCTGCTTTGGGATGGCAGGATAGGCTGTACCTATGCCAGGGCTGCCATCAGGCACCGAGCCATTCTCTTTCTTGCCTCTCGAGCCCGGGGAATGCATTATTAGGGTGGTGCAGCCAGGACACCCGGCACGCAAACAACTGACACCTTCCCCAACATGACCCATGCCTCTCGACGCTCTTCTCGTGGAGTGCCACCACTACTGTCTATTGCTCGCATTTCAGTCCACTTGCATGTGTACCTTCTGTCATCTGTGCAATCCACGATGAAAGAGATGTGTGTGAACAAGACTAAGGGGGTACTTGAGTGTGGGGGTGAGCACCAGCGTGCGGGAAACTCCACCCTGCCGGTGGTTGGTGAAGTATTTTGCCAAACTTCACATTTCTAAGCAGAGTGTGGAGTTGCCAAACTTCAGGAGCCCTGCCTGCTTAGCAGTGTTTGCCACCCACCCCATCTTTGAGATACGGAAGGACCAAGGAACCTAGAAGCAAGTTTTATGAGCAGATGTTGTTCAAAGCTCTCTTCCCTATTGACTTACAAGCAATGATCTCATGGACTAGTGCACATCTCGACTAGCAAGCTGTTCAACAACTGTTCTGTGGTTTACAATGTGCTTTGACGATTCTTGCACAAGGAGTAAGGAGGAGATATTGGTGTCAGAATCAACAATCCTTAATAACTAATAAAATAGTGAGGTGGAGCAGTGCCAAGGAATTGTCTATGGTTAGGGTAGCTGGCCTTTTTAAACAGAACTTTTGACTGATTGTGTTTGTTCTTCTTTAGGGGTGGTACGCAAGAATGCACCGGGTGAGTTTGGGCTCTTTTATAACATTTTGCCAACTAAGGAGAAGTCTGTTAGTGTTACTATTGACCAGGCCCTTTGTTGCATTCGTTAAATGTAATTTAACCAAGCCATTACTAAGAGCATGGGGCCCTCACAGTGAAAGCTAAGATTGAGTCAGCCTTCAGATTGAATGGGTCTTCAAGGAAGAATCACTGCATTGCATTATTTTGATGATTTTTTTTATTCCTGAAACCACCAGATTCTCATCAGTAAAGACATTATCTTGTGGTTTGTGTCCCTTAAGCAAACGAAAAGGCTACTGGACACGCAGCAACTTTGGTTTTTCTGACCAAAGCGATCAACCCTATCACAGACCTGTGTAGGCTGCTCATAGATAAAGTGTAGGAGTTTCAGGATTCCATTGGGGTTTAAGTGCCTGCAAGGTGACTCTGCTTCAGCTACAGGTCCTCATGGGTCAATATTTATTGCTATATGCATTTTTAGGTTTTGACTGGCGATGCGCACGTAGTGCGTATGCGCCAAAAAACGTTATGATTTCTGTGTGGGGTCGGGTATACGCCCCCTCCTCCCATTGGCTAGCTCCATAAATGGAGGCTAGCCATTGGGAGAGGGCTCTGCCCGTCAATCTCGGACCAGATTCGGGGGCGTTCCCGAGAATTTTTGGCTTTTGGCTACGTCAGCCGAAAGCCTCTTCTCGTCAACGCCCCCGAATCTGGTCCGAGATTGAGGGCACCCGCCTTCCTGCTCCTGTCTCACGCGGCGCCCGGGCAGTAGCCTGTCGTGTTGATTTCTCTTTTGCGGACCCAGGGGGTCAGGCCGCTCTGGGAGATTGCTTTGTGTGAGTTTGGTCTTCTGGTGTTGCAGGAAGCGTCCAGGTTGTTCCCAGACCCAAGTTCGGTCTTGTGGTGTTGCAGCACCTGCACGAGCTCTGGGTGCCTGGGCGCTCTTCAGAAAGTCCCAGAATTGCGGTATCTGTGCCAGAGCGCAGGAGGCGGTGTCAGCGCTGCCACAACACTTTATAATTTGTGTCACCGCAGTATAAAAAGGACTGCAAAATAGACGTGGACACGGAGAAAACACCCCCTTTGGAGAGCGCGCGTGCTGCATGCGCGCTGCACAGATGGCGTTGTCTTGGGTGATCTGTGTGTAAGTATGACCCGTCTGTGGGTGGTACTTGAGTACGCCTCGTTATTATCTCTTCTGACGGGCTCTGGGGGCCTTACTCCGTGTGTTATTCCCCGCTGCTGTAATAATCGGCTGTCGGCCGAGGCGGTATTGTATGGTCGTAGCCTTTCTGCTGCCGAGGTTGATTTGAGTACAAAGGCCACGCATCATGGATTCCAATGAGGGATAATTGATGTGGACGCATCACCGTCCAGTAGCCCTGCGCGGGGTCCGGTGTGCTGGAGTTCATTATCGTCGGAGTGACCTCCGTCATGCCCCCCCTTACCCCCCCTCATTTCCAGGTACGAGTGACACAGCGTCACGTGCCAGCCACAGGGAGGCTTCAGGCCTACAAACAAAGACGTGTCCGATATATTCCAATACAGCGTGAGTGCAATAATTTAGTGCGGTAAACATTAGAACACTATAAGAGCAGTCATTACTGACCAGTTTCTGGCGTTGTTTCTAAAATTGCTTATTTTCTTCTTTATTGTAATCGTCTTTCAGCCTTCCACATCTCAGCGTCTACCTAGGAATAGAGGCTCAAATACGGTCAACTTAATAGCACAAGACCACAAAGAGCTTTAAAGGCAAAATATATCTATTTTCAATGTTTGCTGTTGACTTGTACCCTAGCCGTCGAGGCCGCTCTGTCCTCCACACGTTGCCTTTGGCTTGGCGTGGTAGGCCACAACACCGCGGAGGGCTCCATTTACATTTTCACCCACTAACGGCATACACACAGGAAAGAAATGCAAACCATTGACATACGCAAAGTGAGACCCGGCCACCATATGAGCGAGAGGTGCCTTGAAGCAGATGGAACATTTGGACAAAATCCTACCGAGATGCCGTTTATTGCGTATGGCATACATTGCTTTATTGGGGCCATCCATGAACACGCTTTCTGTGTTCTTGCGTCTCGGCTGTGTTTAATATCAACTGGAGGGGCCTGTTTTAGTCCTACAGGAATTTAACGGGACGGCACTAGATTGGTTGTATGTCAGAGTATCGATAACAAAATTATCACCTGACGTAAATATTGTGTTGTAAATATTATTTGCAAAAAACATTGCTCCTTTGAGGTTAGGTTTACCAGGATGTGGCCTAACGGCTACAGCGGTCAACCTCGAAGCTGTAGAACAGAGTTCGAGTCTCGGCAGGGACGCTCAACAGCCTGTGATTCTGAGCAAATCACTTAATCTGCCTGTGGATAACAAAATTAGTGTGTACGTGTGTAAAGCAACTGGTGATTCTTTTTTTATTTATTTATGCAATTTTATATAGCGCGGACTTTCGTAGGCAATGTTCTTCACTTAAGCTATAGTTCGTGTCACGCTTGCTACGTGACTGAGAACCTGGGCGGACAAACTGGGTTCTGGAGGGGTGGGTAGGAGGGTGGTCAGAGGGGCTGGTCACGTGAGAGTGGGTGGGAGGGTGGGCTGAGGGCTTGCCACAATCCGAAGGGCCAGGGACAACAAACATGTAGGCAAGGGAGTGGCATTGAGGAACATCTGGCAGCGCGAAGGGTTGAGGCCCAGCGACTCCCAAAACAGATAAGGTTCTTGCGGGTACGATCCGGTGAGGTAAAAAGAGGAAGAGCAGGAGGAGGCGAGGCGGAGGGGCTGGCACGGTGTCATGTCAGCAGTCGTCTCTGTGTCCTAACCTTGGAATTCCTTGGAAATGGCACGACTTTCTTACCCGAAGAAGTGTGTGTGGGGGGGGGGGGGCGGGGTGGGAGGTTCTTGTTTCTAAATAGAGGCCAAGGATTGAATGGTCTTGGAACATTTGGACAAAATCCTACCGAGATGCCGTTTATTGCGTATGGCATACATTGCTTTATTGGGGCCATCCATGAACACGCTTTCTGTGTTCTTGCGTCTCGGCTGTGTTTAATATCAACTGGAGGGGCCTGTTTTAGTCCTACAGGAATTTAACTGGACGGCACTAGATTGGTTGTATGTCAGAGTATCGATAACAAAATTATCACCTGACGTAAATATTGTGTTGTAAATATTATTTGCAAAAAACATTGCTCCTTTGAGGTTAGGTTTACCAGGATGTGGCCTAACGGCTACAGCTGTCAACCTCGAAGCTGTAGAACAGAGTTCGAGTCTCGGCAGGGACGCTCAACAGCCTGTGATTCTGAGCAAATCACTTAATCTGCCTGTGCATAACAAAATTAGTGTGTACGTGTGTAAAGCAACTGGTGATTATTTTTTTATTTATTTATGCAATTTTATATAGCGCGGACTTTCGTAGGCAATGTTCTTCACTTAAGCTATAGTTCGTGTCACGCTTGCTACGTGACTGGGTACCTGGGCGGACAAACTGGGTTCTGGAGGGGTGGGTAGGAGGGTGGTAAGAGGGGCTGGTCACGTGAGAGTGGGTGGGAGGGTGGGCTGAGGGCTTGCCAAAATCCGAAGGGCCAGGGACAACAAACATGTAGGCAAGGGAGTGGCATTGAGGAACATCTGGCAGCGCGGAGGGTTGAGGCCAGCGACTCCCAAAACAGATAAGGTTCTTGCGGGTACGATCCGGTGAGGTAAAAAGAGGAAGAGCAGGAGGAGGCGAGGCGGAGTGGCTGGCACGGTGTCATGTCAGCAGTCGTCTCTGTGTCCTAACCTTGGAATTCCCTGGAAATGGCACGACTTTCTTGCCCGAAGAAGTGTGTGTGTGGGGGGGCGGGGTGGGAGGTTCTTGTTTCTAAATAGAGGCCAAGGATTGAATGGTCTTGGAACATTTGGACAAAATCCTACAGAGATGCCGTTTATTGCGTATGGCATACATTGCTTTATTGGGGCCATCCATGAACACGCTTTCTGTGTTCTTGCGTCTCGGCTGTGTTTAATATCAACTGGAGGGGCCTGTTTTAGTCCTACAGGAATTTAACGGGACGGCACTAGATTGGTTGTATGTCAGAGTATCAATAACAAAATTATCACCTGACGTAAATATTGTGTTGTAAATATTATTTGCAAAAAACATTGCTCCTTTGAGGTTAGGTTTACCAGGATGTGGCCTAACGGCTACAGCGGTCAACCTCGAAGCTGTAGAACAGAGTTCGAGTCTCGGCAGGGACGCTCAACAGCCTGTGATTCTGAGCAAATCACTTAATCTGCCTGTGCATAACAAAATTAGTGTGTACGTGTGTAAAGCAACTGGTGATTATTTTTTTATTTATTTATGCAATTTTATATAGCGCGGACTTTCGTAGGCAATGTTCTTCACTTAAGCTATAGTTCGTGTCACGCTTGCTACTTGACTGGGAACCTGGGCGGACAAATTGGGTTCTGGAGGGGTGGGTAGGAGGGTGGTCAGAGGGGCTGGTCACGTGAGAGTGGGTGGGAGGGTGGGCTGAGGGCTTGCCACAATCCGAAGGGCCAGGGACAACAAACATGTAGGCAAGGGAGTGGCATTGAGGAACATCTGGCAGCGCGGAGGGTTGAGGCCAGCGACTCCCAAAACAGATAAGGTTCTTGCGGGTACGATCCGGTGAGGTAAAAAGAGGAAGAGCAGGAGGAGGCGAGGCGGAGGGGCTGGCACGGTGTCATGTCAGCAGTCGTCTCTGTCTCCTAACCTTGGAATTCCCTGGAAATGGCACGACTTTCTTGCCCGAAGAAGTGTGTGTGGGGGGGGAGGGGGGGGGGGGCGGGGTGGGATGTTCTTGTTTCTAAATAGAGGCCACGGATTGAATGGTCTTGGAACATTTGGACAAAATCCTACCGAGATGCCGTTTATTGCGTATGGCATACATTGCTTTATTGGGGCCATCCATGAACACGCTTTCTGTGTTCTTGCGTCTCAACTGTGTTTAATATCAACTGGAGGGGCCTGTTTTAGTCCTACAGGAATTTAACGGGACTGCACTAGATTGGTTGTATGTCAGAGTATCGATAACAAAATTATCACCTGACGTAAATATTGTGTTGTGAATATTATTTGCAAAAAACATTGCTCCTTTGAGGTTAGGTTTACCAGGATGTGGCCTAACGGCTACAGCGGTCAACCTCGAAGCAGTAGAACAGAGTTCGAGTCTCGGCAGGGACGCTCAAGAGCCTGTGATTCTGAGCAAATCACTTAATCTGCCTGTGCATAACAAAATTAGTGTGTACGTGTGTAAAGCAACTGGTGATTATTTTTTTATTTATTTATGCAATTTTATATAGCGCGGACTTTCGTAGGCAATGTTCTTCACTTAAGCTATAGTTCGTGTCACGCTTGCTACGTGACTGGGAACCTGGGCGGACAAATTGGGTTCTGGAGGGGTGGGTAGGAGGGTGGTCAGAGGGGCTGGTCACGTGAGAGTGGGTGGGAGGTTGGGCTGAGGGCTTGCCTCAATCCGAAGGGCCAGGGACAACAAACATGTAGGCAAGGGAGTGGCATTGAGGAACATCTGGCAGCGCGGAGGGTTGAGGCCAGCGACTCCCAAAACAGATAAGGTTCTTGCGGGTACGATCCGGTGAGGTAAAAAGAGGAAGAGCAGGAGGAGGCGAGGCGGAGTGGCTGGCACGGTGTCATGTCAGCAGTCGTCTCTGTGTCCTAACCTTGGAATTCCCTGGAAATGGCACGACTTTCTTGCCCGAAGAAGTGTGTGTGTGTGGGGGGGGGCGGGGTGGGATGTTCTTGTTTCTAAATAGAGGCCAAGGATTGAATGGTCTGGATACACTCATATTTGCCCCTCGTGCTCATAAGTTGGAGGCAACTAGGGCAAACCCAGCGCGCAGGAAGAGTGCGTGTACCAAGACTAAATAAAAAAAAAAGGCGGGCTGTGGGGGTGTTCGTCTCTTTCCCCATCCCATAAACACCTCCAAAGCAGGATCCGCAGGACACTGGAAATGTTCGCCCCCATAGACCGTAAAGACTACGAACGTCTGTCGGGGACCTATGGGTGGTTCTTCTCGAGGCCCTGTGACTGTCTGCAAGAAGCCCCCTGTCTAATACTATTGCTAAATGATGTCCAGACGAGTTGTCAAACTTCAATGCTGCTGGTGACACCGCCGGTTTGTGTGCGCCTACACGTCTGTGTGAGCTCCTGCTCGGTGACTGCTTGTGTATTACCATGTCCATGTGTGTCTGTTGTGACTGCTCTGACTATCTTCGTTGATGGGAACAGGAAGCGTAAGGGATTTATCCCCTCCCCCCCTAGATTTTGGAGTGGAGGGGACACGCGGTAGAAGTTTAGGTCGACAGAAAAACTGCGCACTTCCACTGTTGACATCCGCATGGGATGACGGCCCTGCTACTTTCGACCTGCTGACCGGCCTAAGGCTTCAGACAGGGTCGGATTCATTCTCTGGGGCCCGAGGACAAATTCCCGAGGTCAGATGTAGGTGTTGTTTGTCAGGTCTGGGGCAGGGTCCCCATTTAGCACATTGTCATTCTCCATAGAATGCGTCTCCTTCTATCCTGGGCCAAGGGCCCAGCATGGAGGACTCTAAGCTGCTTCTGTGTAGGAGTTCACATCCTCCTGGCAAAGGGAGGTGCTGGGGGCTATTGGTGTTCCTCTTTGATAAGGTGATGCATCTTTTTCATGCAACTCACCTCAAATACAGACATACATGGGAAAGCAAACCTGCTCCATCCATACCTGTTCGACACTTAATGGAACTGCTTCGCTTTGTCAACAAATGCCCCGAGCAACGTGTTTGTGACAGTGAGTGCAGAGTGACAGTGAGTGCAGAGTGACGGTGAGTGCAGAGTGAGGGTGAGTGCAGAGTGAGAGTGAGTGCAGAGTGAGAGTGAGTGCAGAGTGACAGTGAGTGCAGAGTGAAAGTGAGTGTGAGTGACAGTGAGTGCGAGTGACAGTGAGTGTGAGTGCAGAGTGAGTGTGAGTGCAGACTGAGTGCAGAGTGAGCGCGAGTGCAGACTGAGTGCAGAGTGAGTGCGAGTGCAGACTGAGTGCAGAGTGAGTGCGGGAGCAACAGTGAGTGCAGAGTGAGTGCGACAGTGACAGTGAGTGCGACAGTGACAGAGAGTGCGAGAGTGACAGTGAGTGTGAGTGAGTGCGAGTGACAGTGAGTGCGAGTGAGTGCGAGTGCAGACTGAGTGCAGAGTGAGTGCGAGAGCAACAGTGAGTGCAGAGTGAGTGCGACAGTGACAGTGAGTGCGACAGTGACAGTAAGTGCAGAGAGTGCGAGAGTGACAGTGAGTGCGAGTGAGTGCGAGTGACAGTGAGTGCGAGTGACAGTGAGAGCAGAGTGACAGTGAGTGCAGAGTGACAGTGAGTGCAGAGTGAGAGTGAGTGCAGACTGAGTGCAGAGTGAGTTCAGAGTGACAGTGAGTGCAGAGTGAGAGTGACAGTGAGTGCAGAGTGAGAGTGACAGTGAGTGCAGAGTGAGAGTGACAGTGAGTGCAGAGTGAGAGTGACAGTGAGTGCGAGAGTGACAGTGAGTGCGAGAGTGACAGTGAGTGCGAGAGTGACAGTGAGTGCGAGAGTGACAGTGAGTGTGAGAGCGACAGTGTGTGCAGAGTGAGTGCAAGAGTGACAGTGTGTGCAAGAGTGAGTGAGTGCAATGACAGTGAGTGCAGAGTGAGTGCAGAGTGAGTGCAGAGTGAGTGCAAGTGCCTGTGAGTGCGAGAGCGACAGTGAGTGCAGAGTGAGTGCGAGAGCGACAGTGAGTGCAGAGTGAGTACGAGAGCGACAGTGAGTGCAGAGTGAGTGCGAGAGCGAGAGTGAGAGTGCAGAGTGACAGTGAGTGCAGAGTGAGTGCAGAGTGACAGTGAGTGCAGAGTGAGTGCAGAGTGACAGTGAGTGCAGACTGACAGTGACTGCAGAGTGACAGTGACTGCAGAGTGACAGTGACTGCAGTGTGTGAGTGTGCAGGGTGCACATTGTGTGAGTGTGCAGGGTGAGCAGTGTGTGAATGTGTAGGGGCAGTGTGTGAGTGTGCAGGAAACAAACACTCAAACTAAGTCCACCACACACTACTGCATATACTAGTGAATACAGTCATCTCTTTATACAGAAAAAATGAGTTATATTTAGAGGGGTCGGAGTGGGACACAGTGGGTGGATGGATGCATGATGGATAGATGTATGCATGATGCATGGATGTATGGGTGGATGCATGGATGGGTTGTTGGTTGGATGGGTTGGTGGATTGCATAAATTGTTGAGGGATTGGCTGTATATATGCATCTATCCATCCACCCATCCATCTATCCATACACCCATCCATACACCCATCCATGCATGCACCCATGCATGCATCCACCAACTCATCTATGCAAGCATTACAACAAGAGCCCGCAGCTCTCCTTCGTCTCTCCTCGACCCCCTTCCCTGAGCCCGCAGCTCTCCTTCGTCTCTCCTCTCCCCCTTCCCTGTGCCCTGCCCTGCTATTGTAAATGACAATGCCATTTATTTATGTTAAAAAAAAGCATAAATAAAAAAAATGTCAAGAGCAATGCCAATAGCTCTAACTTTAACAAAGGCAAAACCATTGCATTGTAAATGCTTGTTCCTAGGGGTGCACCTTTTTTCCAGATCAATAGCACGAGGCATAGGGAGACTCAAGGAGAAGCACTACAGAACGAAGACTGTATGCTGAGATCAAGCGTGCCTTGCTTATGTGTAGGCCTGGGTGAAATTTAAATTACGAAGGCATACTTTGACTAGTTTCGTGGATTTTGTCTTAAGCTTGTTATGTGAATGTTCCAAAATCATGCCATTATGCCACTTAACATACTTATGCAGCAATCGAAGTAAACATTTACTATGAATGTTCCATTCATCGTAAACATTGACCGCAAATGCATGCTACAACAGGAGTCTTTCATTTTTTGCACTATTTGTTAACACAAAATTCGCCCTTGTTCGAAAAATTGACACAAGGACACATTTCACAATAAATTAAAGTGCTAACTGACAGATTTACATTTCATGTAATTATGTGTAATTTCAGTAATGTTGCCCAGTAATGTTGCCCAAAATGTTGGATAATTATGCAAAAGTAAGTTACACACATTGTGCATGTCCCTATTTTTTGGTCTGCATTCCTTTTGGGTCCCAATGGTAGCATCCTTTGGCCAGTGGCACCAGTACCAAGTTTAAAAGTGGGCCCCTTCACTGAGGCAGCAAGAAATGTGGGTTTTGGAGTAATTCTGTGCAGCAAGTGGGGCTAAAAAATGTCCCAGCTAGTGGCTCGAGTCTGGGTACTAAATAATATAGCATTCTGGGGGCTTGGCCGAACTGCGGACCAAGATGGCCGCGTAGCTTCGGAGCTCAACTGAACTCCCCTGTGCAACCGGCCATTCCAGCGGCTACAATCAATGAAGAAAGGCCACAACGGAATGAATATGCTCCCCAAACACCATGGAGACCAGCGGCCCCTTTCAGGCTGATCCCCTACTCTGGGAGTTGCAACAACAACGAAGTGCATGGAGAGCCTGGGGTGCTAGCTCGAGCCAGGGACTTGAGTATCGCACTGCCGCCTTCGAGAGCGGGGACCTGACCTCCTTGGAGTCGGGACCCTGGCAGCCCACGAGGCGAAAACACGATGACACGGTGCTGGACAGTCATAGTGCTGAGACCACAGGAGGGACGTGTACCCTGTGCACAGCAGCAACAGCACGAGGAGTGCATCACAGGGACACACACAGCACCACCACTGGTTGTGGCCCCATGTAGGGACAGAGAACTGGGGGACCAACTCCACTTACCGCACTCGCCCCTTGAGATATAAAAACACAGGTCGCTTGGGCCTAACAGGCCTTGGGCAACAATGCCATCACAGGTCAGGTGGCATACCGCCCTCCTATCGGACATGGGCAAAGGAGACCCGAGACAGAGAAAGTTACCCTTCGAAAAGGTAGACGGCGGGACAGACTCAACAGGCAGTAACATGGCAGAGGGTGGAGACGCAGCCGCCCCAACCCAGCTCCCCTCACAAGGCAATGAGGCACTCATGACTGAGCTTGGGGCTGGTTTCAAGGCCTGGGGCACCCTCTTTGACGTGCTGGACCTTTTGATTGATTTATTCGGACGAAACTCATTAACTGCCTCCTTTGTTGTTGAAAGAGCGAATCAGACCCTCGGAGCCCGGCCTAACCCTGGCTGTCCCCCCCCCCGACCAATCATGGCACGACTTCTGAACTTCAAAGATAGGGGCACAGCCTTGCGAACGGCCCAGGAAAGGGGACAATGGAATGGCAGGGTTCTTCCATCTCCCTGTACCCCGATTTCACCCCGATGGTGCAAGAGGCCCGACAGAAATTTGCAGAGGTCAAGGCCACGCTGCGCCTTAAATATGGGCTGTTATACCCAGCGCGTCTGAAGGTGGACGTTGAAGGCAGATCTCGGATCTTTGACTCGCCAATGGATGTACAGGATTTCCTTAGAAATCAAGCAAATACTGGGCAGCCAAGAAAATCACCCACACCAGATCAGTGGAGAAGTGTGGCTCACTGGTGTGGAGAAGTGTGGCTCACTGGTTAGAGGAGGCAGACCTGGAGCAGAGGTCAGCCCAGGACCAGCGTTCAATTCCCGGCTCGGCGGGTCTTGAGTCCGAAAATGTCCACGGACTCGACAATTCTCGCTCCGGTGCCTACTCGATTCATGGGTTCACACTCTGCGACTCTGGGCAATTGCTTGCTTAATCTCCACAACGGCCCCTCACGGTGGGATGCCTGGCTTTCACCTTGTGGATACCCTGCCAGGGTTATCTCACAGGGGGATTTCAGGACGGGTTCCCTAAGCAAGCGCTTAGATACCGGGTCGGTGATTTGCGCTATATAAATACATGTACATTTACATTTACCAGTCCTCTCGAATGCCAGACTCTGGCACCAGTGTTGAACTATTCTCCGCTAGTTGATGGACTCACTGTGTTGCAATAGGTCGATAAGTATTGAACATGTTACACGTCACTCCCTAATAGCTAATGTGTTGACCGTCGGTATAATGGCTGTTCTGGATTTTTTCATTTATACATTTCAAGTAACCGGTGACAAGGCGTGGCGTTGCCTCCCCGTGCTTAGGCACTTTTTTTTGGTTTGATTATCTAGAATTATTGTAACAACTGTTTATGATTCTATCTGGGGTTTGTGATTTTCCCTAAGTTGACGGTAAGGGGATGGGTGAGGGGTGGTCTTTTCACAGACACATGGCCATAACGTACGATTTTACCACAGGTCCACAAAGTGGAATAGTCTTCACTTTTTCTTATGGCATGTTAAGCTACTCTTCCTGAGGCTACCAACCAATATGTCCTGGAATGTACGAAGGCTCAATGACACACGGAAATGCAAGCAGGTCATACACTATCCACATTGCCACCAGGTAGATATTGCATTCCTCCAGGAGATGCATCTACCTCCGCACGCGTCCCCAGGTTTTGCCACCTGTTGGGGTTCAAACTGACATTTTGCTGGGTATAGCACATATGCAAGGAGTGTTTCGATACTCATACATAAGCAACTACCGTTTAAAACAGTAGAGGTGCATACAGGCAGATAGAGACTTACTGGTGACGGGCTGGCTCTTTGAAATACAATCCTTTTGGTTAACGTCTATGCACCCAATACGAACGACCCAGATTTCTTTGTGGAACTCCGCTCCCGCATAGACGAAATGGGGACCGATCGCATATGCATAGGGGGCGACTTCAAAATTTTATTGAACCGTAGGTTAGACAGCACGGCTACGACACTAGATACAAAACCCAGGGCCAGGCAAACACTAACCAATTCGATAGACGCATACCAACTGAAAGATGCATGGCGCCATATGAATCTAGACAAATCCACATACACTCGCTATTCAGCCCCTCATAACACATGGACCCGCTTGGATTATTGGTTTCTCACCTTGAGCTTCACAGCATGGTCGAACACAATCACACACCTTTCCACATACTCTTTCAGATCATGCCCCAGTGGTACTTGGGTTGCGGGTCCCGGGGTTGGGAGACAAGATGGGACAGTGGAGGTTCCCTGAGATGGCCATCTGAGACTCGGTCTTCAAGGTGGAATTACATTTAGCAGTGGAGGAATACTTCAAAATAAATGTAGACACAGTAAAGACCAAGGCCACACTATGGGAGGCATTCAAAGCTTAAATAAGGGGGGTATGAATCTCGAAGAGTGGTGGCATATTTAGGGACTTGCAGCATACACTGGCAGTATTCGAAGCCCAAATGGTGATTATAGATGCAGACCAAGAGGCGTCCTGGACTGCCTCTGGTCTAAGGAAGAGGGGGGCATTGATGTCCGAGTTTCAGGAGGCGGCGTAAAATGAAGCACATTTTTGGGGGAAACATGCTACAGCCTGACGATACTGGGAGGTCGAGCATACAGGATGCACTCAAGCAAGGCTTTTACACCCCAACGAGGGCCGACTTTTATTACAAGTTTGCTGGGTACGGACGGAGCGCTGATAACGGATTGTGAGGGTATCAGTAACAAGGTACTTTCGTATTACCAGGACCTGCAAATGACCAAGGTCGCCCCAGGCTCATTGGCCAGCAATAACTACTTAGACAAGATAGCCATGGTTTGGCTGAAGGATATGCCTAGGGACTTCCTCGCTGAACCCTTCACAGTAGACAAAGTGATCCAAGCAATAGAAAACATGGACTGCTCCAAAGCGCTGAGCCTTGATGGGTTCCCCAGGCTGTTTTTATAAAATATTCAAGAAAACATTGGCCCCACATCTCATTGATGTATACTGGGAAGCCATAGATGTAGGCGAACTTCCACTGACACTGCGTGAGGCAGACTCGTCACACTCCTCCTCAAACCAGGCAAGGACCTACAACAGTGTGGTTCCTATAGACCCCTCTCCATACCGAATTTTGATTACAAAATTTCAGCAAAAATTCTGGCCAATAGGCTATCCCTGATAATTGATCAGATGACTTCACCTGCCCAGGCCAGCTTCATCCTGAATAGATCTACTGCACTAACCCTGCAAACACTCTCGCCTGCTGGCGGCGATCTTTTAGGATGGCAAAAAAGCCTTTGTTTCATTGGAATGGCCCTTTCTCAATGCCACATTGGTATGATTGGGGCTGCCACCCAGGTTCATATCAGTGATATGGTTGCTATATACACGCCCATCGGCCCGTGCACAGTTGAATGGCTCCCTGATGGCCCCCTTCACACCATCAAGAGAGATCCGGCAAGGGTGCCCCATCTCCCTGTTGCTGTTCATAATTGCAATGGATCCTCTAGTATGCCACCTCCAAGATAATCACTCCCACCGGGGTATATAGTTTAAGATGGGCCCCTTATTGATTACATTATGTGCGGATGACATCAGACTATAGGTGAGACACCTAGATGAAAATCTAGAACCGATCCTCCGAGAGGTCACTCGCTACAGTGCTCTCTCGGTTCTGCACATTAATTGGGGTGATGCCGAGGTTTTCCCTGTAACCGAGGCCTACAGTATTCAGAGAACGGAATACCCACTAAAATGGTCGGATGACTCAGTCAAATACTTAGGCATCCATATTCATAAAGATCCATTGCAGATACTCCAGCTTAATTACGGCCTGCTATGGAGTAATCTAATGATACAATAGGGCGCTGGCTGAAACTACCCTTGTCGATGGCCGGGAGAATTGCCCTGATTAAAATGGTTGTGCTTACGCAGTTCTTACACCTCTTCCAAAACATACCAATACCGTTATACAAAAGCTTCTTCGCCACGCTTCGTTCCCAACTAATTTGACTGGTATGGGGGAGGGGGCGGACAACGCAGGGTCAGTTGGGATGCCTTGACATTACTGTATGAATGTGGGGGGTTTGGGATGCCGAATTTTCGAGCCTGTAGTTTCTCACAGCACTGGTTTCACTCTGGCTCCAGGATCCCTTATCTCCGGACAAAAGCTGATCTCGCTCATCCTACCCCGTCATCGGCACTGCTGCCGGTAGGCCTGGCCCGAGACAAACAGGACCTGGAACTACGACCACTTGGGCCTGGAAACAGCTGACCCCGACAACTGGGGCGCCACGACTGTACTCCTTGTCACTTCCATTAGCGGGGAACCAATAGATCCCCATTACACAGGAGGCGACTGTGCAACGCACCCTAAATAAATATGAGCTGGCAACATTCGAGGACTTATTCCCCAATAGCCATGTTTATTCCCGTAACCAAGACGCCTGATTCAAGGAGGCTACATTTATGGATCAGTTCATATTATTCCGGCTACAAAGAGCACTAAGGTCCCGGATTTCCAGCGACCCCATTGAACCACTAGATTTTCCACCGTTGACACTCTTCATCAAGGATAGCATTGGGGAGCACCTAATGTCTAAAATGTATAAGGCCACAATTGCACTGCTCCAGGCCAGGGATTAGGGGGTAAGGTTGGCATGGGAACAAGACTTGGGTCATTCTCTCTCGGACATGCATTGGCGCTTTTGCTGCAAACAAAAGCCCACAGTTTCCTTTAACCCCAAACACAAGATATTACACTTTAAATATTTGCGGCAGGCATATATTACCCCAGCTAGAGTTCACCGCATGCACCACTCTCAACCACACATATGCCCTCGGTGCAGTACCCTGATGGCAGATTTTGAACACATGACATGGACATGTGATAAGGTTGCCCAATTTTGGAAGCAAGTGTTCAAAGAGCTCTCACAATATGACCGGCTTGCACATCTCCCCAACACCACTAATGGCATTGCTGGGATGTGTTAAGGATCTCCCCAAACCCTCCTGGTGCTTCTGCGGATTAGCACTGTTACTGGCCAAGAGATAAATTGCACTACACTGTAAATACCCACCGATACTGAAAGTGTGGATGTTCAGCATGACATACTGAAATACTAATAGTGAATTTTATGCCCAGCGGCAACTTCCAGCATCTAAGCCACTTGAAATATGGCAACCCTTTAGGTCCTATTTATTAGCACAGACATCGGTGGTTTCACAAACCGAACAGGATCCATCATCGGGACACTGAATGGAATGAACTGTGGGGGTACTCGTTTTTTTTTTAGTATATGTCACTGTTTGTAATCTGTGAACAATTGTTCCAACTTTTCCTTAGCTGTGGACTGAGGGAAGAAAAAGTTGTAAACCCCTTTGGCTGCTATGTACAAATCTGGACCTAAATGGTACTCTTTTGTATGAATGAAATAACATAAATAAAGTGTTTAAAAAATAATATAGCTTTCTTGGAGTTGTTTTCCATATTGGTATCTTTGTGCATTGGATAGTTCACTTCTGTGATTGGTCTATGTTGTTCTGGTCTGACAATATGGTTGTATTCTGATCAGTCAATCAACAGTATGCATAGTGTAGGATGGTTGGTTCTGTTTTTGTTGAAAGAGATTGTGTTAGTATGTTAAAAAAGAAAACCTTCTTTAAGGCTATATATGTCCGTGGTCCGATGAACAATGCCTCAATGCGCTATCTCATTTCATGATGCAGGAAATCAGACACTTTCACCCAGAGGCAGCAGAGGAGCCCAGCATATTTTCTGCACAACTACTGAGTCTTCGTGCACTATGTTTTTCCCTACCTCATCTCCTCCAGCTTAGCCCCAAAGACCAGAAAAGCCTACAAAGATGCACTTCAACAGTATTAGGGGTTCATAGACGGGACCAGGATTTCCCCTGGAGTCCTTAGTAGCTTTTCTTTTCGCCTTGAAGAGGGAGGGCATGCCAGCTGCCTATGCTATGTGCCATAAGGCTGCTTTGGCATGGAGGAGCAAGATGGCGGACTGACACCGTCTCTGTGAGCCTGTAACACAATGTGGCTGCCGAGAAGTTTGTGACTCCTGCGCTTCTTACTAGTTTGCAGGCACAGGCGTTCATTCTGCCATCTGAAATGGCCTCGCCGAAGAATCCAATAAGAGGGACTCGAGCCACAAATCGATTGCTGGTGAGTGCAGAAAAGCCAGGGGGTGTGAGGGCGGCAGGGAAGGCTGATGCAGCTGGAGCAGAGAATGCGAAATAGGCTGTTGGTCTGGGGAAGTCAGTGCTGTGTTATCTGCACTCGAAGAATTCAGTTGAGCTGCTAGAGGCTGATACCGAAGCAGATTCTACAACTAGCAATAAATTAGTCAAAATAATTACTAACTCAATCTGTTTGGAGCAAGCAAATAATGATAATGCCTCTGAGGGTTTTGATCAAGGAGCGGTATGTCAAAACGCTGTCGGAGACTCGGAGCAGATAATGTCTGCTGTGACTGAAGCTGAATTCGGGGGGCTGAAACCCTGGCTAGTGTGTACGCATTGAGAGCTCTAAGGGGAACTAAGAACAACAATATAGATCAGCCTCATGTAAAAAGCAAATTAGTAACTAGAACCAAACCTGCAGAGTTACAAAAAATTACTTTGTCTTCAGATCTAGTCTTAAATGGGCATATCATTGAAATTAACCAGCATGATGATGTCTGGTGAGGCGAAAGCTTGCAATACGCCGTCTGCAGCGCACACAGTATTGGAGCATTCCATCTTAACCATAAATTCAGATGAGGCAGCTGTCACTTCTGCTACCTCTAATGCCACAACTGCCACAATGGCTGCAGGCACCACAACGGCCAACAGTCTGAGACATCACTTTGTTGTGACTCAAGAGGAGGAAGACCAAGAAAATCGGGCCCTTGATGACGTGCGAGCGGAGCAGCAATACCAGGCAAATATAAGTGAAAAGCAAACGGCATCCTCGGTAACATTAAAAAAAGAGGAGCCCGAAAATCTAAAATTTCAAAGATACAAAGAGGAGTCAGAGCATATCTAGTGTTGGGTCTGCTAGCAAGAAAAAGGCACAAATTAAAGGACTGCCTGTTAATGGTCCCATGCCGAGATGAGTACAGTCAAAAGAAGAGATAAGAACTGCTATGTCTAGTCTTTCTGATGTAGGGCTGACAGATAAAGCTGCAAGTTTTGTTGAGACTGTTGAGACTGTACAAGGTGCAAGCTGCACAGAAACTGACCTGGACTCAGAGCCTTACATAACACCTGAGAGATCTGCTTCACTTGGCTCACTCCAACCATCCTACTTGTCAAGTACAGAGGAGGACTCGCAAAAAAGATGTTCAGAGGAAAATGATACCCCAATAGTCTCCCTGATAAGCCTTAAAAGATCAGAGGGAAGAGACAAGAGAGCTTTTCGCCCAGATTAGGGCAGATAACCTCAGTATACAACTATCCCTGAAGGAGGTAACATGGAAAGTTGGAGAAATGACGGGCGAGATAACAGAACTGCTGCAGAGAGTGGTTACTACTGAGGAGGTTATTGCTAAAGTGGCAAACTTAACACAGCAACACGATTATCAGATAGCAAGCTTGGAATTTACACTCGAAGATTTGGAAAACAGGCAAATGAGGCAAAATCTAAAACTATTTGGCTTCCCTGAAGGGCAAGAGGGCTCAGACTCTAGAACATTCATCGTGCAAGTGATGCAGAAGGCCTTCCTGGATCTGGTGGAGTGGGACTGAGATTGCCAGATCCAGAGGGCTCACAGGCTCCCACTGGTGCAAAGCCGGAAGGATGATCGCTATACGAGGCCGTTTTTGATTTATTTTGGGAATTATTTGCTGAGACAAGCAGTTTCTTTAATAGCGGGCCCCAGACACCGGTTGCTCTAGGGCCTTACTCGATTTTTTTTCGCTCTGATTTTTGCAAGGCAACCATGGGCAGGCGATGGTGGCTGAGACAGTTAATCGACCCCCTAAAAGGTACAGGGGCACAAGCTTTCTTACAGGAACCAGCACGCCTGAAGATCATAAGGGGTGGCCAAATGTTCTCTTGTTTGTCTGAATTAGAGGCAAAGGAGGTATTATTAAAATGGCAGAAAGATGGGGCCGATTAAGAAATTAGTAGCTGCTATATCAAGGCTTTAAACTGGCTAAAGAGAACAGGCTGGCCTCTTATGCTCACGGCTCTTTATCTTACTTACTCCTTCTGTGCTACATTTTTTTCTTCTTTTTTCTTTGACTTTCTGATTGAGAAATTTAACTATATAATTGGGTTCTTTTTTTCTCTATTAATGCAAGTTATCCTCTCTGGTAACTAATATGGGGGGTTGAGATTACTTGGTGGCCAATGTGGCTACAGGGTTCCAGTTAGCTGCCACTCCATCAGCAGTAGTAAGAACGGGATGATTCCTCCTTTAGATTGCAGGAGGGTGGGTTGGGATTTTAGGGTTGTAGGTGGTGGAGGGGGTTATGGGGAGTTAGTAAAAGGGGAAAATGTCAACACAATTGTAGGGATAAAGAAAAAAAGCAAATCAACAAGTACAAAAGGAAGTTATCAGGGAAGTTATCAAAAGTTTAATGAGATAATTTTCAGGAAAGGCAGCAGAAAACTAACAGTTAGATGGGGGAGATAAAGTGCTTAGCTTTGTATGTGGCAGGTCTCCATAGCAGGATCAAGAGACGGTTAGTAGCTGAAGAATTAAAAATGTACAATCCTCAGATAGTTATGCTTTCTGAAACACACATTGCATATAAAGACAGAGGCTTTCTAAGACAAGTAGGATTTGAAGTAGTAGTAAGCTCAGCGCAAACGGTGTCTATTTGCGGAGTAGATGTTTTAAAAAATAAGCGATTTAGAGCAGAAATATGCAGGATGTTGTCTGATAAAGGGGGCAGATGGGCTATTGCTCAGCTGAAGATAGAGGATAAAAGGTATGTCTTTTGTTCACTATATGGCCCTAATACAGACGATCTTACTATAATAGAGGCAGTGACTTTGGAATTACTAAATTGGGAGGAGGGACGCTGGTGATGGGAGATTGTATAATGGACTATGGGATAGACACCACAAGGACAGGGGCCTTTCAGAGAATGCGGAGGACACGTTCAACAATAGGGGAGATGGGACGGTTACATGTAATTAAGGATGTCTAGAGGACAATCTACCCCAATTTAGAAGGTTAAACATATTCTTCTCCTCCTCATAAATTCCACTCAAGAATTGACATGGCCTGGGCTTCAGATAACATTCTATGGGTTACCACAGACCATAATCCCATTCTCCTCTCATTTAATATGTCTTCTGAGCATAAAAGGCCACGATATTTTTCCTTTCCTAGATATTTACTAACAGAAGAAGGTTTTGTGACTCAAAAAAGGGTATTTCTTAAGGAGTTTTTTTAAACAAACATAGATACAGCCTCCCCATTAGTTGTATGGGATACATTCAAGGCAACAACTAGGGGTTTCACCCAGCAATATATTTGGGGGCAAATTAAGGAGCGGAAAAAGGCAATGGAAGTAACCATAGCAGCTATACGTATGACAGAAACCCAGCATATTGAGGCAGTTGCCAGAGGTTTCCCAAATATTGAAGACTTAGGTTATACTCTAGTCAATTTAAGATCAGAATTGAAGAGGACATTTAGGGAGAGAAGCATAACGAAACTTAACAAGCACCGACTCTTACAATATGACTCGGGCGAAAAGATAGGAAAAATCCTAGCGTATAAAGTAGCAGATGACAGTGCTAAGACTACTATAAAGAGGATCAGAGGGACCGATAAGAACTTATATGAACGGCCAAACCAGATACTGGAACAGTTTACGGACTACTATCGATAACAGTACACTCCTGAAAAACAACCCAAACAAGAGGAAATATTTAATTACATACAAGGAAATCCTCTGATAAGTGTGAAGGATGAGATATCCAACTCTTTAGCAAGAGATATTACTATAGAAGAAATAAAATTGACAATTAGCTCTTTACCTGCGGGTAAAGCAGCAGGAGATGATACAGTCCCCTTTAGAATTTTACAAGATTTTTCTTGAGGAATTGCTGACACCATTTAGTCAGGTTATAAGATTTATTGGTGAAGAAGGTAGGGCTCCTGATTCATGGAAGATAACCCAAATTATTTTTGTTCTTAAAAAAGGCAAACTGGCGCATGAGTGTGGGCCGTATCGACCAATTTCACGCATCAATGCCGACGTAAACATTTTTGCAAAAATTCTCGCGAATTGCTTATCTCCTGTGCTATCTAGCTTGGTGTCACCTCACCAAGGGAGAGATACGACTGCACACATAAATATGGACGTTACTGCCTTTGATGTAGCGAAGGTGCGATCGACCACACTCAGGATGATATTACTAGATGCTGAAAAGGCATTCGACCGAGTGGGGTGGGACTTTCTTATGGGCCATATTAGAAGCATTAAAGGGCAATATATAACTTGGATAAAAGCCTTATACAATAAATATAGTGCTAAAATTATGTATGCAGGATTACAATCTACCATCTTTCCGATTCTCCGGGGCACCCGGCAAGGGTGCTCCTTATCACCACTTTTATTTGCTCTTTACATAGAACCCTTTGTCTCAACCCTTCAGAATCATCAGCTAATTCACCCTCTTCTGTTAGGGGATAACTCTCTTAAAGTCGTCGCATACGCCTATCACATATCGGTGTTCTCGACGGATCCGGGAGGTACACTACAAGTGATAACAAGGGAAGCACGAGAGTTTTGTCTGATTTCTGGGTATAAACTAAATATTAACAAAACTCAGGTTCTTCTGAATTATAAATCAATTTCATCAATACAAGGGGTTTGTTCGACGGCTACATTCCTAGGAGTTAAGATGGCTTCACAAATCGAAAGAATAATCCCTCTAAACTATGAAACACTGCTGAAAAACACAACTAAATTGCATAAGCTACCCATGGGCATAATTAGGTGAATAAACATATTAAAAATGAAGATCCTGCCTAAATTTCTTTATTTTTTTCTTAGGTCTATCCCGTTGTTAGTGACCTTCTCTTTTTTTAAATGCTTAGACAGGATCTTTAGCAGCTTCATTTGGGGCTATAAGAAAGCGAGAAAAGCGTTGGAACTGCTAAAACTTCCCTTTAGTCAAGACAGTCTAGATTTTCAGTTTTTGAAAATTTATTTTTGGTCTGCCTTTTTTGGTCATTCCCGTAGTTTTATTAACCCTGAGAGAAGTACCTATTTTCATAAACTTGCAGTATGGGCAAGTTTGGAGAATTAGGAAGTGGAGATTTCATTTCTACAAATGTTATGTCCGAATAGGAATGATTTGATGTTTTGAACACCGTGCAAGGTATTGACCTCATGTTTTTGGTGATGTAATGGGCCCACTGTCTCTTAGAAAATCTATTGGATGGTAGTGCCGAGTCCGGGGTCGGAGACTGTGTTGTCCTCATAAGTAGGTGCACTGTGGCCCTAAGGATAGGAATTAAAACAGCTTTAAAAAAATTCCATTAATGAATAAGTAAAAGACTGACAAAAAAGTATTAAGTGCAATACAGAAAACAGAATTAAGTCTTAGGGGCCGATTAGGATGGCGGTGATTCCGCATCCTCCGGGCCGGCGGAAGCCACCGCCGGCCCAGAGGATGCAGAATCACCCAGCAGTGCCTCCAAAGACCCCTCGCCAGATTAGGATGGCTGGGGGGGGTCATCGGCGGATGGGAAAACCATCCGCCGCTTTTCCGCCGCGGTCGCCTTCCGACCATGGCGCAAAAGCTCTAATATGGTGGCGGTGTCTATCAGACACCGCCAGCCATATTAGGATGGGGCAGGAAACATGCTTTTCCATGTCGGCTTTTCCGCCGTGGAAAAGCATGTGGTCTTTTCAGTTTGGGGCCCGTTGCGGGCCCCCAGGGTGTCAAGGGGGAAGGGTGCACATGGGGGGTACCTATGGTACCCCCCTGCATTTACATGAACAAAGCGGCAGGCACCGCGCGGTGCCTGCCGCTTTGTGAATGTAAATGCAATACATGCATTTTTAACCTTGCGGCGGGTGCTGCTTCAAGGAACACCCGCCGCAAGGTTAAAGATAATTTGCATGGAGGAACCGCCTCTGCCCATGCGGACGGTCCCTCTACCTCGGGGGTGGCGGACGGACGGAGGTCCGTCCGCCATCCTAATGACCCCCTTAGTTCACTAATCAGTTATAAGGCCTAAAAACAATTTGCCAGAAAGGCGTTTAGCAATTTAAAATAGGTGCAACGAAGAGCAAATCTGAAAAATAAACTAAGTCCAAAGTTTGCAGCATATCAACAGGGAATCGGGCTGCCTCCCTAGAGGCTCAGAAAACAGATCAGCAAATGTATCATTTTAATTATAATTCACAGTTCAGCATTATAAAACGTCTTATAATTCCATCATGTTAGCCATATCCCCTAATATGAATATATGAAACTATTTCTGAACTAATATCATTGGAGGTATCAGGACAAATGTGTCATAATAAACAATGAAAATACTCATAGAGTCATAGTTGGACTTCCTTCAGTGAATGAGCAGAAAGAGCCTTGAAAGTAACAAAAGGCTTCCTCCAGAGTTCTTTGAGAACAGGCATATCATTGCAAAAGAAACAGTGCACATGTTGATGTGTGCGGAGTGAAATGAGAAATATAAAGGTACAATGAATAGTATGAAGTCAGCAGTCATGTTCTATAAAATGGAGATGAGGCCTTGTTGAGCCCTAGTTAAGCAAAGGACACTTTTACACATCCTAGCATTTTTGTTTCAACTGCAATAGATTAATGATAAGAAGTACAAGTTATTCAACCCAGAAAATGAGCCCCATAAGGTATCAATTTGATTTTTTTTCCATCTACCTCTTCATGGAATGCAGGTCATGTTACTTGGAGCTATTGATCTCGGGACATTCCTATAAACAACACGCCAGTAACGTCTGTTTCATAAGTGGCTTCAACAAGCAAGTTCTTGAGGGTCGTTCTAGGATGTGTTGGGTTAATGTCGGAGTCCTATGTGTCAGGGGACTCTGAGAGGTGGTCAAAGAGACCTTGAAAACGGGGCCTACACCACTTTCCTTAATCATCTTGAATTTATGTGGTAATGATCTGGCTCAACAGGGCTGGTGAGATTTAATTTGATTTGTTAGTATTATAAGTATCTTGAGTGTCCAAATCCTTTCCTGAAACATCTGTGACATGATCCCACATGATTCACAGGAGAGAGTGGTCGGTGAGTTCTCTGTTAAGGCTCTTAATGATTCACTTCAGTTCCTGAGCTGAAAAATGTTGAGGTTCTTGAATACAGAGTGCCTGAAATCCAATCCACATGGTTGCCTCAGAGGATACAGCTTGTTTTATGCTGATAGTGTCCACTTATCAAGGGAAGGGAATAAGATTTATGTCCATTTCTTGCTCTGTTTTGCACTTCTAAATCTGGGTGGTGTGAGAGGGAGACTGAAAGGTAGGCGAACCATAGTCAACCTGTGGCAAGCTGTGCACGTGGTTGGTAAGGATATTTCTGGTCGCCTCACCTTGTATCTCACACAAACATATTGCATTCAGTTGGCCATTCATTTTTGGGCCCAGAGGTTTTGGTGCCTCTAATTCTTGATTAGGGGTAAGAAGGATATTGGGTGCGCCATTCATGTGGCACTTGGTTGGAGTGATGCTGTCTGCACCAGCCGACCAAGTTTGATGCAGTTGCCCAGTCATATATCTCAGGTGGAAAAGGTTCCATGCCTTTAACATAATTCTCAAGCTCATATCTGAGCAGTTCCTGCTCCTAATTTGCAAGAAGCTCAGTTAATTCAAAACTCTGGTAGAGTAAAGCCCTCAGAGTCACAGAGGAGCTGCAAATTGATCGAAGGAGAAGACAGAAGGCCTGGGGAGTAGTACGATCACAAAGTCATGAATGGGAAGTTTATGTCTAGCTGACGTGGTGTGATTGTAAATATTTGTACATGTTTTTTAATTACTTGAGGTTTTCTTGAATTGGGCATTTTCTCCCAAAATGTGTTTGCATTTCTTCCTAAAATGTGTTTTTTAATAAATAAGGCCTGACATGTTTTTCCCAAACCAAGAAAAGATGTGTATGGTTTGAGGCTGGCTTGTTGGATTTTATTTACCTTGGTCCACATGGTATACAACCGTTACAACGCAACTTTTACAACTACCTACCATTACAACGCAACTTTTACAACGCAAACTATTACAACGCATTGCGCTGGGGGGCGCTCTAGGATAGGGAATAGGTTAATTTACTATCCAATAACCTTCCCTACTATCCACGGGGACTGGAGTTGGAATAGTAAATTAAACTATTCACTATCCAGTGCCTAAAAGCATTATGCGTTGTAATGGTATGGGTTGTAAAAACCGCGTTGTAAAGGTAGGCGTTGTAAAAGTATGCGTTGTAACGTCATACATCCGGTCCACATGGGCGCTCGATCGGTCCCCTCCATAACTCCAGCTGGAGTATGTGGCAGGTACTGTTGTGATTATGAGATGGTGATTCATTTTCCAGCACAAACTACCATATCCCTGTTATTGGTTATTAGGGGGTGGATATCTCTTCAGCTCAAACTATTGTACACCTCTTGTGCTTTATGAAATAATTCCTGCTGGAATGTCAAGCAGGCTGTGGCTCTCTTACACACACATTCATACATCTTTATCTAAAATTGTATTCCAGATAGTAATACCAGTCGGCGTCGTGTGGCAATATAGAAAAATATGTGTTATGGAGTGAGTGCACATAATGTGTCTATTATCTGCAAAGAAACACCCTCTTGAGTGTGAGTGGACTGTGACTTTCAGCACACACTTTTGTTTGGACACAGTCACAGTCACACCCAGATATGCATAAACACCACACGACACACACACGTGCTTCTCCTATTAGAAAGAAATGTCTAATGGAGTATGGGTGGACTGTATCCTTACAGTGCACACTAATGTGTGTGCGCACACACATACTCACACCTTTATTGTCTAGAAATAAATGCCTGTTTGAGTACGAGGTAGTCTGTTTCCTACCAGCAACCACATATTCCCTCCTACTCTCTTTCCCTCTTTTAAAGGAAAGAACTGCCCAAGGAAATAAATGAAGTATGGAGTTGCCTTTAACTTCCAGCACACATTAATACTTACATATACATAGAAACACACACACACACAAAATAAAAAGACACTCACGCACATGCAGACACATGCTGTATTTTGACAGGGGCTGCATCTTTTCAGAAAGTGAGTGTGCTCAAGCACAGATACTTACAAAAACATTCACATACACTCTCTCATTCACTAGAAAGTATTGCCAGCTGGAGTCTGAGGTGGACTGTATCCTTCCAGCAATAATAATAAATAAAATGTATAATGCACATAACTACTTCGACGGAGTGTTCCAGCACTGGGAGAGCTAGCTCCAGAGGCCAAACATGTACAGCAAACTAAAAAGACTCAAGATCAAGCTACTGCACTACTGTTTTCCTGGTAGATTTAGGCAAAAGGCAAATAATGTGTTTAAGAGATTTCAAAATCCCAAACCATATGCCTGCTAAGGCCACAATGTAAGATTTTAATCAAACCAAATACCTAGGGTTTGAACAATAGTCTGTAGCGAGTGTAGAGGTCCAAGCGAATCTCACCACCAGGCAGTGGACGAAATCAAAGGTTGCTTGCCCACACTGTTATGCACACAGACACATACACATGGATACATATGTATGAATATATTGTAGAAGTGTGGAGTGACTTCTGCCTCTCAAGAGCAGGTGTGAATCTTCCAAACACATATAGACCCTCCTCTAGAAACAAATATTTAGAGGTGCATGTATCGTTTACTTTGACTTTACAGATTAAACTGTAATACACCTGGTTCTTGGGAGACCGAAGAATACAATTGCTTCAATGCACTGACACTCCCTGACAAGGGCCCCCCTGGCATGCCTTTCCTGAACACAGCCTTACTGTATCAAACTGTGTGAACACCATGTTTACACACTTTGTAGAATCCCAGGCTTCAGAAAGTCTGCAGGCCATGGGTGTACACTAGCCCCAAGACTGTAAACAGCATTTGCAAATAGCTGCAAGACATAGAAGCACAGTCTCTTCCGGAGAAGGGAGCTAAGTTTAAGAGTTTCCTGAAGCAAAAACATGTATACATTTATTGGTGAAAAGATTGAGAGAAAGTTGGCGACCGGCTAGGAGGTCCGGTCCGGAGCTCCGTGCTCGCCGAGACATATCTCACAAATAAAATCACCTTCCACATGTAAATTTACAGAAAAAACCCACAGAGAGCAACAACAACAAAGGGATTTACCTGGCGATCTCTGGAGACTGTCCCGGAATGCGAGTTATTCTCCCCACGTCTACCACCGTAACCAACAGCATCCTGACCGCGTACGCCCGGCTCTGGGCGGCGGCATCAGGAGCAAACAGAGGCTGCCGGAAAGTGATAGGAAGGATTCCCTCCCTGCTCCGGGGCAAAAGCGGTAGAAGCGGTAGAAGCGGCAGCCCCAGTACAGCAACACCCGACTTAGCAGAGTCTCTGCAGTTCCGGGTTAAAACAGGAAGCGCTGATGGTGCTCGTTCGATAGACGCTCGTTCGATAGACGTGGTTGTCACAAACAAGATCAGGGATTACTGTGCAGTGGTAGAGGCAGTAGAAGTGGTGGTAGAATCGTCGGAATTTGCAAGAACGACTGACATGGGGGATTCTGGCACAGGGGAGGCTGGGAAGAGGGGGCCCACGGAGGAGGCATTTTCTGCACTGCCCCAAACAGAAGCGAGGCATCTGGACCTCTGGGATCAGCAGAATACTCTACTGGCCTGATCGAAGGACTGCACATACGCCCATGAACAAGATACAGGGGGGAAGAGGTGGAGAGGGGGTCGCTATGCTAGACCTGCTTGCTGGGTGTAAGCAAAGCAAACAAGTGAAGGGTGGAAAGGGGGCAGGAGAGGGAGATGGAGCAAAGGGCGAAATAGTGGCAGAAGCTGTTATCCCACAGGAAAACTCAGAGGCTAGGGGGGGTGGAGATACCCAAACCCCCATAGTAGTAGAGCTTAAAGGTGGTAGCAGGACAAGATCTAGCTACTGTCTTAGGAACAGGCAGTTCTCCAAACAGAGCTTCCTCCCTCCCATAAAACAGACCTTGTTTCCTAGGAGTACAAAAAGGAAGCCGAGAGGGACTCCCAACCTTGAACGCCAGTCACAAAAAATAAAAAGTAGAACAGCGAAGGAGAAAGATCTAGGGAAAGATCAGCCAGAACAAAAGATTAAAGTAACCCCTCTCTAAGATCCTTTTTCAAAGTTCAACAGCTGGTCCAAGTGAGAGGTAACCGCCCTGCTCCGCAAGACAAGAACAAATCTCTAGTCTCGAACCCAGTCACTTTCCTAAAAATAAACCCCCATACGAGAGTGGAGCTGAACATTACAGATTTAGAGGATAAAGCTCGGGGCATGAGTAAAGGGAAAGAGTCCCATGCAGACCCTCAAGTGGAGTTATCAGGGGGGTCCATCATGACAGAACCTGCTGGGATACCTACAGCTAACTCAGGGGGAGACCATCCTGCCCTAGAACATACTGAGAAGCTCATGGAAAAATTCATGGATAAAATGCTGGGGGAAATAAGAGAAAAATTTGCAATCTCTGAGGCTAATCAAAATAAATTTCAGGAAGTATGCGAGAACCTAGACCAAAAACTGAATGAGCTAGGAGAAAGAGTGACTGCGGTCGAGTCAGTGGTAGAAGTTCTCAGTAAAAAAGTAAATACTAATCAAAAGGAGATAAGGTCGCTAAGAGACAGCGATAGAAGCATGAAGGAAAAACTTGAATCGCTAGAAAATCAAGCGAGAAAAAACAATTTAAGGGTAATGAAAGTTCCAGAGAACTTGGAAGGGACAGACATTAAAAAGTGTATTATCTCCCTCCTAGAAGAGTATTTCCCCTGGGCCAAAGAAGCTAATCTGATGGATGATATTCAAAGGGTCCACCGGGATCCCTTCGGAAAGAGGAAAGAGAGAAAGACACCAAGGAAAATCAATTTTAAAACCTACACACTGAAAGAGAGAATCTTAAGCGAGGGCTTAAAAAATGGCAACCTAAAAAAGACAACTGGTCTTTCAGAATTCGCTCCGACATGTCCAATGCTACCCAGGATAGACAGTGGGAATTGGGCCAATTCATGCAAGAACTAAAGTCCCCTGGGGCCACAGTCCAAATTAAATTCCCTGCTGCTCTGAGGATCATGTGGAGGAACAGAATGCACAACATCCGGGATCCCAAAGAGGTAGAAAGCTTTATAGAACAAATTAAGGATCAACTGCGGACCTAGACATAAAAGTCAAGAAAGGTGAAACTTGCAAACCAGGCGAAGAATGGAGCTCAAAGAGGGCGAACAATACTGCCCAAAAAGAAGAAGGGAGGCTTCCTCAGGGTGGGTAACAATGAACCTCACAAAAAAACACAAATACAAAACAAAAAGAGAGCACGGGTGGGGAGCAAACTGGGGAAAAACATAGAAAAAATGTCCTCACTAATTAAAGTAAAAGGAGTACGCGGGGCCTATAAACACAAATCAACCTATATCACTACCCAACACAATTTAAGTAAATGATGCCAAACTCTAAAAAAATTAAAAGTTCTCTCTTGGAATGTTAATGGTCTTGGAACTGCTAATAGAAGAAGAAGGATCCTTGAATACCTGAAGGAAGCCGAAAGCGAGATAATCATACTACAAGAGACGCATCTTCCAAGTACGGAGTGCGACCAAATAATGAAAAATCTTAGCTGGGTTGATGCCTATGTGTGCACTAATCAAGACTGCAATATCAAAGGTATAGCAATAATTTTTAAAAAATCACTTAAAGCTAAGATTGAACACAAAGTAGTAGACAGCAAAGGAAGATGGGCTGTAAACAAAGTAAGAATAAATGATAACATATTTACTGTAGTAGGCTACTACGGTCCAAACTCGGACGACGAAACTCCCCTCCCCTCCAAAGACTCTACACAGAACTTTTATCAACAACTGCTCCGATAATACAAGGGGCGACTATAACATTATATTAGATTCCAAAATGGATAGATCCCCCCCTAGTAGACAAGCAAATTTACCCAAAATGAGGGAGTGGTTAGGTAACTACAAAAAAGATCTGGATCTGATGGACATGTGGAAAGAAAAGGGAGATAAAAGACAGCCCTTCACCTTTCATAACAAAAAACTGGGTCACAGAACTAGAATTCACTACTTCTTAATAAATAGGAACCTACTAGGCAGCGTTAGAAGAATTGAGCCTCTGCCAGCTCACTTGTCTGACCACTCAGCAGTCCAACTAACTCTACAAATGACAAACAATAACGCACAACCCAGATGGACGGTTGACCGCACTATATTGTTAGACCCACAGTCTACGGAAGAACTATCGATCGCTTCCGCTAATTTCTTTGAGGACAACCAAATTGGCACTTCAAAACAAACCACCTGTGATACATATAAGGCAGATATTAGGGGGAAGCTATTAAGCATGGGAGCCTACAGATCCAGAATCACGAAGCAGGAAATTGGAAACATGGAAAAAGACATAAAACTATTAGATGCACAAATAGTGACAGGAAACACTCCAGATAGCAAAGAAATACTAGAAAAGAAAAGGCAAGAACTAAAAGAGAAACTAGTTGACCTCCTTGAGAACAAAGTGAGAAAAAAGTGGGAAGCCAGCAAATTATCAAATCATGAGTATGGGGAAGGATGCGGTAAAATGCTGGCATGGAAAACCAAGACAGACCAAGCAAGAAATAAAATATCCAGCATCCAGCAGCATAACCAAACTGAACCAAGCTCTGAGGACTCCGTAATAATGCAGGAGTTCACAAACTTCTTTTCCAATCTATACAAGGAAGACACAAATCCCACGGAGGAACAGATTGGAAACTATCTAGATATCCTGTCACTCCCACTACTATCGGAGGAGGAGAAAGAAGAGTTGAATGGTGAAATCACAACTGATGCAGTAAGAGCTGTGATAAAGGGTCTGAAAAGAGGGAAAGCTGCCCGCCCTGACGCCTTACCTAACAAATTCTATTTAGCCCTGAGGGAAACCATGGCTCCGTAAATAACAGAACTATTAAATATAATTTATAAGGACCAGGATAAAATTCCCGACTCATGGAACGATGCGATCATCAGCATCATCCTAAATCCAGGAAAAAAAACAAAAGTCTGTAAATCTTACAGACCTATCTCATTGCTGAACTGCGACTACAATATCTTTACGCAGGTTATGGCAAGGAGATTAGCCTCAGTAATGACAAAACTGATCAACCCTGACCAAAAGGGCTTCATGAAGGGAAGGCAAATACAAGAGATAACCCACAAACTTTTTGCGGCAATAGATATAGCCACCTGCGAAAAAGTACCCCTGACTATAATCACTTTCGACGCAGCCAAAGCTTTCGACAGAGTCAACTGCACATTTCTGAATAATGTCATCAGCAAATATAATCTAGGGGAAAGCTTTGGTCATATGGTGGTGGAAATCTATAAAAGGCCAAGAGCGAAGATACTAGTCAATGGGAGCCTTATCGAGAATATTGAAATACAAAGAGGAACAAGGCAAGGATGCCCGCTGTCACCGCTACTGTTCAATCTTTATATTGAACCATTAGCATGCACTCTCAGAAATCAAAGCTCAATAACACCCTTTAAACATCAAGAATGGTCCTAAAAAGTGGCCTTATACGCGGATGACCTGATGGTCTTTACGGATAACTTTCAAAACTCTGAAGCAGCAATAGAAGATACAATAATTAACTTTGGCAGTGTGTCTGGCTATCTGACAAATCAGGCAAAAACTGAGGCTATGAGCTGGAACACACACCCCAATACCCCATACACTAAAGACAAAATAAAATATCTGGGGATTAACCTGGTTAATGATCTAGAAAAAGTGCCCCAGATGAATCTCAACAGAATCGCCGGAGAAAGCAGGAGACTCCTCAAAGTATGGATGGGCTACCTTTAAGCTTCCTGGGAAGATCTAATATAATAAAAATGTCCATTGTACCCAAATTTACCTACCTTTTTAATACTATACCTTTGGAATTCAAGAGAGACGCATTGAAGAAAATCCAGGGAGAAATAACGAGTTTTATTTGGTCATCTAAAGGAACAAGAATCGCTTGGAGTAAACAATGGAGGAGAAAAGAGCACGGGGGAATAGCCAGTCCTGACCTATTTGAATACTACAGGGCATTCCAATTTAAAAACATAAGACCTCTTTTAAAGAAGCATCAATCTTACCCCGACTCCCTACAAAACATGACAGGTAAAACAGATCATTTTTTATTTAAATTTGGTCACCCAAAATTCTTCAAAAAGATAAAACTAAAGATCCTAAACAATGCAGCAAAATTATGGTACCAAATCAGAAGCACATTAAATATACAATACTACAGCGCTATGGCCCCTATATGGGAATCTCCGGGCACACCTGACTGCTTAAAAGACTCTTTGGCCTTACTGCTGAAAGCAGCAGGAATCGAAAATTGGGGTCAACTGATGGCAGAAAATTCCATAACTACATGGGATCAACTATCCACAATTTCCGATTCAACCTTATCCAAATTTAAATATTATCAACTTGTCAGCTGGGCCAAATCACTAACTGAGGAAAAAAAGGGAAACAAGGATCTAGAGAAAGAAATGATGAAAGCCACACCAATGAAAAAAGAAATATCTAGGTGGTATTGGGCTCTCATTACAGCCGGGGAAGAAGATTTCTTGATCCCAGAAACAGTCTGGAGGAAAGATATACCAGAGCTAGATTTACAAAATATATGGCTAAGATCCCTAGAAAAGTGCTGGTCTACCATAAAACCAGCCGCTTTGAAGAGGAACCACCTATTTACAATACACAGGGCCTATTGGACCCCAAAAAGGTTATCAAAGTTTAAGGGAGCCAACATAAAGACCTGCCCCAAATGCGGAATGGAGAAGGCGAACGATCTTCACATGTTCCAGGAATGCCCCTTCCTTGACTCTTTCTGGCAGGAAGTCGGTAAGACGATAAGCACAGTATTGGGAAAACAAATAGATGTAAGTATAACTCTTATTATCTTTGGGATTTACATCACTAATGATCTGGGTAAGTTAACAAAAAAACAGGAAAGCCTGTTGTTTGTATTGATACTGCTAGCAAGGAGAGAGCCATGCATAAACTGGGTTAAATCAGTACCACCATTACATGGGAACTGGCTGACTTCCATAATAAAAATAAACAAACTTGATAGGAAAGGAAAACCCAGTAACTATCGAGAACAGTACATTCCTGAAAAACAACCCAAACAAGAGGAAATATTTAATTACATACAAGGAAATCCTCTGATAAGTGTGAAGGATGAGATATCCAACTCTTTAGCAAGAGATATTACTATCAAAGAAATAAAATTGACAATTAGCTCTTTACCTGCGGGTAAAGCAGCAGTAGATGATACAGTCCCCTTTAGAATTTTACAAGATTTTTCTTGAGGAATTGCTGACACCATTTAGTCAGGTTATAAGATTTATTGGTGAAGAAGGTAGGGCTCCTGATTCATGGAAGATAACCCAAATTATTTTTGTTCTTAAAAAAGGCAAACTGGCGCATGAGTGTGGGTCATATCGACCAATTTCACGCATCAATGCCGACGTAAACATTTTTGCAAAAATTCTCGCGAATTGCTTATCTCCTGTGCTATCTAGCTTGGTGTCACCTCACCAAGGGAGAGATACGACTGCACACATAAATATGGACGTTACTGCCTTTGATGTAGCGAAGGTGCGATCGACCACACTCAGGATGATATTACTAGATGCTGAAAAGGCATTCGACCGAGTGGGGTGGGACTTTCTTATGGGCCATATTAGAAGCATTAAAGGGCAATATATAACTTGGATAAAAGCCTTATACAATAAATATAGTGCTAAAATTATGTATGCAGGATTACAATCTACCATCTTTCCGATTCTCCGGGGCACCCGGCAAGGGTGCTCCTTATCATCACTTTTATTTGCTCTTTACATAGAACCCTTTGTCTCGACCCTTCAGAATCATCAGCTAATTCACCCTCTTCTGTTAGGGGATAACTTTCTTAAAGTCGTCGCATACGCCTATCACATATCGGTGTTCTCGACGGATCCGGGAGGTGCACTACAAGTGATAACAAGGGAAGCACAAGAGTTTTGTCTGATTTCTGGGTATAAACTAAATATTAACAAAACTCAGGTTCTTCTGAATTATAAATCAATTTCATCAATACAAGGGGTTTGTTCGACGGCTACATTCCTAGGAGTTAAGATGGCTTCACAAATCGAAAGAATAATCCCTCTAAACTATGAAACACTGCTGAAAAACACAACTAAATTGCATAAGCTACCCATGGGCATAATTAGGTGGATAAACATAATAAAAATGAAGATCCTGCCTAAATTTCTCTCTTTTTTTAGGTCTATCCCGTTGCGAGTGACCTTCTCTTTTTTTAAACGCTTGGACAGGATCTTTAGCAGCTTCATTTGGGGCTATAAGAAAGCAAGAAAAGCGTTGGAACTGCTAAAACTTCCCTTTAGTCAAGGCGGTTTAGATTTTCCGGTTTTTAAAATTTATTTTTGGTCTGCCTTTTTTGGTCATTCCTGTAGTTTTATTAACCCTGAGAGAAGTACCTATTTTCATAAATTTGCAGTATGGGCAAGTTTGGAGAATTAGGAAGTGGAGATTTAATTTCTACAAATGTTATGTCCGAATAGGTATGATTTGATGTTTTGAACACCGTGCAAGGTATTGACCTCATGTTTTTGGTGATGTAATGGGCCCCGCTGTCTCTTAGAAAATCTATTGGATGGTAGTGCCAAGTCAGGGGTCGGAGACTGTGTTGTCCTCATAAGTAGGTGCACTGTGGCCCTAAGGATAGGAATTAAAACAGCTTTAAAAAAATTCCATTAATGAATACGTAAAAGACTGACAAAAAAAGTATTAAGTGTAATACAGAAAACAGAATTAAGTCTTAGGGGCCAATTAGGATTGCGGTGATTCCGCATCCTCCGGGCCGGCGGAAGCCACTGCCGGCCCAGAGGATGCGGAATCACCGCAGCAGTGCCTCCAAAGACCCCTCGCCAGATTAGGATGGCTGGGAGGGTCATCGGCGGACGGGAAAACCATCCGCCGCTTTTCCGCTGCGGTCGCCTTCCGACCGCGGCGCAAAAGCTCTAATATGGTGGCGGTGTCTATCAGACACCGCCAGCCATATTAGGATGGGGCAGGAAACATGCTTTTCCACGGCGGCTTTTCCGACGTGGAAAAGCATGTGGTCTTTTCAGTTTGGGGGCACGTTGCGGGCCCCCAGGGTGTCAGGGGGTGGGGGGTGCACATGGGGGGTACCTATGGTACTCCCTGCATTTACATGAACAAAGCGGCAGGCACCGCGCGGTGCCTGACGCTTTGTGCATGTAAATGCAATACATGCAGTTTTAACCTTGCGGCGGGTGCTGCTTGAAGCAGCACCCACCGTAAGGTTAAAGATACGGGATGTGACCGCCAGGGTGGCGGTCACATCCTAATTTGCATGGAGGGACCGCCGCTGCCCATGCGGACGGTCCCTCTACCTCGGGGTGGCGGACGGACGCAGGTCCGTCCGCCATCCTAATGACTCCCTTAGTTCAATAATCAGTTATAAGGCCTAAAAACAATTTGCCAGAAAGGCGTTTAGCAATTTAAAATAGATGCAACGATGAGCAAATCTGAAAAAATAAACTAAGTCCAAAGTTTGCAGCATATCAACAGGGAATCGGGCTGCCTCCCTAGAGGCTCAGAAAACAGATCAGCAAATGTATCATTTTAATTATAATTCACAGTTCAGCATTATAAAACGTCTTATAATTCCATCATGTTAGCCATATCCCCTAATATGAATATATGAAACTATTTCTGAACTAATATCATTGGAGGTATCAGGACAAATGTGTCATAATAAACAATGAAAATACTCATAGAGTCATAGTTGGACTTCCTTCAGTGAATGAGCAGAAAGAGCCTTGAAAGTAACAAAAGGCTTCCTCCAGAGTTCTTTGAGAACAGGCATATCATTGCAAAAGAAACAGTACACATGTTGATGTGTGCGGAGTGAAATGAGAAATATAAAGGTACAATGAATAGTATGAAGTCAGCAGTCATGTTCTACAAAATGGAGATGAGGCCTTGTTGAGCCCTAGTTAAGCAAAGGACACTTTTACACATCCTAGCATTTTTGTTTCAACTGTAATAGATTAATGATAAGAAGTACAAGTTATTCAACCCAGAAAATGAGCCCCATAAGGTATCAATTTGATTTTTTTCCATCTTCCTCTTCATGGAATGCAGGTCGTGTTACTTGGAGCTTTTGATCTCGGGACATTCCTATAAACAACACGCCAGTAACGTCTGTTTCATAAGTGGCTTCAACAAGCAAGTTCTTGAGGGTCGTTCTAGGATGTGTTGGGTTAATGTCGGAGTCCTATGTGTCAGGGGACTCTGAGAGGTGGTCAAAGGGACCTTGAAAACGGGGCCTACACCACTTTCCTTAATCATCTTGAATTTATGTGGTAATGATCTGGCTCAACAGGGCTGGTGAGATTTAATTTGATTTGTTAGTATTATAAGTATCCTAAGTGTCCAAATCCTTTCCTGAAACATCTGTGACATGATCCCACATGATTCACAGGAGAGAGTGGTCGGCGAGTCCTCTGTTAAGGCTCTTAATGATTCACTTCAGTTCCTGAGCTGAAAAATGTTGAGGCTCTTGAATACAGAGTGCCTGAAATCCAATCCACATGGTTGCCTCAGAGGATACCGCTTGTTTTATGCTGATGGTGTCCACTTATCAAGGGAAGGGAATAAGATTTATGTCCATTTCTTGCTCTGTTTTGCACTTCTAAATCTGGGTGGTGTGAGAGGGAGACTGAAAGGTAGGCGAACCATAGTCAACCTGTGGCAAGCTGTGCACGTGGTTGGTAGGGATATTTCTGGTCACCTCACCTTGTATCTCACACAAACATATTGCATTCAGTTGGCCATTCATTTTTGGGCCCAGAGGTTTTGGAGCCTCTAATTCTTGATTAGGGGCTAAGAAGGATGTTGGGTGCGCCATTCATGTGGCACTTGGTTGGAGTGATGCTGTCTGCACCAGCCGACCAAGTTTGATGCAGTTGCCCAGTCATATATCTCAGGTGGAAAAGGTGCCATCCATTTAACATAATTCTCAAGCTCATATCTGAGCAGGTCCTGCTCCTAATTTGCAAGAAGCTCAGTTAATTCAAAACTCTGGTAGAGTAAAGCCCTCAGAGTCACAGAGGAGCTGCAAATTGATCGAAGGAGAAGACAGAAGGCCTGGGGAGTAGTACGATCACAAAGTCATGAATGGGTTTTAGGATGGTCAGGGAAGTTTGTGTCTAGCTGACTTGGTGTGATTGTAAATATTTGTACTTGTTTTTTAATTACTTGAGGTTTTCTTGAATTGGGCATTTTCTCCCAAAATGTGTTTGCATTTCTTCCTAAAATGTGTTTTTTAATAAATAAGGCCTGACATGTTTTTCCCAAACCAAGAAAAGATGTGTATGGTTTGAGGCTGGCTTGTTGGATTTTATTTACCTTGGTCCACATGGGCGCTCGATGGGTCCCCTCCATAACTCCAGCTGGAGTATGTGGCAGGTACTGTTGTGATTATGAGATGGTGAATCATTTTCCAGCACAAACTACCATATCCCTGTTATTGGTTATTAGGGGGTGGATATCTCTTCAGCTCAAACTATTGTACACCTCTTGTGCTTTATGAAATAATTCCTGCTGGAATGTCAAGCAGGCTGTGGCTCTCTTACACACACATTCATACATCTTTATCTTAAATTGTATTCCAGATAGTAATACCAGTCGACGTCGTGTGGCAATATAGAGAAATATGTGTTATGGAGTGAGTGCACATAATGTGTCTATTATCTGCAAAGAAACACCTTCTTGAGTGTGAGTGGACTGTGACTTTCAGCACACACTTTTGTTTGGACACAGTCACAGTCACACCCAGATATGAATAAACACGACACGACACACACACGTGCTTCTCCTTATTAGAAAGAAATGTCTAATGGAGTATGGGTGGACTGTATCCTTACAGTGCACACTAATGTGTGTGCGCACACACATACTCACGCCTTTATTGTCTAGAAATAAATGCCTGTTTGAGTGTGAGGTAGGCTGTGTCCTACCAGCAACCACATATTCCCTTCTACTCTATTTCCCTCTTTTAAAGGAAAGAACTGCCCAAGGAAATAAATGAAGTATGGAGTTGCCTTTAACTTCCAGCACACAATAATACTTACATATACATAGAAACACACACACACACAAAATAAAAAGACACTCACGCACATGCAGACACATGCTGTAGTTTGACAGGGGCTGCATCTTTTCAGAAAGTGAGTGTGCTCAAGCACACATACTTACAAAAACATTCACATACACTCTCTCATTCACTAGAAAGTATTGCCAGCACTAGAAAGTATTGCCAGCTGGAGTCTGAGGTGGACTGTATCCTTCCAGCAATAATAATAAATAACAATTATAATGCACATAACTACTTCTACGGAGTGTTCCAGCACTGGGAGAGCTAGCTCCAGAGGCCAAACGAGTACAGAAAACTAAAAAGACTCAAGATCAAGCTAACCTAAATAACCATTTATTTAAATTCTGAAACAAGGCTTCTGTTTTTGCCTGTCTTAGATGAAGGGGGAGAGAATTCCACAGCTTGGGCTGCAGGAAGCTAAAAGAGCTAGCACCAATGTGAGCTTTCTTCACAGGGGCGACATAGGCCAACAGGTCCCCTGCAGACCTGAGGCACCTGGAGGGGGAGTAAGGCTTGATGAAGGAGTGAAGATATAGGGTGCCCTTGCTCATAAACGCCCTGTAGCAGTAGCACAGGGTGTTGAAGGAGAGTCACTTCTTCAAAGGAAGTGAGTGCTGTATGGAGAGTGCAGAACCTATGGGCGTTCATCTCAGAAGATTTAACCACAGTTGGTCTGCAGAGGTCTGCACACGATGTGGTCTCATCAAGTGAGATTGAGATACTCCTAGATGTAAAACATTTCAGTAGTCCAGATTGGAAATCACCAGGGCCTGCACTACTGTTTTCCTGGTAGATTTAGGCAAAAGGCAAATAATGTGTTTAAGAGATTTCAAAATCCCAAACCATATGCCTGCTAAGGCAACAATGTAAGATTTTAATCAAACCAAATACCTAGGGTTTGAACAATAGTCTGTAGCGAGTGTAGAGGTCCAAGCGAATCTCGCCACCAGGCAGTGGACCAAATCAAAGGTTGCTTGCCCACACTGTTATGCACACAGACACATACACATGGATACATATGCATGAATATATTGTAGAAGTGTGGAGTGACTTCTGCCTCTAAAGAGCAGGTGTGATTCTTTCAAACACATATAGACCCTCCTCCAGAAACAAATATTTAGAGGTGCATGTATCGTTTACTTTGACTTTACAGATTACACTCGCATACACCTGGTTCTTGGGAGACCGAAGAATACAATTGCTTCAATGCACTGACACCCCCTGACAAGGGCCCCCCTGGCGTGCCTTTCCTGAACACAGCCTTACTGTATCAAACTGTGTGAACACCATGTTTACACACTTTGTAGAATCCCAGGCTTCAGAAAATCTGCAGGCCATGGGTGTACACCAGCCCCAAGACTGTAAACAGCATTTGCAAATAGCTGCAAGACATAGAAGCACAGTCTCTTCCGGAGAAGGGAGCTAAGTTTAAGAGTTTCCTGAAGCAAAAACATGTATAAATTTATTGGTTAAAAGATTGAGAGGAAGTTGGCGACCGGCTAGGAGGTCCGGTCCGGAGCTCCGTGCTCGCCGAGACATATCTCGCAAATAAAATCACCTTCCACATATAAATTTACAGAAAAAACCCGCATAGAGCAACAACAACAAAGGGATTTACCTGGCGATCTCTGGAGACTGTCCCGGAATGTGAGTTTCTCTCCCCCCGGTCTACCACCGTAACCAACAGCATCCTGACCGGGTACGCCCGGCTCTGGGCGGCGGTGTAAGGAGCAAACAGAGGCTGCCGGAAAGTGATAGGAAGGATTCCCTTCCTGCTCCGGGGCAAAAGCGGTAGAAGCGGTAGAAGCGGCAGCCCAGGTACAGCAACACCCGACTTAGCAGAGTCTCTGCAGTTCCGGGTTAAAACAGGAAGCGCTGATGGTGCTCGTTCGATAGACGCGGTTGCCACAAACAAGATCAGGGATTACTGTGCAGTGGTAGAGGCAGTAGGAGTGGTGGTAGAATCATCGGAATTTGCAAGAACGACTGACATGGGGGATTCTGGCACAGGGGAGGCTGGGAAGAGGGGGCCCACGGAGGAGGCATTTTCTGCACTGCCCCAAACAGAAGCGAGGCATCTGGACCTCTGGGATCAGCAGAATACTCTACTGGCCTGATCGAAGGACTGCACATACGCCCATGAACAAGATACAGGGGGGGAGAGGTGGAGAGGGGGTCGCTACGCTAGACCTGTTTGCTGGGTGTAAGCAAAGCAAACAAGTGAAGGGTGGAAAGGGGGCAGGAGGGGGAGAGGGAGCAAAGGGCGAAATAGTGGCAGAAGCTGTTATCCCACAGGAAAACTCAGAGGCTAGGAGGGGGTGGAGATAACCAAACCCCCATAGTAGTAGAGCTTATAGGTGGTAGCAGGACAAGATCTAGCTACTGTCTTAGGAACAGGTAGTTCTCCAAACAGAGCTTCCTCCCTCCCATAAAACAGACCTTGTTTCCTAGGAGTACAAAAAGGAAGCCGAGAGGGACTCCCAACCTTGAACGCCAGTCACAAAAAATAAAAAGTAGAACAGCGAAGGAGAAAGATCTAGGGAAAGATCAGCCAGAACAAAAGATTAAAGTAACCCCTCTCTAAGATCCTTTTTCAAAGTTCAACAGCTGGTCCAAGTGAGAGGTAACCACCCTCCCCCGCAAGACAAGAACAAATCTCTAGTCTCGAATCCAGTCACTTTCCTAAAAATAAACCCCCATACGAGAGTGGAGCTGAACATTACAGATTTAGACGATAAAGCTCGGGCATGAGTAAAGGGAAAGAGTCCCATGCAGACCCTCAAGTGGAGTTATCAGGTGGGTCCATCATGACAGAACATGCTGAGATACCTACAGCTAACTCAGGGGGAGACCATCCTGCCCTAGAACATACTGAGAAGCTCATGGAAAAATTCATGGATAAAATGCTGGGGGAAATAAGAGAAAAAATTGCAATCTCTGAGGCTAATCAAAATAAAATTCAGGAAGTATGCGAGAACCTAGACCAAAAACTGAATGAGCTAGGAGAAAGAGTGACTGCGGTCGAGTCAGTGGTAGACGATCTCAGTAAAAAAGTGGATACTAATCAAAAGGAGATAAGGTCGCTAAGAGACAGCGATAGAAGCATGAAGGAAAAACTTGAATCGCTAGAAAATCAAGCGAGAAAAAACAACTTAAGGGTACTGAACGTTCCAGAGAACTTGAAAGGGACAGACATTAAAAAGTTTATTATCTCCCTCCTAGAAGAGTGTTTCCCCTGGGCCAAAGAAGCTAATCTGATGGATGATATTCAGAGGGTCCACCGGGATCCCTTCGGAAACAGCAAAGAGAGAAAAAACACCAAGGAAAATCAATTTTAAAACCTGCACACTGAAAGAGAGAATCTTAAGCGAGGGCTTAAAAAATGGCAACCTAAAAAAGACAACTGGTCTTTCAGAATTCGCTCTGACATGTGCAATGCTACCCAGGATAGACAGTGGGAATTGGGCCAATTCATGCAAGAACTAAAGTTCTCTGGGGCCACAGTCCAAATTAAATTCTCTGCTGCTCTGAGGATCATGTGGAGGAACAAAATGCACAACATCAGGGATCCCAAAGAGGTAGAAGCCTTTATAGAACAAATTAAGGATCAACTGCGGACAGAGACATAAAAGTCAAGAAAGGTGAAACTTGCAAACCAGGCGAAGAATGGAGCTCAAAGAGGGCGAACAATACTGCCCAAAAAGAAGAAGGGAGGCTTCCTCAGGGTGGGTAACAATGAACCTCACAAAAAAGCACAAATACAAAACAAAAAGAGAGCACGGGTGGGGAGCAAACTGGGGAAAAAAATAGAAAAAATGTCCTCACTAATTAAAGTAAAAGGAGTACGCGGGGCCTATAAACACAAATCAACCTATATCACTACCCAACGCAATTTAAGTAAATGATGACAAACTCTAAAAAAATTTAAAGTTCTCTCTTGGAATGTGAATGGTCTTGGAACTGCTAATAGAAGAAGAAGGATCCTTGTATACCTGAAGGAAGCCAAAAGCGAGGTAATCATACTACAAGAGACGCATCTTCCAAGTGCGGAGTGCGACCAAATAATGAAAAATCTTAGCTGGGTTGATGCCTATGTGTGCACTAATCAAGACTGCAATATCAAAGGTATAGCAATAATTTTTAAAAAATCACTTAAAGCTAAGATTGAACACAAAGTAGTAGACTGCAAAGGAAGATGGGCTGTAACCTAAGTAAGAATAAATTATAACATATTTACTGTAGTAGGCTACTACGGTCCAAACTCAGACGACCCAACTCCCCTCCAAAGACTCTACACTGAACTTTTATCAACAACTGCTCCGATAATACAAGGGGGCGACTATAACATTATATTAGATTCGAAAATGGATAGATCCCCCCCTAGTAGACAAGCAAATTTGCCCAAAATGAGGGAGTGGTTAGGTAACTACAAAAAAGATCTGGATCTGATGGACATGTGGAAAGAAAGGGGAGATAAAAGACAGCCCTTCACCTTTCATAACAAAAAACTGGGTCACAGATCTATAATTGACTACTTCTTAATAAATAGGAACCTACTAGGCAGCGTTAGAAGAATTGAGCATCTGCCAGCTCACTTGTCTGACCACTCAGCAGTCCAACTAACTCTACAAATGACAAACAATAACGCACAACCCAGATGGACGGTTGACCGCACTATATTGTTAGACCCGCAGTCTACGGAAGAACTATTGATCGCTTCCGCTAATTTCTTTGAGGACAACCAAATTGGCACTTCAAAACAAACCACCTGGGATACATATAAGGCAGATATTAGGGGGAAGCTATTAAGCATGGGAGCCTACAGATCCAGAATCACGAAGCAGGAAATTGGAAACATGGAAAAAGACTTAAAACTATTAGATGCACAAAAAGTGACAGGAAACACTTCAGATAGCAAAGAAATACTAGAAAAGAAAAGGCAAGAACTAAAAGAGAAACTAGTTGACCTCCTTGAGAACAAAGTGAGAAAAAAGTGGGAAGCCAGCAAATTATCAAATCATGAGTATGGGGAAGGATGCGGTAAAATGCTGGCATGGAAAACCAAGACAGACCAAGCAAGAAATAAAATATCCAGCATACAGCAGCATAACCAAACTGAACCAAGCTCTGAGGACTCTGTAATAATGCAGGAGTTCACAAACTTCTTTTCCAATCTATACAAGGAATACACAAATCCCACGGAGGAACAGATTGGAAACTATCTAGATATCCTGTCACTCCCTCTACTATCGGAGGAGGAGAAAGAAGAGTTGAATGGTGAAATCACAACTGATGCAGTAAGAGCTGTGATAAAGGGTCTGAAAAGAGGGAAAGCTGCCAGCCCTGACGCCTTACCTAACAAATTCTATTTAGCCCTGAGGGAAACCTTGGCTTCGCCAATAACAGAACTATTAAATATAATTTATAAGGACCAGGATAAAATTCCCGACTCATGGAACGATGCGATCATCAGCATCATCCTAAATCCAGGAAAAAACCGAAAAGTATGTGAATCTTACAGACCTATCTCATTGCTGAACTGCGACTACAATATCTTTACGCAGGTTATGGCAAGGAGATTAGCCACAGTAATGACAAAACTGATCAACCCAAACCAAAAGGGTTTCGTGAAGGGAAAGCAAATACAAGAGATAACCCACAAACTTTTTGCGGCAATAGATATAGCCACCTGCGAAAAAGTACCCCTGACTATAATCACTTTCGACGCAGCCAAAGCTTTCGACAGAGTCAACTGCACATTTCTGAATAAGGTCATCAGCAAATATAATCTAGGGGAAAGCTTTGGTCATATGGTGGTGGAAATCTATAAAAGGCCAAGAGCGAAGATACTAGTCAGTGGGAGCCTTATCGAGAATATTGAAATACAAATAGGAACAAGGCAAGGATGCCCGCTGTCACCGCTACTGTTCAATCTTTATATTGAGCCATTAGCATGCTCTCTCAGAAATCAAAGCTCAATAACACCCTTTAATCATCAAGAATGGTCCTAAAAAGTGGCCTTATACGCGGATGACCTGATGGTCTTTACGGATAACTTTCAAAACTCCGATGCAGCAATAGAAGATACAATAATTAACTTTGGCAGTGTGTCTGGCTATCTGACAAATCAGGCGAAAACTGAGACTATGAGCTGGAACACGCACCCCAATACCCCATACACTAAAGACAAAATAAAATATCTGGGGATTAACCTGGTTAAAGATCTAGAAAAAGTGCCCCAGATAAATCTCAACAGAATCGCCGGAGAAAGCAGGAGACTCCTCAAAGTATGGATGGGCTACCTTTAAGCTTCCTGGGGAGATCTAATATAATAAGAATGTCCATTGTACCCAAATTTACCTACCTTTTTAATACTATACCTTTGGAATTCAAGAGAGACGCATTGAAGAAAATCCAGGGAGAAATAACGAGTTTTATTTGGTCATCTAAAGGAACAAGAATCGCTTGGAGTAAACTATGGAGGAGAAAAGAGCACGGGGGAATAGCCAGTCCTGACCTATTTGAATACTACAGGGCATTCCAATTTAAAAACATGAGACCTCTTTTAAGGAAGCATCAATCTTACCCCGACTCCCTACAAAACATGACAGGTAGAACAGATCATTTTTTATTTAAATTTGATCACACAAAATTCTTCAAAAAGATAAAACTATAGATCCTAAACAACGCAGCAAAATTATGGTACCAAATCAGAAGCACATTAAATATACAATACTACAGCGCTATGGCCCCTATATGGGAATCTCCGGGCACACCTGACTGCTTAAAAGACTCTTTGGCCTTACTGCTGAAAGCAGCAGGAATCGAAAATTGGGGTCAACTGATGGCAGAAAATTCCATAACTACGTGGGATCAACTATCCATAATCTCCGATTCAACCTTATCCAAATTTAAATATTATCAACTTGTCAGCTGGGCCAAATCACTAACTGAGGAAAAAAAGGGAGACAAGGATCTAGAGAAAGAAATGACGAAAGCCACACCAATGAAAAAAGAAATATCTAGGTGGTATTGGGCTCTCATTAGAGCCGGGGAAGAAGATTTCTTGATCCCAGAAACAGTCTGGAGGAAAGATATACCAGAGCTAGATTTACAAAATATATGGCTAAGATTCCTAGAAAAGTGCTGGTCTACCATAAAACCAGCCGCTTTGAAGAGGAACCACCTATTAACAATACACAGGGCCTATTGGACCCCAAAAAGGTTATCAAAGTTTAAGTGAGCCAACATAAAGGCCTGCCCCAAATGCGGAATGGAGAAGGCGAACGATCTTCACATGTTCCAGGAATGCCCCTTCCTTGACTCCTTCTGGCAGGAAGTCGGTCAGACGATAAGCACAGTATTGGGAAAACAAATAGATGTAAGTATAACTCTCATTATCTTTGGGATTTACATCAATAATGATCTGGGTAAGTTAACAAAAAAACAGGAAAGCCTGTTGTTTTATTGATACTGCTAGCAAGGAGAGAGATATGCATAAACTGGGTTAAATCAGTACCACCATTACATGGGAACTGGCTGAATTCCATAACAAAAATAAACAAACTTGATAGGAAAGGAAAACCCAGTAAAAAGCTAAACTTCTGGGAAATCTGGGAACAGTATCTTCAACCAGGTACTTAATGCATTTGTGTGGCCCCGGAAAATAAAATCCAATGATTAAAGCGGTGACAATAATTCAGACGGGAATCATTCCCGCTGAGTATCCAGGAAGGCTAGCTCCCCCACAAGTAAACGGAATTATTGATTATGATAAAGGATAAAGGAGACCCCTGATTGAAACAACCGCTAAAGGGATACTTCCCACCCTAGGTCGACTAACACGGGGCAGTGAAAGCACAAAATGTTGTAGCAACGGGCTCCCGCCAACTCCTTACACATGTAATCGCAAAATGAGGATAAAAAAACAAACAAATAAATACATTTATTGGTAAAAAATATACATTTTTGTGCGGTGCATGTCCATAGGGCTGCAAATTCCTGTCTTCAGGTATAGCACCCTTAACTCCTTTCTATTGCGCTTTCCACTTAAGAACCCTGCACTAAGTGGTATTTCAGTTTTTGATGAGCTGCTGGCATATTTTCTAGCAATCACGTACTATTTATTTGTTGCTAACATTAGCTTTTCAGTGAAAGGTTTTGGTTTTGTAATGATGCACTTTATAAGGCCCAGGATCCTTATCCCTAGAATCTGCAGGGTGCATACTTTGGCTGAGACCAGTTGATACTGGGTACAGACTGTCTACACAACACCCTAAATCCAGTGACTGCAGAGCATGCTCAATCATTCTTTCACAATGAGCACTAAGCAGAGGGCATGACCTTTAGCCATAAAATACATCCAACCCTTCCAGTGCCTGCTGGTAATTGCATCATGCTGTGATTAAAAATGGGATTTTCTCGGCCACGGTCTATGCCCATTCCTGGTACACCATCACCATTTCACGAGTTACATCACACTACAAAACATTGCACCTACTACATAAACCAAATCATTAGACTGCAAGGTGAGTTTATGTACATTGTTGTGCACATATGAAGAGCAAATAGATACTTACTTTGATGATGCAGTAGTAGGCAATGTAGTTCGTATGATGTTTTGTAGGATAATATTATAAAGTCGAACTACTCCAGCTTTTAGCCCTGTATCCACTGTTATGGATTCAGTCATACCCAGTGTCTACAAGAGGCAGGGATTGTCCGTTTGTCATAACTTACACAGTTCTTTCTTGTTATGGCCCCAGTAATAATCAAGTATTATCTGTGGCTATGCCCATCAAATGCTTTGCTTCAGGAATCATCAAACCATTTACAGCCTGCTGCTTTGTGATTGGCTGACAACGTCTGAAATTCTTTTTTCAAGGACCATTACATGATGCATGAGATTTGTGGTTTGCCTATTGCAGTGTGTATACGTTTCAATAATCTTTATTGAAGTTTTATATTCATACAACTATAGAATGGTATACCCACCTAGGATATCCTGTCTTAGCTTAACTCTAGCCTTACCTTTACTGCCAGTCCCTTTCCCACCCACCTTCATCAACCCATTTTCCGCCAACACCACCAAACTTCACTCTTTCTGACCATTCATACGAAAGAAGGAATTGTTCACTCTCCAGTCAGCCCAGGACCTTTTACATTCTTTGACACATAAAGCCCCTGCTACCAATATAAGTGTATTCTTGCACTGGCTTGCAGAGCTTATTAAAACTGTGTGCCAGGTTTGTTTTATTATACATATAGGGCCTAATTTATGAGTGGGTTGTGTCATGTTTGCACCACGCAATGTGGTACTTGCATGATGCAAACAGACCCACATTACCCCCCATCTCAGAAACCTCCACTGGCTCCCCGCTCAGAAAAGATGCCTATTCAAGATGCTGACACACGCCTACAAAGCCCTCCAAGGACCAGCATACATCAACCACCACCTGAACTTCCACCAACCTTTCAGAGACCTTCGCTCTGCCTCCCTCGCACAGATACCACACATCTACCAAAGCTTTGGTGGACGCTGTTCCTTCTCCTACCTCACTGACGAGTCCTGGAATGGCCTTCCCCTCCCTCTTTGGTCAGCACCTTCGCTGTTGGAATTCAGGAAGTGACTCAAGACCTTGGCTTTTCGACTAAGCCTAGCAGCATAGCGCCTAGATACTCTTGCGGATGAATAGCTGTGCTCTATAAATACATATTGATTGATTGAATTAGGACACATATCAATATTTTTTTAATATCATTAATTTAAATGTACAACTACTGCAAAAGATGGTACAGTCTCATTAAATCAATTTATGATGAAATATGTAATTAATGTAAAATAAATGTAAAAAATGTTTTTTACATGTAAAGCAAAAAAACACAACTAAAGTAAACAAATTACAATAATGTATTATGCCTTAATAATTAACACAGGCGATTTCCACAACTATTTAAAAATACATTATGTATGTTTAGTAAAATATATTGTTACATTAACTTAACGGAAAACGTTTACAAATATATTTTACAATTAATTTAAAACAAAATGTATTGCTCAACATTTAATAATATTTAGTTTTTTTTTTACTATTTAAATTAATTTGATTTAATATCACGTTATATTCTGTGGGTTTTTATTTTAAGTCACCAACTACATTCATTATATAGGGGAGTTGTTCAATACCAGTGGTTGGCCATGTAAGTTACTGAACTAACTCCATCTCTGAGCTGGAATACTTTACTACTGTTTTTTGGTCCCTTTTTGGCTACAATAAGTTTAGAAGTGTATTTTGTGACTAGCAATTGGCTTACTCTTTAGTAGGTGGGTGGACGTCTTTCTCTAAACCTCTCGCTCATCCTCTCTTAACCCCTGCTCACTCCCCCTCTCCTTTAGAAGTAAGTATTCCCCATTTTTCAGAAACTACCTCAACCTGCCCACATTTACTACTAAAATGTATACTTATGTGTGAGGAGACAGCTCACTCAGGGCGGAGATCTAAGCACAAAATGATAGGCGAGGCAGAGGTGGAAATTTTGCATGTAGATTGGTGAATAGCATTTTGTAGTATGTTTTGTAGTACTACAAAATATACTTCAAAATGCAGTTTGTGAATAGGCTCTCTATTTAGGTAATTTACATTCAGTATTTGTTTTCTAAACTTAATAATAGTTAGGAAAGTGTTGAAGTTTTGGGAAGTAAAATGTACTATAGGGATGGTTAGACACAATATTCAGACTCAACACTTCACTTAACAAGAGTATTGGACTTGGAAGAGGCAGATTTACTATTCCCACTTTAAAAATAAATATATTGGGAAGGTATAGATCTTTGCGGACGGGGAATAAAATGTATTATTCCCACTCAAAATTCAACAAAAGTGTGGGACTTTGAGAAGGGTTGATTTACTATTCCTGTTTTAAGCTTGACCACATTAGGGAAACTGGTGGTCTGTCGGTGGGAGAGGGTCATGTTTAGTATTTCTACTCCACATTTGGCAACACTGGGGACAGTGTTGGCCTTTGGGGCTTGACCGATCATTTTTACGATTCCCACCCCACACTTAACTTAACTGGGGGAAACATTATATTATTGGGGGGGGGGGGTCAGATTTAATATACCCATAAGAATTTTGGGGAATGTATTGAACTTTGGGTTTGTCACATTTTCCCTTCCCACTAGAAACGTAACCACATTTGGGAAAGTGTTGGACTTTAAAGGACGGGGCGATTTACTATTCTGACTAAAAACGTAAAAACATTTGTGACTTAGACTTTAGAGGGGCGTCAACTTGACTATTTCTATTCTAAATCTAGCCAAATGGGGAAACTGATAGAGTTTTACAGGATAAATTTACAATTTACAATTCAACTTGAACCAGATTAGGGAAAGTATTGAACTTTGGTAGGTGACAGATATAATATTTTCCCTCCATATTTAACGACATTGGTCAATGTGCTAGGCTTTGGGGTGGATACGGGGTCAGGTTTACTTTTTCTGCTGCAAATGTAACACTTTTGGGGAAAATGTTGGGCTTTACGCGACTCAGATTGACTAGATTCACTTCACACTTAATCACTGTAGGAAAAGTGCTGGACTTTGAAGGTGGAGGGCACATATGTGCTATTCCCATCCTAAAAGTAATGTCATTGGGAAAGTATTGTACTTTAGGGGCATCCGATTTAAAATTCCCACTTCAAACTTAACCATGTTGAAGAAAGTCTGGAACTTTAAGCGGATTAAGTTAACTATTCCCACTCCAAACTTAAACACATTGGGGAAAGTATTGGGCTTTGGTGATGTGTAAGATTAACTATTCCCACTCCACACTTAGGGGTCTATTAGGATGGTGGACGGATGGCCGCCGCCGGGCCGGCAGTAGCAACTGCCGGACCGTGGTGGACATCTGCCTGCGATCGCAACCTGGAAATCCACCGGTCCCATTAGCGTGGCGGTAACGACCGCAGCGGTGATATTCACTGCTCGCCACTTTTCCACCGGTAGCAGTCCGCACGCCTGCCTAGCGGGCGGCATTGGACCACCACAATGGTCCCTTGCAGGGCCTGGCTCAGCCGGCATGATTATGATGCCGGCGGTAGCCAGCATTTCCGCGGCGATGGGACCGCCATCCTAATATACCTCTTCGTTACATTGAGGAAAGTGTTGGACTTTGGGGCGGGAGTCATACTTACAATTCTCACTCCAAATCTAAAAAAATTAGGGAAAGTATTGGATTTGTGAGGTTATGGGCCAGATGATCATCATTGCATTTTGCGATTCTAAAATAGCGAACTTTTGTGATTTGCTATTTTAGAATCACAAAATGCAATGTATGTAAGTTTCGCAAAAAAAAATTGCGATTCCCACATATTCTTTAATAGGTAATCGCAAATTGCGATTCGCTATTAAGGAATGCATTCCCATTCATACCTTTGGATATAGAGGCCCCTAAGAATGAATGGGAAGGCGTTTGGAATTTGCGATTACCAAATAGGTAAGCGCAAATTGCGAATGCAATGGCAAGGGTGCCTGGGGGCCGTATGGCCCCCTGATGCACCCAAACAAAAAGGTAAGTCTGCACATGTGGTGTATACATATTTCCTAAGGGCATGTGTGTGGGCCACATGGCACTTAGAAGAATGCAATTCTGTGCATTTGTCTAAGGATTGGCAAATTATCACCAACTTGAAGTTGGTGGTAATTTGCGATTCCTTAAAGCAAAGTCGCATTCTGAGAATGCTTCTTGCATTGCAGATAGAGAATTGCAAACTGCGATTCCCTAACTGCATTCGCAAAATAGGTCATTGCAAAAATTGTGATTACCTATTTTGCAAATGCCTTTTGGGTTGATACATCTCAAAAGGCTATTTACCAATCACAAACAGGACGATTCTGTGAATCGGTCCGTTTGCGACCGGTAAAACCCTTGATACATCTGGCCCCTAATAACCCCATCCAAACATAGCCCTTAAAGTTCAACACTTTCCCCAATGTGATTAAGTTTATATTGGGAATGGTATATCCAATGTGTCCGACAAGTTATCTAATGTTGTTTAGCATGGAGTACTAATAGTAAATATAACTCAGTTAAAGTTCTCAATTTGATTATGTTTCAAAGGAGAATAGTATATTTGATCCTCCCAAGGTCCCATACCTTCCTCAATATGTTTAAGTTTGGAGTGGAAATGCAAAATCAGAATCACCCCTTTATGTCCAACCCCTTCCCCAATGATGTTAAACCTGAAGTGGAAATAGTACATCTGACCTTCCCAAAGTCCATCAGATGACTCAATTTGGCCGGACACTTTCCCTGATGTTGTGAACTTTTTGAGTCCGATTAATACTTCTGCCCCTAGATTTACTATTCCCATTCCCCACTTTACCACATTTAGGAAAGCGTTGACATTTAGTTGGGATGGATTAACTATTCCCACTCTAAAGTTAACCACATTGGGAAAAGCGCTGGACTTTAGGGGGGGGATGCAGATTTACTATTACCACTCGAAGGTAATCATATTGAGGGAAGCTGTGGACTTTGGGAGAGTCGGATTTGCTATTCCCACTGCAAAAGTAACCACTTTGGGGAAAGTGTTGGATTTTCGGTGGTAGAATTATTTTTCCCATTTCAAACTTAACCACATTGTGTGAAGTTTTTGACTTTTAGAAACCGATTTACTATTTCCACTCAAAACACTTCCACATTGGGGGAAAGTGTTGGACTTTGTGGGGATCAGATTCAATCAGTCAATCAATCAATCAATCAATCAATCAATATATTTGTATAGCGCAGGCGCTAGGTTCAGTTGAAAAACTGGGTCTTGAATCTCTTTCTGCAATACGCTAGCCATTGTGATGTCCAAGGTGGAGAGGAAGACGCTCCAGGACTTTGCTGCGAGGTAAAAGAAGGAACGGTCTCCTCTGTGGCTTCGTCGAATGCGCCGTGTCTGCACGAGAGCAATTGAGCGAAGGTGTCTGGATGGTTGGGGAAATACAGGTGGTGGTTGATGTATGGTGGTCCTAGGTCATGGAGCTTTTTGTAGGTGTGCGTCAATATCTTGAAATGGCATCTTTTCTGGACGGAGCCAGTGGAGGTTCGTGAGGAGTGGGGTGATGTGGGTCCGTGTGGGTGGGCTCAGGATAAGTAATGTATCATCTGTAGTCTCTTCATGAGTTCAGTGGTAGTTCCTGCATACAGTGCATTTCTGTAGTCCATCCAGCTGGTAACTAGAGCTTGCGTGAAGGTTCTCGTGCTGATGGGAAGCCATTTGAAGATTCTTAGGAGCATGCAGAGAGTGTGAAAGCAGGTGGAGCAGATTGAGTTGATCTGACACTTCATGGTGATTTTGTTATACAGGTTGATACTGAGGTTGTGGGAATAGTATCTCGTTGTGGGAGTGGGTCCGAGTTGAGTGGGCCACCAGATGTCGTTCCTAGGAGAGATTTTGCTGCCAAAGATCAGCACTTCGGTGTTGTCAGTGTTGAGCTTCAGACTGTTGGTCTTCATCCAACTGGTGACGTTCAGCATTCAGTTGTGGAAGTTGGTCTTTGTGGTGGTGGGGTCAGCTGAGAGTGGGAGGATGAGATGGGTCCCACTCCAAACTTAACCACATTGGGGAAAGTTTTGGGGACCAGGACTAAAAAATGCAATAATCTAGCTTAGAACTGTAATAGAAGTTCATCAGGGCCACAAGCCTTACCTCGTGCTGGTTGGCCAATTGCAACTTTAACTTCAGAAGCCAATATTGGATCTTCCAGCCTGTATTTCTGTACAGTAGACCATTTCTGATGGTGGCAAACACAGGGAAACTGTGTCGTTTACTCCATGGAGGGAACCAGTTCCTCGTCATAGAGGTTTAGGTAGAAACTACGAACTCCTCTCGGATAAGGGCTGGATCGGTCACTATATCCCCTTGAAGGTTCTTAATCCCAGAGATAACAAATGCATTAGCTCTGTCAAGGACCCAAATAGAAAGTACTAGGTCAATTTCTTCACTATTTTTGAAGAAAGTTAATTGCTTGGCCCGAGCCTTCTTGATAATAAGATCAAGCATATGTTGTCGGAAGGAAACATGGGCTACTGCAAACGGATCTATCAAAGACACAAATGACCCCCAATCCTGGGTGATTGTAGTGCTAACCATCAGAGAGTCTAAATAAGTGAGGGTATGCCAGGTAACCCCATCCAAACATAGCCCTTAAAGTTCAACACTTTCCCCAATGTGATTAAGTTTATATTGGGAATGGTATATCCAATGTGTCCGACAAGTTATCTAATGTTGTTTAGCATGGAGTACTAATAGTAAATATAACTCAGTTAAAGTTCTCAATTTGATTATGTTTCAAAGGAGAATAGTATATTTGATCCTCCCAAGGTCCCATACCTTCCTCAATATGTTTAAGTTTGGAGTGGAAATGCAAAATCAGAATCACCCCTTTATGTCCAACCCCTTCCCCAATGATGTTAAACCTGAAGTGGAAATAGTACATCTGACCTTCCCAAAGTCCATCAGATGACTCGATTTGGCCGGACACTTTCCCTGATGTTGTGAACTTTTTGAGTCCGATTAATACTTCTGCCCCTAGATTTACTATTCCCATTCCCCACTTTACCACATTTAGGAAAGCGTTGACATTTAGTTGGGATGGATTAACTATTCCCACTCTAAAGTTAACCACATTGGGAAAAGCGCTGGACTTTAGGGGGGGGATGCAGATTTACTATTACCACTCGAAGGTAATCATATTGAGGGAAGCTGTGGACTTTGGGAGAGTCGGATTTGCTATTCCCACTGCAAAAGTAACCACTTTGGGGAAAGTGTTGGATTTTCGGTGGTAGAATTATTTTTCCCATTTCAAACTTAACCACATTGTGTGAAGTTTTTGACTTTTAGAAACCGATTTACTATTTCCACTCAAAACACTTCCACATTGGGGGAAAGTGTTGGACTTTGTGGGGATCAGATTCAATCAGTCAATCAATCAATCAATCAATCAATATATTTGTATAGCGCAGCTAATCACCCGTGAGGGTCTCCAGGCGCTAGGTTCAGTTGAAAAACTGGGTCTTGAATCTCTTTCTGCAATACGCTAGCCATTGTGATGTCCAAGGTGGAGAGGAAGACGCTCCAGGACTTTGCTGCGAGGTAAAAGAAGGAACGGTCTCCTCTGTGGCTTCGTCGAATGCGCCGTGTCTGCACGAGAGCAATTGAGCGAAGGTGTCTGGATGGTTGGGGAAATACAGGTGGTGGTTGATGTATGGTGGTCCTAGGTCATGGAGCTTTTTGTAGGTGTGCGTCAATATCTTGAAATGGCATCTTTTCTGGACGGAGCCAGTGGAGGTTCGTGAGGAGTGGGGTGATGTGGGTCCGTGTGGGTGGGCTCAGGATAAGTAATGTATCATCTGTAGTCTCTTCATGAGTTCAGTGGTAGTTCCTGCATACAGTGCATTTCTGTAGTCCATCCAGCTGGTAACTAGAGCTTGCGTGAAGGTTCTCGTGCTGATGGGAAGCCATTTGAAGATTCTTAGGAGCATGCAGAGAGTGTGAAAGCAGGTGGAGCAGATTGAGTTGATCTGACACTTCATGGTGATTTTGTTATACAGGTTGATACTGAGGTTGTGGGAATAGTATCTCGTTGTGGGAGTGGGTCCGAGTTGAGTGGGCCACCAGATGTCGTTCCTAGGAGAGATTTTGCTGCCAAAGATCAGCACTTCGGTGTTGTCAGTGTTGAGCTTCAGACTGTTGGTCTTCATCCAACTGGTGACGTTCAGCATTCAGTTGTGGAAGTTGGTCTTTGTGGTGGTGGGGTCAGCTGAGAGTGGGAGGATGAGATGGGTCCCACTCCAAACTTAACCACATTGGGGAAAGTTTTGGGGACCAGGACTAAAAAATGCAATAATCTAGCTTAGAACTGTAATAGAAGTTCATCAGGGCCACAAGCCTTACCTCGTGCTGGTTGGCCAATTGCAACTTTAACTTCAGAAGCCAATATTGGATCTTCCAGCCTGTATTGCTGTACAGTAGACCATTTCTGATGGTGGCAAACACAGGGAAACTGTGTCGTTTACTCCATGGAGGGAACCAGTTCCTCGTCATAGAGGTTTAGGTAGAAACTACGAACTCCTCTCGGATAAGGGCTGGATCGGTCACTATATCCCCTTGAAGGTTCTTAATCCCAGAGATAACAAATGCATTAGCTCTGTCAAGGACCCAAATAGAAAGTACTAGGTCAATTTCTTCACTATTTTTGAAGAAAGTTAATTGCTTGGCCCGAGCCTTCTTGATAATAAGATCAAGCATATGTTGTCGGAAGGAAACATGGGCTACTGCAAACGGATCTATCAAAGACACAAATGACCCCCAATCCTGGGTGATTGTAGTGCTAACCATCAGAGAGTCTAAATAAGTGAGGGTATGCCAGGTATCAACCTTGACCTGAGCAATCTGCTTCCGACAGAAGGAAGAATAATTGATAGTATGGCCCCCACACAAGGATTTAAAAGCATCCCAAACAATAAGAATAGAAGTCGAATCAATTGGGACTCCAAAAAAGCCTTGGCTCTTTGACCTTAGAGTGAATAAAAGCTTCCTCTAAGAAGAGTTCCGATCAAACGTTCAAGGGTCTGCCTTCAAATTAGACAATGCACCCTTGACCTGGATAAAAAGAGAAAATGAATTGTGATCCAAACCAGGCTAGGATTCTGGGAAATACTAAAATGGGACCCAAGAGAATGGCTAGCAAGGAACATATCTATCCGGGAGAAGGATGAGGGGCAGAGAAGTATGTAAACCCGTAATTGTTTGTCTGAGCATGTCACCAGACATCCACCAGAGCATAGGATTCCATTAATAGTAATAAGGCAGCCTTGGACAATTTCTTTGAGCTATAGAGATTCACCCCAGTGGAGCTTACCCCTCTGCCACAATAGGAATAATCCACCCGTGGGTAAAGTGTGACATTGAAGTCACCACAGATTATAAAAGGTTCCGGCCACAGATGTACCTCACACTGTAAACTATTGAAGACAACAGGGTCATCAGTATTGGCCCCATAGAGTATGCCTAGCGTAAAGTGCAGCTGGCCTTCTTGACTGTTGCAACAAGCCAATGTCCACCTGCATCTATGCAGTGGTCGATGAGTCCCCAACTCTCATCATGAGCCAATAGGGTGATCCCTCTCTGGGATGAAGTATAACAGCCTGAGGCTAAGACCTGATGCCCCAGGTCTTTCAGGAGAGATTCTGTGAATTGGGGAGATGAGTTTCCTGAAGTCCAACTCGGTGCGGATGAAGATAGTGTAACTCTTTTTTGATTAGCTTACGCTTGTGGGATGCTTTCATGCAATTAATGTTTTGGAAAGAATGTGAATTTGCTGGTCACCACCTCACCCTGGTTATGGAAAAGCAGCCCCCTTTGAGACCCCCGAAGCTGCTTGGCTTGTCACCTTTAATTCACCTTCGATTCTATGAAAATAACAAAGCAGGCTCTGGAAACTGGAAAACAAGAACAAGGTTTATTTCTCCAGAGGGGAGCACGTCTACTGCAGACACAGGGATGTCTCTTAGGGAGGTGTTCCAACTTCAACTCTTCAACAGGATACTTTTATACAGTGTTTTGACAATACAATCTTTATGAGCGGTGTCATGTAAGCTTGGTACCCCCCGCCCCAGACAAGATGCCATACATTCCAGACAAGTTGGTTAGTACCCTCCCAATTATAAACAGTCAGACATATGATGTTTATCGGGCAGCTGGCCTTTGCCTCAGGGTCGAGAACATGTGAGGCTGGTCAGGGTTTAACGTCTTTTACTGTTGATAGGAAAACAAGTTCCATTGTTCATCCGGCGGTACATTCTTCGGGGTGTAATAAACCAGATTAGTGCAGGACCTTTTGGTATCCACAATCTTCGGTTACCTGCATAGGGATTGGGGAGGACAAGGGGGGCAGAGGTTTGTGGCGGCAATAGAATGTCCTTTTGAAGCTAACATCAAACGTGGGCATGTCTGCCAGATTTTGGCCCTTAGCACACATACCAAGACGGTCAGAGGGTTATACAGATACTTGTGGAAGTGCAGGTGAAACAAAGGTGAACAACAGAACACAAAATGGATGCGGTTGATCAAAATGGCTGCGGCCTATGGTATGTTATGTTATTGGAGGTTTTATAGCGTGCTCATTTACTCTAGAGTATCCTGGCACGTAAAGGCAGAAAGGCATGATAGCAAGAGAGTAAGAATAGCTAGATCGTCATCTTAAAAAGGTGGGGTTTTAGTGCTTTTTTAAATAGGTTGAAGTTCTGAATGGCGCGCAAAGCCGGGGTGAGCGAATTCCAGGCAACAGCCCCCTTAACAGCGATGGAGTTACCACCAAGGCGGGTACGATTAAAGCGGGGGACAGTCAATAGGTTTTGGGAAGCTTACCTTAAAATATGGTTAGGTGAGTACCGGGAGAAACTTTTCCTCAGATACAAAGGTCCCTGATCGTGAGGGGCTCTGTGAACAAGAGTAAGAGATTTAAACAGAACCCGTTGAGCAACAGGGAGCCAATGTAAGTCACACAGATGTTGCCAGACACTGGACCTCCGTGAGATGTTAAAAAGAAGTCTTGCCGCAGCATTCTGTATGATCTGAAGGCGTTTAGTTAGATATGCCGGAATGCCGATGAACAGGGCATTCGTGTAGTCGAGGCGGAAAAGAATAAGTGCCCTTGCCACTGTTTCTTTGGCCGTCCTCGGGAGTAGAGGAAAGAATCTCCGGAGAGCTTTGAGAGTGCCGAAGCAGCCACACGTCAGTTTTTTGATGTGCTCATCGAATTTTAGGTTTTCCCTGAACCAGACCCCTAGATTTTTTGCAGGTTTGCCCATGGAGTTCGGGGGTGGAATATCCGACGGCCACAGGGATTCTCTAAAATTAGTGGGGAACTGCCCGTAAAGTAAAATTTCTGATTTATCCTTGTTGCATTTTAGTTGAGTGAGGGCAAGCCAGTTAAAAACTGAGAAAAGACAAGCCTGGACCCCTGAAGTGTCCAGATCCGTGCTAGGCCAAGTAAATAGCAACTGCATAGGCTAATATTTTTGCGCCCAGTCCTTCGAACAGAGAGATCAAGGGGGTCAAGTATATATTAAATAATAGAGGACTTAAAGTGGACCCCTGCGGCACCCCGGTCAAAAGGAATTTAACTGAAGAATAATAGGGGCGTAACCACACCTGCTGCGTCTGATTATTCAAAAGCGAAGTCAGCCATTGTAGAGTAGAACCGGTGATGCCACTGGCTGCCAGCCGAGTGAGCAGAAGCTGATGGGGTACCGTGTCGAAAGCGGCAGAGGTATAACATTATCAGAGCCGCTCTGCCGCCAGCATCCAGGCATTCCCTGATGGCCTCAGATATTTCAACCAGGGCTGACTCGGTACTGTACGCAGCTCGGAACCCAGATTGAGCAGGCTGGAGAACATGGGACGTTTCAACAAATGCATCAAGCTGACGAAATGCGATCTTCTCACACATTTTAGCTAGCACTGGCAGCAGTGAGATGGGCCATTAATTAGCTGGAACTGCAGAATCCAAGCCTGGTTTTTTAAGGAGAGGCAGGAGTTTAGCCTGCTTCCATCATTCTGGTACTGTGGCAGTCTGAAAGGAGAGACTGATAATCTCCAAAACCTCGGCACACACCACCTCAGTCACCCCACCGAGAACACAGGCAGGGCAGGGGTCAGCTGGTGACCCAACCTTCATGGATTTCAGAACAGCCAGGCTGTCTGTCTCAGTTGGGGGAGAGAAATCTCTGAAAGTCTGAGTGGGAGAGGGAGGAGGATGAAGAGGGACCATACCCTGTGTACTCCCCCCAAGACAAGTGGAGCGAAGGCTAGCCTGAATCTCAGCTATTTTATTCGTAAAAAAAAGAAGACAGGTCCTCACACCATTGTGCAGAAAAGGGGACCGTAGGTTGTTCGGCACAAGGGAAAAGAAAACTCTTGACAATAGCAAAGATTTCTTTGCTATTGTTACTGGCCCTAGAGATCCTGCCAGCATAGTAGTCACCCTTAGTCGCCCTGATGCCAGCATAGTATTCCTTCTGAGCCGCACGCAGGGCCCCTTTAGCAATGGGGCAATAGGCGCATCTCCAACCTCTCTCAAGTTTTTTACAACCTAGCTTCAGTTCTTTCAAAGCTTGCGAATACCAAGGTTTAGAAGGCGCAGAGCGTTTGTTGGTACTAACGCCCTGTTTCGCAGAGGCCCCCACCCCTGTGCTGATCCAGGTGTTAAAGCACTGCACAGCAGTGGGGAGCTCGGAGCCTAGCACTGGCCGCCCCTGGTGAAGGGCAGCAGTCAAAGCTGGGAGATTAATCTTCGAATGACAGATGTTAGGACGGATATCACCAGATGGCTTCTCCAGAGACCAGGAAAACCTGATCAGCTTATGATCTGTCCAGGTAAGGACTTCCGGATCAAGTAGTGTTAATACATAGTTTGAGCAGACTACATCTAAAAGATGTCCCCCCGAATGCGTAGGCAGTTTTACCCACTGTGTTAGGTGAGCCAAATTTAGAGATTCTGACAAACTGGTTACATCTATGTGCGCGTAGTAAAGGACCATCGGGTAAGATGGCGCAGGTAATGTTCACGATTATCGGCCCAGGTTTCACAGTCCGCTCTTTGAACATAACTAGCCAGCTTGTCAGTTTACTTCGAGCCCCATAATGTTCTGTATCTCTTGTTCATATAGTACTCTCATTTTCGTCAGCTGAGTGTCCATAGCCTTAGGGCGCAAGGTGCTTATAAAAAGGGAACAGAGAGGCAGTATACAGTGCACACATAAACAACAACCACATATTGCCAATACTGGGATCAAGAGGATCATCAATACCTTCCAACCCAACTCCCTTCAGATACCCCAAAGCCAATTTCCAAGTGTCCAAGTCTCTGTTCCTTGATGGCAGTCAGTGGAGATGCTCAATAGCTTCATAAACAGAAGGTGAAGTGTCAGGGACGTATGTGCAACAGCTGGCACCGATGATGCGACATGCTCATCCACGGTCCGCTAATACCACGTTTGTAGGGCCACCAGACGGACTGCCTGAAGCTCGGCAGTGTTGTTGGTGAGGATGCCAGCTGTGATGTTCAGGGCAGTTTCAACTGCCTGAGTCAGGTGCCTGATGGCTCGGCTGTTTGCCATTGGTCCCCATAGCGGAACAAGCCCTTATGCGGTATCGTGGAATTGTGATGCAGCAGAGTCTGCTTGGTCAGTGTCTTTGGAATGCCTTTCTCGATGATGCTCTTCAGGGGCCATGTAGGTTGGTGGTAGAACAAAGGTGATGTAGCAGGTGCCTCCCCAGCCTCGTAGTAGCCAGGTGTAGGCCTTGGTTCCGCAGCCAAAGTACATGTTGGGTGAGGCCACAATTGCTGGAGAGTCGGCAGTGTTTAGAGTCCTTGTGATATTGCACGTGCTGTGTCCAACATTTTTAGTCCCACGACCTTTGATGCACACAAGGCCTGAGACATTCATCACAGATAAGGGCCACAGTGTCAGAACTCCAGTTTATATACTTTAATGGCTTACCAATTCTTGCACAGGAACAGAGATGCTAGGTCCCAAATCCCGCTCGGCAATGCTTATAGGTCTTTGCTAAGAACCTCCAAATCTTTACCTTGGGGGACGGGGGAATTGGATAAAATAATAAACAAAGAAGAGACTGGTCCAGAACGGCTCCTTTTGTCAGCTATCCGCAGACGTCGTCTGTTCTTTCAATGGAACCTGAAAATTAACACAACATTACTACCCTTACTTCTACTCTACTCTTGAATTACTCTACTGTGTATCTCACCCACCCTAATTCTCCTGGACCTTGCTTCTCTTCTGATTTTTAGTGAGGTTCTGTCTTCCTCGCCAGTTAGTTGTTACTGATAGAAGGAAACAAACATTAGTTCCACTAATCTGTTTATTCTAATTGATTTTATTAAATTATATTGTAAGTGCACTTACTTCACTAACTGAGGAGTACTTCTTTTATTGGGTGTCTGTTTTTTCTCTCTTTTCTTAAACTGCTGTCTTTTAACCAGATGACTGCTAAGACGTTTCCCCTCCTGTGCTGAAAAGTGATTTTCCCCATTATTCATGACGAGCTCAGCTTGTCATAAGCACATGACCAGTGTACTGCATGACGAGCTGAGCTCGTCATGAGCATGGAAGGGGTTAAATGTGTCTTCTCATCTAACACTGTCTTTTTCTCTCACAGGTTTCTCTTGAGTTAACACGACTTCAGTTCTGGTGATTATTTACAATTTTCATGCAGCGTTTATTTGCATTCCGTGGTCTCTAATGAACTAGCTAATTCTGTCTTCTCCTCTCACAGGTTTCCTGTATTAGCACAACTTCAGTTCTGCATTTACAAATTTACATGTGACGTTTTTAATTTCATTCCGTGGTCTCTAATGAATTTAACCAATACTGTCCTTTTCTCTCACAGGTTTTTCTGAATAACACGACTGCTGTTCTGGTAAGTATTTCAACACAATTTGTAAACTCCGTGACTGTTTTCACTTAGCTCTGTACTCTGCTGCTTTCTTCTGCTGCTGTAACGTGAACCTCACTGAACTCCATCAGCTGACGAGCTCTTACACGCTCTCTGACAGCTCCGACTTTCAGCTCCTGAATGTAACTCGTGTCGGACATAGGTGTCGAGTTACGCTGAGGCTCAAGGTCTTCTGCTCTCCGGATAACAACTGGGGGGGAAAATATATTTATTTACGGGTCTAAGAAACTCTAGGGCTAAGCGCTAACGATGAACGACCTTCCTGACGGGAAATCTCAGTGAAGTGCGTTGTTACAAAAGCGCTCGCGCCACACCTCTACTCTCCTGCAGCTGTGAGCTCAGAGACTAGACCGCACACCTCCAATTCTACCTTGGTGGCCATCTTATGTCTCCAACAGCGGACTAGTCCTGTCCATGTACTGCAGCTAGGGAACTCCTGACCCTTTGTCAATGTACATACTCCGCAAATGCTGGCACCTGATTTTGCGCTTCTGACACACAGTCAGCGTTGCAGCGGTTCTTTTCTTGAGGTAGGAAAAGGTTGTTCTGACAGGATTGTTGAAAACTTGGATTTCCACTTTGGAAGGGACATTCATTGGGAATGTTGTGCTGGTGGAGTGAGGACAGAAAGGAGCTGCGGTTCTTCATGTTTTGGTCAGCCAGAACTCAGTGTAGAAATGAGCAATTGTTTCATCGGAAGTGGCATTGTCTCTGTAACTTTCTTGGAGGAGTATCATCCAGGCAAGGCAAGATCCATGAACGGAAAATGGTGAAGGGGTGAATGGGATAGATCGTTCAGTGGCATGTGGTAGCAGTCCACAGACCCAGCAGTTGGTGGCATTCGTGACAAGACTGTGCTGGTGCAACAGTTGTACAAACAAGTTGTTCCAAAATTCTTTGCACCGTTCTTGGAGGTGCGGCGACAGTGATATCAGATAATGTTTTTTCTGGGTGGTAGGTTGCAAGGTCGGAAACATTGTACTGTGTGCAGGAGCATTCTCTTCAATGATCCAGACTGTGATCATTAGCAGGAGACAGGTGAGAAATACTGCAGCAAATACAATTGTCTTTGTGCTGTACAAGTTGGCGGTCTTGGAGGCTTTGCGATTGTTCTTCCCGTGTTCGATATCTTCCATCATTTTCAAGGGGCTCAGTGACTGGCAGGACCACAGACTTTGTCTAGCGTTTTACCCTGATAGCGTTGGCTTTGCTACCGGTCTGAGGTTTTCGACTCAGTAAGTTGCCTGGTTGTCAGAGCACCCTCCTTTTGTTGATCTTAGGTTGTAACCCTTCTTGGACGGCACTGTGGGGTCAGGAACTTCTGTGAGTTGCAGTGTGTCTTCTTGTGAATAGCAACTCAGAGCTGGCAGGTCTTTCGTTAGAACTTCCTCGAGCACCTTCACCCCTTCGCAGGTTGACAGCGTCGGAGGGATTTTCTTGCAGTGGTGGGCATGCAGCCAATTTCGCTTCCCTTCCACTCGAAGGGCAGTTCAGTGATGATCAAGACTTGCCAGGAGCCCGTCCACCTCGGCTCCAGACTCTTGGTCCTCTGGAAGTTCTTCACGAGGACATGGTCTCCGGGCTTTATCTCATGTCCTGGGCCCCTGGATACATCTGGCAAGGCTTGCTGCACCTGTTGGTGGATAATTGTTAGCTCATTTGTCAGTTTATACAAATAGTCGGAAATTCGCATATCCGGGACATCGTTAATGGAGGTTGGTTTTGGAGCTGCCCAAACGCTCATAGGCCTGCCGAAGACAACCTCGTAAGGAGTTCGTCTGTGCTTGGTTGGGGTGGAGCGCATCAATGATAATGCCAATGGGAGGGCGTCGGGCCATTTTAACCCAGTTGTGGCAACTATTTTGGCCAGTTTTAGCTTCAGGGTTGGATTGTGTCTTTCTACCAGGCCCGCTGATTGGGGGTGGAAGACGGCATGAAACTTCTATTTTACCCCAACCCTCCCAGGATGTTCTGTATCACCTCGGCTACGAAGTGGGGGCCGTTATCACTCCATAAAATTCTACAAAGGCCATAGCGAGGGAAGAATTATTTGAGCAAAACGTTTGCAGTGGCTAAGGCGGTATTGTCACGGGTGGGGTATGCTACCACCCATTTGCTAAAAGCGCACACAACCACTAGGACATATTTTAGACCATGGCACCTTTCTAGTTGGATGTAATCCATTTGTAGGACTTCAAAGGGGTGGTCAGGGACTCCAAACCTTCCCCGTGCTACTACCATGCCCTTCCCTGGGTTGTGTTGTAGACAGACTATACATTGTTGCACTAGGCATTTGGCAGATTCGGTTATCTTAGCATTATGCCACACTCTGGTGATCAGTTCAATAATGGGGGAGGAGCCTATGTGTGCGGGTAAGTGTGCCATGGTCAATTTAGGGATTAGGTAGGCATTGGGCAACAGCCATTTATTCCCATCTTTAGTTCTCCAGCAATTTTCCTCGTCCTTCAGTCCCACCATTTCCCACTCAGTTAGTTTGTCCTGTGTGCCTGTCGTTTGTAGGTCTCTTGCAGTGGCTCTAGCTTCCGTCCACTGTTTGGCTTATAACATGGTCACATACACTTGTGTCATAGTCCTGTCTTCTGCCGTGGCTCGGGCAGTAATGTCAGCTAGTGCGTTTCTCTATCCAATAAGATCAGTCACTTTTTTATGTGCTTGGCATTTTATCACCGCTAGCTTCTTGGGGAGGAGGACTGCTTCTGTCAATGCAGAGACTAAATCTCCATGCAGGATGGGTGTACCATGTGAAGTCAGGAACCCTCTTTCCTTCCATAGGATCCCGAAATGGTGAACTACCCCAAAGGCATACTGACTGTCGGTGTATATGTTGACTGTCGTACCTGCTGCTAAAATACAATCTTGTGGGAGGGCGATGAGTTCTTCTGCCTGGGCAGAGCGTTGAGCAATACGGGCTGTCTCTAGAATGGTTCGGGCTGTGGTGACAGTGTATGCGGCTGAGGTGGTGCCGTCAGGGAGTTTGATGCAGGAACCGTCCACCCACAGTTCTCCGTCTGGTTCTAAAAAGGCAGTGTCTCTATGGTCTACTCTACTCTTTGTCTGTTCGTCTGTCAGTGTGCCGCAGTCGTGTAGTGGAGTCACACCAGGATCGTTTTCAGGTAGTGGTAACAAAGTAGCTGGATTGAAGGTGGTGCACCCTTTCAGGGTAATGTGTGGCGCTAGCAAGGTCAGCTCATATCCGGTCGGGCGCTAGTCAAATGTTGGGTCTTGGTCTGGTTCAGGAGTGTGTCAACCGCATGGGGTACTAACACAGTGATTGGATTGGAGAGCACTATTCTTTCGCTTTGTCGTACTGATACTGCTGCGGATGCTACAGCACGCAAACACGCTGGCAGAGCTCTGGCTACTGGGTCGAGGGTGGCAGAGAAATATGCGCAAGGGCGCTGCTTGTTACCAATTGATTGCGTTAGGACAGACAAAGCACATCCCTCCTTTTCGTGTGTGTAGAGGGAGAATGGTTTGGTGTAATCTGGGGTTCCTAGGACAGGGGCAGAACAGAGTGCATCACGTAGCTCTTTAAAGGCAGTTTGACATTCAGGGGTCCAGGGGAGAGGTGAGGGGATGTCTTTAGCTAGGAGGGAGAGAAGGGGTTTGACGATGAGGCTGAAGTTCGGCAACCACTGTCGGCAAAAGGAGGTGAGACCTATCAAGGAATAGACCTGCTTCTGACTACTGGGGACAGGAGTGTCTAGGATTGTCTGTATTCTGTCGGTGTGAGTTTCCTTCCTTCATTGGATAAGAGGTGGCCTAGATATGTTACTTGTGATTTACAAAATTGCAATTTCTTTCGGGAGACCTTGTGACCATTCTTGGCAAGAAAATGGAGCAGTTTGCTGGTGGCTGTGACGGCTAATGGTGTGGTGTCTGCTGCTAGAAGGATGTCATCTACATATTGTATTAGAGTCACGCCATCTGGTAATTGTATAGCATCCAACTGTCTTTTAAGCATTTGACTATAGATGCTCGGGCTCTCTGTGTGCCCCTGGGGCGCTATACAAAATCTATATGAGCGAGAATTTAGGGTAAATCCGAATAGATAGCGGATGTCTTGGTGAATAGGTATGGAGAAGAACGCATTTTTTAGGTCGATTACGGTAAAGGTGGTAGCGGTTGAGGGAATTAAGGTAAGAATGGTAGTGATGTCAGAATCTACTGAGTACTGTGGTACTACAATTTTTTTCACTTCCCGCAGGTCAATTATGAAGCAGTAGGCTTTTCCATCTCCCTCTCTCTGTCTCTTTTTTATTATCGGTAGTATGGGGCTGTTACAAACGTTGCTCACTATTTCCTCTACCCCCCCTGCCTCCATCAAAGAGTGTATGATGTCAGTCAGTGTCTTCTCACCCTCTGGTGACATTTTGTACTGTGGTAACTTCGGTAGGATTGCGTCTTGTCGTATCGTCACGTGTACTGGGTCAATCATCATCAGCTCTAGCCCATAAGTGTGATAGCAAAGTGTCCAGTAGGGATGTGTCAGTCTCAGAGATGAGATACATGTGCTGGGAAGGGCTATCTCTAGGGTACTGGCGGTTGTAATATAAGATGACACGCACTCCGGCTGGCGAGCACCTGATTGTCGCATGGAAGTGCCTCAAAAGGTCAAGCCCCATAATGGCGTCTGGGGTGTTAGAAGTGAGGAGAAATGTCGTTTCAACGATATTGCTGTCAAGGTTGAAAGGGATCGGTCTGGACAAAGGGTTGGTGAAGGGCGCACCATCAAATCATATTGAGGTCACATGTGATCCAGACAAGGGTGCCCTTGGAATCAGTCATTTGGATAGTGCACTACATGTTGCTCCCGTGTCTACCAAAAAGGCAGACTTTGTGCCCAGGACCTTTGCGGTAACATAAGGGCCTTCTGATCAACATAGAGCTCGACTGGACCCCTCCCTTGCCCCTGGCTGTCCTATGCAAAGTCATACGTGTTGTCGTAATCTGTCTTTTGACACTGGTTCTGTCTAGGACGGTCAAATGCGTTCACTCTTCCTGGCCTTCCTTCGCTTGGTTCACTTGCGTACCCTCTCCCACGTCCTCTTCCTCTCTGTTCATTTGCTATTTCCCTTATCCCTCTGCCCCTACCAGCTCCTGATAAGGCCAGGCATTGGGATTTCCAGTGTCCATATTCCTTGCAAAATGCACATTGATCCTGTCCTAAGTCCTGGCGTCGTACATATGGTGTCAACGAGTTCATTTCTAGGTGGATGTACTCTAGGGACATTCTGTTGGTATCCTCCCTTATATTGTTCCCTCCCTGTATTCACCCCTTGGAGTTGGGCTATCATTACTCTTTCCTTTAAGTCATTCTTTTTCTTTTCTGTAGCCCTGTCATTCTCGTTTTTCTGATGTTCATAGTACTGGGCCATTTGGACAATGGCCGCCGGTTTAGATGCTGCCCAACTACTTTCGCTAGTTTGTAGTTCCTGGGATACCTCTGGCAGCAGTCCTTTGACGTAATTTTGCATGAATAAGTGGTGTCCGGTTGCAGTGGACATGTCCTGTCCACTGTAATCGGAGAACACTGTTTTGAATCTCGAGAAATACTCGGAGACATCCTCTTGTGGTTTCTGGCGGCACGCGGTTACTATGGACCAGTCTATCTTTTTCTCCAGTATCAGTGTTTATATCTTCTGCACTATTTTATCAGGGAGGTCCAATATAGCTTTAACCTGTTTTTGGCCAGGATTCCGCTGTTTGTCTAATGTGCTGAGTTGTTCCCAGGTATGACCGAGCAATTCTGTGTGGTCTATCTTCCTAATCTGCTTCCATACATCGGCTGGCAAACATAACCCGAAGAACAAGTCAATGTCGGCAAGTGTCATTATTGTGGACCCCAAAGGGGTACCTAGCTCTGTGTAAAAGGTGGTGGGATTCTTTCGTAAATCTGGCAGAGATTTACGGAACGTCAGGATATCCTGTCTGTCCCATGGCTGATACACCCAATTGTAGACCACCCTCCCTTTGGCGTCCTGATGGTTTATGTCGTCGTTAGTCCCTTGTCCCCTAGGGGGAACCCAATACGGGGTGGCTTCCTTTATCGGCATCATGCTATCTAGCTTCTCTATTGGGGGTGTTACTAGCTTTGATGCTCTGTCTGTATCTATCCGCCCTTGTTCTATGAGGTGGCGGAATACTTCTAACATGGACGAAAATAGTTCTGCTACATCGTTGTTGTCTCCAATGTCAACCTTTCTATAAAGAGCCATTAGCCTCCCAGTCCCTACATCCTGATATTTCTCTTCATTGGCAGTAAGTGCGTAGTAACAGAAGCGCACAATGAAGAATCGTTTGTGGCTCTCGACATAAGAATTGCATATGTCAGTCACATACTCTTCCGTTTCTCTTCTCTTCACGAGGATTTTGACTATTTTGTCAATGTTTGCCCGCTCGTGCATACTTAATCGTGGGACCCTGGGCAACCCTTTTTCTATTGATCCTATTTCTACTAATGCGTTTGTTGATGAGGCACTTGGTGCAAGTGGCTCAACTGGAGTGGAAACAGTTGTGGCATCTCCGTTGGTACCTTGCTGTTCTTGGTGCTGTACTACGAGATGAGTAGGGGCATAAGGAGGTGGCATGTAGATGATCGGGGGACCTAACAAGAGATCCTCATTTATTCTCTGTTTAGCCAGTAACTCGGGGTAAAGAGTTGAAGGCGTTCTAACAGGGTACTGGCCTGATATTTTTGATTCTTGTTCATTTTTATCGTTTTATCTTTCTTTTATTTCACCTTCTAAACTTTTACAGGTCTGGTAAGCAGATTTTCGTATTTCTTTATTCTGCCTGGCTTTGTCTCTTTTGTTTCGTTGGGTTGCTTCTTTTCGCCAGGGCCCAAAGTTGTCAAGCATGGCTGGCGTAGCTTTCTTTTTGTGGAGCGCTATTTCTAATATTTCTATTTTAGGGAGATCAAAAGATCCCGTCAGTGGCCACTGATTCACCCGGTCCTTCCTAGTGTATTTGTGCCACAGTTTGCTATAAGCAACAATGGCTACTCCATATTTAACATACATGTCCCTGTTAGGGGTGCCTTCAGGCAGTTCTGGATGACTGACTCCTAACAAACGGTCCGGTCCAAAACAATCAAACAATTTTGAGAAGACAGTCATGACGTACAAGCAGTCAATAAAATATCTCAATAGGTCGTGGACAAAGGTCCGCACTACCTGCCCTTCCCTGCCTGCAAAGAGGGAATATTCCTATTCTACGTTGTTTGCAAGCAGGGAATGTCTCAATTACTACCAATAACTTCAAGAACGGAATACTAGTATTCGACCAAACAATTTCAATACAATCAGACAAACAATTTTTGTCGTATTTCACAACCTTACCCGGACCGTATGGACAGTTCTTCGTCTTCCCCTTCAGGCGCCTGATTGTCCTCTCACTCCGTTATCGATACAGCAATCCTTTAGGGTCCCAGTCAGGACCCCAGGTCACTCGAGAGAGAGGTTCGCTCGGAACGGGTGAAGTTCAGGTTGATCGACAGCCAGACAAGGGTCCTCTCAAGGCAGGTTAACCCCAATCGGTTAGTTGTTCACTCCCTCGTTGAGACTTCTCTTACTTGGACTGGCGAGTCGCTGATGGGCCCCACGTTTGGGACGCCAATTATGGAAAAGCAGCCCCCTTTGATACCCCCGAAGCTGCTTGGTTTGTCACCTTTAATTCACCTTCAGTTCTATGAAAATAATGAGGCAGGTGCTGGAAACTGGAAAACAAGAACAAGGTTTATTTCTCCAGAGGGGAGCATGTCTACTGCAGACACCGGGATGTCTCTCAGGGAGGTGTTCCAACTTCAACTCTTCAACAGGCTACTTTTATACAGTGTTTTGACAATACAATGCAATCTTTATGAGCGGTGTCATGTAAGCTTGGTACCATCCCCCCCCCCCGGACAAGATGCCATACATTCCTGACAAGTTGATTCGTACCCTCCCAATCATAAACAGTCAGACATATGATGTTTATCGGGCAGCTGGCCTTTGCCTCAGGGTCGAGAACATGTGAGGCTGGTCAGGGTTTAACGTCTTTTACTGTTGATAGGAAAACAAGTTCCATTGTTCATTGGGAGGTGCATTCTTCGGGGTGCAATAAACCAGGTTAGTGCGGGACCTTTTGGTATCTACAATCTTTGGTTACCTGCATAGGGATGGGGAGGAACAAGGAGGGCAGAGGTTTGTGGCGGCAATAGAATGTCCTTTTGAAGGTAACATTAAACGTGGGCATGTCCGCTAGATTATGGCCCTTAGCACACATACCAAGTCGGTCAGAGGGTTATACAGATACTTGTGGAAGTGCAGGTGAAACAGAGGTGAACAACAGAACACAAAATGGATGCGGTCGATCAAAGTGGCTGCGGCCATGTGCGCGTAGAAAAGGACCATCGGGTAAGATGGCGCAGGTAATGTTCATGATTATCGGCCCAGGTTTCACATGGTTAAACCTTGACATACTCAATTAATCATCCAGCACACCCTATTAGATAATGCACCACAAAATCATACTTGTCCCCAACTTTACTGATCACAAGTAAACATGTGGGCTTCATTTTTTATTTTTAACACTGCAACACCTCCCCCCCAGACCTACCCTCTCAAAAAGTTCAGATGGAGAAAAAAAGTGGCCCCAAACCCACCCTCTATTCCAACCATCAACCTACAACCCCAGATTGTCCCCGAAACTCCTCCCTCTGAAACAAAGCCCAAAATGAGGGTTGTCCAACCCCTCAATCAAAGAAAAACCTCAAGTACTATGAAGTCATGAGTACAGAACCCCCCCCGAAGCACCCTAGAACGAGGATAGTGATGTAAAATAGAATGACCCAGCAAGCGAGAAGCAGAAGAGAGACCACCCAAAAGCCCAGTACAGTATCAAACTATACATGATATGGGACCTCGATTGTGCCTAGACCATTCAACATATCACGCTAGCAGCAAGCTGACCCCAACGAGAATGCATGAGTAAATAAATAAGGAAAAAGAAAACAAGTTAAAAACTGAAGAAAAGAAGAAAAAGAGGGAAAGCATAAATCTGCTGAATAGAGCTTGGAGAGACAAGACTATGACATGATAAGGAGGCTAGCGCTATCTCTCAATAGGTTAAGAAAGGGGAGAAAAAGAGGAAGGTGAACACATAACATAGTCTGCCAAGTCCATTAGTCTCCTTATTTCCACATTGCTACTTAGTCAAGAGCTCTTCAACCTTTGGAGCTTCAAAACATGAATACATTTGCCCTTCAAAACAAATATGAAGAATAGCAGGCTCCAATATTGAAACCGAAGCAATGAGCTTTTGGAGTGCTGGGATATGCTTTCTCAGCTGCCATCAGTTAACCACAGTTCCTGACAGAAATCTGAACTAACAAAGAAATCCACTCCGGCCACCTTCACTGGTGATCTAGTGTGAGCAGCCTTATATATCTCCTGTCAGGGTAGGAAGTTACCCACATATATCAAAATGGGCCGTGGATAGCAAGGATGTGATCACTACAGTGGAGGATGAAAAGAATAGCGATGACCTCCCTGAATCATGCTATCCATATCCCAGTCTCCCAAAATAGGAAAGGCCTCTCTGAAAAGACAAACTTTAGAGCCTCTAGGATCATCCCCCTCCACTTCCTCCGGTACACCTGGCACCCTAAGGATGTTCTGACAGGACTGGTTCTCCGGGTCTTCGACCATTGATGAAAGCGTGGTTGCCTGGGGTTCCTGTCATGAGATCTGAGTCTTGATTGCTCTGACAATGGTTTGAAGACCTTCCTGCACTTTCTCGACTTTTCCAAGCTGTAGGTTGAGAGTGTCCATATTACTTGAGAACCACCTGTGTCTTTAAGCGTGCGGTTTCAAGTGCTGGTTAGTCTTTAAAATACTCTTCTCTATGTTGTAATAGGAGATTATTGATTGAGGGTAAAGTTGGGGGATCTGATGCAACCCCTCCATAAGAGAGATGGCAGAAGGGGCAGATGATGAGAGGGAGGACCCACAGGCTCCACCTGTGTTAGTAATGGTGCTGGTGCATGAGTATCACTTAAGTATGAGGCTGGTGGAAATTAGTTAGTTGGAGTATGTACCACCTCATCAAGGTCCTAAAACAAATCCTCCTCTGATGATGTCACAGGGTCCAATACGCCCTGCGAAAATACTTTAGTAATAAGGTCCTCAGTGTTCAAGGCTAGGGAACTGGGGTCATTGTACCCCAGCATCTGAGCAGTGATTTTGAGGCTGGATTATGGATACAGATGTTGCAGAATATTTGAGATTTTAATGGTTGGAGCCTGATGGAGAGAAGAAAGTAATGGGTGGTTCAATGCAAACAGATCAGATATCAGCAATTCGGGAGGAATCTGCTCGTCTTTCGGACAACCAGTGTTGGGCTGACAAGGCACTGAGCCTAGAGTACCCATAAATGCTGTTAGAGCCCCCGTGTCATTAGCATCAAAGTGGACAGCAGGCTCTCCATGGATGCAACCCTTCGGCCTGTCTCCAGTAGAAAAACTGCCAGGTTGCAAGGGGGCACTAAACTTGTCTAGGGTCTCTGAAACATAGAAGAAATGGCTGGTGGGGGTCCGAGGACCGAGCCATCACTGAGTGCACTAACCCCTCAGAGGAACAATCTAATCTTAACCCCTTCTGTGCGGCGCCGATTCCCCCCCCGGTGCTGAGCTCTAATAGAACCGGGCGTGGTCATGACAGAACGGTTCCGTCATAAGCACAGCTCGACCGATGCTCATGACGGAACCGTTCCGTCATGAGCATGAAAGGGGTTAATGACTGGTTGTTGCCCTGGATAAATCCAGGAGGTAGTACTGGAAGTGCTGACCCATCTATACTCATAGAGGTCCCGATGTTGACTGTGGCAGAAATTCTCCTGCTGCCTACTCATATGCCAGCTTCCCCCTTTCCATGCTGATACTTCTTTCTGGCCCCAGCCTGTGTTAAGCCAGTATTTGATGATAGGACAGTGTTGGGTAAGGCCCCTCCTTTGGTAAACATGTTAGGAGGCATCTCTACTGAGATGTGGGAGCAGATTGCCTTGAGACTGCCCTTGCTCAATACAGGCCACCGTAAAAGTGAGTAGTTGTAGCAGGCCCGATAGCGATTGCCAGAAAAATTGAACATTTAGCAACTGTTTTCCAGGATGACAACATAGAAGCAAAGATGAATTGTATGAATTGTAGTAACTGAAACAATGTTTCTGATTTGACAGCCCCCGCCACTTGGTGAACCTTCTAAACAAAGCTGGTCGGTGTTCTACAGAAGAATGTAGTGAGACCCGATACCTGCCCTTTACGGTGTTGCCTCCCCAGGGTAGTGGGTTTGGGAAAAGCCACAGCCTCAATCCACTTCGAGCAGCACCAAACCCTCCAGCTGAAGGCAATCTCCGCAGCTGCTTTTGATGGACCCGCCCCGTAAGCAGAGCGAGCGAGTTGGCCTTCCTGGAAGTCCCAAAAGGAGCCTCGTTCCGGAGCTTAGAGAGAGGAGCAAGGAACAAGCCCACCCCTGCAACCAGATTACTGCGCCCATTCCATTTTGGGGCTGCAGCCCTGCTAGTAGTGGGCGAAGTCAGTAGGAAAAAGTGAGGAAAAGTACGATAACGGACGCATGAAGCCATGTTCTGACCAGCAATAGAACAGCATCCAGGGGTCAGGTCATGCTTCTGGTCCTCGGCCAACGTCTCTGGTAGAGAGCCCCAGTGCACAACTAGTGCCACAATGCCATCTTCCAGAACTACCACTGAAAAAATAGTTTTCTCACTTTTTTTACAATAATGTTAAGTTCAAAATGTTAGCTATAATATCTTTATTTATTGTGTTAATTTGTTTTATTGTATTATGTTTTATAAAAAATGTTATGTTGTGTTATTTAAAAAAAACTTTTTAATCTATTGTATAAACTATGACAGGAATGTATGTTTTTTGGGGTGATTGAAATTATGGAAGGATTGGGGTAGTGTTGTTTTTAATGATAGATTAATGAATGATATTCAATCAATATGTGAATTGATTTTTAATTGTTTCAAAGTTTAGGATGTTTTTTTAAATTATGTAATTAATTTTGATTTCAGTTTTAAGCTTAATAGGGAGTTTGCATAGGTAAAGTTTTTAATGAAATAATATACATTGATATAATTCAGTGCTTTATTAATTATGTGAATATTTTATTTGGAAAATAGTTTTATTTGGTTAAATAATTTTAAATTATGAAACTATTTGTTTATATGCTTTTTTGACTTATTTTACTATTTTCTGGGGGTGTCGAGAATGGGTTTGGTAGGGTAGTATGGT